>NW_028136503.1:0-1200000 GCF_964662115.1 Mustela nivalis | reverse complement strand
ACTGATCTACAGACCATGAGGAGAACACTTCGGGATAGGAAAAAAGGGCGAGTGTGCGGCTCTTGCTCAAGTTTTTGTCTCTGGATATCGTGTCACTCATGGTCGTGAAATTGCCGGGTGACTTCATGGGAAATGGACGAGTCTTACTCTCTGGGGGTTCGGTCCCGTCCAAAGAGTTTGGGGTCATTCTGGGGATGGAAGAAGTCCGTTTTTTTGTTGTTGTTGTCGATTTGTTTCATTTTGTTTTTCAACCTCAGGTGTCCAAACAAATGAGGGATTCCAGAGTAGAGCCCTGGGGTGGGGCGACTGGACAACCAGAAATCTGGTTAAAAATTGTGGACTAGGAACATGTCAAGCCCATTATGACATCTAATGGTCCAGCCACTGAGAGGACTTACTAGAGGACAGGACTCACGCTGAGGTCACAATGCGTGTTTATGCTCTCGTCGCACTCAAGAATGGGCGGGGCCTCTGGGTGAATGCTGTTTTCTCCTACACTGAACGTTGGACAACATGCCAACCACAAGGTTTCTTACCATGGGTCAGGAAGAGTTCTGATTTCTGCATCACAGTCACCCGTGGGCAGTGATTGGAGATAAGGTCTAGGTTCTGAAGCCTGAAAACTGAGGTAGGGAAGAGATGATGACCTAAGGCCATGGCGGGTCTGATGTGCTCAGCGTGCGGTCAGCTGTCTGGGTGTTGGTCAGCAGGTCCGGGCTCAGGTTGTGTCAGACAGTGCATTAGTGCCAAGTTTAGACTATATAATTTGGGTACATTCGAGTGCCGTGTAGGTTTATCCTCATTTAAGCTGCCTGGGCTGCTCATTAGGCAATATATTTTTTCTAGAGGGCAGGCAGAGTGCTTCATTATCGGTCCGGAATTGCCAAACTTGAGGGCTTTGGGGCCAGGAGAGTGAGGACGGAAGTCTGAGAACACAAGCTAGACTTCGTATTCAGGGTGAGGGCACGGCAGGTACCCCCTGCAGATCTGAACCAATATCTCATGCATCTGAAGTCAGGGCGAGGATCCGTCGTTGGCTCAGGTTGGAGTTTCTGTGCATGACGGCCCCTTCATGAAGGGAACGGAATCTCGAGGCCATGGAGGTTTTCCACGTTGGAAGATGTGGGATGCCCCCTTCAAGGATTCCTTCTGCGGGACAATTGAGACCTTTTGGACAGCTCCAGGACATCCCATATGGAATGACTCCAGAGCACCGTTCCAGGATGGATGCCTGGGAAGTCCGCCTCACCTTCCAATTGTCTCCTAGCAACAAGACAGTTTAGATCTAATGGATATGCGGGAGCAACCGGGGTGCCTGAGTTAAAATGCACTTTCCAGAGGATGGGTTCTAATGTGTTTTTGTGTCCATGAGGGCCTTGGAATGGGGAGGTGGCACCGGGACCCTGAAGTATTCTCCTAAGCTTTGGCATAGCTCCCATGCACAAGTTTCCTTGTGGAGACGAGATTTGTTCTGATGGGTGCCTCAGGAAATCCCCTCTGCTGGTATTGGAATCCAGGCTTTTGAGGAGACATGCCTGTAAACCAAAGCAATGGATCCGATAATGGCCTCGGGTCCTGTCTGGTTCAGTCTTCTTGGTATGAGTGGAGGTAGATGAGTGGAGGTAGATGCTCAGCTGGTATCAACCGCCCTTTTTTGTCCCGGGCGACCTACACTATTGGGATGGCCTCAGGGACTTTGGAGGGTTCTCCTAATTTGTACGATTTTTCACAATGGAATGGGCAGAATTCCCATGGATAGGGTGGGGGCAGTCCTAATGTGTGGCTCCAGGGGCCCCAGCCTGGAGGGAGTGTGGCCCAGGACTTTGAGGACAGAAGACTGAAAACACAAACTCAGTTTAAGTTTGGGGACGTAGGTATGGCACGCCCGATCTACAAACCATGAGAAGAACTCTTCAGTATATGAAGAATGAGCGAGTCTGAGGCGCTTGCTCAGGATTTTGTCTCTGACTTTTGTTTCAGCGATGGCCGTGGAATATTGGGGAGATCTCATGGGCCATGGACGAATCTTCCTCTCTGTGGATTTGGCCCGATCCCAATTGTTTTTCATCAATCTGTGGGATGGGAGGACTCCTTTCAGGTTTGTTACCACAGGTGTCCCACCAAAAGAGGAATTCCAAAGCAGATCCCAGGGGAAGAGTGAAGGGACAACCCGAACTATGGTTAAAAATTGCGGCCTAGGGGCAGGCCAAGCCCAATATGCTGTCTCTTCATATAGGCCCTGAGAGGCCTTACCTGAGGACTGGGCTCAGGCTGAGGGTCACAATGTGTGTTTGTGACCAATGTGGCCCGCAAGCATGGGCTGGGCCTCATGGGCCACGCTTGTTTCAACTACACTGAACGTTGGACAACATGCCAACCACAAGGTTTCTTGCCATGGGGAAAGAGTTCTGATTTCAGCATCATTTTCAACCCTGGGCAGTGGTTGGAGATAAGGTCTAGGTTCTGGAGCCTGAAAACCGCAGTTGGGAAGAGATGACGACCTAAGGCCATGGCGGGTCCGATGTGCTCTGTGTGCAGCCAGCTGTCTGTGTGGGACCAGGAGGTCCAAGGCTCAGGCTGGGTCAGAAGGGGAAATAGTGCCCAGGTCAGCCTATATGTTTGGGGTACAGCCGAATGGCGTGCAGGTTGATCCTCATTTGCGGTTTCGGGATAGCCCTGAGGGCAATGTTTTACTTCTGTAGGGCAGTCAGAGTGCGGCATTGTAGTTCTGGATTGCCCAACTGGAGGGCTTGTGGGCCAGTAGTCTGAGGACGGAGTCTGAGAACCCAAGCTAGGCCTAGGATTCTGGGTGAGGATATGGCAGGCACAATCTACAGACCTCAATAGAGATCTCGTGCATCTGAAGTCAGGGCAAGGATCAGACGATCGCTCAGGTTGGACTTTCTGCCCTGATGGCCCTTTCTTGAAGGGGGTTGGATCACGAGGACATGGGGGTTTTCCCACGATGGGAGTTGTGAGAAGCTCCAAACTGCAAAGACTCTTCTGCAGGACAATTGAGACCTGTTGGTTGGCTCCAGGCCAACGATTCCGAGCAGGGTTCTAAGGATGGATGGCTGGGTAGCCCACCTCGCATTCCAATTGTCTCCAAGCAACAAGACAGGTTAGATCTGCTGGATGTGGGGGGCAACCGAGGAGGCTGAGTTGAAATGGACTCTCCTGTGGATGTGTCCTAATATGTTTTTGTGTCTATGGAGACCTTGGAATGAAGCGGTGGCCCTGGGGCCCTGAAGGGTTCTCCTAAAAGGAGGCTTTGACACAGCTCCAACGTGCATGTTTCCCATGTGTAGATGAGATTTGTTCTGATGGGTGAGTCAAGAAACAGCCATATGCTGGTATTGAAATCCAGGCCTCTGAGGAGAGATGCCTGGAAACCAAAGCAATGGATCCGATTAGTGCCTAGGGGCCTGTTCGTTCCTTTTTACCTCTGGGGACATCAGTCTACGGGTCTGAGTGCAGGTAGGTGCTCAGATGGGCTCAGATTGCCCCTGTTTGTCCTGGGAAGCCACAACTATTGGGATGGCCTCAGGGACTTTGGAGGTTATCCTACTAGTAGGGTTTTGGCCATTGGAATGGGCACATACAATTCCCTTGGAGAGGGCGAGTACAGTCCTCAGGTTTGGCTCCAGGGCCCTGAGCCTGTAGGGTGTGTAGGCCAGAGCTGTTTGGACAGTTGTCTGAAAACACAAACTCGGCTTATGTTTTGGGTCATAGGTATGGCAGGACTGATCTACAGACCATGAGGAGAACTCTTCTGGATATGAAAAAAGGGCGAGTGTGCGGCTCTTGCTCAAGTTTTTGTCTCTGGATATCGTGTCACTCATGGTCTTGAAATTGCCGGGTGACTTCATGGGAAATGGACGAGTCTTACTCTCTGGGGGTTCGGTCCCGTCCAAAGAGTTTGGGGTCATTCTAGGGATGGATAAAGTCCGTTTTTTTGTTGTTGTTGTCGATTTGTTTCATTTTGTTTTTCAACCTCAGGTGTCCCACCAAATGAGGGATTCCAGAGTAGAGCCCTGGGGTGGGGCGACTGGACAACCAGAAATCTGGTTAAAAATTGGGGACTAGGGACATGTCAAGCCCATTATGACATCTAATGGTCCAGCCACTGAGAGGACTTACTAGAGGACAGGACTCACGCTGAGGTCACAATGCGTGTTTATGCTCTCGTCGCACTCAAGAATGGGCGGGGCCTCAGGGAGAATGCTGGTTTCTCCTACACTGAACGTTGGACAACATGCCAACCACAAGGTTTCTTGCCATGAGTCAGGAAGAGTTCTGATTTCTGCATCACAGTCACCCGTGGGCAGTGATTGGAGATAAGGTCTAGGTTCTGAAGCCTGAAAACTGAGGTAGGGAAGAGATGATGACCTAAGGCCATGGCGGGTCTGATGTGCTCAGCGTGCGGTCAGCTGTCTGGGTGTTGGTCAGCAGCTCCGGGCTCAGGTTGTGTCAGACAGTGCATTAGTGCCCAGGTTAGACTATATAATTTGGGTACATTCGAGTGCCGTGTAGGTATATACTCATTTAGGCTGCCTGGGCTGCTCATTAGGCAATATATTTTTTCTAGAGGGCAGGCAGAGTGCTTCATTGTCGGTCCGTAATTGCCAAACTTGAGGGCTTCGGGGCCAGGAGAGTGAGGACGGAAGTCTGAGAACACAAGCTAGACTTCGGATTCAGGGTGAGGGCACGGCAGGTACCCCGTGCAGATCTGAACCAATATCTCATGCATCTGAAGTCAGGGTGAGGATCCGACATTGGCTCAGGTTGGAGTTTCTGTGCATGACGGCCCCTTCATGAAGGGAGCGGAATCTCGAGGCCATGGAGGTTTTCCACGTTGGGAGATGTGGGATGCCCCCTTCAAGGATTCCTTCTGCGGGACTATTGAGACCTGTTGGACAGCTCCAGTTCATCCCTTATGGAATGACTCCAGAGCACCGTTCCAGGATGGATGCCTGGGAAGTCCGCCTCGCCTTCCAATTGTCTCCTAGCAACAATACAGTTTAGATCTAATGGATCTGCGGGAGCAACCGGGGTGGCTGAGTTGAAATGCACTTTCCAGAGGATGGGTCCTAACGTGTGTTTGTGTCCATGAGGGCCATGGAATTGGGACGTGGCACCGGGACCCTGAGGTATTCTCCTAAGCTTTGGCATAGCTCCCATGCACAAGTTTCCTTGTGGAGACGAGATTTGTTCTGATGGGTGGCTCAGGAAATCCCCTCTGCTGGTATTGGAATCCAGGCTTTTGAGGAGACATGCCTGTAAACCAAAGCAATGGATCCAGTAATGGCTTCGGGTCCTGTCTGGTTCAGTCTTCTTGGTATGAGTGGAGGTAGATGAGTGGAGGTAGATGCTCAGCCGGTATCAACCGGCCTTTTTTGTCCCGGGCGACCTACACTATTGGGATGGCCTCAGGAACTTTGGAGGGTTCTCCTAATTTGTACGATTTTTGACAATGGAATGGGCAGAATTCCCATGGATTGGGTGGGGGCAGTCCTAATGTGTGGCTCCAGGGGCCCCAGCCTGGAGGGAGTGTGGCCCAGGACTTTGAGGACAGAAGACTGAAAACACAAACTCAGCTTAAGTGTGGGGACGTAGGTATGGCACGCCCGATCTACAAACCATGAGAAGAACTCTTCAGGATATGAGAATGAGCGAGTCTGAGGAGCTTGCTCAGGCTTTTGTCTCTGGATTTTGTTTCAGCGATGGCCGTGGAATGTTGGGGAGGTCTCATGGGCCATGGAAGAATCTTCCTCTCTGTGGATTTGGCCCGATCCCAATTGTTTTTCGTCAATCTGTGGAATGGGAGGACACCTTTCAGATTTGTTACCTCAGGTGTCCCACCAAAAGAGGAATTCCAAAGCAGAGCCCTGGGGAAGAGTGAAGGGACAACCCGAACTATGGTTAAAAATTGCGGCCTAGGGGCAGGCCAAGCCCAATATGCTGTCTCTTCATATAGGCCCTGAGAGGCCTTACCTGAGGACTGGGCTCAGGCTGAGGGTCACAATGTGTGTTTGTGACCAATGTGGCCCGCAAGCATGGGCTGGGCCTCATGGGCCACGCTTGTTTCAACTACACTGAACGTTGGACAACATGCCAACCACAAGGTTTCTTGCCATGGGGAAAGAGTTCTGATTTCTGCATCATTTTCAACCCTGGGCAGTGGTTGGAGATAAGGTCTAGGTTCTGGAGCCTGAAAACCGCAGTTGGGAAGAGATGACGCCTAAGGCCATGGCGGGTCCGATGTGCTCTGTGTGCAGCCAGCTGTCTGTGTGGGACCAGGAGGTCCAAGGCTCAGGCTGGGTCCGAAGGGGAAATAGTGCCCAGGTCAGCCTATATGTTTGGGGTACAGCCGAATGGCGTGCAGGTTGATCCTCATTTGCGGTTTCAGGGTAGCCCTGAGGGCAATGTTTTACTTCTGTAGGGCAGTCAGAGTGCGGCATTGTATTTCTGGATTGCCCAACTGGAGGGCTTGTGGGCCAGTAGTCTGAGGACGGAGTCTGAGAACCCAAGCTAGGCCTAGGATTCTGGGTGAGGATATGGCAGGCACAATCTACAGACCTCAATAGAGATCTCGTGCATCTGAAGTCAGGGCAAGGATCAGACGATCGCTCAGGTTGGACTTTCTGCCCTGATGGCCCTTTCTTGAAGGGGGTTGGATCACGAGGACATGGGGGTTTTCCCACGATGGGAGTTGTGAGAAGCTCCAAACTGCAAAGACTCTTCTGCAGGACAATTGAGACCTGTTGGTTGGCTCCAGGCCAACGATTCCGAGCAGGGTTCTAAGGATGGATGGCTGGGTAGCCCACCTCGCATTCCAATTGTCTCCAAGCAACAAGACAGGTTAGATCTGCTGGATGTGGGGGGCAACCGAGGAGGCTGAGTTGAAATGGACTCTCCTGTGGATGTGTCCTAATATGTTTTTGTGTCTATGGAGACCTTGGAATGAAGCGGTGGCCCTGGGGCCCTGAAGGGTTCTCCTAAAAGGAGGCTTTGACACAGCTCCAACGTGCATGTTTCCCATGTGTAGATGAGATTTGTTCTGATGGGTGAGTCAAGAAACAGCCATATGCTGGTATTGAAATCCAGGCCTCTGAGGAGAGATGCCTGGAAACCAAAGCAATGGATCCGATTAGTGCCTAGGGGTCTGTTCGTTCCTTTTTACCTCTGGGGACATCAGTCTACGGGTCTGAGTGCAGGTAGGTGCTCAGATGGGCTCAGATTGCCCCTGTTTGTCCTGGGAAGCCACAACTATTGGGATGGCCTCAGGGACTTTGGAGGTTATCCTACTAGTAGGGTTTTGGCCATTGGAATGGGCACATACAATTCCCTTGGAGAGGGCAAGTACAGTCCTCAGGTTTGGCTCCAGGGCCCTGAGCCTGTAGGGTGTGTAGGCCAGAGCTGTTTGGACAGTTGTCTGAAAACACAAACTCGGCTTATGTTTTGGGTCATAGGTATGGCAGGACTGATCTACAGACCATGAGGAGAACTCTTCTGGATATGAAAAAAGGGCGAGTGTGCGGCTCTTGCTCAAGTTTTTGTCTCTGGATATCGTGTCACTCATGGTCTTGAAATTGCCGGGTGACTTCATGGGAAATGGACGAGTCTTACTCTCTGGGGGTTCGGTCCCGTCCAAAGAGTTTGGGGTCATTCTAGGGATGGAAAAAGTCCGTTTTTTTGTTGTTGTTGTCGATTTGTTTCATTTTGTTTTTCAACCTCAGGTGTCCCACCAAATGAGGGATTCCAGAGTAGAGCCCTGGGGTGGGGCGACTGGACAACCAGAAATCTGGTTAAAAATTGGGGACTAGGAACATGTCAAGCCCATTATGACATCTAATGGTCCAGCCACTGAGAGGACTTACTAGAGGACAGGACTCACGCTGAGGTCACAATGCGTGTTTATGCTCTCGTCGCACTCAAGAATGGGCGGGGCCTCAGGGAGAATGCTGGTTTCTCCTACACTGAACGTTGGACAACATGCCAACCACAAGGTTTCTTGCCATGGGTCAGGAAGAGTTCTGATTTCTGCATCACAGTCACCCGTGGGCAGTGATTGGAGATAAGGTCTAGGTTCTGAAGCCTGAAAACTGAGGTAGGGAAGAGATGATGACCTAAGGCCATGGCGGGTCTGATGTGCTCAGCGTGCGGTCAGCTGTCTGGGTGTTGGTCAGCAGCTCCGGGCTCAGGTTGTGTCAGACAGTGAATTAGTGCCCAGGTTAGACTATATAATTTGGGTACATTCGAGTGCCGTGTAGGTATATACTCTTTTAGGCTGCCTGGGCTGCTCATTAGGCAATATATTTTTTCTAGAGGGCAGGCAGAGTGCTTCATTGTCGGTCCGTAATTGCCAAACTTGAGGGCTTCGGGGCCAGGAGAGTGAGGACGGAAGTCTGAGAACACAAGCTAGACTTCGGATTCAGGGTGAGGGCACGGCAGGTACCCCGTGCAGATCTGAACCAATATCTCATGCATCTGAAGTCAGGGTGAGGATCCGACGTTGGCTCAGGTTGGAGTTTCTGTGCATGACGGCCCCTTCATGAAGGGAGCGGAATCTCGAGGCCATGGAGGTTTTCCACGTTGGGAGATGTGGGATGCCCCCTTCAAGGATTCCTTCTGCGGGACTATTGAGACCTGTTGGACAGCTCCAGTTCATCCCTTATGGAATGACTCCAGAGCACCGTTCCAGGATGGATGCCTGGGAAGTCCGCCTCGCCTTCCAATTGTCTCCTAGCAACAATACAGTTTAGATCTAATGGATCTGCGGGAGCAACCGGGGTGGCTGAGTTGAAATGCACTTTCCAGAGGATGGGTCCTAACGTGTGTTTGTGTCCATGAGGGCCTTGGAATGGGGACGTGGCACCGGGACCCTGAAGTATTCTCCTAAGCTTTGGCATAGCTCCCATGCACAAGTTTCCTTGTGGAGACGAGATTTGTTCTGATGGGTGGCTCAGGAAATCCCCTCTGCTGGTATTGGAATCCAGGCTTTTGAGGAGACATGCCTGTAAACCAAAGCAATGGATCCAGTAATGGCTTCGGGTCCTGTCTGGATCAATCTTCTTGGTATGAGTGGAGGTAGATGAGTGGAGGTAGATGCTCAGCCGGTATCAACCGGCCTTTTTTGTCCCGGGCGACCTACACTATTGGGATGGCCTCAGGAACTTTGGAGGGTTCTCCTAATTTGTACGATTTTTGACAATGGAATGGGCAGAATTCCCATGGATTGGGTGGGGGCAGTCCTAATGTGTGGCTCCAGGGGCCCCAGCCTGGAGGGAGTGTGGCCCAGGACTTTGAGGACAGAAGACTGAAAACACAAACTCAGCTTAAGTGTGGGGACGTAGGTATGGCACGCCCGATCTACAAACCATGAGAAGAACTCTTCAGGATATGAAGAATGAGCGAGTCTGAGGAGCTTGCTCAGGCTTTTGTCTCTGGATTTTGTTTCAGCGATGGCCGTGGAATGTTGGGGAGGTCTCATGGGCCATGGAAGAATCTTCCTCTCTGTGGATTTGGCCCGATCCCAATTGTTTTTCGTCAATCTGTGGAATGGGAGGACACCTTTCAGATTTGTTACCTCAGGTGTCCCACCAAAAGAGGAATTCCAAAGCAGAGCCCTGGGGAAGAGTGAAGGGACAACCCGAACTATGGTTAAAAATTCGGGCCTAGGGGCATGGCAAGCCCAATATGCTGTCTCTTCATATAGGCCCAGAGAGGCCATACATGAGGACTGGGCTCAGGCTGAGGGTCACAATGTGTGTTTGTGACCAATGTGGCCCGCAAGCATGGGCTGGGCCTCATGGGCCACGCTTGTTTCAACTACACTGAACGTTGGACAACATGCCAACCACAAGGTTTCTTGCCATGGGGAAAGAGTTCTGATTTCTGCATCATTTTCAACCCTGGGCAGTGGTTGGAGATAAGGTCTAGGTTCTGGAGCCTGAAAACCGCAGTTGGGAAGAGATGACGCCCTAAGGCCATGGCGGGTCCGATGTGCTCAGTGTGCGGCCAGCTGTCTGGGTGGGACCAGGAGGTCCAGGCTCAGGCTGGGTCAGAAGGGGAAATAGTGCCCAGGTCAGCCTATATGTTTGGGTTACAGCCGAATGGCGTGCAGGTTGATCCTCATTTGCGGTTTCGGGGTAGCCCTGAGGGCAATGTTTTACTTCTGTAGGGCAGGCAGAGTGCGGCATTGTAGTTCTGGATTGCCCAACTGGAGGGCATGTGGGCCAGTAGTCTGAGGACGGAGTCTGAGAACCCAAGCTAGGCCCTGGTTTCTGGGTGAGGATATGGCAGGCACAATCTACAGACCTCAATCGAGATCTCGTGCATCTGAAGTCAGGGCAAGGATCAGACGATCGCTCAGGTTGGACTTTCTGCCCTGATGGCCCGTTCTTGAAGGGGGTTGGATCACGAGGACATGGGGGTTTTCCCACGATGGGAGTTGTGAGAAGCTCCAAACTGCAAAGATTCTTCTGCAGGACAATTGAGACCTGTTGGTTTGCTCCAGGCCAACGATTCCGAGCAGGGTTCTAAGGATGGATGGCTGGGTAGCCTACCTCGCATTCCAATTGTCTCCAAGCAACAAGACAGGTTAGATCTGCTGGATGTGGGGGGCAACCGAGGAGGCTGAGTTGAAATGGACTCTCCTGTGGATGTGTCCTAATATGTTTTTGTGTCTATGGAGACCTTGGAATGAAGCGGTGGCCCTGGGGCCCTGAAGGGTTCTCCTAAACAGAGGCTTTGACACAGCTCCAACGTGCATGTTTCCCATGTGTAGATGAGATTTGTTCTGATGGGTGAGTCAAGAAACAGCCATATGCTGGTATTGAAATCCAGGCCTCTGAGGAGAGATGCCTGGAAACCAAAGCAATGGATCCGATTAGTGCCTAGGGGCCTGTTCGTTCCTTTTTACCTCTGGGGACATCAGTCTACGGGTCTGAGTGCAGGTAGGTGCTCAGAAGGGCTCAGATTGCCCCTGTTTCTCCTGGGAAGCCACAACTATTGGGATGGCCTCAGGGACTTTGGAGGTTATCCTACTAGTAGGGTTGTGGCCATTGGAATGGGCACATACAATTCCCTTGGAGAGGGCAAGTACAGTCCTCAGGTTTGGCTCCAGGGCCCTGAGCCTGTAGGGTGTGTAGGCCAGAGCTGTTTGGACAGTTGTCTGAAAACACAAACTCGGCTTATGTTTTGGGTCATAGGTATGGCAGGACTGATCTACAGACCATGAGGAGAACACTTCAGGATATGAAAAAAGGGCGAGTGTGAGGCTCTTGAAAAGTTTTTGTCTCTGGATATCGTGTCACTCATGGTCGTGAAATTGCCGGGTGACTTCATGGGAAATGGACGAGTCTTACTCTCTGGGGGTCCGGTCCCCTCCAAAGAGTTTGTGGTCATTCTGGGGATGGAAGAAGTCCGTTTTTTTGTTGTTGTTGTCGATTTGTTTCATTATGTTTTTCAACCTCAGATGTCCCACAAATGAGGGATTCCAGAGGAAGCCCTGGGGTGGGGCGACTGGACAACCAGAAATCTGGTTAAAAATTGGGGACTAGGGACATGTCAAGCCCATTATGACATGTAATGGTCCAGCCACTGAGAGGACTTACTAGAGGACAGGACTCACGCTGAGGTCACAATGCGTGTTTATGCTCTCGTCGCACTCAAGAATGGGCGGGGCCTCAGGGTGAATGCTGGTTTCTCCTACACTGAACGTTGGACAACATGCCAACCACAAGGTTTCTGCCATGGGTCAGGAAGAGTTCTGATTTCTGCATCACAGTCACCCGTGGGCAGTGATTGGAGATAAGGTCTAGGTTCTGAAGCCTGAAAACTGAGGTAGGGAAGAGATGATGACCTAAGGCCATGGCGGGTCTGATGTGCTCAGCGTGCGGTCAGCTGTCTGGGTGTTGGTCAGCAGGTCCGGGCTCAGGTTGTGTCAGACACTGCATTAGTGCCCAGGTTAGACTATATAATTTGGGTACATTCGAGTGCCGTGTAGGTTTATCTTCATTTAAGCTGCCTGGGCTGCTCATTAGGCAATATATTTTTTCTAGAGGGCAGGAAGAGTGCTTTATTGTCGGTCCGGCATTGCCAAACATGAGGGCTTCGGGGCCAGGAGAGTGAGGACGGAAGTCTGAGAACACAAGCTAGACTTCGGATTCAGGGTGAGGGCACAGCAGGTACCCCCTGCAGACCTGAACCAATATCTCATGCATCTGAAGTCAGGGCGAGGATCCGACGTTGGCTCAGGGTGGAGTTTCTGTTCATGACGGCCCCTTCATGAAGGGAGCGGTATCTCGAGGCCATGGAGGTTTTCCACGTTGGGAGATGTGGGATGCCCCCTTAAAGGATTCCTTCTGCGGGACAATTGAGACCTGTTGGACAGCTCCAGTTCATCCCTTATGGAATGACTCCAGAGCACCGTTCGAGGATGGATGCCTGGGAAGTCCGCCTCGCCTTCCAATTGTCTCCTAGCAACAAGACAGTTTAGATCTAATGGATCTGCGGGAGCAACCGGGGTGGCTGAGTTGAAATGCACTTTCCAGAGGATGGGTCCTAACGTGTGTTTGTGTCCATGAGGGCCTTGGAATGGGGAGGTGGCACCGGGACCCTGAAGTATTCTCCTAAGCTTTGGCATAGCTCCCATGCACAAGTTTCCTTGTGGAGACGAGATTTGTTCTGATGGGTGCCTCAGGAATTCCCCTCTGCTGGTATTGGAATCCAGGCTTTTGAGGAGACATGCCTGTAAACCAAAGCAATGGATCCGATAATGGCCTCGGGTCCTGTCTGGTTCAATCTTCTTGGTATGAGTGGAGGTAGATGAGTGGAGGTAGATGCTCAGCCGGTATCAACCGCCCTTTTTTGTCCCGGGCGACCTACACTATTGGGATGGCCTCAGGGACTTTGGAGGGTTCTCCTAATTTGTACGATTTTTGACAATGGAATGGGCAGAATTCCCATGGATTGGGTGGGGGCAGTCCTAATGTGTGGCTCCAGGGGCCCCAGCCTGGAGGGAGTGTGGCCCAGGACTTTGAGGACAGAAGACTGAAAACACAAACTCAGCTTAAGTGTGCGCACGTAGGTATGGCACGCACGATCTACAAACCATGAGAAGAACTCTTCATGATATGAAGAATGAGCGAGTCTGAGGAGTTGCTCAGGCTTTTGTCTCTGGATTTTGTTTCAGCGATGGCCGTGGAATGTTGGGGCGGTCTCATGGGCCATGGAGGAATCTTCCTCTCTGTTGATTTGACCCGATCCCAATTGTTTTTCGTTAATCTGTGGGATGGGAGGACACCTTTCAGGTTTGTTACCTCAGGTGTCCCACCTAAAGAGGAATTCCAAAGCAGAGCCCTGGGGAAGAGTGAAGGGACAACCCGAACTATGGTTAAAAATTGGGGCCTAGGGGCATGGCAAGCCCAATATGCTGTCTCTTCATATAGGCCCTGAGAGGCCTTACCTGAGGACTGGGCTCAGGCTGAGTGTCACAATGTGTGTTTGTGACCAATGTGGCCCGCAAGCATGGGCTGGGCCTCATGGGCCACGCTTGTTTCAACTACACTGAACGTTGGACAACATGCCAACCACAAGGTTTCTTGCCATGGGGAAAGAGTTCTGATTTCTGCATCATTTTCAACCCTGGGCAGTGGTTGGAGATAAGGTCTAGGTTCTGGAGCCTGAAAACCGCAGTTGGGAAGAGATGACGCCCTAAGGCCATGGCGGGTCCGATGTGCTCAGTGTGCGGCCAGCTGTCTGGGTGGGACCAGGAGGTCCAGGCTCAGGCTGGGTCAGAAGGGGAAATAGTTCCCAGGTCAGCCTATATGTTTGGGGTACAGCCGAATGGCGTGCAGGTTGATCCTCATTTGCGGTTTCGGGGTAGCCCTGAGGGCAATGTTTTAATTCTGTAGGGCAGGCAGAGTGCTGCATTGTAGTTCTGGATTGCCCAACTGGAGGGCTTGTGGGCCAGTAGTCTGAGGACGGAGTCTGAGAACCCAAGCTAGGCCTAGGTTTCTGGGTGAGGATATGGCAGGCACAATCTACAGACCTCAATCGAGATCTCGTGCATCTGAAGTCAGGGCAAGGATCAGACGATCGCTCAGGTTGGACTTTCTGCCCTGATGGCCCTTTCTTGAAGGGGGTTGGATCACGAGGACATGGGGGTTTTCCCACGATGGGAGTTGTGAGAAGCTCCAAACTGCAAAGATTCTTCTGCAGGACAATTGAGACCTGTTGGTTGGCTCCAGGCAACGATTCCGAGCAGGGTCCTAAGGATGGATGGCTGGGTAGCCCACCTCGCATTCCAATTGTCTCCAAGCAACAAGACAGGTTAGATCTGCTGGATGTGGGGGGCAACCGAGGAGGCTGAGTTGAAATGGACTCTCCTGTGGATGTGTCCTAATATGTTTTTGTGTCTATGGAGACCTTGGAATGAAGCGGTGGCCCTGGGGCCCTGAAGGGTTCTCCTAAAAGGAGGCTTTGACACAGCTCCAACGTGCATGTTTCCCATGTGTAGATGAGATTTGTTCTGATGGGTGAGTCAAGAAACAGCCATATGCTGGTATTGAAATCCAGGCCTCTGAGGAGAGATGCCTGGAAACCAAAGCAATGGATCCGATTAGTGCCTAGGGGTCTGTTCGTTCCTTTTTACCTCTGGGGACATCAGTCTACGGGTCTGAGTGCAGGTAGGTGCTCAGATGGGCTCAGATTGCCCCTTTTTGTCCTGGGAAGCCACAACTATTGGGATGGCCTCAGGGACGTTGGAGGTTATCCTACTAGTAGGGTTGTGGCCATTGGAATGGGCACATACAAACCCTTGGAGAGGGCAAGTACAGTCCTCAGGTTTGGCTCCAGGGCCCTGAGACTGTAGGGTGTGTAGGCCAGAGCTTTTTGGACAGTTGTCTGAAAACACAAACTCGGCTTATGTTTTGGGTCATAGGTATGGCAGGACTGATCTACAGACCATGAGGAGAACACTTCGGGATATGAAAAAAGGGCGAGTGTAATGCTCTTGCTCAAGTATTTGTCTCTGGATTTCGTGTCACTAATGGTCGTGAAATTGCCGGGTGACTTCATGGGAAATGGACAAGTCTTACTCTCTGGGGGTTCGGTCCCGTCCAAAGAGTTTGTGGTCATTCTGGGGATGGAAGAAGTCCGTTTTTTTGTTGTTGTTGTCGATTTGTTTCATTTTGTTTTTCAACCTCAGATGTCCCACCAAATGAGGGATTCCAGAGTGGAGCCCTGGGGTGGGGCGACTGGACAACCAGAAATCTGGTTAAAAATTGGGGACTAGGGACATGTCAAGCCCATTATGACATCTAATGGTCCAGCCAATGAGAGGACTTACTAGAGGACAGGACTCACGCTGAGGTCACAATGCGTGTTTATGCTCTCCTCGCACTCAAGAATGGGCGGGGCCTCAGGGAGAATGCTGGTTTCTCCTACACTGAACGTTGGACAACATGCCAACCACAAGGTTTCTTGCCATGTGTGAGGAAGAGTTCTGATTTCTGCATCACAGTCACCCGTGGGCAGTGATTGGAGATAAGGTCTAGGTTCTGAAGCCTGAAAACTGAGGTAGGGAAGAGATGATGACCTAAGGCCATGGCGGGTCTGATATGCTCAGCGTGCGGTCAGCTGTCTGGGTGTTGGTCAGCAGGTCCGGGCTCAGGTTGTGTCAGACAGTGCATTAGTGCCCAGGTTAACTATATAATTTGGGTACATTCGAGTGCCGTGTAGGTATATCCTCATTTAAGCTGCCTGGGCTGCTCATTAGGCAATATATTTTTTCTAGAGGGCAGGCAGAGTGCTTCATTGTCGGTCCGGAATTGCCAAACTTGAGGGCTTTGGGGCCAGGAGAGTGAGGACGGAAGTCTGAGAACACAAGCTAGACTTCGGATTCAGGGTGAGGGCACGGCAGGTACCCCCTGCAGATCTGAACCAATATCTCATGCATCTGAAGTCAGGGCGAGGATCCGACGTTGGCTCAGGTTGGAGTTTCTGTGCATGACGGCCCCTTCATGAAGGGAGCGGAATCTCAAGGCCATGGAGGTTTTTCACGTTGGGTGATGTGGGATGCCCCCTTAAAGGATTCCTTCTGCGGGACAATTGAGACCTGTTGGACAGCTCCAGGACATCCCATATGGAATGACTCCAGAGCACCGTTCCAGGATGGATGCCTGGGAAGTCCGCCTCGCCTTCCAATTGTCTCCTAGCAACAAGACAGTTTAGATCATGGATCTGCGGGAGCAACCGCAGATGGCTGAGTTGAAATGCAATTTCCAGAGAATGGGTCCTAACGTGTGTTTGCGTCCATGAGGGCCTTGGAATGGGGAGGTGGCGCCGGGACCCTGAAGTATTCTCTTAGCTTTGGCATAGCTCCCATGCACAAGTTTCCTTGTGGAGACGAGATTTGTTCTGATGGGTGCCTCAGGAAATCCCCTCTGTTGGTATTGGAATGCAGGCTTTTGAGGAGACATGCCTGTAAACCAAAGCAATGGATCCGATAATGGCCTTGGGTCCTGTCTGGTTCAATCTTCTTGGTATGAGTGGAGGTAGATGAGTGGAGGTAGATGCTCAGCCGGTATCAACCGCCCTTTTTTGTCCCGGGCGACCTACACTATTGGGATGGCCTCATGGACTTTGGAGGGTTCTCCTAATTTGTACGATTTTTGACAATGGAATGGGCAGAATTCCCTTGGATTGGGTGGGGGCAGTCCTAATCTGTGGCTCTAGGGGCCCCAGCATGGAGGGAGTGTGGCCCAGGACTTTGAGGACAGAAGACTGAAAACACAAACTCAGCTTAAGTGTGGGCACGTAGGTATGGCACGCACGATCTACAAACCATGAGAAGAACTCTTCAGGATATGAAGAATGAGCGAGTCTGAGGAGCTTGCTCAGGCTTTTGTCTCTGGATTTTGTTTCAGCGATGGCCGTGGAATGTTGGGGAGGTCTCATGGGCCATGGACGAATCTTCCTCTCTGTGGATTTGGCCCGATCCCAATTGTTTTTCGTCAATCTGTGGGATGGGAGGACTCCTTTCAGGTTTGTTACCTCAGGTGTCCCACCAAAAGAGGAATTCCAAAGCAGAGCCCTGGGGAAGAGTGAAGGGACAACCCGAACTATGGTTAAAAATTGCGGCCTAGGGGCATGGCAAGCCCAATATGCTGTCTCTTCATATAGGCCCTGAGAGGCCTTACCTGAGGACTGGGCTCAGGCTGAGGGTCACAATGTGTGTTTGTGACCAATGTGGCCCGCAAGCATGGGCTGGGCCTCATGGGCCACGCTTGTTTCAACTACACTGAACGTTGGACAACATGCCAACCACAAGGTTTCTTGCCATGGGGAAAGAATTCTGATTTCTGCATCATTTTCAAACTGGGCAGTGGTTGGAGATAAGTCTAGGTTCTGGAGCCTGAAAACCGCAGTTGGGAAGAGATGACGACCTAAGGCCATGGGGGTCCGATGTGCTCAGTGTGCGGCAAGCTATCTGGGTGGGACCAGGAGGTCCAGGCTCAGGCTGGGTCAGAAGGGAAAATAGTGCCCAGGTAAGCCTATATGTTTGGGGTACAGCCGAATGGCGTGCAGGTTGATCCTCATTTGCGGTTTCGGGGTAGCCCTGAGGGCAATGTTTTACTTCTGTAGGGCAGGCAGAGTGCGGCATTGTAGTTCTGGTTTGCCCAACTGGAGGGCTTGTGGGCCAGTAGTCTGAGGACGGAGTCTGAGAACCCAAGCTAGGCCTAGGTTTCTGGGTGAGGATATGGCAGGCACAATCTACAGACCTCAATCGAGATCACGTGCATCTGAAGTCAGGGCAAGGATCAGACGATCGCTCAGGTTGGACTTTCTGCCCTGATGGCCCTTTCTTGAAGGGGGTTGGATCACGAGGACATGGGGGTTTTCCCACGATGGGAGTTGTGAGAAGCTCCAAACTGCAAAGATTCTTCTGAAGGACAATTGAGACCTGTTGGTTGGCTCCAGGCCAACGATTCCGAGCAGAGTTCTAAGGATGGATGGCTGGGTAGCCCACCTCGCATTCCAATTGTCTCCAAGCAACAAGACAGGTTAGATCTGCTGGATGTGGGGGGCAACCGAGGAGGCTGAGTTGAAATGGACTCTCCTGTGGATGTGTCCTAATATGTTTTTGTGTCTATGGAGACCTTGGAATGAAGCGGTGGCCCTGGGGCCCTGAAGGGTTCTCCTAAACAGAGGCTTTGACACAGCTCCAACGTGCATGTTTCCCATGTGTAGATGAGATTTGTTCTGATGGGTGAGTCAAGAAACAGCCATATGCTGGTATTGAAATCCAGGCCTCTGAGGAGAGATGCCTGGAAACCAAAGCAATGGACCCGATTAGTGCCTAGGGGCCTGTTCGTTCCTTTTTACCTCTGGGGACAACAGTCTACGGGTCTGAGTGCAGGTAGGTGCTCAGATGGGCTCAGATTGCCCCTGTTTGTCCTGGGAAGCCACAACTATTGGGATGGCCTCAGGGATTTTGGAGGTTTACCTACTAGTAGGGTTGTGGCCATTGGAATGGGCACATACAATTCCCTTGGAGAGGGCAAGTACAGTCCTCAGGTTTGGCTCCAGGGCCCTGAGCCTGTAGGGTGTGTAGGCCAGAGCTGTTTGGACAGTTGTCTGAAAACACAAACTCGGCTTATGTTTTGGGTCATAGGTATGGCAGGACTGATCTACAGACCATGAGGAGAACACTTCGGGATATGAAAATAGGGCGAGTGTGAGGCTCTTGCTCAAGTTTTTGTCTCTGGATATCGTGTCATTCATGGTCGTGAAATTGCCGGGTGACTTCATGGGAAATGGACGAGTCTTAGTCTCTGGGGGTTCGGTCCCCTCCAAAGAGTTTGTGGTCATTCTGGGGATGGAAGAAGTCCGTTTTTTTGTTGTTGTTGTCGATTTGTTTCATTTTGTTTTTCAACCTCAGATGTCCCACAAATGAGGGATTCCAGTGGAGAGCCCTGGGGTGGGGCGACTGGACAACCAGAAATCTGGTTAAAAATTGGGGACTAGGGACATGTCAAGCCCATTATGACATCTAATGGTCCAGCCACTGAGAGGACTTACTAGAGGACAGGACTCACGCTGAGGTCACAATGGGTGTTTATGCTCTCGTCGCACACAAGAATGTGCGGGGCCTCAGGGTGAATGCTGGTTTCTCCTACACTGAACGTTGGACAACATGCCAACCACAAGGTTTCTTGCCATGGGTCAGGAAGAGTTCTGATTTCTGCATCACAGTCACCCGTGGGCAGTGATTGGAGATAAGGTCTAGGTTCTAAAGCCTGAAAACTGAGGTAGGGAAGAGATGATGACCTAAGGCCATGGCGGGTCTGATGTGCTCAGCGTGCGGTCACCTTTCTGGGTGTTGGTCAGCAGGTCAGGGCTCAGGTTGTGTCAGTGCATTAGTGCCCAGGTTAGACTATATAATTTGGGTACATTCGAGTGCCGTGTAGGTTTATCCTCATTTAAGCTGCCTGGGCTGCTCATTAGGCTATATATTTTTTCTAGAGGGCAGGCAGAGTGCTTCATTGTCGGTCCGGAATTGCCAAACTTGAGGGCTTCGGGGCCAGGAGAGTGAGGACGGAAGTCTGAGAACACAAGCTAGACTTCGGATTCAGGGTGAGGGCACGGCAGGTACTCCCTGCAGATCTGAACCAATATCTCATGCATCTGAAGTCAGGGCGAGGATCCGACGTTGGCTCAGGTTGGAGTTTCTGTGCATGACGGCCCCTTCATGAAGGGAGCGGAATCTCGAGGCCATGGAGGTTTTCCACGTTGGGAGATGTGGGATGCCCCCTTCAAGGATTCCTTCTGCGGGACAATTGAGACGTGTTGGACAGCTCCAGGACATCCCATATGGAATGACTCCAGAGCACCGTTCCAGGATGGATGCCTGGGAAGTCCGCCTCGCCTTCCAATTGTCTCCTAGCAACAAGACAGTTTAGATCTAATGGATCTGCGGGAGCAACCGGGGTGGCTGAGTTGAAATGCACTTTCCAGAAGATGGGTCCTAACGTGTATTTGTGTCCATGAGGGCCTTGGAATGGGGAGGTGGCACCGGGACCCTGAAGTATTCTCCTAAGCTTTGGCATAGCTCCCATGCACAAGTTTCCTTGTGGAGACGAGATTTGTTCTGATGGGTGCCTCAGGAAATCCCCTCTGCTGGTATTGGAATGCAGGCTTTTGAGGAGACATGCCTGTAAACCAAAGCAATGGATCCGATAATGGCCTCGGGTCCTGTCTGGTTCAATCTTCTTGGTATGAGTGGAGGTAGATGAGTGGAGGTAGATGCTCAGCCGGTATCAACCGCCCTTTTTTGTCCCGGGCGACCTACACTATTGTGATGGCCTCAGGGACTTTGGAGGGTTCTTCTAATTTGTACGATTTTTGACAATGGAATGGGCAGAATTCCCATGGATGGGTGGGGGCAGTCCTAATGTGTGGCTCCAGGGGCCCCAGCCTGGAGGGAGTGTGGCCCAGGACTTTGAGGACAGAAGACTGAAAACACAAACTCAGCTTAAGTGTGGGGACGTATGTATGGCACGCCCGATCTACAAACCATGAGAAGAACTCTTCAGGATATGAAGAATGAGGGAGTCTGAGGAGCTTGCTCAGGCTTTTGTCTCTGGATTTTGTTTCAGCGATGGCCGTGGAATGTTGGGGAGGTCTCATGGGCCATGGACGAATCTTCCTCTCTGTTGATTTGACCCGATCCCAATTGTTTTTCGTCAATCTGTGGGATGGGAGGACTCCTTTCAGGTTTGTTACCTCAGGTGTCCCACCAAAAGAGGAATTACAAAGCAGAGCCCTGGGGAAGAGTGAAGGGACAACCCGAACTATGGTTAAAAATTGGGGCCTAGGGGCATGGCAAGCCCAATATGCTGTCTCTTCATATAGGCCCAGAGAGGCCTTACCTGAGGACTGGGCTCAGGCTGAGGGTCACAATGTGTGTTTGTGACCAATGTGGCCCGCAAGCATGGGCTGGGCCTCATGGGCCATGCTTGTTTCAACTACACTGAACGTTGGACAACATGCCAACCACAAGGTTTCTTGCCATGGGGAAAGAGTTCTGATTTCTGCATCATTTTCAACCCTGGGCAGTGGTTGGAGATAAGGTCTAGGTTCTGGAGCCTGAAAACCGCAGTTGGGAAGAGATGACGACCTAAGGCCATGGCGGGTCCGATGTGCTTAGTTTGCGGCCAGCTGTCTGGGTGGGACCAGGAGGTCCAGGCTCAGGCTGGGTCAGAAGGGGAAATAGTGCCCAGGTCAGCCTATATGTTTGGGGTACAGCCGAATGGCGTACAGGGTGATCCTCATTTGCTGTTTCGGGGTAGCCCTCAGGGCAATGTTTTACTTCTGTAGGGCAGGCAGAGTGCGGCATTGTAGTTCTGGATTGCCCAACTGGAGGGCTTGTGGGCCAGTAGTCTGAGGACGGAGTCTGAGAACCCAAGCTAGGCCTAGGTTTCTGGGTGAGGATATGGCAGGCACAATCTACAGACCTCAATAGAGATCTCGTGCATCTGAAGTCAGGGCAAGGATCAGACGATCGCTCAGGTTGGACTTTCTGCCCTCATGGACCTTTCTTGAAGGGGGTTGGATCACGAGGACATGGGGGTTTTCCCACGATGGGAGTTGTGAGAAGCTCCAAACTGCAAAGATTCTTCTGCAGGACAATTGAGACCTGTTGGTTGGCTCCAGGCCAACGATTCCGAGCAGGGTCCTAAGGATGGATGGCTGGGTAGCCCACCTCGCATTCTAATTGTCTCCAAGCAACAAGACAGGTTAGATCTGCTGGATGTGGGGGGCAACGGAAGAGGCTGAGTTGAAATGGACTCTCCTGTGGATGTGTCCTAATATGTTTTTGTGTCTATGGAGACCTTGGAATGAAGCGGTGGCCCTGGGGCCCTGAAGGGTTCTCCAAAACAGAGGCTTTGACACAGCTCCAACGTGCATGTTTCCCATGTGTAGATGAGATTTGTTCTGATGGGTGAGTCAAGAAACAGCCATATGCTGGTATTGAAATCCAGGCCTCTGAGGAGAGATGCCTGGAAACCAAAGCAATGGATCCGATTAGTGCCTAGGGGCCTGTTCGTTCCTTTTTACCTCTGGGGACATCAGTCTACGGGTCTGAGTGCAGGTAGGTGCTCAGATGGGCTCAGATTGCCCCTGTTTGTCCTGGGAAGCCACAACTATTGGGATGGCCTCAGGGACTTTGGAGGTTATCCTACTAGTAGGGTTGTGGCCATTGGAATGGGCACATACAATTCCCTTGGAGAGGGCAAGTACAGTCCTCAGGTTTGGCTCCAGGGCCCTGAGCCTGTAGGGTGTGTAGGCCAGAGCTGTTTGGACAGTTGTCTGAAAACACAAACTCGGCTTATGTTTTGGGTCATAGGTATGGCAGGACTGATCTACAGACCATGAGGAGAACACTTCGGGATATGAAAAAAGGGCGAGTGTGAGGCTCTTGCTCAAGTTTTTGTCTCTGGATATCGTGTCACTCATGGTCGTGAAATTGCCGGGTGACTTCATGGAAATGGACGAGTCTTATTCTCTGGGGGTTCGGTCCCGTCCAAAGAGTTTGGGGTCATTCTGGCGATGGAAGAAGCCCGTTTTTTTGTTGTTGTCGATTTGTTTCATTTTGTTTTTCAACCTGAGATGTCCCACCAAATGAGGGATTCCAGAGTAGAGCCCTGGGGTGGGGCGACTGGACAACCAGAAATCTGGTTAAAAATTGGGGACTAGGGACATGTCAAGCCCATTATGACATCTAATGGTCCAGCCACTGAGAGGACTTACTAGAGGACAGGACTCACGCTGAGGTCACAATGCGTGTTTATGCTCTCGTCGCACTCAAGAATGTGCGGGGCCTCAGGGTGAATGCTGGTTTCTCCTACACTGAACGTTGGACAACATGCCAACCACAAGGTTTCTTGCCATGGGTCAGGAAGAGTTCTGATTTCTGCATCACAGTCACCCGTGCGCAGTGATTGGAGATAAGGTCTAGGTTCTGAAGCCTGAAAACTGAGGTAGGGAAGAGATGATGACCTAAGGCCATGGCGGGTCTGATGTGCTCAGCGTGCGGTCAGCTGTCTGGGTGTTGGTCAGCAGGACCGGGCTCAGGTTGTGTCAGACAGTGCATTAGTGCCCAGGTTACACTATATAATTTGGGTACATTCGAGTGCCGTGTAGGTTTATCGTCATTTAAGCTGCCTGGGCTGCTCATTAGGCAATATATTTTTTCTAGAGGGCAGGCAGAGTGCTTCATTGTCGGTCCCGAATTGCCAAACTTGAGGGCTTCGGGGCCAGGAGAGTGAGGACAGAAGTCTGAGAACACAAGCTAGACTTCGGATTCAGGGTGAGGGCACGGCAGGTACCCCCTGCAGTTCTGAACCAATATCTCCTGCATCTGAAGTCAGGGCGAGTATCCCACGTTGGCTCAGGTTGGAGTTTCTGTGCATGACGACCCCTTCATGAAGGGAGCGGAATCTCGAGGCCATGGAGGTTTTCCACGTTGGGAGATGTGGGATGCCCCCTTCAAGGATTCCTTCTGCGGGACAATTGAGACCTGTTGGACAGCTCCAGGACATCCCATATGGAATGACTCCAGAGCACCGTTCCAGGATGGATGCCTGGGAAGTCCGCCTCGCCTTCCAATTGTCTCCTAACAACAAGACAGTTTAGATCAAATGGATCTGCGGGAGCAACCGGGGTGGCTGAGTTGAAATGCACTTTCCAGAGGATGGGTCCTAACGTGTGTTTGTGTCCATGAGGGCCTTGGAATGGGGAGGTGGCACCGGGACCCTGAAGTATTCTCCTAAGCTTTCCTTAGCTCCCATGCACAAGTTTACTTGTGGAGATGAGATTTGTTCTTATGGGTGCCTCAGGAAATCCCCTCTGCTGGTATTGGCATCCAGGCTTTTGAGGAGACATGCCTGTAAACCAAAGCAATGGATCCGATAATGGCTTCGGGTCCTGTCTGGTTCAATCTTCTTGGTATGAGTGGAGGTAGATGAGTGGAGGTAGATGCTCAGCCGGTATCAACCCCCCTTTTTTGTCCCGGGCGACCTACACTATTGGGAAGGCCTCAGGGACTTTGGAGGGTTCTCCTAATTTGTACGATTTTTGACAATGGAATGGGCAGAATTCCCATGGATTGGGTGGGGGCAGTCCTAATGTGTCGCTCCAGGGGCCCCAGCCTGGAGGGAGTGTGGCCCAGGACTTTGAGGACAGAAGACTGAAAACACAAACTCAGCTTAAGTTTGGGGACGTAGGTATGGCACGCCCGATCTACAAACCATGAGAAGAACTCTTCAGGATATGAAGAATGAGCGAGTCTGAGTCGCTTGCTCAGGCTTTTGTCTCTGGATTTTGTTTCAGCGATGGCCGTGGAATGTTGGGGAGGTCTCATGGGCCATGGACGAATCTTCCTCTCTGTGGATTTCGCCCGATCCCAATTGTTTTTCGTCAATCTGTGGGATGGGAGGACTCCTTTCAGGTTTGTTACCTCAGGTGTCCCACCAAAAGAGGAATTCCAAAGCAGAGCCCTGGGGAAGAGTGAAGGGACAACCCGAACTATGGTTAAAAATTGGGGCCTAGGGGCATGGCAAGCCCAATATGCTGTCTCTTCATATAGGCCCAGAGAGGCCTTACCTGAGGACTGGGCTCAGGCTGAGGGTCACAATGTGTGTTTGTGACCAATGTGGCCCGCAAGCATGGGCTGGGCCTCATGGGCCACGCTTGTTTCAACTACACTGAACGTTGGACAACATGCCAACCACAAGGTTTCTTGCCATGGGGAAAGAGTTCTCATTTCTGCATCATTTTCAACCCTGGGCAGTGGTTGGAGATAAGGTCTAGGTTCTGGAGCCTGAAAACCGCAGTTGGGAAGAGATGACGACCTAAGGCCATGGCGGGTCCGATGTGCTCAGTGTGCGGCCAGCTGTCTGGGTAGGACCAGGAGGTCCAGGCTCAGGCTGGGTCAGAAGGGGAAATAGTGTCCAGGTCAGCCTATATGTTTGGGGTACAGCCGAATGGCGTGCAGGTTGATCCTCATTTGCGGTTTCGGGGTAGCCCTGAGGGCAATGTTTTACTTCTGTAGGGCAGGCAGAGTGCGGCATTGTAGTTCTGGATTGCCCAACTGGAGGGCTTGTGGGCCAGTAGTCTGAGGACGGAGTCTGAGAACCCAAGCTAGGCCTAGGTTTCTGGGTGAGGATATGGCAGGCACAATCTACAGACCTCAATCGAGATCTCGTGCATCTGAAGTCAGGGCAAGGATCAGACGATCGCTCAGGTTGGACTTTCTGCCCTGATGGCCCTTTCTTGAAGGGGGTTGGATCACGAGGACATGAGGGTTTTCGCACGATGGGAGTTGTGAGAAGCTCCAAACTGCAAAGATTCTTCTGCAGGACAATTGAGACCTGTTGGTTGGCTCCAGGCCAACGATTCCGAGCAGGGTTCTAAGGATGGATGGCTGGGTAGCCCACCTCGCATTCCAATTGTCTCCAAGCAACAAGACATCTTAGATCTGCTGGATGTGGGGGGCAACCGAGGAGGCTGAGTTGAAATGGACTCTCCTGTGGATGTGTCCTAATATGTTTTTGTGTCTATGGAGACCTTGGAATGAAGCGGTGGCCCTGGGGCCCTGAAGGGTTCTCCTAAACAGAGGCTTTGACACAACTCCAACGTGCATGTTTCCCATGGGTAGATGAGATTTGTTCTGATGGGTGAGTCAAGAAACAGCCATATGCTGGTATTGAAATCCAGGCCTCTGAGGAGAGATGCCTGGAAACCAAAGCAATGGATCCGATTAGTGCCTAGGGGCCTGTTCGTTCCTTTTTACCTCTGGAGACAACAGTCTACGGGTCTGAGTGCAGGTAGGTGCTCAGATGGGCTCAGATTGCCCCTGTTTGTCCTGGGAAGCCACAACTATTGGGATGGCCTCAGGGACGTTGGAGGTTATCCTACTAGTAGGGTTGTGGCCATTGGAATGGGCACATACAATCCCTTGCAGAGGGCAAGTACAGTCCTCAGGTTTGGCTCCAGGGCCCTGAGCCTGTAGGGTGTGTAGGCCAGAGCTTTTTGGACAGTTGTCTGAAAACACAAACTCGGCTTATGTTTTGGGTCATAGGTATGGCAGGACTGATCTACAGACCATGAGGAGAACACTTCGGGATATGAAAAAAGGGCGAGTGTAATGCTCTTGCTCAAGTATTTGTCTCTGGATTTCGTGTCACTATTGGTCGTGAAATTGCCGGGTGACTTCATGGGAAATGGACGAGTCTTACTCTCTGGGGGTTCGGTCCCGTCCAAAGAGTTTGTGGTCATTCTGGGGATGGAAGAAGTCCGTTTTTTTGTTGTTGTTGTCGATTTGTTTCATTTTGTTTTTCAACCTCAGATGTCCCACCAAATGAGGGATTCCAGAGTAGAGCCCTGGGGTGGGGCGACTGGACAACCAGAAATCTGGTTAAAAATTGGGGACTAGGGACATGTCAAGCCCATTATGACATCTAATGGTCCAGCCAATGAGAGGACTTACTAGAGGACAGGACTCACGCTGAGGTCACAATGCGTGTTTATGCTCTCCTCGCACTCAAGAATGGGCGGGGCCTCAGGGAGAATGCTGTTTTCTCCTACACTGAACGTTGGACAACATGCCAACCACAAGGTTTCTTGCCATGGGTCAGGAAGAGTTCTGATTTCTGCATCACAGTCACCCGTGGGCAGTGATTGGAGATAAGGTCTAGGTTCTGAAGCCTGAAAACTGAGGTAGGGAAGAGATGATGACCTAAGGACATGGCGGGTCTGATATGCTCAGCGTGCGGTCAGCTGTCTGGGTGTTGGTCAGCAGGTCCGGGCTCAGGTTGTGTCAGACAGTGCATTAGTGCCCAGGTTAGACTATATAATTTGGGTACATTCGAGTGCCGTGTAGGTATATCCTCATTTAAGCTGCCTGGGCTGCTCATTAGGCAATATATTTTTTCTAGAGGGCAGGTAGAGTGCTTCATTGTCGGTCCGGAATTGCCAAACTTGAGGGCTTTGGGGCCAGGAGAGTGAGGACGGAAGTCTGAGAACACAAGCTAGACTTCGTATTCAGGGTGAGGGCACGGCAGGTACCCCCTGCAGATCTGAACCAATATCTCATGCATCTGAAGTCAGGGCGAGGATCCGACGTTGGCTCAGGTTGGAGTTTCTGTGCATGACGGCCCCTTCATGAAGGGAGCGGAATCTCAAGGCCATGGAGGTTTTCCACGTTGGGTGATGTGGGATGCCCCCTTAAAGGATTCCTTCTGCGGGACAATTGAGACCTGTTGGACAGCTCCAGGACATCCCATATGGAATGACTCCAGAGCACCGTTCCAGGATGGATGCCTGGGAAGTCCGCCTCGCCTTCCAATTGTCTCCTAGCAACAAGACAGTTTAGATCATGGATCTGCGGGAGCAACCGCAGATGGCTGAGTTGAAATGCAATTTCCAGAGAATGGGTCCTAACGTGTGTTTGTGTCCATGAGTGCCTTGGAATGGGGAGGTGGCGCCGGGACCCTGAAGTATTCTCTTAGCTTTGGCATAGCTCCCATGCACAAGTTTCCTTGTGGAGACGAGATTTGTTCTGATGGGTTCCTCAGGAAATCCCCTCTGCTGGTATTGGCATCCAGGCTTTTGAGGAGACATGCCTGTAAACCAAAGCAATGGATCCGATAATGGCCTCGGGTCCTGTCTGGTTCAATCTTCTTGGTATGAGTGGAGGTAGATGAGTGGAGGTAGATGCTCAGCCGGTATCAACCGCCCTTTTTTGTCCCGGGCGACCTACACTATTGGGAAGGCCTCAGGGACTTTGGAGGGTTCTCCTAATTTGTACGATTTTTGACAATGGAATGGGCAGAATTCCCATGGATTGGGTGGGGGCAGTCCTAATGTGTGGCTCCAGGGGCCCCAGCGTGGAGGGAGTGTGGCCCAGGACTTTGAGGACAGAAGACTGAAAACACAAACTCAGCTTAAGTTTGGGGACGTAGGTATGGCACGCCCGATCTACAAACCATGAGAAGAACTCTTCAGGATATGAAGAATGAGGGAGTCTGAGGCGCTTGCTCAGGCTTTTGTCTCTGGATTTTGTTTCAGCGATGGCCGTGGAATGTTGGGGAGGTCTCATGGGCCATGGACGAATCTTCCTCTCTGTGGATTTCGCCCGATCCCAATTGTTTTTCGTCAATCTGTGGGATGGGAGGACTCCTTTCAGGTTTGTTACCTCAGGTGTCCCACCAAAAGAGGAATTCCAAAGCAGAGCCCTGGGGAAGAGTGAAGGGACAACCCGAACTATGGTTAAAAATTGGGGCCTAGGGGCATGGCAAGCCCAATATGCTGTCTCTTCATATAGGCCCAGAGAGGCCTTACCTGAGGACTGGGCTCAGGCTGAGGGTCACAATGTGTGTTTGTGACCAATGTGGCCCGCAAGCATGGGCTGGGCCTCATGGGCCACGCTTGTTTCAACTACACTGAACGTTGGACAACATGCCAACAACAAGGTTTCTTGCCATGGGGAAAGAGTTCTGATTTCTGCATCATTTTCAACCCTGGGCAGTGGTTGGAGATAAGGTCTAGGTTCTGGAGCCTGAAAACCGCAGTTGGGAAGAGATGACGACCTAAGGCCATGGCGGGTCCGATGTGCTCAGTGTGCGGCCAGCTGTCTGGGTAGGACCAGGAGGTCCAGGCTCAGGCTGGGTCAGAAGGGGAAATAGTGCCCAGGTCAGCCTATATGTTTGGGGTACAGCCGAATGGCGTGCAGGTTGATCCTCATTTGCGGTTTCGGGGTAGCCCTGAGGGCAATGTTTTACTTCTGTAGGGCAGTCAGAGTGCGGCATTGTAGTTCTGGATTGCCCAACTGGAGGGCTTGTGGGCCAGTAGTCTGAGGACGGAGTCTGAGAACCCAAGCTAGGCCTAGGTTTCTGGGTGAGGATATGGCAGGCACAATCTACAGACCTCAATCGAGATCTCGTGCATCTGAAGTCAGGGCAAGGATCAGACGATCGCTCAGGTTGGACTTTCTGCCCTGATGGACCTTTCTTGAAGGGGGTTGGATCACGAGGACATGGGGGTTTTCCCACGATGGGAGTTGTGAGAAGCTCCAAACTGCAAAGATTCTTCTGCAGGACAATTGAGACCTGTTGGTTGGCTCCAGGCCAACGATTCCGAGCAGGGTCCTAAGGATGGATGGCTGGGTAGCCCACCTCGCATTCTAATTGTCTCCAAGCAACAAGACAGGTTAGATCTGCTGGATATGGGGGGCAACGGAAGAGGCTGAGTTGAAATGGACTCTCCTGTGGATGTGTCCTAATATGTTTTTGTGTCTATGGAGACCTTGGAATGAAGCGGTGGCCCTGGGGCCCTGAAGGGTTCTCCAAAACAGAGGCTTTGACACAGCTCCAACGTGCATGTTTCCCATGTGTAGATGAGATTTGTTCTGATGGGTGAGTCAAGAAACAGCCATATGCTGGTATTGAAATCCAGGCCTCTGAGGAGAGATGCCTGGAAACCAAAGCAATGGATCCGATTAGTGCCTAGGGGCCTGTTCGTTCCTTTTTACCTCTGGGGACATCAGTCTACGGGTCTGAGTGCAGGTAGGTGCTCAGATGGGCTCAGATTGCCCCTGTTTGTCCTGGGAAGCCACAACTATTGGGATGGCCTCAGGGACTTTGGAGGTTATACTATTAGTAGGGTTGTGGCCAGTGGAATGGGCACATACAATTCCCTTGGAGAGGGCAAGTACAGTCCTCAGGTTTGGCTCCAGGGCCCTGAGCCTGTAGGGTGTGTAGGCCAGAGCTGTTTGGACAGTTGTCTGAAAACACAAACTCGGCTTATGTTTTGGGTCATAGGTATGGCAGGACTGATCTACAGACCATGAGGAGAACACTTCGGGATATGAAAAAAGGGTGAGTGTGAGGCTCTTGCTCAAGTTTTTGTCTCTGGATATCGTGTCACTCATGGTCGTGAAATTGCCGGGTGACTTCATGGAAATGGACGAGTCTTATTCTCTGGGGGTTCGGTCCCGTCCAAAGAGTTTGGGGTCATTCTGGCGATGGAAGAAGCCCGTTTTTTTGTTGTTGTCGATTTGTTTCATTTTGTTTTTCAACCTGAGATGTCCCACCAAATGAGGGATTCCAGAGTAGAGCCCTGGGGTGGGGCGACTGGACAACCAGAAATCTGGTTAAAAATTGGGGACTAGGGACATGTCAAGCCCATTATGACATCTAATGGTCCAGCCACTGAGAGGACTTACTAGAGGACAGGACTCACGCTGAGGTCACAATGCGTGTTTATGCTCTCGTCGCACTCAAGAATGTGCGGGGCCTCAGGGTGAATGCTGGTTTCTCCTACACTGAACGTTGGACAACATGCCAACCACAAGGTTTCTTGCCATGGGTCAGGAAGAGTTCTGATTTCTGCATCACAGTCACCCGTGCGCAGTGATTGGAGATAAGGTCTAGGTTCTGAAGCCTGAAAACTGAGGTAGGGAAGAGATGATGACCTAAGGCCATGGCGGGTCTGATGTGCTCAGCGTGCGGTCAGCTGTCTGGGTGTTGGTCAGCAGGACCTGGCTCAGGCTGTGTCAGACAGTGCATTAGTGCCCAGGTTACACTATATAATTTGGGTACATTCGAGTGCCGTGTAGGTTTATCGTCATTTAAGCTGCCTGGGCTGCTCATTAGGCAATATATTTTTTCTAGAGGGCAGGCAGAGTGCTTCATTGTCGGTCCCGAATTGCCAAACTTGAGGGCTTCGGGGCCAGGAGAGTGAGGACAGAAGTCTGAGAACACAAGCTAGACTTCGGATTCAGGGTGAGGGCACGGCAGGTACCCCCTGCAGTTCTGAACCAATATCTCATGCATCTGAAGTCAGGGCGAGTATCCCACGTTGGCTCAGGTTGGAGTTTCTGTGCATGACGACCCCTTCATGAAGGGAGCGGAATCTCGAGGCCATGGAGGTTTTCCACGTTGGGAGATGTGGGATGCCCCCTTCAAGGATTCCTTCTGCGGGACAATTGAGACCTGTTGGACAGCTCCAGGACATCCCATATGGAATGACTCCAGAGCACCGTTCCAGGATGGATGCATGGGAAGTCCGCCTCGCCTTCCAATTGTCTCCTAGCAACAAGACAGTTTAGATCAAATGGATCTGCGGGAGCAACCGGGGTGGCTGAGTTGAAATGCACTTTCCAGAGGATGGGTCCTAACGTGTGTTTGTGTCCATGAGGGCCTTGGAATGGGGAGGTGGCACCGGGACCCTGAAGTATTCTCCTAAGCTTTCCTTAGCTCCCATGCACAAGTTTACTTGTGGAGATGAGATTTGTTCTTATGGGTGCCTCAGGAAATCCCCTCTGCTGGTATTGGCATCCAGGCTTTTGAGGAGACATGCCTGTAAACCAAAGCAATGGATCCGATAATGGCTTCGGGTCCTGTCTGGTTCAATCTTCTTGGTATGAGTGGAGGTAGATGAGTGGAGGTAGATGCTCAGCCGGTATCAACCGCCCTTTTTTGTCCCGGGCGACCTACACTATTGGGAAGGCCTCAGGGACTTTGGAGGGTTCTCCTAATTTGTACGATTTTTGACAATGGAATGGGCAGAATTCCCATGGATTGGGTGGGGGCAGTCCTAATGTGTGGCTCCAGGGGCCCCAGCGTGGAGGGAGTGTGGCCCAGGACTTTGAGGACAGAAGACTGAAAACACAAACTCAGCTTAAGTTTGGGGACGTAGGTATGGCACGCCCGATTTACAAACCATGAGAAGAACTCTTCAGGATATGAAGAATGAGGGAGTCTGAGGCGCTTGCTCAGGCTTTTGTCTCTGGATTTTGTTTCAGCGATGGCCGTGGAATGTTGGGGAGGTCTCATGGGCCATGGACGAATCTTCCTCTCTGTGGATTTCGCCCGATCCCAATTGTTTTTCGTCAATCTGTGGGATGGGAGGACTCCTTTCAGGTTTGTTACCTCAGGTGTCCCACCAAAAGAGGAATTCCAAAGCAGAGCCCTGGGGAAGAGTGAAGGGACAACCCGAACTATGGTTAAAAATTGGGGCCTAGGGGCATGGCAAGCCCAATATGCTGTCTCTTCATATAGGCCCAGAGAGGCCTTACCTGAGGACTGGGCTCAGGCTGAGGGTCACAATGTGTGTTTGTGACCAATGTGGCCCGCAAGCATGGGCTGGGCCTCATGGGCCACGCTTGTTTCAACTACACTGAACGTTGGACAACATGCCAACCACAAGGTTTCTTGCCATGGGGAAAGAGTTCTCATTTCTGCATCATTTTCAACCCTGGGCAGTGGTTGGAGATAAGGTCTAGGTTCTGGAGCCTGAAAACCGCAGTTGGGAAGAGATGACGACCTAAGGCCATGGCGGGTCCGATGTGCTCAGTGTGCGGCCAGCTGTCTGGGTAGGACCAGGAGGTCCAGGCTCAGGCTGGGTCAGAAGGGGAAATAGTGTCCAGGTCAGCCTATATGTTTGGGGTACAGCCGAATGGCGTGCAGGTTGATCCTCATTTGCGGTTTCGGGGTAGCCCTGAGGGCAATGTTTTACTTCTGTAGGGCAGTCAGAGTGCGGCATTGTAGTTCTGGATTGCCCAACTGGAGGGCTTGTGGGCCAGTAGTCTGAGGACGGAGTCTGAGAACCCAAGCTAGGCCTAGGTTTCTGGGTGAGGATATGGCAGGCACAATCTACAGACCTCAATCGAGATCTCGTGCATCTGAAGTCAGGGCAAGGATCAGACGATCGCTCAGGTTGGACTTTCTGCCCTGATGGCCCTTTCTTGAAGGGGGTTGGATCACGAGGACATGAGGGTTTTCGCACGATGGGAGTTGTGAGAAGCTCCAAACTGCAAAGATTCTTCTGCAGGACAATTGAGACCTGTTGGTTGGCTCCAGGCCAACGATTCCGAGCAGGGTTCTAAGGATGGATGGCTGTGTAGCCCACCTCGCATTCCAATTGTCTCCAAGCAACAAGACATCTTAGATCTGCTGGATGTGGGGGGCAACCGAGGAGGCTGAGTTGAAATGGACTCTCCTGTGGATGTGTCCTAATATGTTTTTGTGTCTATGGAGACCTTGGAATGAAGCGGTGGCCCTGGGGCCCTGAAGGGTTCTCCTAAACAGAGGCTTTGACACAGCTCCAACGTGCATGTTTCCCATGTGTAGATGAGATTTGTTCTGATGGGTGAGTCAAGAAACAGCCATATGCTGGTATTGAAATCCAGGCCTCTGAGGAGAGATGCCTGGAAACCAAAGCAATGGATCCGATTAGTGCCTAGGGGCCTGTTCGTTCCTTTTTACCTCTGGGGACAACAGTCTACGGGTCTGAGTGCAGGTAGGTGCTCAGATGGGCTCAGATTGCCCCTGTTTGTCCTGGGAAGCCACAACTATTGGGATGGCCTCAGGGACGTTGGAGGTTATCCTACTAGTAGGGTTGTGGCCATTGGAATGGGCACATACAATCCCTTGGAGAGGGCAAGTACAGTCCTCAGGTTTGGCTCCAGGGCCCTGAGCCTGTAGGGTGTGTAGGCCAGAGCTTTTTGGACAGTTGTCTGAAAACACAAACTCGGCTTATGTTTTGGGTCATAGGTATGGCAGGACTGATCTACAGACCATGAGGAGAACACTTCGGGATATGAAAAAAGGGCGAGTGTAATGCTCTTGCTCAAGTATTTGTCTCTGGATTTCGTGTCACTATTGGTCGTGAAATTGCCGGGTGACTTCATGGGAAATGGACGAGTCTTACTCTCTGGGGGTTCGGTCCCGTCCAAAGAGTTTGTGGTCATTCTGGGGATGGAAGAAGTCCGTTTTTTTGTTGTTGTTGTCGATTTGTTTCATTTTGTTTTTCAACCTCAGATGTCCCACCAAATGAGGGATTCCAGAGTAGAGCCCTGGGGTGGGGCGACTGGACAACCAGAAATCTGGTTAAAAATTGGGGACTAGGGACATGTCAAGCCCATTATGACATCTAATGGTCCAGCCACTGAGAGGACTTACTAGAGGACAGGACTCACGCTGAGGTCACAATGCGTGTTTATGCTCTCCTCGCACTCAAGAATGGGCGGGGCCTCAGGGAGAATGCTGGTTTCTCCTACACTGAACGTTGGACAACATGCCAACCACAAGGTTTCTTGCCATGGGTCAGGAAGAGTTCTGATTTCTGCATCACAGTCACCCGTGGGCAGTGATTGGAGATAAGGTCTAGGTTCTGAAGCCTGAAAACTGAGGTAGGGAAGAGATGATGACCTAAGGCCATGGCGGGTCTGATATGCTCAGCGTGCGGTCAGCTGTCTGGGTGTTGGTGAGCAGGTCCGGGCTCAGGTTGTGTCAGACAGTGCATTAGTGCCCAGGTTAGACTATATAATTTGGGTACATTCGAGTGCCGTGTAGGTATATCCTCATTTAAGCTGCCTGGGCTGCTCATTAGGCAATATATTTTTTCTAGAGGGCAGGTAGAGTGCTTCATTGTCGGTCCGGAATTGCCAAACTTGAGGGCTTTGGGGCCAGGAGAGTGAGGACGGAAGTCTGAGAACACAAGCTAGACTTCGTATTCAGGGTGAGGGCACGGCAGGTACCCCCTGCAGATCTGAACCAATATCTCATGCATCTGAAGTCAGGGCGAGGATCCGACGTTGGCTCAGGTTGGAGTTTCTGTGCATGACGGCCCCTTCATGAAGGGAGCGGAATCTCAAGGCCATGGAGGTTTTCCACGTTGGGTGATGTGGGATGCCCCCTTAAAGGATTCCTTCTGCGGGACAATTGAGACCTGTTGGACAGCTCCAGGACATCCCATATGGAATGACTCCAGAGCACCGTTCGAGGATGGATGCCTGGAAAGTCCGCCTCGCCTTCCAATTGTCTCCTAGCAACAAGACAGTTTAGATCATGGATCTGCGGGAGCAACCGCAGATGGCTGAGTTGAAATGCAATTTCTAGAGAATGGGTCCTAACGTGTGTTTGTGTCCATGAGTGCCTTGGAATGGGGAGGTGGCGCCAGGACCTTGAAGTATTCTCTTAGCTTTGGCATAGCTCCCATGCACAAGTTTCCTTGTGGAGACGAGATTTGTTCTGATGGGTTCCTCAGGAAATCCCCTCTGCTGGTATTGGCATCCAGGCTTTTGAGGAGACATGCCTGTAAACCAAAGCAATGGATCCGATAATGGCCTCGGGTCCTGTCTGGTTCAATCTTCTTGGTATGAGTGGAGGTAGATGAGTGGAGGTAGATGCTCAGCCGGTATCAACCGCCCTTTTTTGTCCCGGGCGACCTACACTATTGGGAAGGCCTCAGGGACATTGGAGGGTTCTCCTAATTTGTACGATTTTTGACAATGGAATGGGCAGAATTCCCATGGATTGGGTGGGGGCAGTCCTAATGTGTGGCTCCAGGGGCCCCAGCCTGGAGGGAGTGTGGCCCAGGACTTTGAGGACAGAAGACTGAAAACACAAACTCAGCTTAAGTTTGGGGACGTAGGTATGGCACGCCCGATCTACAAACCATGAGAAGAACTCTTCAGGATATGAAGAATGAGCGAGTCTGAGTCGCTTGCTCAGGCTTTTGTCTCTGGATTTTGTTTCAGCGATGGCCGTGGAATGTTGGGGAGGTCTCATGGGCCATGGACGAATCTTCCTCTCTGTGGATTTCGCCCGATCCCAATTGTTTTTCGTCAATCTGTGGGATGGGAGGACTCCTTTCAGGTTTGTTACCTCAGGTGTCCCACCAAAAGAGGAATTCCAAAGCAGAGCCCTGGGGAAGAGTGAAGGGACAACCCGAACTATGGTTAAAAATTGGGGCCTAGGGGCATGGCAAGCCCAATATGCTGTCTCTTCATATAGGCCCAGAGAGGCCTTACCTGAGGACTGGGCTCAGGCTGAGGGTCACAATGTGTGTTTGTGACCAATGTGGCCCGCAAGCATGGGCTGGGCCTCATGGGCCACGCTTGTTTCAACTACACTGAACGTTGGACAACATGCCAACCACAAGGTTTCTTGCCATGGGGAAAGAGTTCTCATTTCTGCATCATTTTCAACCCTGGGCAGTGGTTGGAGATAAGGTCTAGGTTCTGGAGCCTGAAAACCGCAGTTGGGAAGAGATGACGACCTAAGGCCATGGCGGGTCCGATGTGCTCAGTGTGCGGCCAGCTGTCTGGGTAGGACCAGGAGGTCCAGGCTCAGGCTGGGTCAGAAGGGGAAATAGTGCCCAGGTCAGCCTATATGTTTGGGGTACAGCCGAATGGCGTGCAGGTTGATCCTCATTTGCGGTTTCGGGGTAGCCCTGAGGGCAATGTTTTACTTCTGTAGGGCAGTCAGAGTGCGGCATTGTAGTTCTGGATTGCCCAACTGGAGGGCTTGTGGGCCAGTAGTCTGAGGACGGAGTCTGAGAACCCAAGCTAGGCCTAGGTTTCTGGGTGAGGATATGGCAGGCACAATCTACAGACCTCAATCGAGAACTCGTGCATCTGAAGTCAGGGCAAGGATCAGACGATCGCTCAGGTTGGACTTTCTGCCCTGATGGCCCTTTCTTGAAGGGGGTTGGATCACGAGGACATGAGGGTTTTCGCACGATGGGAGTTGTGAGAAGCTCCAAACTGCAAAGATTCTTCTGCAGGACAATTGAGACCTGTTGGTTGGCTCCAGGCCAACGATTCCGAGCAGGGTTCTAAGGATGGATGGCTGGGTAGCCCACCTCGCATTCCAATTGTCTCCAAGCAACAAGACATCTTAGATCTGCTGGATGTGGGGGGCAACCGAGGAGGCTGAGTTGAAATGGACTCTCCTGTGGATGTGTCCTAATATGTTTTTGTGTCTATGGAGACCTTGGAATGAAGCGGTGGCCCTGGGGCCCTGAAGGGTTCTCCTAAACAGAGGCTTTGACACAGCTCCAACGTGCATGTTTCCCATGTGTAGATGAGATTTGTTCTGATGGGTGAGTCAAGAAACAGCCATATGCTGGTATTGAAATCCAGGCCTCTGAGGAGAGATGCCTGGAAACCAAAGCAATGGATCCGATTAGTGCCTAGGGGCCTGTTCGTTCCTTTTTACCTCTGGGGACAACAGTCTACGGGTCTGAGTGCAGGTAGGTGCTCAGATGGGCTCAGATTGCCCCTGTTTGTCCTGGGAAGCCACAACTATTGGGATGGCCTCAGGGACGTTGGAGGTTATCCTACTAGTAGGGTTGTGGCCATTGGAATGGGCACATACAATCCCTTGGAGAGGGCAAGTACAGTCCTCAGGTTTGGCTCCAGGGCCCTGAGCCTGTAGGGTGTGTAGGCCAGAGCTTTTTGGACAGTTGTCTGAAAACACAAACTCGGCTTATGTTTTGGGTCATAGGTATGGCAGGACTGATCTACAGACCATGAGGAGAACACTTCGGGATATGAAAAAAGGGCGATTGTAATGCTCTTGCTCAAGTATTTGTCTCTGGATTTCGTGTCACTATTGGTCGTGAAATTGCCGGGTGACTTCATGGGAAATGGACGAGTCTTACTCTCTGGGGGTTCGGTCCCGTCCAAAGAGTTTGTGGTCATTCTGGGGATGGAAGAAGTCCGTTTTTTTGTTGTTGTTGTCGATTTGTTTCATTTTGTTTTTCAACCTCAGATGTCCCACCAAATGAGGGATTCCAGAGTGGAGCCCTGGGGTGGGGCGACTGGACAACCAGAAATCTGGTTAAAAATTGAGGACTAGGGACATGTCAAGCCCATTATGACATCTAATGGTCCAGCCAATGAGAGGACTTACTAGCGGACAGGACTCACGCTGAGGTCACAATGCGTGTTTATGCTCTCCTCGCACTCAAGAATGGGCGGGGCCTCAGGGAGAATGCTGGTTTCTCCTACACTGAACGTTGGACAACATGCCAACCACAAGGTTTCTTGCCATGGGTCAGGAAGAGTTCTGATTTCTGCATCACAGTCACCCGTGGGCAGTGATTGGAGATAAGGTCTAGGTTCTGAAGCCTGAAAACTGAGGTAGGGAAGAGATGATGACCTAAGGCCAGGGCGGGTCTGATGTGCTCAGCGTGCGGTCACCTTTCTGGGTGTTGGTCAGCAGGTCAGGGCTCAGGTTGTGTCAGTGCATTAGTGCCCAGGTTAGACTATATAATTTGGGTACATTCGAGTGCCGTGTAGGTTTATCCTCATTTAAGCTGCCTGGGCTGCTCATTAGGCTATATATTTTTTCTAGAGGGCAGGCAGAGTGCTTCATTGTCGGTCCGGAATTGCCAAACTTGAGGGCTTCGGGGCCAGGAGAGTGAGGACGGAAGTCTGAGAACACAAGCTAGACTTCGGATTCAGGGTGAGGGCACGGCTGGTACTCCCTGCAGATCTGAACCAATATCTCATGCATCTGAAGTCAGGGCGAGGATCCCACGTTGGCTCAGGTTGGAGTTTCTGTGCATGACGGCCCCTTCATGAAGGGAGCGGAATCTCGAGGCCATGGAGGTTTTCCACGTTGGGAGATGTGGGATGCCCCCTTCAAGGATTCCTTCTGCGGGACAATTGAGACCTGTTGGACAGCTCCAGGACATCCCATATGGAATGACTCCAGAGCACCGTTCCAGGATGGATGCCTGGGAAGTCCGCCTCGCCTTCCAATTGTCTCCTAGCAACAAGACAGTTTAGATCTAATGGATCTGCGGGAGCAACCGGGGTGGCTAGGTTGAAATGCACTTTCCAGAGGATGGGTCCTAACGTGTATTTGTGTCCATGAGGGCCTTGGAATGGGGAGGTGGCACCGGGACCCTGAAGTATTCTCCTAAGCTTTGGCATAGCTCCCATGCACAAGTTTCCTTGTGGAGACGAGATTTGTTCTGATGGGTGCCTCAGGAAATCCCCTCTGCTGGTATTGGAATGCAGGCTTTTGAGGAGACATGCCTGTAAACCAAAGCAATGGATCCGATAATGGCCTCGGGTCCTGTCTGGTTCAATCTTCTTGGTATGAGTGGAGGTAGATGAGTGGAGGTAGATGCTCAGCCGGTATCAACCGCCCTTTTTTGTCCCGGGCGACCTACACTATTGTGATGGCCTCAGGGACTTTGGAGGGTTCTTCTAATTTGTACGATTTTTGACAATGGAATGGGCAGAATTCCCATGGATGGGTGGGGGCAGTCCTAATGTTTGGCTCCAGGGGCCCCAGCCTGTAGGGAGTGTGGCCCAGGACTTTGAGGACAGAAGACTGAAAACACAAACTCAGCTTAAGTGTGGGGACGTATGTATGGCACGCCCGATCTACAAATCATGAGAAGAACTCTTCAGGATATGAAGAATGAGCGAGTCTGAGGCGCTTGCTCAGGCTTTTGTCTCTGGATTTTGTTTCAGCGATGGCCGTGGAATGTTGGGGAGGTCTCATGGGCCATGGACGAATCTTCCTCTCTGTTGATTTGACCCGATCCCAATTGTTTTTCGTCAATCTGTGGGATGGGAGGACACCTTTCAGGTTTGTTACCTCAGGTGTCCCACCAAAAGAGGAATTACAAAGCAGAGCCCTGGGGAAGAGTGAAGGGACAACCCGAACTATGGTTAAAAATTGGGGCCTAGAGGCATGGCAAGCCCAATATGCTGTCTCTTCATATAGGCCCAGAGAGGCCTTACCTGAGGACTGGGCTCAGGCTGAGGGTCACAATGTGTGTTTGTGACCAATGTGGCCCGCAAGCATGGGCTGGGCCTCATGGGCCACGCTTGTTTCAACTACACTGAACGTTGGACAACATGCCAACCACAAGGTTTCTTGCCATGGGGAAAGAGTTCTGATTTCTGCATCATTTTCAACCCTGGGCAGTGGTTGGAGATAAGGTCTAGGTTCTGGAGCCTGAAAATCGCAGTTGGGAAGAGATGACGACCTAAGGCCATGGCGGGTCCGATGTGCTCAGTGTGCGGCCAGCTGTCTGGGTGGGACCAGGAGGTCCAGGCTCAGGCTGGGTCAGAAGGGGAAATAGTGCCCAGGTCAGCCTATATGTTTGGGGTACAGCCGATTGGCGTGCAGGTTGATCCTCATTTGGGGTTTCGGGGTAGCCCTGAGGGCAATGTTTTACTTCTGTAGGGCAGGCAGAGTGCGGCATTGTAGTTCTGGATTGCCAAACTGGAGGGCTTGTGGGCCAGTAGTCTGAGGACGGAGTCTGAGAACCCAAGCTAGGCCTAGGTTTCTGGGTGAGGATATGGCAGGCACAGTCAACAGACCTCAATCGAGATCTCGTGCATCTGAAGTCAGGGCAAGGATCAGACGATCGCTCAGGTTGGACTTTCTGCCCTGATGGCCCTTTCTTGAAGGGGGTTGGATCACGAGGACATGGGGGTTTTCCCACGATGGGAGTTGTGAGAAGCTCCAAACTGCAAAGATTCTTCTGCAGGACAATTGAGACCTGTTGGTTGGCTCCAGGCCAACGATTCCGAGCAGGGTTCTAAGGATGGATGGCTGGGTAGCCCACCTCGCATTCCAATGGTCTCCAAGCAACAAGACAGGTTAGATCTGCTGGATGTGGGGGCAACCGAGGAGGCTGAGTTGAAATGGACTCTCCTGTGGATGTGTCCTAATATGTTTTTGTGTCTATGGAGACCTAGGAATGAAGCGGTGGCCCTGTGGCCCTGAAGGGTTCTCCTAAACAGAGGCTTTGACACAGCTCCAACGTGCATGTTTCCCATGTGTAGATGAGATTTGTTCTGATGGGTGAGTCAAGAAACAGCCATATGCTGGTATTGAAATCTAAGCCTCTGAGGAGAGATGCCTGGAAACCAAAGCAATGGATCCGATTAGTGCCTAGGGGCCTGTTCGTTCCTTTTTACCTCTGGGGACATCAGTCTACGGGTCTGAGTGCAGGTAGGTGCTCAGATGGGCTCAGATTGCCCCTGTTTGTCCTGGGAAGCCACAACTCTTGGGATGGCCTCAGGGACTTTGGAGGTTATCCTATTAGTAGGGTTGTGGCCATTGGAATGGGCACATACAATTCCCTTGGAGAGGGCAAGTACAGTCCTCAGGTTTGGCTCCAGGGCCCTGAGCCTGTAGGGTGTGTAGGCCAGAGCTGTTTGGACAGTTGTCTGAAAACACAAACTCAGCTTATGTTTTGGGTCATAGGTATGGCAGGACTGATCTACAGACCATGAGGAGAACACTTCGGGATATGAAAAAAGGGCGAGTGTGAGGCTCTTGCTCAAGTTTTTGTCTCTGGATATCGTGTCACTCATGGTCGTGAAATTGCCGGGTGACTTCATGGGAAATGGACGAGTCTTACTCTCTGGGGGTTCGGTCCCGTCCAAAGAGTTTGGGGTCATTCTGGGGATGGAAGAAGTCCGTTTTTTTGTTGTTGTTGTCGATTTGTTTCATTTTGTTTTTCAACCTCAGATGTCCCACCAAATGAGGGATTCGAGAGTAGAGCCCTGGGGTGGGGCGACTGGACAACCAGAAATCTGGTTAAAAATTGGGGACTAGGGACATGTCAAGCCCATTATGACATGTAATGGTCCAGCCACTGAGAGGACTTACTAGAGGACAGGACTCACGCTGAGGTCACAATGCCTGTTTATGCTCTCGTCGCACTCAAGAATAGGCGGGGCCTCAAGGGGAATGCTGTTTTCTCCTACACTGAACGTTGGACAACATGCCAACCACAAGGTTTCTTGCCATGGGTCAGGAAGAGTTCTGATTTCTGCATCACAGTCACCCGTGGGCAGTGATTGGAGATAAGGTCTAGGTTCTGAAGCCTGAAAACTGAGGTAGGGAAGAGATGATGACCTAAGGTCAGGGCGGGTCTGATGTGCTCAGGGTGCGGTCAGCTGTCTGGGTGTTGGTCAGCAGGTCCGGGCTCAGGTTGTGTCAGACAGTGCATTTGTGCCCAGGTTAGACTATATAATTTGGGTACATTCGAGTGCCGTGTAGGTTTATCTTCATTTAAGCTGCCTGGTCAGCTCATTAGGCAATATATTTTTTCTAGAGGGCAGGCAGAGTGCTTCATTGTCGGTCCGGAATTGCCAAACATGAGGGCTTCGGGGCCAGGAGAGTGAGGACGGAAGTCTGAGAACACAAGCTAGACTTCGGATTCAGGGTGAGGGCACGGCAGGTACCCCCTGAAGATCTGAACCAATATCTCATGCATCTGAAGTCAGGGCGAGGATCCGACGTTGGCTCAGGTTGGAGTTTCTGTGCATGACGGCCCCTTCATGAAGGGAGCGGAATCTCGAGGCCATGGAGGTTTTCCTCGTTGGGAGATGTGGGATGCCCCCTTCAAGGATTCCTTCTGCGGGACAATTGAGACCTGTTGGACAGCTCCAGGACATCCCATATGGAATGACTCCAGAGCACCGTTCGAGGATGGATGCCTGGGAAGTCCGCCTCGCCTTCCAATTGTCTCCTAGCAACAAGACAGTTTAGATCTAATGGATCTGCGGGAGCAACCGGGGTGGCTGAGTTGAAATGCACTTTCCAGAGGATGGGTCCTAATGTGTGTTTGTGTCCATGAGGGCCTTGGAATGGGGAGGTGGCACCGGGACCCTGAAGTATTCTCCTAAGCTTTGGCATAGCTCCCATGCACAAGTTTCCTTGTGGAGACGAGATTTGTTCTGATGGGTGCCTCAGGAAATCCCCTCTGCTGGTATTGGAATCCAGGCTTTTGAGGAGACATGCCTGTAAACCAAAGCAATGGATCCGATAATGGCCTCGGGTCCTGTCTGGTTCAATCTTCTTGGTATGAGTGGAGGTAGATGAGTGGAGGAAGATGCTCAGCTGGTATCAACCGCCCTTTTTTGTCCCGGGCGATCTACACTATTGGGATGGCCTCAGGGATTTTGGAGGGTTCTCCTAATTTGTACGATTTTTGACAATGGAATGGGCAGAATTCCCATGGATTGGGTGGGGGCAGTCCTAATGTGTGGCTCCAGGGGCCCCAGCCTGTAGGGAGTGTGGCCCAGGACTTTGAGGACAGAAGACTGAAAACACAAACTCAGCTTAAGTTTGGGGACGTAGGTATGGCACGCCCGATCTACAAACCATGAGACGAACTCTTCAGGATATGAAGAATGAGCGAGTCTGGGTCGCTTGCTCAGGCTTTTGTCTCTGGATTTTGTTTCAGCGATGGCCGTGGAATGTTGGGGAGGTCTCATGGGCCATGGACGAATCTTCCTCTCTGTGGATTTGGCCCGATCCCAATTGTTTTTCGTCAATCTGTGGGATGGGAGGACTCCTTTCAGGTTTGTTACCTCTGGTGTCCCACCAAAAGAGGAATTCCAAAGCAGAGCCCTGGGGAAGAGTAAAGGGACACCCCGAACTATGGTTAAAAATTGGGGACTAGGGGCATGGCATGCCCAATATGCTGTCTCTTCATATAGGCCCTGAGAGGCCTTACCTGAGGACTGGGCTCAGGCTGAGGGTCACAATGTGTGTTTGTGACCAATGTGGCCCGCAAGCATGGGCTGGGCCTCATGGGCCACGCTTGTTTCAACTACACTGAACGTTGGACAACATGCCAAGCACAGGGTTTCTTGCCATGGGGAAAGAGTTCTGATTTCTGCATCATTTTCAACCCTGGGCAGTGGTTGGAGATAAGGTCTAGGTTCTGGAGCCTGAAAACCGCAGTTGGGAAGAGTTCACGACCTAAGGCCATGGCGGGTCCGATGTGCTCAGTGTGCGGCCAGCTGTCTGGGTGGGACCAGGAGGTCCAGGCTCAGGCTGGGTCAGAATGGGAAATAGTGCCCAGGTCAGCCTATATGTTTGGGGTACAGCCGAATGGCGTGCAGGTTGATCCTCATTTGGGGTTTCGGGGTAGCCCTGAGGGCAATGTTTTACTTCTGTAGGGCAGGCAGAGTGCGGCATTGTAGTTCTGGATTGCCAAACTGGAGGGCTTGTGGGCCAGTAGTCTGAGGACGGAGTCTGAGAACCCAAGCTAGGCCTAGGTTTCTGGGTGAGGATATGGCAGGCACAGTCAACAGACCTCAATCGAGATCTCGTGCATCTGAAGTCAGGGCAAGGATCAGACGATCGCTCAGGTTGGACTTTCTGCCCTGATGGCCCTTTCTTGAAGGGGGTTGGATCACGAGGACATGGGGGTTTTCCCACGATGGGAGTTGTGAGAAGCTCCAAACTGCAAAGATTCTTCTGCAGGACAATTGAGACCTGTTGGTTGGCTCCAGGCCAACGATTCCGAGCAGGGTTCTAAGGATGGATGGCTGGGTAGCCCACCTCGCATTCCAATTGTCTCCAAGCAACAAGACAGGTTAGATCTCCTGGATGTGGGGGGCAACCGAGGAGGCTGAGTTGAAATGGACTCTCCTGTGGATGTGTCCTAATATGTTTTTGTGTCTATGGAGACCTTGGAATGAAGCAGTGGCCCTGGGGCCCTGAAGGGTTCTCCTAAACAGAGGCTTTGACACAGCTCCAACGTGCAGGTTTCCCAAGTGTAGATGAGATTTGTTCTGATGGGTGAGTCAAGAAACATTCATATGCTGGTATTGAAATCCAGGCCTCTGAGGAGAGTTTCCTGGAAACCAAAGCAATGGATCCGATTAGTGCCTAGGGGCCTGTTCGTTCCTTTTTTCCTCTGGGGACATCAGTCTACGGGTCTGAGTGCAGGTAGGTGCTCAGATGGGCACATATTGCCCCCTGTTTGTCCTGGGAAGCCACAACTATTGGGATGGCCTCAGGGACTTTGGAGGTTATCCTACTAGTAGGGTTGTGGCCATTGGAATGGGCACATACAATTCCCTTGGAGAGGGCAAGTACAGTCCTCAGGTTTGGCTCCAGGGCCCTGAGCCTGTAGGGTGTGTAGGCCAGAGCTGTTTGGACAGTTGTCTGAAAACACAAACTCGGCTTATGTTTTGGGTCATAGGTATGGCAGGACTGATCTACAGACCATGAGGAGAACACTTCGGGATATGAAAAAAGGGCGAGTGTGAGGCTCTTGCTCAAGTTTTTGTCTCTGGATATCGTGTCACTCATGGTCGTGAAATTGCCGGGTGACTTCATGGGAAATGGACGAGTCTTACTCTCTGGGGGTTCGGTCCCGTCCAAAGAGTTTGGGGTCATTCTGGGGATGGAAGAAGTCCATTTTTTTGTTGTTGTTGTCGATTTGTTTCATTTTGTTTTTCAACCTCACATGTCCCACCAAATGAGGGATTCCAGAGTAGAGCCCTGGGGTGGGGCGACTGGAAAACCAGAAATCTGGTTAAAAATTGGGGACTAGGGACATGTCAAGCCCATTATGACATCTAATGGTCCAGCCACTGAGAGGACTTACTAGAGGACAGGACTCACGCTGAGGTCACAATGCGTGTTTATGCTCTCGTCGCACTCAAGAATGGGCGGGGCCTCAGGGTGAATGCTGTTTTCTCCTACACTGAACGTTGGACAACATGCCAACCAAAAGGTTTCTTGCCATGGGTCAGGATGAGTTCTGATTTCTGCATCACAGTCACCCGTGGGCAGTGATTGGAGATAAAGTCTAGGTTCTGAAGCCTGAAAACTGAGGTAGGGAAGAGATGATGACCTAAGGCCAGGGCGGGTCTGATGTGCTCTTGGTGCGTCAGTTGTCTGGGTGTTGGTCAGCAGGTCCGGGCTCAGGTTGTGTCAGACAGTACATTAGTGCCCAGGTTAGACTATATAATTTGGGTACATTCGAGTGCCGTGTAGGTTTATCTTCATTTAAGCTGCCTGGGCTGCTCATTAGGCAATATATTTTTTCTAGAGGGCAGGCAGAGTGCTTCATTGTCGGTCCGGAATTGCCAAACATGAGGGCTTCGGGGCCAGGAGAGTGAGGACGGAAGTCTGAGAACACAAGCTAGACTTCGGATTCAGGGTGAGGGCATGGCAGGTACCCCCTGCAGATCTGAACTAATATCTCATGCATCTGAAGTCAGGGCGAGGATCCGAGGTTGGCTCAGGTTGGAGTTTCTGTGCATGACGGCCCCTTCATGAAGGGAGCGGAATCTCGAGGCCATGGAGGTTTTCCACGTTGGGAGATGTGGGATGCCCCCTTCAAGGATTCTTTCTGCGGGACAATTGAGACCTGTTGGACAGCTCCAGGACATCCCATATGGAATGACACCAGACCACCGTTCGAGGATGGATGCCTGGGAAGTCCGCCTCGCCTTCCAATTGTCTCCTAGCAACAAGACAGTTTAGATCTAATGGATCTGCGGGAGCAACCGGGGTGGCTGAGTTGAAATGCACTTTCCAGAGGATGGGTCCTAATGTGTGTTTGTGTCCATGAGGGCCTTGGAATGGGGAGGTGGCACCGGGACCCTGAAGTATTCTCCTAAGCTTTGGCATAGCTCCCATGCACAAGTTTCCTTGTGGAGACGAGATTTGTTCTGATGGGTGCCTCAGGAAATCCCCTCTGCTGGTTTTGGAATCAAGGCTTTTGAGGAGACATGCCTGTAAACCAAAGCAATGGATCCGATAATGGCCTCGGGTCCTGTCTGGTTCAATCTTCTTGGTATGAGTGGAGGTAGATGAGTGGAGGTAGATGCTCAGCCGGTATCAACCGCCCTTTTTTGTCCCGGGCGATCTACACTATTGGGATGGCCTCAGGGACTTTGGAGGGTTCTCCTAATTTGTACGATTTTTGACAATGGAATGGGCAGAATTCCCATGGATTGGGTGGGGGCAGTCCTAATGTGTGGCTCCAGGGGCCCCAGCCTGGAGGGAGTGTGGCCCAGGACTTTGAGGACAGAAGACTGAAAACACAAACTCAGCTTAAGTTTGGGGACGTAGGTATGGCACGCCCGATCTACAAACCATGAGAAGAACTCTTCAGGATATGAAGAATGAGCGAGTCTGAGTCGCTTGCTCAGGCTTTTGTCTCTGGATTTTGTTTCAGCGATGGTCGTGGAATGTTGGGGAGGTCTCTTGGGCCATGGACGAATCTTCCTCTCTGTGGATTTGGCCCGATCCCAATTGTTTTTCGTCAATCTGTGGGATGGGAGGACTCCTTTCAGGTTTGTTACCTCTGGTGTCCCACCAAAAGAGGAATTCCAAAGCAGAGCCCTGGGGAAGAGTGAAGGGACACCCCGAACTATGGTTAAAAATTGGGGCCTAGGGTCATGGCAAGCCCAATATGCTGTCTCTTCATATAGGCCCTGAGAGGCCTTACCTGAGTACTGGACTCAGGCTGAGGGTCACAATGCGTGTTTATGCTCTCCTCGCACTCAAGAATGGGCGGGGCCTCAGGGAGAATGCTTGTTTCTCCTACACTGAACGTTGGACAACATGCCAAGCACAAGGTTTCTTGCCATGGGTCAGGAAGAGTTCTGATTTCTGCAACACAGTCACCCGTGGGCAGTGATTGGAGATAAGGTCTAGGTTCTGAAGCCTGAAAACTGAGGTAGGGAAATGATGATGACCTAAGGCCATGGCGGGTCTGATGTGCTCAGCGTGCGGTCAGCTGTCTGGGTGTTGGTCAGCAGGTCCGGGCTCAGGTTGTGTCAGACACTGCATTAGTGCCCAGGTTAGACTATATAATTTGGGTACATTCGAGTACCGTGTAGGTTTATCTTCATTTAAGCTGCCTGGGCTGCTCATTAGGCAATATATTTTTTCTAGAGGGCAGGCAGAGTGCTTCATTGTCGGTCCGGAATTGCCAAACTTGAGGGCTTCGGGGCCAGGAGAGTGAGGACGGAAGTCTGAGAACACAAGCTAGACTTCGGATTCAGGGTGAGGGCACGGCAGGTACCCCCTGCAGATCTGAACTAATATCTCATGCATCTGAAGTCAGGGCGAGGATCGACGTTGGCTCAGGTTGGAGTTTCTGTGCATGACGGCCCCTTCATGAAGGGAGCGGAATCTCGAGGCCGTGGAGGTTTTCCACGTTGGGAGATGTGGGATGCCCCCTTCAAGGATTCTTTCTGCGGGACAATTGAGACCTGTTGGACAGCTCCAGGACATCCCATATGGAATGACTCCAGAGCACCGTTCGAGGATGGATGCCTGGGAAGTCTGCCTCGCCTTCCAATTGTCTCCTAGCAACAAGACAGTTTAGATCTAATGGATCTGCGGGAGCAACCCGGGTGGCTGAGTTGAAATGCACTTTCCAGAGGATGGGTCCTAACGTGTGTTTGTGTCCATGAGGGCCTTGGAATGGGGAGGTGGCACCGGGACGCTGAAGTATTCTCCTAAGCTTTGGTATAGCACCCATGCACAAGTTTCCTTGTGGAGACGAGATTTGTTCTGATGGGTGCCTCAGGTAATCCCCTCTGCTGGTATTGGAATCCAGGCTTTTGAGGAGACATGCCATTAAACCAAAGCAATGGATCCGATAATGGCCTCGGGTCCTGTCTGGTTCAATCTTCTTGGTATGAGTGGAGGTAGATGAGTGGAGGAAGATGCTCAGCCGGTATCACCCGCCCTTTTTTGTCCCGGGCGACCTACACTATTGGGATGGCTTCAGGGACTTTGGAGGGTTCTCCTAATTTGTACGATTTTTGACAATGGAATGGGCAGAATTCCCATGGATTGGGTGGGGGCAGTCCTAATGTGTGGCTCCAGGGGCCCCAGCCTGGAGGGAGTGTGGCCCAGGACTTTGAGGACAGAAGACTGAAAACACAAACTCAGCTTAAGTTTGGGGACGTAGGTATGGCACGCCCGATCTACAAACCATGAGAAGAACTCTTCAGGATATGAAGAATGAGCGAGTCTGAGGCGCTTGCTCAGGCTTTTGTCTCTGGATTTTGTTTCAGCGATGGCCGTGGAATGTTGGGGAGGTCTCATGGGCCATGGACGAATCTTCCTCTCTGTGGATTTGGCCCGATCCCAATTGTTTTTCGTCAATCTGTGGGATGGGAGGACTCCTTTCAGGTTTGTTACCTCTGTTGTCCCACCAAAAGAGGAATTCCAAAGCAGAGCCCTGGGGAAGAGTGAAGGGACACCCCGAACTATGGTTAAAAATTGGGGCCTAGGGGCATGGCAAGCCCAATATGCTGTCTCTTCATATAGGCCCTGAGAGGCCTTACCTGAGGACTGGGCTCAGGCTGAGGGTCACAATGTGTGTTTGTGACCAATGTGGCCCGCAAGCATGGGCTGGGCCTCATGGGCCACGCTTGTTTCAACTACACTGAACGTTGGACAACATGCCAACTACAAGGTTTCTTGCCATGGGGAAAGAGTTCTGATTTCTGCATCATTTTCAACCCTGGGCAGTGGTTGGAGATAAGGTCTAGGTTTTGGGCCTGAAAACCGCAGTTGGGATGAGATGACGACCTAAGGCCATGGCGGGTCCGATGTGCTCAGTGTGCGGCCAGCTGTCTGGGTGGGACCAGGAGGTCCAGGCTCAGGCTGGGTCAGAAGTGGATATAGTGCCCAGGTCAGCCTATATGTTTGGGGTACAGCCGAATGGCATGCAGGTTGATCCTCATTTGGGGTTTCGGGGTAGCCCTGAGGGCAATATTTTACTTCTGTAGGGCAGGCAGTGTGCGGCATTGTAGTTCTGGATTGCCAAACTGGAGGGCTTGTGGGCCAGTAGTCTGAGGACGGACTCTGAGAACCCAAGCTAGGCCTAGGTTTCTGGGTGAGGATATGGCAGGCACAGTCAACAGACCTCAATCGAGATCTCGTGCATCTGAAGTCAGGGCAAGGATCAGACGATCGCTCAGGTTGGACTTTCTGCCCTGATGTCCCTTTCTTGAAGGGGGTTGGATCACGAGGACATGGGCGTTTTCCCACGATGGGAGTTGTGAGAAGCTCCAAACTGCAAAGATTCTTCTGCAGGACAATTGAGACCTGTTGGTTGGCTCCAGGCCAACGATTCCGAGCAGGGTTCTAAGGAGGGATGGCTGGGTAGCCCACCTCGCATTCCAATGGTCTCCAAGCAACAAGACAGGTTAGATCTGCTGGATGTGGGGGGCAACCTAGGAGGCTGAGTTGAAATGGACTCTCCTGTGGATGTGTCCTAATATGTTTTTGTGTCTATGGAGACCTTGGAATGAAGCGGTGGCCCTGGGGCCCTGAAGGGTTCTCCTAAACAGAGGCTTTGACACAGCTCCAACGTGCATGTTTCCCATGTGTAGATGAGATTTGTTCTGATGGGTGAGTCAAGAAACAGCCATATGCTGGTATTGAAATCCAGGCCTCTGAGGAGAGATGCCTTGAAACCAAAGCAATGGATCCGATTAGTGCCTAGGGGCCTGTTCGTTCCTTTTTACCCTTGGGGACATCAGTCTACGGGTCTGAGTGCAGGTAGGTGCTCAGATGGGCTCAGATTGCCCCTGTTTGTCCTGGGAAGCCACAACTCTTGGGATGGCCTCAGGGACTTCTGAGGTTATCCTACTAGTAGGGTTGTGGCCATTGGAATGGGCACATACAATTCCCTTGGAGAGGGCAAGTACAGTCCTCAGGTTTGGCTCCAGGGCCCTGAGCCTGTAGGGTGTGTAGGCCAGAGCTGTTTGGACAGTTGTCTGAAAACACAAACTCGGCTTATGTTTTGGGTCATAGGTATGGCAGGACTGATCTACAGACCATGAGGAGAACACTTCGGGGTATGAAAAAAGGGTGAGTGTGAGGCTCTTGCTCAAGTTTTTGTCTCTGGATATCGTGTCACTCATGGCCGGGTGACTTCATGGGAAATGGACGAGACTTACTCTCTGGGGGTTCGGTCCCGTCCAAAGAGTTTGGGGTCATTCTGGGGATGGAAGAAGTCCGTTTTTTTGTTGTTGTTGTCGATTTGTTTCATTTTGTTTTTCAACCTCAGATGTCCCACCAAATGAGGGATTCCAGAGGAGAGCCCTGGGGTGGGGCGACTGGACAACCAGAAATCTGGTTAAAAATTGGGGACTAGGAACATGTCAAGCCCATTATGACATCTAATGGTCCAGCCACTGAGAGGACTTACTAGAGGACAGGACTCACGCTGAGGTCACAATGCGTGTTTATGCTCTCGTCGCACTCAAGAATGTGCGGGGCCTCAGGGTGAATGCTGGTTTCTCCTACACTGAACGTTGGACAACATGCCAACCACAAGGTTTCTTGCCATGGGTCAGGAAGAGTTCTGATTTCTGCATCACAGTCACCTGTGGGCAGTGATTGGAGATAAGGTCTAGGTTCTGAAGCCTGAAAACTGAGGTAGGGAAGAGATGATGACCTAAGGCCATGGCGGGTCTGATGTGCTCAGCGTGCGGTTAGCTGTCTGGGTATTGGTCAGCAGGTCCGGGCTCAGGTTGTGTCAGACACTGCATTAGTGCCCAGGTTAGACTATATAATTTGGGTACATTCGAGTGCCGTGTAGGTTTATCTTCATTTAAGCTGCCTGGGCTGCTCATTAGGCAATATATTTTTTCTAGAGGGCAAGCAGAGTGCTTCATTGTCGGTCCGGAATTGCCAAACATGAGGGCTTCGGGGCCAGGAGAGTGAGGACGGAAGTCTGAGAACACAAGGTAGAATTCGGATTCAGGGTGAGGGCACGGCAGGTACCCCCTGCAGATCTGAACCAATATCTCATGCATCTGAAGTCAGGGCGAGGATCCAACGTTGGCTCAGGTTGGAGTTTCTGTGCATGACGGCCCCTTCATGAAGGGAGCGGAATCTCGAGGCCATGGAGGTTTTCCACGTTGGGAGATGTGGGATGCCCCCTTCAAGGATTCCTTCTGCGGGACAATTGAGACCTGTTGGACAGCTCCAGGACATCCCATATGGAATGACTCCAGAGCACCGTTCGAGGATGGATGCCTGGGAAGTCTGCCTCGCCTTCCAACTGTCTCCTAGCAACAAGACAGTTTAGATCTAATGGATCTGCGGGAGCAACCGGGGTGGCTGAGTTGAAATGCACTTTCCAGAGGATGGGTCCTAACGTGTGTTTGTGTCCATGAGGGCCTTGGAATGGGTAGGTGGCACCGGGACCCTAAGTATTCTCCTAAGCTTTGGCATAGCTCCCATGCACAAGTTTCCTTGTGGAGACGAGATTTGTTCTGATGGGTGCCTCAGGAAATCCCCTCTGCTGCTATTGGAATGCAGGATTTTGAGGAGACATGCCTGTAAACCAAAGCAATGGATCCGATATGGCCTCGGGTCCTGTCTGGTTCAATCTTCTTGGTATGAGTGGAGGTAGATGAGTGGAGGTAGATGCTCAGCCGGTATCAACGGCTCTTTTTTTGTCATGGGCGACCTACACTATTGGGATGGCCTCAGGGACTTTGGAGGGTTCTCCTAATTTGTACGATTTTTGACAATGGAATGGGCAGAATTCCCATGGATTGGGTGGGGGCAGTCCTAATGGGTGGCTCCAGGGGCCCCAGCCTTGAGGGAGTGTGGCCCAGGACTTTGAGGACAGAAGACTGAAAACACAAACTCAGCTTAAGTTTGGGGATCTAGGTATGGCACGCCCGATCTACAAACCATGGGAAGAACTCTTCAGGTTATGAAGAATGAGCGAGTCTGAGGCGCTTGCTTAGGCTTTCGTCTCTGGATTTTGATTCAGCGATGGACGTGGAATGTTGGGGAGGTCTCATGGGCCATGGACGAATCTTCCTCTCTGTGGATTTGGCCCGATCCCAATTGTTTTTCGTCAATCTGTGGGATGGGAGGACTCCTTTCAGGTTTGTTACCTCAGGTGTCCCACCAAAAGATAAATTCCAAAGCAGAGCCCTGGGGAAGAGTGAAGGGACACCCCGAACTATGGTTAAAAATTGGGGCCTAGGGGCATGGCAAGCCCAATATGCTGTCTCTTCATATAGGCCCTGAGAGGCCTTACCTGAGGACTGGGCTCAGGCTGAGGGTCACAATGTGTGTTTGTGACCAATGTGGCCCGCAAGCATGGGCTGGGCCTCATGGGCCACGCTTGTTTCAACTACACTGAACGTTGGACAACATGCCAACCACAAGGTTTCTTGCCATGGGGAAAGAGTTCTGATTTCTGCATCATTTTCAACCCTGGGCAGTGGTTGGAGATAAGGTCTAGGTTCTGGAGCCTGAAAACCGCAGTTGGGAAGAGATGACGACCTAAGGCCATGGCAGGTCCGATGTGCTCAGTGTGCGTCCAGCTGTCTGGGTGGGACCAGAGGGCCAGGCTCAGGCTGGGTCAGAAGGGGAAATAGTGCCCAGGTCAGCCTATATGTTTGGGGTACAGCCGAATGGCCTGCAGGTTGATCCTCATTTGGGGTTTCGGGGTAGCCCTGAGGGCAATATTTTACTTCTGTAGGGCAGGCAGAGTGCGGCATTGTAGTTCTGGATTGCCAAACTGGAGGCCTTGTGGGCCAGTAGTCTGAGGACCGAGTCTGAGAACCCAAGCTAGGCCTAGGTTTCTGGGTGAAGATATGGCAGGCACAGTCAACAGACCTCAATCGAGATCTCGTGCATCTGAAGTCAGGGCAAGGATCAGACGATCGCTCAGGATGGACTTTCTGCCCTGATGGCCCTTTCTTGAAGGGGGTTGGATCACGAGGACATGGGGGTTTTCCCACGATGGGAGTTGTGAGAAGCTCCAAACTGCAAAGATTCTTCTGCAGGACAATTGAGACCTGTTGGTTGTCTCCAGGCCAACGATTCCGAGCAGGGTTCTAAGGATGGATGGCTGGGTAGCCCACCTCGCATTCCAATTGTCTCCAAGCAACAAGACAGGTTAGATCTGCTGGATGTGGGGGGCAACCGAGGAGGCTGAGTTGAAATGGACTCTCCTGTGGATGTGTCGTAATATGTTTTTGTGTCTATGGAGACCTTGGAAAGAAGCGGTGGCCCTGGGGCCCTGAAGGGTTCTCCTAAACAGAGGCTTTGACACAGCTCCAACGTGCATGTTTCCCATGTGTAGATGAGATTTGTTCTGATGGGTGAGTCAAGAAACAGCCATATGCTGGTATTGAAATCCAGGCCTCTGAGGAGAGAAGCCTGGAAACCAAAGCAATGGATCCGATTAGTGCCTAGGGGCCTGTTCGTTCCTTTTTACCACCTCTGGGGACATCAGTCTACGGGTCTCAGTGCAGGTAGGTGCTCAGATGGGCTCAGATTGCCCCTGTTTGTCCTGGGAAGCCACAACTCTTGGGATGGCCTCAGGGACTTTGGAGGTTATCCTACTAGTAGGGTTGTGGCCATTGGAATGGGCACATACAATTCCCTTGGAGAGGGCAAGTACAGTCCTCAGGTTTGGCTCCAGGGCCCTGAGCCTGTCGGATGTGTCGGCCAGAGCTGTTTGGACAGTTGTCTGAAAATACAAACTCGGCTTATGTTTTGGGTCATAGGTATGGCAGGACTGATCTACAGACCATGAGGAGAACTCTTCGGGATATGAAAAAAGGGCGAGTGTGAGGCTCTTGCTCAAGTTTTTGTCTCTGGATATCGTGTCACTCATGGTCGTGAAATTGCCGGGTGACTTCATGGGAAATGGACGAGTCTTACTCTCTGGGGGTTCGGTCCCGTCCAAAGAGTTTGGGGTCATTCTGGGGATGGAAGAAGTCCGTTTTTTGGTTGTTGTTGTCGATTTGTTTCATTTTGTTTTTCAACCTCAGATGTCCCACCAAATGAGGGATTCCAGAGTAGAGCCCTGGGGTGGGGCGACTGGACAACCAGAAATCTGGTTAAAAATTGGGGACTAGGGACATGTCAAGCCCATTTTGACATCTAAAGGTCCAGCCACTGAGAGGACTTACTAGAGGACAGGACTCACGCTGAGGTCACAATGCGTGTTTATGCTCTCGTCGCACTCAAGAATGGGCGGGGCCTCAGGGTGAATGCTGGTTTCTCCTACACTGAACGTTGGACAACATGCCAACCACAAGGTTTCTTGCCATGGGTCAGGAAGAGTTCTGATTTCTGCATCACAGTCACCCGTGGGCAGTGATTGGAGATAAGGTCTAGGTTCTGAAGCCTGAAAACTGAGGTAGGGAAGAGATGATGACCTAAGGCCAGGGCGGGTTTGATGTGCTCAGCGTGCGGTCAGCTGTCTGGGTGTTGGTCAGCAGGTCCGGGCTCAGGTTGTGTCAGACACTGCATTAGTGCCCAGGTTAGACTATATAATTTGGGTACATTCGAGTGCCGTGTAGGTTTATCTTCATTTAAGCTGCCTGGGCTGCTCATTAGGCAATATATTTTTTCTAGAGGGCAGGCAGAGTGCTTCATTGTCGGTCCGGAATTGCCAAACTTGAGGGCTTCGGGGCCAGGAGTGTGAGGACGGAAGTCTGAGAACACAAGCTAGACTTCGGATTCAGGGTGAGGGCACGGCAGGTACCCCCTGCAGATCTGAACCAATATCTCATGCATCTGAAGTCAGGGCGAGGATCAGACGTTGGCTCAGGTTGGAGTTTCTGTGCATGACGGCCCCTTCATGAAGGGAGCGGAATCTCGAGGCCATGGAGGTTTTCCACGTTGGGAGATGTGGGATGCCCCCTTCAAGGATTCCTTCTACGGGACAATTGAGACCTGTTGGACAGCTCCAGGACATCCCATATGGAATGACTCCAGAGCACCGTTCGAGGATGGATGCCTGGGAAGTCCGCCTCGCCTTCCAATTGTCTCCTAGCAACAAGACAGTTTAGATCTAATGGATCTGCGGGAGCAACCGGGGTGGCTGAGTTGAAATGCACTTTCCAGAGGATGGGTACTAACGTGTGTTTGTGTCCATGAGGGCCTTGGAATGGGGAGGTGGCACCGGGACCCTGAAGTATTCTCCTAAGCTTTGGCATAGCTCCCATGCACAAGTTTCCTTGTGGAGACGAGATTTGTTCTGATGGGTGCCTCAGGAAATCCCCTCTGCTGGTATTGGAATCCAGGCTTTTGAGGAGACATGCCTGTAAACCAAAGCAATGGATCCGATAATGGCCTCGGGTCCTGTCTGGTTCAATCTTCTTGGTATGAGTGGAGGTAGATGAGTGGAGGAAGATGCTCAGCTGGTATCAACCGCCCTTTTTTGTCCCGGGCGACCTACACTATTGGGATGGCCTCAGGGACTTTGGAGGGTTCTCCTAATTTGTACGATTTTTGACAATGGAATGGGCAGAATTCCCATGGATTGGTTGGGGGCAGTCCTAATGTGTGGCTCCAGGGGCCCCAGCCTGGAGGGAGTGTGGCCCAGGACTTTGAGGACAGAAGACTGAAAACACAAACTCAGCTTAAGTTTGGGGACGTAGGTATGGCACGCCCGATCTACAAACCATGAGAAGAACTCTTCAGGATATGAAGAATGAGCGAGTCTGAGTCGCTTGCTCAGGCTTTTACCTCTGGATTTTGTTTCAGCGATGGCCGTGGAATGTTGGGGAGGTCTCATGGGCCATGGACGAATCTTCCTCTCTGTGGATTTGGCCCGATCCCAATTGTTTTTCGTCAATCTGTGGGATGGGAGGACTCCTTTAAGGTTTGTTACCTCTGGTGTCCCACCAAAAGAGGAATTCCAAAGCAGAGCCCAGGGGAAGAGTGAAGGGACACGCCGAACTATGGTTAAAAATTGGGGCCTAGGGGCATGGCAAGCCCAATATGCTGTCTCTTCATATAGGCCCTGAGAGGCCTTACCTGAGGACTGGGCTCAGGCTCAGGGTCACAATGTGTGTTTGTGACCAATGTGGCCCGCAAGCATGGGCTGGGCCTCATGGGCCACGCTTGTTTCAACTACACTGAACGTTGGACAACATGCCAACCACAAGGTTTCTTGCCATGGGGAAAGAGTTCTGATTTCTGCATCATTTTCAACCCTGGGCAGTGGTTGGAGATAAGGTCTAGGTTCTGGAGCCTGAAAACCGAAGTTGGGAAGAGATGACGACCTAAGGCCATGGTGGGTCCGATGTGTTCAGTGTGCGTCCAGCTGTCTGGGTGGGACCAGGAGGTCCAGGATCTGGCTGGGTCAGAAGGGGAAATAGTGCCCAGGTCAGCCTATATGTTTGGGGTACAGCCGATTGGCGTGCAGGTTGATCCTCATTTGGGGTTTCGGGGTAGCCCTGAGGGCAATGTTTTACTTCTGTAGGGCAGGCAGAGTGCGGCATTGTAGTTCTGGATTGCCCAACTGGAGGGCTTGTGGGCCAGTAGTCTGAGGACGGAGTCTGAGAACCCAAGCTAGGCCTAGGTTTCTGGGTGAGGATATGGCAGGCACAATCTACAGACCTCAATAGAGATCTCGTGCATCTGAAGTCAGGGCAAGGATCAGACGATCGCTCAGGTTGGACTTTCTGCCCTGATGGCCCTTTCTTGAAGGGGGTTGGATCACGAGGACATGGGGGTTTTCCCACGATGGGAGTTGTGAGAAGCTCCATACTGCAAAGATTCTTCTGCAGGACAATTGAGACCTGTTGGTTGGCTCCAGGCCAACGATTCCGAGCAGGGTTCTAAGGATGGATGGCTGGGTAGCCCACCTCGCATTCCAATTGTCTCCAAGCAACAAGACAGGTTAGATCTGCTGGATGTGGGGGGCAACCGAGGAGGCTGAGTTGAAATGGACTCTCCTGTGGATGTGTCCTAATATGTTTTTGTGTCTATGGAGACCTTGGAATGAAGCGGTGGCCATGGGGCCCTGAAGGGTTCTCCTAAACAGAGGCTTTGACACAGCTCCAACGTGCATGTTTCCCAAGTGTAGATGAGATTTGTTCTGATGGGTGAGTCAAGAAACAGCCATATGCTGGTATTGAAATCCAGGCCTCTGAAGAGAGTTTCCTGGAAACCAAAGCAATGGATCCGATTAGTGCCTAGGCGCCTGTTCGTTCCTTTTTACCTCTGGGGACATCAGTCTACGGGTCTGAGTGCAGGTAGGTGCTCAGATGGGCTCAGATTGCCCCTGTTTGTCCTGGGAAGCCACAACTCTTGGGATGGCCTCAGGGACTTTGGAGGTTATCCTATTAGTAGGGTTGTGGCCATTGGAATGGGCACATACAATTCCCTTGGAGAGGGCAAGTACAGTCCTCAGGTTTGGCTCCAGGGCCCTGAGCCTGTAGGGTGTGTAGGCCAGAGCTGTTTGGACAGTTGTCTGAAAATACAAACTCGGCTTATGTTTTGGGTCATAGGTATGGCAGGACTGATCTACAGACCATGAGGAGAACACTTCGGGATATGAAAAAAGGGCGAGTGTGAGGCTCTTGCTCAAGTTTTTGTCTCTGGATATCGTGTCACTCATGGTCGTGAAATTGCCGGGTGACTTCATGGGAAATGGACGAGTCTTACTCTCTGGGGGTTCGGTCCCGTCTAAGAGTTTGCGGTCATTCTGGGGATGGAAGAAGTCCGTTTTTTTGTTGTTGTTGTCGATTTGTTTCATTTTGTTTTTCAACCTCAGATGTCCCACCAAATGAGGGATTCCAGAGTAGAGCCCTGGGGTGGGGCGACTGGACAACCAGAAATCTGGTTAAAAATTGGGGACTAGGGACATGTCAAGCCCATTATGACATCTAATGGTCCAGCCACTGAGAGGACTTACTAGAGGACAGGACTCACGCTGAGGTCACAATGCGTCTTTATGCTCTCGTCGCACTCAAGAATGAGCGCGGCCTCAGGGTGAATGCTGTTTTCTCCTACACTGAACGTTGGACAACATGCCAACCACAAGGTTTCTTGCCATGGGTCAGGAAGACTTCTGATTTCTGCATCAAAGTCACCCGTGGGCAGTGATTGGAGATAAGGTCTAGGTTCTGAAGCCTGAAAACTGAGGTAGGGAAGAGATGATGAACTAAGGCCAGGGCGGGTCTGATGTGCTCAGGGTGCGGTCAGCTGTCTGGGTGTTGGTCAGCAGGTCCCGGCTCAGGTTGTGTCAGACACTGCATTAGTGCCCAGGTTAGACTATATAATTTGGGTACATTCGAGTGCCGTGTAGGTTTATCTTCATTTAAGCTGCCTGGTCAGCTCATTAGGCAATATATTTTTTCTAGAGGGCAGGCAGAGTGCTTCATTGTCGGTCCGGAATTGCCAAACATGAGGGCTTCGGGGCCAGGAGAGTGAGGACGGAAGTCTGAGAACACAAGCTAGACTTCGGATTCAGGGTGAGGGCACGGCAGGTACCCCCTGCAGATCTGAACCAATATCTCATGCATCTGAAGTCAGGGCGAGGATCCGACGTTGGCTCAGGTTGGAGTTTCTGTGCATGACGGCCCCTTCATGAAGGGAGCGGAATCTCGAGGCCATGGAGGTTTTCCACGTTGGGAGATGTGGGATGCCCCCTTCAAGGATTCCTTCTGCGGGACAATTGAGACCTGTTGGACAGCTCCAGGACATCCCATATGGAATGACTCCAGAGCACCATTCGAGGATGGATGCCTGGGAAGTCCGCCTCGCCTTCCAATTGTCTCCTAGCAACAAGACAGTTTAGATCTAATGGATCTGCGGGAGCAACCGGGGTGGCAGAGTTGAAATGCACATTCCAGAGGATGGGTCCTAATGTGTGTTTGTGTCCATGAGGGCCTTGGAATGGGGAGGTGGCACCGGGACCCTGAAGTATTCTCCTAAGCTTTGGCATAGCTCCCATGCACAAATTTCCTTGTGGAGACGAGATTTGTTCTGATGGGTGCCTCAGGAAATCCCCTCTGCTGGTATTGGAATCCAGGCTTTTGAGGAGACATGCCTGTAAACCAAAGCAATGGATCCGATAATGGCCTCGGGTCCTGTCTGGTTCAATCTTCTTGGTATGAGTGGAGGTAGATGAGTGGAGGAAGATGCTCAGCTGGTATCAACCGCCCTTTTTTGTCCCGGGCGACCTACACTATTGGGATGGCCTCAGGGACTTTGGAGGGTTCTCCTAATTTGTACGATGTTTGACAATGGAATGGGCAGAATTGCCATGGATTGGGTGGGGGCAGTCCTAATGTGTGGCTCCAGGTGCCCCAGCCTGGAGGGAGTGTGGCCCAGGACTTTGAGGACAGAAGACTGAAAACACAAACTCAGCTTAAGTTTGGGGACGTAGGTATGGCACGCCCGATCTACAAACCATGAGAATAACTCTTCAGGATATGAAGAATGAGCGAGTCTGAGTCGCTTGCTCAGGCTTTTACCTCTGGATTTTGTTTCAGCGATGGCCGTGGAATGTTGGGGAGGTCTCATGGGCCATGGACGAATCTTCCTCTCTGTGGATTTGGCCCGATCCCAATTGTTTTTCATCATTCTGTGGGATGGGAGGACTCCTTTCAGGTTTGTTACCTCTGGTGTCCCACCAAAAGAGGAATTCCAAAGCAGAGCCCAGGGGAAGAGTGAAGGGACACCCCGAACTATGGTTAAAAATTGGGGCCTAGGGGCATGGCAAGCCCAATATGCTGTCTCTCCATATAGGCCCTGAGAGGCCTTACCTGAGGACTGGGCACAGGCTGAGGGTCACAATGTGTGTTTGTGACCAATGTGGCCCGCAAGCATGGGCTGGGCCTCATGGGCCACGCTTGTTTCAACTACACTGAACGTTGGACAACATGCCAAGCACAAGGTTTCTTGCCATGGGGAAAGAGTTCTGATTTCTGCATCATTTTCAACCCTGGGCAGTGGTTGGAGATAAGGTCTAGGTTCTGGAGCCTGAAAACCGCAGTTGGGAAGAGATGACGACCTAAGGCCATGGCGGGTCCGATGTGCTCAGTGTGCGTCCAGCTGTCTGGGTGGGACCAGGAGGTCCAGGCTCAGTCTGGGTCAGAAGGGGAAATAGTGCCCAGGTCAGCCTATATGTTTGGGGTACAGCCGATTGGCGTGCAGGTTGATCCTCATTTGGGGTTTCGGGGTAGCCCTGAGGGCAATGTTTTACTTCTGTAGGGCAGGCAGAGTGCGGCATTGTAGTTCTGGATTGCCCAACTGGAGGGCTTGTGGGCCAGTAGTCTGAGGACGGAGTCTGAGAACCCAAGCTAGGCCTAGGTTTCTGGGTGAGGATATGGCAGGCACAATCTACAGACCTCAATAGAGATCTCGTGCATCTGAAGTCAGGGCAAGGATCAGACGATCGCTCAGGTTGGACTTTCTGCCCTGATGGCCCTTTCTTGAAGGGGGTTGGATCACGAGGACATGGGGGTTTTCCCACGATGGGAGTTGTGAGAAGCTCCAAACTGCAAAGATTCTTCTGCAGGACAATTGAGACCTGTTGGTTGGCTCCAGGCCAACGATTCCGAGCAGGGTTCTAAGGATGGATGGCTGGGTAGCCCACCTCGCATTCCAATTGTCTCCAAGCAACAAGACAGGTTAGATCTGCTGGATGTGGGGGGCAACCGAGGAGGCTGAGTTGAAATGGACTCTCCTGGGGATGTGTCCTAATATGTTTTTGTGTCTATGGAGACCTTGGAATGAAGCGGTGGCCCTGGGGCCCTGAAGGGTTCTCCTAAACAGAGGCTTTGACACAGCTCCAACGTGCATGTTTCCCATGTGTAGATGAGATTTGTTCTGATGGGTGAGTCAAGAAACAGCCATATGCTGGTATTGAAATCCAGGCCTCTGAGGAGAGTTTCCTGGAAACCAAAGCAATGGATCCGATTAGTGCCTAGGCGCCTGTTCGTTCCTTTTTACCTCTGGGGACATCAGTCTACGGGTCTGAGTGCAGGTAGGTGCTCAGATGGGCTCAGATTGCCCCTGTTTGTCCTGGGAAGCCACAACTCTTGGGATGGCCTCAGGGACTTTGGAGGTTATCCTATTAGTAGGGTTGTGGCCATTGGAATGGGCACATACAATTCCCTTGGAGAGGGCAAGTACAGTCCTCAGGTTTGGCTCCAGGGCCCTGAGCCTGTAGGGTGTGTAGGCCAGAGCTGTTTGGACAGTTGTCTGAAAATACAAACTCGGCTTATGTTTTGGGTCATAGGTATGGCAGGACTGATCTACAGACCATGAGGAGAACACTTCGGGATATGAAAAAAGGGCGAGTGTGAGGCTCTTGCTCAAGTTTTTGTCTCTGGATATCGTGTCACTCATGGTCGTGAAATTGCCGGGTGACTTCATGGGAAATGGACGAGTCTTACTCTCTGGGGGTTCGGTCCCGTCTAAGAGTTTGCGGTCATTCTGGGGATGGAAGAAGTCCGTTTTTTTGTTGTTGTTGTCGATTTGTTTCATTTTGTTTTTCAACCTCAGATGTCCCACCAAATGAGGGATTCCAGAGTAGAGCCCTGGGGTGGGGCGACTGGACAACCAGAAATCTGGTTAAAAATTGGGGACTAGGGACATGTCAAGCCCATTATGACATCTAATGGTCCAGCCACTGAGAGGACTTACTAGAGGACAGGACTCACGCTGAGGTCACAATGCGTCTTTATGCTCTCGTCGCACTCAAGAATGAGCGGGGCCTCAGGGTGAATGCTGTTTTCTCCTACACTGAACGTTGGACAACATGCCAACCACAAGGTTTCTTGCCATGGGTCAGGAAGACTTCTGATTTCTGCATCAAAGTCACCCGTGGGCAGTGATTGGAGATAAGGTCTAGGTTCTGAAGCCTGAAAACTGAGGTAGGGAAGAGATGATGACCTAAGGCCAGGGCGGGTCTGATGTGCTCAGGGTGCGGTCAGCTGTCTGGGTGTTGGTCAGCAGGTCCTGGCTCAGGTTGTGTCAGACAGTGCATTAGTGCCCAGGTTAGACTATATAATTTGGGTACATTCGAGTGCCGTGTAGGTTTATCTTCATTTAAGCTGCCTGGTCAGCTCATTAGGCAATATATTTTTTCTAGAGGGCAGGCAGAGTGCTTCATTGTCGGTCCGGAATTGCCAAACATGAGGGCTTCGGGGCCAGGAGAGTGAGGACGGAAGTCTGAGAACACAAGCTAGACTTCGGATTCAGGGTGAGGGCACGGCAGGTACCCCCTGCAGATCTGAACCAATATCTCATGCATCTGAAGTCAGGGCGAGGATCCGACGTTGGCTCAGGTTGGAGTTTCTGTGCATGACGGCCCCTTCATGAAGGGAGCGGAATCTCGAGGCCATGGAGGTTTTCCACGTTGGGAGATGTGGGATGCCCCCTTCAAGGATTCCTTCTGCGGGACAATTGAGACCTGTTGGACAGCTCCAGGACATCCCATATGGAATGACTCCAGAGCACCATTCGAGGATGGATGCCTGGGAAGTCCGCCTCGCCTTCCAATTGTCTCCTAGCAACAAGACAGTTTAGATCTAATGGATCTGCGGGAGCAACCGGGGTGGCAGAGTTGAAATGCACTTTCCAGAGTATGGGTCCTAATGTGTGTTTGTGTCCATGAGGGCCTTGGAATGGGGAGGTGGCACCGGGACCCTGAAGTATTCTCCTAAGCTTTGGCATAGCTCCCATGCACAAGTTTCCTTGTGGAGACGAGATTTGTTCTGATGGGTGCCTCAGGAAATCCCCTCTGCTGGTATTGGAATCCAGGCTTTTGAGGAGACATGCCTGTAAATCAAAGCAATGGATCCGATAATGGCCTCGGGTCCTGTCTGGTTCAATCTTCTTGGTATGAGTGGAGGTAGATGAGTGGAAATAGATGCTCAGCCGGTATCAACCGCCCTTTTTTGTCCCGGGCGACCTACACTATTGGGATGGCCTCAGGGACTTTGGAGGGTTCTCCTAATTTGTACGATTTTTGACAATGGAATGGGCAGAATTCCCATGGATTGGGTGGGGGCAGTCCTAATGTGTGGTTCCAGGGGCCCCAGCCTGGAGGGAGTGTGGCCCAGGACTTTGAGGACAGAAGACTGAAAACACAAACTCAGCTTAAGTTTGGGGACGTAGGTATGGCACGCCCGATCTACAAACCATGAGAAGAACTCTTCAGGATATGAAGAATGAGCGAGTCTGAGGGGCTTGCTCAGGCTTTTGTCTCTGGATTTTGTTTCAGCGATGGCCGTGGAATGTTGGGGAGGTCTCATGGGCCATGGACGAATCTTCCTCTCTGTGGATTTGGCCCGATCCCAATTGTTTTTCGTCAATCTGTGGGATGGGAGGACTCCTTTCAGGTTTGTTACCTCAGGTGTCCCACCAAAAGAGGAATTCCAAAGCAGAGCCCTGGGGAAGAGTGAAGGGACAACCCGAACTACGGTTAAAAATTGGGGCCTAGGGGCATGGCAAGCCCAATATGCTGTCTCTTCATATAGGCCCTGAGAGGCCTTACCTGAGGACTGGGCTCAGGCTGAGGGTCACAATGTGTGTTTGTGACCAATGTGGCCCGCAAGCATGGGCTGGGCCTCATGGGCCACGCTTGTTTCAACTACACCGAACGTTGGACAACATGCCAACCATGTTGCCATGGGGAAAGAGTTCTGATTTCTGCATCATTTTCAACCCTGGGCAGTGGTTGGAGATAAGGTCTAGGTTCTGGAGCCTGAAAACCGCAGTTGGGAAGAGATGACGACCTAAGGCCATGGCGGGTCCGATGTGCTCAGTGTGCGGCCAGCTGTCTGGGTGGGACCAGGAGGTCCAGGCTCAGGAAGGGTCAGAAGGGGAAATAGTGCCCAGGTCAGCCTATATGTTTGGGGTACAGCCGAATGGCGTGCAGGTTGATCCTCATTTGGGGTTTCGGGGTAGCCCTGAGGGCAATGTTTTACTTCTGTAGGGCAGGCAGAGTGCGGCATTGTAGTTCTGGATTGCCAAACTGGAGGGCTTGTGGGCCAGTAGTCTGAGGACGGAGTCTGAGAACCCAAGCTAGGCCTAGGTTTCTGGGTGAGGATATGGCAGGCACAATCTACAGACCTCAATAGAGATCTCGTGCATCTGAAGTCAGGGCAAGGATCAGACGATCGCTCAGGTTGGACTTTCTGCCCTGATGGCCCTTTCTTGAAGGGGGTTGGATCACGAGGACATGGGGGTTTTCCCACGATGGGAGTTGTGAGAAGCTCCAAACTGCAAAGATTCTTCTGCAGGACAATTGAGACCTGTTGGTTGGCTCCAGGCCAACGATTCCGAGCAGGGTTCTAAGGATGGATGGCTGGGTAGCCCACCTCGCATTCCAATTGTCTCCAAGCAACAAGACAGGTTAGATCTGCTGGATGTGGGGGGCAACCGAGGAGGCTGAGTTGAAATGGACTCTCCTGGGGATGTGTCCTAATATGTTTTTGTGTCTATGGAGACCTTGGAATGAAGCGGTGGCCCTGGGGCCCTGAAGGGTTCTCCTAAACAGAGGCTTTGACACAGCTCCAACGTGCATGTTTCCCATGTGTAGATAAGATTAGTTCTGATGGGTGAGTCAAGAAACAGCCATATGCTGGTATTGAAATCCAGGCCTCTGAGGAGAGATGCCTGGAAACCAAAGCAATGGATCCGATTAGTGCCTAGGGGCCTGTTCGTTCCTTTTTATCTCTGGGGACATCAGTCTACGGGTCTGAGTGCAGGTAGGTGCTCAGATGGGCTCAGATTGCCCCTGTTTGTCCTGGGAAGCCATAACTCTTGGAATGGCCTCAGGGACTTTGGAGGTTATCCTATTAGTAGGGTTGTGGTCATTGGAATGGGCACATACAATTCCCTTGGAGAGGGCAAGTACAGTCCTCAGGTTTGGCTCCAGGGCCCTGAGCCTGTAGGGTGTGTAGGCCAGAGCTGTTTGGACAGTTGTCTGAAAACACAAACTCGGCTTATGTTTTGGGTCATAGGTATGGCAGGACTGATCTACAGACCATGAGGAGAAATGAAAAAAGGGATATGAAAAAAGGGCGAGTGTGAGGCTCTTGCTCAAGTTTTTGTCTCTGGATATCGTGTCACTCATGGTCGTGAAATTGCCGGGTGACTCCATGGGAAATGGACGAGTCTTACTCTCTGGGGGTTCGGTCCCCTCCAAAGAGTTTGCGGTCATTCTCGGGTTGGAAGAAGTCCGTTTTTTTGTTGTTGTTGTCGATTTGTTTCATTTTGTTTTTCAACCTCAGATGTCCCACCAAATGTGGGATTCCAGAGTAGAGCCCTGGGGTGGGGCGACTGGACAACCAGAAATCTGGTTAAAAATTGGGGACTAGGGACATGTCAAGCCCATTATGACATCTAATGGTCGAGCCACTGAAAGGACTTATTAGAGGACAGGACTCACGCTGTGGTCACAATGCGTGTTTATGCTCTCGTCGCACTCAAGAATGGGCGGGGCCTCAGGGTGAATGCTGGTTTCTCCTACACTGAACGTTGGACAACATGCCAACCACAAGGTTTCTTGCCATGGGTCAGGAAGAGTTCTGATTTCTGCATCACAGTCACCCGTGGGCAGTGATTGGAGATAAGGTCTAGGTTCTGAAGCCTGAAAACTGAGGTAGGGAAGAGATGATGACCTAAGGCCATGGCGGGTCTGATGTGCTCAGGGTGCGGTCAGCTGTCTGGGTGTTGGTCAGCAGGTCCGGGCTCAGGTTGTGTCAGACAGTGCATTAGTGCCCAGGTTAGACTATATAATTTGGGTACATTCGAGTGCCGTGTAGGTTTATCCTCATTTAAGCTGCCTGGGCAGCTCATTAGGCAATACATTTTTTCTAGAGGGCAGGCAGAGTGCTTCATTGTTGGTCTGGAATTGCCAAACTTGAGGGCTTCGGGGCCAGGAGAGTGAGGACGGAAGTCTGAGAACACAAGCTAGTCTTCAGATTCAGGGTGAGGGCACGGCAGGTACCCCCTGCAGATCTGAACCAATATCTCATGCATCTGAAGTCAGGGCGAGGATCCGACGTTGGCTCAGGTTGGAGTTTCTGTGCATGACGGCCCCTTCATGAAGGGAGCGGAATCTCGAGGCCATGGAGGTTTTCCACGTTGGGAGATGTGGGATGCCCCCTTCAAGGATTCCTTCTGCGGGACAATTGAGACCTGTTGGACAGCTCCAGGACATCCCATATGGAATGACTCCAGAGCACTGTTCCAGGATGGATGCCTGGGAAGTCCGCCTCGCCTTCCAATTGTCTCCTAGCAACAAGACAGTTTAGATCTAATGGATCTGCGGGAGCAACCGGGGTGGCTGATTTGAAATGCACTTTCCAGAGGATGGGTCCTAACGTGTGTTTGTGTCCATGAGGGCCTTGGAATGGGGAGGTGGCATCGGGACCCTGAAGTATTCTCCTGAGCTTTGGCATAGCTCCCATGCACAAGTTTCCTTGTGGAGACGAGATTTGTTCTGATGGGTGCCTCAGGAAATCCCCTCTGCTGGTATTGGAATCCAGGCTTTTGAGGAGACATGCCTGTAAACCAAAGCAATGGATCCGATAATGGCCTCGGGTCCTGTCTGGTTCAATCTTCTTGGTATGAGTGGAGGTAGATGAGTGGAGGTAGATGCTCAGCCGGTATCAACCGCCCTTTTTTGTCCCGGGCGACCTACACTATTGGGATGGCCTCAGGGACTTTGGAGGGTTCTCCTAATTTGTACGATTTTTGACAATGGAATGGGCAGAATTCCCATGGATTGGGTGGGGGCAGTCCTAATGTGTGGCTCCAGGGGCCCCGGCCTGGAGGGAGTGTGGCCCAGGACTTGGAGGACAGAAGACTGAAAACACAAACTCAGCTTAAGTTTGGGGACGTAGGTATGGCACGCCCGATCTACAAACCATGAGAAGAACTCTTCAGGATATGAAGAATGAGCGAGTCTGAGGCGCTTGCTCAGGCTTTTGTCTCTGGATTTTGTTTCAGCGATGGCCGTGGAATGTTGGGGAGGTCTCATGGGCCATGGACGAATCTTCCTCTCTGTGGATTTGGCCCGATCCCAATTGTTTTTCGTCAATCTGTGGGATGGGAGGACTCCTTTCAGGTTTGTTACCTCAGGTGTCCCACCAAAAGAGGAATTCCAAAGCAGAGCCCTGGGGAAGAGTGAAGGGACAACCCGAACTATGGTTAAAAATTGGGGCCTAGGGGCATGGCAAGCCCAATATGCTGTCTCTTCATATAGGCCCTGAGAGGCCTTACCTGAGGACTGGGCTCAGGCTGAGGGTCACAATGTGTGTTTGTGACCAATGTGGCCCGCAAGCATGGGCTGGGCCTCATGGGCCACGCTTGTTTCAACTACACCGAACGTTGGACAACATGCCAACCACAAGGTTTCTTGCCATGGGGAAAGAGTTCTGATTTCTGCATCATTTTCAACCCTGGGCAGTGGTTGGAGATAAGGTCTAGGTTCTGGAGCCTGAAAACCGCAGTTGGGAAGAGATGACGACCTAAGGCCATGGCGGGTCCGATGTGCGCAGTGTGCGGCCAGCTGTCTGGGTGGGACCAGGAGGTCCAGGCTCAGGCTGGGTCAGAAGGGGAAATAGTGCCCAGGTCAGCCTATATGTTTGGGGTACAGCCGAATGGCGTGCAGGTTGATCCTCATTTGGGGTTTCGGGGTAGCCCTGAGGGCAATGTTTTACTTCTGTAGGGCAGGCAGAGTGTGGCATTGTAGTTCTGGATTGCCAAACTGGAGGGCTTGTGGGCCAGTAGTCTGAACGGAGTCTGAGAACCCAAGCTAGGCCTAGGTTTCTGGGTGAGGATATGGCAGGCACAATCTACAGACCTCAATAGAGATCTCGTGCATCTGAAGTCAGGGCAAGGATCAGACGATCGCTCAGGTTGGACTTTCTGCCCTGATGGCCCTTTCTTGAAGGGGGTTGGATCACGAGGACATGGGGGTTTTCCCACGATGGGAGTTGTGAGAAGCTCCAAACTGCAAAGATTCTTCTGCAGGACAATTGAGACCTGTTGGTTGGCTCCAGGCCAACGATTCCGAGCAGGGTTCTAAGGATGGATGGCTGGGTAGCCCACCTCGCATTCCAATTGTCTCCAAGCAACAAGACAGGTTAGATCTGCTGGATGTGGGGGGCAACCGAGGAGGCTGAGTTGAAATGGACTCTCCTGTGGATGTGTCCTAATATGTTTTTGTGTCTATGGAGATTTTGGAATGAAGCGGTGGCCCTGGGGCCCTGAAGGGTTCTCCTAAACAGAGGCTTTGACACAGCTCCAACGTGCATGTTTCCCATGTGTAGATGAGATTTGTTCTGATGGGTGAGTCAAGAAACACAGCCATATGCTGGTATTGAAATCCAGGCCTCTGAGGAGAGATGCCTGGAAACCAAAGCAATGGATCCGATTAGTGCCTAGGGGCCTGTTCGTTCCTTTTTACCTCTGGGGACATCAGTCTACGGGTCTGAGTGCAGGTAGGTGCTCAGATGGGCTCAGATTGCCACTGTTTGTCCTGGGAAGCCACAACTCTTGGGATGGCCTCAGGGACTTTGGAGGTTATCCTATTAGTAGGGTCGTGGCCATTGGAATGGGCACATACAATTCCCTTGGAGAGGGCAAGTACAGTCCTCAGGTTTGGCTCCAGGGCCCTGAGCCTGTAGGGTGTGTAGGCCAGAGCTGTTTGGACAGTTGTCTGAAAACACAAACTCGGCTTATGTTTTGGGTCATAGGTATGGCAGGACTGATCTACAGACCATGAGGAGAACACTTCGGGATATGAAAAAAGGGCGAGTGTGAGGCTCTTGCTCAAGTTTTTTGTCTCTGGATATCGTGTCACTCATGGTCGTGAAATTGCCGGGTGACTTCATGGGAAATGGACGAGTCTTACTCTCTGGGGGTTCGGTCCCCTCCAAAGAGTTTGCGGTCATTCTCGGGTTGGAAGAAGTCCGTTTTTTTGTTGTTGTTGTCGATTTGTTTCATTTTGTTTTTCAACCTCAGATGTCCCACCAAATGAGGGATTCCAGAGTAGAGCCCTGGGGTGGGGCGACTGGACAACCAGAAATCTGGTTAAAAATTGGGGACTAGGGACATGTCAAGCCCATTATGACATCTAATGGTCGAGCCACTGAAAGGACTTACTAGAGGACAGGACTCACGCTGAGGTCACAATGCGTGTTTATGCTCTCCTCGCACTCAAGAATGGGCGGGGCCTCAGGGTGAATGCTGGTTTCTCCTACACTGAACGTTGGACAACATGCCAACCACAAGGTTTCTTGCCATGGGTCAGGAAGAGTTCTGATTTCTGCATCACAGTCACCCGTGGGCAGTGATTGGAGATAAGGTCTAGGTTCTGAAGCCTGAAAACTGAGGTAGGGAAGAGATGATGACCTAAGGCCATGGCGGGTCTGATGTGCTCAGGGTGCGGTCAGCTGTCTGGGTGTTGGTCAGCAGGTCCGGGCTCAGGTTGTGTCAGACAGTGCATTAGTGCCCAGGTTAGACTATATAATTTGGGTACATTCGAGTGCCGTGTAGGTTTATCCTCATTTAAGCTGCCTGGGCAGCTCATTAGGCAATACATTTTTTCTAGAGGGCAGGCAGAGTGCTTCATTGTCGGTCCGGAATTGCCAAACTTGAGGGCTTCGGGGCCAGGAGAGTGAGGACGGAAGTCTGAGAACACAAGCTAGTCTTCGGATTCAGGGTGAGGGCACGGCAGGTACCCCCTGCAGATCTGAACCAATATCTCATGCATCTGAAGTCAGGGCGAGGATCCGACGTTGGCTCAGGTTGGAGTTTCTGTGCATGACGGCCCCTTCATGAAGGGAGCGGAATCTCGAGGCCATGGAGGTTTTCCACGTTGGGAGATGTGGGATGCCCCCTTCAAGGATTCCTTCTGCGGGACAATTGAGACCTGTTGGACAGCTCCAGGACATCCCATATGGAATGACTCCAGAGCACTGTTCCAGGATGGATGCTTGGGAAGTCCGCCTCGCCTTCCAATTGTCTCCTAGCAACAAAACAGTTTAGATCTAATGGATCTGCGGGAGCAACCGGGGTGGCTGAGTTGAAATGCACTTTCCAGAGGATGGGTCCTAACGTGTGTTTGTGTCCATGAGGGCCTTGGAATGGGGAGGTGGCACCGGGACCCTGAAGTACTCTCCTAAGCTTTGGCATAGCTCCCATGCACAAGTTTCCTTGTGGAGACGAGATTTGTTCTGATGGGTGCCTCAGGAAATCCCCTCTGCTGGTATTGGAATGCAGGCTTTTGAGGAGACATGCCTGTAAACCAAAGCAATGGATCCGATAATGGCCTCGGGTCCTGTCTGGTTCAATCTTCTTGGTATGAGTGGAGGTAGATGAGTGGAGGTAGATGCTCAGCCGGTATCAACCGCCCTTTTTTGTCCCGGGCGACCTACACTATTGGGATGGCCTCAGGGACTTTGGAGGGTTCTCCTAATTTGTACGATTTTTGACAATGGAATGGGCAGAATTCCCATGGATTGGGTGGGGGCAGTCCTAATGTGTGGCTCCAGGGGCCCCAGCCTGGAGGGAGTGTGGCCCAGGACTTTGAGGACAGAAGACTGAAAACACAAACTCAGCTTAAGTTTGGGGACGTAGGTATGGCACGCCCGATCTACAAACCATGAGAAGAACTCTTCAGGATATGAAGAATGAGGGAGTCTGAGACGCTTGCTCAGGCTTTTGTCTCTGGATTTTGTTTCAGCGATGGCCGTGGAATGTTGGGGAGGTCTCATGGGCCATGGACGAATCTTCCTCTCTGTGGATTTGGCCCGATCCCAATTGTTTTTCGTCAATCTGTGGGATGTGAAGACTCCTTTCAGGTTTGTTACCTCAGGTGTCCCACCAAAAGAGGAATTCCAAAGCAGAGCCCTGGGGAAGAGTGAAGGGACAACCCGAACTATGGTTAAAAATTGGGGCCTAGGGGCATGGCAAGCCCAATATGCTGTCTCTTCATATAGGCCCTGAGAGGCCTTACCTGAGGACTGGGCTCAGGCTGAGGGTCACAATGTGTGTTTGTGACCTATGTGGCCCGCAAGCATGGGCTGGGCCTCATGGGCCACGCTTGTTTCAACTACACTGAACATTGGACAACATGCCAACCACATGGTTTCTTGCCATGGGGAAAGAGTTCTGATTTCAGCATCATTTTCAACCCTGGGCAGTGGTTGGAGATAAGGTCTAGGTTCTGGAGCCTGAAAACCGCAGTTGGGAAGAGATGACGACCTAAGGCCATGGCGGGTCCGATGTGCTCAGTGTGCGGCCAGCTGTCTGGGTGGGACCAGGAGTTCCAGGCTCAGGCTGGGTCAGAAGTGGAAATAGTGCCCAGGTCAGCCTATATGTTTGGGGTAAGCCGAATGGCGTGCAGGTTGATCCTCATTTGGGGATTCGGGGTAGCCATGAGGGCAATATTTTACTTCTGTAGGGCAGGCAGATTGCGGCATTGTAGTTCTGGATTGCCAAACTGGAGGGCCTGTGGGCCAGTAGTCTGAGGACGGAGTCTGAGAACCCAAGCTAAGCCTAGGTTTCTGGGTGAGGATATGGCAGGCACAATCTAGAGACCTCAATCGAGATCTCGTGCATCTGAAGTCAGGGCAAGGATCAGACGATCGCTCAGGTTGGACTTTCTGCCCTGATGGCCCTTTCTTGAAGGGGGTTGGATCACGAGGACATGGGGGTTTTCCCACGATGGGAGTTGTGCGAAGCTCCAAACTGCAAAGATTCTTCTGCAGGACAATTGAGACCTGTTGGTTGGCTCCAGGCCAACGATTCCGAGCAGGGTTCTAAGGATGGATGGCTGGGTAGCCCACCTCGCATTCCAATTATCTCCAAGCAACAAGACAAGTTAGAACTGCTGGATGTGGGGGGCAACCGAGGAGTCTGAGTTGAAATGGACTCTCCTGGGGATGTGTCCTAATATGTTTTTGTGTCTATGGAGACCTTGGAATGAAGCGGTGGCCCTGGGGCCCTGAAGGGTTCTCCTAAACAGAGGCTTTGACACAGCTCCAACGTGCATGTTTCCCATGTGTAGATGAGATTTGTCCTTATGGTTGAGTCAAGAAACAGCCATATGCTGGTATTGAAATCCAGGCCTCTGAGGAGAGATGCCTGGAAACCAAAGCAATGGATCCGATTAGTGCCTAGGGGCCTGTTCGTTCCTTTTTACCTCTGGGGACATCAGTCTACGGGTCTGAGTGCAGGTAGGTGCTCAGATGGGCTCAGATTGCCCCTGTTTGTCCTGGGAAGCCACAACTATTGGGATGGCCTCAGGGACTTTGGAGGTTATCCTACTAGTAGGGTTGTGGCCATTGGAATGGGCACATACAATTCCCTTGGAGAGGGCAAGTACAGTCCTCAGGTTTGGCTCCAGGGCCCTGAGCCTGTAGGGTGTGTAGGCCAGAGCTGTTTGGACAGTTGTCTGAAAACACAAACTCGGCTTATGTTTTGGGTCATAGGAATGGCAGGACTGATCTACAGACCATGAGGAGAACACTACGTGATATGAAAAAAGGGCGAGTGTGAGGCTCTTGCTCAAGTTTTTTGTCTCTGGATATCGTGTCACTCATGGTCGTGAAATTGCCGGGTGACATCATGGGAAATGGAAGAGTCTTACTCTCTGGGGGTTCGGTCCCGTCCAAAGAGTTTGGGGTCATTCTGGGGATGGAAGAAGTCCGTTTTTTTGTTGTTGTTGTCGATTTGTTTCATTTTGTTTTTCAACCTCAGATGTCCCACCAAATGAGGGATTCCAGAGTAGAGCCCTGGGGTGGGGCGACTGGACAACCAGAAATCTGGTTAAAAATTGGGGACTAGGGACATGTCAAGCCCATTATGACATCTAATGGTCGAGCCACTGAAAGGACTTACTAGAGGACAGGACTCACGCTGAGGTCACAATGCGTGTTTATGCTCTCGTCGCACTCAAGAATGGGCGGGGCCTCAGGGTGAATGCTGGTTTCTCCTACACTGAACGTTGGACAACATGCCAACCACAAGGTTTCTTGCCATGGGTCAGGAAGAGTTCTGATTTCTGCATCACAGTCACCCGTGGGCAGTGATTGGAGATAAGGTCTAGGTTCTGAAGCCTGAAAACTGAGGTAGGGAAGAGATGATGACCTAAGGCCATGGCGGGTCTGATGTGCTCAGGGTGCGGTCAGCTGTCTGGGTGTTGGTCAGCAGGTCCGGGCTCAGGTTGTGTCAGACAGTGCATTAGTGCCCAGGTTAGACTATATAATTTGGGTACATTCGAGTGCCGTGTAGGTTTATCCTCATTTAAGCTGCCTGGGCAGCTCATTAGGCAATACATTTTTTCTAGAGGGCAGGCAGAGTGCTTCATTGTCGGTCCGCAATTGCCAAACTTGAGGGCTTCGGGGCCAGGAGAGTGAGGACGGAAGTCTGAGAACACAAGCTAGTCTTCGGATTCAGGGTGAGGGCACGGCAGGTACCCCCTGCAGATCTGAACCAATATCTCATGCATCTGAAGTCAGGGCGAGGATCCGACGTTGGCTCAGGTTGGAGTTTCTGTGCATGACGGCCCCTTCATGAAGGGAGCGGAATCTCGAGGCCATGGAGGTTTTCCACGTTGGGAGATGTGGGATGCCCCCTTCAAGGATTCCTTCTGCGGGACAATTGAGACCTGTTGGACAGCTCCAGGACATCCCATATGGAATGACTCCAGAGCACTGTTCCAGGATGGATGCCTGGGAAGTCTGCCTCGCCTTCCAATTGTCTCCTAGCAACAAGACAGTTTAGATCTAATGGATCTGCGGGAGCAACCGGGGTGGCTGAGTTGAAATGCACTTTCCAGAGGATGGGTCCTAACGTGTGTTTGTGTCCATGAGGGCCTTGGAATGGGGAGGTGGCACCGGGACCCTGAAGTATTCTCCTAAGCTTTGGCATAGCTCCCATGCACAAGTTTCCTTGTGGAGACGAGATTTGTTCTGATGGGTGCCTCAGGAAATCCCCTCTGCTGGTATTGGAATGCAGGCTTTTGAGGAGACATGCCTGTAAACCAAAGCAATGGATCCGATAATGGCCTCGGGTCCTGTCTGGATCAATCTTCTTGGTATGAGTGGAGGTAGATGAGTGGAGGTAGATGCTCAGCCGGTATCAACCGCCCTTTTTTGTCCCGGGCGACCTACACTATTGGGATGGCCTCAGGGACTTTGGAGGGTTCTCCTAATTTGTACGATTTTTGACAATGGAATGGGCAGAATTCCCATGGATTGGGTGGGGGCAGTCCTAATGTGTGGCTCCAGGGGCCCCGGCCTGGAGGGAGTGTGGCCCAGGACTTGGAGGACAGAAGACTGAAAACACAAACTCAGCTTAAGTTTGGGGACGTAGGTATGGCACGCCCGATCTACAAACCATGAGAAGAACTCTTCAGGATATGAAGAATGAGCGAGTCTGAGGCGCTTGCTCAGGCTTTTGTCTCTGGATTTTGTTTCTGCGATGGCCGTGGAATGTTGGGGAGGTCTCATGGGCCATGGACGAATCTTCCACTCTGTGGATTTGGCCCGATCCCAATTGTTTTTCGTCAATCTGTGGGATGGGAGGACTCCTTTCAGGTTTGTTACCTCTGGTGTCCCACCAAAAGAGGAATTCCAAAGCAGAGCCCTGGGGAAGAGTGAAGGGACAACCCGAACTATGGTTAAAAATTGGGGCCTAGGGGCATGGCAAGCCCAATATGCTGTCTCTTCATATAGGCCCTGAGAGGCCTTACCTGAGGACTGGGCTCAGGCTGAGGGTCACAATGTGTGTTTGTGACCAATGTGGCCCGCAAGCATGGGCTGGGCCTCATGGGCCACGCTTGTTTCAAATACACCGAACGTTGGACAACATGCCAACCACAAGGTTTCTTGCCATGGGGAAAGAGTTCTGATTTCTGCATCATTTTCAACCCTGGGCAGTGGTTGGAGATAAGGTCTAGGTTCTGGAGCCTGAAAACCGCAGTTGGGAAGAGATGACGACCTAAGGCCATGGCGGGTCCGATGTGCGCAGTGTGCGGCCAGCTGTCTGGGTGGGACCAGGAGGTCCAGGCTCAGGCTGGGTCAGAAGGGGAAATAGTGCCCAGGTCAGCCTATATATTTGGGGTACAGCCGAATGGCGTGCAGGTTGATCCTCATTTGGGGTTTCGGGGTAGCCCTGAGGGCAATGTTTTACTTCTGTAGGGCAGGCAGAGTGTGGCATTGTAGTTCTGGATTGCCAAACTGGAGGGCTTGTGGGCCAGTAGTCTGAGGACGGAGTCTGAGAACCCAAGCTAGGCCTAGGTTTCTGGGTGAGGATATGGCAGGCACAATCTACAGACCTCAATCGAGATCTCGTGCATCTGAAGTCAGGGCAAGGATCAGACGATCGCTCAGGTTGGACTTTCTGCCCTGATGGCCCTTTCTTGAAGGGGGTTGGATCACGAGGACATGGGGGTTTTTCCACGATGGGAGTTGTGAGAAGCTCCAAACTGCAAAGATTCTTCTGCAGGACAATTGAGACCTGTTGGTTGGCTCCAGGCCAACGATTCCGAGCAGGGTTCTAAGGATGGATGGCTGGGTAGCCCACCTCGCATTCCAATTGTCTCCAAGCAACAAGACAGGTTAGATCTGCTGGATGTGGGGGGCAACCGAGGAGGCTGAGTTGAAATGGACTCTCCTGTGGATGTGTCCTAATATGTTTTTGTGTCTATGGAGATTTTGGAATGAAGCGGTGGCCCTGGGGCCCTGAAGGGTTCTCCTAAACAGAGGCTTTGACACAGCTCCAACGTGCATGTTTCCCATGTGTAGATGAGATTTGTTCTGATGGGTGAGTCAAGAAACACAGCCATATGCTGGTATTGAAATCCAGGCCTCTGAGGAGAGATGCCTGGAAACCAAAGCAATGGATCCGATTAGTGCCTAGGGGCCTGTTCGTTCCTTTTTACCTCTGGGGACATCAGTCTACGGGTCTGAGTGCAGGTAGGTGCTCAGATGGGCTCAGATTGCCACTGTTTGTCCTGGGAAGCCACAACTCTTGGGATGGCCTCAGGGACTTTGGAGGTTATCCTATTAGTAGGGTCGTGGCCATTGGAATGGGCACATACAATTCCCTTGGAGAGGGCAAGTACAGTCCTCAGGTTTGGCTCCAGGGCCCTGAGCCTGTAGGGTGTGTAGGCCAGAGCTGTTTGGACAGTTGTCTGAAAACACAAACTCGGCTTATGTTTTGGGTCATAGGTATGGCAGGACTGATCTACAGACCATGAGGAGAACACTTCGGGATATGAAAAAAGGGCGAGTGTGAGGCTCTTGCTCAAGTTTTTTGTCTCTGGATATCGTGTCACTCATGGTCGTGAAATTGCCGGGTGACTTCATGGGAAATGGACGAGTCTTACTCTCTGGGGGTTCGGTCCCCTCCAAAGAGTTTGCGGTCATTCTCGGGTTGGAAGAAGTCCGTTTTTTTGTTGTTGTTGTCGATTTGTTTCATTTTGTTTTTCAACCTCAGATGTCCCACCAAATGAGGGATTCCAGAGTAGAGCCCTGGGGTGGGGCGACTGGACAACCAGAAATCTGGTTAAAAATTGGGGACTAGGGACATGTCAAGCCCATTATGACATCTAATGGTCGAGCCACTGAAAGGACTTACTAGAGGACAGGACTCACGCTGAGGTCACAATGCGTGTTTATGCTCTCCTCGCACTCAAGAATGGGCGGGGCCTCAGGGTGAATGCTGGTTTCTCCTACACTGAACGTTGGACAACATGCCAACCACAAGGTTTCTTGCCATGGGTCAGGAAGAGTTCTGATTTCTGCATCACAGTCACCCGTGGGCAGTGATTGGAGATAAGGTCTAGGTTCTGAAGCCTGAAAACTGAGGTAGGGAAGAGATGATGACCTAAGGCCATGGCGGGTCTGATGTGCTCAGGGTGCGGTCAGCTGTCTGGGTGTTGGTCAGCAGGTCCGGGCTCAGGTTGTGTCAGACAGTGCATTAGTGCCCAGGTTAGACTATATAATTTGGGTACATTCGAGTGCCGGGTAGGTTTATCCTCATTTAAGCTGCCTGGGCAGCTCATTAGGCAATACATTTTTTCTAGAGGGCAGGCAGAGTGCTTCATTGTCGGTCCGGAATTGCCAAACTTGAGGGCTTCGGGGCCAGGAGAGTGAGGACGGAAGTCTGAGAACACAAGCTAGTCTTCGGATTCAGGGTGAGGGCACGGCAGGTACCCCCTGCAGATCTGAACCAATATCTCATGCATCTGAAGTCAGGGCGAGGATCCGACGTTGGCTCAGGTTGGAGTTTCTGTGCATGACGGCCCCTTCATGAAGGGAGCGGAATCTCGAGGCCATGGAGGTTTTCCACGTTGGGAGATGTGGGATGCCCCCTTCAAGGATTCCTTCTGCGGGACAATTGAGACCTGTTGGACAGCTCCAGGACATCCCATATGGAATGACTCCAGAGCACTGTTCCAGGATGGATGCCTGGGAAGTCCGCCTCGCCTTCCAATTGTCTCCTAGCAACAAAACAGTTTAGATCTAATGGATCTGCGGGAGCAACCGGGGTGGCTGAGTTGAAATGCACTTTCCAGAGGATGGGTCCTAACGTGTGTTTGTGTCCATGAGGGCTTTGGAATGGGGAGGTGGCACCGGGACCCTGAAGTATTCTCCTAAGCTTTGGCATAGCTCCCATGCACAAGTTTCCTTGTGGAGACGAGATTTGTTCTGATGGGTGCCTCAGGAAATCCCCTCTGCTGGTATTGGAATGCAGGCTTTTGAGGAGACATGCCTGTAAACCAAAGCAATGGATCCGATAATGGCCTCGGGTCCTGTCTGGTTCAATCTTCTTGGTATGAGTGGAGGTAAATGAGTGGAGGTAGATGCTCAGCCGGTATCAACCGCCCTTTTTTGTCCCGGGCGACCTACACTATTGGGATGGCCTCAGGGACTTTGGAGGGTTCTCCTAATTTGTACGATTTTTGACAATGGAATGGGCAGAATTCCCATGGATTGGGTGGGGGCAGTCCTAATGTGTGGCTCCAGGGGCCCCGGCCTGGAGGGAGTGTGGCACAGGACTTGGAGGACAGAAGACTGAAAACACAAACTCAGCTTAAGTTTGGGGACGTAGGTATGGCACGCCCGATCTACAAACCATGAGAAGAACTCTTCAGGATATGAAGAATGAGCGAGTCTGAGGCGCTTGCTCAGGCTTTTGTCTCTGGATTTTGTTTCAGCGATGGCCGTGGAATGTTGGGGAGGTCTCATGGGCCATGGACGAATCTTCCTCTCTGTGGATTTGGCCCGATCCCAATTGTTTTTCGTCAATCTGTGGGATGGGAGGACTCCTTTCAGGTTTGTTACCTCAGGTGTCCCACCAAAAGAGGAATTCCAAAGCAGAGCCCTGGGGAAGAGTGAAGGGACAACCCGAACTATGGTTAAAAATTGGGGCCTAGGGGCATGGCAAGCCCAATATGCTGTCTCTTCATATAGGCCCTGAGAGGCCTTACCTGAGGACTGGGCTCAGGCTGAGGGTCACAATGTGTGTTTGTGACCAATGTGGCCAGCAAGCATGGGCTGGGCCTCATGGGCCACGCTTGTTTCAACTACACTGAACGTTGGACAACATGCCAACCACAAGTTTTCTTGCCATGGGGAAAGAGTTCTGATTTCTGCATCATTTTCAACCCTGGGCAGTGGTTGGAGATAAGGTCTAGGTTCTGGAGCCTGAAAACCGCAGTTGGGAAGAGATGACGACCTAAGGCCATGGCGGGTCCGATGTGCTCAGTGTGCGGCCAGCTGTCTGGGTGGGACCAGGAGGTCCAGGCTCAGGCTGGGTCAGAAGGGGAAATAGTGCCCAGGTCAGCCTATATATTTGGGGTACAGCCGAATGGCGTGCAGGTTGATCCTCATTTGGGGATTCGGGGTAGCCCTGAGGGCAATGTTTTACTTCTGTAGGGCAGGCAGATTGCGGCATTGTAGTTCTGGATTGCCCAACTGGAGGGCTTGTGGGCCAGTAGTCTGAGGACGGAGTCTGAGAACCCAAGCTAGGCCTAGGTTTCTGGGTGAGGATATGGCAGGCACAATCTACAGACCTCAATAGAGATCTCGTGCATCTGAAGTCAGGGCAAGGATCAGACGATCGCTCAGGTTGGACTTTCTGCCCTGATGGCCCTTTCTTGAAGGGGGTTGGATCACGAGGACATGGGGGTTTTCCCACGATGGGAGTTGTGAGAAGCTCCAAACTGCAAAGATTCTTCTGCAGGACAATTGAGACCTGTTGGTTGGCTCCAGGCCAACGATTCCGAGCAGGGTTCTAAGGATGGATGGCTGGGTAGCCCACCTCGCATTCCAATTGTCTCCAAGCAACAAGACAGGTTAGATCTGCTGGATGTGGGGGGCAACCGAGGAGGCTGAGTTGAAATGGACTCTCCTGTGGATGTGTCCTAATATGTTTTTGTGTCTATGGAGATTTTGGAATGAAGCGGTGGCCCTGGGGCCCTGAAGGGTTCTCCTTAACAGGGGCTTTGACACAGCTCCAACGTGCATGTTTCCCATGTGTAGATGAGATTTGTTCTGATGGGTGAGTCAAGAAACACAGCCATATGCTGGTATTGAAATCCAGGCCTCTGAGGAGAGATGCCTGGAAACCAAAGCAATGGATCCGATTAGTGCCTAGGGGCCTGTTCGTTCCTTTTTACCTCTGGGGACATCAGTCTACGGGTCTGAGTGCAGGTAGGTGATCAGATGGGCTCAGATTGCCACTGTTTGTCCTGGGAAGCCACAACTCTTGGGATGGCCTCAGGGACTTTGGAGGTTATCCTATTAGTAGGGTCGTGGCCATTGGAATGGGCACATACATTTCCCTTGGAGAGGGCAAGTACCGTCCTCAGGTTTGGCTCCAGGGCCCTGAGCCTGTAGGGTGTGTAGGCCAGAGCTGTTTGGACAGTTGTCTGAAAACACAAACTCGGCTTATGTTTTGGGTCATTGGTATGGCAGGACTGATCTACAGACCATGAGGAGAACACTTCGGGATATGAAAAAAGGGCGAGTGTGAGGCTCTTGCTCAAGTTTTTTGTCTCTGGATATCGTGTCACTCATGGTCGTGAAATTGCCGGGTGACTTCATGGGAAATGGACGAGTCTTACTCTCTGGGGGTTCGGTCCCGTCCAAAGTGTTTGCGGTCATTCTGGGGATGGAAGAAGTCCGTTTTTTTGTTGTTGTTGTTGTCGATTTGTTTCATTTTGTTTTTCAACCTCAGATGTCCCACCAAATGAGGGATTCCAGAGTAGAGCCCTGGGGTGGGGCGACTGGACAACCAGAAATCTGGTTAAAAATTGGGGACTAGGGACATGTCAAGCCCATTATGACATCTAATGGTCGAGCCACTGAAAGGACTTACTAGAGGACAGGACTCACGCTGAGGTCACAATGCGTGTTTATGCTCTCCTCGCACTCAAGAATGGGCGGGGCCTCAGGGTGAATGCTGGTTTCTCCTACACTGAACGTTGGACAACATGCCAACCACAAGGTTTCTTGCCATGGGTCAGGAAGAGTTCTGATTTCTGCATCACAGTCACCCGTGGGCAGTGATTGGAGATAAGGTCTAGGTTCTGAAGCCTGAAAACTGAGGTAGGGAAGAGATGATGACCTAAGGCCATGGCGGGTCTGATGTGCTCAGGGTGCGGTCAGCTGTCTGGGTGTTGGTCAGCAGGTCCGGGCTCAGGTTGTGTCAGACAGTGCATTAGTGCCCAGGTTAGACTATATAATTTGGGTACATTCGAGTGCCGTGTAGGTTTATCCTCATTTAAGCTGCCTGGGCAGCTCATTAGGCAATACATTTTTTCTAGAGGGCAGGCAGAGTGCTTCATTGTCGGTCCGCAATTGCCAAACTTGAGGGCTTCGGGGCCAGGAGAGTGAGGACGGAAGTCTGAGAACACAAGCTAGTCTTCGGATTCAGGGTGAGGGCACGGCAGGTACCCCCTGCAGATCTGAACCAATATCTCATGCATCTGAAGTCAGGGCGAGGATCCGACGTTGGCTCAGGTTGGAGTTTCTGTGCATGACGGCCCCTTCATGAAGGGAGCGGAATCTCGAGGCCATGGAGGTTTTCCACGTTGGGAGATGTGGGATGCCCCCTTCAAGGATTCCTTCTGCGGGACAATTGAGACCTGTTGGACAGCTCCAGGACATCCCATATGGAATGACTCCAGAGCACTGTTCCAGGATGGATGCCTGGGAAGTCCGCCTCGCCTTCCAATTGTCTCCTAGCAACAAGACAGTTTAGATCTAATGGATCTGCGGGAGCAACCGGGGTGGCTGAGTTGAAATGCACTTTCCAGAGGATGGGTCCTAACGTGTGTTTGTGTCCATGAGGGCCTTGGAATGGGGAGGTGGCACCGGGACCCTGAAGTATTCTCCTAAGCTTTGGCATAGCTCCCATGCACAAGTTTCCTTGTGGAGACGAGATTTGTTCTGATGGGTGCCTCAGGAAATCCCCTCTGCTGGTATTGGAATGCAGGCTTTTGAGGAGACATGCCTGTAAACCAAAGCAATGGATCCGATAATGGCCTCGGGTCCTGTCTGGATCAATCTTCTTGGTATGAGTGGAGGTAGATGAGTGGAGGTAGATGCTCAGCCGGTATCAACCGCCCTTTTTTGTCCCGGGCGACCTACACTATTGGGATGGCCTCAGGGACTTTGGAGGGTTCTCCTAATTTGTACGATTTTTGACAATGGAATGGGCAGAATTCCCATGGATTGGGTGGGGGCAGTCCTAATGTGTGGCTCCAGGGGCCCCGGCCTGGAGGGAGTGTGGCCCAGGACTTGGAGGACAGAAGACTGAAAACACAAACTCAGCTTAAGTTTGGGGACGTAGGTATGGCACGCCCGATCTACAAACCATGAGAAGAACTCTTCAGGATATGAAGAATGAGCGAGTCTGAGGCGCTTGCTCAGGCTTTTGTCTCTGGATTTTGTTTCTGCGATGGCCGTGGAATGTTGGGGAGGTCTCATGGGCCATGGACGAATCTTCCACTCTGTGGATTTGGCCCGATCCCAATTGTTTTTCGTCAATCTGTGGGATGGGAGGACTCCTTTCAGGTTTGTTACCTCTGGTGTCCCACCAAAAGAGGAATTCCAAAGCAGAGCCCTGGGGAAGAGTGAAGGGACAACCCGAACTATGGTTAAAAATTGGGGCCTAGGGGCATGGCAAGCCCAATATGCTGTCTCTTCATATAGGCCCTGAGAGGCCTTACCTGAGGACTGGGCTCAGGCTGAGGGTCACAATGTGTGTTTGTGACCTATGTGGCCCGCAAGCATGGGCTGGGCCTCATGGGCCACGCTTGTTTCAACTACACTGAACATTGGACAACATGCCAACCACATGGTTTCTTGCCATGGGGAAAGAGTTCTGATTTCAGCATCATTTTCAACCCTGGGCAGTGGTTGGAGATAAGGTCTAGGTTCTGGAGCCTGAAAACCGCAGTTGGGAAGAGATGACGACCTAAGGCCATGGCGGGTCCGATGTGCTCAGTGTGCGGCCAGCTGTCTGGGTGGGACCAGGAGTTCCAGGCTCAGGCTGGGTCAGAAGGGGAAATAGTGCCCAGGTCAGCCTATATGTTTGGGGTAAGCCGAATGGCGTGCAGGTTGATCCTCATTTGGGGATTCGGGGTAGCCATGAGGGCAATATTTTACTTCTGTAGGGCAGGCAGATTGCGGCATTGTAGTTCTGGATTGCCAAACTGGAGGGCCTGTGGGCCAGTAGTCTGAGGACGGAGTCTGAGAACCCAAGCTAAGCCTAGGTTTCTGGGTGAGGATATGGCAGGCACAATCTAGAGACCTCAATCGAGATCTCGTGCATCTGAAGTCAGGGCAAGGATCAGACGATCGCTCAGGTTGGACTTTCTGCCCTGATGGCCCTTTCTTGAAGGGGGTTGGATCACGAGGACATGGGGGTTTTCCCACGATGGGAGTTGTGAGAAGCTCCAAACTGCAAAGATTCTTCTGCAGGACAATTGAGACCTGTTGGTTGGCTCCAGGCCAACGATTCCGAGCAGGGTTCTAAGGATGGATGGCTGGGTAGCCCACCTCGCATTCCAATTATCTCCAAGCAACAAGACAAGTTAGAACTGCTGGATGTGGGGGGCAACCGAGGAGTCTGAGTTGAAATGGACTCTCCTGGGGATGTGTCCTAATATGTTTTTGTGTCTATGGAGACCTTGGAATGAAGCGGTGGCCCTGGGGCCCTGAAGGGTTCTCCTAAACAGAGGCTTTGACACAGCTCCAACGTGCATGTTTCCCATGTGTAGATGAGATTTGTCCTTATGGTTGAGTCAAGAAACAGCCATATGCTGGTATTGAAATCCAGGCCTCTGAGGAGAGATGCCTGGAAACCAAAGCAATGGATCCGATTAGTGCCTAGGGGCCTGTTCGTTCCTTTTTACCTCTGGGGACATCAGTCTACGGGTCTGAGTGCAGGTAGGTGCTCAGATGGGCTCAGATTGCCCCTGTTTGTCCTGGGAAGCCACAACTATTGGGATGGCCTCAGGGACTTTGGAGGTTATCCTACTAGTAGGGTTGTGGCCATTGGAATGGGCACATACAATTCCCTTGGAGAGGGCAAGTACAGTCCTCAGGTTTGGCTCCAGGGCCCTGAGCCTGTAGGGTGTGTAGGCCAGAGCTGTTTGGACAGTTGTCTGAAAACACAAACTCGGCTTATGTTTTGGGTCATAGGAATGGCAGGACTGATCTACAGACCATGAGGAGAACACTACGTGATATGAAAAAAGGGCGAGTGTGAGGCTCTTGCTCAAGTTTTTGTCTCTGGATATCGTGTCACTCATGGTCGTGAAATTGCCGGGTGACATCATGGGAAATGGACGAGTCTTACTCTCTGGGGGTTCGGTCCCGTCCAAAGAGTTTGGGGTCATTCTGGGGATGGAAGAAGTCCGTTTTTTTGTTGTTGTTGTCGATTTGTTTCATTTTGTTTTTCAACCTCAGATGTCCCACCAAATGAGGGAATCCAGAGTAGAGCCCTGGGGGTGGGGCGACTGGACAACCAGAAATCTGGTTAAAAATTGGGGACTAGGGACATGTCAAGCCCATTATGACATCTAATGGTCCAGCCACTGAGAGGACTTTCTAGAGGACAGGACACACGCTGAGGTCACAATGTGTGTTTATGCTCTTGTCGCACCCAAGAATGGGCGGGGCCTCAGGGTGAATGCTGGTTTCTCCTACACTGAACGTTGGACAACATGCCAACCACAAGGTTTCTTGCCATGGGTCAGGAAGAGTTCTGATTTCTGCATCACAGTCACCCGTGGGCAGTGATTGGAGATAAGGTCTAGGTTCTGAAGCCTGAAAACTGAGGTAGCGAAGAGATGATGACCTAAGGCCATGGCGGTTCTGATGTGCTCAGCGTGCGGTCAGCTGTCTGGGTGTTGGTCAGCAGGTCCGGGCTCAGGTTGTGTCAGACAGTGCATTAGTGCCCAGGTTAGACTATATAATTTGGGTACATTCGAGTGCCGTGTAGGCTTATCCTCATTTAAGCTGCCTGGGCTGCTCATTAGGCAATATATTTTTTCTAGAGGGCAGGCAGAGTGCTTCATTGTCGGTCCGGAATTGCCAAACTTGAGGGCTTCGGGGCCAGGAGAGTGAGGCCGGAAGTCTGAAAACACAAGCTAGACTTCGGATTCAGGGTGAGGGCACGGCAGGTACCCCCTGCAGATCTGAACCAATATCTCATGCATCTGAAGTCAGGGCGAGGATCCGACGTTGGCTCAGGTTGGAGTTTCTGTGCATGACGGCCCCTTCATGAAGGGAGCGGAATCTCGAGGCCATGGAGGTTTTCCACGTTGGGAGATGTGGGATGCCCCCTTCAAGGATTCCTTCTGCGGGACAATTGAGACCTGTTGGACAGCTCCAGGACATCGCATATGGAATGACTCCAGAGCACCGTTCCAGGATGGATGCCTGGGAAGTCCGCCTCGCCTTCCAATTGTCTCCTAGCAACAAGACAGTTTAGATCTAATGGATCTGAGGGAGGAACCGGGGTGGCTGAGTTGAAATGCACTTTCCAGAGGATGGGTCCTAACGTGTATTTGTGTCCTTGAGGGCCTTGGAATGGGGAGGTGGCACCGGGACCCTGAAGTATTCTCCTAAGCTTTGGCTTAGCTACCATGCACAAGTTTCCTTGTGGAGACGAGATTTGTTCTGATGGGTGCCTCAGGAAATCCCCTCTGCTGGTATTGGAATCCAGGCTTTTGAGGAGACATGCCTGTAAACCAAAGCAATGGATCCGATAATGGCCTCGGGTCCTGTCTGGTTCAGTCTTCTTGGTATGAGTGGAGGTAGATGAGTGGAGGTAGATGCTCAGCCGGTATCAACCGCCCTTTTTTGTCCCGGGCGACCTACACTATTGGGATGGCCTCAGGGACTTTGGAGGGTTCTCCTAATTTGTACGATTTTTGACAATGGAATGGGCAGAATTGCCATGGATTGGGTGGGGGCAGTCCTAATGTGTGGCTCCAGGGGCCCCAGCCTGGAGGGAGTGTGGCCCAGGACTTTGAGGACAGAAGACTGAAAACACAAACTCAGCTTAAGTTTGGGGACGTAGGTATGGCACGCCCGATCTACAAACCATGAGAAGAACTCTTCAGGATATGAAGAATGAGGGAGTCTGAGGCGCTTGCTCAGGCTTTTTTCTCTGGATTTTGTTTCTGCGATGGCCGTGGAATGTTGGGGAGGTCTCATGGGCCATGGACGAATCTTCCTCTCTGTGGATTTGGCCAGATCCCAATTGTTTTTCGTCAATCTGTGGGATGGGAGGACACCTTTCAGGTTTGTTACCTCAGGTGTCCCACCAAAAGAGGAATTCCAAAGCAGAGCCCTGGGGAAGAGTGAAGGGACACACCGAACTATGGTTAAAAATTGGGGCCTAGGGGCATGGCAAGCCCAATATGCTGTCTCTTCATATAGGCCCTGAGAGGCCTTACCTGAGGACTGGGCTCAGGCTGAGGGTCACAATGTGTGTTTGTGACCAATGTGGCCCGCAAGCATGGGCTGGGCCTCATGGGCCACGCTTTTTTCAACTACACTGAACATTGGACAACATGCCAACCACATGGTTTCTTGCCATGGGGAAAGAGTTCTGATTTCAGCATCATTTTCAACCCTGGGCAGTGGTTGGAGATAAGGTCTAGGTTCTGGAGCCTGAAAACCGCAGTTGGGAAGAGATGACGACCTAAGGCCATGGCGGGTCCGATGTGCTCAGTGTGCGGCCAGCTGTCTGGGTGGGACCAGGAGGTCCAGGCTCAGGCTGGGTCAGAAGGGGAAATAGTGCCCAGGTCAGCCTATATGTTTGGGGTAAGCCGAATGGCGTGCAGGTTGATCCTCATTTGGGGATTCGGGGTAGCCATGAGGGCAATATTTTACTTCTGTAGGGCAGGCAGATTGCGGCATTGTAGTTCTGGATTGCCAAACTGGAGGGCCTGTGGGCCAGTAGTCTGAGGACGGAGTCTGAGAACCCAAGCTAAGCCTAGGTTTCTGGGTGAGGATATGGCAGGCACAATCTAGAGACCTCAATCGAGATCTCGTGCATCTGAAGTCAGGGCAAGGATCAGACGATCGCTCAGGTTGGACTTTCTGCCCTGATGGCCCTTTCTTGAAGGGGGTTGGATCACGAGGACATGGGGGTTTTCCCACGATGGGAGTTGTGAGAAGCTCCAAACTGCAAAGATTCTTCTGCAGGACAATTGAGACCTGTTGGTTGGCTCCAGGCCAACGATTCCGAGCAGGGTTCTAAGGATGGATGGCTGGGTAGCCCACCTCGCATTCCAATTATCTCCAAGCAACAAGACAAGTTAGAACTGCTGGATGTGGGGGGCAACCGAGGAGTCTGAGTTGAAATGGACTCTCCTGGGGATGTGTCCTAATATGTTTTTGTGTCTATGGAGACCTTGGAATGAAGCGGTGGCCCTGGGGCCCTGAAGGGTTCTCCTAAACAGAGGCTTTGACACAGCTCCAACGTGCATGTTTCCCATGTGTAGATGAGATTTGTCCTTATGGTTGAGTCAAGAAACAGCCATATGCTGGTATTGAAATCCAGGCCTCTGAGGAGAGATGCCTGGAAACCAAAGCAATGGATCCGATTAGTGCCTAGGGGCCTGTTCGTTCCTTTTTACCTCTGGGGACATCAGTCTACGGGTCTGAGTGCAGGTAGGTGCTCAGATGGGCTCAGATTGCCCCTGTTTGTCCTGGGAAGCCACAACTATTGGGATGGCCTCAGGGACTTTGGAGGTTATCCTACTAGTAGGGTTGTGGCCATTGGAATGGGCACATACAATTCCCTTGGAGAGGGCAAGTACAGTCCTCAGGTTTGGCTCCAGGGCCCTGAGCCTGTAGGGTGTGTAGGCCAGAGCTGTTTGGACAGTTGTCTGAAAACACAAACTCGGCTTATGTTTTGGGTCATAGGAATGGCAGGACTGATCTACAGACCATGAGGAGAACACTACGTGATATGAAAAAAGGGCGAGTGTGAGGCTCTTGCTCAAGTTTTTGTCTCTGGATATCGTGTCACTCATGGTCGTGAAATTGCCGGGTGACATCATGGGAAATGGACGAGTCTTACTCTCTGGGGGTTCGGTCCCGTCCAAAGAGTTTGGGGTCATTCTGGGGATGGAAGAAGTCCGTTTTTTTGTTGTTGTTGTCGATTTGTTTCATTTTGTTTTTCAACCTCAGATGTCCCACCAAATGAGGGATTCCAGAGTAGAGCCCTGGGGTGGGGCGACTGGACAACCAGAAATCTGGTTAAAAATTGGGGACTAGGGACATGTCAAGCCCATTATGACATCTAATGGTCCAGCCACTGAGAGGACTTTCTAGAGGACAGGACACACGCTGAGGTCACAATGTGTGTTTATGCTCTCGTCGCACCCAAGAATGGGCGGGGCCTCAGGGTGAATGCTGGTTTCTCCTACACTGAACGTTGGACAACATGCCAACCACAAGGTTTCTTGCCATGGGTCAGGAAGAGTTCTGATTTCTGCATCACAGTCACCCGTGGGCAGTGATTGGAGATAAGGTCTAGGTTCTGAAGCCTGAAAACTGAGGTAGCGAAGAGATGATGACCTAAGGCCATGGCGGTTCTGATGTGCTCAGCGTGCGGTCAGCTGTCTGGGTGTTGGTCAGCAGGTCCGGGCTCAGGTTGTGTCAGACAGTGCATTAGTGCCCAGGTTAGACTATATAATTTGGGTACATTCGAGTGCCGTGTAGGCTTATCCTCATTTAAGCTGCCTGGGCTGCTCATTAGGCAATATATTTTTTCTAGAGGGCAGGCAGAGTGCTTCATTGTCGGTCCGGAATTGCCAAACTTGAGGGCTTCGGGGCCAGGAGAGTGAGGCCGGAAGTCTGAAAACACAAGCTAGACTTCGGATTCAGGGTGAGGGCACGGCAGGTACCCCCTGCAGATCTGAACCAATATCTCATGCATCTGAAGTCAGGGCGAGGATCCGACGTTGGCTCAGGTTGGAGTTTCTGTGCATGACGGCCCCTTCATGAAGGGAGCGGAATCTCGAGGCCATGGAGGTTTTCCACGTTGGGAGATGTGGGATGCCCCCTTCAAGGATTCCTTCTGCGGGACAATTGAGACCTGTTGGACAGCTCCAGGACATCCCATATGGAATGACTCCAGAGCACCGTTCCAGGATGGATGCCTGGGAAGTCCGCCTCGCCTTCCAATTGTCTCCTAGCAACAAGACAGTTTAGATCTAATGGATCTGATGGAGGAACCGGGGTGGCTGAGTTGAAATGCACTTTCCAGAGGATGGGTCCTAACGTGTATTTGTGTCCTTGAGGGCCTTGGAATGGGGAGGTGGCACCGGGACCCTGAAGTATTCTCCTAAGCTTTGGCTTAGCTACCATGCACAAGTTTCCTTGTGGAGACGAGATTTGTTCTGATGGGTGCCTCAGGAAATCCCCTCTGCTGGTATTGGAATCCAGGCTTTTGAGGAGATATGCCTGTAAACCAAAGCAATGGATCCGATAATGGCCTCGGGTCCTGTCTGGTTCAGTCTTCTTGGTATGAGTGGAGGTAGATGAGTGGAGGTAGATGCTCAGCCGTAATCAACCGCCCTTTTTTGTCCCGGGCGACCTACACTATTGGGATGGCCTCAGGGACTTTGGAGGGTTCTCCTAATTTGTACGATGTTTGACAATGGAATGGGCAGAATTGCCATGGATTGGGTGGGGGCAGTCCTAATGTGTGGCTCCAGGGGCCCCAGCCTGGAGGGAGTGTGGCCCAGTACTTTGAGGACAGAAGACTGAAAACACAAACTCAGCTTAAGTTTGGGGACGTAGGTATGGCACGCCCGATCTACAAACCATGAGAAGAACTCTTCAGGATATGAAGAATGAGGGAGTCTGAGGCGCTTGCTCAGGCTTTTGTCTCTGGATTTTGTTTCTGCGATGGCCGTGGAATGTTGGGGAGGTCTCATGGGCCATGGACGAATCTTCCTCTCTGTGGATTTGGCCAGATCCCAATTGTTTTTCGTCAATCTTGGGATGGGAGGACACCTTTCAGGTTTGTTACCTCAGGTGTCCCACCAAAAGAGGAATTCCAAAGCAGAGCCCTGGGGAAGAGTGAAGGGACACACCGAACTATGGTTAAAAATTGGGGCCTAGGGGCATGGCAAGCCCAATATGCTGTCTCTTCATATAGGCCCTGAGAGGCCTTACCTGAGGACTGGGCTCAGGCTGAGGGTCACAATGTGTGTTTGTGACCAATGTGGCCCGCAAGCATGGGCTGGGCCTCATGGGCCACGCTTGTTTCAACTACACTGAACATTGGACAACATGCCAACCACATGGTTTCTTGCCATGGGGAAAGAGTTCTGATTTCAGCATCATTTTCAACCCTGGGCAGTGGTTGGAGATAAGGTCTAGGTTCTGGAGCCTGAAAACCGCAGTTGGGAAGAGATGACGACCTAAGGCCATGGCGGGTCCGATGTGCTCAGTGTGCGGCCAGCTGTCTGGGTGGGACCAGGAGTTCCAGGCTCAGGCTGGGTCAGAAGGGGAAATAGTGCCCAGGTCAGCCTATATGTTTGGGGTAAGCCGAATGGCGTGCAGGTTGATCCTCATTTGGGGATTCGGGGTAGCCATGAGGGCAATATTTTACTTCTGTAGGGCAGGCAGATTGCGGCATTGTAGTTCTGGATTGCCAAACTGGAGGGCCTGTGGGCCAGTAGTCTGAGGACGGAGTCTGAGAACCCAAGCTAAGCCTAGGTTTCTGGGTGAGGATATGGCAGGCACAATCTAGAGACCTCAATCGAGATCTCGTGCATCTGAAGTCAGGGCAAGGATCAGACGATCGCTCAGGTTGGACTTTCTGCCCTGATGGCCCTTTCTTGAAGGGGGTTGGATCACGAGGACATGGGGGTTTTCCCACGATGGGAGTTGTGAGAAGCTCCAAACTGCAAAGATTCTTCTGCAGGACAATTGAGACCTGTTGGTTGGCTCCAGGCCAACGATTCCGAGCAGGGTTCTAAGGATGGATGGCTGGGTAGCCCACCTCGCATTCCAATTATCTCCAAGCAACAAGACAAGTTAGAACTGCTGGATGTGGGGGGCAACCGAGGAGTCTGAGTTGAAATGGACTCTCCTGGGGATGTGTCCTAATATGTTTTTGTGTCTATGGAGACCTTGGAATGAAGCGGTGGCCCTGGGGCCCTGAAGGGTTCTCCTAAACAGAGGCTTTGACACAGCTCCAACGTGCATGTTTCCCATGTGTAGATGAGATTTGTCCTTATGGTTGAGTCAAGAAACAGCCATATGCTGGTATTGAAATCCAGGCCTCTGAGGAGAGATGCCTGGAAACCAAAGCAATGGATCCGATTAGTGCCTAGGGGCCTGTTCGTTCCTTTTTACCTCTGGGGACATCAGTCTACGGGTCTGAGTGCAGGTAGGTGCTCAGATGGGCTCAGATTGCCCCTGTTTGTCCTGGGAAGCCACAACTATTGGGATGGCCTCAGGGACTTTGGAGGTTATCCTACTAGTAGGGTTGTGGCCATTGGAATGGGCACATACAATTCCCTTGGAGAGGGCAAGTACAGTCCTCAGGTTTGGCTCCAGGGCCCTGAGCCTGTAGGGTGTGTAGGCCAGAGCTGTTTGGACAGTTGTCTGAAAACACAAACTCGGCTTATGTTTTGGGTCATAGGAATGGCAGGACTGATCTACAGACCATGAGGAGAACACTACGTGATATGAAAAAAGGGCGAGTGTGAGGCTCTTGCTCAAGTTTTTGTCTCTGGATATCGTGTCACTCATGGTCGTGAAATTGCCGGGTGACATCATGGGAAATGGACGAGTCTTACTCTCTGGGGGTTCGGTCCCGTCCAAAGAGTTTGGGGTCATTCTGGGGATGGAAGAAGTCCGTTTTTTTGTTGTTGTTGTCGATTTGTTTCATTTTGTTTTTCAACCTCAGATGTCCCACCAAATGAGGGATTCCAGAGTAGAGCCCTGGGGTGGGACGACTGGACAACCAGAAATCTGGTTAAAAATTGGGGACTAGGGACATGTCAAGCCCATTATGACATCTAATGGTCCAGCCACTGAGAGGACTTTCTAGAGGACAGGACACACGCTGAGGTCACAATGTGTGTTTATGCTCTCGTCGCACCCAAGAATGGGCGGGGCCTCAGGGTGAATGCTGGTTTCTCCTACACTGAACGTTGGACAACATGCCAACCACAAGGTTTCTTGCCATGGGTCAGGAAGAGTTCTGATTTCTGCATCACAGTCACCCGTGGGCAGTGATTGGAGATAAGGTCTAGGTTCTGAAGCCTGAAAACTGAGGTAGCGAAGAGATGATGACCTAAGGCCATGGCGGTTCTGATGTGCTCAGCGTGCGGTCAGCTGTCTGGGTGTTGGTCAGCAGGTCCGGGCTCAGGTTGTGTCAGACAGTGCATTAGTGCCCAGGTTAGACTATATAATTTGGGTACATTCGAGTGCCGTGTAGGCTTATCCTCATTTAAGCTGCCTGGGCTGCTCATTAGGCAATATATTTTTTCTAGAGGGCAGGCAGAGTGCTTCATTGTCGGTCCGGAATTGCCAAACTTGAGGGCTTCGGGGCCAGGAGAGTGAGGCCGGAAGTCTGAAAACACAAGCTAGACTTCGGATTCAGGGTGAGGGCACGGCAGGTACCCCCTGCAGATCTGAACCAATATCTCATGCATCTGAAGTCAGGGCGAGGATCCGACGTTGGCTCAGGTTGGAGTTTCTGTGCATGACGGCCCCTTCATGAAGGGAGCGGAATCTCGAGGCCATGGAGGTTTTCCACGTTGGGAGATGTGGGATGCCCCCTTCAAGGATTCCTTCTGCGGGACAATTGAGACCTGTTGGACAGCTCCAGGACATCCCATATGGAATGACTCCAGAGCACCGTTCCAGGATGGATGCCTGGGAAGTCCGCCTCGCCTTCCAATTGTCTCCTAGCAACAAGACAGTTTAGATCTAATGGATCTGAGGGAGGAACCGGGGTGGCTGAGTTGAAATGCACTTTCCAGAGGATGGGACCTAACGTGTATTTGTGTCCTTGAGGGCCTTGGAATGGGGAGGTGGCACCGGGACCCTGAAGTATTCTCCTAAGCTTTGGCTTAGCTACCATGCACAAGTTTCCTTGTGGAGACGAGATTTGTTCTGATGGGTGCCTCAGGAAATCCCCTCTGCTGGTATTGGAATCCAGGCTTTTGAGGAGACATGCCTGAAAACCAAAGCAATGGATTCAATAATGGCCTCGGGTCCTGTCTGGTTCAATCTTCTTGGTATGAGCGGAGGTAGATGAGTGGAGGTAGATGCTCAGCCGTAATCAACCGCCCTTTTTTGTCCCGGGCGACCTACACTATTGGGATGGCCTCAGGGACTTTGGAGGGTTCTCCTAATTTGTACGATGTTTGACAATGGAATGGGCAGAATTGCCATGGATTGGGTGGGGGCAGTCCTAATGTGTGGCTCCAGGGGCCCCAGCCTGGAGGGAGTGTGGCCCAGGACTTTGAGGACAGAAGACTGAAAACACAAACTCAGCTTAAGTTTGGGGACGTAGGTATGGCACGCCCGATCTAAAAAACCATGAGAAGAACTCTTCAGGATATGAAGAATGAGGGAGTCTGAGGCGCTTGCTCAGGCTTTTTTCTCTGGATTTTGTTTCTGCGATGGCCGTGGAATGTTGGGGAGGTCTCATGGGCCATGGACGAATCTTCCTCTCTGTGGATTTGGCCAGATCCCAATTGTTTTTCGTCAATCTGTGGGATGGGAGGACACCTTTCAGGTTTGTTACCTCAGGTGTCCCACCAAAAGAGGAATTCCAAAGCAGAGCCCTGGGGAAGAGTGAAGGGACACACCGAACTATGGTTAAAAATTGGGGCCTAGGGGCATGGCAAGCCCAATATGCTGTCTCTTCATATAGGCCCTGAGAGGCCTTACCTGAGGACTGGGCTCAGGCTGAGGGTCACAATGTGTGTTTGTGACCAATGTGGCCCGCAAGCATGGGCTGGGCCTCATGGGCCACGCTTGTTTCAACTACACTGAACATTGGACAACATGCCAACCACATGGTTTCTTGCCATGGGGAAAGAGTTCTGATTTCAGCATCATTTTCAACCCTGGGCAGTGGTTGGAGATAAGGTCTAGGTTCTGGAGCCTGAAAACCGCAGTTGGGAAGAGATGACGACCTAAGGCCATGGCGGGTCCGATGTGCTCAGTGTGCGGCCAGCTGTCTGGGTGGGACCAGGAGTTCCAGGCTCAGGCTGGGTCAGAAGGGGAAATAGTGCCCAGGTCAGCCTATATGTTTGGGGTAAGCCGAATGGCGTGCAGGTTGATCCTCATTTGGGGATTCGGGGTAGCCATGAGGGCAATATTTTACTTCTGTAGGGCAGGCAGATTGCGGCATTGTAGTTCTGGATTGCCAAACTGGAGGGCCTGTGGGCCAGTAGTCTGAGGACGGAGTCTGAGAACCCAAGCTAAGCCTAGGTTTCTGGGTGAGGATATGGCAGGCACAATCTAGAGACCTCAATCGAGATCTCGTGCATCTGAAGTCAGGGCAAGGATCAGACGATCGCTCAGGTTGGACTTTCTGCCCTGATGGCCCTTTCTTGAAGGGGGTTGGATCACGAGGACATGGGGGTTTTCCCACGATGGGAGTTGTGAGAAGCTCCAAACTGCAAAGATTCTTCTGCAGGACAATTGAGACCTGTTGGTTGGCTCCAGGCCAACGATTCCGAGCAGGGTTCTAAGGATGGATGGCTGGGTAGCCCACCTCGCATTCCAATTATCTCCAAGCAACAAGACAAGTTAGAACTGCTGGATGTGGGGGGCAACCGAGGAGTCTGAGTTGAAATGGACTCTCCTGGGGATGTGTCCTAATATGTTTTTGTGTCTATGGAGACCTTGGAATGAAGCGGTGGCCCTGGGGCCCTGAAGGGTTCTCCTAAACAGAGGCTTTGACACAGCTCCAACGTGCATGTTTCCCATGTGTAGATGAGATTTGTCCTTATGGTTGAGTCAAGAAACAGCCATATGCTGGTATTGAAATCCAGGCCTCTGAGGAGAGATGCCTGGAAACCAAAGCAATGGATCCGATTAGTGCCTAGGGGCCTGTTCGTTCCTTTTTACCTCTGGGGACATCAGTCTACGGGTCTGAGTGCAGGTAGGTGCTCAGATGGGCTCAGATTGCCCCTGTTTGTCCTGGGAAGCCACAACTATTGGGATGGCCTCAGGGACTTTGGAGGTTATCCTACTAGTAGGGTTGTGGCCATTGGAATGGGCACATACAATTCCCTTGGAGAGGGCAAGTACAGTCCTCAGGTTTGGCTCCAGGGCCCTGAGCCTGTAGGGTGTGTAGGCCAGAGCTGTTTGGACAGTTGTCTGAAAACACAAACTCGGCTTATGTTTTGGGTCATAGGAATGGCAGGACTGATCTACAGACCATGAGGAGAACACTACGTGATATGAAAAAAGGGCGAGTGTGAGGCTCTTGCTCAAGTTTTTGTCTCTGGATATCGTGTCACTCATGGTCGTGAAATTGCCGGGTGACATCATGGGAAATGGACGAGTCTTACTCTCTGGGTGTTCGGTCCCGTCCAAAGAGTTTGGGGTCATTCTGGGGATGGAAGAAGTCCGTTTTTTTGTTGTTGTTGTCGATTTGTTTCATTTTGTTTTTCAACCTCAGATGTCCCACCAAATGAGGGATTCCAGAGTAGAGCCCTGGGGTGGGGCGACTGGACAACCAGAAATCTGGTTAAAAATTGGGGACTAGGGACATGTCAAGCCCATTATGACATCTAATGGTCCAGCCACTGAGAGGACTTTCTAGAGGACAGGACACACGCTGAGGTCACAATGTGTGTTTATGCTCTCGTCGCACCCAAGAATGGGCGGGGCCTCAGGGTGAATGCTGGTTTCTCCTACACTGAACGTTGGACAACATGCCAACCACAAGGTTTCTTGCCATGGGTCAGGAAGAGTTCTGATTTCTGCATCACAGTCACCCGTGGGCAGTGATTGGAGATAAGGTCTAGGTTCTGAAGCCTGAAAACTGAGGTAGCGAAGAGATGATGACCTAAGGCCATGGCGGTTCTGATGTGCTCAGCGTGCGGTCAGCTGTCTGGGTGTTGGTCAGCAGGTCCGGGCTCAGGTTGTGTCAGACAGTGCATTAGTGCCCAGGTTAGACTATATAATTTGGGTACATTCGAGTGCCGTGTAGGCTTATCCTCATTTAAGCTGCCTGGGCTGCTCATTAGGCAATATATTTTTTCTAGAGGGCAGGCAGAGTGCTTCATTGTCGGTCCGGAATTGCCAAACTTGAGGGCTTCGGGGCCAGGAGAGTGAGGCCGGAAGTCTGAAAACACAAGCTAGACTTCGGATTCAGGGTGAGGGCACGGCAGGTACCCCCTGCAGATCTGAACCAATATCTCATGCATCTGAAGTCAGGGCGAGGATCCGACGTTGGCTCAGGTTGGAGTTTCTGTGCATGACGGCCCCTTCATGAAGGGAGCGGAATCTCGAGGCCATGGAGGTTTTCCACGTTGGGAGATGTGGGATGCCCCCTTCAAGGATTCCTTCTGCGGGACAATTGAGACCTGTTGGACAGCTCCAGGACATCCCATATGGAATGACTCCAGAGCACCGTTCCAGGATGGATGCCTGGGAAGTCCGCCTCGCCTTCCAATTGTCTCCTAGCAACAAGACAGTTTAGATCTAATGGATCTGAGGGAGGAACCGGGGTGGCTGAGTTGAAATGCACTTTCCAGAGGATGGGTCCTAACGTGTATTTGTGTCCTTGAGGGCCTTGGAATGGGGAGGTGGCACCGGGACCCTGAAGTATTCTCCTAAGCTTTGGCTTAGCTACCATGCACAAGTTTCCTTGTGGAGACGAGATTTGTTCTGATGGGTGCCTCAGGAAATCCCCTCTGCTGGTATTGGAATCCAGGCTTTTGAGGAGACATGCCTGAAAACCAAAGCAATGGATTCAATAATGGCCTCGGGTCCTGTCTGGTTCAATCTTCTTGGTATGAGCGGAGGTAGATGAGTGGAGGTAGATGCTCAGCCGTAATCAACCGCCCTTTTTTGTCCCGGGCGACCTACACTATTGGGATGGCCTCAGGGACTTTGGAGGGTTCTCCTAATTTGTACGATGTTTGACAATGGAATGGGCAGAATTGCCATGGATTGGGTGGGGGCAGTCCTAATGTGTGGCTCCAGGGGCCCCAGCCTGGAGGGAGTGTGGCCCAGGACTTTGAGGACAGAAGACTGAAAACACAAACTCAGCTTAAGTTTGGGGACGTAGGTATGGCACGCCCGATCTACAAACCATGAGAAGAACTCTTCAGGATATGAAGAATGAGGGAGTCTGAGGCGCTTGCTCAGGCTTTTTTCTCTGGATTTTGTTTCTGCGATGGCCGTGGAATGTTGGGGAGGTCTCATGGGCCATGGACGAATCTTCCTCTCTGTGGATTTGGCCAGATCCCAATTGTTTTTCGTCAATCTGTGGGATGGGAGGACACCTTTCAGGTTTGTTACCTCAGGTGTCCCACCAAAAGAGGAATTCCAAAGCAGAGCCCTGGGGAAGAGTGAAGGGACACACCGAACTATGGTTAAAAATTGGGGCCTAGGGGCATGGCAAGCCCAATATGCTGTCTCTTCATATAGGCCCTGAGAGGCCTTACCTGAGGACTGGGCTCAGGCTGAGGGTCACAATGTGTGTTTGTGACCAATGTGGCCCGCAAGCATGGGCTGGGCCTCATGGGCCACGCTTGTTTCAACTACACTGAACATTGGACAACATGCCAACCACATGGTTTCTTGCCATGGGGAAAGAGTTCTGATTTCAGCATCATTTTCAACCCTGGGCAGTGGTTGGAGATAAGGTCTAGGTTCTGGAGCCTGAAAACCGCAGTTGGGAAGAGATGACGACCTAAGGCCATGGCGGGTCCGATGTGCTCAGTGTGCGGCCAGCTGTCTGGGTGGGACCAGGAGTTCCAGGCTCAGGCTTGGTCAGAAGGGGAAATAGTGCCCAGGTCAGCCTATATGTTTGGGGTAAGCCGAATGGCGTGCAGGTTGATCCTCATTTGGGGATTCGGGGTAGCCATGAGGGCAATATTTTACTTCTGTAGGGCAGGCAGATTGCGGCATTGTAGTTCTGGATTGCCAAACTGGAGGGCCTGTGGGCCAGTAGTCTGAGGACGGAGTCTGAGAACCCAAGCTAAGCCTAGGTTTCTGGGTGAGGATATGGCAGGCACAATCTAGAGACCTCAATCGAGATCTCGTGCATCTGAAGTCAGGGCAAGGATCAGACGATCGCTCAGGTTGGACTTTCTGCCCTGATGGCCCTTTCTTGAAGGGGGTTGGATCACGAGGACATGGGGGTTTTCCCACGATGGGAGTTGTGAGAAGCTCCAAACTGCAAAGATTCTTCTGCAGGACAATTGAGACCTGTTGGTTGGCTCCAGGCCAACGATTCCGAGCAGGGTTCTAAGGATGGATGGCTGGGTAGCCCACCTCGCATTCCAATTATCTCCAAGCAACAAGACAAGTTAGAACTGCTGGATGTGGGGGGCAACCGAGGAGTCTGAGTTGAAATGGACTCTCCTGGGGATGTGTCCTAATATGTTTTTGTGTCTATGGAGACCTTGGAATGAAGCGGTGGCCCTGGGGCCCTGAAGGGTTCTCCTAAACAGAGGCTTTGACACAGCTCCAACGTGCATGTTTCCCATGTGTAGATGAGATTTGTCCTTATGGTTGAGTCAAGAAACAGCCATATGCTGGTATTGAAATCCAGGCCTCTGAGGAGAGATGCCTGGAAACCAAAGCAATGGATCCGATTAGTGCCTAGGGGCCTGTTCGTTCCTTTTTACCTCTGGGGACATCAGTCTACGGGTCTGAGTGCAGGTAGGTGCTCAGATGGGCTCAGATTGCCCCTGTTTGTCCTGGGAAGCCACAACTATTGGGATGGCCTCAGGGACTTTGGAGGTTATCCTACTAGTAGGGTTGTGGCCATTGGAATGGGCACATACAATTCCCTTGGAGAGGGCAAGTACAGTCCTCAGATTTGGCTCCAGGGCCCTGAGCCTGTAGGGTGTGTAGGCCAGAGCTGTTTGGACAGTTGTCTGAAAACACAAACTCGGCTTATGTTTTGGGTCATAGGAATGGCAGGACTGATCTACAGACCATGAGGAGAACACTACGTGATATGAAAAAAGGGCGAGTGTGAGGCTCTTGCTCAAGTTTTTGTCTCTGGATATCGTGTCACTCATGGTCGTGAAATTGCCGGGTGACATCATGGGAAATGGACGAGTCTTACTCTCTGGGTGTTCGGTCCCGTCCAAAGAGTTTGGGGTCATTCTGGGGATGGAAGAAGTCCGTTTTTTTGTTGTTGTTGTCGATTTGTTTCATTTTGTTTTTCAACCTCAGATGTCCCACCAAATGAGGGATTCCAGAGTAGAGCCCTGGGGTGGGGCGACTGGACAACCAGAAATCTGGTTAAAAATTGGGGACTAGGGACATGTCAAGCCCATTATGACATCTAATGGTCCAGCCACTGAGAGGACTTTCTAGAGGACAGGACACACGCTGAGGTCACAATGTGTGTTTATGCTCTCGTCGCACCCAAGAATGGGCGGGGCCTCAGGGTGAATGCTGGTTTCTCCTACACTGAACGTTGGACAACATGCCAACCACAAGGTTTCTTGCCATGGGTCAGGAAGAGTTCTGATTTCTGCATCACAGTCACCCGTGGGCAGTGATTGGAGATAAGGTCTAGGTTCTGAAGCCTGAAAACTGAGGTAGCGAAGAGATGATGACCTAAGGCCATGGCGGTTCTGATGTGCTCAGCGTGCGGTCAGCTGTCTGGGTGTTGGTCAGCAGGTCCGGGCTCAGGTTGTGTCAGACAGTGCATTAGTGCCCAGGTTAGACTATATAATTTGGGTACATTCGAGTGCCGTGTAGGCTTATCCTCATTTAAGCTGCCTGGGCTGCTCATTAGGCAATATATTTTTTCTAGAGGGCAGGCAGAGTGCTTCATTGTCGGTCCGGAATTGCCAAACTTGAGGGCTTCGGGGCCAGGAGAGTGAGGCCGGAAGTCTGAAAACACAAGCTAGACTTCGGATTCAGGGTGAGGGCACGGCAGGTACCCCCTGCAGATCTGAACCAATATCTCATGCATCTGAAGTCAGGGCGAGGATCCGACGTTGGCTCAGGTTGGAGTTTCTGTGCATGACGGCCCCTTCATGAAGGGAGCGGAATCTCGAGGCCATGGAGGTTTTCCACGTTGGGAGATGTGGGATGCCCCCTTCAAGGATTCCTTCTGCGGGACAATTGAGACCTGTTGGACAGCTCCAGGACATCCCATATGGAATGACTCCAGAGCACCGTTCCAGGATGGATGCCTGGGAAGTCCGCCTCGCCTTCCAATTGTCTCCTAGCAACAAGACAGTTTAGATCTAATGGATCTGAGGGAGGAACCGGGGTGGCTGAGTTGAAATGCACTTTCCAGAGGATGGGTCCTAACGTGGATTTGTGTCCTTGAGGGCCTTGGAATGGGGAGGTGGCACCGGGACCCTGAAGTATTCTCCTAAGCTTTGGCTTAGCTACCATGCACAAGTTTCCTTGTGGAGACGAGATTTGTTCTGATGGGTGCCTCAGGAAATCCCCTCTGCTGGTATTGGAATCCAGGCTTTTGAGGAGACATGCCTGAAAACCAAAGCAATGGATTCAATAATGGCCTCGGGTCCTGTCTGGTTCAATCTTCTTGGTATGAGCGGAGGTAGATGAGTGGAGGTAGATGCTCAGCCGTAATCAACCGCCCTTTTTTGTCCCGGGCGACCTACACTATTGGGATGGCCTCAGGGACTTTGGAGGGTTCTCCTAATTTGTACGATGTTTGACAATGGAATGGGCAGAATTGCCATGGATTGGGTGGGGGCAGTCCTAATGTGTGGCTCCAGGGGCCCCAGCCTGGAGGGAGTGTGGCCCAGGACTTTGAGGACAGAAGACTGAAAACACAAACTCAGCTTAAGTTTGGGGACGTAGGTATGGCACGCCCGATCTACAAACCATGAGAAGAACTCTTCAGGATATGAAGAATGAGGGAGTCTGAGGCGCTTGCTCAGGCTTTTTTCTCTGGATTTTGTTTCTGCGATGGCCGTGGAATGTTGGGGAGGTCTCATGGGCCATGGACGAATCTTCCTCTCTGTGGATTTGGCCAGATCCCAATTGTTTTTCGTCAATCTGTGGGATGGGAGGACACCTTTCAGGTTTGTTACCTCAGATGTCCCACCAAAAGAGGAATTCCAAAGCAGAGCCCTGGGGAAGAGTGAAGGGACACACCGAACTATGGTTAAAAATTGGGGCCTAGGGGCATGGCAAGCCCAATATGCTGTCTCTTCATATAGGCCCTGAGAGGCCTTACCTGAGGACTGGGCTCAGGCTGAGGGTCACAATGTGTGTTTGTGACCAATGTGGCCTGCAAGCATGGGCTGGCCCTCATGGGCCACGCTTGTTTCAACTACACTGAACATTGGACAACATGCCAACCACATGGTTTCTTGCCATGGGGAAAGAGTTCTGATTTCAGCATCATTTTCAACCCTGGGCAGTGGTTGGAGATAAGGTCTAGGTTCTGGAGCCTGAAAACCGCAGTTGGGAAGAGATGACGACCTAAGGCCATGGCGGGTCCGATGTGCTCAGTGTGCGGCCAGCTGTCTGGGTGGGACCAGGAGTTCCAGGCTCAGGCTGGGTCAGAAGGGGAAATAGTGCCCAGGTCAGCCTATATGTTTGGGGTAAGCCGAATGGCGTGCAGGTTGATCCTCATTTGGGGATTCGGGGTAGCCATGAGGGCAATATTTTACTTCTGTAGGGCAGGCAGATTGCGGCATTGTAGTTCTGGATTGCCAAACTGGAGGGCCTGTGGGCCAGTAGTCTGAGGACGGAGTCTGAGAACCCAAGCTAAGCCTAGGTTTCTGGGTGAGGATATGGCAGGCACAATCTAGAGACCTCAATCGAGATCTCGTGCATCTGAAGTCAGGGCAAGGATCAGACGATCGCTCAGGTTGGACTTTCTGCCCTGATGGCCCTTTCTTGAAGGGGGTTGGATCACGAGGACATGGGGGTTTTCCCACGATGGGAGTTGTGAGAAGCTCCAAACTGCAAAGATTCTTCTGCAGGACAATTGAGACCTGTTGGTTGGCTCCAGGCCAACGATTCCGAGCAGGGTTCTAAGGATGGATGGCTGGGTAGCCCACCTCGCATTCCAATTATCTCCAAGCAACAAGACAAGTTAGAACTGCTGGATGTGGGGGGCAACCGAGGAGTCTGAGTTGAAATGGACTCTCCTGGGGATGTGTCCTAATATGTTTTTGTGTCTATGGAGACCTTGGAATGAAGCGGTGGCCCTGGGGCCCTGAAGGGTTCTCCTAAACAGAGGCTTTGACACAGCTCCAACGTGCATGTTTCCCATGTGTAGATGAGATTTGTCCTTATGGTTGAGTCAAGAAACAGCCATATGCTGGTATTGAAATCCAGGCCTCTGAGGAGAGATGCCTGGAAACCAAAGCAATGGATCCGATTAGTGCCTAGGGGCCTGTTCGTTCCTTTTTACCTCTGGGGACATCAGTCTACGGGTCTGAGTGCAGGTAGGTGCTCAGATGGGCTCAGATTGCCCCTGTTTGTCCTGGGAAGCCACAACTATTGGGATGGCCTCAGGGACTTTGGAGGTTATCCTACTAGTAGGGTTGTGGCCATTGGAATGGGCACATACAATTCCCTTGGAGAGGGCAAGTACAGTCCTCAGGTTTGGCTCCAGGGCCCTGAGCCTGTAGGGTGTGTAGGCCAGAGCTGTTTGGACAGTTGTCTGAAAACACAAACTCGGCTTATGTTTTGGGTCATAGGAATGGCAGGACTGATCTACAGACCATGAGGAGAACACTACGTGATATGAAAAAAGGGCGAGTGTGAGGCTCTTGCTCAAGTTTTTGTCTCTGGATATCGTGTCACTCATGGTCGTGAAATTGCCGGGTGACATCATGGGAAATGGACGAGTCTTACTCTCTGGGGGTTCGGTCCCGTCCAAAGAGTTTGGGGTCATTCTGGGGATGGAAGAAGTCCGTTTTTTTGTTGTTGTTGTCGATTTGTTTCATTTTGTTTTTCAACCTCAGATGTCCCACCAAATGAGGGATTCCAGAGTAGAGCCCTGGGGTGGGGCGACTGGACAACCAGAAATCTGGTTAAAAATTGGGGACTAGGGACATGTCAAGCCCATTATGACATCTAATGGTCCAGCCACTGAGAGGACTTTCTAGAGGACAGGACACACGCTGAGGTCACAATGTGTGTTTATGCTCTCGTCGCACCCAAGAATGGGCGGGGCCTCAGGGTGAATGCTGGTTTCTCCTACACTGAACGTTGGACAACATGCCAACCACAAGGTTTCTTGCCATGGGTCAGGAAGAGTTCTGATTTCTGCATCACAGTCACCCGTGGGCAGTGATTGGAGATAAGGTCTAGGTTCTGAAGCCTGAAAACTGAGGTAGCGAAGAGATGATGACCTAAGGCCATGGCGGTTCTGATGTGCTCAGCGTGCGGTCAGCTGTCTGGGTGTTGGTCAGCAGGTCCGGGCTCAGGTTGTGTCAGACAGTGCATTAGTGCCCAGGTTAGACTATATAATTTGGGTACATTCGAGTGCCGTGTAGGCTTATCCTCATTTAAGCTGCCTGGGCTGCTCATTAGGCAATATATTTTTTCTAGAGGGCAGGCAGAGTGCTTCATTGTCGGTCCGGAATTGCCAAACTTGAGGGCTTCGGGGCCAGGAGAGTGAGGCCGGAAGTCTGAAAACACAAGCTAGACTTCGGATTCAGGGTGAGGGCACGGCAGGTACCCCCTGCAGATCTGAACCAATATCTCATGCATCTGAAGTCAGGGCGAGGATCCGACGTTGGCTCAGGTTGGAGTTTCTGTGCATGACGGCCCCTTCATGAAGGGAGCGGAATCTCGAGGCCATGGAGGTTTTCCACGTTGTGAGATGTGGGATGCCCCCTTCAAGGATTCCTTCTGCGGGACAATTGAGACCTGTTGGACAGCTCCAGGACATCCCATATGGAATGACTCCAGAGCACCGTTCCAGGATGGATGCCTGGGAAGTCCGCCTCGCCTTCCAATTGTCTCCTAGCAACAAGACAGTTTAGATCTAATGGATCTGAGGGAGGAACCGGGGTGGCTGAGTTGAAATGCACTTTCCAGAGGATGGGTCCTAACGTGTATTTGTGTCCTTGAGGGCCTTGGAATGGGGAGGTGGCACCGGGACCCTGAAGTATTCTCCTAAGCTTTGGCTTAGCTACCATGCACAAGTTTCCTTGTGGAGACGAGATTTGTTCTGATGGGTGCCTCAGGAAATCCCCTCTGCTGGTATTGGAATCCAGGCTTTTGAGGAGATATGCCTGTAAACCAAAGCAATGGATCCGATAATGGCCTCGGGTCCTGTCTGGTTCAGTCTTCTTGGTATGAGTGGAGGTAGATGAGTGGAGGTAGATGCTCAGCCGTAATCAACCGCCCTTTTTTGTCCCGGGCGACCTACACTATTGGGATGGCCTCAGGGACTTTGGAGGGTTCTCCTAATTTGTACGATGTTTGACAATGGAATGGGCAGAATTGCCATGGATTGGGTGGGGGCAGTCCTAATGTGTGGCTCCAGGGGCCCCAGCCTGGAGGGAGTGTGGCCCAGGACTTTGAGGACAGAAGACTGAAAACACAAACTCAGCTTAAGTTTGGGGACGTAGGTATGGCACGCCCGATCTACAAACCATGAGAAGAACTCTTCAGGATATGAAGAATGAGGGAGTCTGAGGCGCTTGCTCAGGCTTTTTTCTCTGGATTTTGTTTCTGCGATGGCCGTGGAATGTTGGGGAGGTCTCATGGGCCATGGACGAATCTTCCTCTCTGTGGATTTGGCCAGATCCCAATTGTTTTTCGTCAATCTTGGGATGGGAGGACACCTTTCAGGTTTGTTACCTCAGGTGTCCCACCAAAAGAGGAATTCCAAAGCAGAGCCCTGGGGAAGAGTGAAGGGACACACCGAACTATGGTTAAAAATTGGGGCCTAGGGGCATGGCAAGCCCAATATGCTGTCTCTTCATATAGGCCCTGAGAGGCCTTACCTGAGGACTGGGCTCAGGCTGAGGGTCACAATGTGTGTTTGTGACCAATGTGGCCCGCAAGCATGGGCTGGGCCTCATGGGCCACGCTTGTTTCAACTACACTGAACATTGGACAACATGCCAACCACATGGTTTCTTGCCATGGGGAAAGAGTTCTGATTTCAGCATCATTTTCAACCCTGGGCAGTGGTTGGAGATAAGGTCTAGGTTCTGGAGCCTGAAAACCGCAGTTGGGAAGAGATGACGACCTAAGGCCATGGCGGGTCCGATGTGCTCAGTGTGCGGCCAGCTGTCTGGGTGGGACCAGGAGTTCCAGGCTCAGGCTGGGTCAGAAGGGGAAATAGTGCCCAGGTCAGCCTATATGTTTGGGGTAAGCCGAATGGCGTGCAGGTTGATCCTCATTTGGGGATTCGGGGTAGCCATGAGGGCAATATTTTACTTCTGTAGGGCAGGCAGATTGCGGCATTGTAGTTCTGGATTGCCAAACTGGAGGGCCTGTGGGCCAGTAGTCTGAGGACGGAGTCTGAGAACCCAAGCTAAGCCTAGGTTTCTGGGTGAGGATATGGCAGGCACAATCTAGAGACCTCAATCGAGATCTCGTGCATCTGAAGTCAGGGCAAGGATCAGACGATCGCTCAGGTTGGACTTTCTGCCCTGATGGCCCTTTCTTGAAGGGGGTTGGATCACGAGGACATGGGGGTTTTCCCACGATGGGAGTTGTGAGAAGCTCCAAACTGCAAAGATTCTTCTGCAGGACAATTGAGACCTGTTGGTTGGCTCCAGGCCAACGATTCCGAGCAGGGTTCTAAGGATGGATGGCTGGGTAGCCCACCTCGCATTCCAATTATCTCCAAGCAACAAGACAAGTTAGAACTGCTGGATGTGGGGGGCAACCGAGGAGTCTGAGTTGAAATGGACTCTCCTGGGGATGTGTCCTAATATGTTTTTGTGTCTATGGAGACCTTGGAATGAAGCGGTGGCCCTGGGGCCCTGAAGGGTTCTCCTAAACAGAGGCTTTGACACAGCTCCAACGTGCATGTTTCCCATGTGTAGATGAGATTTGTCCTTATGGTTGAGTCAAGAAACAGCCATATGCTGGTATTGAAATCCAGGCCTCTGAGGAGAGATGCCTGGAAACCAAAGCAATGGATCCGATTAGTGCCTAGGGGCCTGTTCGTTCCTTTTTACCTCTGGGGACATCAGTCTACGGGTCTGAGTGCAGGTAGGTGCTCAGATGGGCTCAGATTGCCCCTGTTTGTCCTGGGAAGCCACAACTATTGGGATGGCCTCAGGGACTTTGGAGGTTATCCTACTAGTAGGGTTGTGGCCATTGGAATGGGCACATACAATTCCCTTGGAGAGGGCAAGTACAGTCCTCAGGTTTGGCTCCAGGGCCCTGAGCCTGTAGGGTGTGTAGGCCAGAGCTGTTTGGACAGTTGTCTGAAAACACAAACTCGGCTTATGTTTTGGGTCATAGGAATGGCAGGACTGATCTACAGACCATGAGGAGAACACTACGTGATATGAAAAAAGGGCGAGTGTGAGGCTCTTGCTCAAGTTTTTGTCTCTGGATATCGTGTCACTCATGGTCGTGAAATTGCCGGGTGACATCATGGGAAATGGACGAGTCTTACTCTCTGGGGGTTCGGTCCCGTCCAAAGAGTTTGGGGTCATTCTGGGGATGGAAGAAGTCCGTTTTTTTGTTGTTGTTGTCGATTTGTTTCATTTTGTTTTTCAACCTCAGATGTCCCACCAAATGAGGGATTCCAGAGTAGAGCCCTGGGGTGGGGCGACTGGACAACCAGAAATCTGGTTAAAAATTGGGGACTAGGGACATGTCAAGCCCATTATGACATCTAATGGTCCAGCCACTGAGAGGACTTTCTAGAGGACAGGACACACGCTGAGGTCACAATGTGTGTTTATGCTCTCGTCGCACCCAAGAATGGGCGGGGCCTCAGGGTGAATGCTGGTTTCTCCTACACTGAACGTTGGACAACATGCCAACCACAAGGTTTCTTGCCATGGGTCAGGAAGAGTTCTGATTTCTGCATCACAGTCACCCGTGGGCAGTGATTGGAGATAAGGTCTAGGTTCTGAAGCCTGAAAACTGAGGTAGCGAAGAGATGATGACCTAAGGCCATGGCGGTTCTGATGTGCTCAGCGTGCGGTCAGCTGTCTGGGTGTTGGTCAGCAGGTCCGGGCTCAGGTTGTGTCAGACAGTGCATTAGTGCCCAGGTTAGACTATATAATTTGGGTACATTCGAGTGCCGTGTAGGCTTATCCTCATTTAAGCTGCCTGGGCTGCTCATTAGGCAATATATTTTTTCTAGAGGGCAGGCAGAGTGCTTCATTGTCGGTCCGGAATTGCCAAACATGAGGGCTTCGGGGCCAGGAGAGTGAGGCCGGAAGTCTGAAAACACAAGCTAGACTTCGGATTCAGGGTGAGGGCACGGCAGGTACCCCCTGCAGATCTGAACCAATATCTCATGCATCTGAAGTCAGGGCGAGGATCCGACGTTGGCTCAGGTTGGAGTTTCTGTGCATGACGGCCCCTTCATGAAGGGAGCGGAATCTCGAGGCCATGGAGGTTTTCCACGTTGGGAGATGTGGGATGCCCCCTTCAAGGATTCCTTCTGCGGGACAATTGAGACCTGTTGGACAGCTCCAGGACATCCCATATGGAATGACTCCAGAGCACCGTTCCAGGATGGATGCCTGGGAAGTCCGCCTCGCCTTCCAATTGTCTCCTAGCAACAAGACAGTTTAGATCTAATGGATCTGAGGGAGGAACCGGGGTGGCTGAGTTGAAATGCACTTTCCAGAGGATGGGTCCTAACGTGTATTTGTGTCCTTGAGGGCCTTGGAATGGGGAGGTGGCACCGGGACCCTGAAGTATTCTCCTAAGCTTTGGCTTAGCTACCATGCACAAGTTTCCTTGTGGAGACGAGATTTGTTCTGATGGGTGCCTCAGGAAATCCCCTCTGCTGGTATTGGAATCCAGGCTTTTGAGGAGATATGCCTGTAAACCAAAGCAATGGATCCGATAATGGCCTCGGGTCCTGTCTGGTTCAGTCTTCTTGGTATGAGTGGAGGTAGATGAGTGGAGGTAGATGCTCAGCCGTAATCAACCGCCCTTTTTTGTCCCGGGCGACCTACACTATTGGGATGGCCTCAGGGACTTTGGAGGGTTCTCCTAATTTGTACGATGTTTGACAATGGAATGGGCAGAATTGCCATGGATTGGGTGGGGGCAGTCCTAATGTGTGGCTCCAGGGGCCCCAGCCTGGAGGGAGTGTGGCCCAGGACTTTGAGGACAGAAGACTGAAAACACAAACTCAGCTTAAGTTTGGGGACGTAGGTATGGCACGCCCGATCTACAAACCATGAGAAGAACTCTTCAGGATATGAAGAATGAGGGAGTCTGAGGCGCTTGCTCAGGCTTTTTTCTCTGGATTTTGTTTCTGCGATGGCCGTGGAATGTTGGGGAGGTCTCATGGGCCATGGACGAATCTTCCTCTCTGTGGATTTGGCCAGATCCCAATTGTTTTTCGTCAATCTTGGGATGGGAGGACACCTTTCAGGTTTGTTACCTCAGGTGTCCCACCAAAAGAGGAATTCCAAAGCAGAGCCCTGGGGAAGAGTGAAGGGACACACCGAACTATGGTTAAAAATTGGGGCCTAGGGGCATGGCAAGCCCAATATGCTGTCTCTTCATATAGGCCCTGAGAGGCCTTACCTGAGGACTGGGCTCAGGCTGAGGGTCACAATGTGTGTTTGTGACCAATGTGGCCCGCAAGCATGGGCTGGGCCTCATGGGCCACGCTTGTTTCAACTACACTGAACATTGGACAACATGCCAACCACATGGTTTCTTGCCATGGGGAAAGAGTTCTGATTTCAGCATCATTTTCAACCCTGGGCAGTGGTTGGAGATAAGGTCTAGGTTCTGGAGCCTGAAAACCGCAGTTGGGAAGAGATGACGACCTAAGGCCATGGCGGGTCCGATGTGCTCAGTGTGCGGCCAGCTGTCTGGGTGGGACCAGGAGTTCCAGGCTCAGGCTGGGTCAGAAGGGGAAATAGTGCCCAGGTCAGCCTATATGTTTGGGGTAAGCCGAATGGCGTGCAGGTTGATCCTCATTTGGGGATTCGGGGTAGCCATGAGGGCAATATTTTACTTCTGTAGGGCAGGCAGATTGCGGCATTGTAGTTCTGGATTGCCAAACTGGAGGGCCTGTGGGCCAGTAGTCTGAGGACGGAGTCTGAGAACCCAAGCTAAGCCTAGGTTTCTGGGTGAGGATATGGCAGGCACAATCTAGAGACCTCAATCGAGATCTCGTGCATCTGAAGTCAGGGCAAGGATCAGACGATCGCTCAGGTTGGACTTTCTGCCCTGATGGCCCTTTCTTGAAGGGGGTTGGATCACGAGGACATGGGGGTTTTCCCACGATGGGAGTTGTGAGAAGCTCCAAACTGCAAAGATTCTTCTGCAGGACAATTGAGACCTGTTGGTTGGCTCCAGGCCAACGATTCCGAGCAGGGTTCTAAGGATGGATGGCTGGGTAGCCCACCTCGCATTCCAATTATCTCCAAGCAACAAGACAAGTTAGAACTGCTGGATGTGGGGGGCAACCGAGGAGTCTGAGTTGAAATGGACTCTCCTGGGGATGTGTCCTAATATGTTTTTGTGTCTATGGAGACCTTGGAATGAAGCGGTGGCCCTGGGGCCCTGAAGGGTTCTCCTAAACAGAGGCTTTGACACAGCTCCAACGTGCATGTTTCCCATGTGTAGATGAGATTTGTCCTTATGGTTGAGTCAAGAAACAGCCATATGCTGGTATTGAAATCCAGGCCTCTGAGGAGAGATGCCTGGAAACCAAAGCAATGGATCCGATTAGTGCCTAGGGGCCTGTTCGTTCCTTTTTACCTCTGGGGACATCAGTCTACGGGTCTGAGTGCAGGTAGGTGCTCAGATGGGCTCAGATTGCCCCTGTTTGTCCTGGGAAGCCACAACTATTGGGATGGCCTCAGGGACTTTGGAGGTTATCCTACTAGTAGGGTTGTGGCCATTGGAATGGGCACATACAATTCCCTTGGAGAGGGCAAGTACAGTCCTCAGATTTGGCTCCAGGGCCCTGAGCCTGTAGGGTGTGTAGGCCAGAGCTGTTTGGACAGTTGTCTGAAAACACAAACTCGGCTTATGTTTTGGGTCATAGGAATGGCAGGACTGATCTACAGACCATGAGGAGAACACTACGTGATATGAAAAAAGGGCGAGTGTGAGGCTCTTGCTCAAGTTTTTGTCTCTGGATATCGTGTCACTCATGGTCGTGAAATTGCCGGGTGACATCATGGGAAATGGACGAGTCTTACTCTCTGGGGGTTCGGTCCCGTCCAAAGAGTTTGGGGTCATTCTGGGGATGGAAGAAGTCCGTTTTTTTGTTGTTGTTGTCGATTTGTTTCATTTTGTTTTTCAACCTCAGATGTCCCACCAAATGAGGGATTCCAGAGTAGAGCCCTGGGGTGGGGCGACTGGACAACCAGAAATCTGGTTAAAAATTGGGGACTAGGGACATGTCAAGCCCATTATGACATCTAATGGTCCAGCCACTGAGAGGACTTTCTAGAGGACAGGACACACGCTGAGGTCACAATGTGTGTTTATGCTCTCGTCGCACCCAAGAATGGGCGGGGCCTCAGGGTGAATGCTGGTTTCTCCTACACTGAACGTTGGACAACATGCCAACCACAAGGTTTCTTGCCATGGGTCAGGAAGAGTTCTGATTTCTGCATCACAGTCACCCGTGGGCAGTGATTGGAGATAAGGTCTAGGTTCTGAAGCCTGAAAACTGAGGTAGCGAAGAGATGATGACCTAAGGCCATGGCGGTTCTGATGTGCTCAGCGTGCGGTCAGCTGTCTGGGTGTTGGTCAGCAGGTCCGGGCTCAGGTTGTGTCAGACAGTGCATTAGTGCCCAGGTTAGACTATATAATTTGGGTACATTCGAGTGCCGTGTAGGCTTATCCTCATTTAAGCTGCCTGGGCTGCTCATTAGGCAATATATTTTTTCTAGAGGGCAGGCAGAGTGCTTCATTGTCGGTCCGGAATTGCCAAACTTGAGGGCTTCGGGGCCAGGAGAGTGAGGCCGGAAGTCTGAAAACACAAGCTAGACTTCGGATTCAGGGTGAGGGCACGGCAGGTACCCCCTGCAGATCTGAACCAATATCTCATGCATCTGAAGTCAGGGCGAGGATCCGACGTTGGCTCAGGTTGGAGTTTCTGTGCATGACGGCCCCTTCATGAAGGGAGCGGAATCTCGAGGCCATGGAGGTTTTCCACGTTGGGAGATGTGGGATGCCCCCTTCAAGGATTCCTTCTGCGGGACAATTGAGACCTGTTGGACAGCTCCAGGACATCCCATATGGAATGACTCCAGAGCACCGTTCCAGGATGGATGCCTGGGAAGTCCGCCTCGCCTTCCAATTGTCTCCTAGCAACAAGACAGTTTAGATCTAATGGATCTGAGGGAGGAACCGGGGTGGCTGAGTTGAAATGCACTTTCCAGAGGATGGGTCCTAACGTGTATTTGTGTCCTTGAGGGCCTTGGAATGGGGAGGTGGCACCGGGACCCTGAAGTATTCTCCTAAGCTTTGGCTTAGCTACCATGCACAAGTTTCCTTGTGGAGACGAGATTTGTTCTGATGGGTGCCTCAGGAAATCCCCTCTGCTGGTATTGGAATCCAGGCTTTTGAGGAGATATGCCTGTAAACCAAAGCAATGGATCCGATAATGGCCTCGGGTCCTGTCTGGTTCAGTCTTCTTGGTATGAGCGGAGGTAGATGAGTGGAGGTAGATGCTCAGCCGTAATCAACCGCCCTTTTTTGTCCCGGGCGACCTACACTATTGGGATGGCCTCAGGGACTTTGGAGGGTTCTCCTAATTTGTACGATGTTTGACAATGGAATGGGCAGAATTGCCATGGATTGGGTGGGGGCAGTCCTAATGTGTGGCTCCAGGGGCCCCAGCCTGGAGGGAGTGTGGCCCAGGACTTTGAGGACAGAAGACTGAAAACACAAACTCAGCTTAAGTTTGGGGACGTAGGTATGGCACGCCCGATCTACAAACCATGAGAAGAACTCTTCAGGATATGAAGAATGAGGGAGTCTGAGGCGCTTGCTCAGGCTTTTTTCTCTGGATTTTGTTTCTGCGATGGCCGTGGAATGTTGGGGAGGTCTCATGGGCCATGGACGAATCTTCCTCTCTGTGGATTTGGCCAGATCCCAATTGTTTTTCGTCAATCTGTGGGATGGGAGGACACCTTTCAGGTTTGTTACCTCAGGTGTCCCACCAAAAGAGGAATTCCAAAGCAGAGCCCTGGGGAAGAGTGAAGGGACACACCGAACTATGGTTAAAAATTGGGGCCTAGGGGCATGGCAAGCCCAATATGCTGTCTCTTCATATAGGCCCTGAGAGGCCTTACCTGAGGACTGGGCTCAGGCTGAGGGTCACAATGTGTGTTTGTGACCAATGTGGCCCGCAAGCATGGGCTGGCCCTCATGGGCCACGCTTGTTTCAACTACACTGAACATTGGACAACATGCCAACCACATGGTTTCTTGCCATGGGGAAAGAGTTCTGATTTCAGCATCATTTTCAACCCTGGGCAGTGGTTGGAGATAAGGTCTAGGTTCTGGAGCCTGAAAACCGCAGTTGGGAAGAGATGACGACCTAAGGCCATGGCGGGTCCGATGTGCTCAGTGTGCGGCCAGCTGTCTGGGTGGGACCAGGAGTTCCAGGCTCAGGCTGGGTCAGAAGGGGAAATAGTGCCCAGGTCAGCCTATATGTTTGGGGTAAGCCGAATGGCGTGCAGGTTGATCCTCATTTGGGGATTCGGGGTAGCCATGAGGGCAATATTTTACTTCTGTAGGGCAGGCAGATTGCGGCATTGTAGTTCTGGATTGCCAAACTGGAGGGCCTGTGGGCCAGTAGTCTGAGGACGGAGTCTGAGAACCCAAGCTAAGCCTAGGTTTCTGGGTGAGGATATGGCAGGCACAATCTAGAGACCTCAATCGAGATCTCGTGCATCTGAAGTCAGGGCAAGGATCAGACGATTGCTCAGGTTGGACTTTCTGCCCTGATGGCCCTTTCTTGAAGGGGGTTGGATCACGAGGACATGGGGGTTTTCCCACGATGGGAGTTGTGAGAAGCTCCAAACTGCAAAGATTCTTCTGCAGGACAATTGAGACCTGTTGGTTGGCTCCAGGCCAACGATTCCGAGCAGGGTTCTAAGGATGGATGGCTGGGTAGCCCACCTCGCATTCCAATTATCTCCAAGCAACAAGACAAGTTAGAACTGCTGGATGTGGGGGGCAACCGAGGAGTCTGAGTTGAAATGGACTCTCCTGGGGATGTGTCCTAATATGTTTTTGTGTCTATGGAGACCTTGGAATGAAGCGGTGGCCCTGGGGCCCTGAAGGGTTCTCCTAAACAGAGGCTTTGACACAGCTCCAACGTGCATGTTTCCCATGTGTAGATGAGATTTGTCCTTATGGTTGAGTCAAGAAACAGCCATATGCTGGTATTGAAATCCAGGCCTCTGAGGAGAGATGCCTGGAAACCAAAGCAATGGATCCGATTAGTGCCTAGGGGCCTGTTCGTTCCTTTTTACCTCTGGGGACATCAGTCTACGGGTCTGAGTGCAGGTAGGTGCTCAGATGGGCTCAGATTGCCCCTGTTTGTCCTGGGAAGCCACAACTATTGGGATGGCCTCAGGGACTTTGGAGGTTATCCTACTAGTAGGGTTGTGGCCATTGGAATGGGCACATACAATTCCCTTGGAGAGGGCAAGTACAGTCCTCAGATTTGGCTCCAGGGCCCTGAGCCTGTAGGGTGTGTAGGCCAGAGCTGTTTGGACAGTTGTCTGAAAACACAAACTCGGCTTATGTTTTGGGTCATAGGAATGGCAGGACTGATCTACAGACCATGAGGAGAACACTACGTGATATGAAAAAAGGGCGAGTGTGAGGCTCTTGCTCAAGTTTTTGTCTCTGGATATCGTGTCACTCATGGTCGTGAAATTGCCGGGTGACATCATGGGAAATGGACGAGTCTTACTCTCTGGGTGTTCGGTCCCGTCCAAAGAGTTTGGGGTCATTCTGGGGATGGAAGAAGTCCGTTTTTTTGTTGTTGTTGTCGATTTGTTTCATTTTGTTTTTCAACCTCAGATGTCCCACCAAATGAGGGATTCCAGAGTAGAGCCCTGGGGTGGGGCGACTGGACAACCAGAAATCTGGTTAAAAATTGGGGACTAGGGACATGTCAAGCCCATTATGACATCTAATGGTCCAGCCACTGAGAGGACTTTCTAGAGGACAGGACACACGCTGAGGTCACAATGTGTGTTTATGCTCTCGTCGCACCCAAGAATGGGCGGGGCCTCAGGGTGAATGCTGGTTTCTCCTACACTGAACGTTGGACAACATGCCAACCACAAGGTTTCTTGCCATGGGTCAGGAAGAGTTCTGATTTCTGCATCACAGTCACCCGTGGGCAGTGATTGGAGATAAGGTCTAGGTTCTGAAGCCTGAAAACTGAGGTAGCGAAGAGATGATGACCTAAGGCCATGGCGGTTCTGATGTGCTCAGCGTGCGGTCAGCTGTCTGGGTGTTGGTCAGCAGGTCCGGGCTCAGGTTGTGTCAGACAGTGCATTAGTGCCCAGGTTAGACTATATAATTTGGGTACATTCGAGTGCCGTGTAGGCTTATCCTCATTTAAGCTGCCTGGGCTGCTCATTAGGCAATATATTTTTTCTAGAGGGCAGGCAGAGTGCTTCATTGTCGGTCCGGAATTGCCAAACTTGAGGGCTTCGGGGCCAGGAGAGTGAGGCCGGAAGTCTGAAAACACAAGCTAGACTTCGGATTCAGGGTGAGGGCACGGCAGGTACCCCCTGCAGATCTGAACCAATATCTCATGCATCTGAAGTCAGGGCGAGGATCCGACGTTGGCTCAGGTTGGAGTTTCTGTGCATGACGGCCCCTTCATGAAGGGAGCGGAATCTCGAGGCCATGGAGGTTTTCCACGTTGGGAGATGTGGGATGCCCCCTTCAAGGATTCCTTCTGCGGGACAATTGAGACCTGTTGGACAGCTCCAGGACATCCCATATGGAATGACTCCAGAGCACCGTTCCAGGATGGATGCCTGGGAAGTCCGCCTCGCCTTCCAATTGTCTCCTAGCAACAAGACAGTTTAGATCTAATGGATCTGAGGGAGGAACCGGGGTGGCTGAGTTGAAATGCACTTTCCAGAGGATGGGTCCTAACGTGTATTTGTGTCCTTGAGGGCCTTGGAATGGGGAGGTGGCACCGGGACCCTGAAGTATTCTCCTAAGCTTTGGCTTAGCTACCATGCACAAGTTTCCTTGTGGAGACGAGATTTGTTCTGATGGGTGCCTCAGGAAATCCCCTCTGCTGGTATTGGAATCCAGGCTTTTGAGGAGACATGCCTGAAAACCAAAGCAATGGATTCAATAATGGCCTCGGGTCCTGTCTGGTTCAATCTTCTTGGTATGAGTGGAGGTAGATGAGTGGAGGTAGATGCTCAGCCGTAATCAACCGCCCTTTTTTGTCCCGGGCGACCTACACTATTGGGATGGCCTCAGGGACTTTGGAGGGTTCTCCTAATTTGTACGATGTTTGACAATGGAATGGGCAGAATTGCCATGGATTGGGTGGGGGCAGTCCTAATGTGTGGCTCCAGGGGCCCCAGCCTGGAGGGAGTGTGGCCCAGGACTTTGAGGACAGAAGACTGAAAACACAAACACAGCTTAAGTTTGGGGACGTAGGTATGGCACGCCCGATCTACAAACCATGAGAAGAACTCTTCAGGATATGAAGAATGAGGGAGTCTGAGGCGCTTGCTCAGGCTTTTTTCTCTGGATTTTGTTTCTGCGATGGCCGTGGAATGTTGGGGAGGTCTCATGGGCCATGGACGAATCTTCCTCTCTGTGGATTTGGCCAGATCCCAATTGTTTTTCGTCAATCTGTGGGATGGGAGGACACCTTTCAGGTTTGTTACCTCAGGTGTCCCACCAAAAGAGGAATTCCAAAGCAGAGCCCTGGGGAAGAGTGAAGGGACACACCGAACTATGGTTAAAAATTGGGGCCTAGGGGCATGGCAAGCCCAATATGCTGTCTCTTCATATAGGCCCTGAGAGGCCTTACCTGAGGACTGGGCTCAGGCTGAGGGTCACAATGTGTGTTTGTGACCAATGTGGCCCGCAAGCATGGGCTGGGCCTCATGGACCACGCTTGTTTCAACTACACTGAACATTGGACAACATGCCAACCACATGGTTTCTTGCCATGGGGAAAGAGTTCTGATTTCAGCATCATTTTCAACCCTGGGCAGTGGTTGGAGATAAGGTCTAGGTTCTGGAGCCTAAAAACCGCAGTTGGGAAGAGATGACGACCTAAGGCCATGGCGGGTCCGATGTGCTCAGTGTGCGGCCAGCTGTCTGGGTGGGACCAGGAGGTCCAGGCTCAGGCTGGGTCAGAAGGGGAAATAGTGCCCAGGTCAGCCTATATGTTTGGGGTAAGCCGAATGGCGTGCAGGTTGATCCTCATTTGGGGATTCGGGGTAGCCATGAGGGCAATATTTTACTTCTGTAGGGCAGGCAGATTGCGGCATTGTAGTTCTGGATTGCCAAACTGGAGGGCCTGTGGGCCAGTAGTCTGAGGACGGAGTCTGAGAACCCAAGCTAAGCCTAGGTTTCTGGGTGAGGATATGGCAGGCACAATCTAGAGACCTCAATCGAGATCTCGTGCATCTGAAGTCAGGGCAAGGATCAGACGATCGCTCAGGTTGGACTTTCTGCCCTGATGGCCCTTTCTTGAAGGGGGTTGGATCACGAGGACATGGGGGTTTTCCCACGATGGGAGTTGTGAGAAGCTCCAAACTGCAAAGATTCTTCTGCAGGACAATTGAGACCTGTTGGTTGGCTCCAGGCCAACGATTCCGAGCAGGGTTCTAAGGATGGATGGCTGGGTAGCCAACCTCGCATTCCAATTGTCTCCAAGCAACAAGACCGGTTTGATCTGCTGAATGTGGGGGGCAACTGAGGAGGCTGAGTTGAAATGCACCCTCTTGGGGATGTGTCCTAATATGTTTTTGTGTCTATGGAGACCTTGGAATGAAGCGGTGGCCCTGGGGCCCTGAAGGGTTCTCCTAAACCTAGGCTTTGACACAGCTCCAACGTGCATGTTTCCCATGTGTAGATGAGATTTGTCCTTATGGTTGAGTCAAGAAACAGCCATATGCTGGTATTGAAATCCAGGCCTCTGAGGAGAGATGCCTGGAAACCAAAGCAATGGATCCGATTAGTGCCTAGGGGCCTGTTCGTTCCTTTTTACCTCTGGGGACATCAGTCTACGGGTCTGAGTGCAGGTAGGTGCTCAGATGGGCTCAGATTGCCCCTGTTTGTCCTGGGAAGCCACAACTATTGGGATGGCCTCAGGGACTTTGGAGGTTATCCTACTAGTAGGGTTGTGGCCATTGGAATGGGCACATACAATTCCCTTGGAGAGGGCAAGTACAGTCCTCAGGTTTGGCTCCAGGGCCCTGAGCCTGTAGGGTGTGTAGGCCAGAGCTGTTTGGACAGTTGTCTGAAAACACAAACTCGGCTTATGTTTTGGGTCATAGGAATGGCAGGACTGATCTACAGACCATGAGGAGAACACTACGTGATATGAAAAAAGGGCGAGTGTGAGGCTCTTGCTCAAGTTTTTGTCTCTGGATATCGTGTCACTCATGGTCGTGAAATTGCCGGGTGACATCATGGGAAATGGACGAGTCTTACTCTCTGGGGGTTCGGTCCCGTCCAAAGAGTTTGGGGTCATTCTGGGGATGGAAGAAGTCCGTTTTTTTGTTGTTGTTGTCGATTTGTTTCATTTTGTTTTTCAACCTCAGATGTCCCACCAAATGAGGGATTCCAGAGTAGAGCCCTGGGGTGGGGCGACTGGACAACCAGAAATCTGGTTAAAAATTGGGGACTAGGGACATGTCAAGCCCATTATGACATCTAATGGTCCAGCCACTGAGAGGACTTTCTAGAGGACAGGACACACGCTGAGGTCACAATGTGTGTTTATGCTCTCGTCGCACCCAAGAATGGGCGGGGCCTCAGGGTGAATGCTGGTTTCTCCTACACTGAACGTTGGACAACATGCCAACCACAAGGTTTCTTGCCATGGGTCAGGAAGAGTTCTGATTTCTGCATCACAGTCACCCGTGGGCAGTGATTGGAGATAAGGTCTAGGTTCTGAAGCCTGAAAACTGAGGTAGCGAAGAGATGATGACCTAAGGCCATGGCGGTTCTGATGTGCTCAGCGTGCGGTCAGCTGTCTGGGTGTTGGTCAGCAGGTCCGGGCTCAGGTTGTGTCAGACAGTGCATTAGTGCCCAGGTTAGACTATATAATTTGGGTACATTCGAGTGCCGTGTAGGCTTATCCTCATTTAAGCTGCCTGGGCTGCTCATTAGGCAATATATTTTTTCTAGAGGGCAGGCAGAGTGCTTCATTGTCGGTCCAGAATTGCCAAACTTGAGGGCTTCGGGGCCAGGAGAGTGAGGCCGGAAGTCTGAAAACACAAGCTAGACTTCGGATTCAGGGTGAGGGCACGGCAGGTACCCCCTGCAGATCTGAACCAATATCTCATGCATCTGAAGTCAGGGCGAGGATCCGACGTTGGCTCAGGTTGGAGTTTCTGTGCATGACGGCCCCTTCATGAAGGGAGCGGAATCTCGAGGCCATGGAGGTTTTCCACGTTGGGAGATGTGGGATGCCCCCTTCAAGGATTCCTTCTGCGGGACAATTGAGACCTGTTGGACAGCTCCAGGACATCCCATATGGAATGACTCCAGAGCACCGTTCCAGGATGGATGCCTGGGAAGTCCGCCTCGCCTTCCAATTGTCTCCTAGCAACAAGACAGTTTAGATCTAATGGATCTGAGGGAGGAACCGGGGTGGCTGAGTTGAAATGCACTTTCCAGAGGATGGGTCCTAACGTGTATTTGTGTCCTTGAGGGCCTTGGAATGGGGAGGTGGCACCGGGACCCTGAAGTATTCTCCTAAGCTTTGGCATAGCTACCATGCACAAGTTTCCTTGTGGAGACGAGATTTGTTCTGATGGGTGCCTCAGGAAATCCCCTCTGCTGGTATTGGAATCCAGGCTTTTGAGGAGACATGCCTGAAAACCAAAGCAATGGATTCAATAATGGCCTCGGGTCCTGTCTGGTTCAATCTTCTTGGTATGAGTGGAGGTAGATGAGTGGAGGTAGATGCTCAGCCGTAATCAACCGCCCTTTTTTGTCCCGGGCGACCTACACTATTGGGATGGCCTCAGGGACTTTGGAGGGTTCTCCTAATTTGTACGATGTTTGACAATGGAATGGGCAGAATTGCCATGGATTGGGTGGGGGCAGTCCTAATGTGTGGCTCCAGGGGCCCCAGCCTGGAGGGAGTGTGGCCCAGGACTTTGAGGACAGAAGACTGAAAACACAAACTCAGCTTAAGTTTGGGGACGTAGGTATGGCACGCCCGATCTACAAACCATGAGAAGAACTCTTCAGGATATGAAGAATGAGGGAGTCTGAGGCGCTTGCTCAGGCTTTTTTCTCTGGATTTTGTTTCTGCGATGGCCGTGGAATGTTGGGGAGGTCTCATGGGCCATGGACGAATCTTCCTCTCTGTGGATTTGGCCAGATCCCAATTGTTTTTCGTCAATCTGTGGGATGGGAGGACACCTTTCAGGTTTGTTACCTCAGGTGTCCCACCAAAAGAGGAATTCCAAAGCAGAGCCCTGGGGAAGAGTGAAGGGACACACCGAACTATGGTTAAAAATTGGGGCCTAGGGGCATGGCAAGCCCAATATGCTGTCTCTTCATATAGGCCCTGAGAGGCCTTACCTGAGGACTGGGCTCAGGCTGAGGGTCACAATGTGTGTTTGTGACCAATGTGGCCCGCAACATGGGCTGGGCCTCATGGGCCACGCTTGTTTCAACTACACTGAACATTGGACAACATGCCAACCACATGGTTTCTTGCCATGGGGAAAGAGTTCTGATTTCAGCATCATTTTCAACCCTGGGCAGTGGTTGGAGATAAGGTCTAGGTTCTGGAGCCTGAAAACCGCAGTTGGGAAGAGATGACGACCTAAGGCCATGGCGGGTCCGATGTGCTCAGTGTGCGGCCAGCTGTCTGGGTGGGACCAGGAGGTCCAGGCTCAGGCTGGGTCAGAAGGGGAAATAGTGCCCAGGTCAGCCTATATGTTTGGGGTACAGCCGAATGGCGTGCAGGTTGATCCTCATTTGCGGTTTCGGGGTAGCACTGAGGGCAATGTTTTACTTCTGTAGGGCAGGCAGAGTGCGGCATTGTAGTTCTGGATTGCCCAACTGGAGGGCTTGTGGGCCAGTAGTCTGAGGACGGAGTCTGAGAAACCAAGTTAGGCCTAGGTTTCTGGGTGAGTATATGGCAGGCACAATCTACCGACCTCAATCGAGATCTCGTGCATCTGAAGTCAGGGCAAGGATCAGACGATCGCTCAGGTTGGACTTTCTGCCCTGATGGCCCTTTCTTGAAGGGGGTTGGATCACGAGGACATGGGGGTTTTCCCACGATGGGAGTTGTGAGAAGCTCCAAACTGCAAAGATTCTTCTGCAGGACAATTGAGACCTGTTGGTTGGCTCCAGGCCAACGATTCCGAGCAGGGTTCTAAGGATGGATGGCTGGGTAGCCAACCTCGCATTCCAATTGTCTCCAAGCAACAAGACCGGTTTGATCTGCTGAATGTGGGGGGCAACTGAGGAGGCTGAGTTGAAATGCACCCTCTTGGGGATGTGTCCTAATATGTTTTTGTGTCTATGGAGACCTTGGAATGAAGCGGTGGCCCTGGGGCCCTGAAGGGTTCTCCTAAACCTAGGCTTTGACACAGCTCCAACGTGCATGTTTCCCATGTGTAGATGAGATTTGTTCTGATGGGTGAGTCAAGAAACAGCCATATGCTGGTATTGAAATCCAGGCCTCTGAGGAGAGATGCCTGGAAACCAAAGCAATGGATCCGATTAGTGCCTAGGGGCCTGTTCGTTCCTTTTTACCTCTGGGGACATCAGTCTACGGGTCTGAGTGCAGGTAGGTGCTCAGATGGGCTCAGATTGCCCCTGTTTGTCCTGGGAAGCCACAAATCTTGGGATGGCCTCAGGGACTTTGGAGGTTATCCTACTAGTAGGGTTGTGGCCATTGGAATGGGCACATACAATTCCCTTGGAGAGGTCAAGTACAGTCCTCAGGTTTGGCTCCAGGGCCCTGAGCCTGTAGGGTGTGTAGGCCAGAGCTGTTTGGACAGTTGTCTGAAAACACAAACTCGGCTTATGTTTTGGGTCATAGGTATGGCAGGACTGATCTACAGACCATGAGGAGAACACTTCGGGATATGAAAAAAGGGCGAGTGTGAGGCTCTTGCTCAAGTTTTTGTCTCTGGATATCGTGTCACTCATGGTCGTGAAATTGGCGGGTGACTTCATGGGACATGGACGAGTCTTACTCTCTGGGGGTTCGGTCCCGTCCAAAGAGTTTGGGGTCATTCTGGGGATGGAAGAAGACCGTTTTTTTGTTGTTGTCGATTGTTTTATTTTGTTTTTCAACCTCAGATGTCCCACCAATTGAGGGATTCCAGAGTAGAGCCCTGAGGTGGGGCGACTGGACAACCAGAAATCTGCTTAAAAATTGGGGACTAGGGACATGTCAAGCCCATTATGACATCTAATGGTCCAGCCATTGAGAGGACTTACTAGAGTAGAGGACTCACGTTGAGGTCACAATGCGTGTTTATGCTCTCGTCGCACGCAACAATGGGCGGGGCCTCAGGGTGAATGCTGGATTCTCCTACACTGAACGTTGGACAACATGCCAACCACAAGGTTTCTTGCCATGGGTCAGAAAGAGTTCTGATTTCTGCATCACAGTCACCCGTGGGCAGTGATTGGAGATAAGGTCTAGGTTCTGAAGCCTGAAAACTGAGGTAGGGAAGAGATGATGACCTAAGGCCATGGCGGGTCTGATGTGCTCAGCGTGCGGTCAGCTGTCTGGGTGTTGGTCAGCAGGTCCGGGCTCAGGTTGTGTCAGACAGTGCATTAGTGCCCAGGTTAGACTATATAAGTTGGGTACATTCGAGTGCCGTGTAGGTTTATCCTCATTTAAGCTGCCTGGGCTGCTCATTAGACAATATATATTTTCTAGAGGGCAGGCAGAGTGCTTCACTGGCGGTCCGGAATTGCCAAACTTGAGGGCTTCGGGGCCAGGAGAGTGAGGACGGAAGTCTGAGAACACAAGCTAGACCTCGGATTCAGGGTGAGGGCACGGCAGGTACCCCCTGCAGTACTGAACCAATATCTCATGCATCTGAAGTCAGGGCGAGGATCCCACGTTGGCTCAGGTTGGAGTTTCTGTGCATGACGGCCCCTTCATGAAGAGAGCGGAATCTCGAGGCCATGGAGGTTTTCCACGTTGGGAGATGTGGGATGCCCCCTTCAAGGATTCCTTCTGCGGGACAATTGAGAACTGTTGGACAGATCCAGGACATCCCATATGGAATGACTCCAGAGCACCGTTCGAAGATGGATGCCTGGGAAGTCTGCCTCACCTTCCAATTGTCTCCTAGCAACAAGACAGTTTAGATCTAATGGATCTGCGGGAGCAACCGGGGTGGCTGAGTTGAAATGCACTTTCCAGAGGATGGGTCCTAACGTGTGTTTGTGTCCATGAGGGCCTTGGAATGGGTGGTGGCATCGGGACCCTGAAGTATTCTCCTAAGCTTTGGCATAGCTCCCATGCACAAGTTTCCTTGTGGAGACGAGATTTGTTCTGATGGGTGCCTCAGGAAATCCCCTCTGCTGGTTTGGAATCCAGGCTTTTGAGGAGACATGCCTGTAAACCAAAGCAATGGATCCGATAATGGCCTCGGGTCCTGTCCGGTTCAATCTTCTTGGTATGAGTGGAGGTAGATGAGTAGAGGTAGATGCTCAGCCGGTATCATCCGCCCTTTTTTTTCCCGGTCGACCTACACTATTGGGATGGCCTCAGGGACTTTGGAGGGTTCTCCTAATTTGTACGATTTTTGACAATGGAATGGGCAGAATTCCCATGGATTGGGTGGGGGCAGTCCTAATGTGTGGCTCCAGGGGCCCCAGCCTGGAGGGAGTGTGGCCCAATACTTTGAGACAGAAGACTGAAAACACAAACTCAGCTTAAGTTTGGGGACGTAGGTATGGCACGCCCGATCTACAAACCATGAGAAGAACTCTTCAGGATATGAAGAATGAGCGAGTCTGAGACGCTTGCTCAGGCTTTTGTCTCTGGATTTTGTTTCAGCGATGGCCGTGGAATGTTTGGGAGGTCTCATGGGCCATGGACGAATCTTCCTCTCTGTGGATTTGGCCCGATCTCAATTGTTTTTCGTCAATCTGTGGGATGGGAGGACACCTTTCAGGTTTGTTACCTCAGGTGTCCCACCAAAAGAGGAATTCCAAAGCAGAGCCCTGGGGAAGAGTGAAGGGACACCCCGAACTATGGTTAAAAATTGGGGCCTAGGGGCATGGCAAGCCCAATATGCTGTCTCTTCATATAGGCCCTGAGAGGCCTTACCTGAGGCCTGGGCTCAGGCTGAGGGTCACAATGTGTGTTTGTGACCAATGTGGCCCGCAAGCATGGGCTGGGCCTCATGGGCCACGCTTGTTTCAACTACACTGAACGTTGGACAACATGCCAACCACAAGGTTTCTTGCCATGGGGAAAGAGTTCTGATTTCTGCATCATTTTCAACCCTGGGCAGTGGTTGGAGATAAGGTCTAGGTTCTGGAGCCAGATACCACAGTTGGGAAGAGATGACGACCTAAGGCCATGCGGGACCGATGTGCTCAGTGTGCGGCCAGCTGTCTGGGTGGGACCAGGAGGTCCAGGCTCAGGCTACGTCAGAAGGGGAAATAGTGCCCAGGTCAGCCTATATGTTTGGGGTACAACCGAATGGCGTGCAGGTTGATCCTCATTTGGGGTTTCGGGGTAGCCCTGAGGGCAATGTTTTACTTCTGTAGGGCAGGCAGAGTGCGGCATTGTAGTTCTGGATTGCCCAACTGGAGGGCTTGTGGGCCAGTAGTCTGAGGACGGAGTCTGAGAACCCAAGCTAGGCCTAGGTTTCTGGGTGAGGATATGGCAGGCACAATCTACAGACTCAATAGAGATCTCGTGCATCTGAAGTCAGGGCAAGGATCAGACGATCGCTCAGGTTGGACTTTCTGCCCTGATGGCCCGTTCTTGAAGGGGGTTGGATCACGAGGACATGGGGGTTTTCCCACGATGGGAGTTGTGAAAAGCTCCAAACTGCAAAGATTCTTCTGCAGGACAATTGAGACCTGTTGGTTGGCTCCAGGCCAACGATTCCGAGCAGGGTTCTAAGGATGGATGGCTGGGTAGTCAACCTCGCATTCCAATTGTCTCCAAGCAACAAGACAGGTTAGATCTGCTGAATGTGGGGGGCAACCGAGGAGGCTGAGTTGAAATGGACTCTCCTGTGGATGTGTCGTAATATGTTTTTGTGTCTATGGAGACCTTTGAATGAAGCGGAGGCCCTGGGGCCCTGAAGGGTTCTCCTAAACAGAGGCTTTGACACAGCTCCAACGTGCATGTTTCCCATGTGTAGATGAGATTTGTTCTGATGGGTGAGTCAAGAAACAGCAATATGCTGGTATTGAAATCCAGGCCTCAGAGGAGAGATGCCTGGAAACCAAAGCAATGGATCCGATTAGTGCCTAGGGGCCTGTTCGTTCCTTTTTACCTCTGGGGACATCAGTCTACGGGTCTGAGTGCAGGTAGGTGCTCATATGGGCTCAGATTGCCCCTGTTTGTCCTGGGAAGCCACAACTATTGGGATGGCCTCAGGGATTTTGGAGGTTATCCTACTAGTAGGGTTGTGGCCATTGGAATGAGCACATACAATTCCCTTGGAGAGGGCAAGTACAGTTCTCAGGTTTGGCTCCAGGACCCTGAGCCTGTAGGGCGTGTAGGCCAGAGCTGTTTGGACAGTTGTCTGAAAACACAAACTCGGCTTATGTTTTGGGTAATAAGTATGGCTGGACTGATCTACAGACCATGAGGAGAACACTTCGGGATATGAAAAAAGGGCGAGTGTGAGGCTCTTGCTCAAGTTTTTGTCTCTGGATATCGTGTCACTCATGGTCGTGAAATTGCCGGGTGACTTCATGGGAAATGGACGAGTCTTACTCTCTGGGGGTTCGGTCCCGTCCAAAGAGTTTGGGGTCATTCTGGGGATGGAAGAAGTCCGTTCTTTTGTTGTGGTTGATTTGTATCATTTTGTTTTTCACCCTCAGATGTCCCACCAAATGAGGGATTCCAGAGTAGAGCCCTGGGGTGGGGCGACTGGACAACCAGAAATCTGGTTAAAAATTGGGGACTAGGGACATGTCAAGCCCATTATGACATCTAATGGTCCAGCCACTGAGAGGACTTACTAGAGGACAGGACTCACGCTGAGGTCACAATGCGTGTTTATGCTCTCGTCGCACTCAAGAATGGGCGGGGTCTCAGGGTGAATGCTGGTTTCTCCTACACTGAACGTTGGACAACATGCCAACCACAAGGTTTCTTGCCATGGGTCAGGAAGAGTTCTGATTTCTGCATCACAGTCAGCCGTGGGCAGTGATTGGAGATAAGGTCTAGGTTCTGAAGCCTGAAAACTGAGGTAGGGAAGAGATGATGACCTAAGGCCATGGCGGGTCTGATGTGCTCAGCGTGCGGACAGCTGTCTGGGTGTTGGTCAGCAGGTCCGGGCTCAGGTTGTGTCAGACAGTGCATTAGTGTCCAGGTTAGACTATATAATTTGGGTACATTCGAGTGCCGTGTAGGTTTATCCTCATTTAAGCTGCCTGGGCTGCTCATTAGGCAATATATTTTTTCTAGAGGGCAGGCAGAGTGCTTCATTGTCGGTCCGGAATTGCCAAACTTGAGGGCTTCGGGGCCAGGAGAGTGAGGACGGAAGTCTGAGAACACAAGCTAGACTTCGGATTCAGGGTGAGGGCACGGCAGGTACTCCCTGCAGATCTGACCCAATATCTCATGCATCTGAAGTCAGGGCGAGGATCCGACGTTGGCTCAGGTTGGAGTTTCTGTGCATGACGGCCCCTTCATGAAGGGAGCGGAATCTCGAGGCCATGGAGCTTTTCCACGTTGGGAGATGTGGGATGCCCCCTTCAAGGATTCCTTCTGCGGGACATTTTATACCTGTTGGACAGCTCCAGGACATCCCATATGGAATGACGCCAGGGCACCGTTCCAGGATGGATGCCTGGGAAGTCCGCCTCGCCTTCCAATTGTCTCCTAGCAACAAGACAGTTTAGATCTAATGGATCTGCGGGAGCAACCGGGGTGGCTGAGTTGAAATGCACTTTCCAGAGGATGGGTCCTAACGTGTGTTTGTGTCCATGAGGGCCTTGGAATGGGGAGGTGGCACCGGGACCCTGATGTATTCTCCTAAGCTTTGGCATAGCTCCCATGCACAAGTTTCCTTGTGGAGACGAGATTTGTTCTGATGGGTGCCTCAGGAAATCTCCTCTGCTGGTATTGGAATCCAGGCATTTGAGGAGACATGCCTGTAAACCAAAGCAATGGATCCGATAATGGCCTCGGGTCCTGTGGTTCAATCTTCTTGGTATGAGTGGAGGTAGATGAGTGGAGGTAGATGCTCAGCCGGTATCAACCGCACTTTTTTGTCTCGGGCGACCTACACTATTGGGATGGCCTCAGGGACTTTGGAGGGTTCTCCTAATTTGTACGGTTTTTGACAATGGAATGGGTAGAATTCCCATGGATTGGGTGGGGGCAGTCCTAATGTGTGGCTCCAGGGGCCCCAGCCTGGAGGGAGTGTGGCCCAGGACTTTGAGGACAGAAGACTGAAAACACAAACTCAGCTTAAGTTTGTGGACGTAGGTATGGCACGCCGGATCTACAAACCATGAGAAGAAATCTTCAGGATATGAAGAATGAGCGAGTCTGAGGAGCTTGCTCAGGCTTTTGTCTCTGGATTTTGTTTCAGCGATGGCCGTGGAATGTTGTGGAGGTCTCATGGGCCATGGACGAATCTTCCTCTCTGTGGATTTGGCCCGATCCCAATTGTTTTTCGTCAATCTGTGGGATGGGAGGACTCGTTTCAGGTTTGTTACCTCAGGTGTCCCACCAAAAGAGGAATTCCAAAGCAGAGCCCTGGGGAAGAGTGAAGGGACACCCCGAACTATGGTTAAAAATTGGGGCCTAGGGGCATGGCAAGCCCAATATGCTGTCTCTTCATATAGGCCCTGAGAGGCCTTACCTGAGGACTGGGCTCAGGCTGAGGGTCACAATGTGTGTTTGTGACCAATGTGGCCCGCAAGCATGGGCTGGGCCTCATGGGCCACGCTTGTTTCAACTACACTGAACGTTGGACAACATGCCAACCACAAGGTTTCTTGCCATGGGGAAAGAGTTCTGATTTCTGCATCATTTTCAACCCTGGGCAGTGGTTGGAGATAAGGTCTAGGTTCTGGAGCCTGAAAACCGCAGTTGGAAAGAGATGACGACCTAAGGCCATGGCGGGTCCAATGTGCTCAGTGTGCGGCCAGCAGTCTGGGTGGGACCAGGAGGTCCAGGCTCAGGCTGGGTCAGAAGGGGAAATAGTGCCCAGGTCAGCCTATATGTTTGGGGTACAGCCGAATGGCGTGCAGGTTGATCCTCATTTGCGGTTTCGGGGTAGCCCTGAGGGCAATGTTTTACTTCTGTAGGGCAGGCAGAGTGCGGCATTGTAGTTCTGGATTGCCCAACTGGAGGGCTTGTGGGCCAGTAGTCTGAGGACGGAGTCTGAAAACCCAAGCTAGGCCTAGGTTTCTGGGTGAGGATATGGCAGAAACAATATACAGACCCCAATAGAGATCTCGTGCATCTGAAGTCAGGGCAAGGATCAGACGATCGCTCAGGTTGGACTTTCTGCCCTGATGGCCCTTTCTTGAAGGGGGTTGGATCACGAGGACATGAGGGTTTTCCCACGATGGGAGTTGTGAGAAGCTCCAAACTGCAAAGATTCTTCTGCAAGACAATTGAGACCTGTTGGTTGGCTCCAGGCCAACGATTCCGAGCAGGGTTCTAAGGATGGATGCCTGGGTAGCCCACCTCGCATTCCAATGGTCTCCAAGCAACAAGACAGGTTAGATCTGCTGGATGTGGGGGGCAACCGAGGAGGCTGAGTTGAAATGGACTCTCCTGTGGATGTGTCCTAATATGTTTTTGTGTCTATGGAGACCTTGGAATGAAGCGCTGGCCCTGGGGCCCTGAAGGGTTCTCCTAAACAGAGGTTTTGACACAGCTCAAACGTGCATGTTTCCCATGTGTAGATGAGATTTGTTCTAATGGGTGAGTCAAGAAACAGCCATATGCTGGTATTGAAATCCAGGGCTCTGAGGAGAGATGCCTGGAAACCAAAGCAATGGATCCGATTAGTGCCTAGGGGCCTGTTCGTTCCTTTTTACCTCTGGGGACATCAGTCTACGGGTCTGAGTGCAGGTAGGTGCTCAGATGGGCTCAGGTTGCCCCTGTTTGTACTGGGAAGCCACAACTCTTGGGATGGCCTCAGGGACTTTGGAGGTTATCCTACTAGTAGGGTTGTGGCCATTGGAATGGGCACATACAATTCCCTTGGAGAGGGCAAGTACAGTCCTCAGGTTTGGCTCCAGGGCCCTGAGCCTGTAGGGTGTGTAGGCCAGAGCTGTTTGGACAGTTGTCTGAAAACACAAACTCGGCTTATGTTTTGGGTCATAGGTATGGCAGGAATGATCTACAGACCATGAGGAGAACACTTCGGGATATGAAAAAAGGGCGAGTGTGAGGCTCTTGCTCAAGTTTTTGTCTCTGGATATCATGTCACTCATGGTCGTGAAATTGCCGGGTGACTTCATGGGACATGGACGAGTCTTACTCTCTGGGGGTTCGGTCCCGTCCAAAGAGTTTGGGGTCATTCTGGGGATGGAAGAAGACCGTTTTTTTGTTGTTGTCTATTTGTTTCATTTTGTTTTTCAACCTCAGATGTCCCACCAAATGAGGGATTCCAGAGTAGAGCCCTGAGGTGGGGCGACTGGACAACCAGAAATCTGGTTAAAAATTGGGGACTAGGGACATGTCAATCCCATTATGACATCTAATGGTCCAGCCACTGAGAGGACTTACTAGAGTAGAGGACTCACGTTGAGGTCACAATGCGTGTTTATGCTCTCGTCGCACGCAACAATGGGCGGGGCCTCAGGGTGAATGCTGGATTCTCCTACACTGAACGTTGGACAACATGCCAACCACAAGATTTCTTGCCATGGGTCAGAAAGAGTTCTGATTTCTGCATCACAGTCACTCGTGGGCAGTGATTGGAGATAAGGTCTAGGTTCTGAAGCCTGAAAACTGAGGTAGGGAAGAGATGATGACCTAAGGCCATGGCGGGTCTGATGTGCTCAGCGTGCGGTCAGCTGTCTGGGTGTTGGTCAGCAGGTCCGGGCTCAGGTTGTGTCAGACAGTGCATTAGTGCCCAGGTTAGACTATATAATTTGGGTACATTCGAGTGCCGTGTAGGTTTATCCTCATTTAAGCTGCCTGGGCTGCTCATTAGACAATATATATTTTCTATAGGGCAGGCAGAGTGCTTCACTGTCGGTCCGGAATTGCCAAACTTGAGGGCTTCGGGGCCAGGAGAGTGAGGACGGAAGTCTGAGAACACAAGCTAGACCTCGGATTCAGGGTGAGGGCACGGCAGGTACCCCCTGCAGATCTGAACCAATATCTCATGCATCTGAAGTCAGGGCGAGGATCCGACATTGGCTCAGGTTGGAGTTTCTGTGCATGACGGCCCCTTCATGAAGGGAGCGGAATCTCGAGGCCATGGAGGTTTTCCACGTTGGGAGATGTGGGATGCCCCCTTCAAGGATTCCTTCTGCGGGACAATTGAGACCTGTTGGACAGCTCCAGGATATCCCATATGGAATGACTCCAGAGCACCGTTCCAGGAAGGATGCCTGAGAAGTCCGCCTCGCCTTCCAATTGTCGCCTAGCAACAAGACAGTTTAGATCTAATGGATCTGCGGGAGCAACCGGGGTGGCTGAGTTGAAATGCACATTCCAGAGGATGGGTCCTAACGTGTGTTTGTGTCCATGAGGGCCTTGGAATGGGGAGGTGGCACCGGGACCCTGAAGTATTCTCCTAAGCTTTGGCATAGCTCCCATGCACAAGTTTCCTTGTGGATACGAGATTTGTTCTGATGGGTGCCTCAGGAAATCCCCTCTGCTGGTATTGGAATCCAGGCTTTTGAGGAGACATGCCTGTAAACCAAAGCAATGGATCCGATAATGGCCTCGGGTCCTGTCTGGTTCAATCTTCTTGGTATGAGTGGAGGTAGATGAGTGGAGGTAAATACTCAGCCGGTATCAACCGCCTTTTTTTTCCCGGTCGACCTACACTATTGGGATGGCCTCAGGGACTTGGAGGGTTCTCCTAATTTGTACGATTTTTGACAATGGAATTGGCAGAATTCCCATGGATTGGGTGGGGGCAGTCCTAATGTGTGGCTCCAGGGGCCCCAGCCTGGAGGGAGTGTGGCCCAGGACTTTGAGGACAGAAGACTGAAAACACAAACTCAGCTTAAGTTTGGGGACGTAGGTATGGCACGCCCGATCTACAAACCATGAGAAGAACTCTTCAGGATATGAAGAATGAGCGAGTCTGAGGCGCTTCCTCAGGCTTTTGTCTCAGGATTTGGTTTCAGCGATGGCCGTGGAATTTTGGGGAGGTCTCATGGGCCATGGACGAATCTTCCTCTCTGTGGATTTGGCCCGATCCCAATTGTTTTTCGTCAATCTGTGGGATGGGAGGACTCCTTTCAGGTTTGTTACCTCAGGTGTCCCAACAAAAGAGGAATTCCAAAGCAGAGCCCTGGGGAAGAGTGAAGGGACAACCCGAACTATGGTTAAAAATTGGGGCCTAGGGGCATGGCAAGCCCAATATGCTGTCTCTTCATATAGGCCCTGAGAGGCCTTACCTGAGGACTGGGCTCAGGCTGAGGGTCACAATGTGTGTTTGTGACCAATGTGGCCCGCAAGCATGGGCTGGGCCTCATGGGCCATGCTTGATTCAATTACACTGAACGTTAGACAACATGCCAACCACAAGGTTTCTTGCCATGGGGAAAGAGTTCTGATTTCTGCATCATTTTCAACCCTGGGCAGTGGTTGGAGATAAGGTCTAGGTTCTGGAGCCTGAAAACCGCAGTTGGGAAGAGATGACGACCTAAGGCCATGGCGGGTCCGATGTGCTCAGTGTGCGGACAGCTGTCTGGGTGGGACCAGGAGGTCCAGGCTCAGGCTGGGTCAGAAGGGGAAATAGTGCCCAGTTCAGCCTATATGTTTGGGGTACAGCCGAATGGCGTGCAGGTTGATCCTCATTTGGGGTTTCGGGGTAGCCCTGAGGGCAATGTTTTACTTCTGTAAGGCAGGCAGAGTGCGGCATTGTAGTTCTGGATTGCCCAACTGATGGGCTTGTGGGCCAGTAGTCTGAGGACGGAGTCTGAGAACCCAAGCTAGGCCTAGGTTTCTGGGTGAGGATATGGCAGGCACAATCTACAGACCTCAATAGAGATCTCGTGCATCTGAAGTCAGGGCAAGGATCAGACGATCCCTCAGGTTGGACTTTCTGCCCTGATGGCCCTTTTTTGAAGGGGGTTGGATTACGAGGACATGGGCGTTTTCCCACGATGAGAGTTGTGAGAAGCTCCAAACTGCAAAGATTCTTCTGCAGGACAATTGAGACCTGTTGGTTGGCTCCAGGCCAACGATTCCGAGCAGGGTTCTAAGGATGGATGGCTGGGTAGCCCACCTCGCATTCCAATGGTCTCCAAGCAACAAGACAGGTTAGATCTGCTGGATGTGGGGGGCATCCGAGGAGGCTGAGTTGAAATGGACTCTCCTGTGGATGTGTCCTAATATGTTTTTGTGTCTATGGAGACCTTGGAATGAAGCGGTGGCCCTGGGGCCCTGAAGGGTTCTCCCAAACAGAGGCTTTGACACAACTCCAACGTGCATGTTTCCCATGTGTAGATGAGATTTGTTCTGATGGGTGAGTCAAGTAACAGTCATATGCTGGTATTGAAATCCAGGCCTCTGAGGAGAGATGCCTGGAAACCAAAGCAATGGATCCGATTAGTGCCTAGGGGCCTGTTCGTTCCTTTTTACCTCTGGGGACATCAGTCTACGGGTCTGAGTGCAGGTAGGTGCTCAGATGGGCTCAGATTGCCCCTGTTTGTCCTGGGAAGACACAACTATTGGGATGGCCTCAGGGACTTTGGAGGTTATCCTATTAGTAGGGTTGTGGCCATTGGAATGGGCACATACAATTCCCTTGGAGAGGGCAAGTACAGTCCTCAGGTTTGGCTCCAGGGCCCTGAGCCTGTAGGGTGTGTAGGCCAGAGCTGTTTGGACAGTTGTCTGAAAACACAAACTCGGCTTATGTTTTGGTTCATAGGTATGGCAGGACTGATCTACAGACCATGAGGAGAACACTTCGGGATATGAAAAAAGGGCGAGTGTGAGGCTCTTGCTCAAGTGTTTGTCTCTGGATATCGTGTCACTCATGGTCGTGAAATTGCCGGGTGACTTCATGGGAAATGGACGAGTCTTACTCTCTGGGGGTTTGGTCCCGTCCAAAGAGTTTGGGGTCATTCTGGGGATGGAAGAATTCCGTTTTTTTGTTGTTGTCGATTTGTTTCATTTTGTTTTTCAACTTCAGATGTCCCACCAAATGAGGGATTCCAGAGTAGAGCCCTGGGGTGGGCGACTGGACAACCAGAAATCTGGTTAAAAATTGGGGACTAGGGACATGTCAAGCCCATTATGACATCTAATGGTCCAGCCACTGAGAGGCCTTACTAGAGGACAGGACTCACGCTGAGGTCACAATGCGTGTTTAGGCTCTCGTCGCACGCAACAATGGGCGGGGCCTCAGGGTGAATGCTGGATTCTCCTACACTGAACGTTGGACAACATGCCAACCACAAGGTTTCTTGCCATGGGTCAGGAAGAGTTCTGATTTCTGCATCACAGTCAGCCGTGGGCAGTGATTGGAGATAAGGTCTAGGTTCTGAAGCCTGAAAACTGAGGTAGGGAAGAGATGATGACCTAAGGCCATGGCGGGTCTGATGTGCTCAGCGTGCGGTCAGCTGTCTGGGTGTTGGTCAGCAGGTCCAGGCTCAGGTTGTGTCAGACAGTGCATTAGTGCCCAGGTTAGACTATATAAGTTGGGTACATTCGAGTGCCGTGTAGGTTTATCCTCATTTAAGCCTCCTGGGCTGCTCATTAGGCAACATATATTTTCTAGAGGCCAGGCAGAGTGCTTCATTGTCGGTCCGGAATTGCCAAAATTGAGGGCTTCGGGGCCAGGAGAGTGAGGACGGAAGTCTGAGAACACAAGCTAGAATTCGGATTCAGGGTGAGGGCACGGCAGGTACCCCCTGCAGATCTGTACCAATATCTCATGCATCTGAAGTCAGGGCGAGGATCCGACGTTGGCTCAGGTTGGAGTTTCTGTGTATGACGGCCCCTTCATGAAGGGAGTGGAATCTCGAGGCCATGGAGGTTTTCCACGTTGGGAGATGTGGGATGCCCCCTTCAAGGATTCCTTCTGCAGGACAATTGAGACCTGTTGGACAGCTCCAGGACATCCCATATGGAATGACTCCAGAGCACCGTTTGAGGATGGATGCCTGGGAAGTCTGCCTCACCTTCCAATTGTCTCCTAGCAACAAGACTGTTTAGATCTAATGGATCTGCGGGAGCAACCGGGGTGGCTGAGTTGAAATGCACTTTCCAGAGGATGGGTCCTAACGTGTGTTTGTGTCCATGAGGGCCTTGGAATGGGGAGGTGGCATCGGGACCCTGAAGTGTTCTCCTAAGCTTTGGCATAGCTCCCATGCACAAGTTTCCTTGTGGAGACGAGATTTGTTCTGATGGGTGCCTCAGGAAATCCCCTCTGCTGGTATTGGAATCCAGGCTTTTGAGGAGACATGCCTGTAAACCAAAGCAATGGATCCGATAATGACCTCGGGTCCTGTCTGGTTCAATCTTCTTGGTATGAGTGGAGGTAGATGAGTGGAGGTAGATGCTCAGCCGGTATCAACCGCCCTTTTTTTTCCCGGTCGACCTACACTATTGGGATGGCCTCAGGGACTTTGGAGGGTTCTCCTAATTTGTACGATGTTTGACAATGGAATGGGCAGAATTCCCATGGATTGGGTGGGGGCAGTCCTAATGTGTGGCTCCAGGGGCCCCAGCCTGGAGGGAGTGTGGCCCAGGACTTTGAGGACAGAAGACTGAAAACACAAACTCAGCTTAAGTTTGGGGACGTAGGTATGGCACGCCCGATCTACAAACCATGAGAAGAACTCTTCAGGATATGAAGAATGAGCGAGTCTGAGACGCTTGCTCAGGCTTTTGTCTCTGGATTTTGTTTCAGCGATGGCCGTGGAATGTTGGGGAGGTCTCATGGGACATGGACGAATCTTCCTCTCTGTGGATTTGGCCCGATCCCAATTGTTTTTCGTCAATCTGTGGGATGGGAGGACTCCTTTCAGGTTTGTTACCTCAGGTGTCCCAACAAAAGAGGAATTCCAAAGCAGAGCCCTGGGGAAGAGTGAAGGGACAACCCGAACTATGGTTAAAAATTGGGGCCTAGGGGCATGGCAAGCCCAATATGCTGTCTCTTCATATAGGCCCTGAGAGGCCTTACCTGAGGACTGGGCTCAGGCTGAGGGTCACAATGTGTGTTTGTGACCAATGTGGCCCGCAAGCATGGGCTGGGCCTCATGGGCCATGCTTGATTCAACTACACTGAACGTTAGACAACATGCCAACCACAAGGTTTCTTGCCATGGGGAAAGAGTTCTGATTTCTGCATCATTTTCAACCCTGGGCAGTGGTTGGAGATAAGGTCTAGCTTCTGGAGCCTGAAAACCGCAGTTGGGAAGAGATGATGACCTAAGGCCATGGCGGGTCCGATGTGCTCAGTGTGCGGACAGCTGTCTGGGTGGGGCCAGGAGGTCCAGGCTCAGGCTGGGTCAGAAGGGGAAATAGTGCCCAGTTCAGCCTATATGTTTGGGGTACAGCCGAATGGCGTGCAGGTTGATCCTCATTTGGGGTTTCGGGGTAGCCCTGAGGGCAGTGTTTTACTTCTGTAGGGCAGGCAGAGTGCGGCATTGTAGTTCTGGATTGCCCAACTGGAGGGCTTGTGGGCCAGTAGTCTGAGGACGGAGTCTGAGAACCCAAGCTAGGCCTAGGTTTCTGGGTGAGGATATGGCAGGCACAATCTACAGACCTCAATACAGATCTCGTGCATCTGAAGTCAGGGCAAGGATCAGACGATCCCTCAGGTTGGACTTTCTGCCCTGATGGCCCTTTTTTGAAGGGGGTTGGATTACGAGGACATGGGCGTTTTCCCACGATGAGAGTTGTGAGAAGCTCCAAACTGCAAAGATTCTTCTGCAGGACAATTGAGACCTGTTGGTTGGCTCCAGGCCAACGATTCCGAGCAGGGTTCTAAGGATGGATGGCTGGGTAGCCCACTTCGCATTCCAATGGTCTCCAAGCAACAAGACAGGTTAGATCTGCTGGATGTGGGGGGCATCCGAGGAGGCTGAGTTGAAATGGACTCTCCTGTGGATGTGTCCTAATATGTTTTTGTGTCTATGGAGACCTTGGAATGAAGCAGTGGCCCTGGGGCCCTGAAGGGTTCTCCCAAACAGAGGCTTTGACACAACTCCAACGTGCATGTTTCCCATGTGTAGATGAGATTTGTTCTGATGGGTGAGTCAAGAAACAGCCATATGCTGGTATTGAAATCCAGGCCTCTGAGGAGAGATGCCTGGAAACCAAAGCAATGGATCCGATTAGTGCCTAGGGGTCTGTTCGTTCCTTTTTACCTCTGGGGACATCAGTCTACGGGTCTGAGTGCAGGTAGGTACTCAGATGGGCTCAGATTGCCCCTGTTTGTCCTGGGAAGCCACAACTATTGGGATGGCCTCAGGGACTTTGGAGGTTATCCTATTAGTAGGGTTGTGGCCATTGGAATGGGCACATACAATTCCCTTGGAGAGGGCAAGTACAGTCCTCAGGTTTGGCTCCAGGGCCCTGAGCCTGTAGGGTGTGTAGGCCAGAGCTGTTTGGACAGTTGTTTGAAAACACAAACTCGGCTTATGTTTTGCTTCATAGGTATGGCAGGACTGATCTACAGACCATGAGGAGAACACTTCGGGATATGAAAAAAGGGCGAGTGTGAGGCTCTTGCTCAAGTGTTTGTCTCTGGATATCGTGTCACTCATGGTCGTGAAATTGCCGGGTGACTTCATGGGAAATGGACGAGTCTTACTCTCTGGGGGTTTGGTCCCGTCCAAAGAGTTTGGGGTCATTCTGGGGATGGAAGAAGTCCGTTTTTTTGTTGTTGTCGATTTGTTTCATTTTGTTTTTCAACTTCAGATGTTCCACCAAATGAGGGATTCCAGAGTAGAGCCCTGGGGTGGGCGACTGGACAACCAGAAATCTGGTTAAAAATTGGGGACTAGGGACATGTCAAGCCCATTATGACATCTAATGATCCAGCCACTGCGAGGCCTTACTAGAGGACAGGACTCACGCTGAGGTCACAATGCGTGTTTAGGCTCTCGTCGCACGCAACAATGGGCGGGGCCTCAGGGTGAATGCTGGATTCTCCTACACTGAACGTTGGACAACATGCCAACCACAAGGTTTCTTGCCATGTGTCAGGAAGAGTTCTGATTTCTGCATCACAGTCAGCCGTGGGCAGTGATTGGAGATAAGGTCTAGGTTCTGAAGCCTGAAAACTGAGGTAGGGAAGAGATGATGACCTAAGGCCATGGCGGGTCTGATGTGCTCAGCGTGCGGTCAGCTGTCTGGGTGTTGGTCAGCAGGTCCAGGCTCAGGTTGTGTCAGACAGTGCATTAGTGCCCAGGTTAGACTATATAAGTTGGGTACATTCGAGTGCCGTGTAGGTTTATCCTCATTTAAGCCTCCTGGGCTGCTCATTAGGCAACATATATTTTCTAGAGGGCAGGCAGAGTGCTTCATTGTCGGTCCGGAATTGCCAAACTTGAGGGGTTCGGGGCCAGGAGAGTGAGGACGGAAGTCTGAGAACACAAGCTAGACTTCGGATTCAGGGTGAGGGCACGGCAGGTACCCCCTGCAGATCTGTACCAATATCTCATGCATCTGAAGTCAGGGCGAGGATCCGACGTTGGCTCAGGTTGGAGTTTCTGTGCATGACGACCCCTTCATGAAGGGAGCGGAATCTCGAGGCCACGGAGGTTTTCCACGTTGGGAGATGTGGGATGCCCCCTTCAAGGATTCCTTCTGCAGGACAATTGAGACCTGTTGGACAGCTCCAGGACATCCCATATGGAATGACTCCAGAGCACGGTTCGAGGATGGATGCCTGGGAAGTCTGCCTCACCTTCCAATTGTCTCCTAGCAACAAGACAGTTTAGATCTAATGGATCTGCGGGAGCAACCGGGGTGGCTGAGTTGAAATGCACTTTCCAGAGGATGGGTCCTAACGTGTGTTTGTGTCCATGAGGGCCTTGGAATGGGGAGGTGGAATCGGGACCCTGAAGTATTCTCCTAAGCTTTGGCATAGCTCCCATGCACAAGTTTCCTTGTGGAGACGAGATTTGTTCTGATGGGTTCCTCAGGAAATCCCCTCTGCTGGTATTGGAATCCAGGCTTTTGAGGAGACATGCCTGTAAACCAAAGCAATGGATCCGATAATGGCCTCGGGTCCTGTCTGGTTCAATCTTCTTGGTATGAGTGGAGGTAGATGAGTTGAGGTAGATGCTCAGCCGGTATCAACCGCCCTTCTTTGTCCCGGGCGACTTACACTATTGGGATGGCCTCAGGGACTTTGGAGGGTTCTCCTAATTTGTACGATTTTTGACAATGGAATGGGCAGAATTCCCATGGATTGGGTGGGGGCAGTCCTAATGTGTGGCTCCAGGGGCACCAGCATGGAGGGAGTGTCCCAGGACTTTGAGGACAGAAGACTGAAAACACAAACCCAGCTTATGTATGGGGACGTAGGTATGGCACGCCCGATCTACAAACCATGAGAAGAACTCTTCAGGATATGAAGAATGAGCGAGTCTGAGACGCTTGCTCAGGCTTTTGTCTCTGGATTTTGTTTCAGCGATGGCCGTGGAATGTAGGGGAAGTCTCATGGGCCATGGACGAATCTCCCTCTCTGTGGATTTGGCCCGATCCCAATTGTTTTTCGTCAATCTGTGGGATGGGAGGACTCCTTTCAGGTTTGTTAGCTCAGGTGTCCCACCAAAAGAGGAATTCCAAAGCAGAGCCCTTGGGAAGAGTGAAGGGACACCCCGAACTATGGTTAAAAATTGGGGCCTAGGGGCATGGCAAGCCCGATATGCTGTCTCTTCATATAGGTCCTGAGAGGCCTTACATTAGGACTGGGCTCAGGCTGAGGGTCACAATGTGTGTTTGTGACCAATGTGGCCCGCAAGCATGGGCTGGGCCTCATGGGCCACGCTTGTTTCAACTACACTGAACGTTGGACAAATGCCAACCATAAGGTTTCTTCCATGGGGAAAGAGTTCTGATTTCTGCATCATTTTCAAACCTGGGCAGTGGTTGGAGATAAGGTCTAGGTTCTGGAGCCAGAAACCCGCAGTAGGGAAGAGATGACGACCTAAGGCCATGGCGGGACCGATGTGCTCAGTGTGCGGCCAGCTGTCTGGGTGGGACCAGGAGGTCCAGGCTCAGGCTGGGTCAGAAGAGGAAATAGTGCCCAGGTCAGCCTATATGTTTGGGGTACAGCCGAATGGCGTGCAGGTGGATCCTCATTTGGGGTATCGGGGTAGCCCTGAGGGCAATGATTTACTTCTGTAGGGCAGGCAGAGTGCGGCATTGTAGTTCTGGATTGCCAAACTGGAGGGCTTGTGGGCCAGTAGTCTGAGGACGGAGTCTGAGAACCCAAGCTAGGCCTAGGTTTCTGGGTGAGGATATGGCAGGCACAATCTACAGACCTCAATAGAGATCTCGTGCATCTGAAGTCAGGGCAAGGATCAGACGATCGCTCAGGTTGGACTTTCTGCCCTGATGGCCCGTTCTTGAAGGGGGTTGGATCACGAGGACATGGGGGTTTTCGCACGATGGGAGTTGTGAGAAGCTCCAAACTGCAAAGATTCTTCTGCAGGACAATTGAGACCTGTTGGTTGGCTCCAGGCCAACGATTCTGAGCAGGGTTCTAAGGATGGATGGCTGGGTAGCCCACCTCGCATTCGAATTGTCTCCAAGCAAAAGACAGGTTAGATCTGCTGGATGTGGGGGGCAACCGAGGAGGCTGAGTTGAAATGGACTCTCCTGTGGATGTGTCCTAATATGTTTTTGTGTTTATGGAGACCTTGGAATGAAGCAGTGGCCCTGGGGCCCTGAAGGGTTCTCCTAAACAGAGGCTTTGACACAGCTCCAACGTGCATGTTTCCCATGTGTAGATGAGATTTGTTCTGATGGGTGAGTCAAGAAACAGCCATATGCTGGTATTGAAATCCAGGCCTCTGAGGAGAGATGCCTGGAAACCAAAGCAATGGATCCGATTAGTGCCTAGGGGCCTGTTCGTTCCTTTTTACCTCTGGGGACATCAGTCTACGGGTCTGAGTGCAGGTAGGTGCTCAGTTGGGCTCAGATAGCCCCTGTTTGTCCTGGGAAGCCACAACTATTGGGATGGCCTCAGGGACTTTGGAGGCTATCCTACTAGTAGGGTTGTGGCCATTGGAATGGGCACATACAATTCCCTTGGAGAGGGCAAGTACAGTTCTCAGGTTTGGCTCCAGGACCCTGAGCCTGTTGGGCGTGTAGGCCAGAGCTGTTTGGACAGTTGTCTGAAAACACAAACTCGGCTTATGTTTTGGGTAATAGGTATGGCTGGACTGATCTACAGACCATGAGGAGAACACTTCGGGATATGAAAAAAGGGCGAGTGTGAGGCTCTTGCTCAAGTTTTTGTCTCTGGATATCGTGTCACTCATGGTCGTGAAATTGCCGGGTGACTTCATGGGAAATGGACGAGTCTTACTCTCTGGGGGTTCGGACCCATCCAAAGAGTTTGGGGTCATTCTGGGGATGGAAGAAGTCCGTTCTTTTGTTGTGGTTGATTTGTATCATTTTGTTTTTCAACCTCAGACGTCCCACCAAATGAGGGATTCCAGAGGAGAGCCCTGTGGTGGGGCGACTGGACAACCAGAAATCTGGTTAAAAATTGGGGACTAGGGACATGTCAAGCCCATTATGACATCTAATGGTCCATCCACTGAGAGGACTTACTAGAGGACAGGACTCACGCTGAGGTCACAATGCGTGTTTATGCTCTCGTCGCACTCAAGAATGGGTGGGGCCTCAGGGTGAATGCTGGTTTCTCCTACACTGAACATTGGACAACATGCCAACCACAAGGTTTCTTGCCATGGGTCAGGAAGAGTTCTGATTTCTGCATCACAGTCACCCGTGGGCAGTGATTGGAGATAAGGTCTAGGTTCTGAAGCCTGAAAACTGAGGTAGGGAAGAGATGTTGACCTAAGGCCATGGCGGGTCTGATGTGCTCAGCGTGCAGTCAGCTGTCTGGGTGTTGGTCAGCAGGTCCGGGCTCAGGTTGTGTCAGACAGTGCATTAGTGTCCAGGTTAGTCTATATAATTTGGATACATTCGAGTGCCGTGTAGGTTTATCCTCATTTAAGCTGCCTGGGCTGCTCATTAGGCAATATATTTTTTCTAGAGGGCAGGCAGAGTGCTTCATTGTCGGTCCGGAATTGCCAAACTTGAGGGCTTCGGGGCCAGGAGAGTGAGGACGGAAGTCTGAGAACACAAGCTAGACTTCGGATTCAGGGTGAGGGCACGGCAGGTACTCCCTGCAGATCTGAACCAATATCTCATGCATCTGAAGTCAGGGCGAGGATCCGACGTTGGCTCAGGTTGGAGTTTCTGTGCATGACGGCCCCTTCATGAAGGGAGCGGAATCTCGAGGCCATGGAGGTTTTTCACGTTGGGAGATGTGGGATGCCCACTTCAAGGATTCCTTCTGCGGGACATTTGAGACCTGTTGGACAGCTCCAGGACATCCCATATGGAATGACTCCAGCGCACCGTTCGAGGATGGATGCCTGGGAAGTCCGCCTCGCCTTCCAATTGTCTCCTAGCAACAAGACAGTTTAGATCTAATGGATCTGCGGGAGCAACCGGGGTGGCTGAGTTGAAATGCACTTTCCAGAGGATGGGTCCTAACGTGTGTTTGTGTCCATGAGCGCCTTCGAATGGGGAAGTGGCACCGGGACCACGAAGTGTTCTCCTAAGCTTTGGCATAGCTCCCATGCACAAGTTTCCTTGTGGAGACGAGATTTGTTCTGATGGGTGCCTCAGGAAATCCCCTCTGCTGGTATTGGAATCCAGGCTTTTGAGAAGACATGCCTGTAAACCAAAGCAATGGATCCAATAATGGGTTCGGATCCTGTCTGGTTCAATCTTCTTGGTATGAGTGGAGGTAGATGAGTTGAGGTAGATGCTCAGCCGGTATCAACCGCCCTTTTTTGTCCCGGGCGACCTACACTATTGGGATGGCCTCAGGGACTTTGGAGGTCTCCTAATTTGTACGATTTTTGACAATGGAATGGGCAGAATTCCCATGGATTGGGTGGGGGCAGTCCTAATGTGTGGCTCCAGGGGCACCAGCATGGAGGGAGTGTGGCCCAGGACTTTGAGGACAGAAGACTGAAAACACAAACCCAGCTTATGTATGGGGACGTAGGTATGGCACGCCCGATCTACAAACCATGAGAAGAACTCTTCAGGATATGAAGAATGAGCGAGTCTGAGACGCTTGCTCAGGCTTTTGTCTCTGGATTTTGTTTCAGCGATGGCCGTGGAATGTTGGGGAAGTCTCATGGGCCATGGACGAATCTCCCTCTCTGTGGATTTGGCCCGATCCCAAATGTTTTTCGTCAATCTGTGGGATGGGAGGACTCCTTTCAGGTTTGTTAGCTCAGGTGTCCCACCAAAAGAGGAATTCCAAAGCAGAGCCCTTGGGAAGAGTGAAGGGACACCCCGAAATATGGTTAAAAATTGGGGCCTAGGGGCATGGCAAGCCCGATATGCTGTCTCTTCATATAGGCCCTGAGAGGCCTTACATTAGGACTGGGCTCAGGCTGAGGGTCACAATGTGTGTTTGTGACCAATGTGGCCCGCAAGCATGGGCTGGGCCTCATGGGCCACGCTTGTTTCAACTACACTGAACGTTGGACAAATGCCAACCATAAGGTTTCTTCCATGGGGAAAGAGTTCTGATTTCTGCATCATTTTCAATCCTGGGCAGTGGTTGGAGATAAGGTCTAGGTTCTGGAGCCAGAAAACCGCAGTTGGGAAGAGATGACGACCTAAGGCCATGGCGGGACCGATGTGCTCAGTGTGCGGCCAGCTGTCTGGGTGGGACCAGGAGGTCCAGGCTCAGGCTGGGTCAGAAGAGGAAATAGTGCCCAGGTCAGCCTATATGTTTGGGGTACAGCCGAATGGCGTGCAGGTGGATCCTCATTTGGGGTATCGGGGTAGCCCTGAGGGCAATGATTTACTTCTGTAGGGCAGGCAGAGTGCGGCATTGTAGTTCTGGATTGCCCAACTGGAGGGCTTGTGGGCCAGTAGTCTGAGGACGGAGTCTGAGAACCCAAGCTAGGCCTAGGTTTCTGGGTGAGGATATGGCAGGCACAATCTACAGACCTCAATAGAGATCTCGTGCATCTGAAGTCAGGGCAAGGATCAGACGATCGCTCAGGTTGGACTTTCTGCCCTGATGGCCCTTTCTTGAAGGGGTTTGGATCACGAGGACATGGGGGTTTTCCCACGATGGGAGTTGTGAGAAGCTCCAAACTGCAAAGATTCTTCTGCAGGACAATTGAGACCTGTTGGTTGGCTCCAGGCCAACGATTCCGAGCAGGGTTCTAAGGATGGATGGCTGGGTAGCCCACCTCGCATTCCAATTGTCTCCAAGCAACAAGACAGGTTAGATCTGTTGGATGTGGTGGGCATCCGAGGAGGCTGAGTTGAAATGGACTCTCCTGTGAATGTGTCCTAATATGTTTTTGTGTCTATGGAGACCTTGGAATGAAGCGGTGGCCCTGGGGCCCTGAAGGGTTCTCCTAAACAGAGGCTTTGACACAGCTCCAACGTGCATGTTTCCCATGTGTAGATGAGATTTGTTCTGATGGGTGAGTCAAGAAACAGCCATATGCTGGTATTGAGATCCAGGCTTCTGAGGAGTGATGCCTGCAAACCAAAGCAATGGATCCGATTAGTGCCTAGGGGCCTGTTCATTCCTTTTTACCTCTGGGGACATCAGTCTACGGGTCTGAGTGCAGGTAGGTGCTCATATGGGCTCAGATTTCCCCTGTTTGTCCTGGGAAGCCAGAACTATTGGGATGGCCTTAGGGACTTTAGAGGTTATCCTATTATTAGGGTTGTGGCCATTGGAATGGGCACATAAAATTCCCTTGGAGAGGGCAAGTACAGTCCTCAGGTTTGGCTCCAGGGCCCTGAGCCTGTAGGGTGTGTAGGCCAGAGCTGTTTGGACAGTTGTCTGAAAACACAAACTCGGCTTATGTTTTTGGTCCAGGTATGGCAGGACTGATCTACAGACCATGAGGAGAACACTTCGGGATATGAAAAAAGGGCGAGTGTGAGGCTCTTGCTCAAGTTTATGTCTCTGGATATCGTGTCACTCATGGTCGTGAAATTGCCGGGTGACTTCATGGGAAATGGACGAGTCTTACTCTCTGGGGGTTCGGTCCCGTCCAAAGAGTTTGGGGTCATTCTGGGGATGGAAGAATTCCGTTTTTTTGTTGTTGTCGATTTGTTTCATTTTGTTTTTCAACTTCAGATGTCCCACCAAATGAGGGATTCCAGAGTAGAGCCCTGGGGTGGGGCGACAGGACAACCAGAAATCTGGTTAAAAATTGGGGACTAGGGACATGTCAAGCCCATTATGACATCTAATGGTCCAGCCCCTGAGAGGACTTACTAGAGGACAGGACACACGCTGAGGTCACAATGCGTGTTTATGCTCTCGTCGCACTCAAAATGGGCGGGGCCTCAGGGTGAATGCTGGATTCTCCTACACTGAACGTTGGACAACATGCCAACCACAAGGTTTCTTGCCATGGGTCAGGAAGAGTTCTGATTTCTGCATCACAGTCACCCGTGGGCAGTGATTGGAGATAAGGTCTAGGTTCTGAAGCCTGAAAACTGAGGTAGGGAAGAGATGATGACCTAAGGCCACGGCGGGTCTGATGTGCTCAGCGTGGGGTCAGCTGTCTGGGTATTGGTCAGCAGGTCCGGGCTCAGGTTGTGTCAGACAGTGCATTAGTGCCCTGGTTAGACTATATAATTTGGGTACCTTCCAGTGCCGTTTAGGTTTATCCTCATTTAAGCTGCCTGGGCTGCTCATTAGGGAATATATTTTTTCTAGAGGGCAGGCAGAGTGCTTCATTGTCGGTCCGGAATTGCCAAACTTGAGGGCTTCGGGGCCAGGAGAGTGTGGACGGAAGTCTGAGAACACAAGCTAGACTTCGGATTCAGGGTGAGGGCACGGCAGGTACCCCCTGCAGATCTGAACCAATATCTCATGCATCTGAAGTCAGGGCGAGGATCCGACGTTGGCTCAGGTTGGAGTTTCTGTGCATGACGGCCCCTTCATGAAGGGAGCGGAATCTCGAGGCCATGGAGGTTTTCCACGTTGGGAGATGTGGGATGCCCCCTTCAAGGATTCCTTCTGCGGGACAATTGAGACCTGTTGGACAGCTCCAGGACATCCCATATGGAATGACTCCAGAGCACTGTTCCAGGATGGATGCCTGGGAAGTCCGCCTCGCCTTCCAATTGTCTCCTAGCAACAAGACAGTTTAGACCTAATGGATCTGCGGGAGCACCCGGGGTGGCTGAGTTGAAATGCACTTTCCAGAGGATGGGTCCTAACGTGTGTTTGTGTCCATGAGGGCCTTGGAATGGGGAGGTGGTACCGGGACCCTGAAGAATTCTCCTAAGCTTTGGCATAGCTCCCATGCACAAGTTTCCTTGTGGAGACGAGATTTGTTCTGATGGGTGCATCAGGAAATCCCCTCTGCTGGTATTGGAATCCAGGCTTTTGAGGAGACATGCCTGTAAACCAACGCAATGGATCCGATAATGGCCTCGGGTCCTGTCTGGTTCAATCTTCTTGGTATGAGTGGAGGTAGATGAGTGGAGGTAGATGAGTGGAGGTAGATGCTCAGCCGGTATCAACCGCCCTTTTTTGTCCCGGGCGACCTACACTATTGGGATGGCTTCAGGGACTTTGGAGGGTTCTCCTAATTTGTACGATTTTTGACAATGGAATGGGCAGAATTCCCATGGATTGGGTGGGGGCAGTCCTAATGTGTGGCTCCAGGGGCCCCAGCCTGGAGGGAGTGTGGCCCAGGACTTTGAGGACAGAAGACTGAAAACACAAACTCAGCTTAAGTTTGGGGACGTAGGTATGGCACGCCCGATCTACAAACCATGAGAAGAACTCTTCAGGATATGAAGAATGAGCGAGTCTTAGGCGCTTGCTCAGGCTTTTGTCTCTGGATTTTGTTTCAGCGATGGCCGTGGAATGTTGGGGAGGTCTCATGGGCCATGGACGAATCTTCCTCTCTGTGGATTTGGCCCGATCCCAATTGTTTTTCTTCAATCTGTGGGACGGGAGGACTCCTTTCAGGTTTGTTACCTCAGGTGTCCCACCAAAAGAGGAATTCCAAAGCAGAGCCCTGGGGAAGAGTGAAGGGACAACCCGAACTATGGTTAAAAATTGGGGCCTAGGGGCATGGCAAGCCCAATATGCTGTCTCTTCATATAGGCCCTGAGAGGCCTTACCTGAGGACTGGGCTCAGGCTGAGGGTCACAATGTGTGTTTGTGACCAATGTGGCCCGCAAGCATGGGCTGGGCCTCATGGGCCATGCTTGTTTCAACTACACTGAACGTTGGACAACATGCCAAGCACAAGGTTTCTTGCCATGGGGAAAGAGTTCTGATTTCTGCATCATTTTCAACCCTGGGCAGTGGTTGGAGATAAGGTCTAGTTTCTGGTGCCTGAAAACCGCAGTTGGGACGAGATGACGACCTAAGGCCATGGCGGGTCCGATGTGCTCAGTGTGCGGCCAGCTGTCTGGTTGGGACCAGAGGTCCAGGCTCAGGCTGGGTCAGTAGGGGAAATAGTGCCCATGTCAGCCTATATGTTTGGGGTACAGCCGAATGGCGTGCAGGTTGATCCTCATTTGGGGTTTCGGGGTAGACCTGAGGGCAATGTTTTACTTCTGTAGGGCAGGCAGAGTGCGGCATTGTAGTTCTGGATTGCCAAACTGGAGGGCTTGTGGGCCAGTAGTCCTAGGACGGAGTCTGAGAACCCAAGCTAGGCCTAGGTTTCTGGGTGAGGATATGGCAGGCACAATCTACAGACCTCAATAGAGATCTCGTGCATCTGAAGTCAGGGCAAGGGTCAGACGATCGCTCAGGTTGGACTTTCTGCCCTTATGGCCCTTTTTGAAGGGGGTTGGATCACGAGGACATGGGGGTTTTCCCACGATGGGAGTTGTGAGAAGCTCCAAACTGCAAAGATTCTTCTGCAGGACAATTGAGACCTGTTGGTTGGCTCCAGGCCCACGATTCCGAGCAGGGTTCTAAGGATGGATGGCTGGGTAGCCCACCTCGCATTCCAATTGTCTCCAAGCAACAAGACAGTTTAGATCTGCTGGATGTGGGGGGCAACCGAGGAGGCTGAGTTGAAATGGACTCTCCTGTGGATGTGTCCTAATATGTTTTTGTGTCTATGGAGACCTTGGAATGAAGCGGTGGCCCTGGGGCCCTGAAGGGTTCCCCTAAACAGAGGCTTTGACACAGCTCCAACGTGCATGTTTCCCATGTGTAGATGAGATTTGTTTTGATGGGTGAGTCAAGAAACAGCCATATGCTGGTATTGAAATCCAGGCCTCTGAGGAGAGATGCCTGGAAACCAAAGCAATGGATCCGATTAGTGCCTAGAGGCCTGTTCGTTCCTTTTTACCTCTGGGGACATCAGTCTACGGGTCTGAGTGCAGGTAGGTGCTCAGATGGGCTCAGATTGCCCCTGTTTGTCCTGGGAAGCCACAACTCTTGGGATGGCCTCAGGGACTTTGGAGGTTATCCTATTAGTGGGGTTGTGGCCATTGGAATGGGCACATACAATTCCCTTGGAGAGGGCAAGTACAGTCCTCAGGTTTGGCTCCAGGGCCCTGAGCCTGTAGGGTGTGTAGGCCAGAGCTGTTTGGACAGTTGTCTGAAAACACAAACTCGGCTTATGTTTTGGGTCATAGGTATGGCAGGACTGATCTACAGACCATGAGGAGAACACTTCGCGATATGAAAAAAGGGCGAGTGAGAGGCTCTTGCTCAAGTTTTTTGTCTCTGGGTATCGTGTCACTCATGTTCGTGAAATTGCCGGGTGACTTCATGGGAAATGGACGAGTCTTACTCTCTGGGGGTTCGGTCCCGTCCAAAGAGTTTGGGGTCATTCTGGGGATGGAAGAAGTCCGTTTTTTTGTTGTGGTTGATTTGTTTCATTTTGTTTTTCAACCTCAGATGTCCCACCAAATGAGGGATTCCAGAGTAGAGCCCTGGGGAGGGGCGACTGGACAACCAGAAATCTGGTTAAAAATTGGGGCCTTTGGAAATGTCAAGCCCATTATGAAATCTAATGGTACAGCCACTGAGAGGACTTACTAGAGGACAGGACTCACGCTGAAGTCACAATGCGTGTTTATGCTCTCTACGCACGTAAGAATGGGCGGGGCCTCAGGGTGAATGCTGGTTTCTCCTACACTGAACGTTGGACAACATGCCAACCACAAGGTTTCTTGACATGGGTCAGGAAGAGTTCTGATTTCTGCATCACAGTCACTCGTGGGCAGTGATTGGAGATAAGGTCTAGGTTCTGAAGCCTGAAAACTGAGGTAGGGAAGAGATGATGACCTAAGGCCATGGCGGGTCTGATGTGCTCAGAGTGCGGTCAGCTCTCTTGGTGTTGGTCAGCAGGTCCGGGCTCAGGTTTTGTCAGACAGTGCATTAGTGCCCAGGTTAGACTATATAATTTGGGTACATTCGAGTGTCGTGTAGGTTTAACCTCATTTAAGCTGCCTGGGCAGCTCATTAGGCAATATATTTTTTCTAGAGGGCAGGCAGAGTGCTTCATTGTCGGTCCGGAATTGCCAAACTTGAGGGCTTCGGGGCCAGGAGAGTGAGGACGGAAGTCTGAGAACACAAGTTAGTCTTCGGATTCAGGGTGAGGGCACGGCAGGTACCCCCTGCAGATCTCAAGCAATATCTCATGCATCGGAAGTCAGGGCGAGGATCAGACGTTGGCTCAGGTTGGAGTTTCTGTGCATGACGGCCCCTTCATGAATGGAGCGGAATCTCGAGGCCATGGAGGTTTTCCACGTTGGGAGATGTGGGATGCCACCTTCAAGGATTCCTTCTGTGGGACAATTGAGACCTGTTGGACAGCTCCAGGACATCCCATATGGAACGACCCTTGAGCACCGTTCGAGGATGGATGCCTGGGAAGTCCCCCTCACATTCCAATTGTCTCCTAGCAACAAGACAGTTTAGATCTAATGGATCTGCGGGAGCAACCGGGGTGGCTGAGTTGAAATGGACTTTCCTGAGGATGGGTCCTAATGTGTGTTTGTGTCCATGTGGGCCTTGGAATGGGGCAGTGGCACCGGGACCCTGAAGTATTCTCCTAAGCTTTGGACATAGCTCCCATGCACAAGTTTCCTTGTGGAGACGAGATTTCTTCTGATGGGTGCCTCAGGAAATCCCCTCTGCTGGTATTGGAATCCAGGCTTTTGAGGAGACATGCCTGTAAACCAAAGCAATGGATCTGATAATGCCTCAGTTCCTGTCTGGTTCCATCTTCATCTCTGGGGACATCCATCTATGGTATGAGTGGAGGTAAATGCTCAGCTGTTTTCAACCGTTTTTTTTTTTTTTGTCCCGGGCGACCTACACTAATGGGATGGCCTCAGGGACTTTGGAGGGTTCTCCTAATTTGAACGATTTTTGACAATGGAATGGGCAGAATTCCCATGGATTGGGTGGGCGCAGTCCTAATGTGTGGCTCCAGGGGCCCCAGCTGGAGGGAGTGTGGCCCAGGACTTTGAGGACAGAAGTCTGAAAACACAAACTCAGCTTAGGTGTGGGGACTTAGGTATGGCACGCCCGATCTACAAACCATGAGAAGAACTCTTCACGATATGAAGAATGAGCGAGTCTGAGGCCCTTGCTCAGGCTATTGTCTCTGGATTTTGTAACAACGATGGCTGTGGAATGTTTGGGAGTCCTCATGGGCCGTGGACGAATCTTCCTCTCTGTGGATTTGGCGTGATCCCAATTGCTTTTCGTCAATCTGTGGGATGGGAGGACTCCTTTCAGTTTTGTTACCTCAGGTGTCCCACCAAAAGAGGAATTCCAAAGCAGAGCTCTGGGGCAGAGTGAAGGGACAACCCGAACTATGGATAAAAATTGGGGCCTAGGGGCATGGCATGCCCAATATGCTGTCTCTGCATCCAGCCACCCAGAGGCCTTACCTGAGGACTGGGCTCAGGCTGAGGGTCACAATGTGTGTTTGTGACCAATGTGGCCAGCTAGCATGGGCGGGGCCTCATGGGCCACACTGGTTTCAACTACACTGAACGTTGGACAACATGCCAACCACAAGGTTTCTTGCCATGGGTAAGGAGGAGTTCTGATTTCTGCATCACACTCACTTCTTGACATGGACTGGATATAAGGACTATGCCCCGAAGCCTGAAAACTGAGGTAGGGAAGAGATGATGACCTAAGGCCATGGCGGGTCTGATGTGCTCAGTGTGCGGTCAGCTGTCTGGGTGTTGGTCAGGAGGTCCGGGCTCCGGTTGTGTCAGACAGTGCATTCTTGCCCAGGTTAGACTATATAATTTGGGTACATTCGCGTGCCGGTTAGGTTGATCTTCATTTAAGCTGCCTGGGCATCTCATTAGGCAATATATTTTTGCTAGAGGGCAGGCAGAGTGCTTCATTGTTGGTCCGGAATTGCCAAACTTGAGGGCTTGGGGGCCAGGAGAGTGAGGACGGAAGTCTGAGAACACAAGTTAGACTTCGGATTCAGGGTGAGGGCATGGCAGGTACCCCCTGCAGATCTGAACCAATATCTCATGCATCTGAAGTCAGGGCGAGGATCCGACGTTGGCTCAGGTTGGAGTTTCTGTGCATGACGGCCCCTTCATGAAGGGAGCGGAATCTCGAGGCCATGGAGGTTTTCCACGTTGGGAGATGTGGGATGCCCCCTTCAAGGATTCCTTCTGCGAGACAATTGAGACCTATTGGACAGCTCCAGGACATCCCTTATAGAACGACTCCTGAGCACCGTTCGAGGATGGATGCCTGGGAAGTCCGCCTCACATTCCAATTGTCTCCTCGCATCAAGACAGTTTAGATCTAATGGATATGCGGGAGAAACCGGGGTGGCTGAGTTGAAATGGACTTTCCTGAGGATGGGTCCTAATGTGTGTTTGTGTCCATGAGGGCCTTGGAATGATGCGGTGGCACCGGGACCCTGAAGTATTCTCCTAAGCTTTGGACATAGCTCCCATGCACAAGTTTCCTTGTGGAGACGAGATTTGTTCTGATGGGTGCCTCAGGAAATCCCCTCTGCTGGTATTGGAATCCAGGCTTTTGAGGAGACATGCCTGTAAACCAAAGCAATGGATCCGATATACCTCAGGTTGTGTCTGGTTCAATCTTCTTCTCTGGGGACATCCATCTCTGGTATGAGTGGAGGTAGATGCTCAGCTGGTAACAACTTTTTTTTTTTTTTTTTTTTTTTTTTGTCCCGGGCGACCTACACTATAGGAATGGCCTCAGGGACTTTGGAGGGTTCTCCTAATTTGTACGATTTTTGACAATGGAATGGGCAGAATTCCCATGGATTGCGTGGGCACAGTCCTAATGTGTGGCTCCAGGGGCCCCAGCTGGAGTGAGTGTGGCCCAGGACTTTGAGGACAGAAGTCTGAAAACACAAACTCAGCTTAGGTTTGGGGACTTAGGTATGGCACGCCCGATCTACAAACCATGAGAAGAACTCTTCAGGATATGAAGAATGAGCGAGTCAGAGGCCATTGCTCAGGCTATTGTCTCTGGATTTTGTATCAACGATGGCCGTGGAATGTTGGGGAGTCCTCATGGGCCGTGGACGAATCTTCCTCTCTGTGGATTTGGCGTGATCCCAATTGCTTTTCGTCAATCTGTGGGATGGGAGGACTCATTTCAGGTTTGTTACCTCAGGTGTCCCACCAAAAGAGGAATTCCAAAGCAGAGCTCTGGGGCAGAGTGAAGGGACAACCCGAACTATGGATAAAAATTGGGGCCTAGGGGCATGGCAAGCCCAATATGCTGTCTCTGCATCCAGCCACTGAGAGGCCTTACCTGAGGACTGGGCTCAGGCTGAGGGTCACAATGTGTGTTTGTGACCAATGTGGCCCGCTAGCATGGGCGGGGCCTCATGGGCCACACTGGTTTCAACTACACTGAAGGATGGACAACATGCCAACCACAAGGTTTCTTGCCATGGGGAAGGAGTTCTGATTTCTGCATCATTTTCAAAACAGGGCAGTGATTGGAGATCAGGTCTAGGTTCTGAAGGCTGGAAACCGAGGTTGAGATGAGATGACGACCTAAGGCCATGGCAGGTCTAATGTGCTCAGTGTGCTGCCAGCTGTCTGGGTGGGGCCAGGAGGTCCAGGCTCAGGCTGGGTCAGAAAGGCAATAGTGCCCAGGTCAGCCTACATATTTGGGGTACAGCCGAATGGCGTGCAAATTGATCCTCTTTTGGGGATTCTGGGTAGCCCCAGAGGGCAAGGTTTTTCTTCTGGGGGGCAGGCAGAGTGCAGCATTGTAGTTCTGGTTTGCCAAACTGGAGGGCTTGTGGGCCAGTAGTCTGAGGACGGAAGACTGAGAACCCAAGCTAGGCCTAGGTTTCTGCGTGAGGATATGGCAGGCACAATCTACAGACCTCAATCGAGACCTCGTGCATCTGAAGTCAGGGCAAAGGTCAGACGATCGCTCATGTTGGACTTTCTGTCCCTGATGGCCCCTTCTGGAAGGGGGGGTTGGATCACGAGGCCATGGGTGTTTTCCCACGATGGGAGTTGTGAGAAGCTACCAGCTGCAAAGATTCTTCTGCAGGACAATTGAGACCTGTTGGTTGGCTCCAGGCCAACGATTCCGAGCAGGGTTCTAAGGATGGATGGCTGGGTAGCCCACCTCGCATTCCAATGGTCTCCAAGCAACAAGACAGGTTAGATCTGCTGGATGTGGGGGAGCAACCCAGGAGGCTGAGTAGAAATGGACTCTCCTGTGGATGTGTCCTAATATGTTTTGTGCATGTTTCCCATGTGTAGATGAGATTTGTTCTGATGGGTGAGTCAAAAAACAGCCATATGCTGGTATTGAAATCCAGGACTCGGAGGAGAGATGCCTGGAAACCAAAACAATGGATCCGATAGTGCCTAGGGGCCTGTTCTTTCCTTTTAACCTCTGGGGTCATCAGTCTACGGGTCTGAAAGCTGGTAGGTGCTCCGATGGGCTCAGATTGCCCCTGTTTATCCTAGGAAGCCACAACTATTGGGATGGCCTCTGGGACTTTGGAGGTTTATACTATTAGTAGGGCTTTGGCCATTGGAATGGGCACATACAATTCTCTTGTAGAGGGCAAGTCAGTCCTCAGGTTTGGCTCCATGGCCCTGAGCCTGTAGGGTGTGTAGGCCAGAGCTGTTTGGACAGTTGTCTGAAAACACAAACTCGGCTTATGTTTCGGGTCATAGGTATGACAGGACTGATCTACAGACCATGAGGAGAAGTCTTCGCGATATGAAAAAAGGGCGAGTGTGAGGCTCTTGCTCAAGTTTTTGTCTCTGGATATCGTGTCACTCATGGTCGTGAAATTTCTGGGTGACTCAATGGGAAATGGTCGAGTCTTACTCTCTGGTGTTCGGCCCCGTCGAAAGAGTTTGGGGTTTTTCTGGGGATGGAAGAAGTCCGTTTTGTTGTTGTTGTTGTTTTGTTTTGTTTTGTTTTTCAACCTCAGATGTCCCACCAAATGAGGGATTCCAGAGTAGAGCCCTGGGGAGGGGCGACTGGACAACCAGAAATCTGGTTAAAAATTGGGGCCTAGGGACATGTCAAGCCCATTATGATATCTAATGGTCCAGCCACTGAGAAGACTTACTAGAGAACAGGACCCATGCTGAGGTCACAATGAGTGTTTATGCTCTCGTCGCACTCAAGAATGGGCGGGGGCTCAGGGTGAATGCTGTTTTCTCCTACACTGAACGTTGGACACATGCCAACCACAAGGTTTCTTGCCATGGGTAAGGAGGTGTTCTGATTTCTGCATCACACTCAACCCTGGACATGGATGGGAGATAAGGACTCGGCCCCGAAGCCTGAAAATTGAGGTAGGGAAGAGATGATGACCTAAGGCCATGGCGGGACTGATGTGCTCAGTGTGCGGTCAGCTGTCTGGGTGTTGGTCAGGAGGTCCGGGCTCAGGTTGTGTCAGACAGTGCCTTCGTGCCCAGGTTAGACTATATAATTTGGGTACATTCAATTGCCGTGAGGGTGATCCTCATTTAAGCTGCCTGGGCTGCTCATTAGGCAATATATTTTTTCTAGAGGGCAGGCAGAGTGCTTCATTGTTGGTCCTAAATTGCCAAACTTGAGGGCTTGGGGTCCAGGAGAGTGAGGACGGCAGTCTGAGAACACAAGCTAGACTTCGGATTCAGGTGAGGGCACGGCAGGTACCCCCTGCAGATCTGAACCAATATCTCATGCATCTGAAGTGAGGGCGAGGATCAGTCGTTGGCTCAGGTTGAGTTTCTGTGCATGACGGCCCCTTCATGAAGGGAGCGGAATCTCGAGGCCAAGGAGGTTTTCCACGTTGGGAGATGTGGGATGCCCCCTTCAAGGATTCCTTCTACAGGTCAATTGAGACCTATTGGTCAGCTCCAGGACATCCCATATGGAACGACTCCTGAGCACCGTTCGAGGATGGATGCCTGGGAAGTCCGCCTCACATTACAATTGTCTCCTAGCAACAAGACAGTTTAGATCTAATGGATCTGCGGGAGCAACCGGGGTGGCTGAGTTGAAATGGACTTATTTGAGGATGGGTCCTAATGTGTGTTTGTGTCCATGAGGGCCTTGGAATGGGGCGGTGGCACCGGGGCCCTGAAGTATTCTTCTAAGCTTTGGACATAGCTCCCATGCACAAATTTCATTGTGGAGACGAGATTTATTCTGATGGGTGCCTCAGGAAATCCCCTCTGCTGGTATTGGAATCCAGGCTTTTGAGGAGACATGCCTGTAAACCAAAGCAATGGATCCGATAATGCCTCAGTTCCTGTCTGGTTATATCTTCTTCTCTGGGGATATCCATCTCTGGTATGAGTGGAGGTAGATGCTCAGCTGGTATCAACCGTTTTTTTTTTTTTTTTTTTTTTTTTTTTTTTTTTTTTTTGTCCCGGGCGACCTACACTATAGGGATGGCCTCAGGGACTTTGGAGGGTTCTCCTAATTTGAACGATTTTTGACAATGGAATGGGCAGAATTCCCATGGATTGGGTGGGGGCAGTCCTAATGTGTGGCTCCAGGGGCCCAAGCTGGAGGGATTGTGGCCCAGGACTTTGAGGACAGAAGACTGAAAAGGCAAACTCAGCTTAGGTTTGGGGACTTAGGTCAGGCACGCCCGATCTACAAACCATGAGAAGAACTCTTCAGGAAATGAAGAATGAGCGAGTCTGAGGCGCTTGCTCTGGCTTTTGTCTCTGGATTTTGTATCAGCGATGTCCGTGGAATGTTGGGGAGTCCTCATGGGCCGTGGACGAATCTTCCTCTCTGTGTATTTGGCTTGAACCCAGTTGCTTTTCGTCAATCTGTGGGATGGGAGTACTACTCTCAGGTTTGTTAACTCAGGTGTCCCACCAAAAGAGGAATTCCAAAGCAGAGCTCTGGGGAAGAGTGAAGGGACATCCCGAACTATGGATAAAAATTGGGGCCTAGGGGCATGGCAAGCCCAATATACTGTCTCTGCATCCAGCCACTGAGAGGCCTTACCTGAGGACTGGGCTCAGGCTGAGGGTCACAATGTGTGTTTGTGACCAATATGGCCCGCAATCATGGGCGGGCCCTCATGGGCCACACTGGTTTCAACTACACTGAAGGATGGACAACATGCCAACCACAAGGTTTCTTGCATGGGAAAAGAGTTCTGATTTATGCATCATTTCAAACCAGGGCAGTGATTGGAGATCAGGTCTAGGTTCTGAAGCCTGGAAACCGAGGTTGAGATGAGATGACGACCTAAGGCCATGGCGGGTTTAATGTGCTCAGTGTGCTGCCAGCTGTCTGGGTGGGGCCAGGAGGTCCAGGCTCAGGCTGGGTCAGAAAGGGAAATAGTGCCCAGGTCAGCCTACATATTTGGGGTACAGCCGAATGGCGTGCAAGTTGATCCTCATTTGGGGATTCTGGGTAGGCCCAGAGGGCAAGGTTTTTCTTCTGGGGGGCAGGCAGAGTGCAGCATTGTAGTTCTGGTTTGCCAAACGGGAGGGCTTGTGGGCCAGTAGTCTGAGGACGGAAGTCTAGGAACCCAAGCTAGGCCTAGGTTTCTGGGTGAGGATATGGAAGGCACAATCTACAGACCTCAATCGAGACCTCGTGCATCTGAAGTCAGGGCAAAGGTCAGACGATCGCTCATGTTGGACTTTCTGTCCCTGATGGCCCCTTCTTGAAGGGGGTGTTGGATCACGAGGCCATGGGTGTTTTCCCACGATGGGAGTTGTGAGAAGCTACCAGCTGCAAAGATTCTTCTGCAGGACAATTGAGACCTGTTGGTTTGCTCCAGGCCAATGATTCCGAGCAGGGTTCTAAGGATGGATGGCTGGGTAGCCCACCTCGCATTCCAATGGTCTCCAAGCAACAAGACAGGTTAGATCTGCTGGATGTGGGGGGGCAACCGAGGAGGCTGAGTTGAAATGGACTCTCCTGTGGATGTGTCCTAATATGTTTTTGTGTCTATGGAGACCTAGGAATGAAGCGGGGGCACTGGGGCCCTGAAGGATTATCCTAAACAGAGGCTTTGAAACAGCTCCAACGTGCATGTTTCCCATGTGTAGATGAGATTTGTTCTGATGGGTGAGTCAAAAAACAGCCATATGCTGGTATTGAAATCCAGGCCTCGGAGGAGAGATGCCTGGAAACCAAAACAATGGATCCGATTAGTGCCTAGGGGCCTGTTCGTTCCTTTTTACCTCTGGGGACATCAGTCTACGGGTCTGAGTGCAGGTAGGTGCTCAGATGGGCTCAGATTACCCCTGTTTGTCCTGGGAAGCCACAACTATTGAGATGGCCTCAGGGACTTTGTTGGTTTATACTTTTAGTAGGGCTTTGGCCATTGGAATGGGCACATAAAATTCTCTTGTAGAGGGCAAGTACAGTCCTCAGGTTTGGCTCCAGGGGCCTGAGCCTGTAGGGTGTGTAGGCCAGAGCTGTTTGGTCAGTTGTCTGAAAACACAAACTCGGCTTATATTTCGGGTCATAGGTTTGGGAGGACTGATCTACAGACCATGAGGAGAAGCCTTCGCGATATGAAAAGAGGGCGAGTGTGAGGCTCTTGCTCAAGTTTTTGTCTCTGGATATCGTGTCACTCTTGGTCGTGAAATTTCTGGGTGACTCAATGGGAAAGGGACGAGTCTTACTCTCTGGTGTTTCGGCCCCGTCGAAAGAGTTTGGGGTCATTCTGGGGATGGAAGAAGTCCGTTTTGTTGTTGTTGTTGTTTTGTTTTGTTTTGTTTTTCAACCTCAGATGTCCCACCAAATGAGGGATTCCAGAGTAGAGCCCTGGGGAGGGGCGACTGGACAACCAGAAATCTGGTTAAAAATTGGGGCCTAGGGAAATGTCAAGCCCATTATGATATCTAATGATCCAGCCACTGAGAGGACTTACTAGAGGACAGGAATCAGCTGAGGTCACAATGCGTGTTTATGCTCTCCTCGCACTCAAGAATGGGCGGGGCCTCAGGGTGAATGCTGGTTTCTCCTACACTGAACGTTGGACAACATGCCAACCGCAAGGTTTCTAGCCATGGGTAAGGAGGAGTTCTGATTTCTGCATCACACTCACCCCTGAACATGGATTGGAGATAAGGACTCGGCCCCGAAGCCTGAAAACTGAGGTAGGGAAGAGATGATGACCTAAGGCCATGGCGGGACTGATGTGCTCAGTGTGCGGTCAGCTGTCTGGGTGTTGGTCAGGAGGTCCGGGCTCAGGTTGTGTCAGACAGTGCATTCGTGCCCAGGTTAGACTATATAATTTGGGTACATTCGAGTGCCGTGTATGTTGATCCTCATTTAAGCTGCCTGGGCAGCTCATTAGGCAATATATTTGTTCTAGAGGGCAGGCAGAGTGCTTCATTGTTGGTCCGGAATTGCCAAACTTGAGGGCTTGGGGGCCAGGAGAGTGAGGACGGAAGTCTGAGAACACAAGCTAGACTTCGGATTCAGGGTGAGGGCACGGCAGGTACCCCCTGCAGATCTGAACCAATATCTCATACATCTGAAGTGAGGGCGAGGATCAGACGTTGGCTCAGGTTGGAGTTTCTGTGCATGACGTCCCTTCATGAAGGGGGCCTAATCTCGAGGCCATGGAGTTTTTCCACGTTGGGAGATGTGGGATGACCCCTTCAAGGATTCCTTTTGCGGGACATTGAGACCTATTGGACAGCTCCAGGACATCCCATATGGAACGACTCCTGAGCACCGTTCGAGGATGGATGTCTGGGAAGTCCGCCTCACATTCCAATTGTCTCCTAGCAACAAGACAGTTTAGATCTAATGGATCTGCGGGAGCAACCGGGGTGGCTGAGTTGAAATGGACATTCCTGAGGATGGGTCCTAATGTGTGTTTGTGTCCATGAGGGCCTTGGAATGGGGCGGTGGCACCGGGGCCCTGAAGTATTCTCCTAAGCTTTGGACATAGCTCCCATGCACAAGTTTCCTTGTGGAGACCAGATTTGTTCTGATGTGTGCCTCAGGAAATCCCCTCTGCTGGTATTGGAATCCAGGCTTTTGAGGAGACATGCCTGTAAACCAAAGCAATGGATCCGATAATGCCTCAGGTCCTGTCTGGTTCAATCTTCTTCTCTGGGGACAACTATCTCTGGTATGAGTGGAGGTAGATGCTCAGCTGGTATAAACTGTTTTTTTTTTTTTTTTTGTCCCGGGCGACCTACACTAGATGGATGGCCTCAGGAACTTTGGAGGGTTCTCCTGATTTGTACGATTTTTGACAATGGAATGGGCAGAATTCCCAAGATTGGGTGGGCGCATTCCTAATGTGTGGCTCCAGGGGCCCCAGCTGGAGGGAGTGTGGCCCAGGACTTTAAGGACAGAAGTCTGAAAACACAAACTCAGCTTAGGATTGGGAACTTAGGTATGGCACGCCCGATCTACAAACCATGAGAAGAACTCTTCAGGATACGAAGAATGAGTGAGTCTAAGGGGCTTTCTCAGGCTTTTGTCTCTGGATTTTGTATCAGCGATGGCCGTCTCTGGATCCAGCCACTCAGAGGCATTACCTGAGGACTGGGCTCAGGCTGAGGGTCACAATGTGTGTTTGTGACCAATGTGGCCTGCAAGCATGGGCGGGGCCTCATGGGCCACACTGGTTTCAACTTCACTGAACGTTGGACAACATGCCAACCACAAGGTTTCTTGCCATGGGAAAAGAGTTCTGTTTTATGCATCATTTTCAAACCAGGGCAGTGATTGGAGATCAGGTCTAGGTTCTGAAGCCTGGACCGAGGATGAGAAGAGATGACGACACAAGGCCATGGCGGGTCCGATGTGCTCAGTGTGCTGCCAGCTGTCTGGGTGGGGCCAGGAGGTCCAGGCTCAGGCTGGGTCAGAAAGGGAAATAGTGCCCAGGTCAGCCTACATATTTGGGGTAGAGCCGAATGGCGTGCAAGTTGATCCTCATTTGGGGATTCTGGGTAGCCCCAGAGGGCAATGTTTTTCTTCTGAAGGGCAGGCAGAGTGCAGCATTGTAGTTCTGGTTTGCCAAACTGGAGGGCTTGTGGGCTAGTAGTCTGAGGACGGAAGTCTGAGAACCCAAACTAGGCCTATGTTTATGGGTGAGAATATGGCAGGCACAATCTACAGACCTCAATCGAGATCTCATGCATCTGAAGTCAGGGCAAAGACAGGCGATTGCTCCTGTTGGACTTTCTGTCCCTTCTTGAAGGGGGGGTGGATCACGAGGCCATAAGGGTTTTCCCACGATGGGAGTTGTGAGAAGATCCCAACTGCAAAGATTCTTCTGCAGGACAATTGAAACCTGTTGGTTGCCTCCAGGCCAACGATTCCAAGCAGGGTTCTAAGGATGGATGGCTGGATAGACCTCCTCGCATTCCAATTGTCTCCAAGCAACAAGACAGGTTAGATCTGCTGGATGTGGGGGAGCAACCGAGGAGGCTGAGTTGAAATGGACTCTCCTGTGGATGTGTCCTAATATGTTTTTGTTTCTATGGAGACCTAGGAATGAAGTGGGGGCACTGGGGCCCTGAAGCATTATCCTAAACAGAGGCTTTGAAACAGCTCCAACGTGCATGTTTCCCATGTGTAGATGAGATTTGTTCTGATGGGTGAGTCTAGAAACAGCCATATGCTGGTATTGAAATCCAGGCCTCGGAGGAGAGATGCCTGGAAACCAAAACAATGGATCCGATTAGTGCCTAGGGTCCTGTTCGTTCCTTTTTACCTCTGGGGACATCAGTCTATGGGTCTGAGTGCATGTAGGTGCTCCGATGGGCTCAGATTGCCCCTGTTTGTCCTGGGAAGCCACAACTATTGGGATGGCCTCAGGGACTTTGGAGGTTTATACAATTAGTAGGGCTTTGGCCATTGGAATGGGCACATACAATTCTCTTGTAGAGGGCAAGTACAGTCCTCAGGTTCGGCTCCAGGGCCCTGAGCCTGTAGGGTGTGTATGCCAGATCTGTTTGGTCAGCTGTCTGAAAACACAAACTCGGCTTATGTTTCGGGTCATAGGTATGGCAGGACTGATCTACAGACCATGAGGATAAGTCAGGGATAGGATCAGACGATCGCTCAGGTTGGAGTATCTGTCCCTGATGGCCCCTCATGAATGGGGGGGCATCACGAGGCCATGGGGGTTTTCCCACGATGGGAGTTGTGAGAAGCTCCAAACTGCAGAGAGTCTTCTGCAGGACAACTGAGACCTGTTGTTTGGCTCCATTCCAATGATTCTGAGCAGGGTTCTAAGGATGAATGGCTGGGTAGCCCACCTCGCATTCCAATTGTCTCCTAGCAACAAGAAAGGTTAGATCTCCTTGATCTTTGGGAAGCAATCGAGGAGGATAGTTGAAATGGAAACCCCTGGGGATGGGTCGTAATGTGCTTTTGTGTCTATGGAGACCTTGGAATGAAGCGGTGGCACTGGGGCCCTAAAGAATTCTTCTAAACAGAGGCTTTGACACAGCTCCAACGTGCAAGTTTTTCGTGTAGATGAGATGTTTTCTGATGGGTGAGTCAAGAAACAGCTAGATGCTCTTTTGAAATCCAGGCCTCTCAGGAGAGATGCCTGGAAACCAAAGCAATGGATCTGATTAGTGCCTAGGGGCCTGTTCTTTCCTTTTTACCTCTGGGGACAACTGTCTATGGGTCTGAGTGCAGGTAGGTGCTCAGTTGGGCTCAGATTGCCCCTGTTTTTCCTGGGAAGCCACCACTATTGAGATGGATCATGGACTTTGGAGGTTTATCCTATTAGAAGGGTTGTGGCCATGGGAATGGGCACACACAATTCCCTTAGAGAGGGCAAGTACAGTTCTCAGGTTTGGCTCCAGGGGCCTGAGCCTGTAGGTTGTGTAGGCCAGGGCTGTTTGGACAGTTGTCTGAAAACACAAACTCGGCTTATGTTTCGGGTCATAGGTATTGCAGGACTGACCTACAGACCATGAGGAGAACTCTTCGGGATTTGAAAGAAGGGCGAGTGTGAGGCTCCTGCTCAAGTTTTTGTCTCTGGATATCGTGTCACACATGGTCGTGGAATTTCTGGGTGACTTCATGGGAAATGGACGAGTCTTACTCTCTGGAAGTTTGGCCCCGTCCAAAGAGTTTAGGGTCAATCTGTGGGCTGGAAGAAGTCCGTTTTTTTTTTTGTTTGTTTTCTTTTTTAACCTCAGGTGTCCCACCAAATGAGGGATTCCAGAGTAGAGCCCTGGGGAGGGGCGACTGGACAATCAGAAATCTGGTTAAAAATTGGGGCCTAGGGACATGTCAAGCCCATTATGACATCTAATGGTCCAGACACTGAGAGGACTTACTAGAGAACAGGACTCATGCTGAGGGTCACAATGCGTATGTATGCCCTCATCGCACACAAGAATGGGCGGGGCCTCAGGGTGAATGCTGGTTTCTCCTACACTGAACGTTGGACAACGTGCCAACCACAAGGGTTCTTGCCATTGGTAAGGAGGAGTTCTGATTTCTGCATCACACTCACCCCTGGGCAGTGATTGGAGATAAGGTCTCGGTTCTGAAGCCTGAAAACGGAGGTAGGAAAGAGATGATGACCTAAGGCCATGGCGGGTTTTATGTGCTCAGTGTACGGTCAGCTTTCGGGGTGTTGGTCAGGCGGTTCTGGCTCAGGTTGTGTTCGACAGTGCATTAGTGCCCAGGTTAGACTATATAATTGGGTAACGTCGAGTGCTGTGTAGGTTTATCCTCATTTAAGGTGCCTGGGCAGCTCATGAGGCAATAATTTTTTTTTTAGAGGGCAGGCAGAGTGCTGCATTGTGGGTCCGGTATTGACAAACTAGAGGGCTTCGGGGCCAGGAGTGTGAGGATGGAAGTCTGAGAAGACAAGCTAGACTTGGGTTTCAGGGTGAGGGCACGGAAGGTACCCCCTGCAGATCTGAACCAATATCTCATGCATCTGAAGTCAGGGCGAGGATCAGACATTGGCTCAGGTTGGCTATTCTGTGCATGACGGCCGCTTCATGAAGGGAGCGGAATCTCGGGGCCATTGAGATTTTCCCACGTTGGGAGTTGTGGGATGCCCCCTTCAAGGATTCCTTCTGCGGGACAATTGAGACCTGTTGGACAGCTCCAGGACATCTCATATGGAATGACTACAGAGCACCGTTCGGGGATGGATGCCTGGGAAGCCCGCCACGCATTCCATGTGTCTCCTAGCAACAAGACAGTTTAGTTCTGATGGCTCTGCCGGAGCAACCGGGGTGGCTGAATTGAAATGGACTTTCCTGAGGATGGGTCCTAATGTGTTTTTGTGTCCATGAGGGCCTTGGAATGGGGCGGTGGCACCGGGACCCAGAAGTACTCTCCTAAGCTTTGGACATGGCTCCCATGCACAGGTTTCCTTGTGGAGACGAGATGAGTTCTGATGGGTGCCTCAGGAAAACCCCTATGCTCGTATTGGAATCAGGCTTTTGAGGACACATGCCTGTAACCCAAATCAATGGATCCTATTATGGCCTACGGTCCTTTCTGGTTCAATCTTCTTCTCTGGGGACATCCATCTATGGTATGAGTGGAGGTCGATTATCAGCTGGTGTCAGAGAGCACTTTTTTTTCCGGGCGACCTACACTATTGGGATGGCCTCAGGGACTTTGGAGGTTTCTCCTAATTTGTATGATTTTGGACCATGGAATGGGCAGAATTCCCATGGATGGTAGTCCCAGTCCTAATGTGTGTCTCCAGGGGTCCAGCTTGGAGGGTGTGTGGCCCAAGACTTTGAGGACAGAAGTCTGAAAACACAAACTCAGCTTAGGTTTGGGGACGTAGGTATGGCAGGCCCAATCTACAAACCATGAGAAGAACTCTTCAGGATATGAAGAAAGTGCGAGTCTGAGGCGCTTGCTCAGGCTTTTGTCTCTGGATTTTGTATCAGCGATGGCCGTGGAATGTCGGGGAGGTCTCATGGGCCATGGACGAATCTTCCTCTCTGAGGATTTGGCCCGATTCCCAATTGCTTTTCGTCAATCTGTGGGATGGGATGACTCATTTCAATTTTGTTTCCTCAGGTGTCCCACCAAAAGAGGAATTCCAAAGCAAAGCCGTGGGGAAGACTGAAGGGACAACCCGAACTATGGTTAAAACTTGGTGGTAGGGGCAAGGCAAGCCCAATATGCTATCTCTTCATCCAGCCACTGAGTGGCCTTACTTGAGGACTGGGCTCAGCCTGAGGGTCACAATGTGCGTTTGTGACCAATGTGGCCGGCGAGCATGGGCGGGGCCTCATGGGCCACACTGGTTTCAACTACACTGAACGTTGGACAACATGCCAACCACAAGGTTTCTTGCCATGGGGAAGGAGTTCTGATTTCTGCATCACCTTCAACCCTGGGCAGTGATTGGAGATAAGGTCTAGGTTCTGAAACCTGAAAACCGAGGTTGGGTAAAGATGAGGACCTAAGTCCACGGCGGCTCGATGTGCTCACTGTGTGGCCAGCTGTCTGGGAGGGGCCAGGGGTCCAGGCTCAGCCTGTTTCAGAAAGGGCATTAGCGCCCTGGTCAGCCTATGTATTTGGGGTACAGCCAAGGTCGGTGCAGGTTGATCCTCATTTGGGGTTACTGGGTAGCCCCAGAGGACAATGTTTTTCTTCTGGAGGGCGGGCAGGGTGCTGCATTGTAGTTCTGGATTGCCAAACTGGACGGCTTGTGGGGCAGTATTCTGACGACCAAAGTCTGAGAACACAAGCTAGGCTTAGGTTTCTGGGTGAGGCCATGGCAGGCACAATTTACAGACCTGAATCGAGATCTCGTGCATCTGAAGTCAGGGCGAGGATCAGACGATCACTCAGGTTGGAGTTTCTGTCCCTGATGGCCCCTTCATGAATGGGGGGGCATCACGAGTCCATGGGGGTTTTCCCACGATGGGAGTTGTGAGAAGCTCCAAACAGCAGAGAGTCTTCTGCAGAACAATTGAGACCTTTTGTTTGGGTCCAAGCCAATGATTCTGATCAGGGTTCTAAGGATGGATGGCTGGGAAGCCCACCTCGCATTCCAATTGTCTCCTAGAAACAAGATAGGTTAGATCTCCTGGATCTGTGGGGAGCAACTGAGGACGCTGAGTTGAAATGGACACCCCTGGGGATGGGTCCTAATGTGCTTTTGTGTCTATGGAGACCTTGGAATGAAGCGGTGGCACTGGGGCCCTAAAGGGTTCTCCTAAACAGAGGCTTTGACACAGCTCCAACGTGCAAGTTTCCCATGTGTAGATGAGATGTTTTCGATGGGTGAGTTAAGAAACAGCTATATGCTGTTTTGAAATCCAAGCCTATGAGGAGAGATGCCTGGAAACCAAAGAAATGGATCTGATTAGTGCCTAGGGGCCTGTTCTTTTCTTTATACCTCTGGAGACATCTGTCTATGGGTCGGAGTGCAGGTAGGTGCTCAGTTGGGCTCAGATTGCCCCTGTTTTTCCTGGGAAGCCACCACTATTGAGATGGATCAAGGACTTTGGAGGTTTATCCTATTAGAAGCGTTGTGCCTTTGGAATGGGCACACACAATTCCCTTGGAGAGGGCAAGTATAGTCCTCAGGGTTGGCTCCAGGGGCCTGAGCCTGTAGGTTGTGTAGGCCAGGGCTGTTTGGACAGTTGTCTGAAAACACAAACTCGGCTTATGTTTCGGGTCATAGGTATGGCAGGACTGACCTACAGACCATGAGGAGAACTCTTCGGAATTTGAAAAAAGGGCGAGTGTGAGGCTCCTGCTCAAGTTTTTGTCTCTGGATATCGTGTCACTCATGGTCGTGGAATTTCTGGGTGACTTCAAGGGAAATGGACGAGTCTTACTCTCTGGTGGTTTGGCCCCGTCCAAAGAGTTTGGGGTCAATCTATTGGCTGGAAGAAGTCCGTTTTTATTTTGTTGTTGTTGTTGTTGTTTTCTTTTTTAACCTCAGGTGTCCCACCAAATGAGGGATTCCAGTGTAGAGCCCTGGGGAGGGGCGACTGGACAGTCAGAAATCTGGTTAAAAATTGGGGTCTAGGGACATGTCAAGCCCATTATGACATCTAATGGTCCAGCCACTGAGAGCACTTACTAGAGGACAGTACTCATTCTGAAGGTCACAATGCGTATGTATGCCCTCATCGCACGCAAGAATGGGCGGGGCCTCAGTGTGAATGCTGGTTTCTCCTACACTGAACATTGGACAACTTGCCAACCACAAGGGTTATTGCCATGGGTAAGGAGGAGTTCTGATTTCTGCATCACACTCACCCCTGGGCAGTGATTGGAGATAAGGTCTCGGTTCTGAAGCCTGAAAACGGAGGTAGGGAAGAGATGATGACCTAAGGCCATGGCGGGTTTTATGTGCTCAGTGTGCGGTCAGGTTTCTGGGTGTTGGTCAGGAGGTCCGGGCTCAGGTTGTGTTCGACAGTGCATTAGGGCCCAGGTTAGACTATATAATTTGGGTAACGTCGAGTGCTGTGTAGGTTTATCCTCATTTAAGGTGCCTGGGCAGCTCATGAGGCAATAATTTTTTTTCTAGAGGGCAGGCAGAGTGCTGCATTGTGGGTCTGGAATTGCCAACCTTGAGGGCTTCGGGGCCAGGAGTGTGAAGACGGAAGTCTGAGAAGACAAGCTAGACTTCGGATTCAGGGCGAGGGCACGGTAGGTACCCCCTGCAGATCTGAATCAATATCTCATGCATCTGAAGTCAGGGTAAGGATCAGACGTTGGCTCAGTTTGGAGTTTCTGTGCATGACGGCCCCTTCATGAAGGGAGCGGAATCTCGGGGCCATTGAGGTTTTCCCACGTTGGGAGTTGTGGGATGCCCCCTTCAAGGATTCCTTCTGCGGGACAATTGAGACCTGTTGGACAGCTCCAGGACATCCCATATGGAATGACTCCAGAGCACCATTCGCGGATGGATGACTGGGAAGCCCGCCTCGCATTCCAATAGTCTCCTAGCAACAAGACAGTTTAGATCTGATGCCTCTGCCGGAGCAACCGGGATGGCTGAGTTGAAATGGACTTTCCTGAGGGTCCGTCCTAATGTGTTTTTGTGTCCATGAGGGCCTTGGAATGGGGCGGTGGCACCGGGACCCTGAAGTACTCTCCTAAGCTTTGGACATGGCTCCCATGCACAGGTTTCCTTGTGGAGACGAGATGAGTTCTGATGCGTGCCTCAGGAAAACCCCTATGCTCGTATTGGAATCAGGCTTTTGAGGACACATGCCTGTAACCCAAATCAATGGATCCTACTATGGCCTACGGTCCTTTCTGGTTCAATCTTCTTCTCTGGGGACATCCATCTATGGTATGAGTGGAGGTCGATTATCAGCTGGTGTCAGAGAGCACTTTTTTTTCCGGGCGACCTACACTATTGGGATGACCTCAGGGACTTTGGAGGTTTCTCCTAATTTGTATGATTTTGGACCATGGAATGGGCAGAATTCCCATGGATTGGTAGTCCCAGTCCTAATATGTGTCTCCCGGGGTCCAGCCTGGAGGGTGTGTGGCCCAAGACTTTGAGGACAGAAGTCTGAAAACACAAACTCAGCTTAGGTTTGGGGACGTAGGTATGGCAGGCCCGATCTACAAACCATGTGAAGAACTCTTCAGGAAATGAAGAAAGTGCGAGTCTGAGGCGCTTGCTCAGGCTTTTGTCTCTGGATTTTGTATCAGCGATGGCCGTGGAATGTCGGGGAGGCCTCATGGGCCATGGACGAATCTTCCTCTCTGAGGATTTGGCCCGATTCCCAATTGCTTTTCGTCAATCTGTGGGATGGGACGACTCATTTCAGTTTTGTTACCTCAGGTGTCCCACCAAAAGAGGAATTCCAAAGCAAAGCCATGGGGAAGACTGAAGGGACAACCCGAACTATGGTTAAAAATTGGGGCCTAGGGGCAAGGCCAGCCCAATATGCTATCTCTTCATCCAGCCACTGAGTGGCCTTACTTGAGGACTGGGCTGAGCCTGAGGGTCACAATGTGCGTTTGTGACCAATGTGGCCGGCGAGCATGGGCGGGGCCTCCTGGGCCACACTAGTTTCAACTACACTGAACGTTGGACAACATGCCAACCACAAGGTTTCTTGCCATGGGGAAGGAGTTCTGATTTCTGCATCACCTTCAACCCTGGGCAGTGATTGGAGATAAGGTCTAGGTTCTGAAACCTGAAAACCGAGGTTGGGTAGAGATGAGGACCTAAGTCCACGGCGGCTCGATGTGCTCAGTGTGCGGCCAGCTGTCTGGGAGGGGCCAGGGGTCCAGTCTCAGCCTGTGTCAGAAAGGGCATTAGCGCCCTGGTCAGCCTATGTATTTGGGGTACAGCCAAAGTCGGTGCAGGTTGATCCTCATTTGGGGTTACTGGGTAGCACCAGAGGACAATGTTTTTCTTCTGGAGGGCGGGCAGGGTGCTGCATTGTAGTTCTGGATTGCCAAACTGGACGGCTTGTGGGCCAGTAGTCTGACGACCAAAGTCTGAGAACACAAGCTGGGCTTAGGTTTCTGGGTGAGGCCATGGCAGGCACAATCTACAGACCTGAATCGAGATCTCGTGCATCTGAAGTCAGGGCGAGGATCAGACGATCGCTCAGGTTGGAGTTTCTGTCCCTGTTGGCCCCTTCATGAATGGGGGGGCATCACGAGGCCATGGGGGTTTTCCCACGAAGGGAGTTGTGAGAGGCTCCAAACTGCAGAGAGTCTCCTGCAGAACAATTGAGACCTGTTGTTTGGGTCCAGGCCAATGATTCTGAGCAGGGTTCTAAGGATGGATGGCTGGGTAGCCCACCTCGCATTCCAATTGTCTCCTAGCAACAAGACAGGATGAATCTCCTGGATCTGTGGGGAGCAACCGAGGACGCTGAGTTGAAATGGACACCCCTGGGGATGGGTCCTAATGTGCTTTTGTGTCTATGGAGACCTTGGAATGAAGCGGTGGCACTGGGGCCCTAAAGGGTTCTCCTAAACAGAGGCTTTGACACAGCTCCAACCTGCAAGTTTCCCAAGTGTAGATGAGATGTTTTCTGATGGGTGAGACAAGAAACAGCTATATGCTGCTTTTGAAATCCAGGCCTCTGAGGAGAGATGCCTGGAAACCAAAGCAATGGATCTGATTATGCCTAGGGGCCTGTTCTTTCCTTTTTACCTCTGGAGACATCTGTCTATGGGTCTGAGTGCAGGTAGGTGCTCAGTTGGGCTCAGATTTCCCCTGTTTTTCCTGGGAAGCCAACACTATTGAGATGGATCAGGGACTTTGGAGGTTTATCCTATTTGAAGGGTTGTGGCCATTGGAATGGGCACACACAATTCCCTTGGAGAGGGCAAGTATAGTCCTCAGGTTTGGCTCCAGGGGCCTGAGCCTGTAGGTTGTGTAGGCCAGGGCTGTTTGGACAGTTGTCTGAAAACACAAACTCGGCTTATGTTTCGAGTCATAGGTATGGCAGGACTGACCTACAGACCATGAGGAGAACTCTTCGGGATTTGAAAAAAGGGCGAGTGTGAGGCTCCTGCTCAAGTTTTTGTCTCTGGATATCGTGTCACCCATGGTCGTGGAATTTCTGGGTGACTTCATGGGAAATGGACGAGTCTTACTCTATGGTGGTTTGGCCCCGTCCAAAGAGTTTGGGGTCAATCTGTGGGCTGGAAGAAGTCCTTTTTTTTTTTTTTTTGTTGTTGTTGTTGTTGTTTTCTTTTTTAACCTCAGGTGTCCCACCAAATGAGGGATTCCAGAGTAGAGCCCTGTTGAGGGGCGACTGGACAATCAGAAATCTGGTTAAAAATTGGGGCCCAGGGACATGTCAAGCCCATTATGACATCTAATGGTCCAGCCACTGAGAGGACTAACTAGACAACAGGAATCATGCTGAGGTTCACAATGCGTATGTATGCCCTCGTCGCATGTAAGAATGGGCGGGGCCTTAGGGTGAATGCTAGTTTCTCCTACACTGAACGTTGGATAACGTGCCAACCACAAGGGTTCTTTCCATGGGTAAGGAGGAGTTCTGATTTCTACATCACACTCACCCCTGGGCAGTGATTGGAGATAAGGTCTCGGTTCTGAAGCCTGAAAACGGAGGTAGGGAAGAGATGATGACCTAAGGCCATGGCGGGTTTTATGTGCTCAGTGTGCGGTCAGCTTTCTGGGTGTTGGTCAGGAGGTCCGGGCTCAGGTTGTGTTCGACAGTGCATTAGGGCCCTGGTTAGACTATATAATTTGGGTAACGTCGAGTGCTGTGTAGGTTTATCCTCATTTAAGGTGCCTGGGCAGCTCATGAGGCAATAATTTTTTTTCTAGAGGGCAGGCAGAGTGCTGCATTGTTGGTCCGGAATTGCCAACCTTGAGGGCTTCGGGGCCAGGAGTGTGAGGACGGAAGTCTGAGAAGACAAGCTAGACTTGGGTTTCAGGGTGAGGGCACGGCAGGTACCCCCTGCAGATCTGAACCAATATCTCATGCATCTGAAGTCAGGGCAAGGATCAGACGTTGGCTCAGGTTGGAGTTTCTGTGCATGACGGCCGCTTCATGAAGGGAGCGGAATCTCGGGGCCATTGAGGTTTTCCCACGTTGGGAGTTGTGGGATGCCCCCTTCAAGGATTCCTTCTGCGGGACAATTGAGACCTGTTGGACAGCTCCAGGACATCCCATATGGAATGACTCCAGAGCACCATTCGCGGATGGATGCCTGGGAAGCCCGCCTCGCATTCCAATTGTCTCCTAGCAACAAGACAGTTTAGATCTGATGCCTCTGCCGGAGCAACCGGGATGGCTGAGTTGAAATGGACTTTCCTGAGGGTGCGTCCTAATATGTTTTTGTGTCCATGAGGGCCTTGGAATGGGGCGGTGGCACCGGGACCCTGAAGTACTCTCCTAAGCTTTGGACATGGCTCCCATGCACAGGTTTCCTTGTGGAGACGAGATGAGTTCTGATGGGTGCCTCAGGAAAACCCCTATGCTCGTATTGGAATCAGGCTTTTGAGGACACATGCCTGTAACCCAAATCAATGGATCCTACTATGGCCTACGGTCCTTTCTGGTTCAATCTTCTTCTCTGGGGACATCCATCTATGGTATGAGTGGAGGTCGATTATCAGCTGGTGTCAGAGAGCACTTTTTTTTCCGGGCGACCTACACTATTGGGATGACCTCAGGGACTTTGGAGGTTTCTCCTAATTTGTATGATTTTGGACCATGGAATGGGTAGAATTCCCATGGATTGGTAGTCCCAGTCCTAATATGTGTCTCCCGGGGTCCAGCCTGGAGGGTGTGTGGCCCAAGACTTTGAGGACAGAAGTCTGAAAACACAAACTCAGCTTAGGTTTGGGGACGTAGGTATGGCAGGCCCGATCTACAAACCATGTGAAGAACTCTTCAGGAAATGAAGAAAGTGCGAGTCTGAGGCGCTTGCTCAGGCTTTTGTCTCTGGATTTTGTATCAGCGATGGCCGTGGAATGTCGGGGAGGCCTCATGGGCCATGGACGAATCTTCCTCTCTGAGGATTTGGCCCGATTCCCAATTGCTTTTCGTCAATCTGTGGGATGGGACGACTCATTTCAGTTTTGTTACCTCAGGTGTCCCACCAAAAGAGGAATTCCAAAGCAAAGCCATGGGGAAGACTGAAGGGACAACCCGAACTATGGTTAAAAATTGGGGCCTAGGGGCAAGGCCAGCCCAATATGCTATCTCTTCATCCAGCCACTGAGTGGCCTTACTTGAGGACTGGGCTGAGCCTGAGGGTCACAATGTGCGTTTGTGACCAATGTGGCCGGCGAGCATGGGCGGGGCCTCATGGGCCACACTGGTTTCAACTACACTGAACGTTGGACAACATGCCAACCACAAGGTTTCTTGCCATGGGGAAGGAGTTCTGATTTCTGCATCACCTTCAACCCTGGGCAGTGATTGGAGATAAGGTCTAGGTTCTGAAACCTGAAAACCGAGGTTGGGTAGAGATGAGGACCTAAGTCCACGGCGGCTCGATGTGCTCAGTGTGCGGCCAGCTGTCTGGGAGGGACCAGGGGTCCAGGCTCAGCCTGTGTCAGAAAGGGCATTAGCGCCCTGGTCAGCCTATGTATTTGGGGTACAGCCAAAGTCGGTGCAGGTTGATCCTCATTTGGGGTTACTGGGTAGCCCCAGAGGACAATGTTTTTCTTCTGGAGGGCGGGCAGGGTGCTGCATTGTAGTTCTGGATTGCCAAACTGGACGGCTTGTGGGCCAGTAGTCTGACGACCAAAGTCTGAGAACACAAGCTAGGCTTAGGTTTCTGGGTGAGGCCATGGAAGGCACAATCTACAGACCTGAATCGAGATCTCGTGCATCTGAAGTCAGGGCGAGGATCAGACGATCGCTCAGGTTGGAGTTTCTGTCCCTGATGGCCCCTTCATGAATGGGGGGGGCATCACGAGGCCATGGGGGTTTTCCCACGAAGGGAGTTGTGAGAGGCTCCAAACTGCAGAGAGTCTCCTGCAGAACAATTGAGACCTGTTGTTTGGGTCCAGGCCAAAGATTCTGAGCAGGGTTCTAAGGATGGATGGCTGGGTAGCCCACCTCGCATTCCAATTGTCTCCTAGCAACAAGACAGGATGAATCTCCTGGATCTCTGGGGAGCAACCGAGGGCGCTGAGTTGAAATGGACTCCCCTTGGGATGGGTCCTAATGTGCTTTTGTGTCTATGGAGACCTTGGAATGAAGCGGTGGCACTGGGGCCCTAAAGGGTTCTCCTAAACAGAGGCTTTGACACAGCTCCAACCTGCAAGTTTCCCAAGTGTAGATGAGATGTTTTCTGATGGGTGAGACAAGAAACAGCTATATGCTGCTTTTGAAATCCAGGCCTCTGAGGAGAGATGCCTGGAAACCAAAGCAATGGATCTGATTAGTGCCTAGGGGCCTGTTCTTTCCTTTTTACCTCTGGAGACATCTGTCTATGGGTCTGAGTGCAGGTAGGTGCGCAGTTGGGCTCAGATTTCCCCTGTTTTTCCTGGGAAGCCAACACTATTGAGACGGATCAGGGACTTTGGAGGTTTATCCTATTTGAAGGGTTGTGGCCATTGGAATGGGCATACACAATTCCCTTGGAGAGGGCAAGTATAGTCCTCAGGTTTGGCTCCAGGGGCCTGAGCCTGTAGGTTGTGTAGGCCAGGGCTGTTTGGACAGTTGTCTGAAAACACAAACTCGGCTTATGTTTCGAGTCATAGGTATGGCAGGACTGACCTACACACCATGAGGAGAACTGTTTGGGATTTGAAAAAAGGGCGAGTGTGAGGCTCCTGCTCAAGTTTTTGTCTCTGGATATCGTGTCACCCAGGTCGTGGAATTTCTGGGTGACTTCATGGGAAATGGACGAGTCTTACTCTCTGGTGGTTTGGCCCCGTCCAAAGAGTTTGGGGTCAATCTGTGGGCTGGAAGAAGTCCGTTTTTTGTTGTTGTTGTTGTTGTTGTTGTTGTTTTCTTTTTTAACTTCAGGTGTCCCACCAAATGAGGGATTCCAGAGTAGAGCCCTGTTGAGGGGCGACTGGACAATCAGAAATCTGGTTAAAAATTGGGGCCCAGGGACATGTCAAGCCCATTATGACATCTAATGGTCCAGCCACTGAGAGGACTAACTAGACAACAGGACTCATGCTGAGGTTCACAATGCGTATGTATGCCCTCGTCGCATGTAAGAATGGGCAGGGCCTTAGGGTGAATGCTAGTTTCTCCTACACTGAACGTAGGATAACGTGCCAACCACAAGGGTTCTTTCCATGGGTAAGGAGGAGTTCTGATTTCTACATCACACTCACCCCTGGGCAGTGATTGGAGATAAGGTCTCGGTTCTGAAGCCTGAAAACGGAGGTAGGGAAGAGATGATGACCTAAGGCCATGGCGGGTTTTATGTGCTCAGTGTGCGGTCAGCTTTCTGGGTGTTGGTCAGGAGGTCCGGGCTCAGGTTGTGTTCGACAGTGCATTAGGGCCCTGGTTAGACTATATAATTTGGGTAACGTCGAGTGCTGTGTAGGTTTATCCTCATTTAAGGTGCCTGGGCAGCTCATGAGGCAATAATTTTTTTTCTAGAGGGCAGGCAGAGTGCTGCATTGTGGGTCCGGAATTGCCAACCTTGAGGGCTTCGGGGCCAGGAGTGTGAGGACGGAAGTCTGAGAAGACAAGCTAGACTTGGGTTTCAGGGTGAGGGCACGGCAGGTAACCCCTGCAGATCTGAACCAATATCTCATGCATCTGAAGTCAGGGCAAGGATCAGACGTTGGCTCAGGTTGGAGTTTCTGTGCATGACGGCCGCTTCATGAAGGGAGCGGAATCTCGGGGCCATTGAGGTTTTCCCACGTTGGGAGTTGTGGGATGCCCCCTTCAAGGATTCCTTCTGCGGGACAATTGAGACCTGTTGGACAGCTCCAGGATATCCCATATGGAATGACTCCAGAGCACCATTCGCGGATGGATGACTGGGAAGCCCGCCTCGCATTCCAATTGTCTCCTAGCAACAAGACAGTTTAGATCTGATGGCTCTGCCTGAGCAACCGGGATGGCTGAGTTGAAATGGACTTTCCTGAGGGTGGGTCCTAATGTGTTTTTGTGTCCATGAGGGCCTTGGAATGGGGCGGTGGCACCGGGACCCTGAAGTACAATCGTAAGCTTTGGACATGGCTCCCATGCACAGGTTTCCTTGTGGAGACGAGATGAGTTCTGATGGGTGCCTCAGGAAAACCCCTATGCTCGTATTGGAATCAGGCTTTTGAGGACACATGCCTGTAACCCAAAGCAATGGATCCTATTATGGCCTAGGGTCCTGTCTGGTTCAATCTTCTTCTCTGGGGACATCCATCTATGGTATGAGTGGAGGTCGATTATCAGCTGGTGTCAGAGAGAACTCTTTTTCCGGGCGACCTACACTATTGGGATGACCTCAGGGACTTTGGAGGTTTCTCCTAATTTGTATGATTTTGGACCATGGAATGGGCAGAATTCCCATGGATTGGTAGTCCCAGTCCTAATATGTGTCTCCCGGGGTCCAGCCTGGAGGGTGTGTGGCCCAAGACTTTGAGGACAGAAGTCTGAAAACACAAACTCAGCTTAGGTTTGGGGACGTAGGTATGGCAGGCCCGATCTACAAACCATGTGAAGAACTCTTCAGGAAATGAAGAAAGTGCGAGTCTGAGGCGCTTGCTCAGGCTTTTGTCTCTGGATTTTGTATCAGCGATGGCCGTGGAATGTCGGGGAGGCCTCATGGGCCATGGACGAATCTTCCTCTCTGAGGATTTGGCCCGATTCCCAATTGCTTTTCGTCAATCTGTGGGATGGGACGACTCATTTCAGTTTTGTTACCTCAGGTGTCCCACCAAAAGAGGAATTCCAAAGCAAAGCCATGGGGAAGACTGAAGGGACAACCCGAACTATGGTTAAAAATTGGGGCCTAGGGGCAAGGCAAGCCCAATATGCTATCTCTTCATCCAGCCACTGAGTGGCCTTACTTGAGGACTGGGCTGAGCCTGAGGGTCACAATGTGCGTTTGTGACCAATGTGGCCGGCGAGCATGGGCGGGGCCTCATGGGCCACACTGGTTTCAACTACACTGAACGTTGGACAACATGCCAACCACAAGGTTTCTTGCCATGGGGAAGGAGTTCTGATTTCTGCATCACCTTCAACCCTGGGCAGTGATTGGAGACAAGGTCTAGGTTCTGAAACCTGAAAACCGAGGTTGGGTAGAGATGAGGACCTAAGTCCACGGCGGCTCGATGTGCTCAGTGTGCGGCCAGCTGTCTGGGAGGGGCCAGGGGTCCAGGCTCAGCCTGTGTCAGAAAGGGCATTAGCGCCCTGGTCAGCCTATGTATTTGGGGTACAGCCAAAGTCGGTGCAGGTTGATCCTCATTTGGGTTTACTGGGTAGCCCCAGAAGACAATGTTTTTCTTCTGGAGGGCGGGCAGGGTGCTGCATTGTAGTTCTGGATTGCCAAACTGGACGGCTTGTGGGCCAGTAGTCTGACGACAAAAGTCTGAGAACACAGGCTAGGCTTAGGTTTCTGGGTGAGGCCATGGCAGGCACAATCTACAGACCTGAATCGAGATCTCGTGCATCTGAAGTCAGGGCGAGGATCAGACGATCGCTCATTTTGGAGTTTCTGTCCCTGTGGGCCCTTCATGAATGGGGGGGCATCACGAGGCCATGGGGGTTTTCCCACGATGGGAGTTGTGAGAAGCTCCAAACTGCAGAGAGTCTTCTGCAGGACAATTGAGACCTGTTGTTTGGGTCCAGGCCAATGATTCTGAGCAGGGTTCTAAGGATGGATGGCTGGGTAGCCCACCTCGCATTCCAATTGTCTCCTAGCAACAAGACAGGTTAGATCTCCTGGATCTGTGGGGAGCAACCGAGGACGCTGAGTTGAAATGGAGCCCCCGGGGGATGGGTCCTAATGAGCTTTTGTGTCTATGGAGACTTTGGAATGAAGCGGTGGCACTGGGGCCCTAAAGGGTTCTCCTAAACAGAGGCTTTGACACAGCTCCAACGTGCAAGTTTCCCATGTGTAGATGAGATGTTTTCTGATGGGTGAGTCAAGAAACAGCTATATGCTGTTTTGATATCCAGGCCTCTGAGGAGAGATGCCTGGAAACCAAAGCAATGGTTCTGATTAGTGTCTAGGGGCCTGTTCTTTCCTTTTATACCTCTGGAGACATCTGTCTATGGGTCTGAGTGCAGGTAGGTGCTCAGTTGGGCTCAGATTGCCCCTGTTTTTCCTGGGAAGCCACCACTATTGAGATGGATCAGGGACTTTGGAGGTTTATCCTATTAGAAGGGTTGTGGCCATTGGAATGGGCACACACAATTCCCTTGGAGAGGGCAAGTACAGTCCTCAGGTTTGGCTCCAGGGGCCTGAGCCTGTAGGTTGTGTAGGCCAGGGCTGTTTGGACAGTTGTCTGAAAACACAAACTTGGCTTATGTTTCGGGTCATTGGTATGGCAGGACTGACCTACAGACCATGAGGAGAACTCTTCGGGATTTGAAAAAAGAGCGAGTGTGAGGCTCCTTCTCAAGTTTTTGTCTCTGGATATCGTGTCACTCATGGTCGTGGAATTTCTGGGTGACTTCATGGGAAATGGACGAGTCTTACTCTCTGGTGGTTTGGCCCCGTCCAAAGACTTGGGGTCAATCTGTGGGCAGGAAGAAGTCTGTTTTGTTGTTGTTATTGTTGTTGTTGTTGTTGTTTTCTTTTTTAACCTCAGGTGTCCCACCAAATGAGGGATTCCAGAGTAGAGCCCTGGGGAGGGGCGACTGGACAATCAGAAATCTGGTTAAAAATTGGGGCCTAGGGACATGTCAAGCCCATTATGACATCTAATGGACAAGCCACTGAGAGGACTTACTAGAGGACTGGACTCATGCTGAGGGTCAGAATGCGTATGTATGCCCTCCTCGCACGCAAGAATGGGCGGGGCCTCAGGGTGAATGCTGGTTTCTCCTACACTGAACGTTGGACAACGTGCCAACCACAAGGGTTCTTGCCATGGGTAAGGAGGAGTTCTGATTTCTGCATCAAACTCACCCCTGGGCAGTGATTGGAGATAAGGTCTCGGTTCTGAAGCCTGAAAACGGAGGTAGGGAAGAGATGATGACCTAAGGCCATGGCGGGTTTTATGTGCTCAGTGTGCGGTCAGCTTTCTGGGTGTTGGTCAGGAGGTCCGGGCTCAGGTTGTGTTCGACAGTGCATTAATGCCCAGGTTAGACTATATAATTTGGGTAACGTCGAGTGCTGCGTAGGTTTATCCTCATTTAAGATGCCTGGGCAGCTCATGAGGCAATATTTTTTTTCCTAGAGGGCAGGCAGAGTGCTGCATTGTGGGTCCGGAATTGCCAACCTTGAGGGCTTCGGGGCCAGGAGTGTGAGGACGGAAGTCTGAGAAGACAAGCTAGACTTGGGTTTCAGGGTGAGGGCACGGCAGGTACCTTCTGCAGATCTGAACCAATATCTCATGCATCTGAAGTCAGGGCGAGGATCAGACGTTGGCTCAGGCTGGAGTTTCTGTGCATGACGGCCACTTCATGAAGGGAGCAGAATCTCGGGGCCATTGAGGTTTTCCCACGTTGGGAGTTGTGGGATGCCCCCTTCAAGCATTCCTTCTGCGGGACAATTGAGACCTGTTGGACAGCTCCAGGACATCCCATATGGAATGACTCCTGAGCACCGTTCGCGGATGGATGCCTGGGAAGCCCGCCTCGCATTCCAATTGTCTCCTACCAACAAGACAGTTTAGATCTGATGGCTCTGCCGGAGCAACCGGGTTGGCTGAGTTGAAATGGACTTTCCTGAGGATGGGTCCTAATGTGTTTTTGTGTCCATGAGGGCCTTGGAATGGGGCAGTGGCACCGGGACCCTGAAGTACTCTCCTAAGCTTTGGACATGGCTCCCATGCACAGGTTTCCTTGTGGAGACGAGATGAGTTCTGATGGGTGCCTCAGGAAAACCCCTATCCTCGTATTGGAATCAGGATTTTGAGGACACATGCCTGTAGCCCAAAGAAATGGATCCTATTATGGCCTAGGGTCCTGTCTGGTTCAATCTTCTTCTCTGGGGACATCCATCTATGGTATGAGTGGAGGTCGATTATCAGCTGGTGTCAGACAGCCCTTGTTTGTTCCGGGCGACCTACACTATTGGGATGGCCTCAGGGAATTTGGAGGTTTCTCCTAATTTGTACGATTTTGGACCATGGAATGGGCAGAATTCCCATGGATTGGTAGGCACAATCCTAATGTGTGTCTCCAGGGGCCCAGCCTGGAGGGTGTGTGGCCCAAGACTTTGAAGACAGAAGTCTGAAAACACAAACTCAGCTTAGGTTTGGGGACGTAGGTATGGCAGGCCCGATCTACAAACCATGAGAAGAACTCTTCAGGATATGAAGAAAGTACGAGTCTGAGGCGTTTGCTCAGACTTTTGTCTCTGGATTTTGTATCAGCGAGGGCCGGGGAATGACGGGGAGGCCTCATGGGCCATGCACGAATACTCCTCTCTGAGGATTTTGGCCGATTCCCAATTGTTTTCATCAATCTGTGCGATGGGAGGACTCATTTCAGTTTTGTTACCTCAGGTGTCCCACCAAAAGAGGAATTCTAAAGCAAAGCCGTGGGGAAGACTGAAGGGACAACCCGAACTATGGTTAAAAATTGGGGCCTAGGGGCATGGCAAGCCCAATATGCTATCTCTTCATCCAGCCACTGAGTGGCCTTACTTGAGGACTGGGCTGAGCCTGAGGGTCACAATGTGCGTTTGTTACCAATGTGGCCGGCGAGCATGGGCGGGGCCTCATGGGCCACACTGGTTTCAACTACACTGAACGTTGGACAACATGCCAACCACAAGGTTTCTTGCCATGGGGAAGGAGTTCTGATTTCTGCATCACCTTCAACGCTGGGCAGTTTTTGGAGATAAGGTCTAGGTTCTGAAACCTGAATACCGAGGTTGGGAAAAGATGACGACCTAAGGCCACGGTGGCTCGATGTGCTCAGTGTGCGGCCATCTGTCTGGGAGGGGCCAGGGGGTCCAGGCTCAGGCTGTGTCAGAAAGGGCATTAGTGCCCTGGTCAGCCTATGTATTTGGGGTACAGCCAAGGTCGGTGCAGGTTGATCCTCATTTGGGGTTACTGGGTAGCCCCAGAAGACAATGTTTTGCTTCTGGAGGGCGGGCAGGGTGCTGCATTGTAGTTCTGGATTGCCAAACTGGAGGGCTTGTGGGCCAGTAGTCTGACGACCAAAGTCTGAAAACACAAGCTAGGCTTAGGTTTAGGGGTGAGGCCATGGCAGGCACAATCTACAGACCTGAATCGAGATCTCGTGCATATGAAGTCAGGGCGAGGATCAGACGATCGCTCAGGTTGGAGTTTCTGTCCCTGATGGGCCCTTCATGAATGGGGGGGCATCACGAGGCCATGGGGGTTTTCCCACGATGGGAGTTGTGAGAAGCTCCAAACTGCAGAGAGTCTTCTGCAGGACAATTGAGACCTGTTGTTTGGCTCCAGGCCAATGATTCTGAGCAGGGTTCTAAGGATGGATGGCTGGGTAGCCCACCTCTCATTCCAATTGCCTCCTAGCAACAAGACAGGTTAGATCTCCTGGATCTGTGGGGAGCAACCGCGGACGCTGAGTTGAAATGGACACCCCTGGGGATGGGTCCTAATGTGCTTTTGTGTCTATGGAGACCTTGGAATGAAGCGGTGGCACTGGGGCCCTAAAGGGTTCTCCTATACAGAGGCTTTGACACAGCTCCAACCTGCAAGTTTCCCATGTGTAGATGAGATGTTTTCTGATGGGTGAGTCAAGAAACAGCTATATGCTGTTTTGATATCCAGGCCTCTGAGGAGAGATGCCTGGAAACCAAAGCAATGGATCTGATTAGTGCCTAGGGGCCTGTTCTTTCCTTTTTTACCTCTGGAGACATCTGTCTATGGGTCTGAGTGCAGGTAGGTGCTCAGTTGGGCTCAGATTGCCCCTGTTTTTCCTGGGAAGCCACCACTATTGAGATGGATCAGGGACTTTGGAGGTTTATCCTATTAGAAGGGTTGTGGCCATTGGAATGGGCACACACAATTCCCTTGGAGAGGGCAAGTACAGTCCTCAGGTTTGGCTCCAGGGGCCTGAGCCTGTAGGTTGTGTAGGCCAAGCTGTTTGGACAGTTGTCTGAAAACACAAACTCGGCTTATGTTTCGCGTCATAGGTATGGCAGGACTGACCTACAGACCATGAGGAGAACTCTTCGGGATTTGAAAAAAGGGCGAGTGTGAGGCTCCTGCTCAAGTTTTTGTCTCTGGATATCGTGTCACTCAGGGTCGTGGAATTTCTGGGTGACTTCATGGGAAATGGACGAGTCTTACTCTCTGGTGGTTTGGCCCCGTCCAAAGACTTGGGGTCAATCTGTGGGCTGGAAGAAGTCTGTTTTGTTGTTGTTGTTGTTGTTGTTGTTTTCTTTTTTAACCTCAGGTGTCCCACCAAATGAGGGATTCCAGAGTTGAGCCCTGGGGAGGGGCGACTGGACAATCAGAAATCTGGTTAAAAATTGGGGCCTAGGGACATGTCAAGCCCATTATGACATCTAATGGACAAGCCACTGAGAGGAATTACTAGAGGACTGGACTCATGCTGAGGGTCACAATGCGTATGTATGCCCTCGTCGCACAAAAGAATGGGCGGGGCCTCAGGGTGAATGCTGGTTTCTCCTACACTGAACGTTGGACAATGTACCAACCACAAGGGTTCTTGCCATGGGTAAGGATGAGTTCTGATTTCTGCATCACACTCACCCCTGGGCAGTGATTGGAGATAAGGTCTCGGTTCTGAAGCCTGAAAACGGAGGTAGGGAAGAGATGATGACCTAAGGCCATGGCGGGTTTTATGTGCTCAGTGTGCGGTCAGCTTTCTGGGTGTTGGTCAGGAGGTCCGGGCTCAGGTTGTGTTCGACAGTGCATTAGTGCCCAGGTTAGACTATATAATTTGGGTAAAGTCGAGTGCTGTGTAGGTTTATCCTCATTTAAGGTGCCTGGGCAGCTCATGAGGCAATAATTTTTTTCCTAGAGGGCAGGCAGAGTGCTGCATTGTGGGTCCGAAATTGCCAACCTTGAGGGCTTCGGGGCCAGGAGTGTGAGGACGGAAGTCTGAGAAGACAAGCTAGACTTGGGTTTCAGGGTGAGGGCACGGCAGGTACCCCCTGTAGATCTGAACCAATATCTCATGCATCTGAAGTCAGGGCGAGGATCAGACTTTGGCTCTGGTTGGAGTTTCTGTGCATGACGGCCGCTTCATGAAGGGAGCGGAATCTCGGGGCTATTGAGGTTTTCCCACGTTGGGAGTTGTGGGATGCCCCCTTCAAGGATTCCTTCTGTGGGACAATTGAGACCTGTTGGACAGCTCCAGGACATCCCATATGGAATGACTCCAGAGGACCTTCGGGGATGGATGCCTGGGAAGCCCGCCTTGCATTCCAATTGTCTCTTAGCAACAAGACAGTTTAGATCTGATGGCTCTGCTGGAGCAACCGGGGTGGCTGAGTTGAAATGGACTTTCCTGTGGATGGGTCCTAATGTGTTTTTGTGTCCATGAGGGCCTTGGAATGGGGCAGTGGCACCGGGACCCTGAAGTACAATCGTAAGCTTTGGACATGGCTCCCATGCACAGGTTTCCTTGTGGAGACGAGATGAGTTCTGATGGGTGCCTCAGGAAAACCCCTATCCTCGTATTGGAATCAGGATTTTGAGGACACATGCCTGTAACCCAAAGCAATGGATCCTATTATGGCCTAGGGTCCTGTCTGGTTCAATCTTCTTCTCTGGGGACATCCATCTATGGTATGAGTGGAGGTCGATTATCAGCTGGTGTCAGACATCCCTTGTTTGTTCCGGGCGACCTACACTATTGGGATGGCCTCAGGGAATTTGGAGGTTTCTCCTAATTTGTACGATTTTGGACCATGGAATGGGCAGAATTCCCATGGATTGGTAGGCACAATCCTAATGTGTGTCTCCAGGGGCCCAGCCTGGAGGGTGTGTGGCCCAAGACTTTGAAGACAGAAGTCTGAAAACACAAACTCAGCTTAGGTTTGGGGACGTAGGTATGGCAGGCCCGATCTACAAACCATGAGAAGAACTCTTCAGGATATGAAGAAAGTGCGAGTCTGAGGCGCTTGCTCAGACTTTTGTCTCTGGATTTTGTATCAGCGAGGGCCGGGGAATGACGGGGAGGCCTCATGGGCCATGCACGAATACTCCTCTCTGAGGATTTTGGCCGATTCCCAATTGTTTTCATCAATCTGTGCGATGGGAGGACTCATTTCAGTTTTGTTACCTCAGGTGTCCCACCAAAAGAGGAATTCTAAAGCAAAGCCGTGGGGAAGACTGAAGGGACAACCCGAACTATGGTTAAAAATTGGGGCCTAGGGGCATGGCAAGCCCAATATGCTATCTCTTCATCCAGCCACTGAGTGGCCTTACTTGAGGACTGGGCTGAGCCTGAGGGTCACAATGTGCGTTTGTTACCAATGTGGCCGGCGAGCATGGGCGGGGCCTCATGGGCCACACTGGTTTCAACTACACTGAACGTTGGACAACATGCCAACCACAAGGTTTCTTGCCATGGGGAAGGAGTTCTGATTTCTGCATCACCTTCAACGCTGGGCAGTTTTTGGAGATAAGGTCTAGGTTCTGAAACCTGAATACCGAGGTTGGGAAAAGATGACGACCTAAGGCCACGGTGGCTCGATGTGCTCAGTGTGCGGCCATCTGTCTGGGAGGGGCCAGGGGGTCCAGGCTCAGGCTGTGTCAGAAAGGGCATTAGTGCCCTGGTCAGCCTATGTATTTGGGGTACAGCCAAGGTCGGTGCAGGTTGATCCTCATTTGGGGTTACTGGGTAGCCCCAGAAGACAATGTTTTGCTTCTGGAGGGCGGGCAGGGTGCTGCATTGTAGTTCTGGATTGCCAAACTGGAGGGCTTGTGGGCCAGTAGTCTGACGACCAAAGTCTGAAAACACAAGCTAGGCTTAGGTTTAGGGGTGAGGCCATGGCAGGCACAATCTACAGACCTGAATCGAGATCTCGTGCATATGAAGTCAGGGCGAGGATCAGACGATCGCTCAGGTTGGAGTTTCTGTCCCTGATGGGCCCTTCATGAATGGGGGGGCATCACGAGGCCATGGGGGTTTTCCCACGATGGGAGTTGTGAGAAGCTCCAAACTGCAGAGAGTCTTCTGCAGGACAATTGAGACCTGTTGTTTGGCTCCAGGCCAATGATTCTGAGCAGGGTTCTAAGGATGGATGGCTGGGTAGCCCACCTCTCATTCCAATTGCCTCCTAGCAACAAGACAGGTTAGATCTCCTGGATCTGTGGGGAGCAACCGCGGACGCTGAGTTGAAATGGACACCCCTGGGGATGGGTCCTAATGTGCTTTTGTGTCTATGGAGACCTTGGAATGAAGCGGTGGCACTGGGGCCCTAAAGGGTTCTCCTATACAGAGGCTTTGACACAGCTCCAACCTGCAAGTTTCCCATGTGTAGATGAGATGTTTTCTGATGGGTGAGTCAAGAAACAGCTATATGCTGTTTTGATATCCAGGCCTCTGAGGAGAGATGCCTGGAAACCAAAGCAATGGATCTGATTAGTGCCTAGGGGCCTGTTCTTTCCTTTTTTACCTCTGGAGACATCTGTCTATGGGTCTGAGTGCAGGTAGGTGCTCAGTTGGGCTCAGATTGCCCCTGTTTTTCCTGGGAAGCCACCACTATTGAGATGGATCAGGGACTTTGGAGGTTTATCCTATTAGAAGGGTTGTGGCCATTGGAATGGGCACACACAATTCCCTTGGAGAGGGCAAGTACAGTCCTCAGGTTTGGCTCCAGGGGCCTGAGCCTGTAGGTTGTGTAGGCCAAGCTGTTTGGACAGTTGTCTGAAAACACAAACTCGGCTTATGTTTCGCGTCATAGGTATGGCAGGACTGACCTACAGACCATGAGGAGAACTCTTCGGGATTTGAAAAAAGGGCGAGTGTGAGGCTCCTGCTCAAGTTTTTGTCTCTGGATATCGTGTCACTCAGGGTCGTGGAATTTCTGGGTGACTTCATGGGAAATGGACGAGTCTTACTCTCTGGTGGTTTGGCCCCGTCCAAAGACTTGGGGTCAATCTGTGGGCTGGAAGAAGTCTGTTTTGTTGTTGTTGTTGTTGTTGTTGTTTTCTTTTTTAACCTCAGGTGTCCCACCAAATGAGGGATTCCAGAGTTGAGCCCTGGGGAGGGGCGACTGGACAATCAGAAATCTGGTTAAAAATTGGGGCCTAGGGACATGTCAAGCCCATTATGACATCTAATGGACAAGCCACTGAGAGGAATTACTAGAGGACTGGACTCATGCTGAGGGTCACAATGCGTATGTATGCCCTCGTCGCACAAAAGAATGGGCGGGGCCTCAGGGTGAATGCTGGTTTCTCCTACACTGAACGTTGGACAATGTACCAACCACAAGGGTTCTTGCCATGGGTAAGGATGAGTTCTGATTTCTGCATCACACTCACCCCTGGGCAGTGATTGGAGATAAGGTCTCGGTTCTGAAGCCTGAAAACGGAGGTAGGGAAGAGATGATGACCTAAGGCCATGGCGGGTTTTATGTGCTCAGTGTGCGGTCAGCTTTCTGGGTGTTGGTCAGGAGGTCCGGGCTCAGGTTGTGTTCGACAGTGCATTAGTGCCCAGGTTAGACTATATAATTTGGGTAAAGTCGAGTGCTGTGTAGGTTTATCCTCATTTAAGGTGCCTGGGCAGCTCATGAGGCAATAATTTTTTTCCTAGAGGGCAGGCAGAGTGCTGCATTGTGGGTCCGAAATTGCCAACCTTGAGGGCTTCGGGGCCAGGAGTGTGAGGACGGAAGTCTGAGAAGACAAGCTAGACTTGGGTTTCAGGGTGAGGGCACGGCAGGTACCCCCTGTAGATCTGAACCAATATCTCATGCATCTGAAGTCAGGGCGAGGATCAGACTTTGGCTCTGGTTGGAGTTTCTGTGCATGACGGCCGCTTCATGAAGGGAGCGGAATCTCGGGGCTATTGAGGTTTTCCCACGTTGGGAGTTGTGGGATGCCCCCTTCAAGGATTCCTTCTGTGGGACAATTGAGACCTGTTGGACAGCTCCAGGACATCCCATATGGAATGACTCCAGAGGACCTTCGGGGATGGATGCCTGGGAAGCCCGCCTTGCATTCCAATTGTCTCTTAGCAACAAGACAGTTTAGATCTGATGGCTCTGCTGGAGCAACCGGGGTGGCTGAGTTGAAATGGACTTTCCTGTGGATGGGTCCTAATGTGTTTTTGTGTCCATGAGGGCCTTGGAATGGGGCAGTGGCACCGGGACCCTGAAGTACAATCGTAAGCTTTGGACATGGCTCCCATGCACAGGTTTCCTTGTGGAGACGAGATGAGTTCTGATGGGTGCCTCAGGAAAACCCCTATCCTCGTATTGGAATCAGGATTTTGAGGACACATGCCTGTAACCCAAAGCAATGGATCCTATTATGGCCTAGGGTCCTGTCTGGTTCAATCTTCTTCTCTGGGGACATCCATCTATGGTATGAGTGGAGGTCGATTATCAGCTGGTGTCAGACATCCCTTGTTTGTTCCGGGCGACCTACACTATTGGGATGGCCTCAGGGAATTTGGAGGTTTCTCCTAATTTGTACGATTTTGGACCATGGAATGGGCAGAATTCCCATGGATTGGTAGGCACAATCCTAATGTGTGTCTCCAGGGGCCCAGCCTGGAGGGTGTGTGGCCCAAGACTTTGAAGACAGAAGTCTGAAAACACAAACTCAGCTTAGGTTTGGGGACGTAGGTATGGCAGGCCCGATCTACAAACCATGAGAAGAACTCTTCAGGATATGAAGAAAGTGCGAGTCTGAGGCGCTTGCTCAGACTTTTGTCTCTGGATTTTGTATCAGCGAGGGCCGGGGAATGACGGGGAGGCCTCATGGGCCATGCACGAATACTCCTCTCTGAGGATTTTGGCCGATTCCCAATTGTTTTCATCAATCTGTGCGATGGGAGGACTCATTTCAGTTTTGTTACCTCAGGTGTCCCACCAAAAGAGGAATTCTAAAGCAAAGCCGTGGGGAAGACTGAAGGGACAACCCGAACTATGGTTAAAAATTGGGGCCTAGGGGCATGGCAAGCCCAATATGCTATCTCTTCATCCAGCCACTGAGTGGCCTTACTTGAGGACTGGGCTGAGCCTGAGGGTCACAATGTGCGTTTGTTACCAATGTGGCCGGCGAGCATGGGCGGGGCCTCATGGGCCACACTGGTTTCAACTACACTGAACGTTGGACAACATGCCAACCACAAGGTTTCTTGCCATGGGGAAGGAGTTCTGATTTCTGCATCACCTTCAACGCTGGGCAGTTTTTGGAGATAAGGTCTAGGTTCTGAAACCTGAATACCGAGGTTGGGAAAAGATGACGACCTAAGGCCACGGTGGCTCGATGTGCTCAGTGTGCGGCCATCTGTCTGGGAGGGGCCAGGGGGTCCAGGCTCAGGCTGTGTCAGAAAGGGCATTAGTGCCCTGGTCAGCCTATGTATTTGGGGTACAGCCAAGGTCGGTGCAGGTTGATCCTCATTTGGGGTTACTGGGTAGCCCCAGAAGACAATGTTTTGCTTCTGGAGGGCGGGCAGGGTGCTGCATTGTAGTTCTGGATTGCCAAACTGGAGGGCTTGTGGGCCAGTAGTCTGACGACCAAAGTCTGAAAACACAAGCTAGGCTTAGGTTTAGGGGTGAGGCCATGGCAGGCACAATCTACAGACCTGAATCGAGATCTCGTGCATATGAAGTCAGGGCGAGGATCAGACGATCGCTCAGGTTGGAGTTTCTGTCCCTGATGGGCCCTTCATGAATGGGGGGGCATCACGAGGCCATGGGGGTTTTCCCACGATGGGAGTTGTGAGAAGCTCCAAACTGCAGAGAGTCTTCTGCAGGACAATTGAGACCTGTTGTTTGGCTCCAGGCCAATGATTCTGAGCAGGGTTCTAAGGATGGATGGCTGGGTAGCCCACCTCTCATTCCAATTGCCTCCTAGCAACAAGACAGGTTAGATCTCCTGGATCTGTGGGGAGCAACCGCGGACGCTGAGTTGAAATGGACACCCCTGGGGATGGGTCCTAATGTGCTTTTGTGTCTATGGAGACCTTGGAATGAAGCGGTGGCACTGGGGCCCTAAAGGGTTCTCCTATACAGAGGCTTTGACACAGCTCCAACCTGCAAGTTTCCCATGTGTAGATGAGATGTTTTCTGATGGGTGAGTCAAGAAACAGCTATATGCTGTTTTGATATCCAGGCCTCTGAGGAGAGATGCCTGGAAACCAAAGCAATGGATCTGATTAGTGCCTAGGGGCCTGTTCTTTCCTTTTTTACCTCTGGAGACATCTGTCTATGGGTCTGAGTGCAGGTAGGTGCTCAGTTGGGCTCAGATTGCCCCTGTTTTTCCTGGGAAGCCACCACTATTGAGATGGATCAGGGACTTTGGAGGTTTATCCTATTAGAAGGGTTGTGGCCATTGGAATGGGCACACACAATTCCCTTGGAGAGGGCAAGTACAGTCCTCAGGTTTGGCTCCAGGGGCCTGAGCCTGTAGGTTGTGTAGGCCAAGCTGTTTGGACAGTTGTCTGAAAACACAAACTCGGCTTATGTTTCGCGTCATAGGTATGGCAGGACTGACCTACAGACCATGAGGAGAACTCTTCGGGATTTGAAAAAAGGGCGAGTGTGAGGCTCCTGCTCAAGTTTTTGTCTCTGGATATCGTGTCACTCAGGGTCGTGGAATTTCTGGGTGACTTCATGGGAAATGGACGAGTCTTACTCTCTGGTGGTTTGGCCCCGTCCAAAGACTTGGGGTCAATCTGTGGGCTGGAAGAAGTCGGTTTTGTTGTTGTTGTTGTTGTTGTTGTTTTCTTTTTTAACCTCAGGTGTCCCACCAAATGAGGGATTCCAGAGTTGAGCCCTGGGGAGGGGCGACTGGACAATCAGAAATCTGGTTAAAAATTGGGGCCTAGGGACATGTCAAGCCCATTATGACATCTAATGGACAAGCCACTGAGAGGAATTACTAGAGGACTGGACTCATGCTGAGGGTCACAATGCGTATGTATGCCCTCGTCGCACAAAAGAATGGGCGGGGCCTCAGGGTGAATGCTGGTTTCTCCTACACTGAACGTTGGACAATGTACCAACCACAAGGGTTCTTGCCATGGGTAAGGATGAGTTCTGATTTCTGCATCACACTCACCCCTGGGCAGTGATTGGAGATAAGGTCTCGGTTCTGAAGCCTGAAAACGGAGGTAGGGAAGAGATGATGACCTAAGGCCATGGCGGGTTTTATGTGCTCAGTGTGCGGTCAGCTTTTTGGGTGTTGGTCAGGAGGTCCGGGCTCAGGTTGTGTTCGACAGTGCATTAGTGCCCAGGTTAGACTATATAATTTGGGTAAAGTCGAGTGCTGTGTAGGTTTATCCTCATTTAAGGTGCCTGGGCAGCTCATGAGGCAATAATTTTTTTCCTAGAGGGCAGGCAGAGTGCTGCATTGTGGGTCCGAAATTGCCAACCTTGAGGGCTTCGGGGCCAGGAGTGTGAGGACAGAAGTCTGAGACCACAAGCTACACTTGGGCTTCAGGGTGAGGGCACGGCAGGTACCCCCTGCAGATCTGAACCAATATCTCATGCATCTGAAGTCAGGGCGAGGATCAGACGTTGGCTCTGGTTGGAGTTTCTGTGCATGACTGCCCGTTCATGAACGGAGAGGAATCTCAAGGTCATGGAGGTTTTCCCACGTTGGGAGTTGTGGGATGCCCCCTTCAAGGATTCTGTATGTGGGACTATTGAGACCTGTTGCGCAGCTCCAAAACATCCCATATGGAATGACTCCACAACACCGTTCGAGGATGGATGCCAGGGAAGCATGCCTCGCATTCCTATTGTCTCCTAGCAACAAGACAGTTGAGAACGGATGGCTCTGCGGGAGCAACCGGGGTGGCTGAGTTGAAATGGAATTTCCTGAGCATGGGGCCTAATATGTGTGTGTCTATGAGAACCTTGGAATGGGGTGGTGGCACCGGGACTCTGAGGTATTCTCCTAATATTTTGACATAGGTCCCATGCACAAGTTTCCTCGTGGAGACGAGATTTTTTCTGATGGTGCCTCAGGAAACACCCTATGCTGGTATTGGAATCCAGGTTTTGAGGAGACATCCTGTAAACAAAAGCAATGGATCCTATTAAGGCCTAGGGTCCTGTCTGGTTCCATCTCCATCTCTGGGTCATCCATCTATGGTAAGAGTGGAGGTAGATGCTCAGCTGGTGTCAGACTGCCTTTGTTTGTAAAAGAGACGTACATATTGGGTTGGCCTCGGGGACTATGGAGGTTTCTCCTAATTTGTACAATTTTGGACAATGGAATTGGCAGAATTCCCATGCATGGGGTAGGCACAGTCCTAATGTGTGGCTCCAGGGGCCCCAGCCTGGAGGGTGTGTGGCCCAGGACGTTGAGGACAGAAGTCTGAAAACACAAACTCAACTTAGGTTTGGGGACATAAGTATGGGAGGCCCAATCTACAACCATGAGAAGAACTCTTCAGGATATTTAGAAAGAGCGAGTCTGAGGCTCTTGCTCAGGCTTTGGTCTCTTGATTTTGTGTCTACGATGGCCGTGGAATGTGGGGAGGCCACATGGGCCATGGACGAATCTTCCTCTCTGTGGATTTGGCCCGGTCCCAATTGTTTTTCGTCAATCTGTGGGATGGGAGGTCTCCTTTCAGGTTTGTTACCTCAGGTGTCCCAACCAAGAAGGAATTCCAAAGCAGAGCCCTGGGGAAGAGTGAAGGGACAACCCAAACTATGGTTAAAATTTGGGGCCTAGGGGCATGGCAGGCCCCATATGCTGTCTCTTCATCCAGCCACTGAGAGGCCTTACTTGAGGACTGGGCTTAGGCTGAGGGTCACAATGTGTGTTTGTGACCAAGGTGGCTTGCGAGCATGGGCGGGGCCTCATGGGCCACACTGGTTTCAACTACACTGAACTTTGGACAACATGCCAATCACAAGGTCTCTTGCCATGGGTAAGGATTTCTGATTTCTGCATCATTTTCAACCCTGGGCAGTGGTTGGAGATAAAGTCTAGTTTCAGAAGCCTGAAAACCGCAGTTGGGAAGAGATGATGACCTAAGGCCATGGTGGGTATGATGTGCTCAGTGTGCGGTCAGCTACCTGGTTGTTGGTCAGGAGGTTCGGGCTCAGGTTGTGTCAGACAGTGCATTTGTGCCAAGGTTAGACTATATAATTTGGGTACAGTCGAGTGCCGTGTAGTTTGATCCTCATTTGAGGTGCCTGGGCAGCTCAAGGCAAGATATTTTTTCTAGAGGGCAGGCAGAGTGCTGCATTGTGGGTCCAGAATTGCCAAACTTGAGGGCTTCTGGGCCAGTAGTGTGAGGACAGAAGTCTGAGAACACAAGCTAGACTTGGGCTTCAGGTCGAGGGTAAGGCAGGTACCCCCTGCACATCTGAACCAATATCTCATGATCTGAGGTCATGGCAAGGATCAGACGTTGGCTCAGGTAGCAGTTTCTGTGCATGACTGTCCCTTCTTGAACGGAAAGGAATCTCAAGGCCATGGAGGTTTTCCCACGTTGGGAGTTGTGGGATGCCCCCTTCACGGATTCCTTCTGCGGGACAATTGAGACCTGTTGGGCAGCTCCAAAACATCCCATATGGAATGACTCCAGAGCACCGTTGGAGGATGGATGCCAGGGAAGCCCACCTCGCACTCCAATTGTCTCCTAGCAACAAGACAGTTGAGATCGGATGGGTCTGCGGGAGCAACTGGGGTGGCTGAGTTGAAATCAACTTTCCTGAGCATGGGGACTAATATGTGTTTGTGTCCAAGAGGACCTTGGGATGGGGCGGTGCCACCGGGACTCTGAAATATTCTCCTAATATTTTGACATAGGACCCATGCACAAGTTTCCTCGTGGAGATGAGATTTTTCTGATAAGTGCCTCAGGAAACCCCCTTTGCTGGTATTGGAATCCAGGATTTGAGGAGACATGCCTGTAAACCAAAGCAATGGATCCGATTATGGCCTAGTGTCCTGTTGGTTCCATCTCCTTCTCTTGGGACATCCATCTATGGTATGAGTTCAGGTAGATGCTCAGCTGGTGTCAGACCGCAGTTGTTTGTCCACAGAGATCTACATATTGGGATGGCTTCGGGGACTTTGGAGGGTTCTCCTAATTTGTACAATTTTGGACAATGGAATGGGCAGAATTCCCATGCATGGGGTAGGCACAGTCCTAATGTGTGGCTCCAGTGGCCCTAGCTTAAAGGGTGTGTGGCCCAAGACTTTGAGGACAGAAGTCTGAAAACACCAACTCAGCTTAGGTTTGGGGACGCAGGAATGGCAGGCCCAATCTACAAACCACGAGAAGAACTCTTCAGAATATGAAGAAAGAGCGAGTCTGAGGCGCTTGCTCAGGCTTTGGTCTCTGGATTTTGTGTCAACGATGGTCGTGGAATGAGGGGAGGCCTAATGGGCCATGGACGAATCTTCATCTCTTGGGATTTGGCCTGGTCCCAGTTGTTTTTTGTCAATCTGTGGGATGGGAGGTCTCCTTTCAGGTTTGTAACCTCAGGTGTCCCAACCAAAGAGTAATTCCAAAGCAGAGCCCTGGGGAAGAGTGAAGGGTCAACCCAAACTATGGTTAAAATTTGGGGCCTAGGGGCATGGCAGGCCCCATATGCTGTCTCTTCATCCAGGCACTGAGAGGCCTTACTTGAGGACTGGGTTCAGGCTGAGGGTCACAATGTGTGTTTGTGACCAATGTGGCTCGCGAGCATGGGCAGGGCCTCATGGGCCACACTGGTTTCAACTACGCTGAACTTTGTTCAACATGCCAATACAAGGTCTCTTGCCATGGGGAAGGATTTCTGATTTCTGCATCATTTTCAACCCTGGGCAGTGGTTGGAGATAAGGTCTAGGTTCGGAAGCCTGAAACCGCAGTTGGGAAGAGATGATGACCTAAGGCCATGGTGGTTCTGATGTGCTCAGTGTGCGGTCAGCTGCCTGGATGTTGGTCAGGGGGTTCGGGCTCAGGTTGTGTCTGACAGTGCACTTGTGCCCAGGTTAAACTCTACAATTTGGGTACAGTCGAGTACCATGTAGTTTGATCCTCATTTGAGGTGCCTGGGCAGCTCATTAGGCACGATATTTTTCCAGAGAGCAGGCAGAGTGCTGCATTGTGGGTCCGGAATTGCCAAACGTGAGGGCTTCTGGGCCAGTAGTGTGAGGACAGAAGTCTGAGAACACAAGCTAGACTTGGGCTTCAGGCCGAGGGCAAGGCAGGTACCCCCTGCACATCTGAACCAATATCTCATGCATCTGAAGTCACGGCGAATTCAGTCGTTGGCTCGGGTTGTAGTTTCTGTGCATGACTGCCCCTTCATGAACAGAGAGGTATCTCAAGGCCATGGAGGTTTTCCAACGTTGGGAGTTGTGGGATGCCCCCTTCAAGGATTCCTTCTGCGGGACAATTGAGACCTGTTGGGCAGCTCCAAAACATCCCATATGGAATGACTCCAGAGCACCGTTCGAGGATGGATGCCAGGAAAGTCCGCCTCGCATTCCAATTGTCTCCTAGCAACAAGACAGTTGAGATCGGATGGCTCTGCGGGAGCAACCCGGGTGGCTGAGTTGAAATGGACTTTCCTGTGCATGGGGCCTAATGTGTGTTTGTGTCCATGAGGACCTTGGAATGGGGCGGTGGCACCGGGACTCTGAAGTATTCTCCTAAATTTTTGACATAGGTCCCATGCACAAGTTTCCTCGTGGAGACGAGATTTTTTCTGATGGGTGCCTCAGGAAACCCCCTATGCTGGTATTGGAATCCAGGATTTTGAGGAGACATGCCTGTAAACCAAAGCAATGGATCCGATTATGGCCTAGGGTCCTTCCTGGTACCATATCCTTCACTGGGGACATCCATCTATAGTATGAGTCGAGGTAGATGCTAAGCTGGTGTCAGACCACCCTTGTTTGTCCAAAGAGACCTAGATATTGGGATGGCCTCGGGGATTTTGGAGGGTTCTCCTAATTTGTACAATTTTGGACAATGGAATGGGCAGAATTCCCATGCATGAGGTAGGCACAGTCCTAATGTGTGGCTCCAGGGGCCCCAGCTTGGAGGGTGTGTGGCCCAGGACTTTGAGGACAGAAGTCTGAAAACACAAACTCAGCTTAGGTTTGGGGACATAGGTATGGCAGGCCCAATCTACAAACCATGAGAAGAACATTTCAGGATTTGAAGATAGAGCGAGTCTGAGGCGCTTGCTCAGGCTTTGGTATCTGGATTTTGTGTCAACGATGGCCGTGGAATGGGGGGAGGCCTCATGGGCAATGGACGAATCTTCCTCTCTGTGGATTTGGCCCAGTCCCAATTGTTTTTCGTCAATCTGTGGGATGGGAGGTCTCCTTTCAGGTTTGTTACCTCAGGTGTCCCAACCAAAGAGGAATTCCAAAGCAGAGCCCTTGGGAAGAGTGAAGGGACAACCCAAACTATGGTTAAAATTTGGGGCCTAGGGGCATGGCAGGCCCCATATGCCGTCTCTTCATCCAGCCACTGAGAGGCCTTACTTGAGGACTGGGTTCAGGCTGAGGGTCACAATGTATGTTTGTGACCAATGTGGCTCGGAAGCATGGGCGGTGCCTCATGGCCCACACTGGTTTCAACTACACTGAACTTTGGACAACATGCCAATCACAAGGTCTCTTGCCATGGGGAAGGAGTTCTGATTTCTGCATCATTTTCAACCCTGGGCAGTGGTTGGAGATAAGGTCTAGGTTCGGAAGCCTGAAACCGCAGTTGGGAAGAGATGATGACCTAAGGCCATGGTGGTTCTGATGTGCTCAGTGTGGGGTCAGCTGCCTAGATGTTGGTCAGGAGGTTCGGGCTCAGGTTGTGTCAGACAGTGCATTTGTGCCGAGGTTAGACTCTACAATTTGGGTACAGTCGAGTGCCGTGTAGTTTGATCCTCATTTGAGGTGCCTGGGCAGCTCATTAGGCACGATATTTTTCCAGAGAGCAGGCAGAGTGCTGCATTGTGGGTCCGGAATTGCCAAACGTGAGGGCTTCTGGGCCAGTAGTGTGAGGACAGAAGTCTGAGAACACAAGCTAGACTTGGGCTTCAGGCCGAGGGCAAGGCAGGTACCCCCTGCACATCTGAACCAATATCTCATGCATCTGAAGTCACGGCGAGATTCAGTCGTTGGCTCGGGTTGTAGTTTCTGTGCATGACTGCCCCTTCATGAACGGAGAGGAATCTCAAGGCCATGGAGGTTTTCCCACGTTGGGAGTTGTGGAATGCCCCCTTCAAGGATTCCTTCTGCGGGACAATTGAGACCTGTTGGGCAGCTCCAAAACATCCCATATGGAATGACTCCAGAGCACCGTTCGAGGATGGATGCAAGGGAAGTCCACCTCGCATTCCAATTGTCTCCTAGCAACAAGACAGTTGAGATCCGATGGCTCTGCGTGAGCAACCGGGATTGCTGAGTTGAAATGGACTTTCCTGAGCATGGGGCCTAATGTGTGTTTGTGTCCATGAGGACCTTGGAATGGGGCGGTGGCACCGGGACTCTGAAGTATTCTCCTAAATTTTTGACATAGGTCCCATGCACATGTTTCCTCGTGGAGACAAGATTTTTTCTGATGGGTGCCTCAGGAAACCCCCTATGCTGGTATTGGAATCCAGGATTTTGAGGAGACATGCCTGTAAACCAAAGCAATGGAACCGATTATGGCCTAGGGTCCTTTCTGGTACCATATCCTTCACTGGGGACATCCATCTATGGTATGAGTGGAGGTAGATGCTCAGCTGGTGTCAGACCGCCCTTGTTTGTCCACTGAGACCTACTTATTGGGATCGCCTCGGTTACTTTGGAGGGTTCTCCTAATTTGTACAATTTTGGAAAATGGAATGGGCAGAATTACTATGCATGGGGTAGGTACAATCTTAATGTGTGGCTCCAGGGGCCCCAGTCTGGAGGGTGTATGGCCCAGGACTTTGAGGACAGAAGTCTGAAAACACAAACTCAGCTTAGGTTAGGGGACGTAGGTATGGCAGGCCCAATCTACAAACCATGAGAAGAACTCTTCATGATATGAAGAAAGAGCGAGTCTGAGGCGCTTGCTCAGGCTTTGGTCTCTGGATTTTGTGTCAACGATGGCCGTGGAATGTGGGGAGACCTCATGGGACATGGACGAATCTTCCTCTGTGGATTTGGACCGATCCCAATTGTTTTTCGTCAATCTGTGGGATGGGAGGTCTCCTTTCAGGTTTGTAACCTCAGGTGTCCCAACCAAAGAGGAATTCCAAAGCAGAGCCCTGGGGAAGAGTGAAGGGACAACCCAAACTATGGTTATAATTTGGGGCCTAGGGGCATGGCAGGCCCCATATGCTGTCTCTTCACCAACCACTGAGAGGCCTTACTTGAAGACTGGGCTCAGCTGAGGGTCACAATGTGTGTTTGTGACCAATGTGGCTCCCGAGCATGGGCGGAGCCTCATGGGCCACACTGGTTTCATCTACACTGAACTTTGGACAATATGCCAATCACAAGGTCTCTTGCCATGGGGAAGGAGTTCTGATTTCTGCATCATTTTCAACCCTGGGCAGTGGTTGGAGATAAGGTCTAGGTTCGGAAGCCTGAAAACCGTAGTTGGGAAGAGATGATGACTTAAGGCCATGGTGGGTCTGATGTGCTCAGTGTGCGGTCAGCTGCCTGGTTGTTGGTCAGAAGGTTCGGCCTCAGGTTGTGTCAGACAGTGCATTATTGCCCAGGTTAGACTATGTAATTTGGGTACAGTCGAGTGCCGTGTATGATGATCCTCATTTGAGGTGCCTGGGCAGCTCATTAGGCAAGATATTTTTTCTAGAGAGCAGGCAGAGTGCTGCATTGTGGGTCCGGAATTGCCAAACGTGAGGGCTTCTGTGCCAGTAGTGTGAGGACAGAAGTCTGAGAACACAAGCTAGACTTGGGCTAAAGGCCAAGGGCAAAGCAGGTACCCCATGCACATCTGAGCCAATATTCATGCATCTGAAGTCACGGCGAGGCTCAGACGTTGGCTCAGGTTGAAGTTTCTGTGCATGACTGCCCCTTCATGAACGGATAGGAATCTCAAGGCCATGGAGGTTTTCCCACGTTGGGAGTTGTGAGATTTCCCCTTCAAGGATTCCTTCTGCAAGACAATTGCGACCTGTTGGGCAGCTCCAGGACATCCCATATGGAATGACTCCAGAGCACCGTTCGAGGATGGATGCTAGGGAAGCCCGCCTCGCATTCAAATTGTCCCCTAGCAACAAGACAGTGGAGATCGGATGGCTCTGCGAGAGCAACCGGGGTGGCTGAGTTGAAATGGACTTTCCTGAGCATGGGGCCTAATGTGTGTTTGTGTCCATGAGGACCTAGGAATGGAGCGGTGGCACCGGGACTCTGAAGTATTCTCCTAAGATTTTGACATAGGTCCAATGCACAAGTTTCCTCGTGGAGACGAGATGTTTTCTGATGGGTGCCTCAGGAAACACCCTATGCTGGTATTGGAATCCAGGATTTTGAGGAGTCATGACTGTAAACCAAAGCAATGGATCCGATTATGACCTAGGGTCCTGTCTGGTACCATATCCTTCTCTGGGGACATCCATCTATGGTATGAGTGGACGTAGATACTCAGCTGGTGTCAGACCGCCCTTGTTTGTCCACTGAGACCTACATTTTGGGATGGCCTCGGGGACTTTGGAGGGTTCTCCTAATTGGTACAATTTTGGACAATGGAATGGGCAGAATTCCCATGCATGGGGTAGGCACAGTCCTAATGTGTGGCTCCAGTGGCCCCAGCCTGGAGGGTGTGTGGCCCAGGACTTTGAGGACAGAAGTCTGAAAACACAAACTCAGCTTAGGTTTGGGGACGTAGGTATGGCAGGTCCAATCTACAAACCATGAGAAGAAATCTTCAGAATACGAAGAAAGAGCGAGTCTGAGGCGATTGCTCAGGCTTTGGTCTCTGGATTTGTGTCAACGATGGCCGTGGAATGTGGGGAGGCCTCATGGGCCATGGACGAATCTTCCTCGCTGTGGATTTGGATCGGTCCCAATTGTTTTTTGTCAATCTGTGGGATTGGAGGTCTCCTTTCAGGTTTGTTACCTCAGGTGTCCCAACCAGGCGGAATTCCAAACCAGAGCCCTGGGGAAGAGTGAAGGGACAACCCAAACTATCGTTAAAATTTGGGGCCTAGGGGCATGGCAGGCCCCATATGCTGTCTCTTCACCAGCCACTGAGAGGCCTTACTTGAGGACTGGGCTCAGGCTGAGGGTCACAATGTGTGTTTGTGACCAATGTGGCTCGCGAGCATGGGCGGGGCCTCATGGGCCACACTGGTTTCATGTACACTGAACTTTGGACAACATGCCAATCACAAGGTCTCTTGCCATGGTGAAGGAGTTCTGATTTCTGCATCATTTTCAACCCTGGGCAGTCGTTGGAGATAAGGTCTAGGTTCGGAAGCCTGAAAACCGCAGTTGGGAAGAGATGATGACCTAAGGCCATGGTGGGTCTGATGTGCTCAGTGTGCGGTCAGCTGCCTGGTTGTTAGTCAGGAGTTTCGGGCTCAGGTTGTGTCAGGCAGGGAATTAGTGCCTAGGTAAGACTATATAATTTGGATACAGTCGAATGCCGTGTAGGTTGATCTTTATTTGAGGTGCCCGGGCAGTTCCTTAGGCAAGATATTTTTTCTAGAAGTCAGGCAGAGTGCTGCATTGTGGGTCCAGAATTGCCAAACGTGAGGTCTTCTGGGCTAGGAGTGTGAGGACAGAAGTCTGAGACCACAAGCTAGACTTGGGCTTCAGGCCGAGGGCAAGGCAGGTACCCCCTGCACATCTGAACCAATATCTCATGCATCTGAAGGCACGGCGAGGATCAGATGTTGGCTCAGGTTGGAGTTTCTGTGCATGACTGCCCCTTCATGAACGAAGCGGAGTCTCAAGGCTCTTAACGTTTTCCCACGTTGGGAGTAGTGGGATGCCCCCTTCAAGGATTCCTTATTCGGGACATTTGAGACTTGTTGGGCAGCTCCAGGACATTTCCTATGGAATGACTCCAGAGCATTGTTCTAAGATGGATGCCAGGGAAGATCGCCTCGCATTCCAATTGTCTCCTAACAACAAGACAGTTGAGATCTGATGGCTCTGCGGGAGACACCGGGGAGGCTGAGTTGAAATGGACTTTCCCGAGGTAAGTTCCTAAAGTGTGTTTGTGCCCATGGGAACCTTGGAATGGGGCGGTGGCACCGGGACCCTGAAGTATTCTCCTAAACTTTTGACACATCTCCCATGCTCAAGTTTCCTTGTGCAGATGAGGTTTGTTCTGATGGGTGCCTCAGGAAACCCCCTATGCTTGTATTGGAATTCAGGCTTTTGAGGAGACATGCCTGTAAACCAAAGCTTGGATCCGATAATGGCCTAGGGTCATGTCTGGTTCCATCTTCTTCTCTAGGGACATCCATCTATGTCATGTGTGGAGATAGATTCTCAGCTGGTGTCAGACCGCCCTTGTTTGTCCCGGGAGACCTACACTCTTGGGATGGCCTCGGGAACTTTGCAGGGTTCTCCTAATATGTAGATATTGAACAATGGAATGGGCAGAATTTCCATGCATGGGGTAAGCACAGTCCTAATGTGTGGCTCCAGGGGCCCCATCCTGGAGGGTGTGTGGCCCTGGAATTTGAGGACAGAAGTCTGAAAACACAAACTCAGCTTAGGTTTGGGGACGTAGGTATGGCAGGCCCAATCTACAAACCATGAGAATAAAACTTCAGGATATGAAGAAAGAGCGAGTCTGAGGCGCTTGCTCAGGCTTTGTTCTCTGGATTTTGTATCAACGATGATCGTGGAATGTGGCGAGGCCTCATGGGTCATGGACGAATCTTCCTCTCTGTGGATATGGCCCGGTCCCAATGGTTTTTCGTCAATCTGTGGGATGGGAGGTCTCCTTTCAGGTTTGATACCTCAGGTGCCCCAAACAAAGAGGAATTCCAAAGCAGAGCCCTGGGGAAGAGTGAAGGGACTAGACAGTTGAGATCTGATGGCTCTGCGGGAGAAACCGGGGTGGCTGAGTTGAAATGGACTTTCTTGAGGATGGGGCCTAATGTGTGTTTGTGTCCATGAGGGCCTTGGAATGGAGGCTAGCCTGGAGGTTGTGTGGGTCCAGGCTGTGGGCACAGATGTCTGGAAACACAAACTCAGCTTATGAGTGGCGCCTAGTGTATGGCAGGCCGGATGTATAGCCCAAGAGGGAGCTCCTGGGCCTCTGAAACAAGGGCGAGTGGGAGGCGTTCCTTCAGGCTTTTGTCTCTGGATGTTGTGTCCGGGATAGCCGTGGATTGGACGGGTGGCCTCAGGGACTATGGACGAGTATCCCTGTCTGGGGATTTGTCCCAGCTCCCAAGAGTTTGGGGTCATTTTGTGTGAAGGGTGGAGTCGTGTTGTCTGGCTCATGTGTCTCTCCAAGAAAGGGATTCGAGAGCAGATCCCGCGGTACGGGCGGGGTGACTGGAAAACTCAAACACTGGTGAGGATTGGGTGCATAGCGTCCTGGCAAGCCCCATATTTGGGCTCTTGGTCCAGGCCCTGACAGGCCTTTCTTTGACATGGGGCTCATGCTGAGGGTCACAGTGTGAATTTGTGCTGCTGCACCCACGGTTGGGCGTGGAATCATGGGACATGAAGGTTTCTCTCACCCTGAAGGTGTGATTCCATGCCAAGAGCAAGCTTTACAGCCATGGGGAAGGAGGAGTTCTCTTTTGTGCTTGCGATACCCAGCTGTGTAGAGAATTGATATAATGTCTAGGTTCAGATATCTGAAAACCAAGGTTAGGAAGAGGTGACAGCATAAGACCATGGCGTGACCGAAGTGCTGGGTGTGCGGCCAGCTGTCTCCTTGTCTGTCTGGACGTGTGGCTTCAGGCTGTGTCAGATGGAACTTAAGTGCCCAGAGCAGCCTATCCAGTTCGGGGCACGTCAAGGCCCGAGCAGGTTGATCCTCATCTGGGTTTTCTGGGGAACCCCACAGGGAAACGTTGTTCTTCCGTTGGGCAGACACTGGCTGGGATGTGGTTCTGGAGTTCCTAGTCCGGAGGGCTTGTTTGCCAGGAGTGTGAGGAAGGAAGTCTGAAAACACAAGCTAGCCTGAGGTTTGGGACCGAGGGCAGAGCAGGCCCACTCTGCAGAGGCTGTATCGAGATCTCCTGCACTGAGGTCATGTCAACTATGAGACGTGCCTCAGGCTACAGTTTTTGTCCAGCATGGCCTCTTCCTTAAGGGTGTGGGTGCTCCATGACGCCAGGGAGGTTTGCCTACGATGGGATTTGTGAACTACTCCAAACCTCAAGGTTTCCTTCTGCACGAATGTCGAGTCCTATTGGATGGTTCCAGGAGGTCCCATATGGAAAGACTCGAGAGCAGGTGTCTAAGCATGGATGCCTGGGAATGCCACCTCATATTCCCACTCTTTAGTCAGGACAAGTCAGGCTCAATCTGCGGGCTCCTGGGTGAGCTACCCAGAGGGGAGAGTTGAAATGGACTCTCCTGAAGATGAGTCCTACTGTGGGTTGGTGGCCTGGGAGACCTAGGAATGTGGAGGTGGCTCAGGGATTCTGCAGGATTCTCCAACCTGAGGTGTTTGACACGGCTCCAACAAGGAAGCTTCCCATGTGGAGTCGAGAGGAGTTTTGTTCAGTGCCTCAGGAAAGCCCCATATACTGTTCTTCGAACCAAAGCCTCTGAGGAGTGACACCTGGACACCAAAGCAAGAGTTGAGATTAGGGCCTAAGGGCCTGGCCGGCTCAACCTTCTATCTCTGTTGACATCTGTGTGCATGCCTTGGTGGAGGTAGCTGCTCAATTGTCTCCGAATGCCCCTGTGTGTCCAGAGAGGCTCCCAGTAGTGGGATGTCCTCGGGGGCCTTGAGATTTCTCATATTCTGGAGGTGTGTGGCCAAAGGAATGGACACAGTTTCCCAGTAGAGAGCAGGCACGGTCCTGTGGTATGGATCCAGAGGACCCAGCCTAGTGGCTGTGTTTGCCCGGGCTGTGGGGACAGAAGTCTGAAAAAGCAAACTTGGCTCAGCTAGAGGCCAAGGTAATGGCAGGCCTGGTCTCCAGTCCGTGAGGGGAGATCCTCTGGGTATCAAAGGAGGGCAAGTGGGAGGCAGTCGCTCAGGCTTTTGTCTCTGGGTGCTGCGTTCACAGTGGCCGTTCAGGGTAGGGGTTGCTTCAGGGGCCGAGGAAGAGCCTTCCTCTCGGGGGATTGTCCAAGCTCCCAAGTGTTTCGGTTCAATCTGTAGGAAGGGAAGAGTACTGTTTTCTGCCACAGGGGACCCCCCAGGAGAGGGACTCTAGAGCACAGCAGTGGCCTCCCTCAACTGGAATACACACCATCTATTTAGTCCTGGGTGCCTATGGGCATGGCAAGCCACATATGCGGGCTCTTGGTCCAGTCACTGAGAGGCGTTACTTGAATAAGGTACTCATGCTGAGGGTCACCATGTGTGTTTGTGCCCAAGGCGGCCCTCACGCATGGGCGTGGCCTCATGGGTCATGCCGTTTTCTCCTACACTGAATGTTTGACTCACTGCCAGCAGCAAGGTTTCTTGCCATGGGGAAGGAGGGGTTCTGACTTGTGCATCAGGTTCCCCCGTGTGCAGGAATTGGAGATAAAGTCCAGGTTCCGATGACTGAAAACCCAGGTTGGGAATGGATGGTGGCCTAAGGCAGTGGCTGGTCCAATGTGCTGGGTGTGCAGCCAGCTGTGTCGGTGTCTGTTGGAAGGTCTGGGCTCAGGCAATTTGCGACAGAGCATCAGTGTTTAAGGTAGCCTATGCAATTGAGGTGTTGCCGAGGGCCAAGCAGTTTGATCCTCATTTGGGATCTCTGGGCAGCACCATAGACAATGTTTTTCTCCTGGGAGGCAGGCAGAGTGCTTCATTGTGGCCCCAGAATTCCCAGTAGGGAGGGTGTGTAAGCCAGGAGTGTGAGGACGGAAGTCTGAAAACACCAGCTAGTGTGAGGATTGGATCCAAGGGCAGAGCAGGCCCACTCTGCGGAGGCTGAATCGAAATCTCCTGCATCTGAAGTCAGGCTGAGGATCAGACGTTGGCTGAGGCTGGAGTATGTGTCCATGATGGCACCTTCATGAAGCGGGGGCCTCATGAGGCCAAGGAAGTTTTCCCACGCTGAGTTTGGAGGTTGCCCCAGACCACAAGGTTTCTTCTGCGGGATATTCGTGTCCTGTTGCATGGCTCCAGGACATACCCTACGGAAGGACTGTAGAGCAGGGTTCGAAGGATGGATCCCTGTACAGCATGCCTCGGTTTCCCATTGACCATGAGCGACAAGATATGTTTGATCTCCTGCCTCTGGGGCACACTACCCAGTGGGCTGAGTTGAAATGGCCTCTCCCGAGGATGGGTCATAATGTGCGTTTGGGTCCATGAAGACCTTGTAATGTGCTGGTTGTTCAGTGGCCCTGCGGAACTCTCCTACCTGAAGGGTTTGATACATCCCCAGTAAGAAAGCTCCCCATGTGGAGACAAGAGAGGTTTTGTTTGGTGCCTCAGAAAAGCCCCTAGTGCTGGTCTACGAAAACAGTCCTCTGAGGACGGACACATGGAAACCAAAGCTAAGGTTCATATTAGGGCCTGGGGGCCTGTCCATTTCAAACTTCTGTCTCTGGGGACAATGTCTGAGAGTCTAAGTGGAGATAGTTGCACCGCTCGTGTCAGAGAGCCCCTCTTAGTCCAGGGTGGCCTACACTATAGATGGCCTCAGGGGCCTTGGGGCTTTTCCCTAACCTGTGGGGTTGTGGTCAATGGATTGGGTACACTTTCCTTGGAGAGGGCAGGCACAATCTTTCGCTGTGGCACCAGAAGTCCTAGCCTGTAGGTTGTGTGGGTCCAGGCTGTGGACACAGAAGTCTGAAAATACAAACTCAGCTCATGAGTGGCGCCTAGGGTATGGCAGGCCGGATGTACAGCCCGAGAGGGAGCTCCTGGGCCTCTGAAACAAGGGCGAGTGGGAGGCGTTCCTTCAGGCTTTTGTCTCTGGATGTTGTGTCCGGGATAGCCGTGGATAGGAGGGGTGGCCTCAGGGACTGTGGACGAGTATCTCTCTCTGGGGATTTGTCCCAGGTCCCAAGAGTTTGGGGTCATTTTGTTGAAATGGTGGAGTCGTGTTTTCTGGCTCATGTGTCTCTCCAAGAAAGGGATTCCAGACCAGAGACCCAGGTATGGGCTGGGCGACTGGTAAAATCAATCACTGGTGAGGATTGGGTGCATAGGTGCTTGGCAAGTCAATATGCGGGCTCTTGGTCCAGGCCCTGACAGGCCTTTCTTTGACATGGGGCTCATGCTGAGGGTCGCTGTTTGAATTTGTGCCCAAGCAGCACTCACGTTTGGGCGTGGCATCAGGGGCCATGAAGGTTTCTCCCACCCTGAAGGTGTGACTCCATGCCAAGAGCAAGCTTTATAGCCATGGGGAAGGAAGAGTTCTGTTTTTTGCATGCGATACCCAGCTGTATGGAGAATTGATATAATATCTAGGTTCAGATATCTGAAAACCAAGGTTAGGAAGAGTTGACGGCATATGACCATGGCGTGTCCGAGTGCGGGGTGTGCGGCCAGCTGTCTCCTTGTCTGTCTGGACGTCTGGCTTCAGGCTGTGTCAGACAGAGCATGAGTGCCCAGTGCAGCCTATCCAGTTCGGGTACCATTGAGGCCCGAGCAGGTTGATCCTCATCTGGGTTTTCTGGATAGCCCCACAAGGAAACGTTTTTCTTCCGTTGGGTAGACACTGGGCCTGGTTGTGGTTCTGGAGTTCCTAGTCCGGAGGGCTTGTTTGCCAGGAGTGTGAGGAAGGAAGTCTGAAAAAACAAGCTAGCGTGAGGTTTGGGATCGAAGGCATGGCAGGCCCACTCTGCAGAGGCTGAATCGAGATCTCCTGCTCTGAGGTCATGTCAACTATGAGACGAGCCTAAGGCTAGAGTTTTTGTCCAGCATGGCCTCTTCCTGAAGGGTGTGGGGGCGTCATGAGGCCAGGGAGGTTTGCCTACGATGAGATTTGTGAACTACTCCAAACCTCAAGGTTTCCTTCTGCACGAATGTCGAGTCCTATTGGATGGTTCCAGGAGGCCCCATATGGAAAGACTCGAGAGTAGGTGTCTAAGCATGGATGCCTGGGAACGCCACCTCATATTCCCACTCTTTAGTCAGGACAAGGCCGGCTCAATCTGTGGCCTCCTGGGTGAGCTACCCAGAGGGGAGAGTTGAAATGGACTCTCCTGAAGATGAGTCCTACTGTGGGTTGGTGGCCTGGGAGACCTTGGAATGTGGAGGTGGCTCAGGGACTCTGCAGGATTCTCCAACCTGAGGTGTTTGACACGGCTCCAACAAGGAAGCTTCCCATGTGGAGTCGAGAGGAGTTCTGTTCAGTGCCTCAGGAAAGCCCCATATCCTGTTCTTCGAACCAAAGCCTCTGAGGAGTGACACCTGGAAACCAAAGCAAGAGTTGAGATTAGGGCCTAAGGGCCTGGCCGGCTCAACCTTCTATCTCTGTTGACATCTGTGTGCATGCTTTCTTGGAGGTAGCTGCTCAGCTTGTGTCCGAATGCCCCTGTGTGTCCAGGGAGGCTCCCAGTAGTGGGATGTCCTTGAGGTTTCTCATATTCTGGAGTTGTGTGGCCAAAGGAATGGACAGAGTTTTCCAGGAGAGAGCAGGCACGGTCATATGGTATGGCTCCAGAGGACCCAGCCTAGAGGCTGTGTTTGCCAGGGCTGTGGGGACAGATGTCTGAAAAAGCAAACTTGGCTCGCTAGGGGCCAAGGTAATGGCAGGCCTGATCTCCAGTCCGTGAGGGGAGATCCTCTGGATATCAAAGGAGGGCAAGTGGGATGCATTCGCTCAGGCTTTTGTCTCTGGGTTTTGCGTTCACAGTGACCGTTCAGGGTAGGGGTTGCTTCAGGGGCCGAGGAAGAGCCTTCCTCTCGGGGGATTGTCCAAGCTCCCAAGTGTTTTGGTTCATTCTGTGGGAAGGAAAGAGTACTGTATTCTGCCACAGGGGACCCCCCAGGAGAGGGACTCTAGAGCACAGCAGTGGCTTCCCTCAACTGGAATACACACCATCTATTTAGTCCTGGGTGCCTATGGGCATGGCAAGCCACATATGCGGGCTCTTGGTCCAGTCACTGAGAGGCGTTACTTGAATAAGGTACTCATGCTGAGGGTCACCATGTGTGTTTGTGCCCAAGGCGGCCCTCACGCATGGGCGTGGCCTCATGGGTCATGCCGTTTTCTCCTACACTGAATGTTTGACTCACTGCCAGCAGCAAGGTTTCTTGCCATGGGGAAGGAGGGGTTCTGACTTGTGCATCAGGTTCCCCCGTGTGCAGGAATTGGAGATAAAGTCCAGGTTCTGATGACTGAAAACCCAGGTTGGGAATGGATGGTGGCCTAAGGCAGTGGCTGGTCCAATGTGCTGGGTGTGCAGCCAGCTGTGTCGGTGTCTGTTGGAAGGTCTGGGCTCAGGCAATTTGCGACAGAGCATCAGTGTTTAAGGTAGCCTATGCAATTGGGGTGTTGCCGATGGCCAAGCTGTTTGGTCCTCATTTGGGGTTCTGGGCAGCACCATAGACAATGTTTTTCTCCTGGAAGGCAGGCAGAGTGCTTCATTGTGGCCCCAGAATTTCCAGGAGGGTGGGTTTGTGGGCCCAGAATGTGAGGACAGAAGTCTGAAAACACAAGCTAGGGTGAGGAATGGAGCCAAGGGCAGAGCACGCCCACTCTGCAGAGGCTGAATCAAAATCTCCTGCATCTGAAGTCAGGCTGAGGATCAGACGTTGGCTGAGGCTGGAGTTTTTGGCCATGATGGCACCTTCATGAAGCGGGGGCCTCATGAGGCCAAGAAGTTTTCCCACGCTGAGTTTGGAGGTTACCCCAACCACAAGGTTTCCTTCTGCGGGACATTCGAGTCCTGTTGCATGGCTCCAGGACATAGGATACGGAAGGACTGTAGAGCAGGGTTCGAAGGATGGATCCCTGTACAGCATGCCTCGCATTCCCATTGGCCATTAGCCACAAGATATGTTTGATCTGCTGCCTCTGGGGCACGCTACCCAGGGGGCTGAGTTGAAATGGCCTCTCCTGAGGATGCGTCATAATGTGCGTTTGAGTCCATGGAGACCTTGGAATGTGCTGGTTGTTCTGTGGCCCTGCGGAACTCTCCTACCTGAAGGGTTTGATACATCCCCAGTAAGTAAGCTTCCCATGAGAAGACGAGAGAGGTTTGGTTTGGTGCCTCAGAAAAGCTCCGTGTGCTGGTCTACGAAAACAGTCCTCTGAGGACGGACACATGGAAACCAGAGCTAAGGTTCAGATTAGGGCCTGGGGGCCTGTCCATTTCAACCTTCTGTCTCTGGGGACACTGTCTGAGAGTCTAAGTGGAGATAGTTGCTCCGCTGGTGTCAGAGAGCCCCTCTTAGTCCAGGGTGGCCTACACTATTGATGGCCTCAGGGGCCTTGGAGCTTTTCCCTAACCTGTAGGGTTGTGGTCAATGGATTGGGCACAATTTCCTTGGAGAGGGCAGGCACAATCTTTCGCTGTGTCTCCAGAGGCCCTAGCCTGGAGGTTTTGTGGGTCCAGGCTGTGGGCACAAAAGTCTGAAAACACAAACTCAGCTCATGAGTGGCGCCTAGCGTATGGCAGGCCGGATGTACAGCCCGAGAGGGAGCTCCTGGGCCACTGAAACAAGGGCGAATGGGAGGCGTTCCTTCAGGCTTTTGTCTCTGGATGTTGTGTCCGGGATAGCCGTGGATTGGAAAGGTGGCCTCAGGGACTATGGACGACTATCCCTCTCTGGGGATTTGTCCCAGCTCCCAAGAGTTTGGGGTCATTTTCTGGTAAGGGTGGAGTCGTGTTTTCTGACTCATGTGTCTCTCCAAGAAAGGGATTCCAGAGCAGAGCCCCAGGTACGGGCTGGGCGACTGGTAAACTCAAACACTGGTGAGGATTGTGTGTATGGGGGCTTGGAAAGCAAGCATGAGCGGGGCCTCATGGGCCACACTGGTTTCAACTACACTTAACATTGGACAACATGCCAACCACAAGGTTTCTTGCCCTGGGGAAGGAATTCTGATTTCTGCATTAGGTTCAGGCCTGGGCAGTGAATAGAGATAAGGTCTAGGTTCTGAAGCCTGAAAACCGAGGTGGAAAGAGATGACGTCCTAAGGCCTTGGCGGCTCGATGTGCTCAGTGTGCGGCCAGCTGTCTTGGTGCGGCCAGGAGGTCTAGGCTCAGGCAGTGTCAGAAAGGGCATTAGTGCCCTGGTCAGCCTATGTATTTGGGGTACAGCCAAGGTAGGCGCAGGCTGATCCTCACTTGGGGTTACTTGGTAGCCCCAGAGGGCAATGTTTTTCTTCTGGAGGGCAAGCAGAGTGCTGCTTTGTAGTTCTGGATTGCCAAAATGGAGGGCTTCTGGGTCAGTAGTCTGAGGACAGAAGTCTGAGAACACTAGCTAGGCTTCGGTTTCTGGGTGAGGACATGGCAGGCACAATCTACAGAACTGAATAGAGATCTCGTGCATCTGAAGTCAGGGCGAGGATCAGACGATCGCTCAGGTTGGAGTTTCTGACCCTGATAGCCCCTTCATAAAGGGGGGCATCACGAGGCCATGGCGGTTTTCCCACAATGGGAATTGTGAGAAGCTCCAAACTGCAAAGTGTCTTCTGCAGGACAATTGAGACCTGTTGTTGGCTCCAAGCCAATGATTCTGAGCAGGGTTCTAAGGATGGATGGCTGGGTAGCCCACCTCGCATTCCAATTGTCTCCTAGCATCAAGACAGGTTAGTTCTGCTGGATCTAGGGGAGAAACCGAGGAGGCTGAGTTGAAATGGACTCTCCTGTGGATGGGTCCTAATGTGCTTTTGTGTCTATGGAACCTTGGAAAGAGCGGTGGCACTGGGGCCCTGAAGGGTTCTCCTAAACAGAGCCTTTGAAAACAGCTCCAACGTCCAAGTTTCCCATGTGTAGATGAGATGTTTTCTGATGGGTGAGTCAAGAAACAGCCATTGCTGGTTTTGAAATCCAGGCCTCTGAGGAGAGATGCCTGGAAACCAAAGCAATGGATATGATTAGTGACTAGGGGTCTGTTCTTTGCTTTTTACCTCTGGGGACATCTGTCTATGGGTCTGAGTACAGGTAGATGCTCAGATGGGCTCAGATTGCCCCTGTTTTACCTGGGAAGCCACCAATAATGAGATGGATCAGGGACTTTGGAGGTTTATCCTATTAGAAGGAATGTGGCCATTGGAATGGGCACACACAATTCCCTTGGAGAGGGCAAGTACTGTCCTCAGGTTTGGCTCCAGGGGCCTAAGACTGTAGGTTGTGTAGGCCAGGACTGTTTGGACAGTTGTCTGAAAACACAAACTTGGCTTATGTTTCAGGTCATAGGTATGGCAGGACTTATCTACAGACCATGAGGAGAACATTTCGGGATTTGAGAAAAGGGTGAGTGTGAGGCTCTTGCTCAAGTTTTTGTCTCTGGATATCTTGTCACTCATGGTCGTGAAATTTTTGGGTGACTTCATGGGAAATGGGCGAGTCTTACTCCCTGGTGGTTTGGCCCAGTCCAAAGCGTTTGGGGTCACTCTGTGGGATAGAAGAAGTCCGTTTATTTTTTTTTTTTTTTTGATGTTGTTTTCTTTTTAACCTCAGGTGTCCCACCAAATGAGGGATTCCAGTGTAGAGCCCTGGGGGGGGGGGGTTGACTGGACAATCAGAAATCTGGTTAAAAATTGGGACCTAGGGACATATCAAGCCCATTATGACATCTAATGGTCCAGTCACTGAGAGGACTTACTAGAGGACAGGACTCATGCTGAGGGTCACAATGCATGTTTATGCCCTTGTCGCACTCAAGAATGGGCGGGGCCTCAGGGTGAATGCTGGTTTCTTCTGCACTGAACGTTGGACGACGTGCCAAACACAAGGTTTCTTACCATGGGTAAGGAGGTGTTCTGATTTCTGCATCACACTCACCCCTGGGCAGTGATTGGAGATAATATCTCGTTTCTGAGGCCTGAAAACTGAGGTAGGGAAGAGATGATGACCTACGGCCTTGGCGGCTCTTATGTGCTCAGTTTGCGGTCTGCTTTCTGGGAGTTGGTCGGGAAGTCTGGGCTCAGGTTGAGTCCGACAGTGCATTAGTTCCCAGGTTAGACTATATAATTTGGGTGAAGTCGAGTGCTGTGGAGGTTTATCCTCATTGAAGGTGCCTGGGCAGCTCTTGAGGCAATAATTTTTTTCTAGAGGGCAGGCAGAGTGCTGCATTGTGGGTCCGGAATTGCCAAACTTGAGGGCTTCGGGGCCAGGAGTGTGAGGACGGCAGTCTGAGAAGACTAGCTAGACTTGGTTTCAGGGCTAGGGCACGGCAGGTACCCCCTGCAGATCTGAACCAATACTCATGCATCTGAAGTCAGGGCAAGGATCAGACGTTGGCTCAGGTTGGAGTTTCTGTGCATGATGGCCGCTTCATGAAGGGAGCGGAATCTCGAGGCCATTGAGATTTTCCCACGTTGGGAGTTGTGGGATGCCACCTTCAAGGATACCTTCTGCGGGACAATTGAGGCCTGTTGGACAGCTCCAGGACATCCCATATGGAATGACTCCAGAGCACCGTTCGAGGCGGATGCCTGGGAAGCCCGCCTCGCATTCCAATTGTCTCCTAGCAACAAGACAATTTAGATCTGATGGCTCTGCGGAGCAACCGGGGTGGCTGAGTTGAAATGGACTTTCCTGAGGATGGGTCCTAATGTGTTTTTGTGTCCATGATGGCCCTGGAATGGGGCGGTGGCACCGGGACCCTGAAGTACTCTCCTATGCTTTGGACATGGCTCCCATGCATAGGTTTCCTTGTGGAGACGAGATGAGTTCTGCTGGGTGCCTCAGCAAAACCCTTATGCTCGTATTGGAATCAGGCTTTTGAGGAGACATGCCTGTAAAACAAGGCAATGGATCCTATTATGGCCTAGTGTCCTGTCTGGTTCAATCTTCTCCTCTGGGGACATCCATTTATGGTATGAGTGGAGGTAGATTATCAGCTGGTGTCAGACAGCCCTTGTTAGTTCCGGGCGACCTACGCTATTGGGATGGCCTCAGGGTCTTTGGAGGTTTCTCCTAATTTGTTCGATTTTTGACAATGGAATGGGCAGAATTCCCATGGATTGGTAGGCACAGTCCTAATGTGTGGCTCCAGGGGCCCCAGACTAGAGGATGTGTGGCCCAGGACTTTGAGGACAGAAGTCTGAAAACACAAACTCATCCTAGTTTTGGGGACATAGGTATGGCAGGCCCGATCTACAAACCATGAGAAGAACTATTCATGATATGAAGAAAGTGCGAGTCTGAGGTGTTTGCTCAGGTTTGTGTCTCTGGATTTTGTATCAGCGATGGCACAATCTACAGACCTGAATCGAGATCAGGTGCATCTGAAGTCAGGGCGAGGATCAGACAATCGCTCAAGTTGGTGTTTCTGTCCCTGATGGGCCCTTCACGAAGGGGCGGCATCACGAGGTCATGGGGATTTTCCCACGATGGGATTTGTGAGAAGCTCCAAACTGCAAAGTGTCTTCTGCAGGACAATTGAGACCTGTTGTTTGGCTCCAGGCCAATGATTCTGAGCAGGGTTCTAAGGATGAATGGCTGGGTAGCCCACCTCACATTCCAATTGTCTCCTAGAAACAAGATAGGTTAGATCTGCTGGATCTGGGGGAGCAACCGAGGAGGGTGAGTTGAAATGGACTCCCCTATGGATGGGTCCTAATGTGCTTTTGTTTCTATGGAGACCTTGGAATGAAGCCGTGGCTCTGGGGACCTGAAGGGTTCTCCTAAACAGAGGCTTTGACACAGCTCCAACGTGCAAGTTTCCCATGTTTAGATGAGATGTTTTCTGATGGGTGAGCCAAGAAACAGCCATATGCTGGTTTTGAAATCCAGGCCTCTGAGGAGAGATGCCTGGAAACCAAAGCAATGGATATGATTAGTGCCTAGGGGCCTGTTCTTTCCTTTTTACCTCTGGGGACATCTGTCTATGGGTCTGAGTACAGGTAGGTGCTCAGAAGGGATCAGATTGCCCCTGTTTTACCTGGGAAGCCACCAATAATGAGATGGATCAGGGACTTTGGATGTTTATCCTATTAGAAGGGATGTGGCCATTGGAATGGGCACACACAATTCCCTTGGAGAGGGCAAGTACAGTCCTCAGGTTTGGCTCCAGGGGCCTGAGCCTGTAGGTTGAGTAGGCCAGGGCTGTTTGGACAGTTGTCTGAAAACACAAACTTGGCTTATGTTTCAGGTCATAGGTATGGCAGGACTTATCTACAGACCATGAGGAGAACTTTTTGGGATTTGATAAAAGGGCGAGTGTGAGGCTCTTGCTCAAGTTTTTGTCTCTGGATATCATGTCACTCATGGTCGTGAAATTTCTGGGTGACTTCATGGGAAATGGACGAGTCTTACTCTCTGGTGGTTTGGACGAGTCCAAAGCGTTTGGGGTCACTCTGTGGAATGGAAGAAGTCCGTTTTGTTTTTTTTTTTTTTGATGTTGTTTTGTTTTTAACCTCAGGTGTCCCACCAAATGAGGGATTCCAGAGTAAAGCCCTAGGCGGGGGTGACTGGACAATCAGAAATCTGGTTAAAAATTGGGGCCTAGTGTCATACCAAACCCATTATGACAACTAATGGTCCAGTCACTGAGAGGACTTACTAGAAGAAAGGACCCATGCTGAGGGTCAAAATGAGTGTTTATACCCTTGTCACACTCAAGAATGGGCGGGGCCTCAGGGTGAATGCTGGTTTCTCCTACACTGAACGTTGCACGACGTGCCAACCACAAGGTTTCTTACCATGTGTAAGGAGGTGTTCTGATTTCTGCATCACACTCACCCCTGGGCAGTGATTGGAGATAATGTCTCGGTTCTGAGGCCTGAAAACTGAGATAGCGAAGAGATGATGACCTAAGGCCATGGTGGGTCTTATGTGCTCAGTGTGCGGTCAGCTTTCCGGGTGTTGATCAGGAGGTCCGGGCTCAGGTTTTGTCCGACAGTGCATTAGTGCTCAGGTTAGACTATATAATTTGGGTGAAGTAGAGTGCTGTGGAGGTTTATCCTCATTGAAGGTGCCTGGGCAGCTCATGAGGCAATAATTTTTTTCTAGAGGGCAGGCAGATTGCTGCATTGTGGGTCCGGAATTGCCAAACTTGAAGGCTTCAGGGCCAGGAATGTGAGGACCGAAGTCTGAGAAGACAAGCTAGACTTGGGTTTCAGGGCGAGGACACGGCAGGTACCCCCTGAGGATCTGAACCAATACTCATGCATCTGAATTCAGGGCGAGGATCAGACGTTGGCTCAGGTTGGAGTTTCCGTGCATGACGGCCGCTTCATGAAGGGAGCGGAATCTCGAGGCCATTGAGTTCTTCCCACGTTGGGAGTTGTGGGATGCCCCCTTCAAGGATTCCTTCTGCGTGACAATTGAGACGTGTTGGACAGCTCCAGGACATCCCATATGGAATGACTCCAGAGCACCGTTCGAGTTGGATGCCTGGGAAGCCCGCATCGCATTCCAATTGTCTCCTAGCAACAAGACAGTTTAGATCTGTTGGCTCTGCGGTAGCAACCGGGGTGGCTGAGTTGAAATGGACTTTCCTGAGGATGGGTCCTAATGTGTTTTTGTGTCCATGAGGGCCTTGGAATGGGGCGGTGGTACCGGGACCCTGAAGTACTCTCCTATGCTTTGGAGATGGCTCCCATGCACAGGTTTCCTTGAGGAGACGAGATGAGTTCTGCTGGGTGCCTCAGCAAAACCCCGATGCTCGTATTGGAATCAGGCTTTTGAGGAGACATGCCTGTAAACCAAGGCAATGGATCCTATTATGTTCTAGGGTCCTGTCTGGTTCAATCTTCTCCTTGGGGACATCCATTTATGATATGAGTGGAGGTAGATTATCAGTTGATGTCAGACAGCCCTTGTTTGTTCAAGGCGACCTACACTATTGGGATGGCCTCAGGGACTTTGGAGGTTTCTCCTATTTTGTACGATTTTGGACAATGGAATGGGCAGAATTCCCATGGATTGGTAGGCACAGTCCTAATGTGTGGCTCCAGGGGCCTCAGTCTGGAGGGTTTGTGGCCCTGGACTTTGAGGACAGAAGTCGGAAAACACAAACTCAGCTTAGGTATGGGGACGTAATATGGCAGGCTCGATCTACAAACCATGAGAAGAACTCTTCAGGATATGAAGAAAGTGCGAGTCTGAGGCACTTGCGCAGGTTTTGTCTCTGGATTTTGTATCAGCGATGGCACAATCTACAAAACTGAATCGAGATCTTGTGCATCTAAAGTCAGGGCGAGGATCAGACAACGCTCAAGTTGGTGTTTCTGTCCCTGATGGCCCCTTCACGAAGGGGCGGCATCACGAGGCCATGGGGGTTTTCCCACGATGAAATTTGTGAGAAACTCCAAACTGCAAAGTGTCTTCTGAAGGACAATTGAGACCTGTTGTTTGGCTCCAGGCCAATGATTTGAGCAGGGTTCTAAGGATGCATGGCTGGGTAGCCCACCTCGCATTCCAATTGTCTCCTAGAAACAAGACACGTTAGATCTGCTGGATCTGGGGGAGCAACCGAGGAGGCTGAGTTGAAATGGACTCTCTTATGGATGGGTCCTAATGTTTTTTTGTGTCGATGGAGACCTTGGAATGAAGCGATGGCACTGGGGCCCTGAAGGGTTCTCCTAAACAGAGGCTTTGACACAGCTCCAACGTGCAAGTTTCCCAATGTAGATGAGATGTTTTCTGATGGGTGAGTCAAGAAACAGCCATATGCTGGTTTTGAAATCCAGGCCTCTGATGAGAGATGCCTGGAAACCAAAGCAATGGATATGATTAGTGCCTAGGGGCCTGTTCTTTCCTTTTTACCTCTGGGGACATCTGTCTATGGGTCTGAGTGCAGGTAGGTACTCAGATGGGCTCAGATTGCCCCCTGTTTTACCTGGGAAGCCACCACTAAATAGATGGATCAGGGACTTTGGAGGTTTATCCTATTAGAAGGGATGTGGCCATTGGAATGGGCACACACAAATCCCTGGAGTGGGCAAGTACAGTCCTCAGGTTTGGCTCCAGGGGCCTGAGAGTGTAGGTTGTGTAGGCCAGGGCTGTTTGGACAGTTGTCTGAAAACACAAACTTGGCTTATGTTTCAGGTCATAGGTATGGTAGGACTTATCTACAGACCATGAGGAGAACTTTTCGGGATTTGAGAGAATCGCGAATGTGAGGCTCTTGCTCAAGTTTTTGTCTCTGGATATCGTGTCACTCATGGTCGTGAAATTTCTGGGTGACTTCATGGCAAATGGACGAGTCTTACTCCCTGGTGGTTTGGCCCAGTCCAAAGCGTTTGGGGTCACTCTGTGGGATGGAATAAGTCCTTTTTTTTTTTTGATGTTGTTTTCTCTTTAACCTCAGGTGTCTCACCAAATGAGGGATTCCAGAGTAGAGCCCTGGGTGGGGTGACTGGACAATCAGAAATCTGGTTAAAAATTGGGGCCTAGGGACATATCAAGCCCATTATGACTTCTAATGGTCCAGTCACTGAGAGGACTTACTAGAGGACAGGACTCATGCTGAGGGTCACAATGCGTGTTTATGCCCTAGTCGCACTCAAGAATGAGCGGGGCCTCAGGGTGAATGCTGGTCTCTCCTACACACTGAACGTTGGACGACGTGACACAAGGTTTCCTACAAAGGGGTAAGGAGGTGTTCTGATTTCTGCATCACACTCACCCCTGGGCAGGCCTTGGTTCTGAGGCCTGAAAACTGAGGTAGGGAAGAGATGATGACCTAAGGCCATGGCGGGTCTTATGTGCTCAGTGTGCGGTCTGTTTTCCGGGTGTTGGTCAGGAGGTCCGGGTTCAGGTAGTGTCCGACAGTGCATTAGTGCCCAGGTTAGACTATATAATTTGGGTGAAGTCGAGTGCTGTGGAGGTTTATCCTCATTGAAGGTGCCTGGGCAGCTCATGAGGCAATAATTTTTTTCAAGAGGGCAGGCAGAGTGCTGCATTGTCGGTCCGGAATTGCCAAACTTGAGGGCTTCCGTGCCAGGAGTGTGAGGACGGAAGTCTGAGAAGACAAGCTAGACTTGGGTTTTAGGGCGAGGGCACGGCAGGTACCCCCTGCAGATCTGAAACAATACGCATGCATCTGAAGTCAGGGCGAGGATCAGACGTTGGCTCAGGTTGGAGTTTCCGTGCATGAAGGCCGTTTCATGAAGGGAGCGGAATCTCGAGGCCATTGAGTTTTTCCCACGTTGGGAGTTGTGGGATGCCCCCTTCAAGGATTCCTTCTGCGCGACAATTGAGACCTGTTGGACAGCTCCAGGACATCCCATATGGAATGACTCCAGAGCACAGTTCGAGGATGGATGCCTGGGAAGCCCGCCTCGCATTCCAATAGTCTCCTAGCAACAAGACAGTTTAGATCTGATCCCTCTGCGAGAGCAACCGGGGTGGCTGAGTTGATATGGACTTTCCTGATGATGGGTCCTAATGTGTTTTTGTGTCCATGAGGGCCTTGGAATGGGGCGGTGGCACTGGGACCCTGAACTACTCTCCTATGCTTTGGACATGGCTCCCATGCATAGGTTTCCTTGTGGAGACGAGATGAGTTCTGTTGGGTGCCTCAGCAAAACCCCTATGCTCGTATTGGAATCAGGCTTTTGAGGAGACATGCCTGTAAAACAAGGCAATGGATCCTATAATGGTCTAGGGTCCTGTCTGGTTCAATCTTCTCCTTGGGGACATCCATTTATGGTATGAGTGGAGGTCGATTATCAGCTGGTGTCAGACAGTCCTTGTTTGTTCCGGGCGACCTACACCATTGGGATGGCCTCAGGGACTTTGGAGGTTTCTCCTAATTGGTACGATATTGGACAATGGAATGGGCAGAATTCCCATGGATGGTAGGCACAGTCCTAATGTGTGGCTCCAGGGGCCGCAGCCTGGAGGGTGTGTGGCCCTGGACTTTGAGGACAGAAGTCGGAAAACACAAACTCAGCTTAGGTATGGGGACGTAGGTATGGCAGGCCCGATCTACAAACCATGAGAAGAACTCTTCAGGATATGAAGAAAGTGCGAGTCTGAGGCGCTTGCTCAGGTTTTTGACTCTGGATTTTATATCAGCGATGGAACAATCTACAGACCTGAATCGAATCTCGTGCATCTGAAATCAGGGCGAGGATCAGACGATCGCTCAAGTTGGTGTTTCTGTCCCTGATGGCCCCTTCACAAAGGGGCGGCATCACGAGTCCATGGCTGTTTTTCCACGATGGGATTTGTGAGAAGCTCCAAACTGCAAAGTGTCTTCTGCAGGACAATTGAGACCTGTTGTTTGGCTCCAGGCCAATGATTCTGAGCAGGGTTCTAAGGATGCATTGCTGGGTAGCCCACCTCACATTCCAATTGTCTCCTAGAAACAAGACAGGTTAGATCTGCTGGATCTGGGGGAGCAACCGAGGAGTCTGAGTTGAAATGGACTCTCCTATGGATGGGTCCTAATGTGCTTTTGTGTCAATGGAGACCTTGGAATGAAGCGGTGGCACTGGGGCCCTGAAGGGTTCTCCTAAACAGAGGCTTTGACACAGCTTCAACGTACAAGTTTCCCATGTGTAGATGAGATGTTTTCTGATGGGTGAGTCAAGAAACAGCCATATGCTGGTTTTGAAATCCAGGCCTCTGAGGAGAGATGCCTGGAAACCAAAGCAATGGATATGATTAGTGCCTAGGTGCCTGTTCTTTCCTTTTTACCTCTGGGGACATCTGTCTATGGGTCTGAGTACAGGTAGGAGCTCAGATGGGCTCAGATTGCCCCTGTTTTACCTGGGAAGCCACCACTAATGAGATGGATCAGGGACTTTGGAGATTTATTTTATTAGAAGGGATGTGGCCATTGGAATGGGCACACACAATTCCCTTGGAGAGGGCAAGTATATTTTTCAGGTTTGGCTCCAAGGGCCTGAGCTGTAGGTTGTGAAGTCCAGGGCTGTTTGGACAGTTGTCTGAAAATACAAACTTGGCTTATGATTCAGGTCATAGGTATGGCAGGACTTATCTACAGACCATGAGGAGAACTTTTCGGGATTTGAGAAAAGGGCGAGTGTGAGGCTCTTGCTCAAGTTTTTGTCTCTGGATATCGTGTCACTCATGGTTGTGAAATTTCTGGGTGACTTCATGGGAAATGGACGAGTCTTACTCCCTGGTGGTTTGGACCAGTCAAAGCATTTGGGGTCACTCTGTGGGATGGAAGAAATCCGTTGTTTTTTTTTTGATGTTGTTTTCTTTTTAACCTCAGGTGTCCCCCCAAATGAGGGATTCCAGAGTAGAGCCCTGGGGGTGGTGGGTGACTGGACAATCAGAAATCTGGTTAAAAATTGTGGCCTAGGGACATATCAAGCCCATTATGACATCTAATGGTCCAGTCACTGAGAGGACTTACTAGAGGACAGGACTCATGCTGAGGGTCACAATGCGTGTTTATGCCCTTGTTGCACTCAAGAATGGGCGGGGCCTCAGGGTGAATGCTGGTTTCTCCTACACTGAACGTTGGACGACGTGCCAACCACAAGGTTTCTTACCATGGGTAAGGAGGTGTTCTGATTTCTGCATCACACTCACCCCTGGGCAGTGATTGGAGATAATGTCTCGGTTCTGAGGCCTGAAAACTGAGGTAGGGAAGAGAGGATGACCTAAGGCCATGGCGGTCTTATGTGCTCAGTGTGCGGTCTGCTTTCCTGGTGTTGGTCAGGAGGTCCGGGCTCAGGTTGTGTCCGACAGTGCATTAGTTCCCAGGTTAGACTATTAATTTGGGTGAAGTCGAGTGCTGTGGAGGTTTATCCTCATTGAAGGTGCCTGGGCAGCTCATGAGGCAATAATTTTTTTTCAGAGGGCAGGCAGAGTGCTGCATTGTGGGTCCAGAATTGCCAAACATGAGGGCTTCGGGGCCAGGAGTGTGAGGACGGAAGTCTGAGAAGACAAGGTAGACTTGGGTTTCAGGGCGAGGGCACGGCAGGTACCCCCTGCAGAACTGAACCAATACACATGCGTCTGAAGTCAGGGCGAGGATCAGACGTTGGCTCAGGTTGGAGTTTCCGTGCATGACGGCCGCTTCATGAAGGGAGCGGAATCTCGAGGCCACTGGAGTTTTCCCACGTTGGGAGTTGTGGGATGCCCCCTTCAAGGATTCCTTCTGCGGGACAATTGAGACCTTTTGGACAGCTCCAGGACATCCCATATGGAATGACTCCAGAGCACCGTTCGAGGATGGATGCCTGGGAAGCCCACCTCGCATTCCAATTGTCTCCTAGTAACAAGACAGTTTAGATCTGACGGCTCTGCGGGAGCATCGGGGGTGGCTGAGTTGAAATGGACTTTCCTGAGGATCGGTCGTAATGTGTTTTTGTGTCCATGAGGGCCTTGGAATGGGCGGTGGCACCGGGACCATGAAGTACTCTCCTATGCTTTGGACATGGCTCCCATGCATAGGTTTCCTTGTGGAGACGAGATGAGTTCTGCTGGGTGCCTCAGCAAAACCCCTATGCTCGTATTGGAATCAGGCTTTTGAGGAGACATGTCTGTAAAACAAGGCAATGGATCCTATTATGGCCTACGGTCCTGTCTGGTTCAATCATTTCCTTGGGGACATCCATTTATGGTATGAGTGGAGGTCGATTATCAGCTGGTGTCAGACAGCCCTTGTTTGTTCCGGGCGACCTACACTATTGGGATGGCCTCAGGGACTTTGGAGGTTTCTCCTAATTTGTACGATTTTGGACAATGGAATGGGCAGAATTCCCATGGATTGTTAGGCACAGTCCTAATGTGTGGCTCCAGGGGCCCCAGCCTGGAGGGTGTGTGGCCCAGGACTTTGAGGACAGAAGTCTGAAAACACAAACTCAGCTTAGGTTTGGGGACGTAGGTATGGCAGGCCTGAGCTACAAACCTTGAGAAGAACTCTTCAGGATATGAAGAAAGTGCGAGTCTGAGGCGCTTGCTCAGGTTTTTGTCTCTGGATTTTGTATCAGCGACGGCACAATCTACAGACGTGAATCGAGATCTCGTGCATCTGAAGTCAGGGCGAGGATCAGACGATCGCTGAAGTTTGTGTTTCTGTCCCTGATGGCCCCTTCACGAAGGGGCGGCATCACGAGGCCATGGGGGTTTTCCCACGATGGGAGTTGTGAGAAGCTCCAAACTGCAAAGTGTCTTCTGAGGACATTTGAGTCCTTTTTTTCCCTCCAGGCCAATGATTCTGAGCAGGGTTCTAAGGATGCATGGCTGGGTAGCCCACCTCGCATTCCTATTGTCTCCTAGAAACAAGACAGGTTATCTGCTGGATCGGGGGAGCAACCGAGGAGGCTGAGTTGAAATGGACTCTCCTTTGGATGGGTCCTAATGTGCTTTTGTGTCTATGGAGACCTTGGAATGAAGCGGGGGCACTGGGGCCCTGAAGGGTTCTTCTAAACAGAGGCTTTGACACAGCTCCAACGTGCAAGTTTCCCAAGGGTAGATGAGATGTTTTCTGATGGGTAACTCAAGAAAGAGCTATATGCTGGTTTTGAAATCCAGGCCTCTGAGGAGAGATGCCTGGAAACCAAAGCAATGGATATGATTAGTGCCTAGGGGCCTGTTCTTTCCTTTTTACCTCTGGGGACATCTGTCTATTGGTCTGAGTACAGGTAGGTGCTCAGATGGGCTCAGATTGCCCCTGTTTTACCTGGGAAGCCACCACTATTGAGATGGATCAGGGACTTTGGAGATTTATCCTATTAGAAGGGATGTGGCCATTGGAATGGGCACACACAATTCCCTTGGAGAGGGCAAGTACAGTCCTCAGGTTTGGCTCCAGTGGCCTGAGCCTGTAGGTTGTGTAGGCCAGGGCTGTTTGGAGAGTTGTCTGAAACAACAAACTTGGCTTATGTTTCAGGTCATAGGTATGGCAGGACTTAAACTACAGACCATGAGGAGAACTTTTCGGGATTTGAGAAAAGGGCGAGTGTGAGGCTCTTGCTCAAGTTTTTGTCTCTGGATATCGTGTCACTCATGGTCGTGAAATTTCTGGGTGACTTCATGGGAAATGGACGAGTCTTACTCCCTGGTGGTTTGGACCAGTCCAAAGCGTTAGGGGTCACTCTGTGGGATGGAAAAGTCCGTTTTTTTTTTTTTTTGATGTTGTTTTCTTTTTAACCTCAGGTGTCTCACCTAATGAGGGATTCCTGAGTAGAGCCCTGGGGGGGGGGGTGACTGGACATTCAGAAATCTGGTTAAAAATTGGCGCCTAGGGACATATCAAGCCCATTATGACATCTAATGGTCCAGTCACTGAGAGGACTTACTAGAGGACAGAACCATGCTGAGGGTTACAATGCGTGTTTAAGCCCTTGTCCCACTCAAGAATGGGCGGGGCCTCAGGGTGAATGCTGGTTTCTCTTACACTGAACGTTGGACGATGTGCCAACCACAAGGTTTCTTAAAGTGTGTATGGAGGTGTTCTGATTTCTGCATCACACTCACCCCTGGACAGTTATTGGAGATAATGTCTCGGTTCTGAGGCCTGAAAACTGAGGTAGGGAAGAGATGATGACCTAAGGCCATGGCGGGTCTTATGTGCTCAGTGTGCGGTCTGCTTTCCGGGTGTTGGTCGGGAGGTCCGGGCTTAGGTTGTGTCCGACAGTGCATTAAGGCCCAGGTTAGAATATATACTTAGGGTAAAGTCCAGTGCTGTGGAGGTTTATCCTCATTGAAGATGCCTGGGCAGCTCATGAGGCAATAATTTTTTTCTAGAGGGCAGGCAGAGTGCTGCATTGTGGGTCCGGAATTGCCAAACATGAGGGCTTCGGGGCCAGGAGTGTGAGGACGGAAGTCTGAGAAGACAAGCTAGACTTGGGTTTCAGGGCGAGGGCACGGCAGGTACCCCCTACAGAACTGAACCAATACACATGCGTCTGAAGTCAGGGCGAGGATCAGACGTTGGCTCAGGTTGGAGTTTCCGTGCATGACGGCCGCTTCATGAAGGCGAGCGGAATATCGAGGCCACTGAAGTTTTCCCACGTTGGGAGTTGTGGGATGCCCCCTTCAAGGATTCCTTCTGCGGGACAATTGAGACCTTTTGGACAGCTCCAGGACATCCCATATGGAATGACTCCAGAGCACCGTTCGAGTTGGATGCCTGGGAAGCCCACCTCGCATTCCAATTGTCTCCTAGTAACAAGACAGTTTAGATCTGACGGCTCTGCGGGAGCATCGGGGGTGGCTGAGTTGAAATGGACTTTCCTGAGGATCGGTCGTAATGTGTTTTTGTGTCCATGAGGGCCTTGGAATGGGCGGTGGCACCGGGACCATGAAGTACTCTCCTATGCTTTGGACATGGCTCCCATGCATAGGTTTCCTTGTGGAGACGAGATGAGTTCTGCTGGGTGCCTCAGCAAAACCCCTATGCTCGTATTGGAATCAGGCTTTTGAGGAGACATGTCTGTAAAACAAGGCAATGGATCCTATTATGGCCTACGGTCCTGTCTGGTTCAATCATTTCCTTGGGGACATCCATTTATGGTATGAGTGGAGGTCGATTATCAGCTGGTGTCAGACAGCCCTTGTTTGTTCCGGGCGACCTACACTATTGGGATGGCCTCAGGGACTTTGGAGGTTTCTCCTAATTTGTACGATTTTGGACAATGGAATGGGCAGAATTCCCATGGATTGTTAGGCACAGTCCTAATGTGTGGCTCCAGGGGCCCCAGCCTGGAGGGTGTGTGGCCCAGGACTTTGAGGACAGAAGTCTGAAAACACAAACTCAGCTTAGGTTTGGGGACGTAGGTATGGCAGGCCTGAGCTACAAACCTTGAGAAGAACTCTTCAGGATATGAAGAAAGTGCGAGTCTGAGGCGCTTGCTCAGGTTTTTGTCTCTGGATTTTGTATCAGCGACGGCACAATCTACAGACGTGAATCGAGATCTCGTGCATCTGAAGTCAGGGCGAGGATCAGACGATCGCTGAAGTTTGTGTTTCTGTCCCTGATGGCCCCTTCACGAAGGGGCGGCATCACGAGGCCATGGGGGTTTTCCCACGATGGGAGTTGTGAGAAGCTCCAAACTGCAAAGTGTCTTCTGAGGACATTTGAGTCCTTTTTTTCCCTCCAGGCCAATGATTCTGAGCAGGGTTCTAAGGATGCATGGCTGGGTAGCCCACCTCGCATTCCTATTGTCTCCTAGAAACAAGACAGGTTATCTGCTGGATCGGGGGAGCAACCGAGGAGGCTGAGTTGAAATGGACTCTCCTTTGGATGGGTCCTAATGTGCTTTTGTGTCTATGGAGACCTTGGAATGAAGCGGGGGCACTGGGGCCCTGAAGGGTTCTTCTAAACAGAGACTTTGACACAGCTCCAACGTGCAAGTTTCCCAAGGGTAGATGAGATGTTTTCTGATGGGTAACTCAAGAAAGAGCTATATGCTGGTTTTGAAATCCAGGCCTCTGAGGAGAGATGCCTGGAAACCAAAGCAATGGATATGATTAGTGCCTAGGGGCCTGTTCTTTCCTTTTTACCTCTGGGGACATCTGTCTATTGGTCTGAGTACAGGTAGGTGCTCAGATGGGCTCAGATTGCCCCTGTTTTACCTGGGAAGCCACCACTATTGAGATGGATCAGGGACTTTGGAGATTTATCCTATTAGAAGGGATGTGGCCATTGGAATGGGCACACACAATTCCCTTGGAGAGGGCAAGTACAGTCCTCAGGTTTGGCTCCAGTGGCCTGAGCCTGTAGGTTGTGTAGGCCAGGGCTGTTTGGAGAGTTGTCTGAAACAACAAACTTGGCTTATGTTTCAGGTCATAGGTATGGCAGGACTTAAACTAAAGACCATGAGGAGAACTTTTCGGGATTTGAGAAAAGGGCGAGTGTGAGGCTCTTGCTCAAGTTTTTGTCTCTGGATATCGTGTCACTCATGGTCGTGAAATTTCTGGGTGACTTCATGGGAAATGGACGAGTCTTACTCCCTGGTGGTTTGGACCAGTCCAAAGCGTTAGGGGTCACTCTGTGGGATGGAAAAGTCCGTTTTTTTTTTTTGATGTTGTTTTCTTTTTAACCTCAGGTGTCTCACCTAATGAGGGATTCCTGAGTAGAGCCCTGGGGGGGGTGACTGGACATTCAGAAATCTGGTTAAAAATTGGCGCCTAGGGACATATCAAGCCCATTATGACATCTAATGGTCCAGTCACTGAGAGGACTTACTAGAGGACAGGACTCATGCTGAGGGTCACAATGCGTGTTTATGCCCTTGTCCAACTCAAGAATGGGCGGGGCCTCAGGGTGAATGCTGGTTTCTCCTACACTGAACGTTGGACGACGTGCCAACCACAAGGTTTCTTACAATGGGTAAGGAGGTGTTCTGATTTCTGCATCACACTCACCCCTGGACAGTTATTGGAGATAATGTCTCGGTTCTGAGGCCTGAAAACTGAGGTAGGGAAGAGATGATGACCTAAGGCCATGGCGGGTCTTATGTGCTCAGTGTGCGGTCTGGTCGGGAGGTCCGGGCTTAGGTTGTGTCCGACAGTGCATTAAGGCCCAGGTTAGAATATATACTTAGGGTAAAGTCCAGTGCTGTGGAGGTTTATCCTCATTGAAGGTGCCTGGGCAGCTCATGAGGCAATCATTTTTTTCTAGAGGGCAGGCAGAGTGCTGCATTGTGGGTCCGGAATTGCCAAACTTTTGGGCTTATATCAACGATGGCCGTGGAATGTGGGGAGGTTTCATGGGCCATGCACGAATCTTCCTCTCTGTGTATTTGGCCCGGTCCAAATTATTTTTCGTCTATCTGTGTGTTGGGAGGTCTCCGTTCAGGTTTATTACCTCAGGTGTCCGAACAAAAGTGGAATTCCAAAGCAGAGCCCTGGGGAAGAGTGAAGGGACAACCCAAACTATGGTCAAAAATTGGGGCCTAGCGGCATGGCAGGCCCAATAAGCTGTCTCTTCATCCAGCCACTGAGAGGCCTTACTTGAGGATTGGGCTCAGGCTGAGGGTCAAATGTGTGTTTGTGACAATTGTGGCCCTCGAGCATGGGCGGGGCCTCATGGGCCAAACTGGTTACAACTACACTGGACCTTGGACAACATGCCAATCAAAAGGTCTCTTGCCATGCGAAAGTGTTCTGATTTCTGCATCATTTTCAATCTTGAGCAGTGATTGGACATAAGGTCTAGGTTCTGAAGCCTGAAAAATCGCATTTGGGAAGAGATGACGATCTAATGCGATGGCGCATCTGATATGCTCAGTGTGCGGTCAGTTGCCTGGGTGTTGGTCAGGAGGTTCTGGCTCAGGTTGTGTCAGACAGTGCACTAGTGCCCAAGTTAGACTATATAATTTGGGTACAGTCGAGTGCACTGTAGGTTTATCCTCATTTGAGGTGCCTGGGCACCTCATTAGCCAAGATATTTTTTCTAGACGACAGGCAGAGTGCTGCATTGTGGGTCCGGAATTGCCAAAATGGAGGACTTCTGGGCCAAGAGTTTGAGGACAGAAGTCTGATAAAACAAGCTAGACTTGGGCTTCAGGCCTAGGGCACGGTAGTTACCCCCTGCAGATCGGAAAAAATATCTCAAGCATCTGAAGTCACGGCGAGGATCAGACGTTGGCTCAGGTTGTAGTTTCTGTGCATGACTGCCCCTTCATGAAAGGAGCGGAATCTCAAGGCCATGGAGCTTTTCCCACGTTGGGAGTTGTGTGATGCCCCCTTCAAGGATTCCTTCTGCAGTAAAATCGAGACCTGTTAGGCAGCCCCAGGACATCCCATATGGAATGCCTCCAGAGCACCGTTTGAGGATGGATGCCTGGGAAGCCCGCCTCGCATTCCAATTGTCTCCTAGCAACAATACAGTTGAGATCGGATGGCTCTGCGGGAGCTAACGGGGTGGCTGAGTTGAAATGGACTTTCCTGAGGATGGGGCCTAATGTGTGTTTGTGTCCATGAGGGCCTTGGAATGGTGCGGTGGCACCGGGACCCTGAAGTATTCTCCTAAGCTTTTGACAAGGCTCCCATGCACAAGTTTCCTTGTGGAGAGGAGATTTGTTCTGATGGGTGCCTCAGGAAAACCCTTATGCTGGTCTTGGAATCCAGGCTCTTGAGGAGACATGCCTGTAAACCAAAGCAATGGATCGGACTATTGCCTAGGATCCTGTCTGGTTCAATCTTATTCTCTGGGGATATCCGTCTATGGAATGAGTGGATGTAGATGCTCACCTGGTGTCAGACCACCTTGTTTGTCCCAGGAGACCTAAACTATTGGTTTTGCCTCGGGGACTTTGGAGAGTTCTCCAAATTTGTAAGATTTTGGACAATGATATGGTCAGAATTCCTATTGATTGGGTAGGCACAGTCCGAATGTGTGGCTCCAGGGGCCCCAGCCTGGAGGGTGTGTGGCCCAGGACTTTGAGGACAGAAGTCTGAAAACACAAACTCACCTTATGTTTGGGGACGTAGGTATGGCAGGCCCAATCTACACACCATGAGCAGAACTCTGCAGGATATGAAGAAAGAGCGAGTCTGAGGCACTTGCTCAGGCTTTTGTCTCTGGATTTTATATCAACGATGGCCGTGGAATGTGGGGAGGCATCATGGGCCATGGACGAATCTTCCTTTCTGTGGATTGGGGCGGTCCCAATTTTTTTCGTCAATCTGTGGGATGGGAGGTCTCCTTTCAGGTTTATTACCTCAGGTGTCCGAACAAAAGAGGAATTCCAAAGCAGAGCCCTGGGGAAGAGTGAAGGGACAACCCAAACTATGGTTAAAAATTGGGACCTAGGGGCTTGGCAGGCCCAATAAGCTGTCTCTTCATCCAGTCACTGAGCGGCCTTACTTGAGACTGGGCTCAGGCTGAGGGTCAAATGTGTGTTTGTGACAATAGTGGCCCGCGAGCATGGGTGGGGCCTCATGGGCCAAACTGGTTTCAACTACACTGGACCTTGGACAACATGCCAATCACAAGGTATCTTGCCATGGGGAAGGTGTTCTGATTTCTGCACCATTTTCAATCGTGAGCAGTGATTGGACATAAGGTATAAGTTCTGAAGCCTGAAAAATCGCAGTTGGGAAGAGATGACGACCTAAGGCGATGGCGCGTCTGATATGCTCAGTGTGCGGTCAGCTGCCTGGGTGTTGGTCAGGGGGTTCTGGCTGAGGTTGTGTCAGACAGTGCACTAGTGCCCAAGTTAGACTATATAATTTGGGTACAGTCGAGTGCACTGTAGGTTTATCCTCATTTGAGGTGTCTGGGCACCTCATTAGGCAAGATATTTTTTCTAGAGGGCAGGCAGAGTGCTGCCTTGTGGGTCCGGAATTGCCAAAATAGAGGACTTCCGGGCCAGGAGTTTGAGGACAGAAGTCTGAGAACACAAGATAGACTTGGGCTTCAGGCCGAGGGCACGGTAGGTACCCCCTGCAGATCGGAAACAATATCTCAAGCATCTGAAGTCACGGCGAGGATCAGACGTTGGCTCAGGTTGCAGTTTCTGTGCATGACCGCCCCTTCATGAACGGAGCGGAATCTCAAGGCCATGGAGGTTTTCCGACGTGGGAGTGGTGGGATGCCCCCTTCAATGATTCCTTCTGTGTGACAATTGAGACCTGTTGGGCAGCCCAGGACATCCCATATGGAATGACCAGAGCACCCTTGGAGAATGGATGCCAGGCAAGCCCGCCTCACAATCCAATTGTCTACTAGCCACAATACAGTTGAGATCGGATCCCTCTGTGGGAGCAACCGGGGTGGATGAGTTGAAATGGACTTTCCTGAGGATGGGCCCTAATGTGTGTTTGTGTCCATGAGGACCTTGGAATGGGGCGGTGGCCCTGGGACCCTGAAGTATTCTCCTAAGCTTTTGACATAGCTCCCATGCACAAGTTTCCTTGTGGAGAGGATATTTGTTCTGATGTGTGCCTCAGGAAACCCATTATGCTGGAATTGGAATCCAGACTTTTGAAGAGACATGCCTGTAAAACAAAGCAATGTATTCGATTATGGCCTAGGGTCCTGTCTTGTTCATTCTCCTTCTCTGGGGATATTCATCTATGGAATGAGTGGAGGTAGATGCTCACCTGGTGTCTTACCGCCCTTGTTTGTCCCCGGAGACCTACACTATTGGTTTGGCCTCAGGGACTTTGGAGAGTTCTCCTAATTTGTACGATTTTGGACAATGGAATGGGCAGAATTCCCATGGATTGGGTAGGCACAGTCCTAATGTGTGGCTTCAGAGGCCCCAGCATGAGGGTGTGTGGCCCAGGACTTTGAGGACAGAAGTCTGAAAACACAAACTCAGCTTAGGTTTGGGGATGTAGGTATGGCAGGCCCAATCTACAAATCATGAGAAGAAATCTTCAGGATATGAAGAAAGAGCGATTCTGAGGCACTTGCTCAGGCTTTTGCATTTGGATTTTATATCAACGATGGCCGTGGAATGGGGGAGGACTCATGGGCCATGGACGAATCTTCCTCTCTGTGGATTTGGCCCGATCCCAATTGTTTTTCGTCAATCTGTGGGATGGGATTTCTCCTTTCAGGTTTATTACCTCAGGTGTCCGAACAAAAGAGGAATTCCAAAGCAGAGCCCTGGGGAAGAGTGAAGGGAAAACCCAAACTATGGTTAAAAATTGGGGCCTAGGGGCATGGCAGGCACAATAAGCTGTCTCTACATCCAGCCACTGAGAGGCCTTACTTGAGGCCTGGACTCAGGCTGAGGGTCACAGTGTGTGTTTGTGACCAACGTGGCACGCGAGCATGGGCGGGGCCTCATGGGCCACACTGGTTTCAACTACACTGGACCTTGGACAACATGCCAATCACAAGGTCTCTTGCCATGGGGAAGGTGTTTTGATTTCTGCATCATTTTCAACCCTGGGCAGTGGTTGGAGATAAGGTCTAGGTTCTGAAGCCTGAAAAATCGCAGTTGGGAAGAGATGACAATCTAAGGCGATGGCGCATCTGATATGCTCAGTGTGCGGTCAACTGCCTGGGTGTTGGTCAGGAGGTTCTGGCTCAGGTTGTGTCATACAGTGCACTAGTGCCCAAGTTAGACTATATAATTTGGGTACAGTCGAGTGCCCTGTAGGTTTATCCTCATTTGAGGTGCCTGGGCACCTCATTAGGCAAGATATTTTTTCTAGAGGGCAGGCAGAGTGCTGCATTGTGGGTCCGGAATTGCCAAACTTGAGAGCTTCTGGGACAGGAGTGTTAGGACAGAAGTTTGAGAACACGAGCTAGACTTGAGTTTCAGGCCGAGGGCACGGCTGGTACCCCCTGCAGTCACAACCAAAATCTCAAGCATCTGAAATCACGGCGAGGATCAGTCGTTGGCTCAGGTTGGAGTTTCTGTGCATGACTGCGCCTTCATGAAAGGAGCGGAATCTCAAGGCCATGGAGGTTTCCGACGTTGGGAGTGGTGGGATGCCCCCTTCAATGATTCCTTCTGTGTGACAATTAAGACCTGTTGGGCAGCTCCAGGACATCCCATATGGAATGACTCCAGAGCACCGTTGGAGGATGGATGCCAGGCAAGCCCGCCTCACAATCCAATTGTCTACTAGCCACAATACAGTTGAGATCGGATCCCTCTGCGGGAGCAACCGGGGTGGATGAGTTGAAATGGACTTTCCTGAGGATGGGCCCTAATGTGTGTTTGGGTCCATGAGGACCTTGGAATGGGGCGGTGGCCCCGGGACCCTGAAGTATTCTCCTAAGCTTTTGACATAGCTCCCATGCACAAGTTTCCTTGTGGAGAGGATATTTGTTCTGATGTGTGCCTCAGGAAACCCATTATGCTGGAATTGGAATCCAGACTTTGGAAGAGACATGCCTGTAAAACAAAGCAATGTATTCGATTATGGCCTAGGGTCCTGTCTTGTTCATTCTCCTTCTCTGGGGATATTCATCTATGGAATGATTGGAGGTAGATTCTCACCTGGTGTCAGACCACCCTTGTTTGTCCCTGGAGATCTACACTATTGGGATTGCCTCGGGGACTTTGGAGAGTTCTCCCAATTTGTAAGATTTTGGACAATGGAATGGGCAGAATACCCATGGATTGGGTAGGCACAGTCCGAATGTGTGGCTCCAGGGGCCCCAGCCTGGAGGCTGTGTGGCCCAGGACTTTGAGGACAGAAGTCTGAAAACACAAACTCACCTTATGTTTGGGGACGTAGGTATGGCAGGCCCAATCTACAAACCATGAGAAGAACTCTTCAGGATATGAAGAAAGAGCGAGTCTGAGGCACTTGCTCAGGCTTTTGTCTCTGGATTTTATATCAACGATGGCCGTGGAATGTGGGGAGGCATCATGGGCCATGGACGAATCTTCCTTTCTGTGGATTGGGGCGGTCCCAATTTTTTTCGTCAATCTGTGGGATGGGAGGTCTCCTTTCAGGTTTATTACCTCAGGTGTCCGAACAAAAGAGGAATTCCAAAGCAGAGCCCTGGGGAAGAGTGAATGGAAAACCCAAACTATGGTTAAAAATTGCGGCATAGGGGCTTGGCAGGCCCAATAAGCTGTCTCTTCATCCAGCCACTGAGCGGCTTTACTTGAGACTGGGCTCAGGCTGAGAGTCAAATGTGTGTTTGTGACAATTGTGGCCCGCGAACATGGGTGGGGCCTCATGGGCCAAACTGGTTTCAACTACACTGGACCTTGGACAACATGCCACTCACAAGGTCTCTTGCCATGGGGAAGGTGTTCTGATTTCTGCATCATTTTCAAACGTGAGCAGTGATTGGACATAAGGTACAGGTTCTGAAGCCTGAAAAATCGCAGTTGGGAAGAGATGACGACCTAAGGCGATGGCGCGTCTGATATGCTCAGTGTACGGTCAGCTGCCTGGGTGTTGGTCAGGGGGTTCTGGCTGAGGTTGTGTCAGACAGTGCACTAGTGCCCAAGGTAGACTATATAATTTGGGTACAGTCGAGTTCCCTCTAGGTTTATCCTCATTTGAGGTGCCTGGGCACCTCATTAGGCAAGATATTTTTTCTAGAGGGCAGGCAGAGTGCTGCCTTGTGGGTCCGGAATTGCCAAAATGGAGGACTTCCGGGCCAGGAGTTTGAGGACAGAAGTCTGAGAACACAAGATAGACTTGGGCTTCAGGCCGAGGGCACGGTAGGTACCCCCTGCAGATCGGAAACCATATCTCAAGCATCTGAAGTCACGGCGAGGATCAGACGTTGGCTCAGGTTGTAGTTTCTGTGCATGACTGCCCCTTCATGAAAGGAGCGGAATCTCGAAGCCATGGAGCTTTTCCCACGTTGGGAGTTGTGTGATGCCCCCTTCAAGGATTCCTTCTGCGGGACAATTGAGACCAGTTGGGCAGCTCCAGGACATCCCATATGGAATGACTCCAGAGCACCCTTGGAGGATGGATGTCAGGGAAGCCCGCCTCGCAATCCAATTGTCTACTAGCCACAATACAGTTGAGATCGGATCCCTCTGCGGGAGCAACCGGGGTGGCTGAGTTGAAATGGACTTTCCTGAAGATGGGCCCTAATGTGTGTTTGTGTCCATGAGGGCCTTGAAATGGGGCGGTGGCACTGGGACCCTGAAGTATTCTCCTAAGCTTTTGACATAGCTCCCATGCACAAGTTTCCTTGTGGAGAGGAGATTTGTTCTGATGGGTGCCTCAGGAAACCCATTATGCTGGTATTGGAATCCAGACTTTTGAAGAGACATGCCTGTAAACCAATGCAATGTATTCGATTATGGCCTAGGGTCCTGTCTTGTTCATTCTTCTTGTCTGGGGATATTCATCTATGGAATGAGTGGAGGTAGATGCTCACCTGGTGTCTTACCGCCCTTGTTTGTCCCCGGAGACCTACACTATTGGTTTGGCCTCGGGGACTTTGGAGAGTTCTCCTAATTTGTACGATTTTGGACAATGGAATGGGCAGAATTCCCATGGATTGGGTAGGCACAGTCCTAATGTGTGGCTTCAGAGGCCCCAGCATGAGGGTGTGTGGCCCAGGACTTTGAGGACAGAAGTCTGAAAACACAAACTCAGCTTAGGTTTGGGGATGTAGGTATGGCAGGCCCAATCTACAAATCATGAGAAGAAATCTTCAGGATATGAAGAAAGAGCGATTCTGAGGCACTTGCTCAGGCTTTTGCATTTGGATTTTATATCAACGATGGCCGTGGAATGGGGGAGGACTCATGGGCCATGGACGAATCTTCCTCTCTGTGGATTTGGCCCGATCCCAATTGTTTTTCGTCAATCTGTGGGATGGGATTTCTCCTTTCAGGTTTATTACCTCAGGTGTCTGAACAAAAGAGGAATTCCAAAGCAGAGCCCTGGGGAAGAGTGAAGGGAAAACCCAAACTATGGTTAAAAATTGGGGCCTAGGGGCATGGCAGGCACAATAAGCTGTCTCTTCATCCAGCCACTGAGAGGCCTTACTTGAGGCCTGGACTCAGGCTGAGGGTCACAGTGTGTGTTTGTGACCAACGTGGCACGCGAGCATGGGCGGGGCCTCATGGGCCACACTGGTTTCAACTACACTGGACCTTGGACAACATGCCAATCACAAGGTCTCTTGCCATGGGGAAGGTGTTTTGATTTCTGCATCATTTTCAACCCTGGGCAGTGGTTGGAGATAAGGTCTAGGTTCTGAAGCCTGAAAAATCGCAGTTGGGAAGAGATGACAATCTAAGGCGATGGCGCATCTGATATGCTCAGTGTGCGATCAACTGCCTGGGTGTTGGTCAGGAGGTTCTGGCTCAGGTTGTGTCATACAGTGCACTAGTGCCCAAGTTAGACTATATAATTTGGGTACAGTCGAGTGCCCTGTAGGTTTATCCTCATTTGAGGTGCCTGGGCACCTCATTAGGCAAGATATTTTTTCTAGAGGGCAGGCAGAGTGCTGCATTGTGGGTCCGGAATTGCCAAACTTGAGAGCTTCTGGGACAGGAGTGTTAGGACAGAAGTTTGAGAACACGAGCTAGACTTGAGTTTCAGGCCGAGGGCACGGCTGGTACCCCCTGCAGTCACAACCAAAATCTCAAGCATCTGAAATCACGGCGAGGATCAGTCGTTGGCTCAGGTTGGAGTTTCTGTGCATGACTGCGCCTTCATGAAAGGAGCGGAATCTCAAGGCCATGGAGGTTTCCGACGTTGGGAGTGGTGGGATGCCCCCTTCAATGATTCCTTCTGTGTGACAATTAAGACCTGTTGGGCAGCTCCAGGACATCCCATATGGAATGACTCCAGAGCACCGTTGGAGGATGGATGCCAGGCAAGCCCGCCTCACAATCCAATTGTCTACTAGCCACAATACAGTTGAGATCGGATCCCTCTGCGGGAGCAACCGGGGTGGATGAGTTGAAATGGACTTTCCTGAGGATGGGCCCTAATGTGTGTTTGTGTCCATGAGGACCTTGGAATGGGGCGGTGGCCCCGGGACCCTGAAGTATTCTCCTAAGCTTTTGACATAGCTCCCATGCACAAGTTTCCTGTGGAGAGGATATTTGTTCTGATGTGTGCCTCAGGAAACCCATTATGCTGGAATTGGAATCCAGACTTTTGAAGAGACATGCCTGTAAAACAAAGCAATGTATTCGATTATGGCCTAGGGTCCTGTCTTGTTCATTCTCCTTCTCTGGGGATATTCATCTATGGAATGATTGGAGGTAGATGCTCACCTGGTGTCAGACCACCCTTGTTTGTCCCTGGAGATCTACACTATTGGGATTGCCTCGGGGACTTTGGAGAGTTCTCCCAATTTGTAAGATTTTGGACAATGGAATGGGCAGAATACCCATGGATTGGGTAGGCACAGTCCGAATGTGTGGCTCCAGGGGCCCCAGCCTGGAGGCTGTGTGGCCCAGGACTTTGAGGACAGAAGTCTGAAAACACAAACTCACCTTATGTTTGGGGACGTAGGTATGGCAGGCCCAATCTACAAACCATGAGAAGAACTCTTCAGGATATGAAGAAAGAGCGAGTCTGAGGCACTTGCTCAGGCTTTTGTCTCTGGATTTTATATCAACGATGGCCGTGGAATGTGGGGAGGCATCATGGGCCATGGACGAATCTTCCTTTCTGTGGATTGGGGCGGTCCCAATTTTTTTCGTCAATCTGTGGGATGGGAGGTCTCCTTTCAGGTTTATTACCTCAGGTGTCCGAACAAAAGAGGAATTCCAAAGCAGAGCCCTGGGGAAGAGTGAATGGAAAACCCAAACTATGGTTAAAAATTGCGGCATAGGGGCTTGGCAGGCCCAATAAGCTGTCTCTTCATCCAGCCACTGAGCGGCTTTACTTGAGACTGGGCTCAGGCTGAGAGTCAAATGTGTGTTTGTGACAATTGTGGCCCGCGAACATGGGTGGGGCCTCATGGGCCAAACTGGTTTCAACTACACTGGACCTTGGACAACATGCCAATCACAAGGTCTCTTGCCATGGGGAAGGTGTTCTGATTTCTGCATCATTTTCAAACGTGAGCAGTGATTGGACATAAGGTACAGGTTCTGAAGCCTGAAAAATCGCAGTTGGGAAGAGATGACGACCTAAGGCGATGGCGCGTCTGATATGCTCAGTGTACGGTCAGCTGCCTGGGTGTTGGTCAGGGGGTTCTGGCTGAGGTTGTGTCAGACAGTGCACTAGTGCCCAAGGTAGACTATATAATTTGGGTACAGTCGAGTTCCCTGTAGGTTTATCCTCATTTGAGGTGCCTGGGCACCTCATTAGGCAAGATATTTTTTCTAGAGGGCAGGCAGAGTGCTGCCTTGTGGGTCCGGAATTGCCAAAATGGAGGACTTCCGGGCCAGGAGTTTGAGGACAGAAGTCTGAGAACACAAGATAGACTTGGGCTTCAGGCCGAGGGCACGGTAGGTACCCCCTGCAGATCGGAAACCATATCTCAAGCATCTGAAGTCACGGCGAGGATCAGACGTTGGCTCAGGTTGTAGTTTCTGTGCATGACTGCCCCTTCATGAAAGGAGCGGAATCTCGAAGCCATGGAGCTTTTCCCACGTTGGGAGTTGTGTGATGCCCCCTTCAAGGATTCCTTCTGCGGGACAATTGAGACCAGTTGGGCAGCTCCAGGACATCCCATATGGAATGACTCCAGAGCACCCTTGGAGGATGGATGTCAGGGAAGCCCGCCTCGCAATCCAATTGTCTACTAGCCACAATACAGTTGAGATCGGATCCCTCTGCGGGAGCAACCGGGGTGGCTGAGTTGAAATGGACTTTCCTGAAGATGGGCCCTAATGTGTGTTTGTGTCCATGAGGCCCTTGAAATGGGGCGGTGGCACTGGGACCCTGAAGTATTCTCCTAAGCTTTTGACATAGCTCCCATGCACAAGTTTCCTTGTGGAGAGGAGATTTGTTCTGATGGGTGCCTCAGGAAACCCATTATGCTGGTATTGGAATCCAGACTTTTGAAGAGACATGCCTGTAAACCAATGCAATGTATTCGATTATGGCCTAGGGTCCTGTCTTGTTCATTCTTCTTGTCTGGGGATATTCATCTATGGAATGAGTGGAGGTAGATGCTCACCTGGTGTCTTACCGCCCTTGTTTGTCCCCGGAGACCTACACTATTGGTTTGGCCTCGGGGACTTTGGAGAGTTCTCCTAATTTGTACGATTTTGGACAATGGAATGGGCAGAATTCCCATGGATTGGGTAGGCACAGTCCTAATGTGTGGCTTCAGAGGCCCCAGCATGAGGGTGTGTGGCCCAGGACTTTGAGGACAGAAGTCTGAAAACACAAACTCAGCTTAGGTTTGGGGATGTAGGTATGGCAGGCCCAATCTACAAATCATGAGAAGAAATCTTCAGGATATGAAGAAAGAGCGATTCTGAGGCACTTGCTCAGGCTTTTGCATTTGGATTTTATATCAACGATGGCCGTGGAATGGGGGAGGACTCATGGGCCATGGACGAATCTTCCTCTCTGTGGATTTGGCCCGATCCCAATTGTTTTTCGTCAATCTGTGGGATGGGATTTCTCCTTTCAGGTTTATTACCTCAGGTGTCTGAACAAAAGAGGAATTCCAAAGCAGAGCCCTGGGGAAGAGTGAAGGGAAAACCCAAACTATGGTTAAAAATTGGGGCCTAGGGGCATGGCAGGCACAATAAGCTGTCTCTTCATCCAGCCACTGAGAGGCCTTACTTGAGGCCTGGACTCAGGCTGAGGGTCACAGTGTGTGTTTGTGACCAACGTGGCACGCGAGCATGGGCGGGGCCTCATGGGCCACACTGGTTTCAACTACACTGGACCTTGGACAACATGCCAATCACAAGGTCTCTTGCCATGGGGAAGGTGTTTTGATTTCTGCATCATTTTCAACCCTGGGCAGTGGTTGGAGATAAGGTCTAGGTTCTGAAGCCTGAAAAATCGCAGTTGGGAAGAGATGACAATCTAAGGCGATGGCGCATCTGATATGCTCAGTGTGCGATCAACTGCCTGGGTGTTGGTCAGGAGGTTCTGGCTCAGGTTGTGTCATACAGTGCACTAGTGCCCAAGTTAGACTATATAATTTGGGTACAGTCGAGTGCCCTGTAGGTTTATCCTCATTTGAGGTGCCTGGGCACCTCATTAGGCAAGATATTTTTTCTAGAGGGCAGGCAGAGTGCTGCATTGTGGGTCCGGAATTGCCAAACTTGAGAGCTTCTGGGACAGGAGTGTTAGGACAGAAGTTTGAGAACACGAGCTAGACTTGAGTTTCAGGCCGAGGGCACGGCTGGTACCCCCTGCAGTCACAACCAAAATCTCAAGCATCTGAAATCACGGCGAGGATCAGTCGTTGGCTCAGGTTGGAGTTTCTGTGCATGACTGCGCCTTCATGAAAGGAGCGGAATCTCAAGGCCATGGAGGTTTCCGACGTTGGGAGTGGTGGGATGCCCCCTTCAATGATTCCTTCTGTGTGACAATTAAGACCTGTTGGGCAGCTCCAGGACATCCCATATGGAATGACTCCAGAGCACCGTTGGAGGATGGATGCCAGGCAAGCCCGCCTCACAATCCAATTGTCTACTAGCCACAATACAGTTGAGATCGGATCCCTCTGCGGGAGCAACCGGGGTGGATGAGTTGAAATGGACTTTCCTGAGGATGGGCCCTAATGTGTGTTTGGGTCCATGAGGACCTTGGAATGGGGCGGTGGCCCCGGGACCCTGAAGTATTCTCCTAAGCTTTTGACATAGCTCCCATGCACAAGTTTCCTTGTGGAGAGGATATTTGTTCTGATGTGTGCCTCAGGAAACCCATTATGCTGGAATTGGAATCCAGACTTTGGAAGAGACATGCCTGTAAAACAAAGCAATGTATTCGATTATGGCCTAGGGTCCTGTCTTGTTCATTCTCCTTCTCTGGGGATATTCATCTATGGAATGATTGGAGGTAGATGCTCACCTGGTGTCAGACCACCCTTGTTTGTCCCTGGAGATCTACACTATTGGGATTGCCTCGGGGACTTTGGAGAGTTCTCCCAATTTGTAAGATTTTGGACAATGGAATGGGCAGAATACCCATGGATTGGGTAGGCACAGTCCGAATGTGTGGCTCCAGGGGCCCCAGCCTGGAGGCTGTGTGGCCCAGGACTTTGAGGACAGAAGTCTGAAAACACAAACTCACCTTATGTTTGGGGACGTAGGTATGGCAGGCCCAATCTACAAACCATGAGAAGAACTCTTCAGGATATGAAGAAAGAGCGAGTCTGAGGCACTTGCTCAGGCTTTTGTCTCTGGATTTTATATCAACGATGGCCGTGGAATGTGGGGAGGCATCATGGGCCATGGACGAATCTTCCTTTCTGTGGATTGGGGCGGTCCCAATTTTTTTCGTCAATCTGTGGGATGGGAGGTCTCCTTTCAGGTTTATTACCTCAGGTGTCCGAACAAAAGAGGAATTCCAAAGCAGAGCCCTGGGGAAGAGTGAATGGAAAACCCAAACTATGGTTAAAAATTGCGGCATAGGGGCTTGGCAGGCCCAATAAGCTGTCTCTTCATCCAGCCACTGAGCGGCTTTACTTGAGACTGGGCTCAGGCTGAGGGTCAAATGTGTGTTTGTGACAATTGTGGCCCGCGAACATGGGTGGGGCCTCATGGGCCAAACTGGTTTCAACTACACTGGACCTTGGACAACATGCCAATCACAAGGTCTCTTGCCATGGGGAAGGTGTTCTGATTTCTGCATCATTTTCAAACGTGAGCAGTGATTGGACATAAGGTACAGGTTCTGAAGCCTGAAAAATCGCAGTTGGGAAGAGATGACGACCTAAGGCGATGGCGCGTCTGATATGCTCAGTGTACGGTCAGCTGCCTGGGTGTTGGTCAGGGGGTTCTGGCTGAGGTTGTGTCAGACAGTGCACTAGTGCCCAAGGTAGACTATATAATTTGGGTACAGTCGAGTTCCCTGTAGGTTTATCCTCATTTGAGGTGCCTGGGCACCTCATTAGGCAAGATATTTTTTCTAGAGGGCAGGCAGAGTGCTGCCTTGTGGGTCCGGAATTGCCAAAATGGAGGACTTCCGGGCCAGGAGTTTGAGGACAGAAGTCTGAGAACACAAGATAGACTTGGGCTTCAGGCCGAGGGCACGGTAGGTACCCCCTGCAGATCGGAAACCATATCTCAAGCATCTGAAGTCACGGCGAGGATCAGACGTTGGCTCAGGTTGTAGTTTCTGTGCATGACTGCCCCTTCATGAAAGGAGCGGAATCTCGAAGCCATGGAGCTTTTCCCACGTTGGGAGTTGTGTGATGCCCCCTTCAAGGATTCCTTCTGCGGGACAATTGAGACCAGTTGGGCAGCTCCAGGACATCCCATATGGAATGACTCCAGAGCACCCTTGGAGGATGGATGTCAGGGAAGCCCGCCTCGCAATCCAATTGTCTACTAGCCACAATACAGTTGAGATCGGATCCCTCTGCGGGAGCAACCGGGGTGGCTGAGTTGAAATGGACTTTCCTGAAGATGGGCCCTAATGTGTGTTTGTGTCCATGAGGGCCTTGAAATGGGGCGGTGGCACTGGGACCCTGAAGTATTCTCCTAAGCTTTTGACATAGCTCCCATGCACAAGTTTCCTTGTGGAGAGGAGATTTGTTCTGATGGGTGCCTCAGGAAACCCATTATGCTGGTATTGGAATCCAGACTTTTGAAGAGACATGCCTGTAAACCAATGCAATGTATTCGATTATGGCCTAGGGTCCTGTCTTGTTCATTCTTCTTGTCTGGGGATATTCATCTATGGAATGAGTGGAGGTAGATGCTCACCTGGTGTCTTACCGCCCTTGTTTGTCCCCGGAGACCTACACTATTGGTTTGGCCTCGGGGACTTTGGAGAGTTCTCCTAATTTGTACGATTTTGGACAATGGAATGGGCAGAATTCCCATGGATTGGGTAGGCACAGTCCTAATGTGTGGCTTCAGAGGCCCCAGCATGAGGGTGTGTGGCCCAGGACTTTGAGGACAGAAGTCTGAAAACACAAACTCAGCTTAGGTTTGGGGATGTAGGTATGGCAGGCCCAATCTACAAATCATGAGAAGAAATCTTCAGGATATGAAGAAAGAGCGATTCTGAGGCACTTGCTCAGGCTTTTGCATTTGGATTTTATATCAACGATGGCCGTGGAATGGGGGAGGACTCATGGGCCATGGACGAATCTTCCTCTCTGTGGATTTGGCCCGATCCCAATTGTTTTTCGTCAATCTGTGGGATGGGATTTCTCCTTTCAGGTTTATTACCTCAGGTGTCTGAACAAAAGAGGAATTCCAAAGCAGAGCCCTGGGGAAGAGTGAAGGGAAAACCCAAACTATGGTTAAAAATTGGGGCCTAGGGGCATGGCAGGCACAATAAGCTGTCTCTTCATCCAGCCACTGAGAGGCCTTACTTGAGGCCTGGGCTCAGGCTGAGGGTCACAGTGTGTGTTTGTGACCAACGTGGCCCGCGAGCATGGGCGGGGCCTCATGGGTCACACTGGTTTCAACTACACTGGACCTTGGACAACATGCCAATCACAAGGTCTCTTGCCATGGGGAAGGTGTTTTGATTTCTGCATCATTTTCAACCCTGGGCAGTGGTTGGAGATAAGGTCTAGGTTCTGAAGCCTGAAAAATCGCAGTTGGGAAGAGATGACAATCTAAGGCGATGGCGCATCTGATATGCTCAGTGTGCGGTCAACTGCCTGGGTGTTGGTCAGGAGGTTCTGGCTCAGGTTGTGTCATACAGTGCACTAGTGCCCAAGTTAGACTATATAATTTGGGTACAGTCGAGTTCCCTGTAGGTTTATCCTCATTTGAGGTGCCTGGGCACCTCATTAGGCAAGATATTTTTTCTAGAGGGCAGGCAGAGTGCTGCCTTGTGGGTCCGGAATTGCCAAAATGGAGGACTTCCGGGCCAGGAGTTTGAGGACAGAAGTCTGAGAACACAAGATAGACTTGGGCTTCAGGCCGAGGGCACGGTAGGTACCCCCTGCAGATCGGAAACCATATCTCAAGCATCTGAAGTCACGGCGAGGATCAGACGTTGGCTCAGGTTGTAGTTTCTGTGCATGACTGCCCCTTCATGAAAGGAGCGGAATCTCGAAGCCATGGAGCTTTTCCCACGTTGGGAGTTGTGTGATGCCCCCTTCAAGGATTCCTTCTGCGGGACAATTGAGACCAGTTGGGCCGCTCCAGGACATCCCATATGGAATGACTCCAGAGCACACTTGGAGGATGGATGTCAGGGAAGCCCGCCTCGCAATCCAATTGTCTACTAGCCACAATACAGTTGAGATCGGATCCCTCTGCGGGAGCAACCTGTGTGGCTGAGTTGAAATGGACTTTCCTGAAGATGGGCCCTAATGTGTGTTTGTGTCCATGAGGACCTTGAAATGGGGCGGTGGCACTGGGACCCTGAAGTATTCTCCTAAGCTTTTGACATAGCTCCCATGCACAAGTTTCCTAGTGGAGAGGAGATTTGTTCTGATGGGTGCCTCAGGAAACCCATTATGCTGGTATTGGAATCCAGACTTTTGAAGAGACATGCCTGTAAACCAAAGCAATGTATTCGATAATGGCCTAGGGTCCTGTCTTGTTCATTCTTCTTGTCTGGGGATATTCATCTATGGAATGAGTGGAGGTAGATGCTCACCTGGTGTCTTACCGCCCTTGTTTGTCCCCGGAGACCTACACTATTGGTTTGGCCTCGGGGACTTTGGAGAGTTCTCCTAATTTGTACGATTTTGGACAATGGAATGGGCAGAATTCCCATGGATTGGGTAGGCACAGTCCTAATGTGTGGCTTCAGAGGCCCCAGCATGAGGGTGTGTGGCCCAGGACTTTGAGGACAGAAGTCTGAAAACACAAACTCAGCTTAGGTTTGGGGATGTAGGTATGGCAGGCCCAATCTACAAATCATGAGAAGAAATCTTCAGGATATGAAGAAAGAGCGATTCTGAGGCACTTGCTCAGGCTTTTGCATTTGGATTTTATATCAACGATGGCCGTGGAATGGGGGAGGACTCATGGGCCATGGACGAATCTTCCTCTCTGTGGATTTGGCCCGATCCCAATTGTTTTTCGTCAATCTGTGGGATGGGATTTCTCCTTTCAGGTTTATTACCTCAGGTGTCTGAACAAAAGAGGAATTCCAAAGCAGAGCCCTGGGGAAGAGTGAAGGGAAAACCCAAACTATGGTTAAAAATTGGGGCCTAGGGGCATGGCAGGCACAATAAGCTGTCTCTTCATCCAGCCACTGAGAGGCCTTACTTGAGGCCTGGGCTCAGGCTGAGGGTCACAGTGTGTGTTTGTGACCAACGTGGCCCGCGAGCATGGGCGGGGCCTCATGGGTCACACTGGTTTCAACTACACTGGACCTTGGACAACATGCCAATCACAAGGTCTCTTGCCATGGGGAAGGTGTTTTGATTTCTGCATCATTTTCAACCCTGGGCAGTGGTTGGAGATAAGGTCTAGGTTCTGAAGCCTGAAAAATCGCAGTTGGGAAGAGATGACAATCTAAGGCGATGGCGCATCTGATATGCTCAGTGTGCGGTCAACTGCCTGGGTGTTGGTCAGGAGGTTCTGGCTCAGGTTGTGTCATACAGTGCACTAGTGCCCAAGTTAGACTATATAATTTGGGTACAGTCGAGTTCCCTGTAGGTTTATCCTCATTTGAGGTGCCTGGGCACCTCATTAGGCAAGATATTTTTTCTAGAGGGCAGGCAGAGTGCTGCCTTGTGGGTCCGGAATTGCCAAAATGGAGGACTTCCGGGCCAGGAGTTTGAGGACAGAAGTCTGAGAACACAAGATAGACTTGGGCTTCAGGCCGAGGGCACGGTAGGTACCCCCTGCAGATCGGAAACCATATCTCAAGCATCTGAAGTCACGGCGAGGATCAGACGTTGGCTCAGGTTGTAGTTTCTGTGCATGACTGCCCCTTCATGAAAGGAGCGGAATCTCGAAGCCATGGAGCTTTTCCCACGTTGGGAGTTGTGTGATGCCCCCTTCAAGGATTCCTTCTGCGGGACAATTGAGACCAGTTGGGCCGCTCCAGGACATCCCATATGGAATGACTCCAGAGCACACTTGGAGGATGGATGTCAGGGAAGCCCGCCTCGCAATCCAATTGTCTACTAGCCACAATACAGTTGAGATCGGATCCCTCTGCGGGAGCAACCTGTGTGGCTGAGTTGAAATGGACTTTCCTGAAGATGGGCCCTAATGTGTGTTTGTGTCCATGAGGACCTTGAAATGGGGCGGTGGCACTGGGACCCTGAAGTATTCTCCTAAGCTTTTGACATAGCTCCCATGCACAAGTTTCCTAGTGGAGAGGAGATTTGTTCTGATGGGTGCCTCAGGAAACCCATTATGCTGGTATTGGAATCCAGACTTTTGAAGAGACATGCCTGTAAACCAAAGCAATGTATTCGATAATGGCCTAGGGTCCTGTCTTGTTCATTCTTCTTGTCTGGGGATATTCATCTATGGAATGAGTGGAGGTAGATGCTCACCTGGTGTCTTACCTCCCTCGTTTGTCCCCGGAGACCTACACTATTGGGATGGCCTCGGGGACTTTGGAGAGTTCTCCCAATTTGTAAGATTTTGGACAATGGAATGGGCAGTATTTCCATGGATTGGGTAGGCACACTCCTAATGTGTGGCTCCAGGGGCCCCAGCCTGGAGGATGTGTGGCCCAGGACTTTGAGGACAGAAGTCTGAAAACACAAATTCAGCCTAGGTTTGGGGATGTAGGTATGGCAGGCCCAATCTACAAATCATGAGAAGAAATCTTCAGGATATGAAGAAAGAGCGATTCTGAGGCACTTGCTCAGGCTTTTGCATTTGGATTTTATATCAACGATGGCCGTGGAATGTGGGGTGGACTCATGGGTCATGGACGAATCTTCCTCTCTGTGGATTTGGCCCGATCCCAATTGTTTTTCGTCAATCTGTGGAATGGGAAGTCTCCTTTTAGGTTTATTACCTCAGGTGTCTGAACAAAAGAGGTATTCCAAAGCAGAGCCCTGGGGAAGAGTGAATGGAAAACCCAAACTATGGTTAAAAATTGGGGCCTAGGGGCATGGCAGGCAAAATAAGCTGTCTCTACATCCAGCCACTGAGAGGCCTTACTTGAGGGCAGGGCTCAGGCTGAGTGTCACAGTGTGTGTTTGTGACCAACGTGGCACGTGAGCATGGGCGGGGCCTCATGGGCCACACTGGTTTCAACTACACTGGACCTTGGACAACATGCCAATCACAAGGTCTCTTGCCATGGGGAAGGTGTTTTGATTTCTGCATCATTTTCAACCCTGGGCAGGGGTTGGAGATAAGGTCTAGGTTCTGAAGCCTGAAAAATCGCAGTTGGGAAGAGATGACGATCTAAGGCGATGGCGCGTCTGATATGCTCAGTGTGCGGTCAACTGCCTGGGTGTTGGTCAGGAGGTTCTGGCTCAGGATGTGTCAGACAGTGCACTAGTGCCCAAGTTAGACTATATAATTTGGGTACAGTCGAGTGCCCTGTAGGTTTATCCTCAATTGAGGTGCCTGGGCACCTCATTAGGCAAGATATTTTTTCTAGAGGGCAGGCTGAGTGCTGCATTGTGGATCCGGAATTGCCAAAATGGAGGATTTCTGGGCCAGGAATGTGAGGACAGAAGTCTGAGAACACAAGCTAGACTTGGGCTTCAGGCCGAGGGCACGGTAGGTACCCCCTGCAGATCGGAAACAATATCACAAGCATCTGAAGTCATGGCGAGGATCAGACGTTGGCTCAGGTTGTAGTTTCTGTGCATGACTGCCCCTTCATGAAAGAAGTGGAATCTCAAGGCCATGGAGCTTTTCCCACGTTGGGAGTTGTGTGATGCCCCCTTCAAGGATTCCATCTGTTGGACAATTGAGACCTGTTGGGCAGCTCCAGGACATCTAATATGGAATGACTCCAGAGCACCGTTCGAGGATGGATGCCTGGGAAGCCCGCCTCGCATTCCAATTGTCTCCTAGCAACAATACAGTTGAGATCGGATGGCTCTGCGGGAGCAACCGTGGTGGCTGAGTTGAAATGGACTTTCCTGAGGATGGGACCTTAAGTGTGTTTGTGTCTATGAGGGCCTTGGAATGGGGCGGTGGTACCGGGACCCTGAAGTATTCTCCTAAGCTTTTGACATAGCTCCCATGCACAAGTTTCCTTGTGGAGAGGAGATTTGTTCTGATGGGTGCCTCAGGAAAACCCTTATGCTGGTCTTGGAATCCAGGCTCTTGAGGAGACATGCCTGTAAACCAAAGCAATGGATCCGATTATTGCTAGGATCCTGTCTGGTTCAATCTTCTTCTCTGGGGATATCCGTCTATGGAATGAGTGGAGGTAGATGCTCACCTGGTGTCAGACCACCCTTGTTTGTCCCTGGAGACCTACACTATTGGGATTGCCTCGGGGACCTTGGAGAGTTCTCCCAATTTGTAAGATTTTGGACAATGGAATGGGCAGAATTTCCATGGATTGTGTAGGCACAGTCCGAATGTGTGGCTCCAGGGGCCCCAGCCTGGAGGGTGTGTGGCCCAGGACTTTGAGGACAGAAGTCTGAAAACACAAACTCACCTTATGTTTGGGGACGTAGGTATGGCAGGCCCAATCTACAAATCATGAGAAGAACTCTTCAGGATATGAAGAAAGAGCGAGTCTGAGGCACTTGCTCAGGCTTTTGTCTCTGGGTTTTATATCAATGTTGGCCGTGGAATGTGGGGAGGCATCATGGGCCATGGAAGAATCTACCTCTCTGTGGATTTGGCCCGGTCCCAATTATTTTTCGTCAATCTGTGGGATGGGAGGTCTCCTTCAGGTTTATTACCTCAGGTGTCCGAAAAAAAGAAGAATTCCAAAGCAGAGCCCTGGGGAAGAGTGAAGGGACAACCCAAACTATGGTTAAAAATTGGGGCCTAGGGGCATGGCAGGCCCCATATGCTGTCTCTTCATCCAGCCACTGAGCGGCCTTACTTGAGGACTGGGCTCAGGCTGAGGGTCAAATGTGTGTTTGTGACAAATGTGGCCCGCGAGCATGGGCGGGGCCTCATGGGCCAAACTGGTTTCCACTACACTGGACCTTGGACAACATGGCAATCACAAGGTCTCTTGCCATGAGGAAGGTGTTCTGATTTCTGCATCATTTTCAATCGTGAGCAGTGATTGGACATAAGGTATAGGTTCTGAAGCCTGAAAAACCGCAGTTGGGAAGAGATGACGACCTAAGGCGATGGCGCGTCTGATATGCTCAGTGTGCGGTCAGCTGCCTGGGTGTTGGTCAGGAGGTTCTGACTCAAGTTGTGTCAGACAGTGTATTAGTGCCCAGGTTAGACTATATAATTTGGGTACAGTCGAGTGCCGTGTAGGTTTATCCTCATTTGAGGTGCCTGGGCACCTCATTAGGCAAGATATTTTTTCTAGAGGGCAGGCAGAGTGCTGCATTGTGGGTCCGGAATTGCCAAACTTTTGGGCTTCTGGGCCAGGAGTGTGAGGACAGTAGTCTGAGAACACAAACTAGACTTGAGTTTCAGGCGGAGGGCACGGCTTGTACTCCCTGCAGTCGCAATCAAAATCTCAAGCATCTGAAATCACGGCGAGGATCAGACGTTGGCTCAGGTTGGAGTTTCTCTGCATGACTTCCCCTTCATGAAAGGAGCGGAATCTCAAGGCCATGGAGGTTTTCCGACGTTGGGAGTGGTGGGATGCCCCCTTCAATGTTTCCTTCTGTGTGACAATTGAGACCTTTTGGGCAGCTCCAGAACATCTAATATGGAATGACTCCAGAGCACCGTTGGAGGATGGATGCCAGGCAAGCCCGCCTCGCAATCCAATTGTCTACTAGCCACAATACAGTTGAGATCGGATCCCTCTGCGGGAGTAACCGAGGTGGCTGAGTTGAAATGGACTTTCCTGAGGATGGGCCCTAATGTGTGTTTGTGTCCATGAGGGCCTTGAATTGGGGCGGTGGCACTGGGACACTGAAGTATTCTCCTAAGCTTTTGACATAGCTCCCATGCACAAGTTTCCTTGTGGAGAGGAGATTTGTTCTGATGGGTGCCTCAGGAAACCCATTATGCTGGTATTGGAATCCAGACTTTTAAAGAGACATGCCTGTAAACCAAAGCAATGTATTCGATTATGGCCTAGGGTCCTGTCTTGTTCATTCTTCTTCTCTGGGGATATTCATCTATGGAATGAGTGGAGGTAGATGCTCACCTGGTGTTAGACCGTCCTTGTTTGTCCCCGGAGACCTACACTATTGGGATGGCCTCGGGGACTTTGGAGAGTTCTCATAATTTGTACGATTTTGGACAATGGAATGGGCAGAATTCCCATGGATTGGGTAGGCACAGTCCTAATGTGTGGCTTCAGGGCCCCAGCCTGAGAGTGTGTTGCCCAGGACTTTGAGGACAGAAGTCTGAAAACACAAACTCAGCTTAGGTTTGGGGATGTAGGTATGGCAGGCCCAATCTACAAATCATGAGAAGAAATCTTCAGGATATGAAGAAAGAGCGATTCTGAGGCACTTGCTCAGGCTTTTGCATTTGGATTTTATATCAACGATGGCCGTGGAATGTGGGGAGGACTCATGGGCCATGGACGAATCTTCCTCTTTGTTGATTTGGCCCGATCCCAATTGTTATTCCTCTATCTGTGGGATGGGATTTCTCCTTTCAGGTTTATTACCTCAGGTGTCTGAACAAAAGAGGAATTCCAAAGTAGAGCCCTGGGGAAGAGTCAAGGGAAAACCCAAACTATGGTTAAAAATTGGGGCCTAGGGGTATGGTAGGCACTATAAGCTGTCTCTTCATCCAGCCACTGAGAGGCTTTACTTGAGGGCTGGGCTCAGGGTGAGGGTCACAGTGTGTGTTTGAGACCAACGTGGCACGCGAGCATGGGCGGGGCCTCATGGGCCACACTGGTTTCAACTAAACTGGACCTTGGACAACATGCCAAACACAAGGTTCTTGCCATGGGGAAGGTCTTCTGATTTCTACATCATTTTTAACCCTGGGCAGTGGTTGGAGATAAGGTCTAGGTTCCGAAGCTTGAAATATCGCAGTTGGGAATAGATGACGATCTAAGGCGATGGCGCGTCTGATATGCTCAATGTGCAGTCAACTGCCTGGGTGTTGGTCAGGAGGTTCTGGCTCAGGTTGTGTCAGACAGTGCACTAGTGCCCAAGTTAGACTATATAATTTGGGTACAGTCGAGTGCCCTGTAGGTTTATCCTCATTTGAGGTGCCTGGGCACCTCATTAGGCAAGATATTTTTTCTAGAGGGCAGGCAGAGTGCTGCATTGTGGGTCCGGAAATGCCAAAATGGAGGATCTGGGCCAGGAGTTTGAGGACAGAAGTCTGAGAACACAAGATAGACTTGAGCTTCAGGCCGAGGGCACGGTAGTTACCCCCTGCAGATCGGAAACAATATCTAAGCATCTGAAGTCAGGGCGAGGATCAGACGTTGGCTCAGGTTGTAGTTTCTGTGCATGATTGCCCCTTCAAGAAAGGAGCGGAATCTCAAGGCCATGGAGATTTTCCCACATTGGGAGTTGTGTGATGCCCCCTTCAAGGATTCCTTCTGCGGGACAATTGTGACCTGTTGGGCAGCTCCAGGACATCCTATATGGAATGACTCCAGAGCACCGTTCGAGGATGGATGCCAGGGAATCCCGCCTCTCTTTCCAATTGTCTCCTAGCTACGATACAGTTGTGATCGGATGGCTCTGCGGAAGCAACCGGGGTGGCTGAGTTGAAATGGACATTCCTGAGGATGGGGCCTAAAGTGTGTTTTGTCCATGAGGGCCTTGGAATGGGGCGGTGGCACCGTAACCCTGAAGTATTCTCCTACGCTTTTGACATAGCTCCCATGCACAAGTTTCCTTGTGGAGAGGAGATTTGTTCTGATGGGTGCCTCAGGAAAACCCTTATGCTGGTCTTGGAATCCAGGCTCTTGAGGAGACATGCCTGTAAACCAAAGCAATGGATCCGATTATTGCCTAGGATCCTGTCTGGTTCAATCTTCTTCTCTGGGGATATCCGTCTATGGAATGAGTGGAGATAGATGCTCACCTGGTGTCAGACCACCCTTGTTTGTCCCTGGAGACCTACACTATTGGGATGGCCTCGGGGACCTTGGAGAGTTCTCCCAATTTGTAAGATTTTGGACAATGGAATGGGCAGAATTCCCATGAATTGTGTAGGCACAGTCCGAATGTGTGGCTCCAGGGGCCCCAGCCTGGAGGGTGTGTGGCCCAGGACTTTGAGGACAGAAGTCTGTAAACACAAACTCACCTTATGTTTGGGGACGTAGGTATGGCAGGCACAATCTACAAACCATGAGAAGAACTCTTCAGGATATGAAGAAAGAGCGAGTCTGAGGCACTTGCTCAGGCTTTTGTCTCTGGGTTTTATATCAATGATGGCCATGGAATGTGGGGAGGCCTCATGGGCCATGGACGAAACTTCCTCTCTGTGGATTTGACCCGGTCCCAATTATTTTTTGTCAATCTGTGGGATGGGAGGTCTCCTTTCATGTTTATTACCTCAGGTGTCCGAACAAAAGAAGAATTCCAAAGCAGAGCCCTGGGGAAGAGTGAAGGGACAACACAAACTATGGTTAAAAATTGGGGCCTAGGGGCATGGCAGGCCCAATGAGCTGTCTCTTCATCCAGCCACTGAGCGGCCTTACTTGAGGACTGGGCTCGGGCTGAGGGTCAAATGTGTGTTTGTGACAAATGTGGCCCGCGAGCATGGGCGGGGCCTCATGGGCCAAACTGGTTTCCACTACACTGGACCTTGGACAACATGGCAATCACAAGGTCTCTTGCCATGAGGAAGGTGTTCTGATTTCTGCATCATTTTCAATCGTGAGCAGTGATTGGACATAAGGTATAGGTTCTGAAGCCTGAAAAATCGCAGTTGGCAAGAGATGACGACCTAAGGCCATGGCGCGTCTGATATGCTCATTGTGCGGTCAGCTGCCTGGGTTTTGGTCAGGAGATTCTGGCTCAGGTTGTGTCAGACAGTGCATTAGTACCCAGGTTAGACTATATGATTTGGGTACAGTCGAGTGCCGTGTAGGTTTATCCTCATTTGAGGTTCCTGGGCTCCTCATTAGGCAAGATATTTTTTCTAGAGGGCTGGCAGAGTGCTGCATTGAAGGTCCGGAATTGCCAAACTTTTTGGCTTCTGGGCCAGGAGTGTGAGGACAGAAGTCAGAGAACACAAGCTAGACTTGAGTTTCAGGCCGAGGGAACGGCTGGTACCCCCTGCAGTCGCAACCATATTCTCAAGCATCTGAAGTCACGGCGAGGATCAGACGTTGGCTCAGGTTGGAGTTTCTGTGCATGACTGCCCCTTCATGAACGGAGCGGAATCTCAAGGCCATGGAGGTTTTTTGGCGTGAAAGTGGCTGGATACCCCCTTCAATGATTCCTTCTGTGTGACAATTGAGACCTGTTGGGCAGCTCCAGGACATCCCATATGGAATGACCAGAGCACCCTTGGAGAATGGATGCCAAGGAAGCCCGCCTCGCAATCCAATTGTCTACTAGCCACAATACAGTTGAGATCGGATCCCTCTGCGGGAGCAACCGGGGTGGCTGAGTTGAAATGGACTTTCCTGAGGATGGGCCCTAATGTGTGTTTGTGTCCATGAGGGCCTTGAAATGGGGCGGTGGCACTGGGACCCTGAAGTATTCTCCTAAGCTTTTGACATAGCTCCCATGCACAAGTTTCCTTGTGGAGAGGAGATTTGTTCTGATGAGTGCCTCAAGAAACCCATTATGCTGGTATTGGAATCCAGACTTTTGAAGAGACATGTTTGTAAACCAAAGCAATGTATTCGATAATGGCCTAGGGTCCTGTCTTCTTCATTCTTCTTCTCTGGGGATATTCATCTATGGAATGAGTGGAGGTTGATTCTCACCTGGTGTCTTACCTCCCTTGTTTGTCCACGGAGACCTACACTATTGGGATGGACTCGGGGACTTTGGAGAGTTCTCCTAATTTGTACGATTTTGGACAATGGAATGGGCAGAATTCCCATGGATTGGGTAGGCACAGTCCTAATGTGAGGCTTCAGGGTCCCCAGCCTGAGGGTATGTGGCCCAGGACTTTGAGGACAGAAGTCTGAAAGCACAAACTCAGCTTAGGTTTGGGGATGTAGGTATATCAGGCCCAATCTACAAATCATGAGAAGAAATCTTCAGGATATAAAGAAAGAGCGATTTTGAGGAACTTGCTCAGGCTTTTGCATTTGGATTTTATATCAACGATGGCCGTGGAATGTGGGGAGAACTCATGGGCCATGGACGAATCTTCCTCTCTGTGGATTTGGCCCGATCCCAATTGTTTTTCGTCAATCTGTGGGATGGGAGGTCTCCTTTCAGGTTTTTTACCTCAGGTGTCTGAACAAAAGAGGAATTCCAAAGCAGAGCCCTGGGGAAGAGTGAAGGGAAAATCCAAACTATGGTTAAAAATTGGGGCCTAGGGGCAATGCAGGCACAATAAGCTGTCTCTTCATCCAGCCACTGAGAGGCCTTACTTGAGGGCTGGGCTCAGGGTGAGGGTCACAGTGTGTGTTTGTGACCAACGTGGCACGCGAGCATGGGCGGGGCCTCATGGGCCACACTGGTTTCAACTACACTGGACCTTGGACAACATGCCAATCACAAGGTCTCTTGCCATGGGGAAGGTGTTTTGATTTCTGCATCATTTTCATCCCTGGGCAGTGGTTGGAGATAAGGTCTCGGTTCTGAAGCCTGAAAAATCGCAGTTGGGGAGAGATTACCATCTAAGGCCATGGCGGGTTTTATGTGATCAGGGTGCAGTCAGCTTTCTGGGTGTTGGTCAGGAGGTCCGGGCTCAGGTTGTGTTCGACAGTGCATTAGTGCCCAGGTTAGACTATATAATTTGGGTAACGTCGAGTGCTGTGTAGGTTTATCCTCATTTAAGGTGCCTGGGCAGCTCATGAGGCAATAATTTTTTTTTCTAGAAGGCAGGCAGAGTGCTGCATTGTGGGTCCGGAATAGTCAAACTTGAGGGCTAAGGGCCAGGAGTGTGAGGACGGAATCTGAGAAGACGAGCTAGACTTGGGCTTCAGGCCAAGGGCACGGCAGGTACTCCCTGCAGATCTGAACCAATATCTCATGCATCTGAAGTCAGGGCTACGATCAGACGTTGGCTGGTTGGAGTTTCTGTGCATGACGGCCGCTTCATGAAGGGAGCGGAATCTCGGGGCCATTGAGGATTTCCCACGTTGGGAGTTGTGGGATGCCCCCTTCAAGGATTCCTTCTGCGGGACAATTGAGATTTGTTGGACAGCTCCAGGACATCCCATATGGAATGACTCCAGAGCACCGTTCGCGGATGGATGCCTGGGAAGCCCGCCTCGCATTCCAATTGTCTCCTAGCAACAAGACAGTTTAGATCTGATGGCTCTGCCGGAGCAACCGGGGTGGCTGAGTTGAAATGGACTTTCCTGAGGATGGGTCCTAACGTGTATTTGTGTCCTTGAGGGCCTTGGAATGGGGCAGTGGCACCGGGACCCTGAATTACTCTCCTAAGCTTTGGACATGGCTCCCATGCACAGGTTTCCTTGTGGAGATGAGATGAGTTCTGATGGGTGCCTCAGGAAAACCCCTATGCTCGTATTGGAATCAGGCTTTTGAGGACACATGCCTGTAACCCAAAGCAATGGATCGTATTACGGCCTAGGGTCCTGTCTGGTTCAATCTTCTCTGGGGACATCCATCTATGGTATTAGTGGAAGTAGATTATCAGCTGGTGTCAGACAGCCATTGTTTGTTCCGGGAGACGTACACTATTGGGATGGCCTCAGGGACTTTGGAGGTTTCTCCTAATTTGTATGATTTTGGACCATGGAATTGGCAGAATTCCCATGGATTGGTAGGCACAGTATTAATGTGTGTCTCCAGGGGCTCAGCCTGAAGGGTGTGTGGCCCAAGACTTTGAGGACAGAAGTCTGAAAACACAAACTCAGCTTAGGTTTGGGGACGTAGGTATGGCAGGCCCGATCTACAAACCATGAAAGAACTCTTCAGTATATGAAGAAAGTGGGAGTCTGAGGCGCTTGCTCAGGCTTTTGTCTCTGGATTTTGTATCAGCGATGGCCGTGGAATGTCGGGGAGGCCTCATGGGCCATGGACGAATCTTCCTCTCTGAGGATTTGGCCCAATTCCCAATTGCTTTTCGTCAATCTGTGGGATGGGAGGACTCATTTCAGTTTTGTTACCTCAGGTGTCCCACCAAAAGAGGAATTCCAAAGCAAAGCTGTGGGGAAGACTGAAGGGACAACCCGAACTATGGTTAAAAATTGGGGCCTAGGGGCACGGCATGCCCAATATGCTATCTCTTCATCCAGCCACTGAGTGGCCTTACTTGAGGACTGGGCTCAGCCTGAGGGTCACAATGTGCGTTTGTGACCAATGTGGCCGGCGAGCATGGGCGGGGCCTCATGGGCCACACTGGTTTCAACTACACTGAACGTTGGACAACATGCCAACCACAAGGTTTCTTGCCATGGGGAAGGAGTTCTGATTTCTGCATCACCTTCAACCCTGGGCAGTGATTGGAGATAAGGTCTAGGTTCTGAAACCTGAAAACCGAGGTTGGGAAGGGATGACGACCTAAGGCCACAGCGGCTCGATGTGCTCAGTGTGCGGCCAGCTGTCTGAGAGGGGCCAGGGGGTCCAGGCTCAAGCTGTGTCAGAAAGGGCATTAGTGTCCTGGTCAGCCTATGTATTTGGGGTACAGCCAAGGTCGGTGCAGGTTGATCCTCATTTGGGGTTACTGGGTAGCCCCAGAGGACAAAGTTTTTCTTCTGGAGGGCGGGCAGGGTGCTGCATTGTATTTCTGGATTGCCAAACTGGAGGGCTTGTGGGCCAGGAGTCTGACGACCAAAGTCTGAGAACACAAGCTAGGCTTAGGTTTCTGGGTGAGGCCATGGCAGGCACAATCTACAGACCTGAATCGAGATCTCGTGCATCTGAAGTCAGGGCGAGGATCAGACGATCGCTCAGGTTGGAATTTCTGTCCCTGATGGCCCCTTCATGTATGGGGGGGGCATCACGAGGCTATGGGGGTTTTCCCACGATGGGAGTTGTGAGAAGCTCCAAACTGCAGAGAGTCTTCTGCAGGACAATTGAGACCTGTTGCTTGGGTCCAGGCCAATGATTCTGAGCAGGGTTCTAAGGATGGATGGCTGGGTAGCCCACCTCGCATTCCAATTGTCTCCTAGCAACAAGACAGGTTAGATCTTTTGGATCTGTGGGGAGCAACCGAGGACGCTGAGTTGAAATGGACACCCCTGGGGATGGGTCCTAATGTGCTTTTGTGTCTATGGAGTCCTTTGTATGAAGCGGTGGCACTGGGGCCCTAAAGGGTTCTCCTAAACAGAGGCTTTGACACAGCTCCAACGTGCAAGTTTCCCATGTGTAGATGAGATGATTTCTGATGGGTGAGTCAAGAAACAGCTATATGCTGTTTTGATATCCAGGCCTCTGAGGAGAGATGCCTGGAAACCAAGCAATGGATCTGATTAGTGCCTAGGGGCCTGTTCTTTCCTTTTTACCTCTGGAGACATCTGTCTATGGGTCTGAGTGCAGGTAGGTGCTCAGTTGGGCTCAGATTGCCCCTGTTTTTCCTGGGAAGCCACCACTATTGAGATGGATCAGGGATTTGGAGGTTTATCCTATTAGAAGGGTTGTGGCCATTGGAATGGGCACACACAATTCCCTTGGAGAGGGCAAGTACAGTCCTCAGGTTTGGCTCGAGGGGCCTGAGCCTGTAGGTTGTGTAAGCCAGGGCTGTTTGAACATTTGTCTGAAAACACAAACTCGGCTTATGTTTCGGGTCATAGGTATGGCAGGACTGACCTACAGACCATGAGGAGAACTCTTCGGGATTTGAAAAAAGGGCGAGTGTGAGGCTCCTGCTCAAGTTTTTGTCTCTGGATATCGTGTCACTCAGTGTCGTGGAATTTCTGGGTGACTTCATGGGAAATGGACGAGTCTTACTCTCTGGTGGTATGGCCCTGTCAAAAAGAGTTTGGGGTCAATCTGTGGGCTGGAACAAGTCCGTTCTGTTGTTGTTGTTGTTGTTGTTGTTGTTTCTTTCTTTTTTAACCTCAGGTGTCCAACCAAATGAGGGATTCCAGAGTAGAGCCCTGGGGAGGGGCGACTGGACAATCAGAAATCTGGTTAAAAATTGGGGCCTAGGGACATGTCAAGCCCATTATGACATCTAATGGTCCAGACACTGAGAGGACTTACTAGAGGACAGGTCTCATGCTGAGGGTCACAATGCGTATGTATGCCCTCATCGCACGCAAGAATGGGCGGGGCCTCAGGGTGAAAGCTGGTTTCTCCTACACTGAACGTTGGACAACGTGCCAACCACAAGGGTTCTTGCCATGGGTAAGGAGGAGTCCTGATTTCTGCATCACACTCACCCCTGGGCAGTGATTGGAAATAAGGTCTCGGTTCTGAAGCCTGAAAACGGAGGTAGGGAAGAGATGATGACCTAAGGCCATGGCGGGTTTCATGTGCTCAGTGTGCGGTCAGCTTTCTGGGTGTTGGTCAGGAGGTCCGGGCTCAGGTTGTGTTCGACAGTGCATTAGTGCCCAGGTTAGAGTATATAATTTGGGTAACGTCGAGTGCTGTGTAGGTTTATCCTCATATAAGGTGCCTGGGCAGCTCATGAGGCAATAATTTTTTTTTCTAGAGGGCAGGCAGAGTGCTGCATTGTGGGTCCGGAATTGCCAACCTTGAGGGCTTCGGGGCCAGGAGTGTGAGGACGGAAGTCTGAGAAGACAAGCTAGACTAGGGTTTCAGGTTGAGGACACGGCAGGTACCCCCTGCAGATCTGAACCAATATCTCATGCATCTGAAGTCAGGGCGAGGATCCGACGTTGGCTCAGGTTGTAGTTTCTGTGCATGACGGCCGCTTCATGAAGGGAGTGGAATCTCGGGGCCATTGAGGTTTTCCCACGTTGGGAGGTGTGGGATGACCCTTCAAGGATTCCTTCTGCGGGACAATTGAGACCTGTTGGACAGCTCCAGGACATCCCATATGGAATGACTCCAGAGCATCGTTCGCGGATGGATACCTGGGAAGCCCGCCTCCCATTCCAATTATCTCCTAGCAACAAGACAGTTTAGATCTGATTGCTCTGCCGGAGCCACCGTGGTGGCTGAGTTGAAATGGACATTCCTGAGGATGGGTCCTAATGTGATTTTGTGTCCATGAGGGCCTTGGAATGGGGCAGTGGCACCGGGACCCTGAAGTACTCTCCTAAGCTTTGGACATGGCTCCCATGCACAGATTTCCTTGTGGAGACGAGATGAGTTCTGATGGGTGCCTCAGGAAAACCCCTATGCTCGTATTGGAATCAGGCTTTTGAGGACACATGCCTGTAACCCAAAGCAATGGATCCGATTATGGCCTAGGGTCCTGTCTGGTTCAATCTTCTTCTCTGGGGACATCCATCTATGGTATGAGTGGAGGTCGATTATCAGCTGGTGTCAGACAGCCCTTGTTTGTTCCGGGCGACCTACACTATTGGGATGGCCTCAGGGACTTTGGAGGTTTCTCCTAATTTGTATGATTTTGGACCATGGAATGGGCAGAATTCCCATGGATTGGTAGGCACAGCCCTAATGTGTGTCTCCAGGGGCCCAGCCTGGAGGGAGTGTGGCCCAAGACTTTGAAGACAGAAGTCTGAAAACACAAACTCAGCTTAGGTTTGGGGACGTAGTTATGGCAGGCCCGATCTACAAACCATGAGAAGAACTCTTCAGGATATGAAGAAAGTGCGACTCTGAGGCGCTTGCTCAGGCTTTTGTCTCTGGATTTTGTATCAGCGATGGCCGTGGAATGTCAGGGAGGCCTCATGGGCCATGGACGAATCTTCCTCTCTGAGGATTTGGCCCAATTCCCAATTGCTTTTCGTCAATCTGTGGGATGGGAGGACTCATTTCAGTTTTGTTACCTCAGGTGTCCCACCAAAAGAGGAATTCCAAAGCAAAGCCGTGGGGAAGACTGAAGGGACAACCCGAACTATGGTTAAAAATTGGGGCCTAGGGGTTTGGCAAGCCCAATATGTTATCTCTTCATCCAGCCACTGAGTGGCCTTACTTGAGGACTGGGCTCAGACTGAGGGTCACAATGTAAGTTTGTGACCAATGTGGCCGGCGAGCATGGGCGGGGCCTCATGGGCCACACTGGTTTCAACTACACTGAACGTTGGACAACATGCCAACCACAAGGTTTCTTGCCATGGGGAAGGAGTTCTGATTTCTGCATCACCTTCAACCCTGGGCAGTGATTGGAGATAATGTCTAGGTTCTGAAACCTGAAAACCGAGGTTGGGAAAAGATGACGACCTAAGGCCACGGCGGCTCGATGTGCTCAGTGTGCGGCCAGCTGTCTGGGAGGGGCCAGGGGGTCCAGGCTCAGGCTGTGTCAGAAAGGGCATTAGTGCCCTGGTCAGCCTAAGTATTTGGGGTACAGCCAAGTTCGGTGCAGGTTGATCCTCATTTGGGGTTACTGGGTAGCCCCAGAAGACAATGTTTTTATTCTGGACGGCGGGCATGGTGCTGCATTGTAGATCTGGATTGCCAAACTGGAGGGCTTGTGGGCCAGTAGTCTGACGACAAAAGTCTGAGAACACAAGCTAGGCTTAGGTTTCTGGGTGAGGCCATGGCAGGCACAATCTACAGACCTGAATCGAGATCTCGTGCATCTGAAGTCAGGGCGAGGATCTGACGATCGCTCAGGTTGGAGTTTCTGTCCCTGAAGGCCCCTTCATGAATGGGGGGGCATCACGAGGACATGGGGGTTTTCCCACGATGGGAGTTGTGAGAAGCTCCAAACTGCAGAGAGTCTTCTGCAGGACAATTGAGACCTGTTGCTTGGGTCCAGGCCAATGATTCTGAGCTGGGTTCTAAGGATGGATGGCTGGGTAGCCCACCTCGCATTCCAATTGTCTCCTAGCAACAAGACAGGTTAGATCTCCTGGATCTGTGGGGAGCAACCGAGGACGCTGAGTTGAAATGGACACCCCTGGGGATGGGTCCTTATGTGCTTTTGTGTCTATGAAGACCTTGGAATGAAGCGGTGGCACGGGGCCCTAAAGGGTTCTCCTAAACAGAGGCTTTGACACAGCTCCAACGTGCAAGTTTCCCATGTGTAGATGAGATGTTTTCTGATGGGTGAGTCAAGAAACAGCTATATGCTGTTTTGATATCCAGGCCTCTGAGGAGAGATGCCTGGAAACCAAAGCAATGGATCTGATTAGTGCCTAGGGGACTGTTCTTTCCTGTTTACCTCTGGAGACATCTGTCTATGGGTCTGAGTGCAGGTAGGTGCTCAGTTGGGCTCAGATTGCCCCTGTTTTTCCTGGGAAGCCACCACTATTGAGATGGATCAGGGACCTTGGAGGTTTATCCTATTAGAAGGGTTGTGGCCATTGGAATGGGCACACACAATTCCCTTGGAGAGGGCAAGTACAGTCCTCAGGTTTGGCTTCCGGGGCCCGAGCCGGTAGGTTGTGTAGGCCAGGGCTGTTTGGACAGTTGTCTGAAATCACAAAATCGGCTTATGTTTCGAGTCATAGGTATGGCAGGACTGACCTACAGACCATGAGGAGAACTCTTCGGGATTTGAAAAAAGGGCGAGTGTGAGGCTCCTGCTCAAGTTTTTGTCTCTGGATATCGTGTCACTCATGGTCGTGGAATTTCTGGGTGACTTCATGGGAAATGGACGAGTCTTACTCTCTGGTGGTTTGGCCCCGTCCAAAGAGTTTGGGGTCAATCTGTGGGCTGGAAGAAGTCCGTTTTTTTTTTGTTGTTGTTGTTGTTGTTTTCTTTTTTAACCTCAGGTGTCCCACCAAATGAGGGATTCCAGAGTAGAGCCCTGGGGAGGGGCGACTGGACAATCAGAAATCTGGTTAAAAATTGGGGCCTAGGGACATGTCAAGCCCATTATGACATCTAATGGTCCAGCCACTGAGAGGACTTACTAGAGGACAGGACTCATGCTGAGGGTCACAATGCGTATGTATGCCCTCGTCGCACGCAAGAATGGGCGGGGCCTCAGGGTGAATGCTGGTTTCTCCTACACTGAACGTTGGACAACGTGCCAACCACAAGGGTTCTTGCCATGGGTAAGGAGGAGTCCTGATTTCTGCATCACACTCACCCCTGGGCAGTGATTGGAGATAAGGTCTCGGTTCTGAAGCCTGAAAACGGAGGTAGGGAAGAGATGATGACCTAAAGCCATGGCGGGTTTTATGTGCTCAGTGTGCGGTCATCTTTCTGGGTGTTGGTCAGGAGGTCCGGGCTCAGGTTGTGTTCGACAGTGCATTAGTGCCCAGGTTAGACTATATAATTTGGGTAACGTCGAGTGCTGTGTAGGTTTATCCTCATATAAGGTTCCTGGGCAGCTCATGAGGCAATAATTTTTTTTTCTAGAGGGCAGGCAGAGTGCTGCATTGTGGGTCCGGAATTGCCAACCTTGAGGGCTTCGGGGCCAGGAGTGTGAGGACGGAAGTCTGAGAAGACAAGCTAGACTTGTGTTTCAGGTTGAGGGCATGGTAGGTACCCCCTGCAGATCTGAACCAATATCTCATGCATCTGAATTCAGGGCGAGGATCCGACGTTGGCTCAGGTTGTAGTTTCTGTACATGACGGCCGCTTCATGAAGGGAGCGGAATCTCGGGGCCATTGAGGTTTTCCCACGTTGGGAGTTGTGGGATGACCCTTCAAGGATTCCTTCTGCGGGACAATTGAGACCTGTTGGACAGCTCCAGGACATCCCATATGGATGACTCCAGAGCACCGTTCGCAGATGGATGCCTGGGAATCCCGCCTCGCATTCCAATTCTCTCCTAGCAACAAGACAGTTCAGATCTGATGGCTGTGCCGGAGCAACCGGGGTGGCTGACTTGAAATGGACTTTCCTGAGGATGGGTCCTAATGTGTTTTTGTGTCCATGAGGGCCTTGGAATGGGGCAGTGGCACCGGGACCCTGAAGTACTCTCCTAAGCTTTGGACATGGCTCCCATGCACAGGTTTCCTTGTGGAGACGAGATGAGTTCTGATGGGTGCCTCAGGAAAACCCCAATGCTCGTATTGGAATCAGGCTTTTGAGGACACATGCCTGTAACCCAAAGCAATGGATCCTATTATGGCCTAGGGTCCTGTCTGGTTCAATCTTCTTCTCTGGGGACATCCATCTATGGTATGAGTGGAGGTCGATTATCAGCTGGTGTCAGACAGCCCTTGTTTGTTCCGGGCGACCTACACTATTGGGATGGCCTCAGGGACTTTGGAGGTTTCTCCTAATTTGTATGATTTTGGACCATGGAATGGGCAGAATTCCCATGGATTGGTAAACACAGTCCTAATATATGTCTCCAGGGGCCCAGCCTGGAGGGTGTTTGGCCCAAGACTTTGAGGACAGAAGTCTGAAAACACAAACTCAGCTTAGGTTTGGGGACGTAGTTATGGCAGGCCCGATCTACAAACCATGAGAAGAACTCTTCAGGATATGAAGAAAGTGCGAGTCTGAGGCGCTTGCTCAGGCTTTTGTCTCTGGATTTTGTATCAGCGATGGCCATGGAATGTCGCGGAGGCCTCATGGGCCATGGACCAATCTTCCTCTCTGAGGATTTGGCCCGATTCCCAATTGCTTTTCGTCAATCTGTGGGATGGGAGGACTCATTTCAGTTTTGTTACCTCAGGTGTCCCACCAAAAGAGGAATTCCAAAGCAAAGCCGTGGGGAAGACTGAAGGGACAACCCGAACTATGGTTAAAAATTGGGGCCTAGGGACATGGCAAGCCAAATATGCTATCTCTTCATCCAGCCACTGAGTGGCCTTACTTGAGGACTGGGCTCAGCCTGAGGGTCACAATGTGCGTTTGTGACCAATGTGGCCGGCGAGCATGGGCGGGGCCTCATGGGCCACACTGGTTTCAACTACACTGAACGTTGGACAACATACCAACCACAATGTTTTTTGCCATGGGGAAGGAGTTCTGATTTCTGCATCACCTTCAACCCTGGGCAGTGATTGGAGATAAGGTCTAGGTTCTGAAACCTGAAAACCGAGGTTGGGAAAAGATGACGACCTAAGGCCACGGCGGCTCGATGTGCTCAGTGTGCGGCCAGCTGTTTGGGAGCGGCCAGGGGGTCCAGGCTCAGGCTGTGTCAGAAAGCGCATTAGTGCCCTGGTCAGCCTATGTATTTGGGGTACAGCCAATGTCGGTGCAGGTTGATCCTCTTTTGGGGTTACTGGGTAGCCCCAGAGGACAATGTTTTTCTTATGGAGGGCGGGCAGGGTGCTGCATTGTAGATCTGGATTGCCAAACTGGAGGGCTTGTGGGCCAGTAGTCTGACGACCAAAGTCTGAGAACACAAGCTAGGCTTAGGTTTCTGGGTGAGGCCATGGCAGGCACAATCTACAGACCTGAATCGTGATCTCGTGCATCTGAAGTCAGGGCGAGGATCTGACGATCGCTCAGTTTGGAGTTTCTGTCCCTGATGGCCCATTCATGAATGGGGGGGCATCACGAGGCCATGGGGGTTTTCCCACGATGGGAGTTGTGAGAAGCTCCAAACTGCAGAGAGTCTTCTGCAGGACAATTGAGACCTGTTGCTTGGGTCCAGACCAATGATTCTGAGCAGGGTTCTAAGGATGGATGGCTGGGTAGCCCACCTCGCATTCCAATTGTCTCCTAGCAACAAGACAGGTTAGATCTCCTGGATCTGTGGGGAGCAACCGAGGACGCTGAGTTGAAATGGACACCCCTGGGGATGGGTCCTTATGTGCTTTTGTGTCTATGGAGACCTTGGAATGAAGCGGTGGCACTGGGGCCCTAAAGGGTTCTCCTAAACAGAGGCTTTGACACAGCTCCAACGTGCAAGTTTCCCATGTGTAGATGAGATGTTTTCTGATGGGTGAGTCAAGAAACAGCTATATGCTGTTTTGATACCCAGGCCTCTGAGGAGAGATGCCTGGAAACCAAAGCAATGGATCTGATTAGTGCCTAGGGGCCTGTTCTTTCCTTTTTACCTCTGGAGACATCTGTCTATGGGTCTGAGTGTAGGTAGGTGCTCAGTTGGGCTCAGATTGCCCCTGTTTTTCCTGGGAAGCCACCACTATTGAGTGGATTAGGGACTTTGGAGGTTTATCCTATTAGAAGGGTTGTGGCCATTGGAATTGGCACACACAATTCCCTTGGAGAGGGCAAGTATAGTCCTCAGGTTTGGCTCGAGGGGCCTGAGCCTGTAGGTTGTGTAGGCCAGAGCTGTTTGGACAGTTGTCTGAAATCACAAAATCGGCTTATGTTTCGAGTCATAGGTATGGCAGGACTGACCTACAGACCATGAGGAGAACTCTTCGGGATTTGAAAAAAGGGCGAGTGTGAGGCTCCTGCTCAAGTTTTTGTCTCTGGATATCATGTCACTCATGGTCGTGGAATTTCTGGGTGACTTCATGGGAAATGGACGAGTCTTACTCTCTGGTGGTTTGGCCCCGTCCAAAGAGATTGGGGTCAATCTGTGGGCTGGAAGAAGTCCGTTTTTTTTTTTTTGTTGTTGTTGTTGTTTTCTTTTTTAACCTCAGGTGTCCCACCAAATGAGGGATTCCAGAGTAGAGCCCTGGGGAGGGGCGACTGGACAATCAGAAATCTGGTTAAAAATTGGGGCCTAGGGACATGTCAAGCCCATTATGACATCTAATGGTCCAGCCACTGAGAGGACTTACTAGAGGATAGGACTCATGCTGAGGGTCACAATGCGTATGTATGCCCTCGTCGCACGCAAGAATGGGCGGGGCCTCAGGGTGAATGCTGGTTTCTCCTACACTGAACGTTGGACAACGTGCCAACCACAAGGGTTCTTGCCAAGGGTAAGGAGGAGTCCTGATTTCTGCATCACACTCACCCCTGGGCAGTGATTGGAGATAAGGTCTCGGTTCTGAAGCCTGAAAACGGAGGTAGGGAAGAGATGATGACCTAAAGCCATGGCGGGTTTTATGTGCTCAGTGTGCGGTCATCTTTCTGGGTGTTGGTCAGGAAGTCCGGGCTCAGGTTGTGTTCGACAGTGCATTAGTGCCCAGGTTAGACTATATAATTTGGGTAACGTCGAGTGCTGTGTAGGTTTATCCTCATATAAGGTTCCTGGGCAGCTCATGAGGCAATAATTTTTTTTCTAGAGGGCAGGCAGAGTGCTGCATTGTGGGTCCGGAATTGCCAACCTTGAGGGCTTCGGGGCCAGGAGTGTGAGGACGGAAGTCTGAGAAGACAAGCTAGACTTGTGTTTCAGGTTGAGGGCATGGTAGGTACCCCCTGCAGATCTGAACCAATATCTCATGCATCTGAATTCAGGGCGAGGATCAGACGTTGGCTCAGGTTGGAGTTTCTGTGCATGACGGCCGCTTCATGAAGGGAGCGGAATCTCGGGGCCATTGAGGTTTTCCCACGTTGGGAGTTGTGGGATGACCCTTCAAGGATTCCTTCTGTGGGACAATTGAGACCTGTTGGACAGCTCCAGGACATCCCATATGGATGACTCCAGAGCACCGTTCGCAGATGGATGCCTGGGAAGCCCGCCTCGCATTCCAATTGTCTCCTAGCAACAACACAGTTCAGATCTGATGGCTGTGCCGGAGCAACCGGGGTGGCTGACTTGAAATGGACTTTCCTGAGGATGGGTCCTAATGTGTTTTTGTGTCCATGAGGGCCTTGGAATGGGGCAGTGGCACCGGGACCCTGAAGTACTCTCCTAAGCTTTGGACATGGCTCCCATGCACAGGTTTCCTTGTGGAGACGAGATGAGTTCTGATGGGTGCCTCAGGAAAACCCCAATGCTCGTATTGGAATCAGGCTTTTGAGGACACATGCCTGTAACCCAAAGCAATGGATCCTATTATGGCCTAGGGTCCTGTCTGGTTCAATCTTCTTCTCTGGGGACATCCATCTATGGTATGAGGGGAGGTCGATTATCAGCTGGTGTCAGACAGCCCTTGTTTGTTCCGGGCGACCTACACTATTGGGATGGCCTCAGGGACTTTGGAGGTTTCTCCTAATTTGTATGATTTTGGACCATGGAATGGGCAGAATTCCCATGGATTGGTAGGCACAGTCCTAATATATGTCTCCAGGGGCCCAGCCTGGAGGGTGTTTGGCCCAAGACTTTGAGGACAGAAGTCTGAAAACACAAACTCAGCTTAGGTTTGGGGACGTAGTTATGGCAGGCCCGATCTACAAACCATGAGAAGAACTCTTCAGGATATGAAGAAAGTGCGAGTCTGAGGCGCTTGCTCAGGCTTTTGTCTCTGGATTTTGTATCAGCGATGGCCATGGAATGTCGCGGAGGCCTCATGGGCCATGGACCAATCTTCCTCTCTGAGGATTTGGCCCGATTCCCAATTGCTTTTCGTCAATCTGTGGGATGGGAGGACTCATTTCAGTTTTGTTACCTCAGGTGTCCCACCAAAGAAGGAATTCCAAAGCAAAGCCGTGGGGAAGACTGAAGGGACAACCCGAACTATGGTTAAAAATTGGGGCCTAGGGACATGGCAAGCCAAATATGCTATCTCTTCATCCAGCCACTGAGTGGCCTTACTTGAGGACTGGGCTCAGCCTGAGGGTCACAATGTGCGTTTGTGACCAATGTGGCCGGCGAGCATGGGCGGGGCCTCATGGGCCACACTGGTATCAACTACACTGAACGTTGGACAACATACCAACCACAATGTTTTTTGCCATGGGGAAGGAGTTCTGATTTCTGCATCACCTTCAACCCTGGGCAGTGATTGGAGATAAGGTCTAGGTTCTGAAACCTGAAAACCGAGGTTGGGAAAAGATGACGACCTAAGGCCACGGCGGCTCGATGTGCTCAGTGTGCGGCCAGCTGTTTGGGAGCGGCCAGGGGGTCCAGGCTCAGGCTGTGTCAGAAAGCGCATTAGTGCCCTGGTCAGCCTATGTATTTGGGGTACAGCCAATGTCGGTGCAGGTTGATCCTCTTTTGGGGTTACTGGGTAGCCCCAGAGGACAATGTTTTTCTTATGGAGGGCGGGCAGGGTGCTGCATTGTAGATCTGGATTGCCAAACTGGAGGGCTTGTGGGCCAGTAGTCTGACGACCAAAGTCTGAGAACACAAGCTAGGCTTAGGTTTCTGGGTGAGGCCATGGCAGGCACAATCTACAGACCTGAATCGTGATCTCGTGCATCTGAAGTCAGGGCGAGGATCTGACGATCGCTCAGTTTGGAGTTTCTGTCCCTGATGGCCCATTCATGAATGGGGGGGCATCACGAGGCCATGGGGGTTTTCCCACGATGGGAGTTGTGAGAAGCTCCAAACTGCAGAGAGTCTTCTGCAGGACAATTGAGACCTGTTGCTTGGGTCCAGACCAATGATTCTGAGCAGGGTTCTAAGGATGGATGGCTGGGTAGCCCACCTCGCATTCCAATTGTCTCCTAGCAACAAGACAGGTTAGATCTCCTGGATCTGTGGGGAGCAACCGAGGACGCTGAGTTGAAATGGACACCCCTGGGGATGGGTCCTTATGTGCTTTTGTGTCTATGGAGACCTTGGAATGAAGCGGTGGCACTGGGGCCCTAAAGGGTTCTCCTAAACAGAGGCTTTGACACAGCTCCAACGTGCAAGTTTCCCATGTGTAGATGAGATGTTTTCTGATGGGTGAGTCAAGAAACAGCTATATGCTGTTTTGATACCCAGGCCTCTGAGGAGAGATGCCTGGAAACCAAAGCAATGAATCTGATTAGTGCCTAGGGGCCTGTTCTTTCCTTTTTACCTCTGGAGACATCTGTCTATGGGTCTGAGTGTAGGTAGGTGCTCAGTTGGGCTCAGATTGCCCCTGTTTTTCCTGGGAAGCCACCACTTAGAGATGGATTAGGGACTTTGGAGGTTTATCCTATTAGAAAGGTTGTGGCCATTGGAATGGGCACACACAATTCCCTTGGAGAGGGCAAGTATAGTCCTCAGGTTTGGCTCCAGGGGCCTGAGCCTGTAGGTTGTGTAGGCCAGAGCAGTTTGGACAGTTGTCTGAAATCACAAAATCGGCTTATGTTTCGAGTCATAGGTATGGCAGGACTGACCTACAGACCATGAGGAGAACTCTTCGGGATTTGAAAAAAGGGCGAGTGTGAGGCTCCTGCTCAAGTTTTTGTCTCTGGATATCGTGTCACTCATGGTCGTGGAATTTCTGGGTGACTTCATGGGAAATGGACGAGTCTTACTCTCTGGTGGTTTGGCCCCGTCCAAAGAGTTTGGGGTCAATCTGTGGGCTGGAAGAAGTCCGTTTTTTTTTTGTTGTTGTTGTTGTTGTTTTCTTTTTTAACCTCAGGTGTCCCACCAAATGAGGGATTCCAGAGTAGAGCCCTGGGGAGGGGCGACTGGACAATCAGAAATCTGGTTAAAAATTGGGGCCTAGGGACATGTCAAGCCCATTATGACATCTAATGGTCCAGCCACTGAGAGGACTTACTAGAGGACAGGACTCATGCTGAGGGTCACAATGCGTATGTATGCCCTCGTCGCACGCAAGAATGGGCGGGGCCTCAGGGTGAATGCTGGTTTCTCCTACACTGAACGTTGGACAACGTGCCAACCACAAGGGTTCTTGCCATGGGTAAGGAGGAGTCCTGATTTCTGCATCACACTCACCCCTGGGCAGTGATTGGAGATAAGGTCTCGGTTCTGAAGCCTGAAAACGGAGGTAGGGAAGAGATGATGACCTAAAGCCATGGCGGGTTTTATGTGCTCAGTGTGCGGTCATCTTTCTGGGTGTTGGTCAGGAGGTCCGGGCTCAGGTTGTGTTCGACAGTGCATTAGTGCCCAGGTTAGACTATATAATTTGGGTAACGTCGAGTGCTGTGTAGGTTTATCCTCATATAAGGTTCCTGGGCAGCTCATGAGGCAATAATTTTTTTTCTAGAGGGCAGGCAGAGTGCTGCATTGTGGGTCCGGAATTGCCAACCTTGAGGGCTTCGGGGCCAGGAGTGTGAGGACGGAAGTCTGAGAAGACAAGCTAGACTTGTGTTTCAGGTTGAGGGCATGGTAGGTACCCCCTGCAGATCTGAACCAATATCTCATGCATCTGAATTCAGGGCGAGGATCAGACGTTGGCTCAGGTTGGAGTTTCTGTGCATGACGGCCGCTTCATGAAGGGAGCGGAATCTCGGGGCCATTGAGGTTTTCCCACGTTGGGAGTTGTGGGATGCCCCCTTCAAGGATTCCTTCTGCGGGACAATTGAGACCTGTTGGACAGCTCCAGGACATCCCATATGGATGACTCCAGAGCACCGTTCGCAGATGGATGCCTGGGAAGCCCGCCTCGCATTCCAATTGTCTCCTAGCAACAAGACAGTTCAGATCTGATGGCTGTGCCGGAGCAACCGGGGTGGCTGACTTGAAATGGACTTTCCTGAGGATGGGTCCTAATGTGTTTTTGTGTCCATGAGGGCCTTGGAATGGGGCAGTGGCACCGGGACCCTGAAGTACTCTCCTAAGCTTTGGACATGGCTCCCATGCACAGGTTTCCTTGTGGAGACGAGATGAGTTCTGATGGGTGCCTCAGGAAAACCCCTATGCTCGTATTGGAATCAGGCTTTTGAGGACACATGCCTGTAACCCAAAGCAATGGATCCTATTATGGCCTAGGGTCCTGTCTGGTTCAATCTTCTTCTCTGGGGACATCCATCTATGGTATGAGTGGAGGTCGATTATCAGCTGGTGTCAGACAGCCCTTGTTTGTTCCGGGCGACCTACACTATTGGGATGGCCTCAGGGACTTTGGAGGTTTCTCCTAATTTGTATGATTTTGGACCATGGAATGGGCAGAATTCCCATGGATTGGTAGGCACAGTCCTAATATATGTCTCCAGGGGCCCAGCCTGGAGGGTGTTTGGCCCAAGACTTTGAGGACAGAAGTCTGAAAACACAAACTCAGCTTAGGTTTGGGGACGTAGTTATGGCAGGCCCGATCTACAAACCATGAGAAGAACTCTTCAGGATATGAAGAAAGTGCGAGTCTGAGGCGCTTGCTCAGGCTTTTGTCTCTGGATTTTGTATCAGCGATGGCCGTGGAATGTCGGGGAGGCCTCATGGGCCATGGACCAATCTTCCTCTCTGAGGATTTGGCCCGATTCCCAATTGCTTTTCGTCAATCTGTGGGATGGGAGGACTCATTTCAGTTTTGTTACCTCAGGTGTCCCACCAAAGAAGGAATTCCAAAGCAAAGCCGTGGGGAAGACTGAAGGGACAACCCGAACTATGGTTAAAAATTGGGGCCTAGGGACATGGCAAGCCAAATATGCTATCTCTTCATCCAGCCACTGAGTGGCCTTACTTGAGGACTGGGCTCAGCCTGAGGGTCACAATGTGCGTTTGTGACCAATGTGGCCGGCGAGCATGGGCGGGGCCTCATGGGCCACACTGGTTTCAACTACACTGAACGTTGGACAACATACCAACCACAATGTTTTTTGCCATGGGGAAGGAGTTCTGATTTCTGCATCACCTTCAACCCTGGGCAGTGATTGGAGATAAGGTCTAGGTTCTGAAACCTGAAAACCGAGGTTGGGAAAAGATGACGACCTAAGGCCACGGCGGCTCGATGTGCTCAGTGTGCGGCCAGCTGTTTGGGAGCGGCCAGGGGGTCCAGGCTCAGGCTGTGTCAGAAAGCGCATTAGTGCCCTGGTCAGCCTATGTATTTGGGGTACAGCCAATGTCGGTGCAGGTTGATCCTCTTTTGGGGTTACTGGGTAGCCCCAGAGGACAATGTTTTTCTTATGGAGGGCGGGCAGGGTGCTGCATTGTAGATCTGGATTGCCAAACTGGAGGGCTTGTGGGCCAGTAGTCTGACGACCAAAGTCTGAGAACACAAGCTAGGCTTAGGTTTCTGGGTGAGGCCATGGCAGGCACAATCTACAGACCTGAATCGTGATCTCGTGCATCTGAAGTCAGGGCGAGGATCTGACGATCGCTCAGTTTGGAGTTTCTGTCCCTGATGGCCCATTCATGAATGGGGGGGCATCACGAGGCCATGGGGGTTTTCCCACGGTGGGAGTTGTGAGAAGCTCCAAACTGCAGAGAGTCTTCTGCAGGACAATTGAGACCTGTTGCTTGGGTCCAGACCAATGATTCTGAGCAGGGTTCTAAGGATGGATGGCTGGGTAGCCCACCTAGCATTCCAATTGTCTCCTAGCAACAAGACAGGTTAGATCTCCTGGATCTGTGGGGAGCAACCGAGGACGCTGAGTTGAAATGGACACCCCTGGGGATGGGTCCTTATGTGCTTTTGTGTCTATGGAGACCTTGGAATGAAGCGGTGGCACTGGGGCCCTAAAGGGTTCTCCTAAACAAAGGCTTTGACACAGCTCCAACGTGCAAGTTTCCCATGTGTAGATGAGATGTTTTCTGATGGGTGAGTCAAGAAACAGCTATATGCTGTTTTGATACCCAGGCCTCTGAGGAGAGATGCCTGGAAACCAAAGCAATGAATCTGATTAGTGCCTAGGGGCCTGTTCTTTCCTTTTTACCTCTGGAGACATCTGTCTATGGGTCTGAGTGTAGGTAGGTGCTCAGTTGGGCTCAGATTGCCCCTGTTTTTCCTGGGAAGCCACCACTATTGAGATGGATTAGGGACTTTGGAGGTTTATCCTATTAGAAAGGTTGTGGCCATTGGAATGGGCACACACAATTCCCTTGGAGAGGGCAAGTATAGTCCTCAGGTTTGGCTCCAGGGGCCTGAGCCTGTAGGTTGTGTAGGCCAGAGCAGTTTGGACAGTTGTCTGAAATCACAAAATCGGCTTATGTTTCGAGTCATAGGTATGGCAGGACTGACCTACAGACCATGAGGAGAACTCTTCGGGATTTGAAAAAAGGGCGAGTGTGAGGCTCCTGCTCAAGTTTTTGTCTCTGGATATCGTGTCACTCATGGTCGTGGAATTTCTGGGTGACTTCATGGGAAATGGACGAGTCTTACTCTCTGGTGGTTTGGCCCCGTCCAAAGAGTTTGGGGTCAATCTGTGGGCTGGAAGAAGTCCGTTTTTTTTTTTTGTTGTTGTTGTTGTTGTTTTCTTTTTTAACCTCAGGTGTCCCACCAAATGAGGGATTCCAGAGTAGAGCCCTGGGGAGGGGCGACTGGACAATCAGAAATCTGGTTAAAAATTGGGGCCTAGGGACATGTCAAGCCCATTATGACATCTAATGGTCCAGCCACTGAGAGGACTTACTAGAGGACAGGACTCATGCTGAGGGTCACAATGCGTATGTATGCCCTCGTCGCACGCAAGAATGGGCGGGGCCTCAGGGTGAATGCTGGTTTCTCCTACACTGAACGTTGGACAACGTGCCAACCACAAGGGTTCTTGCCATGGGTAAGGAGGAGTCCTGATTTCTGCATCACACTCACCCCTGGGCAGTGATTGGAGATAAGGTCTCGGTTCTGAAGCCTGAAAACGGAGGTAGGGAAGAGATGATGACCTAAAGCCATGGCGGGTTTTATGTGCTCAGTGTGCGGTCAGCTTTCTGGGTGTTGGTCAGGAGGTCCGGGCTCAGGTTGTGTTCGACAGTGCATTAGTGCCCAGGTTAGACTATATAATTTGGGTAACGTCGAGTGCTGTGTAGGTTTATCCTCATATAAGGTTCCTGGGCAGCTCATGAGGCAATAATTTTTTTTCTAGAGGGCAGGCAGAGTGCTGCATTGTGGGTCCGGAATTGCCAACCTTGAGGGCTTCGGGGCCAGGAGTGTGAGGACGGAAGTCTGAGAAGACAAGCTAGACTTGTGTTTCAGGTTGAGGGCATGGTAGGTACCCCCTGCAGATCTGAACCAATATCTCATGCATCTGAATTCAGGGCGAGGATCAGACGTTGGCTCAGGTTGGAGTTTCTGTGCATGACGGCCGCTTCATGAAGGGAGCGGAATCTCGGGGCCATTGAGGTTTTCCCACGTTGGGAGTTGTGGGATGCCCCCTTCAAGGATTCCTTCTGCGGGACAATTGAGACCTGTTGGACAGCTCCAGGACATCCCATATGGATGACTCCAGAGCACCGTTCGCAGATGGATGCCTGGGAAGCCCGCCTCGCATTCCAATTGTCTCCTAGCAACAAGACAGTTCAGATCTGATGGCTGTGCCGGAGCAACCGGGGTGGCTGACTTGAAATGGACTTTCCTGAGGATGGGTCCTAATGTGTTTTTGTGTCCATGAGGGCCTTGGAATGGGGCAGTGGCACCGGGACCCTGAAGTACTCTCCTAAGCTTTGGACATGGCTCCCATGCACAGGTTTCCTTGTGGAGACGAGATGAGTTCTGATGGGTGCCTCAGGAAAACCCCTATGCTCGTATTGGAATCAGGCTTTTGAGGACACATGCCTGTAACCCAAAGCAATGGATCCTATTATGGCCTAGGGTCCTGTCTGGTTCAATCTTCTTCTCTGGGGACATCCATCTATGGTATGAGTGGAGGTCGATTATCAGCTGGTGTCAGACAGCCCTTGTTTGTTCCGGGCGACCTACACTATTGGGATGGCCTCAGGGACTTTGGAGGTTTCTCCTAATTTGTATGATTTTGGACCATGGAATGGGCAGAATTCCCATGGATTGGTAGGCACAGTCCTAATATATGTCTCCAGGGGCCCAGCCTGGAGGGTGTTTGGCCCAAGACTTTGAGGACAGAAGTCTGAAAACACAAACTCAGCTTAGGTTTGGGGACGTAGTTATGGCAGGCCCGATCTACAAACCATGAGAAGAACTCTTCAGGATATGAAGAAAGTGCGAGTCTGAGGCGCTTGCTCAGGCTTTTGTCTCTGGATTTTGTATCAGCGATGGCCGTGGAATGTCGGGGAGGCCTCATGGGCCATGGACCAATCTTCCTCTCTGAGGATTTGGCCCGATTCCCAATTGCTTTTCGTCAATCTGTGGGATGGGAGGACTCATTTCAGTTTTGTTACCTCAGGTGTCCCACCAAAGAAGGAATTCCAAAGCAAAGCCGTGGGGAAGACTGAAGGGACAACCCGAACTATGGTTAAAAATTGGGGCCTAGGGACATGGCAAGCCAAATATGCTATCTCTTCATCCAGCCACTGAGTGGCCTTACTTGAGGACTGGGCTCAGCCTGAGGGTCACAATGTGCGTTTGTGACCAATGTGGCCGGCGAGCATGGGCGGGGCCTCATGGGCCACACTGGTTTCAACTACACTGAACGTTGGACAACATACCAACCACAATGTTTTTTGCCATGGGGAAGGAGTTCTGATTTCTGCATCACCTTCAACCCTGGGCAGTGATTGGAGATAAGGTCTAGGTTCTGAAACCTGAAAACCGAGGTTGGGAAAAGATGACGACCTAAGGCCACGGCGGCTCGATGTGCTCAGTGTGCGGCCAGCTGTTTGGGAGCGGCCAGGGGGTCCAGGCTCAGGCTGTGTCAGAAAGCGCATTAGTGCCCTGGTCAGCCTATGTATTTGGGGTACAGCCAATGTCGGTGCAGGTTGATCCTCTTTTGGGGTTACTGGGTAGCCCCAGAGGACAATGTTTTTCTTATGGAGGGCGGGCAGGGTGCTGCATTGTAGATCTGGATTGCCAAACTGGAGGGCTTGTGGGCCAGTAGTCTGACGACCAAAGTCTGAGAACACAAGCTAGGCTTAGATTTCTGGGTGAGGCCATGGCAGGCACAATCTACAGACCTGAATCGTGATCTCGTGCATCTGAAGTCAGGGCGAGGATCTGACGATCGCTCAGTTTGGAGTTTCTGTCCCTGATGGCCCATTCATGAATGGGGGGGCATCACGAGGCCATGGGGGTTTTCCCACGGTGGGAGTTGTGAGAAGCTCCAAACTGCAGAGAGTCTTCTGCAGGACAATTGAGACCTGTTGCTTGGGTCCAGACCAATGATTCTGAGCAGGGTTCTAAGGATGGATGGCTGGGTAGCCCACCTAGCATTCCAATTGTCTCCTAGCAACAAGACAGGTTAGATCTCCTGGATCTGTGGGGAGCAACCGAGGACGCTGAGTTGAAATGGACACCCCTGGGGATGGGTCCTTATGTGCTTTTGTGTCTATGGAGACCTTGGAATGAAGCGGTGGCACTGGGGCCCTAAAGGGTTCTCCTAAACAAAGGCTTTGACACAGCTCCAACGTGCAAGTTTCCCATGTGTAGATGAGATGTTTTCTGATGGGTGAGTCAAGAAACAGCTATATGCTGTTTTGATACCCAGGCCTCTGAGGAGAGATGCCTGGAAACCAAAGCAATGAATCTGATTAGTGCCTAGGGGCCTGTTCTTTCCTTTTTACCTCTGGAGACATCTGTCTATGGGTCTGAGTGTAGGTAGGTGCTCAGTTGGGCTCAGATTGCCCCTGTTTTTCCTGGGAAGCCACCACTATTGAGATGGATTAGGGACTTTGGAGGTTTATCCTATTAGAAAGGTTGTGGCCATTGGAATGGGCACACACAATTCCCTTGGAGAGGGCAAGTATAGTCCTCAGGTTTGGCTCCAGGGGCCTGAGCCTGTAGGTTGTGTAGGCCAGAGCAGTTTGGACAGTTGTCTGAAATCACAAAATCGGCTTATGTTTCGAGTCATAGGTATGGCAGGACTGACCTACAGACCATGAGGAGAACTCTTCGGGATTTGAAAAAAGGGCGAGTGTGAGGCTCCTGCTCAAGTTTTTGTCTCTGGATATCGTGTCACTCATGGTCGTGGAATTTCTGGGTGACTTCATGGGAAATGGACGAGTCTTACTCTCTGGTGGTTTGGCCCCGTCCAAAGAGTTTGGGGTCAATCTGTGGGCTGGAAGAAGTCCGTTTTTTTTTTTTGTTGTTGTTGTTGTTGTTTTCTTTTTTAACCTCAGGTGTCCCACCAAATGAGGGATTCCAGAGTAGAGCCCTGGGGAGGGGCGACTGGACAATCAGAAATCTGGTTAAAAATTGGGGCCTAGGGACATGTCAAGCCCATTATGACATCTAATGGTCCAGCCACTGAGAGGACTTACTAGAGGACAGGACTCATGCTGAGGGTCACAATGCGTATGTATGCCCTCGTCGCACGCAAGAATGGGCGGGGCCTCAGGGTGAATGCTGGTTTCTCCTACACTGAACGTTGGACAACGTGCCAACCACAAGGGTTCTTGCCATGGGTAAGGAGGAGTCCTGATTTCTGCATCACACTCACCCCTGGGCAGTGATTGGAGATAAGGTCTCGGTTCTGAAGCCTGAAAACGGAGGTAGGGAAGAGATGATGACCTAAAGCCATGGCGGGTTTTATGTGCTCAGTGTGCGGTCATCTTTCTGGGTGTTGGTCAGGAGGTCCGGGCTCAGGTTGTGTTCGACAGTGCATTAGTGCCCAGGTTAGACTATATAATTTGGGTAACGTCGAGTGCTGTGTAGGTTTATCCTCATATAAGGTTCCTGGGCAGCTCATGAGGCAATAATTTTTTTTCTAGAGGGCAGGCAGAGTGCTGCATTGTGGGTCCGGAATTGCCAACCTTGAGGGCTTCGGGGCCAGGAGTGTGAGGACGGAAGTCTGAGAAGACAAGCTAGACTTGTGTTTCAGGTTGAGGGCATGGTAGGTACCCCCTGCAGATCTGAACCAATATCTCATGCATCTGAATTCAGGGCGAGGATCAGACGTTGGCTCAGGTTGGAGTTTCTGTGCATGACGGCCGCTTCATGAAGGGAGCGGAATCTCGGGGCCATTGAGGTTTTCCCACGTTGGGAGTTGTGGGATGCCCCCTTCAAGGATTCCTTCTGCGGGACAATTGAGACCTGTTGGACAGCTCCAGGACATCCCATATGGATGACTCCAGAGCACCGTTCGCAGATGGATGCCTGGGAAGCCCGCCTCGCATTCCAATTGTCTCCTAGCAACAAGACAGTTCAGATCTGATGGCTGTGCCGGAGCAACCGGGGTGGCTGACTTGAAATGGACTTTCCTGAGGATGGGTCCTAATGTGTTTTTGTGTCCATGAGGGCCTTGGAATGGGGCAGTGGCACCGGGACCCTGAAGTACTCTCCTAAGCTTTGGACATGGCTCCCATGCACAGGTTTCCTTGTGGAGACGAGATGAGTTCTGATGGGTGCCTCAGGAAAACCCCTATGCTCGTATTGGAATCAGGCTTTTGAGGACACATGCCTGTAACCCAAAGCAATGGATCCTATTATGGCCTAGGGTCCTGTCTGGTTCAATCTTCTTCTCTGGGGACATCCATCTATGGTATGAGTGGAGGTCGATTATCAGCTGGTGTCAGACAGCCCTTGTTTGTTCCGGGCGACCTACACTATTGGGATGGCCTCAGGGACTTTGGAGGTTTCTCCTAATTTGTATGATTTTGGACCATGGAATGGGCAGAATTCCCATGGATTGGTAGGCACAGTCCTAATATATGTCTCCAGGGGCCCAGCCTGGAGGGTGTTTGGCCCAAGACTTTGAGGACAGAAGTCTGAAAACACAAACTCAGCTTAGGTTTGGGGACGTAGTTATGGCAGGCCCGATCTACAAACCATGAGAAGAACTCTTCAGGATATGAAGAAAGTGCGAGTCTGAGGCGCTTGCTCAGGCTTTTGTCTCTGGATTTTGTATCAGCGATGGCCGTGGAATGTCGGGGAGGCCTCATGGGCCATGGACCAATCTTCCTCTCTGAGGATTTGGCCCGATTCCCAATTGCTTTTCGTCAATCTGTGGGATGGGAGGACTCATTTCAGTTTTGTTACCTCAGGTGTCCCACCAAAGAAGGAATTCCAAAGCAAAGCCGTGGGGAAGACTGAAGGGACAACCCGAACTATGGTTAAAAATTGGGGCCTAGGGACATGGCAAGCCAAATATGCTATCTCTTCATCCAGCCACTGAGTGGCCTTACTTGAGGACTGGGCTCAGCCTGAGGGTCACAATGTGCGTTTGTGACCAATGTGGCCGGCGAGCATGGGCGGGGCCTCATGGGCCACACTGGTTTCAACTACACTGAACGTTGGACAACATACCAACCACAATGTTTTTTGCCATGGGGAAGGAGTTCTGATTTCTGCATCACCTTCAACCCTGGGCAGTGATTGGAGATAAGGTCTAGGTTCTGAAACCTGAAAACCGAGGTTGGGAAAAGATGACGACCTAAGGCCACGGCGGCTCGATGTGCTCAGTGTGCGGCCAGCTGTTTGGGAGCGGCCAGGGGGTCCAGGCTCAGGCTGTGTCAGAAAGCGCATTAGTGCCCTGGTCAGCCTATGTATTTGGGGTACAGCCAATGTCGGTGCAGGTTGATCCTCTTTTGGGGTTACTGGGTAGCCCCAGAGGACAATGTTTTTCTTATGGAGGGCGGGCAGGGTGCTGCATTGTAGATCTGGATTGCCAAACTGGAGGGCTTGTGGGCCAGTAGTCTGACGACCAAAGTCTGAGAACACAAGCTAGGCTTAGATTTCTGGGTGAGGCCATGGCAGGCACAATCTACAGACCTGAATCGTGATCTCGTGCATCTGAAGTCAGGGCGAGGATCTGACGATCGCTCAGTTTGGAGTTTCTGTCCCTGATGGCCCATTCATGAATGGGGGGGGCATCACGAGGCCATGGGGGTTTTCCCACGGTGGGAGTTGTGAGAAGCTCCAAACTGCAGAGAGTCTTCTGCAGGACAATTGAGACCTGTTGCTTGGGTCCAGACCAATGATTCTGAGCAGGGTTCTAAGGATGGATGGCTGGGTAGCCCACCTAGCATTCCAATTGTCTCCTAGCAACAAGACAGGTTAGATCTCCTGGATCTGTGGGGAGCAACCGAGGACGCTGAGTTGAAATGGACACCCCTGGGGATGGGTCCTTATGTGCTTTTGTGTCTATGGAGACCTTGGAATGAAGCGGTGGCACTGGGGCCCTAAAGGGTTCTCCTAAACAAAGGCTTTGACACAGCTCCAACGTGCAAGTTTCCCATGTGTAGATGAGATGTTTTCTGATGGGTGAGTCAAGAAACAGCTATATGCTGTTTTGATACCCAGGCCTCTGAGGAGAGATGCCTGGAAACCAAAGCAATGAATCTGATTAGTGCCTAGGGGCCTGTTCTTTCCTTTTTACCTCTGGAGACATCTGTCTATGGGTCTGAGTGTAGGTAGGTGCTCAGTTGGGCTCAGATTGCCCCTGTTTTTCCTGGGAAGCCACCACTATTGAGATGGATTAGGGACTTTGGAGGTTTATCCTATTAGAAAGGTTGTGGCCATTGGAATGGGCACACACAATTCCCTTGGAGAGGGCAAGTATAGTCCTCAGGTTTGGCTCCAGGGGCCTGAGCCTGTAGGTTGTGTAGGCCAGAGCAGTTTGGACAGTTGTCTGAAATCACAAAATCGGCTTATGTTTCGAGTCATAGGTATGGCAGGACTGACCTACAGACCATGAGGAGAACTCTTCGGGATTTGAAAAAAGGGCGAGTGTGAGGCTCCTGCTCAAGTTTTTGTCTCTGGATATCGTGTCACTCATGGTCGTGGAATTTCTGGGTGACTTCATGGGAAATGGACGAGTCTTACTCTCTGGTGGTTTGGCCCCGTCCAAAGAGTTTGGGGTCAATCTGTGGGCTGGAAGAAGTCCGATTTTTTTTTTTGTTGTTGTTGTTGTTGTTTTCTTTTTTAACCTCAGGTGTCCCACCAAATGAGGGATTCCAGAGTAGAGCCCTGGGGAGGGGCGACTGGACAATCAGAAATCTGGTTAAAAATTGGGGCCTAGGGACATGTCAAGCCCATTATGACATCTAATGGTCCAGCCACTGAGAGGACTTACTAGAGGACAGGACTCATGCTGAGGGTCACAATGCGTATGTATGCCCTCGTCGCACGCAAGAATGGGCGGGGCCTCAGGGTGAATGCTGGTTTCTCCTACACTGAACGTTGGACAACGTGCCAACCACAAGGGTTCTTGCCATGGGTAAGGAGGAGTCCTGATTTCTGCATCACACTCACCCCTGGGCAGTGATTGGAGATAAGGTCTCGGTTCTGAAGCCTGAAAACGGAGGTAGGGAAGAGATGATGACCTAAAGCCATGGCGGGTTTTATGTGCTCAGTGTGCGGTCATCTTTCTGGGTGTTGGTCAGGAGGTCCGGGCTCAGGTTGTGTTCGACAGTGCATTAGTGCCCAGGTTAGACTATATAATTTGGGTAACGTCGAGTGCTGTGTAGGTTTATCCTCATATAAGGTGCCTGGGCAGCTCATGAGGCAATAATTTTTTTTCTAGAGGGCAGGCAGAGTGCTGCATTGTGGGTCCGGAATTGCCAACCTTGAGGGCTTCGGGGCCAGGAGTGTGAGGACGGAAGTCTGAGAAGACAAGCTAGACTTGTGTTTCAGGTTGAGGGCATGGTAGGTACCCCCTGCAGATCTGAACCAATATCTCATGCATCTGAATTCAGGGCGAGGATCAGACGTTGGCTCAGGTTGGAGTTTCTGTGCATGACGGCCGCTTCATGAAGGGAGCGGAATCTCGGGGCCATTGAGGTTTTCCCACGTTGGGAGTTGTGGGATGCCCCCTTCAAGGATTCCTTCTGCGGGACAATTGAGACCTGTTGGACAGCTCCAGGACATCCCATATGGATGACTCCAGAGCACCGTTCGCAGATGGATGCCTGGGAAGCCCGCCTCGCATTCCAATTGTCTCCTAGCAACAAGACAGTTCAGATCTGATGGCTGTGCCGGAGCAACCGGGGTGGCTGACTTGAAATGGACTTTCCTGAGGATGGGTCCTAATGTGTTTTTGTGTCCATGAGGGCCTTGGAATGGGGCAGTGGCACCGGGACCCTGAAGTACTCTCCTAAGCTTTGGACATGGCTCCCATGCACAGGTTTCCTTGTGGAGACGAGATGAGTTCTGATGGGTGCCTCAGGAAAACCCCTATGCTCGTATTGGAATCAGGCTTTTGAGGACACATGCCTGTAACCCAAAGCAATGGATCCTATTATGGCCTAGGGTCCTGTCTGGTTCAATCTTCTTCTCTGGGGACATCCATCTATGGTATGAGTGGAGGTCGATTATCAGCTGGTGTCAGACAGCCCTTGTTTGTTCCGGGCGACCTACACTATTGGGATGGCCTCAGGGACTTTGGAGGTTTCTCCTAATTTGTATGATTTTGGACCATGGAATGGGCAGAATTCCCATGGATTGGTAGGCACAGTCCTAATATATGTCTCCAGGGGCCCAGCCTGGAGGGTGTTTGGCCCAAGACTTTGAGGACAGAAGTCTGAAAACACAAACTCAGCTTAGGTTTGGGGACGTAGTTATGGCAGGCCCGATCTACAAACCATGAGAAGAACTCTTCAGGATATGAAGAAAGTGCGAGTCTGAGGCGCTTGCTCAGGCTTTTGTCTCTGGATTTTGTATCAGCGATGGCCGTGGAATGTCGGGGAGGCCTCATGGGCCATGGACCAATCTTCCTCTCTGAGGATTTGGCCCGATTCCCAATTGCTTTTCGTCAATCTGTGGGATGGGAGGACTCATTTCAGTTTTGTTACCTCAGGTGTCCCACCAAAGAAGGAATTCCAAAGCAAAGCCGTGGGGAAGACTGAAGGGACAACCCGAACTATGGTTAAAAATTGGGGCCTAGGGACATGGCAAGCCAAATATGCTATCTCTTCATCCAGCCACTGAGTGGCCTTACTTGAGGACTGGGCTCAGCCTGAGGGTCACAATGTGCGTTTGTGACCAATGTGGCCGGCGAGCATGGGCGGGGCCTCATGGGCCACACTGGTTTCAACTACACTGAACGTTGGACAACATACCAACCACAATGTTTTTTGCCATGGGGAAGGAGTTCTGATTTCTGCATCACCTTCAACCCTGGGCAGTGATTGGAGATAAGGTCTAGGTTCTGAAACCTGAAAACCGAGGTTGGGAAAAGATGACGACCTAAGGCCACGGCGGCTCGATGTGCTCAGTGTGCGGCAAGCTGTTTGGGAGCGGCCAGGGGGTCCAGGCTCAGGCTGTGTCAGAAAGCGCATTAGTGCCCTGGTCAGCCTATGTATTTGGGGTACAGCCAATGTCGGTGCAGGTTGATCCTCTTTTGGGGTTACTGGGTAGCCCCAGAGGACAATGTTTTTCTTATGGAGGGCGGGCAGGGTGCTGCATTGTAGATCTGGATTGCCAAACTGGAGGGCTTGTGGGCCAGTAGTCTGACGACCAAAGTCTGAGAACACAAGCTAGGCTTAGATTTCTGGGTGAGGCCATGGCAGGCACAATCTACAGACCTGAATCGTGATCTCGTGCATCTGAAGTCAGGGCGAGGATCTGACGATCGCTCAGTTTGGAGTTTCTGTCCCTGATGGCCCATTCATGAATGGGGGGGGCATCACGAGGCCATGGGGGTTTTCCCACGGTGGGAGTTGTGAGAAGCTCCAAACTGCAGAGAGTCTTCTGCAGGACAATTGAGACCTGTTGCTTGGGTCCAGACCAATGATTCTGAGCAGGGTTCTAAGGATGGATGGCTGGGTAGCCCACCTAGCATTCCAATTGTCTCCTAGCAACAAGACAGGTTAGATCTCCTGGATCTGTGGGGAGCAACCGAGGACGCTGAGTTGAAATGGACACCCCTGGGGATGGGTCCTTATGTGCTTTTGTGTCTATGGAGACCTTGGAATGAAGCGGTGGCACTGGGGCCCTAAAGGGTTCTCCTAAACAAAGGCTTTGACACAGCTCCAACGTGCAAGTTTCCCATGTGTAGATGAGATGTTTTCTGATGGGTGAGTCAAGAAACAGCTATATGCTGTTTTGATACCCAGGCCTCTGAGGAGAGATGCCTGGAAACCAAAGCAATGAATCTGATTAGTGCCTAGGGGCCTGTTCTTTCCTTTTTACCTCTGGAGACATCTGTCTATGGGTCTGAGTGTAGGTAGGTGCTCAGTTGGGCTCAGATTGCCCCTGTTTTTCCTGGGAAGCCACCACTATTGAGATGGATTAGGGACTTTGGAGGTTTATCCTATTAGAAAGGTTGTGGCCATTGGAATGGGCACACACAATTCCCTTGGAGAGGGCAAGTATAGTCCTCAGGTTTGGCTCCAGGGGCCTGAGCCTGTAGGTTGTGTAGGCCAGAGCAGTTTGGACAGTTGTCTGAAATCACAAAATCGGCTTATGTTTCGAGTCATAGGTATGGCAGGACTGACCTACAGACCATGAGGAGAACTCTTCGGGATTTGAAAAAAGGGCGAGTGTGAGGCTCCTGCTCAAGTTTTTGTCTCTGGATATCGTGTCACTCATGGTCGTGGAATTTCTGGGTGACTTCATGGGAAATGGACGAGTCTTACTCTCTGGTGGTTTGGCCCCGTCCAAAGAGTTTGGGGTCAATCTGTGGGCTGGAAGAAGTCCGATTTTTTTTTTTTTTTGTTGTTGTTGTTGTTTTCTTTTTTAACCTCAGGTGTCCCACCAAATGAGGGATTCCAGAGTAGAGCCCTGGGGAGGGGCGACTGGACAATCAGAAATCTGGTTAAAAATTGGGGCCTAGGGACATGTCAAGCCCATTATGACATCTAATGGTCCAGCCACTGAGAGGACTTACTAGAGGACAGGACTCATGCTGAGGGTCACAATGCGTATGTATGCCCTCGTCGCACGCAAGAATGGGCGGGGCCTCAGGGTGAATGCTGGTTTCTCCTACACTGAACGTTGGACAACGTGCCAACCACAAGGGTTCTTGCCATGGGTAAGGAGGAGTCCTGATTTCTGCATCACACTCACCCCTGGGCAGTGATTGGAGATAAGGTCTCGGTTCTGAAGCCTGAAAACGGAGGTAGGGAAGAGATGATGACCTAAAGCCATGGCGGGTTTTATGTGCTCAGTGTGCGGTCATCTTTCTGGGTGTTGGTCAGGAGGTCCGGGCTCAGGTTGTGTTCGACAGTGCATTAGTGCCCAGGTTAGACTATATAATTTGGGTAACGTCGAGTGCTGTGTAGGTTTATCCTCATATAAGGTGCCTGGGCAGCTCATGAGGCAATAATTTTTTTTCTAGAGGGCAGGCAGAGTGCTGCATTGTGGGTCCGGAATTGCCAACCTTGAGGGCTTCGGGGCCAGGAGTGTGAGGACGGAAGTCTGAGAAGACAAGCTAGACTTGTGTTTCAGGTTGAGGGCATGGTAGGTACCCCCTGCAGATCTGAACCAATATCTCATGCATCTGAATTCAGGGCGAGGATCAGACGTTGGCTCAGGTTGGAGTTTCTGTGCATGACGGCCGCTTCATGAAGGGAGCGGAATCTCGGGGCCATTGAGGTTTTCCCACGTTGGGAGTTGTGGGATGCCCCCTTCAAGGATTCCTTCTGCGGGACAATTGAGACCTGTTGGACAGCTCCAGGACATCCCATATGGATGACTCCAGAGCACCGTTCGCAGATGGATGCCTGGGAAGCCCGCCTCGCATTCCAATTGTCTCCTAGCAACAAGACAGTTCAGATCTGATGGCTGTGCCGGAGCAACCGGGGTGGCTGACTTGAAATGGACTTTCCTGAGGATGGGTCCTAATGTGTTTTTGTGTCCATGAGGGCCTTGGAATGGGGCAGTGGCACCGGGACCCTGAAGTACTCTCCTAAGCTTTGGACATGGCTCCCATGCACAGGTTTCCTTGTGGAGACGAGATGAGTTCTGATGGGTGCCTCAGGAAAACCCCTATGCTCGTATTGGAATCAGGCTTTTGAGGACACATGCCTGTAACCCAAAGCAATGGATCCTATTATGGCCTAGGGTCCTGTCTGGTTCAATCTTCTTCTCTGGGGACATCCATCTATGGTATGAGTGGAGGTCGATTATCAGCTGGTGTCAGACAGCCCTTGTTTGTTCCGGGCGACCTACACTATTGGGATGGCCTCAGGGACTTTGGAGGTTTCTCCTAATTTGTATGATTTTGGACCATGGAATGGGCAGAATTCCCATGGATTGGTAGGCACAGTCCTAATATATGTCTCCAGGGGCCCAGCCTGGAGGGTGTTTGGCCCAAGACTTTGAGGACAGAAGTCTGAAAACACAAACTCAGCTTAGGTTTGGGGACGTAGTTATGGCAGGCCCGATCTACAAACCATGAGAAGAACTCTTCAGGATATGAAGAAAGTGCGAGTCTGAGGCGCTTGCTCAGGCTTTTGTCTCTGGATTTTGTATCAGCGATGGCCGTGGAATGTCGGGGAGGCCTCATGGGCCATGGACCAATCTTCCTCTCTGAGGATTTGGCCCGATTCCCAATTGCTTTTCGTCAATCTGTGGGATGGGAGGACTCATTTCAGTTTTGTTACCTCAGGTGTCCCACCAAAGAAGGAATTCCAAAGCAAAGCCGTGGGGAAGACTGAAGGGACAACCCGAACTATGGTTAAAAATTGGGGCCTAGGGACATGGCAAGCCAAATATGCTATCTCTTCATCCAGCCACTGAGTGGCCTTACTTGAGGACTGGGCTCAGCCTGAGGGTCACAATGTGCGTTTGTGACCAATGTGGCCGGCGAGCATGGGCGGGGCCTCATGGGCCACACTGGTTTCAACTACACTGAACGTTGGACAACATACCAACCACAATGTTTTTTGCCATGGGGAAGGAGTTCTGATTTCTGCATCACCTTCAACCCTGGGCAGTGATTGGAGATAAGGTCTAGGTTCTGAAACCTGAAAACCGAGGTTGGGAAAAGATGACGACCTAAGGCCACGGCGGCTCGATGTGCTCAGTGTGCGGCCAGCTGTTTGGGAGCGGCCAGGGGGTCCAGGCTCAGGCTGTGTCAGAAAGCGCATTAGTGCCCTGGTCAGCCTATGTATTTGGGGTACAGCCAATGTCGGTGCAGGTTGATCCTCTTTTGGGGTTACTGGGTAGCCCCAGAGGACAATGTTTTTCTTATGGAGGGCGGGCAGGGTGCTGCATTGTAGATCTGGATTGCCAAACTGGAGGGCTTGTGGGCCAGTAGTCTGACGACCAAAGTCTGAGAACACAAGCTAGGCTTAGATTTCTGGGTGAGGCCATGGCAGGCACAATCTACAGACCTGAATCGTGATCTCGTGCATCTGAAGTCAGGGCGAGGATCTGACGATCGCTCAGTTTGGAGTTTCTGTCCCTGATGGCCCATTCATGAATGGGGGGGGCATCACGAGGCCATGGGGGTTTTCCCACGGTGGGAGTTGTGAGAAGCTCCAAACTGCAGAGAGTCTTCTGCAGGACAATTGAGACCTGTTGCTTGGGTCCAGACCAATGATTCTGAGCAGGGTTCTAAGGATGGATGGCTGGGTAGCCCACCTAGCATTCCAATTGTCTCCTAGCAACAAGACAGGTTAGATCTCCTGGATCTGTGGGGAGCAACCGAGGACGCTGAGTTGAAATGGACACCCCTGGGGATGGGTCCTTATGTGCTTTTGTGTCTATGGAGACCTTGGAATGAAGCGGTGGCACTGGGGCCCTAAAGGGTTCTCCTAAACAAAGGCTTTGACACAGCTCCAACGTGCAAGTTTCCCATGTGTAGATGAGATGTTTTCTGATGGGTGAGTCAAGAAACAGCTATATGCTGTTTTGATACCCAGGCCTCTGAGGAGAGATGCCTGGAAAACAAAGCAATGAATCTGATTAGTGCCTAGGGGCCTGTTCTTTCCTTTTTACCTCTGGAGACATCTGTCTATGGGTCTGAGTGTAGGTAGGTGCTCAGTTGGGCTCAGATTGCCCCTGTTTTTCCTGGGAAGCCACCACTATTGAGATGGATTAGGGACTTTGGAGGTTTATCCTATTAGAAAGGTTGTGGCCATTGGAATGGGCACACACAATTCCCTTGGAGAGGGCAAGTATAGTCCTCAGGTTTGGCTCCAGGGGCCTGAGCCTGTAGGTTGTGTAGGCCAGAGCAGTTTGGACAGTTGTCTGAAATCACAAAATCGGCTTATGTTTCGAGTCATAGGTATGGCAGGACTGACCTACAGACCATGAGGAGAACTCTTCGGGATTTGAAAAAAGGGCGAGTGTGAGGCTCCTGCTCAAGTTTTTGTCTCTGGATATCGTGTCACTCATGGTCGTGGAATTTCTGGGTGACTTCATGGGAAATGGACGAGTCTTACTCTCTGGTGGTTTGGCCCCGTCCAAAGAGTTTGGGGTCAATCTGTGGGCTGGAAGAAGTCCGATTTTTTTTTGTTGTTGTTGTTGTTGTTTTCTTTTTTAACCTCAGGTGTCCCACCAAATGAGGGATTCCAGAGTAGAGCCCTGGGGAGGGGCGACTGGACAATCAGAAATCTGGTTAAAAATTGGGGCCTAGGGACATGTCAAGCCCATTATGACATCTAATGGTCCAGCCACTGAGAGGACTTACTAGAGGACAGGACTCATGCTGAGGGTCACAATGCGTATGTATGCCCTCGTCGCACGCAAGAATGGGCGGGGCCTCAGGGTGAATGCTGGTTTCTCCTACACTGAACGTTGGACAACGTGCCAACCACAAGGGTTCTTGCCATGGGTAAGGAGGAGTCCTGATTTCTGCATCACACTCACCCCTGGGCAGTGATTGGAGATAAGGTCTCGGTTCTGAAGCCTGAAAACGGAGGTAGGGAAGAGATGATGACCTAAAGCCATGGCGGGTTTTATGTGCTCAGTGTGCGGTCATCTTTCTGGGTGTTGGTCAGGAGGTCCGGGCTCAGGTTGTGTTCGACAGTGCATTAGTGCCCAGGTTAGACTATATAATTTGGGTAACGTCGAGTGCTGTGTAGGTTTATCCTCATATAAGGTGCCTGGGCAGCTCATGAGGCAATAATTTTTTTTCTAGAGGGCAGGCAGAGTGCTGCATTGTGGGTCCGGAATTGCCAACCTTGAGGGCTTCGGGGCCAGGAGTGTGAGGACGGAAGTCTGAGAAGACAAGCTAGACTTGTGTTTCAGGTTGAGGGCATGGTAGGTACCCCCTGCAGATCTGAACCAATATCTCATGCATCTGAATTCAGGGCGAGGATCAGACGTTGGCTCAGGTTGGAGTTTCTGTGCATGACGGCCGCTTCATGAAGGGAGCGGAATCTCGGGGCCATTGAGGTTTTCCCACGTTGGGAGTTGTGGGATGCCCCCTTCAAGGATTCCTTCTGCGGGACAATTGAGACCTGTTGGACAGCTCCAGGACATCCCATATGGATGACTCCAGAGCACCGTTCGCAGATGGATGCCTGGGAAGCCCGCCTCGCATTCCAATTGTCTCCTAGCAACAAGACAGTTCAGATCTGATGGCTGTGCCGGAGCAACCGGGGTGGCTGACTTGAAATGGACTTTCCTGAGGATGGGTCCTAATGTGTTTTTGTGTCCATGAGGGCCTTGGAATGGGGCAGTGGCACCGGGACCCTGAAGTACTCTCCTAAGCTTTGGACATGGCTCCCATGCACAGGTTTCCTTGTGGAGACGAGATGAGTTCTGATGGGTGCCTCAGGAAAACCCCTATGCTCGTATTGGAATCAGGCTTTTGAGGACACATGCCTGTAACCCAAAGCAATGGATCCTATTATGGCCTAGGGTCCTGTCTGGTTCAATCTTCTTCTCTGGGGACATCCATCTATGGTATGAGTGGAGGTCGATTATCAGCTGGTGTCAGACAGCCCTTGTTTGTTCCGGGCGACCTACACTATTGGGATGGCCTCAGGGACTTTGGAGGTTTCTCCTAATTTGTATGATTTTGGACCATGGAATGGGCAGAATTCCCATGGATTGGTAGGCACAGTCCTAATATATGTCTCCAGGGGCCCAGCCTGGAGGGTGTTTGGCCCAAGACTTTGAGGACAGAAGTCTGAAAACACAAACTCAGCTTAGGTTTGGGGACGTAGTTATGGCAGGCCCGATCTACAAACCATGAGAACTCTTCAGGATATGAAGAAAGTGCGACTCTGAGGCGCTTGCTCAGGCTTTTGTCTCTGGATTTTGTATCAGCGATGGCCGTGGAATGTCGGGGAGGCCTCATGGGCCATGGACCAATCTTCCTCTCTGAGGATTTGGCCCGATTCCCAATTGCTTTTCGTCAATCTGTGGGATGGGAGGACTCATTTCAGTTTTGTTACCTCAGGTGTCCCACCAAAGAAGGAATTCCAAAGCAAAGCCGTGGGGAAGACTGAAGGGACAACCCGAACTATGGTTAAAAATTGGGGCCTAGGGACATGGCAAGCCAAATATGCTATCTCTTCATCCAGCCACTGAGTGGCCTTACTTGAGGACTGGGCTCAGCCTGAGGGTCACAATGTGCGTTTGTGACCAATGTGGCCGGCAAGCATGGGCGGGGCCTCATGGGCCACACTGGTTTCAACTACACTGAACGTTGGACAACATACCAACCACAATGTTTTTTGCCATGGGGAAGGAGTTCTGATTTCTGCATCACCTTCAACCCTGGGCAGTGATTGGAGATAAGGTCTAGGTTCTGAAACCTGAAAACCGAGGTTGGGAAAAGATGACGACCTAAGGCCACGGCGGCTCGATGTGCTCAGTGTGCGGCCAGCTGTCTGGGAGGGGCCAGGTGGTCCAGGCTCAGGCTGTGTCAGAAAGCGCATTAGTGCCCTGGTCAGCCTATGTATTTGGGGTAGAGCCAAGGTCGGTGCAGGTTGATCCTCTTTTGGGGTTACTGGGTAGCCCCAGAGGACAATGTTTTTCTTATGGAGGGCGGGCAGGGTGCTGCATTGTAGATCTGGATTGCCAAACTGGAGGGCTTGTGGGCCAGTAGTCTCACGACCAAAGTCTGAGAACACAAGCTAGGCTTAGGTTTCTGGGTGAGGCCATGGCAGTCACAATCTACAGACCTGAATCGAGATCTCGTGCACCTGAAGGCAGGGCGAGGATCAAACGATCGCTCAGGTTGGAGTTTCTGTCCCTGATGGCCCCTTCATGAATGGGGGGGCATCACGAGGCCATGGGGGTTTTCCCACGGTGGGAGTTGTGAGAAGCTCCAAACTGCAGAGAGTCTTCTGCAGGACAATTGAGACCTGTTGCTTGGGTCCAGGCCAATGATTCTGAGCAGGGTTCTAAGGATGGATGGCTGGGTATCCCACCTCGCATTCCAATTGTCTCCTAGCAACAAGACAGGTTAGATCTCCTGGATCTGTGGGGAGCAACCGAGGATGCTGAGTTGAAATGGACACCCCTGGGGATGGATCCTAATGTGCTTTTGTGTCTATGGAGACCTTGGAATGAAACGGTGGCACTGGGGCCCTAAAGGGTTCTCCTAAACAGAGGCTTTGACACAGCTCCAACGTGCAATTTTCCCATGTGTAGATGAGATGTTTTCTTATGGGTGCGTCAAGAAACAGCTATATGCTGTTTTGATATCCAGGCCTTTGAGGAGAGATGCCTGGAAACCAAAGCAATGGATCTGATTAGTGCCTAGGGGCCTGTTCTTTCCTTTTTACCTCTGGAGACATCTGTCTATGGGTCTGAGTGTAGGTAGGTGCTCAGTTGGGCTCAGATTGCCCCTGTTTTTCCTGGGAAGCCACCACTATTGAGATGGATTAGGGACTTTGGAGGTTTATCCTATTAGAAAGGTTGTGGCCATTGGAATGGGCACACACAATTCCCTTGGAGAGGGCAAGTATAGTCCTCAGGTTTGGCTCCAGGGGCCTGAGCCTGTAGGTTGTGTAGGCCAGAGCTGTTTGGACAGTTGTCTGAAATCACAAAATCGGCTTATGTTTCGAGTCATAGGTATGGCAGGACTGACCTACAGACCATGAGGAGAACTCTTCGGGATTTGAAAAAAGGGCGAGTGTGAGGCTCCTGCTCAAGTTTTTGTCTCTGGATATCGTGTCACTCATGGTCGTGGAATTTCTGGGTGACTTCATGGGAAATGGACGAGTCTTACTCTCTGGTGGTTTGGCCCCGTCCAAAGAGTTTGGGGTCAATCTGTGGGCTGGAAGAAGTCCGTTTTTTTTTTTTTTGTTGTTGTTGTTGTTTTCTTTTTTAACCTCAGGTGTCCCACCAAATGAGGGATTCCAGAGTAGAGCCCTGGGGAGGGGCGACTGGACAATCAGAAATCTGGTTAAAAATTGGGGCCTAGGGACATGTCAAGCCCATTATGACATCTAATGGTCCAGCCACTGAGAGGACTTACTAGAGGACAGGACTCATGCTGAGGGTCACAATGCGTATGTATGCCCTCGTCGCACGCAAGAATGGGCGGGGCCTCAGGGTGAATGCTGGTTTCTCCTACACTGAACGTTGGACAACGTGCCAACCACAAGGGTTCTTGCCATGGGTAAGGAGGAGTCCTGATTTCTGCATCACACTCACCCCTGGGCAGTGATTGGAGATAAGGTCTCGGTTCTGAAGCCTGAAAACGGAGGTAGGGAAGAGATGATGACCTAAAGCCATGGCGGGTTTTATGTGCTCAGTGTGCGGTCATCTTTCTGGGTGTTGGTCAGGAGGTCCGGGCTCAGGTTGTGTTCGACAGTGCATTAGTGCCCAGGTTAGACTATATAATTTGGGTAACGTCGAGTGCTGTGTAGGTTTATCCTCATATAAGGTGCCTGGGCAGCTCATGAGGCAATAATTTTTTTTCTAGAGGGCAGGCAGAGTGCTGCATTGTGGGTCCGGAATTGCCAACCTTGAGGGCTTCGGGGCCAGGAGTGTGAGGACGGAAGTCTGAGAAGACAAGCTAGACTTGTGTTTCAGGTTGAGGGCATGGTAGGTACCCCCTGCAGATCTGAACCAATATCTCATGCATCTGAATTCAGGGCGAGGATCAGACGTTGGCTCAGGTTGGAGTTTCTGTGCATGACGGCCGCTTCATGAAGGGAGCGGAATCTCGGGGCCATTGAGGTTTTCCCACGTTGGGAGTTGTGGGATGCCCCCTTCAAGGATTCCTTCTGCGGGACAATTGAGACCTGTTGGACAGCTCCAGGACATCCCATATGGATGACTCCAGAGCACCGTTCGCAGATGGATGCCTGGGAAGCCCGCCTCGCATTCCAATTGTCTCCTAGCAACAAGACAGTTCAGATCTGATGGCTGTGCCGGAGCAACCGGGGTGGCTGACTTGAAATGGACTTTCCTGAGGATGGGTCCTAATGTGTTTTTGTGTCCATGAGGGCCTTGGAATGGGGCAGTGGCACCGGGACCCTGAAGTACTCTCCTAAGCTTTGGACATGGCTCCCATGCACAGGTTTCCTTGTGGAGACGAGATGAGTTCTGATGGGTGCCTCAGGAAAACCCCTATGCTCGTATTGGAATCAGGCTTTTGAGGACACATGCCTGTAACCCAAAGCAATGGATCCTATTATGGCCTAGGGTCCTGTCTGGTTCAATCTTCTTCTCTGGGGACATCCATCTATGGTATGAGTGGAGGTCGATTATCAGCTGGTGTCAGACAGCCCTTGTTTGTTCCGGGCGACCTACACTATTGGGATGGCCTCAGGGACTTTGGAGGTTTCTCCTAATTTGTATGATTTTGGACCATGGAATGGGCAGAATTCCCATGGATTGGTAGGCACAGTCCTAATATATGTCTCCAGGGGCCCAGCCTGGAGGGTGTTTGGCCCAAGACTTTGAGGACAGAAGTCTGAAAACACAAACTCAGCTTAGGTTTGGGGACGTAGTTATGGCAGGCCCGATCTACAAACCATGAGAAGAACTCTTCAGGATATGAAGAAAGTGCGAGTCTGAGGCGCTTGCTCAGGCTTTTGTCTCTGGATTTTGTATCAGCGATGGCCGTGGAATGTCGGGGAGGCCTCATGGGCCATGGACCAATCTTCCTCTCTGAGGATTTGGCCCGATTCCCAATTGCTTTTCGTCAATCTGTGGGATGGGAGGACTCATTTCAGTTTTGTTACCTCAGGTGTCCCACCAAAGAAGGAATTCCAAAGCAAAGCCGTGGGGAAGACTGAAGGGACAACCCGAACTATGGTTAAAAATTGGGGCCTAGGGACATGGCAAGCCAAATATGCTATCTCTTCATCCAGCCACTGAGTGGCCTTACTTGAGGACTGGGCTCAGCCTGAGGGTCACAATGTGCGTTTGTGACCAATGTGGCCGGCGAGCATGGGCGGGGCCTCATGGGCCACACTGGTTTCAACTACACTGAACGTTGGACAACATACCAACCACAATGTTTTTTGCCATGGGGAAGGAGTTCTGATTTCTGCATCACCTTCAACCCTGGGCAGTGATTGGAGATAAGGTCTAGGTTCTGAAACCTGAAAACCGAGGTTGGGAAAAGATGACGACCTAAGGCCACGGCGGCTCGATGTGCTCAGTGTGCGGCCAGCTGTCTGGGAGGGGCCAGGTGGTCCAGGCTCAGGCTGTGTCAGAAAGCGCATTAGTGCCCTGGTCAGCCTATGTATTTGGGGTAGAGCCAAGGTCGGTGCAGGTTGATCCTCTTTTGGGGTTACTGGGTAGCCCCAGAGGACAATGTTTTTCTTATGGAGGGCGGGCAGGGTGCTGCATTGTAGATCTGGATTGCCAAACTGGAGGGCTTGTGGGCCAGTAGTCTCACGACCAAAGTCTGAGAACACAAGCTAGGCTTAGGTTTCTGGGTGAGGCCATGGCAGTCACAATCTACAGACCTGAATCGAGATCTCGTGCACCTGAAGGCAGGGCGAGGATCAAACGATCGCTCAGGTTGGAGTTTCTGTCCCTGATGGCCCCTTCATGAATGGGGGGGCATCACGAGGCCATGGGGGTTTTCCCACGGTGGGAGTTGTGAGAAGCTCCAAACTGCAGAGAGTCTTCTGCAGGACAATTGAGACCTGTTGCTTGGGTCCAGGCCAATGATTCTGAGCAGGGTTCTAAGGATGGATGGCTGGGTATCCCACCTCGCATTCCAATTGTCTCCTAGCAACAAGACAGGTTAGATCTCCTGGATCTGTGGGGAGCAACCGAGGATGCTGAGTTGAAATGGACACCCCTGGGGATGGGTCCTAATGTGCTTTTGTGTCTATGGAGACCTTGGAATGAAACGGTGGCACTGGGGCCCTAAAGGGTTCTCCTAAACAGAGGCTTTGACACAGCTCCAACGTGCAATTTTCCCATGTGTAGATGAGATGTTTTCTTATGGGTGCGTCAAGAAACAGCTATATGCTGTTTTGATATCCAGGCCTTTGAGGAGAGATGCCTGGAAACCAAAGCAATGGATCTGATTAGTGCCTAGGGGCCTGTTCTTTCCTTTTTACCTCTGGAGACATCTGTCTATGGGTCTGAGTGTAGGTAGGTGCTCAGTTGGGCTCAGATTGCCCCTGTTTTTCCTGGGAAGCCACCACTATTGAGATGGATTAGGGACTTTGGAGGTTTATCCTATTAGAAAGGTTGTGGCCATTGGAATGGGCACACACAATTCCCTTGGAGAGGGCAAGTATAGTCCTCAGGTTTGGCTCCAGGGGCCTGAGCCTGTAGGTTGTGTAGGCCAGAGCTGTTTGGACAGTTGTCTGAAATCACAAAATCGGCTTATGTTTCGAGTCATAGGTATGGCAGGACTGACCTACAGACCATGAGGAGAACTCTTCGGGATTTGAAAAAAGGGCGAGTGTGAGGCTCCTGCTCAAGTTTTTGTCTCTGGATATCGTGTCACTCATGGTCGTGGAATTTCTGGGTGACTTCATGGGAAATGGACGAGTCTTACTCTCTGGTGGTTTGGCCCCGTCCAAAGAGTTTGGGGTCAATCTGTGGGCTGGAAGAAGTCCGTTTTTTTTTTTTTTGTTGTTGTTGTTGTTTTCTTTTTTAACCTCAGGTGTCCCACCAAATGAGGGATTCCAGAGTAGAGCCCTGGGGAGGGGCGACTGGACAATCAGAAATCTGGTTAAAAATTGGGGCCTAGGGACATGTCAAGCCCATTATGACATCTAATGGTCCAGCCACTGAGAGGACTTACTAGAGGACAGGACTCATGCTGAGGGTCACAATGCGTATGTATGCCCTCGTCGCACGCAAGAATGGGCGGGGCCTCAGGGTGAATGCTGGTTTCTCCTACACTGAACGTTGGACAACGTGCCAACCACAAGGGTTCTTGCCATGGGTAAGGAGGAGTCCTGATTTCTGCATCACACTCACCCCTGGGCAGTGATTGGAGATAAGGTCTCGGTTCTGAAGCCTGAAAACGGAGGTAGGGAAGAGATGATGACCTAAAGCCATGGCGGGTTTTATGTGCTCAGTGTGCGGTCATCTTTCTGGGTGTTGGTCAGGAGGTCCGGGCTCAGGTTGTGTTCGACAGTGCATTAGTGCCCAGGTTAGACTATATAATTTGGGTAACGTCGAGTGCTGTGTAGGTTTATCCTCATATAAGGTGCCTGGGCAGCTCATGAGGCAATAATTTTTTTTCTAGAGGGCAGGCAGAGTGCTGCATTGTGGGTCCGGAATTGCCAACCTTGAGGGCTTCGGGGCCAGGAGTGTGAGGACGGAAGTCTGAGAAGACAAGCTAGACTTGTGTTTCAGGTTGAGGGCATGGTAGGTACCCCCTGCAGATCTGAACCAATATCTCATGCATCTGAATTCAGGGCGAGGATCAGACGTTGGCTCAGGTTGGAGTTTCTGTGCATGACGGCCGCTTCATGAAGGGAGCGGAATCTCGGGGCCATTGAGGTTTTCCCACGTTGGGAGTTGTGGGATGCCCCCTTCAAGGATTCCTTCTGCGGGACAATTGAGACCTGTTGGACAGCTCCAGGACATCCCATATGGATGACTCCAGAGCACCGTTCGCAGATGGATGCCTGGGAAGCCCGCCTCGCATTCCAATTGTCTCCTAGCAACAAGACAGTTCAGATCTGATGGCTGTGCCGGAGCAACCGGGGTGGCTGACTTGAAATGGACTTTCCTGAGGATGGGTCCTAATGTGTTTTTGTGTCCATGAGGGCCTTGGAATGGGGCAGTGGCACCGGGACCCTGAAGTACTCTCCTAAGCTTTGGACATGGCTCCCATGCACAGGTTTCCTTGTGGAGACGAGATGAGTTCTGATGGGTGCCTCAGGAAAACCCCTATGCTCGTATTGGAATCAGGCTTTTGAGGACACATGCCTGTAACCCAAAGCAATGGATCCTATTATGGCCTAGGGTCCTGTCTGGTTCAATCTTCTTCTCTGGGGACATCCATCTATGGTATGAGTGGAGGTCGATTATCAGCTGGTGTCAGACAGCCCTTGTTTGTTCCGGGCGACCTACACTATTGGGATGGCCTCAGGGACTTTGGAGGTTTCTCCTAATTTGTATGATTTTGGACCATGGAATGGGCAGAATTCCCATGGATTGGTAGGCACAGTCCTAATATATGTCTCCAGGGGCCCAGCCTGGAGGGTGTTTGGCCCAAGACTTTGAGGACAGAAGTCTGAAAACACAAACTCAGCTTAGGTTTGGGGACGTAGTTATGGCAGGCCCGATCTACAAACCATGAGAAGAACTCTTCAGGATATGAAGAAAGTGCGAGTCTGAGGCGCTTGCTCAGGCTTTTGTCTCTGGATTTTGTATCAGCGATGGCCGTGGAATGTCGGGGAGGCCTCATGGGCCATGGACCAATCTTCCTCTCTGAGGATTTGGCCCGATTCCCAATTGCTTTTCGTCAATCTGTGGGATGGGAGGACTCATTTCAGTTTTGTTACCTCAGGTGTCCCACCAAAGAAGGAATTCCAAAGCAAAGCCGTGGGGAAGACTGAAGGGACAACCCGAACTATGGTTAAAAATTGGGGCCTAGGGACATGGCAAGCCAAATATGCTATCTCTTCATCCAGCCACTGAGTGGCCTTACTTGAGGACTGGGCTCAGCCTGAGGGTCACAATGTGCGTTTGTGACCAATGTGGCCGGCGAGCATGGGCGGGGCCTCATGGGCCACACTGGTTTCAACTACACTGAACGTTGGACAACATACCAACCACAATGTTTTTTGCCATGGGGAAGGAGTTCTGATTTCTGCATCACCTTCAACCCTGGGCAGTGATTGGAGATAAGGTCTAGGTTCTGAAACCTGAAAACCGAGGTTGGGAAAAGATGACGACCTAAGGCCACGGCGGCTCGATGTGCTCAGTGTGCGGCCAGCTGTCTGGGAGGGGCCAGGTGGTCCAGGCTCAGGCTGTGTCAGAAAGCGCATTAGTGCCCTGGTCAGCCTATGTATTTGGGGTAGAGCCAAGGTCGGTGCAGGTTGATCCTCTTTTGGGGTTACTGGGTAGCCCCAGAGGACAATGTTTTTCTTATGGAGGGCGGGCAGGGTGCTGCATTGTAGATCTGGATTGCCAAACTGGAGGGCTTGTGGGCCAGTAGTCTCACGACCAAAGTCTGAGAACACAAGCTAGGCTTAGGTTTCTGGGTGAGGCCATGGCAGTCACAATCTACAGACCTGAATCGAGATCTCGTGCACCTGAAGGCAGGGCGAGGATCAAACGATCGCTCAGGTTGGAGTTTCTGTCCCTGATGGCCCCTTCATGAATGGGGGGGCATCACGAGGCCATGGGGGTTTTCCCACGGTGGGAGTTGTGAGAAGCTCCAAACTGCAGAGAGTCTTCTGCAGGACAATTGAGACCTGTTGCTTGGGTCCAGGCCAATGATTCTGAGCAGGGTTCTAAGGATGGATGGCTGGGTATCCCACCTCGCATTCCAATTGTCTCCTAGCAACAAGACAGGTTAGATCTCCTGGATCTGTGGGGAGCAACCGAGGATGCTGAGTTGAAATGGACACCCCTGGGGATGGGTCCTAATGTGCTTTTGTGTCTATGGAGACCTTGGAATGAAACGGTGGCACTGGGGCCCTAAAGGGTTCTCCTAAACAGAGGCTTTGACACAGCTCCAACGTGCAATTTTCCCATGTGTAGATGAGATGTTTTCTTATGGGTGCGTCAAGAAACAGCTATATGCTGTTTTGATATCCAGGCCTTTGAGGAGAGATGCCTGGAAACCAAAGCAATGGATCTGATTAGTGCCTAGGGGCCTGTTCTTTCCTTTTTACCTCTGGAGACATCTGTCTATGGGTCTGAGTGTAGGTAGGTGCTCAGTTGGGCTCAGATTGCCCCTGTTTTTCCTGGGAAGCCACCACTATTGAGATGGATTAGGGACTTTGGAGGTTTATCCTATTAGAAAGGTTGTGGCCATTGGAATGGGCACACACAATTCCCTTGGAGAGGGCAAGTATAGTCCTCAGGTTTGGCTCCAGGGGCCTGAGCCTGTAGGTTGTGTAGGCCAGAGCTGTTTGGACAGTTGTCTGAAATCACAAAATCGGCTTATGTTTCGAGTCATAGGTATGGCAGGACTGACCTACAGACCATGAGGAGAACTCTTCGGGATTTGAAAAAAGGGCGAGTGTGAGGCTCCTGCTCAAGTTTTTGTCTCTGGATATCGTGTCACTCATGGTCGTGGAATTTCTGGGTGACTTCATGGGAAATGGACGAGTCTTACTCTCTGGTGGTTTGGCCCCGTCCAAAGAGTTTGGGGTCAATCTGTGGGCTGGAAGAAGTCCGTTTTTTTTTTTTTGTTGTTGTTGTTGTTGTTTTCTTTTTTAACCTCAGGTGTCCCACCAAATGAGGGATTCCAGAGTAGAGCCCTGGGGAGGGGCGACTGGACAATCAGAAATCTGGTTAAAAATTGGGGCCTAGGGACATGTCAAGCCCATTATGACATCTAATGGTCCAGCCACTGAGAGGACTTACTAGAGGACAGGACTCATGCTGAGGGTCACAATGCGTATGTATGCCCTCGTCGCACGCAAGAATGGGCGGGGCCTCAGGGTGAATGCTGGTTTCTCCTACACTGAACGTTGGACAACGTGCCAACCACAAGGGTTCTTGCCATGGGTAAGGAGGAGTCCTGATTTCTGCATCACACTCACCCCTGGGCAGTGATTGGAGATAAGGTCTCGGTTCTGAAGCCTGAAAACGGAGGTAGGGAAGAGATGATGACCTAAAGCCATGGCGGGTTTTATGTGCTCAGTGTGCGGTCATCTTTCTGGGTGTTGGTCAGGAGGTCCGGGCTCAGGTTGTGTTCGACAGTGCATTAGTGCCCAGGTTAGACTATATAATTTGGGTAACGTCGAGTGCTGTGTAGGTTTATCCTCATATAAGGTGCCTGGGCAGCTCATGAGGCAATAATTTTTTTTCTAGAGGGCAGGCAGAGTGCTGCATTGTGGGTCCGGAATTGCCAACCTTGAGGGCTTCGGGGCCAGGAGTGTGAGGACGGAAGTCTGAGAAGACAAGCTAGACTTGTGTTTCAGGTTGAGGGCATGGTAGGTACCCCCTGCAGATCTGAACCAATATCTCATGCATCTGAATTCAGGGCGAGGATCAGACGTTGGCTCAGGTTGGAGTTTCTGTGCATGACGGCCGCTTCATGAAGGGAGCGGAATCTCGGGGCCATTGAGGTTTTCCCACGTTGGGAGTTGTGGGATGCCCCCTTCAAGGATTCCTTCTGCGGGACAATTGAGACCTGTTGGACAGCTCCAGGACATCCCATATGGATGACTCCAGAGCACCGTTCGCAGATGGATGCCTGGGAAGCCCGCCTCGCATTCCAATTGTCTCCTAGCAACAAGACAGTTCAGATCTGATGGCTGTGCCGGAGCAACCGGGGTGGCTGACTTGAAATGGACTTTCCTGAGGATGGGTCCTAATGTGTTTTTGTGTCCATGAGGGCCTTGGAATGGGGCAGTGGCACCGGGACCCTGAAGTACTCTCCTAAGCTTTGGACATGGCTCCCATGCACAGGTTTCCTTGTGGAGACGAGATGAGTTCTGATGGGTGCCTCAGGAAAACCCCTATGCTCGTATTGGAATCAGGCTTTTGAGGACACATGCCTGTAACCCAAAGCAATGGATCCTATTATGGCCTAGGGTCCTGTCTGGTTCAATCTTCTTCTCTGGGGACATCCATCTATGGTATGAGTGGAGGTCGATTATCAGCTGGTGTCAGACAGCCCTTGTTTGTTCCGGGCGACCTACACTATTGGGATGGCCTCAGGGACTTTGGAGGTTTCTCCTAATTTGTATGATTTTGGACCATGGAATGGGCAGAATTCCCATGGATTGGTAGGCACAGTCCTAATATATGTCTCCAGGGGCCCAGCCTGGAGGGTGTTTGGCCCAAGACTTTGAGGACAGAAGTCTGAAAACACAAACTCAGCTTAGGTTTGGGGACGTAGTTATGGCAGGCCCGATCTACAAACCATGAGAACTCTTCAGGATATGAAGAAAGTGCGACTCTGAGGCGCTTGCTCAGGCTTTTGTCTCTGGATTTTGTATCAGCGATGGCCGTGGAATGTCGGGGAGGCCTCATGGGCCATGGACCAATCTTCCTCTCTGAGGATTTGGCCCGATTCCCAATTGCTTTTCGTCAATCTGTGGGATGGGAGGACTCATTTCAGTTTTGTTACCTCAGGTGTCCCACCAAAGAAGGAATTCCAAAGCAAAGCCGTGGGGAAGACTGAAGGGACAACCCGAACTATGGTTAAAAATTGGGGCCTAGGGACATGGCAAGCCAAATATGCTATCTCTTCATCCAGCCACTGAGTGGCCTTACTTGAGGACTGGGCTCAGCCTGAGGGTCACAATGTGCGTTTGTGACCAATGTGGCCGGCGAGCATGGGCGGGGCCTCATGGGCCACACTGGTTTCAACTACACTGAACGTTGGACAACATACCAACCACAATGTTTTTTGCCATGGGGAAGGAGTTCTGATTTCTGCATCACCTTCAACCCTGGGCAGTGATTGGAGATAAGGTCTAGGTTCTGAAACCTGAAAACCGAGGTTGGGAAAAGATGACGACCTAAGGCCACGGCGGCTCGATGTGCTCAGTGTGCGGCCAGCTGTCTGGGAGGGGCCAGGTGGTCCAGGCTCAGGCTGTGTCAGAAAGCGCATTAGTGCCCTGGTCAGCCTATGTATTTGGGGTAGAGCCAAGGTCGGTGCAGGTTGATCCTCTTTTGGGGTTACTGGGTAGCCCCAGAGGACAATGTTTTTCTTATGGAGGGCGGGCAGGGTGCTGCATTGTAGATCTGGATTGCCAAACTGGAGGGCTTGTGGGCCAGTAGTCTCACGACCAAAGTCTGAGAACACAAGCTAGGCTTAGGTTTCTGGGTGAGGCCATGGCAGTCACAATCTACAGACCTGAATCGAGATCTCGTGCACCTGAAGGCAGGGCGAGGATCAAACGATCGCTCAGGTTGGAGTTTCTGTCCCTGATGGCCCCTTCATGAATGGGGGGGCATCACGAGGCCATGGGGGTTTTCCCACGGTGGGAGTTGTGAGAAGCTCCAAACTGCAGAGAGTCTTCTGCAGGACAATTGAGACCTGTTGCTTGGGTCCAGGCCAATGATTCTGAGCAGGGTTCTAAGGATGGATGGCTGGGTATCCCACCTCGCATTCCAATTGTCTCCTAGCAACAAGACAGGTTAGATCTCCTGGATCTGTGGGGAGCAACCGAGGATGCTGAGTTGAAATGGACACCCCTGGGGATGGGTCCTAATGTGCTTTTGTGTCTATGGAGACCTTGGAATGAAACGGTGGCACTGGGGCCCTAAAGGGTTCTCCTAAACAGAGGCTTTGACACAGCTCCAACGTGCAATTTTCCCATGTGTAGATGAGATGTTTTCTTATGGGTGCGTCAAGAAACAGCTATATGCTGTTTTGATATCCAGGCCTTTGAGGAGAGATGCCTGGAAACCAAAGCAATGGATCTGATTAGTGCCTAGGGGCCTGTTCTTTCCTTTTTACCTCTGGAGACATCTGTCTATGGGTCTGAGTGTAGGTAGGTGCTCAGTTGGGCTCAGATTGCCCCTGTTTTTCCTGGGAAGCCACCACTATTGAGATGGATTAGGGACTTTGGAGGTTTATCCTATTAGAAAGGTTGTGGCCATTGGAATGGGCACACACAATTCCCTTGGAGAGGGCAAGTATAGTCCTCAGGTTTGGCTCCAGGGGCCTGAGCCTGTAGGTTGTGTAGGCCAGAGCTGTTTGGACAGTTGTCTGAAATCACAAAATCGGCTTATGTTTCGAGTCATAGGTATGGCAGGACTGACCTACAGACCATGAGGAGAACTCTTCGGGATTTGAAAAAAGGGCGAGTGTGAGGCTCCTGCTCAAGTTTTTGTCTCTGGATATCGTGTCACTCATGGTCGTGGAATTTCTGGGTGACTTCATGGGAAATGGACGAGTCTTACTCTCTGGTGGTTTGGCCCCGTCCAAAGAGTTTGGGGTCAATCTGTGGGCTGGAAGAAGTCCGTTTTTTTTTTTTGTTGTTGTTGTTGTTGTTTTCTTTTTTAACCTCAGGTGTCCCACCAAATGAGGGATTCCAGAGTAGAGCCCTGGGGAGGGGCGACTGGACAATCAGAAATCTGGTTAAAAATTGGGGCCTAGGGACATGTCAAGCCCATTATGACATCTAATGGTCCAGCCACTGAGAGGACTTACTAGAGGACAGGACTCATGCTGAGGGTCACAATGCGTATGTATGCCCTCGTCGCACGCAAGAATGGGCGGGGCCTCAGGGTGAATGCTGGTTTCTCCTACACTGAACGTTGGACAACGTGCCAACCACAAGGGTTCTTGCCATGGGTAAGGAGGAGTCCTGATTTCTGCATCACACTCACCCCTGGGCAGTGATTGGAGATAAGGTCTCGGTTCTGAAGCCTGAAAACGGAGGTAGGGAAGAGATGATGACCTAAAGCCATGGCGGGTTTTATGTGCTCAGTGTGCGGTCATCTTTCTGGGTGTTGGTCAGGAGGTCCGGGCTCAGGTTGTGTTCGACAGTGCATTAGTGCCCAGGTTAGACTATATAATTTGGGTAACGTCGAGTGCTGTGTAGGTTTATCCTCATATAAGGTGCCTGGGCAGCTCATGAGGCAATAATTTTTTTTCTAGAGGGCAGGCAGAGTGCTGCATTGTGGGTCCGGAATTGCCAACCTTGAGGGCTTCGGGGCCAGGAGTGTGAGGACGGAAGTCTGAGAAGACAAGCTAGACTTGTGTTTCAGGTTGAGGGCATGGTAGGTACCCCCTGCAGATCTGAACCAATATCTCATGCATCTGAATTCAGGGCGAGGATCAGACGTTGGCTCAGGTTGGAGTTTCTGTGCATGACGGCCGCTTCATGAAGGGAGCGGAATCTCGGGGCCATTGAGGTTTTCCCACGTTGGGAGTTGTGGGATGCCCCCTTCAAGGATTCCTTCTGCGGGACAATTGAGACCTGTTGGACAGCTCCAGGACATCCCATATGGATGACTCCAGAGCACCGTTCGCAGATGGATGCCTGGGAAGCCCGCCTCGCATTCCAATTGTCTCCTAGCAACAAGACAGTTCAGATCTGATGGCTGTGCCGGAGCAACCGGGGTGGCTGACTTGAAATGGACTTTCCTGAGGATGGGTCCTAATGTGTTTTTGTGTCCATGAGGGCCTTGGAATGGGGCAGTGGCACCGGGACCCTGAAGTACTCTCCTAAGCTTTGGACATGGCTCCCATGCACAGGTTTCCTTGTGGAGACGAGATGAGTTCTGATGGGTGCCTCAGGAAAACCCCTATGCTCGTATTGGAATCAGGCTTTTGAGGACACATGCCTGTAACCCAAAGCAATGGATCCTATTATGGCCTAGGGTCCTGTCTGGTTCAATCTTCTTCTCTGGGGACATCCATCTATGGTATGAGTGGAGGTCGATTATCAGCTGGTGTCAGACAGCCCTTGTTTGTTCCGGGCGACCTACACTATTGGGATGGCCTCAGGGACTTTGGAGGTTTCTCCTAATTTGTATGATTTTGGACCATGGAATGGGCAGAATTCCCATGGATTGGTAGGCACAGTCCTAATATATGTCTCCAGGGGCCCAGCCTGGAGGGTGTTTGGCCCAAGACTTTGAGGACAGAAGTCTGAAAACACAAACTCAGCTTAGGTTTGGGGACGTAGTTATGGCAGGCCCGATCTACAAACCATGAGAACTCTTCAGGATATGAAGAAAGTGCGACTCTGAGGCGCTTGCTCAGGCTTTTGTCTCTGGATTTTGTATCAGCGATGGCCGTGGAATGTCGGGGAGGCCTCATGGGCCATGGACCAATCTTCCTCTCTGAGGATTTGGCCCGATTCCCAATTGCTTTTCGTCAATCTGTGGGATGGGAGGACTCATTTCAGTTTTGTTACCTCAGGTGTCCCACCAAAGAAGGAATTCCAAAGCAAAGCCGTGGGGAAGACTGAAGGGACAACCCGAACTATGGTTAAAAATTGGGGCCTAGGGACATGGCAAGCCAAATATGCTATCTCTTCATCCAGCCACTGAGTGGCCTTACTTGAGGACTGGGCTCAGCCTGAGGGTCACAATGTGCGTTTGTGACCAATGTGGCCGGCGAGAATGGGCGGGGCCTCATGGGCCACACTGGTTTCAACTACACTGAACGTTGGACAACATGCCAACCACAAGGTTTTTTGCCATGGGGAAGGAGTTCTGATTTCTGCATCACCTTCAACCCTGGGCAGTGATTGGAGATAAGGTCTAGGTTCTGAAACCTGAAAACCGAGGTTGGGAAAAGATGACGACCTAAGGCCACGGCGGCTCGATGTGCTCAATGTGCGGCCAGCTGTCTGGGAGGGGCCAGGTGGTCCAGGCTCAGGCTGTGTCAGAAAGCGCATTAGTGCCCTGGTCAGCCTATGTATTTGGGGTACAGCCAAGGTCGGTGCAGGTTGATCCTCTTTTGGGGTTACTGGGTAGCCCCAGAGGACAATGTTTTTCTTATGGAGGGCGGGCAGGGTGCTGCATTGTAGATCTGGATTGCCAAACTGGAGGGCTTGTGGGCCAGTAGTCTCACGACCAAAGTCTGAGAACACAAGCTAGGCTTAGGTTTCTGGGTGAGGCCATGGCAGTCACAATCTACAGACCTGAATCGAGATCTCGTGCACCTGAAGGCAGGGCGAGGATCAAACGATCGCTCAGGTTGGAGTTTCTGTCCCTGATGGCCCCTTCATGAATGGGGGGGCATCACGAGGCCATGGGGGTTTTCCCACGGTGGGAGTTGTGAGAAGCTCCAAACTGCAGAGAGTCTTCTGCAGGACAATTGAGACCTGTTGCTTGGGTCCAGGCCAATGATTCTGAGCAGGGTTCTAAGGATGGATGGCTGGGTATCCCACCTCGCATTCCAATTGTCTCCTAGCAACAAGACAGGTTAGATCTCCTGGATCTGTGGGGAGCAACCGAGGATGCTGAGTTGAAATGGACACCCCTGGGGATGGGTCCTAATGTGCTTTTGTGTCTATGGAGACCTTGGAATGAAACGGTGGCACTGGGGCCCTAAAGGGTTCTCCTAAACAGAGGCTTTGACACAGCTCCAACGTGCAATTTTCCCATGTGTAGATGAGATGTTTTCTTATGGGTGCGTCAAGAAACAGCTATATGCTGTTTTGATATCCAGGCCTTTGAGGAGAGATGCCTGGAAACCAAAGCAATGGATCTGATTAGTGCCTAGGGGCCTGTTCTTTCCTTTTTACCTCTGGAGACATCTGTCTATGGGTCTGAGTGTAGGTAGGTGCTCAGTTGGGCTCAGATTGCCCCTGTTTTTCCTGGGAAGCCACCACTATTGAGATGGATTAGGGACTTTGGAGGTTTATCCTATTAGAAAGGTTGTGGCCATTGGAATGGGCACACACAATTCCCTTGGAGAGGGCAAGTATAGTCCTCAGGTTTGGCTCCAGGGGCCTGAGCCTGTAGGTTGTGTAGGCCAGAGCTGTTTGGACAGTTGTCTGAAATCACAAAATCGGCTTATGTTTCGAGTCATAGGTATGGCAGGACTGACCTACAGACCATGAGGAGAACTCTTCGGGATTTGAAAAAAGGGCGAGTGTGAGGCTCTTGCTCAAGTTTTTGTCTCTGGATATCGTGTCACTCATGGTCGTGGAATTTCTGGGTGACTTCATGGGAAATGGACGAGTCTTACTCTCTGGTGGTTTGGCCCCGTCCAAAGAGTTTGGGGTCAATCTGTGGGCTGGAAGAAGTCCGTTTTTTTTTTTGTTGTTGTTGTTGTTGTTTTCTTTTTTAACCTCAGGTGTCCCACCAAATGAGGGATTCCAGAGTAGAGCCCTGGGGAGGGGCGACTGGACAATCAGAAATCTGGTTAAAAATTGGGGCCTAGGGACATGTCAAGCCCATTATGACATCTAATGGTCCAGCCACTGAGAGGACTTACTAGAGGACAGGACTCATGCTGAGGGTCACAATGCGTATGTATGCCCTCGTCGCACGCAAGAATGGGCGGGGCCTCAGGGTGAATGCTGGTTTCTCCTACACTGAACGTTGGACAACGTGCCAACCACAAGGGTTCTTGCCATGGGTAAGGAGGAGTCCTGATTTCTGCATCACACTCACCCCTGGGCAGTGATTGGAGATAAGGTCTCGGTTCTGAAGCCTGAAAACGGAGGTAGGGAAGAGATGATGACCTAAAGCCATGGCGGGTTTTATGTGCTCAGTGTGCGGTCATCTTTCTGGGTGTTGGTCAGGAGGTCCGGGCTCAGGTTGTGTTCGACAGTGCATTAGTGCCCAGGTTAGACTATATAATTTGGGTAACGTCGAGTGCTGTGTAGGTTTATCCTCATATAAGGTGCCTGGGCAGCTCATGAGGCAATAATTTTTTTTCTAGAGGGCAGGCAGAGTGCTGCATTGTGGGTCCGGAATTGCCAACCTTGAGGGCTTCGGGGCCAGGAGTGTGAGGACGGAAGTCTGAGAAGACAAGCTAGACTTGTGTTTCAGGTTGAGGGCATGGTAGGTACCCCCTGCAGATCTGAACCAATATCTCATGCATCTGAATTCAGGGCGAGGATCAGACGTTGGCTCAGGTTGGAGTTTCTGTGCATGACGGCCGCTTCATGAAGGGAGCGGAATCTCGGGGCCATTGAGGTTTTCCCACGTTGGGAGTTGTGGGATGCCCCCTTCAAGGATTCCTTCTGCGGGACAATTGAGACCTGTTGGACAGCTCCAGGACATCCCATATGGATGACTCCAGAGCACCGTTCGCAGATGGATGCCTGGGAAGCCCGCCTCGCATTCCAATTGTCTCCTAGCAACAAGACAGTTCAGATCTGATGGCTGTGCCGGAGCAACCGGGGTGGCTGACTTGAAATGGACTTTCCTGAGGATGGGTCCTAATGTGTTTTTGTGTCCATGAGGGCCTTGGAATGGGGCAGTGGCACCGGGACCCTGAAGTACTCTCCTAAGCTTTGGACATGGCTCCCATGCACAGGTTTCCTTGTGGAGACGAGATGAGTTCTGATGGGTGCCTCAGGAAAACCCCTATGCTCGTATTGGAATCAGGCTTTTGAGGACACATGCCTGTAACCCAAAGCAATGGATCCTATTATGGCCTAGGGTCCTGTCTGGTTCAATCTTCTTCTCTGGGGACATCCATCTATGGTATGAGTGGAGGTCGATTATCAGCTGGTGTCAGACAGCCCTTGTTTGTTCCGGGCGACCTACACTATTGGGATGGCCTCAGGGACTTTGGAGGTTTCTCCTAATTTGTATGATTTTGGACCATGGAATGGGCAGAATTCCCATGGATTGGTAGGCACAGTCCTAATATATGTCTCCAGGGGCCCAGCCTGGAGGGTGTTTGGCCCAAGACTTTGAGGACAGAAGTCTGAAAACACAAACTCAGCTTAGGTTTGGGGACGTAGTTATGGCAGGCCCGATCTACAAACCATGAGAACTCTTCAGGATATGAAGAAAGTGCGACTCTGAGGCGCTTGCTCAGGCTTTTGTCTCTGGATTTTGTATCAGCGATGGCCGTGGAATGTCGGGGAGGCCTCATGGGCCATGGACCAATCTTCCTCTCTGTGGATTTGGCCCGATTCCCAATTGCTTTTCGTCAATCTGTGGGATGGGAGGACTCATTTCAGTTTTGTTACCTCAGGTGTCCCACCAAAGAAGGAATTCCAAAGCAAAGCCGTGGGGAAGACTGAAGGGACAACCCGAACTATGGTTAAAAATTGGGGCCTAGGGACATGGCAAGCCAAATATGCTATCTCTTCATCCAGCCACTGAGTGGCCTTACTTGAGGACTGGGCTCAGCCTGAGGGTCACAATGTGCGTTTGTGACCAATGTGGCCGGCGAGCATGGGTGGGGCCTCATGGGCCACACTGGTTTCAACTACACTGAACGTTGGACAACATACCAACCACAATGTTTTTTGCCATGGGGAAGGAGTTCTGATTTCTGCATCACCTTCAACCCTGGGCAGTGATTGGAGATAAGGTCTAGGTTCTGAAACCTGAAAACCGAGGTTGGGAAAAGATGACGACCTAAGGCCACGGCGGCTCGATGTGCTCAGTGTGCGGCCAGCTGTCTGGGAGGGGCCAGGTGGTCCAGGCTCAGGCTGTGTCAGAAAGCGCATTAGTGCCCTGGTCAGCCTATGTATTTGGGGTAGAGCCAAGGTCGGTGCAGGTTGATCCTCTTTTGGGGTTACTGGGTAGCCCCAGAGGACAATGTTTTTCTTATGGAGGGCGGGCAGGGTGCTGCATTGTAGATCTGGATTGCCAAACTGGAGGGCTTGTGGGCCAGTAGTCTCACGACCAAAGTCTGAGAACACAAGCTAGGCTTAGGTTTCTGGGTGAGGCCATGGCAGTCACAATCTACAGACCTGAATCGAGATCTCGTGCACCTGAAGGCAGGGCGAGGATCAAACGATCGCTCAGGTTGGAGTTTCTGTCCCTGATGGCCCCTTCATGAATGGGGGGGCATCACGAGGCCATGGGGGTTTTCCCACGGTGGGAGTTGTGAGAAGCTCCAAACTGCAGAGAGTCTTCTGCAGGACAATTGAGACCTGTTGCTTGGGTCCAGGCCAATGATTCTGAGCAGGGTTCTAAGGATGGATGGCTGGGTATCCCACCTCGCATTCCAATTGTCTCCTAGCAACAAGACAGGTTAGATCTCCTGGATCTGTGGGGAGCAACCGAGGATGCTGAGTTGAAATGGACACCCCTGGGGATGGGTCCTAATGTGCTTTTGTGTCTATGGAGACCTTGGAATGAAACGGTGGCACTGGGGCCCTAAAGGGTTCTCCTAAACAGAGGCTTTGACACAGCTCCAACGTGCAATTTTCCCATGTGTAGATGAGATGTTTTCTTATGGGTGCGTCAAGAAACAGCTATATGCTGTTTTGATATCCAGGCCTTTGAGGAGAGATGCCTGGAAACCAAAGCAATGGATCTGATTAGTGCCTAGGGGCCTGTTCTTTCCTTTTTACCTCTGGAGACATCTGTCTATGGGTCTGAGTGTAGGTAGGTGCTCAGTTGGGCTCAGATTGCCCCTGTTTTTCCTGGGAAGCCACCACTATTGAGATGGATTAGGGACTTTGGAGGTTTATCCTATTAGAAAGGTTGTGGCCATTGGAATGGGCACACACAATTCCCTTGGAGAGGGCAAGTATAGTCCTCAGGTTTGGCTCCAGGGGCCTGAGCCTGTAGGTTGTGTAGGCCAGAGCTGTTTGGACAGTTGTCTGAAATCACAAAATCGGCTTATGTTTCGAGTCATAGGTATGGCAGGACTGACCTACAGACCATGAGGAGAACTCTTCGGGATTTGAAAAAAGGGCGAGTGTGAGGCTCCTGCTCAAGTTTTTGTCTCTGGATATCGTGTCACTCATGGTCGTGGAATTTCTGGGTGACTTCATGGGAAATGGACGAGTCTTACTCTCTGGTGGTTTGGCCCCGTCCAAAGAGTTTGGGGTCAATCTGTGGGCTGGAAGAAGTCCGTTTTTTTTTTTTTGTTGTTGTTGTTGTTGTTTTCTTTTTTAACCTCAGGTGTCCCACCAAATGAGGGATTCCAGAGTAGAGCCCTGGGGAGGGGCGACTGGACAATCAGAAATCTGGTTAAAAATTGGGGCCTAGGGACATGTCAAGCCCATTATGACATCTAATGGTCCAGCCACTGAGAGGACTTACTAGAGGACAGGACTCATGCTGAGGGTCACAATGCGTATGTATGCCCTCGTCGCACGCAAGAATGGGCGGGGCCTCAGGGTGAATGCTGGTTTCTCCTACACTGAACGTTGGACAACGTGCCAACCACAAGGGTTCTTGCCATGGGTAAGGAGGAGTCCTGATTTCTGCATCACACTCACCCCTGGGCAGTGATTGGAGATAAGGTCTCGGTTCTGAAGCCTGAAAACGGAGGTAGGGAAGAGATGATGACCTAAAGCCATGGCGGGTTTTATGTGCTCAGTGTGCGGTCATCTTTCTGGGTGTTGGTCAGGAGGTCCGGGCTCAGGTTGTGTTCGACAGTGCATTAGTGCCCAGGTTAGACTATATAATTTGGGTAACGTCGAGTGCTGTGTAGGTTTATCCTCATATAAGGTGCCTGGGCAGCTCATGAGGCAATAATTTTTTTTCTAGAGGGCAGGCAGAGTGCTGCATTGTGGGTCCGGAATTGCCAACCTTGAGGGCTTCGGGGCCAGGAGTGTGAGGACGGAAGTCTGAGAAGACAAGCTAGACTTGTGTTTCAGGTTGAGGGCATGGTAGGTACCCCCTGCAGATCTGAACCAATATCTCATGCATCTGAATTCAGGGCGAGGATCAGACGTTGGCTCAGGTTGGAGTTTCTGTGCATGACGGCCGCTTCATGAAGGGAGCGGAATCTCGGGGCCATTGAGGTTTTCCCACGTTGGGAGTTGTGGGATGCCCCCTTCAAGGATTCCTTCTGCGGGACAATTGAGACCTGTTGGACAGCTCCAGGACATCCCATATGGATGACTCCAGAGCACCGTTCGCAGATGGATGCCTGGGAAGCCCGCCTCGCATTCCAATTGTCTCCTAGCAACAAGACAGTTCAGATCTGATGGCTGTGCCGGAGCAACCGGGGTGGCTGACTTGAAATGGACTTTCCTGAGGATGGGTCCTAATGTGTTTTTGTGTCCATGAGGGCCTTGGAATGGGGCAGTGGCACCGGGACCCTGAAGTACTCTCCTAAGCTTTGGACATGGCTCCCATGCACAGGTTTCCTTGTGGAGACGAGATGAGTTCTGATGGGTGCCTCAGGAAAACCCCTATGCTCGTATTGGAATCAGGCTTTTGAGGACACATGCCTGTAACCCAAAGCAATGGATCCTATTATGGCCTAGGGTCCTGTCTGGTTCAATCTTCTTCTCTGGGGACATCCATCTATGGTATGAGTGGAGGTCGATTATCAGCTGGTGTCAGACAGCCCTTGTTTGTTCCGGGCGACCTACACTATTGGGATGGCCTCAGGGACTTTGGAGGTTTCTCCTAATTTGTATGATTTTGGACCATGGAATGGGCAGAATTCCCATGGATTGGTAGGCACAGTCCTAATATATGTCTCCAGGGGCCCAGCCTGGAGGGTGTTTGGCCCAAGACTTTGAGGACAGAAGTCTGAAAACACAAACTCAGCTTAGGTTTGGGGACGTAGTTATGGCAGGCCCGATCTACAAACCATGAGAACTCTTCAGGATATGAAGAAAGTGCGACTCTGAGGCGCTTGCTCAGGCTTTTGTCTCTGGATTTTGTATCAGCGATGGCCGTGGAATGTCGGGGAGGCCTCATGGGCCATGGACCAATCTTCCTCTCTGAGGATTTGGCCCGATTCCCAATTGCTTTTCGTCAATCTGTGGGATGGGAGGACTCATTTCAGTTTTGTTACCTCAGGTGTCCCACCAAAGAAGGAATTCCAAAGCAAAGCCGTGGGGAAGACTGAAGGGACAACCCGAACTATGGTTAAAAATTGGGGCCTAGGGACATGGCAAGCCAAATATGCTATCTCTTCATCCAGCCACTGAGTGGCCTTACTTGAGGACTGGGCTCAGCCTGAGGGTCACAATGTGCGTTTGTGACCAATGTGGCCGGCGAGAATGGGCGGGGCCTCATGGGCCACACTGGTTTCAACTACACTGAACGTTGGACAACATGCCAACCACAAGGTTTTTTGCCATGGGGAAGGAGTTCTGATTTCTGCATCACCTTCAACCCTGGGCAGTGATTGGAGATAAGGTCTAGGTTCTGAAACCTGAAAACCGAGGTTGGGAAAAGATGACGACCTAAGGCCACGGCGGCTCGATGTGCTCAATGTGCGGCCAGCTGTCTGGGAGGGGCCAGGTGGTCCAGGCTCAGGCTGTGTCAGAAAGCGCATTAGTGCCCTGGTCAGCCTATGTATTTGGGGTACAGCCAAGGTCGGTGCAGGTTGATCCTCATTTGGGGTTACTGGGTAGCCCCAGAGGACAATGTTTTTCTTATGGAGGGCGGGCAGGGTGCTGCATTGTAGATCTGGATTGCCAAACTGGAGGGCTTGTGGGCCAGTAGTCTCACGACCAAAGTCTGAGAACACAAGCTAGGCTTAGTTTTCTGGGTGAGGCCATGGCAGTCACAATCTACAGACCTGAATCGAGATCTCGTGCACCTGAAGTCAGGGCGAGGATCAGACGATCGCTCAGGTTGGAGTTTCTGTCCCTGATGGCCCCTTCATGAATGGGGGGGCATCACGAGGCCATGGGGGTTTTCCCACGGTGGGAGTTGTGAGAAGCTCCAAACTGCAGAGAGTCTTCTGCAGGACAATTGAGACCTGTTGCTTGGGTCCAGGCCAATGATTCTGAGCAGGGTTCTAAGGATGGATGGCTGGGTATCCCACCTTGCATTCCAATTGTCTCCTAGCAACAAGACAGGTTAGATCTCCTGGATCTGTGGGGAGCAACCGAGGATGCTGAGTTGAAATGGACACCCCTGGGGATGGATCCTAATGTGCTTTTGTGTCTATGGAGACCTTGGAATGAAACGGTGGCACTGGGGCCCTAAAGGGTTCTCCTAAACAGAGGCTTTGACACAGCTCCAACGTGCAATTTTCCCATGTGTAGATGAGATGTTTTCTTATGGGTGCGTCAAGAAACAGCTATATGCTGTTTTGATATCCAGGCCTTTGAGGAGAGATGCCTGGAAACCAAAGCAATGGATCTGATTAGTGCCTAGGGGCCTGTTCTTTCCTTTTTACCTCTGGAGACATCTGTCTATGGGTCTGAGTGTAGGTAGGTGCTCAGTTGGGCTCAGATTGCCCCTGTTTTTCCTGGGAAGCCACCACTATTGAGATGGATTAGGGACTTTGGAGGTTTATCCTATTAGAAAGGTTGTGGCCATTGGAATGGGCACACACAATTCCCTTGGAGAGGGCAAGTATAGTCCTCAGGTTTGGCTCCAGGGGCCTGAGCCTGTAGGTTGTGTAGGCCAGAGCTGTTTGGACAGTTGTCTGAAATCACAAAATCGGCTTATGTTTCGAGTCATAGGTATGGCAGGACTGACCTACAGACCATGAGGAGAACTCTTCGGGATTTGAAAAAAGGGCGAGTGTGAGGCTCCTGCTCAAGTTTTTGTCTCTGGATATCGTGTCACTCATGGTCGTGGAATTTCTGGGTGACTTCATGGGAAATGGACGAGTCTTACTCTCTGGTGGTTTGGCCCCGTCCAAAGAGTTTGGGGTCAATCTGTGGGCTGGAAGAAGTCCGTTTTTTTTTTGTTGTTGTTGTTGTTGTTTTCTTTTTTAACCTCAGGTGTCCCACCAAATGAGGGATTCCAGAGTAGAGCCCTGGGGAGGGGCGACTGGACAATCAGAAATCTGGTTAAAAATTGGGGCCTAGGGACATGTCAAGCCCATTATGACATCTAATGGTCCAGCCACTGAGAGGACTTACTAGAGGACAGGACTCATGCTGAGGGTCACAATGCGTATGTATGCCCTCGTCGCACGCAAGAATGGGCGGGGCCTCAGGGTGAATGCTGGTTTCTCCTACACTGAACGTTGGACAACGTGCCAACCACAAGGGTTCTTGCCATGGGTAAGGAGGAGTCCTGATTTCTGCATCACACTCACCCCTGGGCAGTGATTGGAGATAAGGTCTCGGTTCTGAAGCCTGAAAACGGAGGTAGGGAAGAGATGATGACCTAAAGCCATGGCGGGTTTTATGTGCTCAGTGTGCGGTCATCTTTCTGGGTGTTGGTCAGGAGGTCCGGGCTCAGGTTGTGTTCGACAGTGCATTAGTGCCCAGGTTAGACTATATAATTTGGGTAACGTCGAGTGCTGTGTAGGTTTATCCTCATATAAGGTGCCTGGGCAGCTCATGAGGCAATAATTTTTTTTCTAGAGGGCAGGCAGAGTGCTGCATTGTGGGTCCGGAATTGCCAACCTTGAGGGCTTCGGGGCCAGGAGTGTGAGGACGGAAGTCTGAGAAGACAAGCTAGACTTGTGTTTCAGGTTGAGGGCATGGTAGGTACCCCCTGCAGATCTGAACCAATATCTCATGCATCTGAATTCAGGGCGAGGATCAGACGTTGGCTCAGGTTGGAGTTTCTGTGCATGACGGCCGCTTCATGAAGGGAGCGGAATCTCGGGGCCATTGAGGTTTTCCCACGTTGGGAGTTGTGGGATGCCCCCTTCAAGGATTCCTTCTGCGGGACAATTGAGACCTGTTGGACAGCTCCAGGACATCCCATATGGATGACTCCAGAGCACCGTTCGCAGATGGATGCCTGGGAAGCCCGCCTCGCATTCCAATTGTCTCCTAGCAACAAGACAGTTCAGATCTGATGGCTGTGCCGGAGCAACCGGGGTGGCTGACTTGAAATGGACTTTCCTGAGGATGGGTCCTAATGTGTTTTTGTGTCCATGAGGGCCTTGGAATGGGGCAGTGGCACCGGGACCCTGAAGTACTCTCCTAAGCTTTGGACATGGCTCCCATGCACAGGTTTCCTTGTGGAGACGAGATGAGTTCTGATGGGTGCCTCAGGAAAACCCCTATGCTCGTATTGGAATCAGGCTTTTGAGGACACATGCCTGTAACCCAAAGCAATGGATCCTATTATGGCCTAGGGTCCTGTCTGGTTCAATCTTCTTCTCTGGGGACATCCATCTATGGTATGAGTGGAGGTCGATTATCAGCTGGTGTCAGACAGCCCTTGTTTGTTCCGGGCGACCTACACTATTGGGATGGCCTCAGGGACTTTGGAGGTTTCTCCTAATTTGTATGATTTTGGACCATGGAATGGGCAGAATTCCCATGGATTGGTAGGCACAGTCCTAATATATGTCTCCAGGGGCCCAGCCTGGAGGGTGTTTGGCCCAAGACTTTGAGGACAGAAGTCTGAAAACACAAACTCAGCTTAGGTTTGGGGACGTAGTTATGGCAGGCCCGATCTACAAACCATGAGAACTCTTCAGGATATGAAGAAAGTGCGACTCTGAGGCGCTTGCTCAGGCTTTTGTCTCTGGATTTTGTATCAGCGATGGCCGTGGAATGTCGGGGAGGCCTCATGGGCCATGGACCAATCTTCCTCTCTGAGGATTTGGCCCGATTCCCAATTGCTTTTCGTCAATCTGTGGGATGGGAGGACTCATTTCAGTTTTGTTACCTCAGGTGTCCCACCAAAGAAGGAATTCCAAAGCAAAGCCGTGGGGAAGACTGAAGGGACAACCCGAACTATGGTTAAAAATTGGGGCCTAGGGACATGGCAAGCCAAATATGCTATCTCTTCATCCAGCCACTGAGTGGCCTTACTTGAGGACTGGGCTCAGCCTGAGGGTCACAATGTGCGTTTGTGACCAATGTGGCCGGCGAGAATGGGCGGGGCCTCATGGGCCACACTGGTTTCAACTACACTGAACGTTGGACAACATGCCAACCACAAGGTTTTTTGCCATGGGGAAGGAGTTCTGATTTCTGCATCACCTTCAACCCTGGGCAGTGATTGGAGATAAGGTCTAGGTTCTGAAACCTGAAAACCGAGGTTGGGAAAAGATGACGACCTAAGGCCACGGCGGCTCGATGTGCTCAGTGTGCGGCCAGCTGTTTGGGAGCGGCCAGGGGGTCCAGGCTCAGGCTGTGTCAGAAAGCGCATTAGTGCCCTGGTCAGCCTATGTATTTGGGGTACAGCCAATGTCGGTGCAGGTTGATCCTCTTTTGGGGTTACTGGGTAGCCCCAGAGGACAATGTTTTTCTTATGGAGGGCGGGCAGGGTGCTGCATTGTAGATCTGGATTGCCAAACTGGAGGGCTTGTGGGCCAGTAGTCTCACGACCAAAGTCTGAGAACACAAGCTAGGCTTAGGTTTCTGGGTGAGGCCATGGCAGTCACAATCTACAGACCTGAATCGAGATCTCGTGCACCTGAAGTCAGGGCGAGGATCAGACGATCGCTCAGGTTGGAGTTTCTGTCCCTGATGGCCCCTTCATGAATGGGGGGGCATCACGAGGCCATGGGGGTTTTCCCACGGTGGGAGTTGTGAGAAGCTCCAAACTGCAGAGAGTCTTCTGCAGGACAATTGAGACCTGTTGCTTGGGTCCAGGCCAATGATTCTGAGCAGGGTTCTAAGGATGGATGGCTGGGTATCCCACCTCGCATTCCAATTGTCTCCTAGCAACAAGACAGGTTAGATCTCCTGGATCTGTGGGGAGCAACCGAGGATGCTGAGTTGAAATGGACACCCCTGGGGATGGGTCCTAATGTGCTTTTGTGTCTATGGAGACCTTGGAATGAAACGGTGGCACTGGGGCCCTAAAGGGTTCTCCTAAACAGAGGCTTTGACACAGCTCCAACGTGCAATTTTCCCATGTGTAGATGAGATGTTTTCTTATGGGTGCGTCAAGAAACAGCTATATGCTGTTTTGATATCCAGGCCTTTGAGGAGAGATGCCTGGAAACCAAAGCAATGGATCTGATTAGTGCCTAGGGGCCTGTTCTTTCCTTTTTACCTCTGGAGACATCTGTCTATGGGTCTGAGTGCAGGTAGGTGCTCAGTTGGGCTCAGATTGCCCCTGTTTTTCCTGGGAAGCCACCACTATTGAGATGGATTAGGGACTTTGGAGGTTTATCCTATTAGAAGGGTTGTGGCCATTGGAATGGGCACAAACAATTCCCTTGGAGAGGGCAAGTACAGTCCTGAGGTTTGGCTCCAGGGGCCTGAGCCTGTAGGTTGTGTAGGCCAGGGCTGTTTGGACAGTTGTCTGAAAACACAAACTCGGCTTATGTTTCGGGTCATAGGTATGGCAGGACTGACCTACAGACCATGAGGAGAACTCTTCTGGATTAGAAAAAAGGGCGAGTGTGAGGCTCTTGCTCAAGTTTTTGTCTCTGGATATCGTGTCACTCATGGTCGTGGAATTTCTGGGTGACTTCATGGGAAATGGACGAGTCTTACTCTCTGGTTGTTTGGCCTCATCCAAAGAGTTTGGGGTCAATCTGTGGGCTGGAAGAATTTCGTTTTTTTTTTGTTGTTGTTGTTGTTGTTGTTGTTTTCTTTTTTAACCTCAGGTGTCCCACCAAATGAGGGATTCCAGAGTAGAGCCCTGGGGAGGGGCGACTGGACAATCAGAAATCTGGTTAAAAATTGGGGCCTAGGGACATGTCAAGCCCATTATGACATCTAATGGTCCAGCCACTGAAAGGACTTACTAGAGGACAGGACTCATGCTGAGGGTCACAATGCGTATGTATGCCCTCGTCGCACGCAAGAATGGGCGGGGCCTCAGGGTGAATGCTGGTTTCTCCTACACTGAACGTTGGACAACGTGCCAACCACAAGGGTTCTTGCCATGGGTAAGGAGGAGTTCTGATTTCTGCATCACACTCACCCCTGGGCAGTGATTGGAGATAAGGTCTCGGTTCTGAAGCCTGAAAACGGAGGTAGGGAAGAGATGATGACCTAAGGCCATGGCGGGTTTTATGTGCTCAGTGTGCGGTCATCTTTCTGGGTGTTGGTCAGGAGGTCCGGGCTCAGGTTGTGTTCGACAGTGAATTAGTGCCCAGGTTAGACTATATAATTTGGGTAACGTCGAGTGCTGTGTAGGTTTATCCTCATTTAAGGTGCCTGGGCAGCTCATGAGGCAATAATTTTTTTTTTCTAGAAGGCAGGCAGAGTGCTGCATTGTGGGTCAGGAAATGCCAACCTTGAGGGCTTCGGGGCCAGGAGTGTGAGGACGGAAGTCTGAGAAGACAAGCTAGACTTGGGTTTCAGGTTGAGGGCATGGCAGCTACCCCCTGCAGATCTGAACCAATATCTCATGCATCTGAAGTCAGGGCGAGGATCAGCCGTTGGCTCAGGTTGGAGTTTCTGTGCATGACGGCCGCTTCATGAAGGGAGCGGAATCTCGGGGACATTGAGGTTTTCCCACGTTGGGAGTTGTGGGATGCCCCCTTCAAGGATTCCTTCTGCGGGACAATTGAGACCTGTTGGACAGCTCCAGGACATCCCATATGGATGACTCCAGAGCACCGTATCGGATGGATGCCTGGGAAGCCCGCCTCGCATTCCAATTGTCTCCTAGCAACAAGACAGTTTAGATCTGATGGCTCTGCCGGAGCAACCGGGGTGGCTGAGTTGAAATGGACTTTCCTGAGGATGGGTCCTAATGTGTTTTTGTGTCCATGAGGGCCTTGGAATGGGGCAGTGGCACCGGGACCCTGAAGTACTCTCCTAAGCTTTGGACATGGCTCCCATGCACAGGATTCCTTGTGGAGACGAGATGAGTTCTGATGGGTGCCTCAGGAAAACCCCTAATCTCGTATTGGAATCAGGCTTTTGAGGACACATGCCTGTAACCCAAAGCAATGGATCCTATTATGGCCTAGGGTCCTGTCTGGTTCAATCTTCTTCTCTGGGGACATCCATCTATGGTATTAGTGGAGGTCGATTATCAGCTGGTGTCAGACAGCCCTTGTTTGTTCCGAGCGACCTACACTATCGGGATGGCCTCAGGGACTTTGGAGGTTTCTCCTAATTTGTATGATTTTGGACCATGGAATGGGCAGAATTCCCATGGATTGGTAGGCACAGTCCTAATGTGTGTCTCCAGGGGCCCAGCCTGGAGGGTGTGTGGCCCAAGACTTTGAGGACAGAAGTCTGAAAACACAAACTCAGCTTAAATTTGGGGACGTAGTTATGGCAGGCCCGATCTACAAACCATGAGAAGAACTCTTCAGGATATGAAGAAAGTGCGAGTGTGAGGCGCTTGCTCAGGCTTTTGTCTCTGGATTTTGTATCAGCGATGGCCGTGGAATGTCGGGGAGGCCTCATGGGCCATGGACGAATCTTCCTCTCTGAGGATGTGGCCCGATTCCCAATTGCTTTTCGTCAATCTGTGGGATGGGAGGACTCATTTCAGTTTTGTTACCTCAGGTGTCCCACCAAAAGAGGAATTCCAAAGCAAAGCCGTGGGGAAGACTGAAGGGACAACCCGAACTATGGATAAAAATTGGGGCATAGGGGCATGGCAAGCCCAATATGCTATCTCTTCATCCAGCCACTGAGTGGCCTTACTTGAGGACTGGGCTCAGCCTGAGGGTCACAATGTGCGTTTGTGACCAATGTGGCCGGCGAGAATGGGCGGGGCCTCATGGGCCACACTGGTTTCAACTACACTGAACGTTGGACAACATGCCAACCACAAGGTTTCTTGCCATGGGGAAGGAGTGCTGATTTCTGCATCACCTTCAACCCTGGGCAGTGATTGGAGATAAGGTCTAGGTTCTGAAACCTGAAAACCGAGGTTGGGAAGAGATGACGACCTAAGGCCACTGCGACTCGATGTGCTCAGTGTGCGGCCAGCTGTCTGAGGGCGTCCAGGCTCAGGCTGTGTCAGAAAGGGCATTAGTGCCCTGGTTAGCCTATGTATTTGGGGTACAGCCAAGGTCGGTGCAGGTTGATCCTCATTTGGGGTTACTGGGTAGACCCAGAGGACAATGTTTTTCTTCTGGAGGGCAGGCAGAGTGCTGCATTGTAGTTATGGATTGCCAAACTGGAAGGCTTGTGGGCCAGTAGTCTGACGACAAAAGTCTGAGAACACAAGCTAGGCTTAGGTGTCTGGGTGAGGCCATGGCAGGCACAATCTACAGACCTGAATCGAGATCTCGTGCATCTGAAGTCAGGGCGAGGATCAGATGATCGCTAGGGTTGGAGTTTCTGTCCCTGATGGCCCCTTCATGAATGGGAGGTCATCACGAGGCCATGGGGGTTTTCCAACGTTGGGAGTTGTGAGAAGCTCCAAACTGCAGAGAGTCTTCTGCAGGACAGTTGAGACCTGTTGTTTGGCTCCAGACCAAAGATTCTGAGCAGGGTTCTAAGGATGGATGGCTGGGTAGCCCACTTCGCATTCCAATTGTCTCCTAGCAACAAGACAGGTTAGATCTCCTGGATCTGTGGGGAGCAACCGAGGACGCTGAGTTGAAATCGACACCCCTGGGGATGGGTCCTAATGTGCTTTTGTGTCTATGGAGACCTTGGAATGAAGCGGTGGCACTGGGGCCCTAAAGGGTTCTCCTAAACAGAGGCTTTGACACAGCTCCAACGTGCAAGTTTCCCATGTGTAGATGAGATGTTTTCTGATGGGTGAGTCAAGAAACAGCTATATGCTGTTTTGATATCCAGGCCTCTGAGGAGAGATGCCTGGAAACCAAACAATGGATCTGATTAGTGCCCAGGGCCTGTTCTTTCCTTTTTACCTCTGGAGACATCTGTCTATGGGTCTGAGTGCAGGTAGGTGCTCAGTTGGGCTCAGATTTCCCCTGTTTTTCCTGGGAAGCCACCACTATTGAGATGGATCAGGGACTTTGGAGGTTTATCCTATTAGAAGGGTTGTGGCCATTGGAATGGGCACACACAATTCCCTTGGAGAGGGCAAGTACAGTCCTCAGGTTTGGCTCCAGGGGCCTGAGCCTGTAGGTTGTGTAGGCCAGGGCTGTTTGGACAGTTGTCTGAAAACACAAACTCGGCTTATGTTTCGGTCATAGGTATTGCAGGACTGACCTACAGATCATGAGGAGAACTCTTCGGGATTTGAAAAAAGGGCGAGTGTGAGGCTCCTGCTCAAGTTTTTGTCTCTGGATATCGTGTCACTCATGGTCGTGGAATTTCTGGGTGACTTCATGGAAATCGACGAGTCTTACTCTCTGGTGGTTTGGCCCCGTCCAAAGAGTTTGGCGTCATTCTGTGGGCTGCAAGAAGTCCGTTTTTGTTGTTGTTGTTGTTGCTGTTGTTGTTGTTTTCTTTTTTAACCTCAGGTGTCCCACCAAATGAGGGATTCCAGAGTAAAGGCCTGGGGAGGGGCGACTGGACAATCAGAAATCTGGTTAAAAATTGGGGCCTAGGGACATGTCAAGCCCATTATGACATCTAATGGTCCAGCCACTGAGAGGACTTACTAGAGGACAGGACTCATGCTGAGGGTCACAATGCGTATGTATGCCCTCGTCGCACGCAAGAATGGGCGGGGCCTCAGGGTGAATGCTGGTTTCTCCTACACTGAACGATGGACAACATTCCAACCACAAGGGTTCTTGCCATGGGTAAGGAGGAGTTCTGATTTCTGCATCAGACTCACCCCTGGGCAGTGATTGGAGATAAGGTCTCGGTTCTGAAGCCTGAAAACGGAGGTAGGGAAGAGATGATGACCTAAGGCCATGGCGGGTTTTATGTGCTCAGTGTGCGGTCAGCTTTCTGGGTATTGGTCCGGAGGTCCGGGCTCAGGTTGTGTTCGACAGTGCATTAGTGCCCAGGTTAGACTATATAATTTGGGTAACGTCGAGTGCTGTGTAGGTTTATCCTCATGTAAGCTGCCTGGGCAGCTCATGAGGCAACAATTTTTTATTCTAGAGGGCAGACAGAGTGCTGCATTGTGGGTTGGGAATTGCCAAACTTGAGGGCATCCGGGCCAGGAGTGTGAGGACGGAAGTCTAAGAAGACAAGCTAGACTTGGGTTTCAGGGTGAGGGCACGGCAGGTACCCCCTGCAGATCTGAACCAATATCTCATGCATCTGAAGTCAGGGCGAGGATCAGACGTTGGCTCAGGTTGGAGTTTCTGTGCATGATGGCCGCTTCATGAAGTGAGCAGAATCTCGGGGCCAATGAGGTTTTTCCACGTTGGGGGTTGTGGAATGCCCCCTTCAAGGATTCCTTCTGCGGGACAATTGAGACCTGTTGGACAGCTCCAGGACATCCCATATGGAATGACTCCAGAGCACCGTTCGTGGATGGATGCCTGGCAAGCCCGCCTCGCATTCCAATTCTCTCCTAGCAACAAGACAGTTTAGATCTGATGGCTCTGCCGGAGCAACCGGGGTGGCTGAGTTGAAATGGACTTTCCTGAGGATGGGTCCTAATGTGTTTTTGTGTCCATGAGGGCCTTGGAATGGGGCGGTGGCACCGGGACCCTGAAGTACTCTCCTAAGATTTGGACATGGCTCCCATTCACTGGTTCCTTGGGAGACGAGATGAGTTCTGATGGGTGCCTCAGGAAAACCCCTATTCTCGTAATGGAATCAGGCTTTTGAGGACACATGCCTGTAACCCAAAGCAATGGATCCTATTATAGCCTAGGGTCCTGTCTGGTTCAATTTCTTTTCTGGGGACATCCATCTATGGTATGAGTGGAGGTCGATTATCAGCTGGTGTCAGACAGCCCTTGTTTGTTCTGGGAGACCTACACAAACAATGGATCTGATTAGTGCCTGGGATGGCCTCAGGGACTTTGGAGGTTTCTCCTAATTTGTACGATTTTGGACCATGGAATGGGCAGAATTCCCATGGATTGGTAGGCACAGTCCTAATGTGTGTCTCCAGGGACCCAGCCTGGAGGGAGTGTGGCCCAAGACTTTGAGGACAGAAGTCTGAAAACACAAACTCAGCTTAGGTTTGGGGACGTAGGTATGGCAGGCCCGATCTACAAACCATGAGAAGAACTCTTCAGTATATGAAGAAAGTGCGAGTCTGAGGCGCTTGCTCAGGCTTTTGTCTCTGGATTTTGTATCAGCGATGGCCGTGGAATGTCGCGGAGGCTTCATGGGCCATGGACAAATCTTCTTCTGAGGATTTGGCCCGATTCCCAATTGCTTTTCGTCAATCTTTGGGATGGGTGGACTCATTTCAGTTTTGTTACCTCAGGTGTCCAAACTAAATTGGAATTCCAAAGCAAAGCCGTGGGGAAGACTGAAGGGACAACCCGAACTATGGTTAAAAATTGGGGCCTAGGGGCACGGCAAGCCCAATATGCTATCTCTTCATCCAGCCACTGACTGGCCTTACTTGAGGACTGGGCTCAGCCTGAGGGTCACAATGTGCGTTTGTGACCAAAGTGGCCGGCGAGCATGGGCAGGGCATCATGGGCCACACTGGTTTCAACTACACTGAACGTTGGACAACATGCCAACCACAAGGTTTCTTGCCATGGGGAAGGAGTTCTGATTTCTGCATCACCTTCAACCCTGGGCAGTGATTGGAGATAAGGTATAGGTTCTGAAACCTGAAAACCGAGGTTGGGAAGGGATGACGACCTAAGGCCATGGCGGCTCGATGTGCTCAGTGTGCGGCCAGCTGTCTGGGAGGGGCCAGGTGGTCCAGGCTCAGCCTGTGTCATAAGGGCATTAGTGTCCTGGTCAGCCTATGTATTTGGGGTACAGCCAAGGTCGGTGCAGGTTGATCCTCATTTGGGGTTACTGGGTAGCCCCAGAGGGCAATGTTTTTCTTCTGGAGGGCGGGCAGGTTGCTGCATTGTAGTTCTGGATTGCCAAACTGGAGGGCTTGTGGGGCAGTATTCTGACGACCAAAGTCTGAGAACACAAGCTAGGCTTAGGTTTCTCGGTGAGGCCATGGCAGGCACAATGTACAGACCTGAATCGAGATCTCGTGCATCTGAAGTCAGGGCGAGGATCAGACGATCGCTCAGGTTGGAGTTTCTGTCCCTGATGGCCCCTTCATGAATGGGTGGGCATCACGACGCCATGGGGGTTTTATCACGATGGGAGTTGTGAGAAGCTCCAAACTGCAGAGAGTCTTCTGCAGGACAATTGAGACCTGTTGTTTGGGTCCAGGCCAATGATTCTGAGCAGGGTTCTATGGATGGATGGCTGGGTAGCCCACCTCGCATTCCAATTGTCTCCCAGCAACAAGACAGGTTAGCTCTCCTGGATCTGTGGAGAGCAACCGAGGACGCTTATTTGAAATGGACACCCCTGGGGATGTGTCCTAATGTGCTTTTGTGTCTATGGAGACCTTGGAATGAAGCGGTGGCACTGGGGCCCTAAAGGGTTCTTTAAACAGAGGCTTTGACACAGCTCCAACGTGCAAGTTTCCCATGTGTAGATGAGATGTTTTCTGATGGGTGAGTCAAGAAACAGCTATGTGCTGTTTTGATATCCAGGCCTCTGAGGAGAGATGCCTGGAAACCAAAGCAATGGATCTGATTAGTGCCTAGGTGCCTGTTCTTTCCTTTTTACCTCTGGGGACATCTGTCTATGGGTCTGAGTGCAGGTAGGTGCTCAGTTGGGCTCAGATTGCCCCGTTTTTCCTGGGAAGCCACCACTATTGAGATGAATCAGGGACTTTGGAGGTTTATCCTATTAGTAGGGTTGTGGCCATTGGAATGGGCCACACAATTCCCTTGGAGAGGGCAAGTACAGTCCTCAGGTTTGGCTCCAGTGGCCTGAGCCTGTAGATTGTGTAGGCCAGGGCTGTTTGGACAGTTGTCTGAAAACACAAACTCGGCTTATGTTTTGGGTCGTAGGTATGGCAGGACTGACCTACAGACCATGAGGAGAACTCTTCGGTATTTGAAAGAAGGGCGAGTGTGAGGCTCCTGCTCAAGTTTTTGTCTCTGGATATTGTGCCACTCATGGTCGTGGAATTTCTGGGTGACTTCATGGGAAATGGACGAGTCTTACTCTCTGGTGGTTTGGCCCCGTCCAAAGAGTTTGGGGTCATTTTGTGGGCTGGAAGAAGTCCGTTTTGTTGTTGTTGTTGTTGTTTTCTTTTTTAACCTCAGGTGTCTCACCAAATGAGGGATTCCAGAGTAAAGGCCTGGGGAGGGGCGACTGGACAATCAGAAATCTGGTTAAAAATTGGGGCCTAGGGACATGTCAAGCCCATTATGACATCTAATGGTCCAGCCACTGAGAGGACTTACTAGAGGACAGGACTCATGCTGAGGGTCACAATGCGTATGTATGCCCTCGTCGCACGCAAGAATGGGCGGGGCCTCAGGGTGAATGCTGGTTTTTTCTACACTGAACGTTGGACAACGTGCCAACCACAAGGGTTCTTGCCATGGGTAAGGAGGATTTCTGATTTCTGCATCACACTCACCCCTGGGCAGTGATTGGAGATAAGGTCTCGGTTCTGAAGCCTGAAAACGGAGGTAGGGAAGAGATGATGACCTAAGGCCATGGAGGGTTTTATGTGCTCAGTGTGCGGTCAGCTTTCTGGGTGTTGGTCAGGAGGTCCGGGCTCAGGTTGTGTTCGACAGTTCATTAGTACCCAGGTTAGACTATATAATTTGGGTAAAGTCGAGTGCTGTGTAGGTTTATCCTCATTTAAGGTGCCTGGGCAGCTCATGAGACAATACTTTTTTTTCTAGAGGGCAGGCAGAGTGCTGCATTGTGGGTCAGGAATTGCCAAACTCGAGGCCTTAGGGGCCAGGATTGTGAAAACCGAAGTCTGAGAAGACAAGCTAGACTTGGGTTTCAGGGCGAGGGCACAGCAGGTACCCACGGCAGATCTGAACCAATTTCTCATGCATCTGAAGTCAGGGCGAGGATCAGCCGTTGGCTCAGGTTGTAGTTTCTGTGCATGACGGCCGCTTCATGAAGGGAGCGGAATCTCGGGGCCATTGAGGTTTTCCCACGTTGGGAGTTGTGGGACGCCCCCTTCAATGATTCCTTCTGCGGGACAATTGAGACCTGTTGGACAGCTCCAGGACATCCCATATGGAATGACTCCAGAGCACCGTTCGCGGTTGGATGCCTGGGAAGCCCGCCTCGCATTCCAATTGTCTCCTAGCAACAAGACAGTTTAGATCTGATGGCTCTGCCGGAGCAACCGGGGTGGCTGAGTTGAAATGGACTTTCCTGAGGATGGGTCCTAATGTGTTTTTGTGTCCATGAAGGCCTTGGAATGGGGCGGTGGCACCGGGACCCTGAAGTACTCTCCTAAGCTTTGGACATGGCTCCCATGCACAGATTTCCTTGTGGAGACGAGATGAGTTCTGATGGGTGCCTCAGGAAAACCCCTATGCTCGTATTGGAATCAGGCTTTTGAGGACACATGCCTGTAACCCAAAGCAATGGATCCTATTATGGCCTAGGGTCCTGTCTGGTTCAATCTTCTTCTCTGGGGACATCCATCTATGGTATGAGTGGAGGTCGATTATCAGCTGGTGTCAGACAGCCCTTGTTTGTTCTGGGAGACCTACACTATTGGGATGGCCTCAGGGACTTTGGAGGTTTCTCCTAATTTGTACGATTTTGGACCATGGAATGGGCAGAATTCCCATGGATTGGTAGGCACAGTCCTAATGTGTGTCTCCAGGGACCCAGCCTGGAGGGAGTGTGGCCCAAGACTTTGAGGACAGAAGTCTGAAAACACAAACTCAGCTTAGGTTTGGGGACGTAGGTATGGCAGGCCCGATCTACAAACCCTGAGAAGAACTCTTCAGTATATGAAGAAAGTGCGAGTCTGAGGCGCTTGCTCAGGCTTTTGTCTCTGGATTTTGTATCAGCGATGGCCGTGGAATGTCGGGGAGGCCTCATGGGCCATGGACAAATCTTCTTCTGAGGATTTGGCCCGATTCCCAATTGCTTTTCGTCAATCTGTGGGATGGGACGACTCATTTCAGTTTTGTTACCTCAGGTGTCCCACCAAAAGAGGAATTCCAAAGCAAAGCCATGGGGAAGACTGAAGGGACAACCCGAACTATGGTTAAAAATTGGGGCCTAGGGGCAAGGCAAGCCCAATATGCTATCTCTTCATCCAGCCACTGAGTGGCCTTACTTGAGGACTGGGCTGAGCCTGAGGGTCACAATGTGCGTTTGTGACCAATGTGGCCGGCGAGCATGGGCGGGGCCTCATGGGCCACACTGGTTTCAACTACACTGAACGTTGGACAACATGCCAACCACAAGGTTTCTTGCCATGGGGATGGAGTTCTGATTTCTGCATCACCTTCAACCCTGGGCAGTGATTGGAGATAAGGTATAGGTTCAGAATCCTGAAAACCGAGGTTGGGAAGGGATGACGACCTAAGGCCATGGCGGCTCGATGTGCTCAGTGTGCGGCCAGCTGTCTGGGAGGGGCCAGGGGGTCCAGGCTCAGCCTGTGTCAGAAAGGGCATTAGTGCCCTGGTCAGCCTATGTATTTGGGGTACAGCCAAGGTCGGTGCAGGTTGATCCTCATTTGGGGTTACTGGGTAGCCCCAGAGGGCAATGTTTTTCTTCTGGAGGGCGGGCAGGGTGCTGCATTGTAGTTCTGTATTGCCAAACTGGAGGGCTTGTGGGGCAGTAGTCTGACGACCAAAGTCTGAGAACACAAGCTAGGCTTAGGTTTCTCGGTGAGGCCATGGCAGGCACAATGTACAGACCTGAATCGAGATCTCGTGCATCTGAAGTCAGGGCGAGGATCAGACGATCGCTCAGGTTGGAGTTTCTGTCCCTGATGGCCCCTTCATGAATGGGTGGGCATCACGACGCCATGGGGGTTTTATCACGATGGGAGTTGTGAGAAGCTCCAAACTGCAGAGAGTCTTCTGCAGGACAATTGAGACCTGTTGTTTGGGTCCAGGCCAATGATTCTGAGCAGGGTTCTAAGGATGGATGGCTGGGTAGCCCACCTCGCATTCCAATTGTCTCCCAGCAACAAGACAGGTTAGATCTCCTGGATCTGTGGGGAGCAACCGAGGACGCTTATTTGAAATGGACACCCCTGGGGATGTGTCCTAATGTGCTTTGGTGTCTATGGAGACCTTGGAATGAAGCGGTGGCACTGGGGCCCTAAAGGGTTCTTTTAAACAGAGGCTTTGACACAGCTCCAACGTGCAAGTTTCCCATGTGTAGATGAGATGTTTTCTGATGGGTGAGTCAAGAAACAGCTATGTGCTGTTTTGATATCCAGGCCTCTGAGGAGAGATGCCTGGAAACCAAAGAAATGGATCTGATTAGTGCCTAGGTGCCTGTTCTTTCCTTTTTACCTCTGGGGACATCTGTCTATGGGTCTGAGTGCAGGTAGGTGCTCAGTTGGGCTCAGATTGCCCCTATTTTTCCTGGGAAGCCACCACTATTGAGATGAATCAGGGACTTTGGAGGTTTATCCTATTAGTAGGGTTGTGGCCATTGGAATGGGCCACACAATTCCCTTGGAGAGGGCAAGTACAGTCCTCAGGTTTGGCTCCAGGGGCCTGAGCCTGTAGATTGTGTAGGCCAGGGCTGTTTGGACAGTTGTCTGAAAACACAAACTCGGCTTATGTTTTGGGTCGTAGGTATGGCAGGACTGACCTACAGACCATGAGGAGAACTCATCGGTATTTGAAAGAAGGGCGAGTGTGAGGCTCCTGCTCAAGTTTTTGTCTCTGGATATCGTGCCACTCATGGTCGTGGAATTTCTGGGTGACTTCATGGGAAATGGACGAGTCTTACTCTCTGGTGGTTTGGCCCCGTCCAAAGAGTTTGGGGTCATTTTGTGGGCTGGAAGAAGTCCGTTTTGTTGTTGTTGTTGTTGTTTTCTTTTTTAACCTCAGGTGTCTCACCAAATGAGGGATTCCAGAGTAAAGGCCTGGGGAGGGGCGACTGGACAATCAGAAATCTGGTTAAAAATTGGGGCCTAGGGACATGTCAAGCCCATTATGACATCTAATGGTCCAGCCACTGAGAGGACTTACTAGAGGACAGGACTCATGCTGAGGGTCACAATGCGTATGTATGCCCTCGTCGCACGCAAGAATGGGCGGGGCCTCAGGGTGAATGCTGGTTTTTTCTACACTGAACGTTGGACAACGTGCCAACCACAAGGGTTCTTGCCATGGGTAAGGAGGATTTCTGATTTCTGCATCACACTCACCCCTGGGCAGTGATTGGAGATAAGGTCTCGGTTCTGAAGCCTGAAAACGGAGGTAGGGAAGAGATGATGACCTAAGGCCATGGAGGGTTTTATGTGCTCAGTGTGCGGTCAGCTTTCTGGGTGTTGGTCAGGAGGTCCGGGCTCAGGTTGTGTTCGACAGTTCATTAGTACCCAGGTTAGACTATATAATTTGGGTAAAGTCGAGTGCTGTGTAGGTTTATCCTCATTTAAGGTGCCTGGGCAGCTCATGAGACAATACTTTTTTTTCTAGAGGGCAGGCATAGTGCTGCATTGTGGGTCAGGAATTGCCAAACTCGAGGCCTTAGGGGCCAGGATTGTGAAAACCGAAGTCTGAGAAGACAAGCTAGACTTGGGTTTCAGGGCGAGGGCACAGCAGGTACCCACGGCAGATCTGAACCAATTTCTCATGCATCTGAAGTCAGGGCGAGGATCAGCCGTTGGCTCAGGTTGGAGTTTCTGTGCATGACGGCCGCTTCATGAAGGGAGCGGAATCTCGGGGCCATTGAGGTTTTCCCACGTTGGGAGTTGTGGGACGCCCCCTTCAATGATTCCTTCTGCGGGACAATTGAGACCTGTTGGACAGCTCCAGGACATCCCATATGGAATGACTCCAGAGCACCGTTCGCGGATGGATGCCTGGGAAGCCCGCCTCGCATTCCAATTGTCTCCTAGCAACAAGACAGTTTAGATCTGATGGCTCTGCCGGAGCAACCGGGGTGGCTGAGTTGAAATGGACTTTCCTGAGGATGGGTCCTAATGTGTTTTTGTGTCCATGAAGGCCTTGGAATGGGGCGGTGGCACCGGGACCCTGAAGTACTCTCCTAAGCTTTGGACATGGCTCCCATGCACAGGTTTCCTTGTGGAGACGAGATGAGTTCTGATGGGTGCCTCAGGAAAACCCCTATGCTCGTATTGGAATCAGGCTTTTGAGGACACATGCCTGTAACCCAAAGCAATGGATCCTATTATGGCCTAGGGTCCTGTCTGGTTCAATCTTCTTCTCTGGGGACATCCATCTATGGTATGAGTGGAGGTCGATTATCAGCTGGTGTCAGACAGCCCTTGCTTGTTCCGGGCGACCTACACTATTGGGATGGCCTCAGGGACTTTAGAGGTTTCTCCTAATTTGTACGATTTTGGACCATGGAATGGGCAGAATTCCCATGGATTGGTAGGCACAGTCCTAATATATGTCTCCAGGGGCCCAGCCTGGAGGGTGTGTGGCCCAAGACTTTGAGGACAGAAGTCTGAAAACACAAACTCAGCTTAGGTTTGGGGACGCAGGTATGGCACGCCCGATCTACAAACCATGAGAAGAACTCTTCAGGATATGAAGAAAGTGGGAGTCTGAGGCGCTTGCTCAGGCTTTTGTCTCTGGATTTTGTATCAGCGATGGCCGTGGAATGTCGGGGAGGCCTCATGGGCCATGGACGAATCTTCCTCTCTGAGGATTTGGCCCGATTCCCAATTGCTTTTCGTCAATCTGTGGGATGGGAGGTCTCCTTTCAGGTTTGTTACCTCAGGTGTCCCACCAAAAGAGGAATTCCAAAGCAAAGCCGTGGGGAAGACTGAAGGGACAACCCGAACTATGGTTAAAAATTGGGGCCTAGGGGCATGGCAAGCCCAATATGTTATCTCTTCATCCAGCCACTGAGTGGCCTTACTTGAGGACTGGGCTCAGCCTGAGGGTCACAATGTGGGTTTGTGACCAATGTGGCCCGCGAGCATGGGCGGGGCTTCATGGGCCACATTGGTTTCAACTACACTGAACGTTGGACAACATGCCAACCACAAGGTTTCTTGCCATGGGGAAGGAGTTCTGATTTCTGCATCACCTTCAACACTGGGCAGTGATAGGAGATAAGGTCTAGGTTCTGAAACCTGAAAACCGAGGTTCGGAAGGGATGACGACCTAAGGCCACGGCGGCTCGATGTGCTCAGTGTGCGTCCAGCTGTCTGGGAGGGGCAAGGGGGTCCAGGCTCAGGCTGTGTCAGAAAGGGCATTAGTGCCCAGGTCAGCCTATGTATTTGGGGTACAGCCAAGGTCGGTGCAGGTTTATCCTCATTTGGGGTTACTGGGTAGCCCCAGAGGAAAATGTTTTTCTTCTGGAGGGCAGGCAGATTGCTGCATTGTTGTTCCGGATTGCCAAACTGGAGGGCTTGTGGGCCAGTAGTCTGACGACCAAAGTCTGAGAACACAAGCTAGGCTTAGGTTTCTGGGTGAGGCCATGGCAGGCACAATCTACATACCTGAATCGAGATCTCGTGCATCTGAAGTCAGGGCGAGGATCAGACGATCACTCAGGTTGGAGTTTCTGTCCCTGATGGCCCCTTCATGAATGGGGGAGCATCACGAGGCCATGGGGGTTTTCCCACGATGGGAGTTGTGAGAAGCTGCAAACTGCAGAGAGTCTTCTGCAGGACAATTGAGACCTGTTGTTTGGCTCCAGGCCAATGATTCTGAGCAGGGTTCTAAGGATGGATGGCTGGGTAGCCCACCACGCATTCCAATTGTCTCCCAGCAACAAGACAGGTTAGCTCTCCTGGATCTGTGGAGAGCAACCGAGGACGCTTATTTGAAATGGACACCCCTGGGGATGTGTCCTAATGTGCTTTTGTGTCTATGGAGACCTTGGAATGAAGCGGTGGCACTGGGGCCCTAAAGGGTTCTTTAAACAGAGGCTTTGACACAGCTCCAACGTGCAAGTTTCCCATGTGTAGATGAGATGTTTTCTGATGGGTGAGTCAAGAAACAGCTATGTGCTGTTTTGATATCCAGGCCTCTGAGGAGAGATGCCTGGAAACCAAAGCAATGGATCTGATTAGTGCCTAGGTGCCTGTTCTTTCCTTTTACCTCTGGAGACATCTGTCTATGGGTCTTACTGCAGGTAGTTGCTCAGTAGGGCTCAGATTTCCCCTGTTTTTCCTGGGAAGCCACCACTATTGAGATGGATCAGGGACTTTGGAGGTTTATCCTATTAGAAGGGTTGTGGCCATTGGAATGGGCACACACAATTCCCTTGGAGAGGGCAAGTACAGTCCTCAGGTTTGGCTCCAGGGCCCTGAGCCTGTAGGTTGTGTAGGCCAGGGCTGTTTGGACAGTTGTCTGAAAACACAAACTAGGCTTATGTTTCGGGTCATATGTATGGCAGGACTGACCTACAGACCATGAGGAGAACTCTTCGTGATTTGAAAGAAGGGCGAGTGTGAGGCTCCTGCTCAAGTTTTTGTCTCTGGATATCGTGTCACTCATGGTCGTGAAATTGCCGGGTGACTTCATGGGAAATGGAGGAGTCTTACTCTCTGGTGGTTTGGCCCCGTCCAAAGAGTTTGGGGTCATTCTGTGGGCTGGAAGAAGTCCGGTTTTTTTTGTTGTTGTTGTTTTTGTTGTTTTCTTTTTTAACCTCAGGTGTCCCAACATATGAGGGATTCCAGAGTAGAGCCCTGGGGTGGGGCGACTGGACAATCAGAAATCTGGTTAAAAATTGGGGCCTAGGGACATGTCAAGCCCATTATGACATCTAATGGTCCAGCCACTGAGAGGACTTACTAGAGGACAGGACTCATGCTGAGGGTCACAATGCGTGTGTATGCCCTCGTCGCTCAAGAATGGGCGGGGCCTCAGTGTGAATGCTGGTTTCTCCTACACTGAACATTGGACAACGTGCCAACCACATGGGTTCTTGCCATGGGTAAGGAGGTGTTCTGATTTCTGCATCACACTCACCCCTCGGCAGTGATTGGTGATAAGGTCTCGGTTCTGAAGCCTGAAAACGGAGGTAGGGACGAGATGATGACCTAAGGCCATGGTGGGTTTTATGTGCTCAGTGTGCGGTCAGCTTTCTGGGTGTTTGTCAGGAGGTTCGGGCTCAGGTTGTGTTCGACAGTGGATTAGTGCCCAGGATAGACTATGTAATTTGGGTAACGTCGAGTGCTGTGTAGGTTTATCCTCATTGAAGGTGACTGGGCAGCTCATGAGGTAATAATTTTTTTTCTAGAGGCAGGCAGAGTGCTGCATTGTGGGTCCGGAATTGCCAAACTTGAGGGATTTGGGTCCAGGAGTGTGAGGATGAAAGTCTGAGAAGACAAGCTAGACTTGGGTTTCAGGGCCAGGGCGCGGCAGGTACCCCCTGCAGATCTGAACCAATATCTCATGCATCTGAAGTCAGGGCGAGGATCAGCCGTTGGCTCAGGTTGGAGTTTCTGTGCATGACGGCAGCTTCATGATGGGAGCGGAATCTCGGGGCCATTGAGGTTTTCCCACGTTGGGAGTTGTGGGATGCCCCCTTCAAGGATTCCTTCTACGGGACAATTGACCTGTTGGAAAGATCCAGGACATCCCATATGGAATGACTCCAGAGCAACGTTCGCGGATTGATGCCTGGGAAGCCCGCCTCGCATTCCAATTGTCTCCTAGCAACAAGACAGTTTAGATCTGATGGCTCTGCCGGAGCAACCGGGGTGGCTGAGTTGAAATGGACTTTCCTGAGGATGGGTCCTAATGTGTTTTTGTGTCCATGAGGTCCTTGGAATGGGGCGGTGGCACCGGGACCCTGAAGTACTCTCCTAAGCTTTGGACATGGCTCCCATGCACAGGTTTCCTTGTGGAGACGAGATGAGTTCTGATGGGTGCCTCAGGAAAACCCCTATGCTCGTATTGGAATCAGGCTTTTGAGGACACATGCCTGTAACCCAAAGCAATGGATCCTATTATGGCCTAGGGTCCTGTCTGGTTCAATCTTCTTCTCTGGGGACATCCATCTATGGTATGAGTGGAGGTCGATTATCAGCTGGTGTCAGACAGCCCTTGTTTGTTCCGGGTGACCTACACTATTGGGATGGCCTCAGGGACTTTGGAGGTTTCTCCTAATTTGTATGATTTTGGACCATGGAATGGGCAGAATTCCCATGGATTGGTAGGCACAGTCCTAATGTGTGGCTCCAGGGGCCCAGCCTGGAGGGTGTGTGGCCCAAGACTTTGAGGACAGAATTTGAAAACACAAACTCAGCTTAGGTTTGGGGACGTAGGTATGGCAGGCCGGATCTACAAACCATGAGAAGAACTCTTCAGGATATGAAGTAAGTGCGAGTCTGAAGCACTTGCTCAGGCTTTTGTCTCTGGATTTTGTATCAGAGATGGCCATGGAATGTCGGGGAGGCCTCATGGGCCATGGACGAATCCTCCTTTCTGAGGATTTGGCCCGATTCCCAATTGCTTTTCGTCAATCTGTGGGATGGGAGGACTCCTTTCAGGTTTGTTACCTCAGGTGTCCCACCAAAAGAGGAATTCCAAAGCAAAGCCGTGGGGAAGACTGAAGGGACAACCCGAAATATGGTTAAAAATTGGGGCCTAGGGGCATGGCAAGCCCAATATGCTATCTCTTCATCCAGCCCCTGAGTGGCCTTACTTGAGGACTGGGCTCAGCCTGAGGGTCACAATGTGTGTTTGTGACCGATGTGGCCTGCGAGCATGGGCGGGGCCTCATGGACCACACTGGTTTCAACTACACTGAACGTTGGACAACATGCCAACCACAAGGTTTCTTGCCATGGCGAAGGAGTTCTGATTTCTACATCACCTTCAACCCTGCGCAGTGATTGGAGATAAGGTCTCGGTTCTGAAACCTGAAAACCGAGGTTGGGAATATATGACGACCTAAGGCCACGGCGCCTCGATGTGCTCAGGGTGCGGCCAGCTGTCTGGGAGTTGCCAAGAGGTCCAGGCTCAGGCTGTGTCAGAAATGGCATCAGTGTCCTGGTCAGCCTATGTATTTGGGTTACAGCCATGGTCGGTGCAGGTTGATCCTCATTTGGGGTTACTGGGTAGCCCCAGAGGACAATGTTTTTCTTCTGGAGGGCAGTCAGAGTGCTGCGTTGTAGTTCTGGATTGCCAAACTGGAGGGCTTGTGGGCCAGTAGTCTGACGACAAAAGTCTGAGAACACAAGCTAGGCTTAGGTTTCTGGGTGAGGCCATGGCAGGCACAATCTACAGACCTGAATCGAGATCTCGTGAATCTGAAGTCAGGGCGAGGATCAGATGATCGCTCAGGTTGGAGTTTCTGTCCCTGATGGTCCCTTCATGAATGGGGTGGCATCGCGATGCCATGGGGGTTTTCCCACGATGGGAGTTGTGAGAAGCTCCAAACTGCAGAGAGTCTTCTGCAGGACAATTGAGACCTGTTGTTTGGCTCCAGGCCAATTATTCTGAGCAGGGTTCTAAGGATGGATGGCTGGGTATCCCACCTCGCATTCCAATTGCCTCCTAGCAACAAGACAGGTTAGATCTCCTGGATCTGTGGGGAGCAACCGAGGACGCTGAGTTGAAATGGACAACCCTGGGGATGGGTTTTAATGTGCTTTTGTGTCTATGGAGACCTTGGAATGAAGCGGTGGCCCTGGCGCCCTAAAGGGTTCTCCTAAACAGAGGCTTTGACACAGCTCCAACGTGCAAGTTTCCCATGTGTAGATGAGATGTTTTCTGATCGGTGAGTCAAGAAACAGCTAGAGCTACTTTTGAAATCCAGTCCTCTGAGGAGAGATGCCTTGAAAACAAAGCAATGGATCTGATTAGTGCCTAGGGGCCTGTTCTTTCCTTTTTACCTCTGGGGAAATCTGTCTATGGGTCTGAGTGCAGGTAGGTGCTCAGTTGGGCTCAGATTGCCCCTGTTTTTCCTGGGAAGCCACCACTATTGAGATGGATCAGGGACTTTGGAGGTTTATCCTATTAGAAGGGTTGTGGCCATTGGAATGGGCACACACAATTCCCTTGGAGAGGGCAAGTACAGTCCTCAGGTTTGGCTCCAGGGGCCTGAGCCTGTAGGTTGTGTAGGCCAGGGCTGTTTGGACAGTTGTCTGAAAACACAAACTCGGCTTATGTTTCGGGTCATAGGTATGGCAGGACTGACCTACAGACCATGAGGAGAACTCTTCGGGATTTGAAAAAAGGGCGAGTGTGAGGCTCCTGCTCAAGTTTTTGTCTCTGGATATCGTGTCACTCATGGTCGTGAAATTGCCGGGTGACTTCATGGGAAATGGAGGAGTCTTACTCTCTGGTGGTTTGGCCCGTCCAAAGAGTTTGGGGTCATTCTGTGGGCTGGAGGAAGTCCGTTTTTTTGTTGTTGTTGTTGTTGTTGTTGTTTTTAACCTCAGGTGTCCCACCAAATGAGGGATTCCAGAGTAGAGCCCTGGGGAGGGGCGACTGGACAATCAGAAATCTGGTTAAACATTGGGGCCTAGGGACATGTCAAGCTCATTATGACATCTAATGGTCCAGACACTGAGAGGACTTACTAGAGGACAGGAATCATGCTGAGGGTCACAATGCGTGTGTATGCCCTCGTCGCACTCAAGAATGGGCGGGGCCTCAGTGTGAATGCTGGTTTCTCCTACACTGAACGTTGGACAACGTGCCAACCACAAGGGTTCTTGCCATGGGTAAGGAGGAGTTCTGATTTCTGCATCACACTCACCCCTGGGCAGTGATTGGAGATAAGGTCTCGGTTCTGAAGCCTGAAAACTGAGGTAGGAAAGAGATGAAGACCTAAGGCCATGGCGGGTTTTATGTGCTCAATGTGCGGTCAGCTTTCTGGGTGTTTGTCAGGAGGTCCGGGCTCAGGTTGTGTTCGACAGTGCATTAGTGCCCAGGTTAGACTACATAATTTGGGTAAAGTCGAGTGCTGTGTAGGTTTTTCCTCATTTAAGGTGCCTGGGTAGCTCATGAGGCAATCATTTTTTTTCTAGAGGGCAGGCAGGGTGCTGCATTGTAGGTCCGGATTTGCCACACTAGAGGGCTTCGGGGCCAGGAGTCTGAGGACGGAACTCTGAGAAGACAAGCTAGACTGGGTTTCAGGGCAGGGCACGGCAGGTACCCCCTGCCGATCTGAACCAATATCTCATGCATCTGAAGTCAGGGCGAGGATCAGCCGTTGGCTCTGGTTGGAGTTTCTGTGCATGACGGCCGCTTCATGAAGGGAGCGGAATCTCGAGGCCATTGAGGTTTTCCCACATTGGGAGTTGTGGGATGCCCCCTTCAAGGATTCCTTCTGCGGGACAATTGAGACCTGTTGGACAGCTCCAGGACATCCGATATGGAATGACTCCAGAGCACCGTTCGCGGATGGATGCCTGGGAAGCCCGCCTCGCATTCCAATTGTCACCTAATAGCAAGACAGTTTAGATCTGATGGCTCTGCTTGAGCAACAGGGGTGGCTGAGTTGAAATGGACATTCCTGAGGATGTGTCCTAATGTGTTTTTGTATCCATGAGGGCCTTGGAATGGGGCAGTGGCACCGGGACACTGAAGTACTCTCCTAAGCTGTGGACATGGCTCCCATGCACAGGTTTCCTTGTGGAGACGAGATGAGTTCTGATGGGTGCCTCAGGAAAACACCTATGCTCGTATTGGAATCAGGCTTTTGAGGACACATGCTTGTAACCCAAAGCACTGGATCCTATTATGGCCTAGGGTCCTGTCTGTTTCAATCTTCTTCTCTGGGGACATCCATCTATGGTATGAGTGGAGGTCGATTATCAGCTGTTGTCAGACATCCCTTGTTTGTTCCGGGTGACCTACACTATTGGGATGGCCTCAGGGACTTTGGAGGTTTCTCCTAATTTGTATGATTTTGGACCATGGAATGGGCAGAATTCCCATGGATTGGTAGGCACAGTCCTAATGTGTGGCTCCAGAAACCCAGCCTGGAGGGAGTGTGGCCCAAGAATTTGAGGACAGAAGTCTGAAAACACAAACTCAGCTTAGGTTTGGGGACGTAGGTATGGCAGGCCCGATCTACAAACCATGAGAAGAACTCTTCAGGATATGAAGAAAGTGCGAGTCTGAGGCGCTTGCTCAGGCTTTTGTCTCTGGATTTTGTATCAGCGATGGCCGTGGAATGTCGGGGAGGCCTCATGGGCCATGGACGAATCTTCCTCTCTGAGGATTTGGCCCAATTCTCAATTGCTTGTCATCAATCTGTGGGATGGGTGTACTCATTTCAGTTTTGTTACCTCAGGTGTCCCACCTAAATTGGAATTCCAAAGCAAAGCCGTGGGGAAGACTGAAGGGACAACCCGAACTATGGTTAAAAATTGGGGCCTAGGGGCATGGCAAGCCCAATATGTTATCTCTTCATCCAGCCACTGACTGGCCTTACTTGAGGACTGGGCTCAGCCTGAGGGTCACAATGTGCATCTGTGACCAAAGTGGCCGGCGAGCATGGGGAGGGCATCATGGGCCACACTGGTTTCAACTACACTGAACGTTGGACAACATGCCAACCACAAGGTTTCTTGCCATGGGGAAGGAGTTCTGATTTCTGCATCACCATCAACCCTGGGCAGTGATTGGAGATAAGGTCTAGGTCCTGAAACCTGAAAACCGAGGTTGGGAAGGGATGACGACCTAAGGCCACAGCGGCTCGATGTGCTCAGTGTGCGGCCAGCTGTCTGGGAGGGGCCAGAGGGGTCCAGGCTCAGCCTGTGTCAGAAAGGGCATTAGTGCCCTGGTCAGCCTATGTATTTGGGGTACAGCCAAGGTCGGTTCAGGTTGATCCTCATTTGGGGTTACTGGGTAGCCCCAGAGGGCAATGTTTTTATTCTGGAGGGCGGGCAGGGTGCTGCATTGTAGTTCTGGATTGCCAAACTGGAGGGCTTGTGGGGCAGTAGTCTGACGACCAAAGTCTGAGAACACAAGCTAGGCTTAGGTTACTGGGTGAGGCCATGGCAGGCAGAATGTACAGACCTGAATCGAGATCTCGTGCATCTGAAGTCAGGGCGAGGATCAGACGATCGCTCAGATTGGAGTTTCTGTCCCTGATGGCCCCTTCATGTATGGGGTGCATCACGAGGCTATGGGGGTTTTCCCACGATGGGAGTTGTGAGAAGCTCCAAACTGCAGAGAGTCTTCTGCAGGACAATTGAGACCTGTTGTTTGGCTCCAGGCCAATGATTCTGAGCAGGGTTCTAAGGATGGATGGCTGGGTAGCCATCCTCGCATTCCAATTTTCTCCTAGAAACAAGACAGGTTAGATCTCCTGGATCTGTGGGTAGCAACCGAGGACGCTGAGTTGAAATGGATACCCCTGGGGACGTGTCCTAATGTGCTTTTGTGTCTATGGAGACCTTGGAATGAAGCGCTGGCACTGGGGCCCTAAAGGGTTCTTTTAAACAGAGGCTTTGACACAGCTCCAACGTGCAAGTTTCCCATGTGTAGATGAGATGTTTTCTGTTGGGTGAGTCAAGAAACAGCTATATGCTGTTTTGATATCCAGGCGTCTGAGGAGAGATTCCTGGAAACCAAATCAATGGATCTGATTAGTGCCTAGGGGCCTGTTCTTTCCGTTTTACCTCTGGGGACATCTGTCTATGGGTCTGAGTGCAGGTAGGTGCTCAGTTGGGCTCAGATTGCCCCTGTTTTTCCTGGGAAGCCACCACTATTGAGATGGATCAGGGACTTTGGAGGTTTATCCTATTAGAAGGGTTGTGGCCATTGGAATGGGCACACACAATTCCCTTGGAGAGGGCAAGTACAGTCCTCAGGTTTTGCTCCAGAGGCCTGAGCCTGTAGGTTGTGTAGGCCAGGGCTGTTTGGACAGTTGTCTGAAAACACAAACTCGGCTTATGTTTCGGTATTAGGTATTGCAGGACGGACCTACAGATCATGAGGAGAACTCTTCGGGATTTGAAAAAAGGGCGAGTGTGAGGCTCCTGCTCAAGTTTTTGTCTCTGGATATCGTGTCACTCATGGTCGTGGAATTTCTGGGTGACTTCATGGGAAATCGACGAGTCGTACTCTCTGGTGGTTTGGCCCCGTCCAAAGAGTTTGGGGTCATTCTGTGGGCTGCAAGAAGTCCGTTTTGTTGTTGTTGTTGTTGTTGTTGTTGTTTTCTTTTTTAACCTCAGGTGTCCCACCAAATGAGGGATTCCAGAGTAAAGGCCTGGGGAGGGGCGACTGGACAATCAGAAATCTGTTTAAAAATTGGGTCCTAGGGACATGTCAAGCCCATTATGACATCTAATGGTCCAGCCACTGAGAGGACTTACTAGAGGACAGGACTCATGCTGAGGGTCACAATGCCTATGTATGCCCTCGTCGCACTCAAGAATGGGCGGGGCCTCAGGGTGAATGCTGGTTTCTCCTACACTGAACGTTGGACAACGTGCCAACCACAAGGGTTCTTGCCATGGGTAAGGAGGAGTTCTGATTTCTGCATCAGACACACCGCTGTGCAGTGATTGGAGATAAGGTCTCGGTTCTGAAGCCTGAAAACGGAGGTAGGGAAGAGATGATGACCTAAGGCCATGGCGGTTTTTATGTGCTCAGTGTGCGGTCAGGTTTCTGGGTATTGGTCAGGAGGTCCGGGCTCAGGTTGTGTTCGACAGTGCATTAGTGCCCAGGTTAGACTATCTAATTGAGTAACGTCGAGTGTTGTGTAGGTTTATCCTCATTTAAGCTGCCTGGGCAGCTCATGAAGCAACAATTTTTTTTCTAGAGGGCAGGCAGAGTGCTGCATTGTGGGTCCGGAATTGCCAAACCTGAGGGCATCGTGGCCAGGAGTGTGAGGACGGAAGTCTGAGAAGACAAGCTAGACTTGGTTTCAGGGTGAGGGCACGGCAGGTACCCCCTGCAGATCTGAACCAATATCTCATGCATCTGAAGTCAGGGCGAGGATCAGACGTTGGCTCAGGTTGGAGTTTCTGTGCATGATGTCCGCTTCATGAAGGGAGAGGAATCTCGGGGCCATTGAGGTTTTCCCACGTTGGGAGTTGTGGGATGCCCCCTTCAAGGATTCCTTCTGCGGGACAATTGAGACCTGTTGGACAGCTCCAGGACATCCCATATGGAATGACTCCAGAGCACCGTTCGCGGATAGATGCAGGGAGCCCGCCTCGCATTCCAATTCTCTCCTAGCAACAAGACAGTTTAGATCTGATGGCTCTGCCGGAGCAACCGGGGTGGCTGAGTTGAAATGGACTTTCCTGAGGATGGGTTCTAATGTGTTTTTGTGTCCATGAGGGCCTTGGAATTGGGCTGTGGCACCGGGAACCTAAAGTACTCTCCTAAGCTTTGGACATGGCTCCCATGCACAGGTTTCCTTGGGAGACGAGATGAGTTCTGATGGGTGCCTCAGGAAAACCCCTATGCTCGTATTGGAATCAGGCTTTTGAGGACACATGCCTGTAACCCAAAGCAATCGATCCTATTATAGCCTAGGGTCCTGTCTGGTTCAATTTCTTCTCTGGGGACATCCATCTATGGTATGAGTGGAGGTCGATTATCAGCTGGAGTCATACAGCCCTGGTTTGTTCTGGGAGACCTACACTATTGGGATGGCCTCAGGGACTTTGGGGGTTTCTCCTAATTTGTACGATTTTGGACCATGGAATGGGCAGAATTCCCATGGATTGGTAGGCACAGTCCTAATGTGTGTCTCCAGGGACCCAGCCTGGAGGGAGTGTGGCCCAAGACTTTGAGGACAGAAGTCTGAAAACACAAACTCAGCTTAGGTTTGGGGACGTAGGTATGGCAGGCCCGATATACAAACCATGAGAAGAACTCTTCAGTATATGAAGAAAGTGGGAGTCTGAGGCGCTTGCTCAGGCTTTTGTCTCTGGATTTTGTATCAGCGATGGCCGTGGAATGTCGGGGAGGCCTCATGGGCCATGGACGAATCTTCTTCTCTGAGGATTTGGCCCGATTCCCAATTGCTTTACGTCAATATGTGGGATGGGTGGACTCATTTCAGTTTTGTTACCTCAGGTGTCCCACATAAATTGGAATTCCAAAGCAAAGCCGTGGGGAAGACTGAAGCGACAACCCGAACTATGGTTAAAAATTGGGGCCTAGGGTCATGGCAAGCCCAATATGTTATCTCTTCATCCAGCCACTGAGTGGCCTTACTTGAGGACTGGGCTCAGCCTGAGGGTCACAATGTGCGTTTGTGACCAATGTGGCCCGCGAGCATGGGCGGGGCATCATGGGCCACACTGGTTTCAACTACACTGAACGTTGGACAACATGCCAACCACAAAGTTTCTTGCCATGGGGAAGGAGTTCTGATTTCTGCATCACCTTCAACCCTGGGCAGTGATAGGAGATAAGGTCTAGGTTCTGAAACCAGAAAACCGAGGTTGGGAAGGAATGACGACCTAAGGCCACAGCGGCTCGATGTGTTCAGTGTGCGGCCAGCTGTCTGGGAGGGGCCAGGGGGTCCAGGCTCAGCCTGTGTCAGAAAGGGCATTAGTGCCCTGGTCAGCCTATGTATTTGGGGTACAGCCAAGGTCGGTGCAGGTTGATCCTCATTTGGGGTTACTGGGTAGCCCCAGAGGAAAATGTTTTTCTTCTGGAGGGCAGGCAAAGTGCTGCATTGTAGTTCAGGATTTCCAAACTAGAGGGCTTGTGGGCCAGTAGTCTGACGACCAAAGTCTGAGAACACAAGCTAGGCTTAGGTTTCTGGGTGAGGCCATGGCAGGCAAAATCTACATACCTGAATCGAGATCTCGTGCATCGGAAGTCCGGGCGAGGATCAGACGATCGCTCAGGTTGGAGTTTCTGTCCCTGATGGCCCTTTCTTGAAGGGGGTTGGATCACGAGGACATGGGCGTTTTCCCACGATGGGAGTTGTGAGAATCTCCAAACTGCAAAGATTCTTCTGCAGGACAATTGAGACCTGTTGTTTGGCTCCAGGCCAACGATTCTGAGCAGGGTTCTAAGGATGGATGGCTGGATAGCCCACCTCGCATTCCAATGGTCTCCAAGCAACAAGACCGGTTAGATCTGCTGGATGTGGGGGGCAACCGAGGACGCTTATTTGAAATGGACTCTCCTGTGGATGGGTCCTAATGTGCTTTTCTGTCTATGGAGACCTTGGAATGAAGCGGTGGCCCTGGGGCCCTGAAGGGTTCTCCTAAACAGAGGCTTTGTCACAACTCCAAAGTGCAAGTTTCCCATGTGTAGATGAGATTTGTTCTGATGGGTGAGTCAAGAAACAGCCATATGCTGGTATGAAATGCAGGCCTCTGAGGAGAGATGCCTGGAAACCAAAGCAATGGATCCGATTTGTGCCTAGGGGCCTGTTCTTTCCTTTTTACCTCTGGGGACATCTGTCTATGGGTCTGAGTGCAGGTAGGTGCTCAGTTTGTCTCAGATTTCCCCTGTTTTTCCTGGGAAGCCACCACTATTGAGATGGATCAGGGACTTTGGAGGTTTATCCTATTAGAAGGGTTGTGGCCATTGGAATGGACACACACAATTCCCTTGGAGAGGGCAAGGACAGTCCTCAGGTTTGGCTCCAGGGGCCTGAGCCTGTAGGTTGTGTAGGCCAGGGCTGTTTGGACAGTTGTCTGAAAACACAAACTCGGCTTATGTTTCGGGTCTTAGGTATGGCAGGACTGACCTACAGACCATGAGGAGAACTAATCGGGATTTGAAAGAAGGGCGAGTGTGAGGCTCCTGCTCAAGTTTTTGTCTCTGGATATCGTGTCACTCATGGTCGTGGAATTTTTGGGTGACTTCATCGGAAATGGACGAGTCTTACTCACTGGTGGTTAGGCCCCATCCAAAGAGTTTGGGGTCATTCTGTGGGCTGGAAGAAGTCGTTTTTTTTTTTGTTTGTTTGTTTGTTTTTGTTGTTGTTGTTTTCTTTTTTAACCTCGAATGAAAAAAGAGCGAGTGTGAGGCTCTTGCTCAAGTTTTTGTCTCTGGATATCGTGTCACTCATGGTCGTGAAATTGCCGAGTGACTTCATGGGAAATGGACGAGTCTTACTCTCTGGGGGTTCGGTCCCGTCGAAAGAGTTTGCGGTCATTCTGGGTATGGAAGAAGTCCGTTTTTTTGTTGTTGTCGATTTGTTTCATTTTGTTTTTCAACCTCAGATGTCCCACCAAATGAGGGATTCCAGAGTAGAGCCCTGGGGTGGGGCGACTGGACAACCAGAAATCTGGTTAAAAATTGGGGACTAGGGACATGTCAAGCCCATTATGACATCTAATGATCCAGCCACTGAGAGGACTTACTAGAGGACAGGACTCATGCTGAGGGTCACAATGCGTATGTATGCCCTCGTCGCACGCAAGAATGGGCGGGGCCTCAGGGTGAATGCTGTTTTCTCCTACACTGAACGTTGGACAACATGCCAACCACAAGGTTTCTTGCCATGGGTCAGGAAGAGTTCTGATTTCTGCATCACAGTCACCCGTGGGCAGTGATTGGAGATAAGGTCTAGGTTCTGAAGCCTGAAAACTGAGGTAGGAAAAAGATGATGACCTAAGGCCATGACGGGTCTGATGTGCTCAGGGTGCGGTCAGCTGTCTGGGTGTTGGTCAGCAGGTCCGGGCTCAGGTTGTGTCAGACAGTGCATTAGTGCCCAGGTTAGACTATATAATTTGGGTACATTCGAGTGCCGTGTAGGTTTATCTTCATTTAAGCTGCCTGGTCAGCTCATTAGGCAATATATTTTTTCTAGAGGGCAGGCAGAGTGCTTCATTGTTGGTCCGGAATTGCCAAACATGAGGGCTTCGGGGCCAGGAGAGTGAGGACGGAAGTCTGAGAACACAAGCTAGACTTCGGATTCAGGGTGAGGGCACGGCAGGTACCCCCTGCAGATCTGAACCAATATCTCATGAATCTGAAGTCAGGGTGAGGATCCGACGTTGGCTCAGGTTGGAGTTTCTGTGCATGACGGCCCCTTCATGAAGGGAGCGGAATCTCGAGGCCATGGAGATTTTCCACGTTGGGAGATGTGGGATGCCCCCTTCAAGGATTCCTTCTGCGGGACAATTGAGTCCTGTTGGACAGCTCCAGGACATCCCATATGGAATGACTCCAGAGCACCGTTCGAGGATGGATGCCTGGGAAGTCCGCCTCGCCTTCCAATTATCTCCTAGCAACAAGACAGTTTAGATCTAATGGATCTGCGGGAGCAACCGAGGTGGCTGAGTTGAAAGGCACTTTCCAGAGGATGGGTCCTAATGTGTGTTTGTGTCCATGAGGGCCTTGGAATGAAGAGGTGGCACCGGGACCCTGAAGTATTCTCCTAAGCTTTGGCATAGCTCCCATGCACAAGTTTCCTTGTGGAGACGAGATTTGTTCTGATGGGTGCCTCAGGAAATCCACTCTGCTGGTATTGGAATCCAGGCTTTTGAGGAGACATGCCTGTAAACCAACGCAATGGATCCGATAATGGCCTCGGGTCCTGTCTGGTTCAATCTTCTTGGTATGAGTGGAGGTAGATGAGTGGAGGTAGATGCTCAGCTGGTATCAACCGCCCTTTTTTGTCCCGGGCGACCTACACTATTGGGATGGCCTCAGGGACATTGGAGGGTTCTCCTAATTTGTACGATATTTGACAATCGAATGGGCAGAATTCCCATGGATTGGGTGGGGGCAGTCCTAATGTGTGGCTCCAGGGGCCCCAGCCTGGATGGAGTGTGGCCCAGGACTTTGAGGACAGATAAATGAAAACACAAACTCAGCTTAAGTTTGGGGACGTAGGTATGGCACGCCCGATCCACAAACCATGAGAAGATCTCTTCAGGATATGAAGAATGAGCGAGTCTGAGTCTCTTGCTCAGGCTTTTGTCTCTGGATTTTGTTTCCGCGATGTCCGTGGAATGTTGGGGAGGTCTCATGGGCCATGGACGAATCTTCCTCTCTGTGGATTTGGCCCGATCCCAATTGTTTTTCGTCAATCTGTGGGATGGGAGGACTCCTTTCAGGTTTGTTACCTCTGGTGTCCCACCAAAAGAGGAATTCCAAAGCAGAGCCCTGGGGAAGAGTGAATGGACACCCCGAACTGTGGTTAAAAATTGGGGCCTAGGGGCATGGCAAGCCCAATATGCTGTCTCTTCATATAGGCCCTGAGAGGCCTTACCTGAGGACTGGGCTCAGGCTGAGGGTCACAATGTGTGTTTGTGACCAATGTGGCCCACAAGCATGGGCAGGGCCTCATGGGCCACGCTTGTTTCAACTACACTGAACGTTGGACAACATGCCAAGCACAAGGTTTCTTGCCATGGGAAAAGAGTTCTGATTTCTGCATCATTTTCAACCCTGGGCAGTGGTTGGAGATAAGGTCTAGGTTCAGGAGCCTGAAAACCGCAGTTGGGAAGAGATGACGACCTAAGGCCATGGCGGGTGGGATGTGCTCAGTGTGCGGCCAGCTGTCTGGGTGGGACCAGGAGGTCCAGGCTCAGGCTGGGTCAGAAGGGGAAATAGTGCCCAGGTCAGCCTATATGTTTGGGGTACAGCCGAATGGCGTGCAGGTTGATCCTCATTTGGGGTTTCGGGGTAGCCCTGAGGGCAATGTTTTACTTCTGTAGGGCAAGCAGAGTGCGGCATTGTAGTTCTGGATTGCCAAACTGGAGGGCTTGGGGGCCAGTAGTCTGAGGACGGAGTCTGAGAACCCAAGCTAGGCCTAGGTTTCTGGGTGAGGATATGGCAGGCACAATCTACAGACCTCAATAGAGATCTCGTGCATCTGAAGTCAGGGCAAGTATCAGACGATCGCTCAGGTTGGACTTTCTGCCCTGATGGCCCTTTCTTGAAGGGGGTTGGATCACGAGGACATGGGGGTTTTCCCACGATGGGAGTTGTGAGAAGCTCCAAACTGCAAAGATTCTTCTGCAGGACAATTGAGACCTGTTGGTTGGCTCCAGGCCAACGATTCCGAGCAGGGTTCTAAGGATGGATGGCTGGGTAGCCCACCTCGCATTCCAATTGTGTCCAAGCAACAAGACAGGTTAGATCTGCTGGATGTGGGGGGCAACCGAGGAGGCTGAGTTGAAATGGACTCTCCTGTGGATGTGTCCTAATATGTTTTTGTGTCTATGGAGACCTTGGAATGAAGCGGTGGCCCTGGGGCCCTGAAGGTTTCTCCTAAACAGAGGCTTTGACAAGCTCCAACGTGCATGTTTCCCATGTGTAGATGAGATTTGTTCTGATGGGTGAGTCAAGAAACAGCCATATGCTGGTATTGAAATCCAGGCCTCTGAGGAGAGATGCCTGGAAACCAAAGCAATGGATCCGATTAGTGCCTAGGGCCCTGTTCGTTCCTTTTTACCTCTGGGGACATCAGTCTACGGGTCTGTGTGCAGGTAGGTGCTCAGATGGGCTCAGATTGCCCCTGTTTGTCCTGGGAAGCCACAACTATTGGGATGGCCTCAGGGACTTTGGAGGTTATCCTACTAGTAGGGTTGTGGCCATTGGAATGGGCACATACAATTCCCTTGGAGAGGGCAAGTACAGTCCTCAGGTTTGGCTCCAGGGCCCTGAGCCTGTAGGGTGTGTAGGCCAGAGCTGTTTGGACAGTTGTCTGAAAACACAAACTCGGCTTATGTTTTGGGTCATAGGTATGGCAGGACTGATCTACAGACCATGAGGAGAACACTTCGGGATATGAAAAAAGGGCGATTGTGAGGCTCTTGCTCAAGTTTTTGTCTCTGGATATCGTGTCACTCATGGTCGTGAAATTGCTGGGTGACTTCATGGGAAATGGACGAGTCTTACTCTCTGGGGGTTCGGTCCCGACCAAAGAGTTTGCGGTCATTCTGGGGATGGAAGAAGTCCGTTTTTTTGTTGTTGTCGATTTGTTTCATTTTGTTTTTCAACCTCAGATGTCCCACCAAATGAGGGATTCCAGAGTAGAGCCCTGGGGTGGGGCGACTGGACAAAAAGAAATCTTGTTAAAAATTGGGGACTAGGGACATGTCAAGCCCATTATGTCATCTAATGGTCCAGCCACTGAGAGGACTTACTAGAGGACAGGACTCACGCTGAGGTCACAATGCGTGTTTATGCTCTCCTCGCACTCAAGAATGGGCGGGGCCTCAGTGTGAATGCTGTTTTCTCCTACACTGAACGTTGGACAACATGCCAACCACAAGGTTTCTTGCCATGGTTCAGGAAGAGTTCTGATTTCTGCATCACAGTCACCCGTGGGCAGTGATTGGAGATAAGGTCTAGGTTCTGAAGCCTGAAAACTGAGGTAGGGAAGAGATGATGACCTAAGGCCATGGCGGGTCTGATGTGCTCAGGGTGCGGTCAGCTGTCTGGGTGTTGGTCAGCAGGTCCGGGCTCAGGTTGTGTTAGACAGTGCATTAGTGCCCAGGTTAGACTATATAATTTGGGTACATTCGAGTGCCGTGTAGGTTTATCTTCATTTAAGCTGCCTGGTCAGCTCATTAGGCTTATATTTTTTCTAGAGGGCAGGCAGAGTGCTTCATTGTCGGTCCGGAATTGCCAAACTTGAGGGCTTCGGGGCCAGAAGAGTGAGGACGGAAGTCTGAGAACACAAACTAGACTTCGGATTCAGGGAGAGGGCACGGCAGGTACCCACTGCAGATCTGAACCAATATCTCATGCATCTGAAGTCAGGGCGAGGATCCAACGTTGGCTCAGGTTGGAGTTTCTGTGCATGACGGCCCCTTCATGAAGGGAGCGGAATCTCGAGGCCATGGAGGTTTTCCACGTTGGGAGATGTGGGATGCCCCCTTCAAGGATTCCTTCTGCGGGACAATTGAGACCTGTTGGACAGCTCCAGGACATCCCATATGGAATGACTCCAGAGCACCGTTCGAGGATGGATGCCTGGGAAGTCCGCCTCGCCTTCCAATTGTCTCCTAGCAACAAGACAGTTTAGATCTAATGGATCTGCGGGAGCAACCGGGGTGGCTGAGTTGAAATGCACTTTCCAGAGGATGGGTCCTAATGTGTGTTTGGGTCCATGAGGGCCTTGGAATGGGGAGGTGGCACCGGGACCCTGAAGAATTCTCCTAAGCTTTGGCATAGCTCCCATGCACAAGTTTCCTTGTGGAGACGAGATTTGTTCTGATGGGTGCCTCAGGAAATCCCCTCTGCTGGTATTGGAATCCAGGCTTTTGAGGAGGCATGCCTGTAAACCAACGCAATGGATCCGATAATGGCCTCGGGTCCTGTCTGGTTCAATCTTCTTGGTATGAGTGGAGGTAGATGAGTGGAGGTAGATGCTCAGCTGGTATCAACCGCCCTTTTTTTTCCCGGGCGACCTACACTATTGGGATGGCCTCAGGGAATTTGGAGGGTTCTCCTAATTTGTACGATTTTTGACAATGGAATGGGCAGAATTCCCATGGATTGTGTGGGGGCAGTCCTAATGTGTGGCTCCAGGGGCCCCAGCCTGGAGGGAGTGTGGCCCAGGACTTTGAGGACAGAAGACAGAAAACACAAACTCAGCTTAAGTTTGGGGACGTAGGTATGGCACGCCCAATCTACAAACCATGAGAAGAACTCTTCAGGATAAGAAGAATGAGCGAATCTGAGTCGCTTGCTCAGGCTTTTATCTCTGGATTTTGATTCAGCGATGCCCGGGAATGTTGGGGAGGTCTCATGGGCCATGGACGAATCTTCCTCTCTGTGGATTTGGCCCGATCCCAATTGTTTTTCGTCAATCTGTGGGATGGGAGGACTCCTTTCAGGTTTGTTACCTCTGGTGTCCCACCAAAAGAGGAATTCCAAAGCAGAGCCCTGGGGAAGAGTGAAGGGACACACCGAAGTATGGTTAAAAATTGGGGCCTAGGGGCATGGCAAGCCCAATATGCTGTCTCTTCATATAGGCCCTGAGAGGCCTTACCTGAGGACTGGGCTCAGGCTGAGGGTCACAATGTGTGTTTGTGACCAATGTGGCCCGCAAGCATGGGCTGGGCCTCATGGGCCACGCTTGTTTCAACTACACTGAACGTTGGACAACATGCCAACCACAAGGTTTCTTGCCATGGGGAAAGAGTTCTGATTTCTGCATCATTTTCAACCCTGGGCAGTGGTTGGAGATAAGGTCTAGGTTCTGGAGCCTGAAAACCGCAGTTGGGAAGAGATGACGACCTAAGGCCATGGCGGGTCCGATGTGCTCAGTGTGCGGCCAGCTGTCTGGGTGGGACCAGAAGGTCCAGGCTCAGGCTGGGTCAGAAGGGGAAATAGTGCCCAGGTCAGCCTATATGTTTGGGGTACAGCCGAATGGCGTGCAGGTTGATCCTCATTTGGGGTTTCGGGGTAGCCCTGAGGGCAATGTTTTACTTCTGTAGGGCAGGCCGAGTGCGGCTTTGTAGTTCTGGATTGCCCAACTGGAGGGCTTGTGGGCCAGTAGTCTGAGGACGGAGTCCTAGAACCCAAGCTAGGCCTAGGTGTCTGGGTGAGGATATGGCAGGCACAATCTACAGACCTCAATAGAGATCTCGTGCATCTGAAGTCAGGGCAAGGATCAGACGATCGCTCAGGTTGGACTTTCTGCCCTGATGGCCCTTTCTTGAAGGGGGTTGGATCACGAGGACATGGGGGTTTTCCCACGATGGGAGTTGTGAGAAGCTCCAAACTGCAAAGATTCTTCTGCAGGACAATTGAGACCTGTTGGTTGGCTCCAGGCCAACGATTCCGAGCAGGGTTCTAAGGATGGATGGCTGGGTAGCCCACCTCGCATTTCAATTGTCTCCAAGCAACAAGACAGGTTAGATCTGCAGGATGTGGGGGGCAACCGAGGAGGCTGAGATGAAATGGACTCTCCTGTGGATGTGTCCTAATATGTTTTTGTGTCTATGGAGACCTTGGAATGAAGCGGTGGCCTTGGGGCCCTGAGGGGTTCTCCTAAACAGAGGCTTTGACACAGCTCCAACGTGCATGTTTCCCATGTGTAGATGAGATTTGTTCTGATGGGTGAGTCAAGAAACAGCCATATGTTGGTATTGAAATCCAGGCCTCTGAGGAGAGAAGCCTGGAAACCAAAGCAATGGATCCGATTAGTGCCTAGGGGCCTGTTCGTTCCTTTTTACCTCTGGGGACATCAGTCTACGGGTCTGAGTGCAGGTAGGTGCTCAGATGGGCTCAGATTGCCCCTGTTTGTCCTGGGAAACCACAACTATTGGGATGGCCTCAGGGACTTTGGAGGTTATACTATTAGTAGGCTTGTGGCCATTGGAATGGGCACATACAATTCCCTTGGAGAGGGCAAGTACAGTCCTCAGGTTTGGCTCCAGGGCCCTGAGCCTGTAGGGTGTGTAGGCCAGAGCTGTTTGGACAGTTGTCTGAAAACACAAACTCGGCTTATGTTTTGGGTCATAGGTATGGCAGGACTGATCTACAGACCATGAGGAGAACACTTCGGGATATGAGAAAAGGGAGAGTGTGAGGCTCTTGCTCAAGTTTTTGTCTCTGGATATCGTGTCACTCATGGTCGTGAAATTGCCGGGTGACTTCATGGGAAATGGACGAGTCTTACTCTCTGGGGGTTCGGTCACGTCCAAAGAGTTTGGGGTCACTCTGGGGATGGAAGAAGTCCGTTTTTTTGTTGTTGTTGTCGATTTGTTTCATTTTGTTTTTCAACCTCAGATGTCCCACCAAATGAGGGATTCCAGAGTAGAGCCCTGGGGTGGGGCGACTGGACAACCAGAAATCTGATTAAAAATTGGGGACTAGGGACAGGTCAAGCCCATTATGACATCTAATGGTCCAGCCACTGAGAGGACTTACTAGAGGACAGGACTCACGCTGAGGTCACAATGCGTGTTTATGCTCTCGTCGCACTCAAGAATGGGCGGGGCCTCAGGGTGAATGCTGTTTTCTCCTACACTGAACGTTGGACAACATGCCAACCACAAGGTTTCTTGCCATGGGTCAGGAAGAGTTCTGATTTCTGCATCACAGTCACCCGTGGGCAGTGATTGGAGATAAGGTCTAGGTTCTGAAGCCTGAAAACTGAGGTAGGGAAGAGATGATGACCTAAGTCCATGGCGGGTCTGATGTGCTCAGGGTGCGCTCAGCTGTCTGGGTGTTGGTCAGCAGGTCCGGGCTCAGGTTGTGACAGACAGTGCATTAGTGCCCAGGTTAGACTATATAATTTGGGTACATTCGAGTGCCGTGTAGGTTTATCTTCATTTAATCTGCCTGGTCAGCTCATTAGGCAATATATTTTTTCTAGAGGGCAGGCACAGTGCTTCATTGTCGTTCGGAATTGCCAAACATGAGGGCTTCGGGGCCAGGAGAGTGCGTACGGAAGTCTGAGAACACAAGCTAGACTTCGGATTCACGATGAGGGCACGGGAGGTACCCCCTGCAGATCTGAACCAATATCTCATGCATCTGAAGTCAGGGCGAGGATCCGACGTTGGCTCAGGTTGGAGTTTCTGTGCATGATGGCCCCTTCATGAAGGGAGCGGAATCTCGAGGCCATGGAGGTTTTCCACGTTGGGAGATGTGGGATGCCCCCTTCAAGGATTCCTTCTGCGGGACAATTGAGACCTGTTGGACAGCTCCAGGACATCCCATATGGAATGACTCCAGAGCACCGTTCGAGGATGGATGCCTGGGAAGTCCGCCTCGCCTTCCAATTGTCTCCTAGCAACAAGACAGTTTAGATCTAATGGATCTGCGGGAGCAACCGGGTTGGTTGAGTTGAAATGCACTTTCCAGAGGATGGGTCCTAATGCGTGTTTGTGTCCATGAGGGCCTTGGAATGGGGAGGTGGCACCGGGACCCTGAAGTATTCTCCTAAGCTTTGGCATATTTAACAAGCACAAGTTTCCTTGTGGAGACGAGATTTGTTCTGATGGGTGCCTCAGGAATTCCCCTCTGCTGTTATTGGAATCCAGGCTTTTGAGGAGACATGCCTGTAAACCAAAGCAATGGATCCGATAATGGCCTCGAGTCCTGTCTGGTTCAATCTTCTTGGTATGAGTGGAGGTAGATGAGTGGAGGTAGATGCTCAGCTGGTATCAACCGCCCTTTTTCGTCCCGGGCGACCCTCACTATTGGGATAGCCTCAGGGAATTTGGAGGGTTCTCCTAATTTGTACGATTTTTGACAATGGAATGGGCAGAATTCCCATGGATTGTGTGGGGGCAGTCCTAATGTGTGGCTCCAGGGGCCCCAGCGTGGAGGGATTTTGGCCCAGGACTTTGAGGACAGAAGACTGAAAACAGAAACTCAGCTTAAGTTTGGGGACGTAGGTATGGCACGCCCGATCTACAAACCATGAGAAGAACTCTTCAGGATATGAAGAATGAGCGAGTCTGAGTCGCTTGCTCAGGCTTTTGTCTCTGGATTTTGTTTCAGCGATGGCCGTGGAATGTTGGGGAGGTCTCATGGGCCATGGACGAATCTTCCTCTCTGTCGATTTGGCCCGATCCCAATTGTTTTTCGTCAGTCTGTGGGATGGGAGGACTCCTTTCAGGTTTGTTACCTCAGGTGTCCCACCAAAAGAGGAATTCCAAAGCAGAGCCCTGGGGAAGAGTGAAGGGACAACCCGAACTATGGTTAAAAATTGGGGCCAAGGGGCATGGCAAGCCCAATATGCTGTCTCTTCATATAGGCCCTGAGAGGCCTTACCTGAGGACTGGGCTCAGGCTGAGGGTCACAATGTGTGTTTGTGACCAATGTGGCCCGCAAGCATGGGCTGGGCCTCATGGGCCACGCTTGTTTCAACTACACTGAATGTTGGACAACATGCCAAGCACAAGGTTTCTTGCCATGGGGAAAGAGTTCTGATTTCTGCGTCATTTTCAACCCTGCGCAGTGGTTGGAGATAAGGTCTATGTTCTGGAGCCTGAAAACCGCAGTTGGGAAGAGATGACGACCTAAGGCCATGGCGGGTCCGATGTGCTCAGTGTGCGGCCAGCTGTCTGGGTGGGACCAGGAGGTCCAGGCTCAGGCTGGGTCAGAAGGGGAAATAGTGCCCAGGTCAGTCTATATGTTTGGGGTACAGCCGAATGGCGTGCAGGTTGATCCTCATTTGGGGTTTCGGGGTAGCCCTGAGGGCAATGTTTTACTTCTGTAGGGCAGGCAGAGTGCGGCATGGTAGTTCTGGATTGCCCAACTGGAGGGCTTGTGGGCCAGTAGTCTGAGGACGGAGTCTGAGAACCCAAGCTAGGCCTAGGTTTCTGGGTGAGGATATGGCAGGCACAATCTACAGACATCCATAGAGATCTCGTGCATCTGAAGTCAGGGCAAGGATCAGACGATCGCTCAGGTTGGACTTTCTGCCCTGATGGCCCTTTCTTGAAGGGGGTTGCATCACGAGGACATGGGGGTTTTCCCACGATGGGAGTTGTGAGAATCTCCAAACTGCAAAGATTCTTCTGCAGGACAATTGAGACCTGTTGGTTGGCTCCAGGCCAACGATTCCGAGCAGGGTTCTAAGGATGGATGGCTGGGTAGCCCACCTCGCATTCCAATTGTCTCCAAGCAACAAGACAGGTTAGATCTGCTGGATGTGGGGGGCAACCGAGGAGGCTGAGTTGAAATGGACTCTCCTGTGGATGTGTCCTAATATGTTTATGTGTCTATTGAGACCTTGGAATGAAGCGGTGGCCCTGGGGCCCTGAAGGGTTCTCCTAAACAGAGGCTTTGACACAGCTCCAACGTGCATGTTTCCCATGTGTAGATGAGATTTGTTCTGATGGGTGAGTCAAGAAACAGCCATATGCTGGTATTGAAATCCAGGCCTCTGAGGAGAGATGCCTGGAAACCAAAGCAATGGATCCGATTAGTGCCTAGGGGCCTGTTCGTTCCTTTGTACCTCTGGGGACATCAGTCTACGGGTCTGAGTGCAGGTAGGTGCTCAGATGGGCTCAGATTGCCCCTGTTTGTCCTGGGAAGCCACAACTATTGGGATGGCCTCAGGGACTTTGGAGGTTATCCTATTAGTAGGGTTGTGGCCATTGGAATGGGCATATATAATTCCCTGGGAGAGGGCAAGTACAGTCCTCAGGTTTGGCTCCAGGGCCCTGAGCCTGTAGGGAGTGTAGGCCAGAGCTGTTTGGACAGTTGTCTGAAAACACAAACTCGGCTTATGTTTTGGGTCATAGGTATGGCAGGACTGATCTACAGACCATGAGGAGAACACTTCGGGATATGAAAAAAGGGCGAGTGTGAGGCTCTTGCTCAAGTTTTTGTCTCTGGATATCGTGTCACTCATGGTCGTGAAATTGCCGGGTGACTTCATGGGAAATGGACGAGTCTTACTCTCTGGGGGTTCGGTCCCGTCCAAAGAGTTTGGGGTCATTCTGGGGATGGAAGAAGTCCGTTTTTTTGTTGTTGTCGATTTGTTTCATTTTGTTTTTCAACCTCAGATGTCCCACCAAATGAGGGATTCCAGAGTAGAGCCCTGGGGTGGGGCGACTGGACAAAAAGAAATCTTGTTAAAAATTGGGGACTAGGGACATATCAAGCCCATTATGACATCTAATGGTCCAGCCACTGAGAGGACTTACTAGAGGACAGGACTCACGCTGAGGTCACAATGCGTGTTTATGCTCTCATCGCACTCAGGAATGGACGGGGCCTCAGGGTGAATGCTGGTTTCTCCTACACTGAACGTTGGACAACATGCCAACCACAAAGTTTCTTGCCATGGGTCAGGAAGAGTTCTGATTTCTGCATCACAGTCACCCGTGGGCAGTGATTGGAGATAAGGTCTAGGTTCTGAAGCCTGAAAACTGAGGTAGGGAAGAGATGATGACCTAAGGCCAGGGCGGGTCTGATGTGCTCAGGGTGCGGTCAGCTGTCTGGGTGTTGGTCAGCAGGTCCGTGCTCAGGTTGTGTCAGACAGTGCATTAGTGCCCAGGTTAGACTATATAATTTGGGTACATTCGAGTGCCGTGTAGGTTTATCTTCATTTAAGCTGCCTGGTCAGCTCATTAGGCAATATATTTTTTCTAGAGGGCAGGCAGAGTGCTTCATTGTCGGTCCGGAATTGCCAAACATGAGGGCTTCGGGGCCAGGAGAGTGAGGACGGAAGTCTGAGAACACAAGCTAGACTTCGGATTCAGGGTGAGGGCACGGCAGGTACCCCCTGCAGATCTGAACCAATATCTCATGCATCTGAAGTCAGGGCGAGGATCCGACGTTGGCTCAGGTTGGAGTTTCTGTGCATGACGGCCCCTTCATGAAGGGAGCGGAATCTCGAGGCCATGGATGTTTTCCACGTTGGGAGATATGGGATGCCCCCTTCAAGGATTCCTTCTGCGGGACAATTGAGTCCTGTTGGACAGCTCCAGGAAATCCCATATGGAATGACTCCAGAGCACCATTCGAGGATGGATGCCTGGGAAGTCCGCCTCGCCTTCCAATTGTCTCCTAGCAACAAGACAGTTTAGATCTAATGGATCTGCGGGAGCAACCGGGGTGGCTGAGTTGAAATGCACTTTCCAGAGGATGGGTCCTAACGTGTGTTTGTGTCCATTAGGGCCTTGGAATGGGGAGGTGGCACCGGGACCCTGAAGTATTCTCCTAAGCTTTGGCATAGCTGCCATGCACAAGTTTCCTTGTGGAAACGAGATTTGATCTGATGGGTGCCTCAGGAAATCCCCTCTGCTGGTATTGGAATCCAGGCTTTTGAGGAGACATGCCTGTAAACCAAAGCAATGGATCCGATAATGGCCTTGGGTCCTGTCTGGTTCAATCTTCTTGGTATGAGTGGAGGTAGATGAGTGGAGGTAGATGCTCAGCTGGTATCAACCGCCCTTTTTTGTCCCGGGCGACCTACACTATTGGGATGGCCTCAGGGACTTTGGAGGTTTCTCCTAATTTGTACGATTTTTGACAATGGAATGGGCAGAATTCCCATGGATTGGGTGGGGGCAGTCCTAATGTGTGGCTCCAGGGGCCCCAGCCTGGAGGGAGTGTGGCCCAGGACTTTGACGACAGAAGACTGAAAACACAAACTCAGCTTAAGTTTGGGGACGTAGGTATGGCACGCCCGATCTACAAACCATGAGAAGAACTCTTCAGGATATGAAGAATGAGCGAGTCTGAGTCGCTTGCTCAGGCTTTTGTCTCTGGATTTTGTTTCAGCGATGGCCGTGGAATGTTGGGGAGGTCTCATGGGCCATGGACGAATCTTCCTCTCTGTGGATTTGGCGCGATCCCAATTGTTTTTCGTCAATCTGTTGGATGGGAGGACTCTTTCAGGTTTGTTACCTCTGGTGTCCCTCCAAAAGAGGAATTCCAAAGCAGAGCCCTGGGGAAGAGTGAAGGGACACCCCGAACTATGGTTAAATATTGGGGTCTAGGGGCATGGCAAGCCCAATATGCTGTCTCTTCATATAGGCCCTGAGAGGCCTTACCTGAGGACTGGGCTCAGGCTGAGGGTCACATTGTGTGTTTGTGACCAATGTGGACCGCAAGCATGGGTTAAGCCTCATGGGCCATGCTTGTTTCAACTACACTGAACGTTGGACAACATGCCAAGCACAAGGTTTCTTGCCATGGGGAAAGAGTTCTGATTTCTGCATCGTTTTCAACCCTGGGCAGTGTTTGGAGATAAGGTCTAGGTCCTGGAGCCTGAAAACCGCAGTTGGAAAGAGATGACGACCTAAGGCCATGGCGGGTCCGATGTGCTCAGTGTGCGGCCAGCTGTCTGGGTGGGACCAGGAGGTCCAGGCTCAGGCTGGGTCAGAAGGGGAAATAGTGCCCAGGTCAGCCTCTATGTTTGGGGTACAGCCGAATGGCGTGCAGGTTGATCCTCATTTGGAGTTTCGGGGTAGCCCTGAGGGCAATGTTTTACTTCTGTAGGGCAGGCAGAGTGCGGCATTGTAGTTCTGGATTGCCAAACTGGAAGGCTTGTGGGCCAGTAGTCTAAGGACGGAGTCTGAGAACCCAAGCCAAGCCTAGGTTTCTGGGTGAGGATATGGCAGGCACAATCTACAGACGTCAATCGAGATCTCGTGCATCTGAAGTCCGGGTAAGGATCAGACGTTCGCTCAGGTTGGATTTTCTGCCCTGATGGTCCTTTCTTGAAGGGGGTTGGATCACGAGGACATGGGGGTTTTCCCACGATGGGAGTTGTGAGAAGCTCCAAACTGCAAAGATTCCTCTGCAGGACAATTGAGACCTGTTGGTTGGCTCCAGGCCAACGATTCCGAGCAGGGTTCTAAGGATGGATGGATGGGTAGCCCACCTCGCATTCCAATTGTCTCCAAGCAACAAGACAGGTTAGATCTGCTGGATGTGGGGGGCAACCGAGGAGACTGAGTTGATATGGACTCTCCTGTGGATGTATCCTAATATGTTTTTGTGTCTATGGAGACCTTGGAATGAAGCGGTGGCCCTGGGGCCCTGAAGGGTTCTCCTAAACAGAGGCTTTGACACGGCTCCAACGTGCATGTTTCCCATGTGTAGATGAGATTTGTTCTGATGGGTGAGTCAAGAAACAGCCATATGCTGGTATTGAAATCCAGGCCTCTGAGGAGAGTTTCCTGGAAAACAAAGCAATGGATCCGATTAGTTCCTAGGGGCCTGTTCGTTCCTTTTTACCTCTGGGGACATCATTCTACGGGTCTGAGTGCAGGTAGGTGCTCAGATGGGCTCAGATTGCCCCTGTTTGTCCTGGGAAGCCACAACTATTGCGATGGCCTCAGGGACTTTGGAGGTTATCCTATTAGTAGGGTTGTGGCCATTGGAATGGGCACATACAATTCCCTTGGAGAGGGCAAGTACAGTCCTCAGGTTTGGCTCCAGGGCCCTGAGCCTGTAGGGTGTGTAGGCCAGAGCTGTTTGGACAGTTGTCTGAAAACACAAACTCGGCTTATGTTTTGGGTCATAGGTATGGCAGGACTGATCTACAGACCATGAGGAGAACACTTCGGGATATGAAAAAAGGGCGAGTGTGAGGATCTTGCTCAAGTTTTTGTCTCTGGATATCGTGTCACTCATGGTCGTGAAATTGCCGGGTGACTTCATGGGAAATGGACGAGTCTTACTCTCTGGGGGTTCGGTCCCGTCCAAAGAGTTTGGGGTCATTCTGGAGATGGAAGAAGTCCGTTTTTTTGTTGTTGTTGTCGATTTGTTTCATTTTGTTTTTCAACCTCAGATGTCCCACCAAATGAGGGATTCCAGTGTAGAGCCCTGGGGTGGGGCGACTGGACAACCAGAAATCTGGTTAAAAATTGGGGACTAGGGACATGTCAAGCCCATTATGACATCTAATGGTCCAGCCACTGAGAGGACTTACTAGAGGACAGGACTCACGCTGAGGTCACAATGCGTGTTTATGCACTCTTCGCACTCAAGAATGGGCGGGGCCTCAGGGTGAATGCTGGTTTCTCCTACACTGAACGTTGGACAACATGCCAACCACAAGGTTTCTTGCCATGGGTCAGAGAGTGTCACAGTCACCCGTGGGCAGTGATTGGAGATAAGGTCTAGGTTCTGAAGCCTGAAAACTGAGGTAGGGAAGAGATGATGACCTAAGGCCAGGGCGGGTCTGATGTGCTCAGGGTGCGGTCAGCTGTCTGGGTGTTGGTCAGCAGGTCCGGGCTCAGGTTGTGTCAGACAGTGCATTAGTGCCCAGGTTAGACTATATAATTTGGGTACATTCGAGTGCCGTGTAGGTTTATCTTCATTTAAGCTGCCTGGTCAGCTCATTAGGCAATATATTTTTTCTAGAGGGCAGGCAGAGTGCTTCATTGTCGGTCCGGAATTGCCAAACATGAGGGCTTCGGGGCCAGGAGAGTGAGGACGGAAGTCTGAGAACACAAGCTAGACTTCGGATTCAGGGTGAGGGCACGGCAGGTACCCCCTGCAGATCTGAACCAATATCTCATGCATCTGAAGTCAGGGCGAGGATCCGACGTTGGCTCAGGTTGGAGTTTCTGTGCATGACGGCCCCTTCATGAAGAGAGCGGAATCTCGAGGCCATGGAGGTTTTCCACGTTGGGAGATGTGGGATGCCCCCTTCAAGGATTCCTTCTGCGGGACAATTGAGACCTGTTGGACAGCTCCAGGACATCCCATATGGAATGACTCCAGAGCACCATTCGAGGATGGATGCCTGGGAAGTCCGCCTCGCCTTCCAATTGTCTCCTAGCAACAAGACAGTTTAGATCTAATGGATCTGCGGGAGCAACCGGGGTGGCTGAGTTGAAATGCACTTTCCAGAGGATGGGTCCTAACGTGTGTTTGTGTCCATGAGGGCCTTGGAATGGGGAGGTGGCACCGGGACCCTGAAGTATTCTCCTAAGCTTTGGCATAGCTGCCATGCACAAGTTTCCTTGTGGAGACGAGATTTGTTCTGATGGGTGCCTCAGGAAAACCCCTCTGCTGGTATTGGAATCCAGACTTTTGAGGAGACATGCCTGTAAACCAAAGCAATGGATCCGATAATGGCCTCGGGTCCTGTCTGGTTCAATCTTCTTGGTATGAGTGGAGGTAGATGAGTGGAGGTAGATGCTCAGCCGGTATCAATCGCCCTTTTTTGTCCCGGGCGACCTACACTATTGGGATGGCCTAAGGCTGGAGGGTTCTCCTAATTTGTACGATTTTTGACAATGGAATGGGCAGAATTCCCATGGATTGGGTGGGGGCAGTCCTAATGTGTGGCTCCAGGGGCCCCAGCCTGGAGGGAGTGTGGCCCAGGACTTTGACGACAGAAGACTGAAAACACAAACTCAGCTTAAGTTTGGGGACGTAGGTATGGCACGCCCGATCTACAAACCATGAGAAGAAATATTCAGGATATGAAGAATGAGCGAGTCTGAGTCGCTTGCTCAGGCTTTTGTCTCTGGATTTTGTTTCAGCGATGGCCGTGGAATGTTGGGGAGGTCTCATGGGCCATGGACGAATCTTCCTCTCTGTGGATTTGGCGCGATCCCAATTGTTTTTCGTCAATCTGTGGGATGGGAGGACTCCTTTCAGGTTTGTTACCTCTAGTGTCCCACCAAAAGAGGAATTCCAAAGCAGAGCCCTGGGGAATAGTGAAGGGACACACCGAACTATGGTTAAAATTTGGGGCCTAGGGGCATGGCAAGCCCAATATGCTGTCTCTTCATATAGGCCCTGAGAGGCCTTACCTGAGGACTGGGCTCAGGCTGAGGGTCACAATGTGTGTTTGTGACCAATGTGGCCCGCAAGCATGGGCTGGGCCTCATGGGCCACGCTTGTTTCAACTACACTGAACGTTGGACAACATGCCAAGCACAAGGTTTCTTGCCATGGGGAAAGAGTTCTGATTTCTGCATCATTTTCAACCCTGGGCAGTGGTTGGAGATAAGGTCTAGGTTCTGGAGCCTGAAAACCGCAGTTGGGAAGAGATGACGACCTAAGGCCATGGCGGGCCCGATGTGCTCAGTGTGCGGCCAGCTGTCTGGGTGGGACCAGGAGGTCCAGGCTCAGGCTGGGTCAGAAGGGGAAATAGTGCCCAGGTCAGCCTATATGTTCGGGGTACAGATGATTGGCGTGCAGGTTGATCCTCATTTGGGGTTTCGGGGTAGCCCTGAGGGCAATGTTTTACTTCTGTAGGGCAGGCAGAGTGCGGCATTGTAGTTCTGGATTGCCCAACTGGAGGGCTTGTGGGCCAGTAGTCTGAGGACGGAGTCTGAGAACCCAAGCTAGGCCTAGGTTTCTGGGTGAGGATATGGCAGGCACAATCTACAGACCTCAATCGAGATCTCGTGCATCTGAAGTCAGGGCAAGGATCAGACGATCGCACAGGTTGGACTTTCTGCCCTGATGGCCCTTTCCTGAAGGGGGTTGGATCACGAGGACATGGGGGTTTTCCCACGATGGGAGTTGTGAGAAGCTCCAAACTGCAAAGATTCTTCTGCAGGACAATTGAGACCTGTTGGTTGGCTCCAGGCCAACGATTCCGAGCAGGGTTCTAAGGATGGATGGCTGGGTAGCCCACCTCGCATTTCAATTGTCTCCAAGCAACAAGACAGGTTAGATCTGCAGGATGTGGGGGGCAACCGAGGAGGCTGAGATGAAATGGACTCTCCTGTGGATGTGTCCTAATATGTTTTTGTGTCTATGGAGACCTTGGAATGAAGCGGTGGCCTTGGGGCCCTGAGGGGTTCTCCTAAACAGAGGCTTTGACACAGCTCCAACGTGCATGTTTCCCATGTGTAGATGAGATTTGTTCTGATGGGTGAGTCAAGAAACAGCCATATGCTGGTATTGAAATCCAGGCCTCTGAGGAGAGTTTCCTGGAAACCAAAGCAATGGATCCGATTAGTGCCTAGGGTCCTGTTCGTTCCTTTTTACCTCTGGGGACATCAGTCTACGGGTCTGCGTGCAGGTAGTTGCTCAGATGGGCTCAGATTGCCCCCTGTTTGTCCTGGGAAGCCACAACTATTGCGATGGCCTCAGGGACTTTGGAGGTTATCCTATTAGTAGGGTTGTGGCCATTGGAATGGGCACATACAATTCCCTTGGAGAGGGCAAGTACAGTCCTCAGGTTTGGCTCCAGGGCCCTGAGCCTGTAGGGTGTGTAGGCCAGAGCTGTTTGGACAGTTGTCTGAAAACACAAACTCGGCTTATGTTTTGGGTCATAGGTATGGCAGGACTGATCTACATACCATGAGGAGAACACTTCGGGATATGAAAAAAGGGCGAGTGTGAGGCTCTTGCTCAAGTTTTTGTCTCTGGATATCGTGTCACTCATGGTCGTGAAATTGCCGGGTGACTTCATGGGAAATGGACGAGTCTTACTCTCTGGGGGTTCGGTCCCGTCCAAAGAGTTTGCGGTCATTCTGGGGATGGAAGAAGTCCGTTTTTTTGTTGTTGTTGTCGATTTGTTTCATTTTGTTTTTCAACCTCAGATGTCCCACCTAATGAGGGATTCCAGAGTAGAGCCCTGGGGTGGGGCGACTGGACAACCAGAAATCTGGTTAAAAATTGGGGACTAGGGACATGTCAAGCCCATTATGACATCTACTGGTCCAGCCACTGAGAGGACTTACTAGAGGACAGGACTCACGCTGAGGTCACAATGCGTGTTTATGCTCTCCTCGCACTCAAGAATGGGCGGGGCCTCAGGGTGAATGCTGTTTTCTCCTACACTGAACGTTGGACAACATGCCAACCACAAGGTTTCTTGCCATGGGTCAGGAAGAGTTCTGATATCTGCATCACAGTCACCCGTGGGCAGTAATTGGAGATAAGGTCTAGGTTCTGAAGCCTGAAAACTGAGGTAGGGAAGAGATGATGACCTAAGGCCAGGGCGGGTCTTTTGTGCTCAGCGTGCGGTCATCTGTCTGGGTGTTGGTCAGCAGGTCCGGCCTCAGGTTGTGTCAGACAGTGCATTAGTGCCCAGGTTAGACTATATAATTTGGGTACATTCCAGTGCCGTGTAGGTTTGTCTTCATTTAAGCTGCCCGGTCAGCTCATTAGGCAATATATTTTTTCTAGAGGGCAGGCAGAGTGCTTCATTGTCGGTCCAGAATTGCCAAACATGAGGGCTTCGGGGCCAGGAGAGTGAGGACGGAAGTCTGAGAACACAAGACTTCGGATTCAGGGTGAGGGCACGGCAGGTACCCCCTGCAGATCTGAACCAATATCTCATGCATCTGAAGTCAGGTCGAGGATCCGACGTTGGCTCAGGTTGGAGTTTCTGTGCATGACGGCCCCTTCATGAAGGGAGCGAAATCTCGAGGCCATGGAGGTTTTCCACGTTGGGAGATGTGGGATGCCCCCTTCAAGGATTCCTTCTGCGGGACAATTGAGACCTGTTGGACAGCTCCAGGACATCCCATATGGATTGGCTCCAGAGCACCATTCGAGGATGGATGCCTGGGAAGTCCGCCTCGCCTTCCAATTGTCTCCTAGCAACAAGACAGTTTAGATCTAATGGCTCTGCGGGAGCAACCGGGGTGGCTGAGTTGAAATGCACTTTCCAGAGGATGGGTCCTAACGTGTGTTTGTGTCCATGAGGGCCTTGGAATGGGGAGGTGGCACCGGGACCCTGAAGTATTCTCCTAAGCTTTGGCATAGCTGCCATGCACAAGTTTCCTTGTGGAGACGAGATTTGTTCTGATGGGTGCCTCAGGAAAACCCCTCTGCTGGTATTGGAATCCAGGCTTTTGAGGAGACATGCCTGTAAACCAAAGCAATGGATCCGATAATGGCCTCGGGTCCTGTCTGGTTCAATCTTCTTGGTATGAGTGGAGGTAGATGAGTGGAGGTAGATGCTCAGCCGGTATCAATCGCCCTTTTTTGTCCCGGGCGACCTACACTATTGGGATGGCCTAAGGCTGGAGGGTTCTCCTAATTTGTACGATTTTTGACAATGGAATGGGCAGAATTCCCATGGATTGGGTGGGGGCAGTCCTAATGTGTGGCTCCAGGGGCCCCGGCCTGGAGGGAGTGTGGCCCAGGACTTTGACGACAGAAGACTGAAAACACAAACTCAGCTTAAGTTTGGGGACGTAGGTATGGCACGCCCGATCTACAAACCATGAGAAGAAATATTCAGGATATGAAGAATGAGCGAGTCTGAGTCGCTTGCTCAGGCTTTTGTCTCTGGATTTTGTTTCAGCGATGGCCGTGGAATGTTGGGGAGGTCTCATGGGCCATGGACGAATCTTCCTCTCTGTGGATTTGGCGCGATCCCAATTGTTTTTCGTCAATCTGTGGGATGGGAGGACTCCTTTCAGGTTTGTTACCTCTAGTGTCCCACCAAAAGAGGAATTCCAAAGCAGAGCCCTGGGGAATAGTGAAGGGACACACCGAACTATGGTTAAAATTTGGGGCCTAGGGGCATGGCAAGCCCAATATGCTGTCTCTTCATATAGGCCCTGAGAGGCCTTACCTGAGGACTGGGCTCAGGCTGAGGGTCACAATGTGTGTTTGTGACCAATGTGGCCCGCAAGCATGGGCTGGGCCTCATGGGCCACGCTTGTTTCAACTACACTGAACGTTGGACAACATGCCAAGCACAAGGTTTCTTGCCATGGGGAAAGAGTTCTGATTTCTGCATCATTTTCAACCCTGGGCAGTGGTTGGAGATAAGGTCTAGGTTCTGGAGCCTGAAAACCGCAGTTGGGAAGAGATGACGACCTAAGGCCATGGCGGGCCCGATGTGCTCAGTGTGCGGCCAGCTGTCTGGGTGGGACCAGGAGGTCCAGGCTCAGGCTGGGTCAGAAGGGGAAATAGTGCCCAGGTCAGCCTATATGTTCGGGGTACAGATGATTGGCGTGCAGGTTGATCCTCATTTGGGGTTTCGGGGTAGCCCTGAGGGCAATGTTTTACTTCTGTAGGGCAGGCAGAGTGCGGCATTGTAGTTCTGGATTGCCCAACTGGAGGGCTTGTGGGCCAGTAGTCTGAGGACGGAGTCTGAGAACCCAAGCTAGGCCTAGGTTTCTGGGTGAGGATATGGCAGGCACAATCTACAGACCTCAATCGAGATCTCGTGCATCTGAAGTCAGGGCAAGGATCAGACGATCGCACAGGTTGGACTTTCTGCCCTGATGGCCCTTTCCTGAAGGGGGTTGGATCACGAGGACATGGGGGTTTTCCCACGATGGGAGTTGTGAGAAGCTACAAACTGCAAAGATTCTTCTGCAGGACAATTGAGACCTGTTGGTTGGCTCCAGGCCAACGATTCCGAGCAGGGTTCTAAGGATGGATGGCTGGGTAGCCCACCTCGCATTCCAATTGTCTCCAAGCAACAAGACAGGTTAGATCTGCTGGATGTGGGGGGCAACCGAGGAGGCTGAGTTGAAATGGACTCTCCTGTGGATGTGTCCTAATATGTTTTTGTGTCTATGGAGACCTTGGAATGAAGCGGTGGCCCTGGGGCCCTGAAGGGTTCTCCTAAGCAGAGGCTTTGACACAGCTCCAACGTGCATGTTTCCCATGTGTAGATGAGATTTGTTCTGATGGGTGAGTCAAGAAACAGCCATATGCTGGTATTGAAATCCAGGCCTCTGAGGAGAGTTTCCTGGAAACCAAAGCAATGGATCCGATTAGTGCCTAGGGTCCTGTTCGTTCCTTTTTACCTCTGGGGACATCAGTCTACGGGTCTGCGTGCAGGTAGTTGCTCAGATGGGCTCAGATTGCCCCCTGTTTGTCCTGGGAAGCCACAACTATTGCGATGGCCTCAGGGACTTTGGAGGTTATCCTATTAGTAGGGTTGTGGCCATTGGAATGGGCACATACAATTCCCTTGGAGAGGGCAAGTACAGTCCTCAGGTTTGGCTCCAGGGCCCTGAGCCTGTAGGGTGTGTAGGCCAGAGCTGTTTGGACAGTTGTCTGAAAACACAAACTCGGCTTATGTTTTGGGTCATAGGTATGGCAGGACTGATCTACAGACCATGAGGAGAACACTTCGGGATATGAAAAAAGGGCGAGTGTGAGGCTCTTGCTCAAGTTTTTGTCTCTGGATATCGTGTCACTCATGGTCGTGAAATTGCCGGGTGACTTCATGGGAAATGGACGAGTCTTACTCTCTGGGGGTTCGGTCCCGTCCAAAGAGTTTGCGGTCATTCTGGGGATGGAAGAAGTCCGTTTTTTTGTTGTTGTTGTCGATTTGTTTCATTTTGTTTTTCAACCTCAGATGTCCCACCTAATGAGGGATTCCAGAGTAGAGCCCTGGGGTGGGGCGACTGGACAACCAGAAATCTGGTTAAAAATTGGGGACTAGGGACATGTCAAGCCCATTATGACATCTACTGGTCCAGCCACTGAGAGGACTTACTAGAGGACAGGACTCACGCTGAGGTCACAATGCGTGTTTATGCTCTCCTCGCACTCAAGAATGGGCGGGGCCTCAGGGTGAATGCTGTTTTCTCCTACACTGAACGTTGGACAACATGCCAACCACAAGGTTTCTTGCCATGGGTCAGGAAGAGTTCTGATATCTGCATCACAGTCACCCGTGGGCAATAATTGGAGATAAGGTCTAGGTTCTGAAGCCTGAAAACTGAGGTAGGGAAGAGATGATGACCTAAGGCCAGGGCGGGTCTTTTGTGCTCAGCGTGCGGTCATCTGTCTGGGTGTTGGTCAGCAGGTCCGGCCTCAGGTTGTGTCAGACAGTGCATTAGTGCCCAGGTTAGACTATATAATTTGGGTACATTCCAGTGCCGTGTAGGTTTGTCTTCATTTAAGCTGCCCGGTCAGCTCATTAGGCAATATATTTTTTCTAGAGGGCAGGCAGAGTGCTTCATTGTCGGTCCAGAATTGCCAAACATGAGGGCTTCGGGGCCAGGAGAGTGAGGACGGAAGTCTGAGAACACAAGACTTCGGATTCAGGGTGAGGGCACGGCAGGTACCCCCTGCAGATCTGAACCAATATCTCATGCATCTGAAGTCAGGTCGAGGATCCGACGTTGGCTCAGGTTGGAGTTTCTGTGCATGACGGCCCCTTCATGAAGGGAGCGAAATCTCGAGGCCATGGAGGTTTTCCACGTTGGGAGATGTGGGATGCCCCCTTCAAGGATTCCTTCTGCGGGACAATTGAGACCTGTTGGACAGCTCCAGGACATCCCATATGGATTGGCTCCAGAGCACCATTCGAGGATGGATGCCTGGGAAGTCCGCCTCGCCTTCCAATTGTCTCCTAGCAACAAGACAGTTTAGATCTAATGGCTCTGCGGGAGCAACCGGGGTGGCTGAGTTGAAATGCACTTTCCAGAGGATGGGTCCTAATGTGTGTTTGTGTCCATGAGGGCCTTGGAATGGGGAGGTGGCACCGGGACACTAAAGTATTCTCCTAAGCTTTGGCATAGCTCCCATGCACAAGTTTCCTTGTGGAGACGAGATTTGTTCTGATGGGTGCCTCAGGAAAACCCCTCTGCTGGTATTGAAATCCAGGCTTTTGAAGAGACATGCCTGTAAACCAAAGCAATGGATCCGATAATGGCCTCGGGTCCTGTCTGGTTCAATCTTCTTGGTATGAGTGGAGGTAGATGAGTGGAGGAAGATGCTCAGCAGGTATCAACAGCCCTTTTTGTCCCGGGCGATCTACACTATTGGGATGGCCTCAGGGACTTTGGAGGGTTCTCCTAATTTGTACGATTTTTGACAATGGAATGGGCAGAATTCCCATGGATTGGGTCGGGGCAGTCCTAATGTGTGGCTCCAGGGGCCCCAGCCTGGAGGGAGTGTGGCCCAGGACTTTGAGGACAGAAGACTGAAAACACAAACTCAGCTTAAGTTTGGGGACGTAGGTATGGCACGCCCGATCTACAAACCATGAGAAGAACTCTTCAGGATATGAAGAATGAGCGAGTCTGAGTCGCTTGCTCAGGCTTTTGTCTCTGGATTTTGTTTCAGCGATGGCCGTGGAATGTTGGGGAGGTCTCATGGGCCATGGACGAATCTTCCTCTCTGTGTATTTGGCCCGATCCCAATTGTTTTTCGTCCATCTGTGGGATGGGAGGACTCCTTTCAGGTTTGTTACCTCTGGTGTCCCACCAAAAAGGAATTCCAAAGCAGAGCCCTGGGGAATAGTGAAGGGACTCCCCGAACTATGGTTAAAATTTGGGGCCTAGGGGCATGGCAAGCCCAATATGCTGTCTCTTCCTATAGGCCCTGAGAGGCCTTACCTGAGGACTGGGCTCAGGCTGAGGGTCACAATGTGTGTTTGTGACCAATGTGGCCCGCAAGCATGGGCTGGGCCTCATGGGCCACGCTTGTTTCAACTACACTGAACGTTGGACAACATGCCAAGCACAAGGTTTCTTGCCATGGGGAAAGAGTTCTTATTTCTGCATCATTTTCAACCCTGGGCAGTGGTTGGAGATAAGGTCTAGGTTCTGGAGCCTGAAAACCGCAGTTGGGAAGAGATGACGACCTAAGGCCATGGCGGGTCCGATGTGCTCAGTGTGCGGCCAGCTGTCTGGGTGGGACCAGGAGGTCCAGGCTCAGGCTGGGTCAGAAGGGGAAATAGTGCCCAGGTCAGCCTATATGTTTGGGGTACAGCCGAATGGCGTGCAGGTTGATCCTCATTTGGGGTTTCGGGGTAGCCCTGAGGGCAATGTTTTACTTCTGTAGGGCAGGCAGAGTGCGGCATTGTAGTTCTGGATTGCCCAACTGGAGGGCTTGTGGGCCAGTAGTCTGAGGACGGAGTCTGAGAACCCAAGCTAGGCCTAGGTTTCTGGGTGAGGATATGGCAGGCACAATCTACAGACCTCAATAGAGATCTCGTGCATCTGAAGTCAGGGCAAGGATCAGACGATCGCTCAGGTTGGACTTTCTGCCCTGATGGCCCTTTCTTGAAGGGGGTTGAATCACGAGGACATGGGGGTTTTCCCACGATGGGAGTTGTGAGAAGCTCCAAACTGCAAAGATTCTTCTGCAGGACAATTGAGACCTGTTGGTTGGCTCCAGTCCAACGATTCCGAGCAGGGTTCTAAGGATGGATGGCTGGGTAGCCCACCTCGCATTGCAATTGTCTCCAAGCAACAAGACAGGTTAGATCTGCTAGATGTGGGGGGCAACCGAGGAGGCTGAGTTGAAATGGACTCTCCTGTGGATGTGTCCTAATATGTTTTTGTGTCTATGGAGACCTTGGAATGAAGCGGTGGCCCTGGGGCCCTGAAGGGTTCTCCTAAACAGAGGCTTTGACACAGCTCCAACGTGCATATTTCCCATGTGTAGATGAGATTTGTTCTGATGGGTGAGTCAAGAAACAGCCATATGCTGGTATTGAAATCCAGGCCTCTGAGGAGAGTTTCCTGGAAACCAAAGCAATGGATCCGATTAGTGCCTAGGGGCCTGTTCGTTCCTTTTTACCTCTGGGGACATCAGTCTACGGGTCTGAGTGCAGGTAGGTGCTCAGATGGGCTCAGATTGCCCCCTGTTTGTCCTGGGAAGCCACAACTCTTGGGATGGCCTCAGGGACTTTGGAGGTTATCCTATTAGTAGGGTTGTGGCCATTGGAATGGGCACATACAATTCCCTTGGAGAGGGCAAGTACAGTCCTCAGGTTTGGCTCCAGGGCCCTGAGCCTGTAGGGTGTGTAGGCCAGAGCTGTTTGGACAGTTGTCTGAAAATACAAACTCGGCTTATGTTTTTGGTCATAGGTATGGCAGGACTGATCTACAGACCATGAGGAGAACACTTCGGGATATGAAAAAAGGGCGAGTGTGAGGCTCTTGCTCAAGTTTTTGTCTCTGGATATCGTTTCACTCGTGGTCGTGAAATTGCCGGGTGACTTCATGGGAAATGGACGAGTCTTACTCTCTGGGGGTTCGGTCCCGTCCAAAGAGTTTGCGGTCATTTTGGGGATGGAAGAAGTCCGTTTTTTTGTTGTTGTTGTCGATTTGTTTCATTTTCTTTTTCAACCTCAGATGTCCCACCAAATGAGGGATTCCAGAGTAGAGCCCTGGGGTGGGGCGACTGGACAACCAGAAATCTGGTTAAAAATTGGGGACTAGGGACATGTCAAGCCCATTATGACATCTAATGGTCCAGCCACTGAGAGGACTTACTAGAGGACAGGACTCACGCTGAGGTCACAATGCGTGTTTATGCTCTCCTCGCACTCAAGAATGAGCGGGGCCTCAGGGTGAATGCTGTTTTCTCCTACACTGAACGTTGGACAACATGCCAACCACAAGGTTTCTTGCCATGGGTCAGGAAGAGTTCTGATTTCTGCATCACAGTCACCCGTGGGCAGTGATTGGAGATAAGGTCTAGGTTCTGAAGCCTGAAAACTGAGGTAGGGAAGAGATGATGACCTAAGGCCAGGGCGGGTCTTTTGTGCTCAGGGTGCGGTCAGCTGTCTGGGTGTTGGTCAGCAGGTCCGGGCTCAGGTTGTGTCAGACAGTGCATTAGTGCCCAGGTTAGACTATATAATTTGGGTACATTCCAGTGCCGTGTAGGTTTGTCTTCATTTAAGCTGCCTGGTCAGCTCATTAGGCAATATATTTTTTCTAGAGGGCAGGCAGAGTGCTTCATTGTCGGTCCGGAATTGCCAAACATGAGGGCTTCGGGGCCAGGAGAGTGAGGACGGAAGTCTGAGAACACAAGCTAGACTTCGGATTCAGGGTGAGGTCACGGCAGGTACCCCCTGCAGATCTGAACCAATATCTCATGCATCTGAAGTCCGGGCGAGGATCCGACGTTGGCTCAGGTTGGAGTTTCTGTGCATGACGGCCCCTTCATGAAGGGAGCGGAATCTCGAGGCCATGGAGGTTTTCCACGTTGGGAGATGTGGGATGCCCCCTTCAAGGATTCCTTCTGCGGGACAATTGAGACCTGTTGGACAGCTCCAGGACATCCCATATGGAATGACTCCAGAGAACCCTTCGAGGATGGATGCCTGGGAAGTCCGCCTCGCCTTCCAATTGTCTCCTAGCAACAAGACAGTTTAGATCTAATGGATCTGCGGGAGCAACCGGGGTGGCTGAGTTGAAATGCACTTTCCAGAGGATGGGTCCTAATGTGTGTTTGTGTCCATGAGGGCCTTGGAATGGGGAGGTGGCACCGGGATCCTGAAGTATTCTCCTAAGCTTTGGCATAGCTCCCATGCACAAGTTTCCTTGTGGAGACGAGATTTGTTCTGATGGGTGCCTCAGGAAATCCCCTCTGCTGGATTTGGAATCAAGGCTTTTGAGGAGACATGCCTGTAAACCAAAGCAATGGATCCGATAATGGCCTCGGGTCCTGTCTGGTTCAATCTTCTTGGTATGAGTGGAGGTAGATGAGTGGAGGTAGATGCTCAGCTGGTATCAACCGCCCTTTTTTGTCCCGGGCGACCTACACTATTGGGATGGCCTCAGGGACTTTGGAGGGTTCTCCTAATTTGTACGATTTTTGACAATGGAATGGGCAGAATTCCCATGGATTGGGTGGGGGCAGTCCTAATGTGTGGCTCCAGGGGCCCAGGCCTGGAGGGAGTGTGGCCCAGGACTTTGAGGACAGAAGACTGAAAACACAAACTCAGCTTAAGTTTGGGGACGTAGGTATGGCACGCCCGATCTACAAACCATGAGAAGAACTCTTCAGGATATGAAGAATGAGCGAGTCTGAGTCGCTTGCTCAGGCTTTTGTCTCTGGATTTTGTTTCAGCGATGGCCGTGGAATGTTGGGGAGGTCTCATGGGCCATGGACGAATCTTCCTCTCTGTGGATTTGGCCCGATCCCAATTGTTTTTCGTCAATCTGTGGGATGGGAGGACTCCTTTCAGGTTTGTTACCTCTGGTGTCCCACCAAAAGAGGAATTCCAAAGCAGAGGCCTGGGGAAGAATGAAGGGACACCCCGAACTATGGTTAAAAATTGGGGCCTAGGCTCTCTGCTCGGCAGGGAGCCTGCTTCCTCCTCTCTCTCTCTGCCTGCCTCTCTGCCTACTTGTGATCTCTGTCTGTCAAATAAATAAATAAAATCTTTAAAAAAAAAAAATGGGGGCCTAGGGGCATGGCAAGCCCAATATGCTGTCTCTTCATATAGGCCCTGAGAGGCCTTACCTGAGGACTGGGCTCAGGCTGAGGGTCACATTGTGTGTTTGTGACCAATGTGGACCGCAAGCATGGGTTAAGCCTCATGGGCCACGCTTGTTTCAACTACACTGAACGTTGGACAACATGCCGAGCACAAGGTTTCTTGCCATGGGGAAAGAGTTCTGATTTCTGCATCATTTTCAACCCTGGGCAGTGGTTGGAGATAAGGTCTAGGTTCTGGAGCCTGAAAACCGCAGTTGGGAAGAGATGACGACCTAAGGCCATGGCGGGTCCGATGTGCTCAGTGTGCGGCCAGCTGTCTGGGTGGGACCAGGAGGTCCAGGCTCAGGCTGGGTCAGAAGGGGAAATAGTGCCCAGGTCAGCCTATATGTTTGGGGTACAGCCGATTGGCATGCAGGTTGATCCTCATTTGGGGTTTCGGGGTAGCCCTGAGGGCAATGATTTACTTCTGTAGGGCAGGCAGAGTGCGGCATTGTAGTTCTGGATTGCCCAACTGGAGGGCTTGTGGGCCAGTAGTCTGAGGACGGAGTCTGAGAACCCAAGCTAGGCCTAGGTTTCTGGGTGAGGATATGGCAGGCACAATCTACAGACCTCAATAGAGATCTCGTGCATCTGAAGTCAGGGCAAGGATCAGACGATCGCTCAGGTTGGACTTTCTGCCCTGATGGCCCTTTCTTGAAGGGGTTTGGATCACGAGGACATTGGGGTTTTCCCACGATGGGAGTTGTGAGAAGCTCCAAACTGCAAAGATTCTTCTGCAGGACAATTGAGACCTGTTGGTTGGCTCCAGGCCAACGATTCCGAGCAGGATTCTAAGGATGGATGGCTGGGTAGCCCACCTCGCATTCCAATTGTCTCCAAGCAAAAGACAGGTTAGATCTGCTGGATGTGGGGGGCAACCGAGGAGGCTGAGTTGAAATGGACTCTCCTGTGGATGTGTCCTAATATGTTTTTGTGTCTATGGAGACCTTGGAATGAAGCGGTGGCCCTGGGGCCCTGAAGGGTTCTCCTAAACAGAGGCTTTGACACAGCTCCAACGTGCAGGTTTCCCAAGTGTAGATGAGATTTGTTCTGATGGGTGAGTAAAGAAACAACCATATGCTCGTATTGAAATCCAGGCCTCTGAGGAGAGTTTCCTGGAAACCAAAGCAATGGATCCGATTAGTGCCTAGGGGCCTGTTAGTTCCTTTTTACCTCTGGGGACATCATTCTACGGGTCTGAGTGCAGGTAGGTGCTCAGATGGGCTCAGATTGCCCCCTGTTTGTCCTGGGAAGCCAAAACTATTGGGATGGCCTCAGGGACTTTGGAGGTTATCCTATTAGTAGGGTTGTGGCCATTGGAATGGCCACATACAATTCCCTTGGAGAGGGCAAGTACAGTCCTCAGGTTTGGCTCCAGGGCCCTGAGCCTGTAGGGTGTGTAGGCCAGAGCTGTTTGGACAGTTGTCTGAAAACACAAACTCGGCTTATGTTTTGGGTCATAGGTATGGCAGGACTGATCTACAGACCATGAGGAGAACACTTCGGGATATGAAAAAAGGGCGAGTGTGAGGCTCTTGCTCAAGTTTTTGTCTCTGGATATCGTGTCACTCATGGTCGTGAAATTGCCGGGTGACTTCATGGGAAATGGACGAGTCTTACTCTCTGGGGGTTCGGTCCCGTCCAAAGAGTTTGCGGTCATTCTGGGGATGGAAGAATCCGTTTTTTTGTTGTTGTTGTCGATTTGTTTCATTTTCTTTTTCAACCTCAGATGTCCCACCAAATGAGGGATTCCAGAGTAGAGCCCTGGGGTGGGGCGACTGGACAACCAGAAATCTGGTTAAAAATTGGGGACTAGGGACATGTCAAGCCCATTATGACATCTAATGGTCCAGCCACTGAGAGGACTTACTAGAGGACAGGACTCACGCTGAGGTCACAATGCGTGTTTATGCTCTCCTCGCACTCAAGAATGAGCGGGGCCTCAGGGTGAATGCTGTTTTCTCCTACACTGAACGTTGGACAACATGCCAACCACAAGGTTTCTTGCCATGGGTCAGGAAGAGTTCTGATTTCTGCATCACAGTCACCCGTGGGCAGTGATTGGAGATAAAGTCTAGGTTCTGAAGCCTGAAAACTGAGGTAGGGAAGAGATGATGACCTAAGGCCAGGGCGGGTCTGATGTGCTCAGGGTGCGGTCAGCTGTCTGGGTGTTGGTCAGCAGGTCCGGGCTCAGGTTGTGTCAGACAGTGCATTAGTGCCCAGGTTAGACTATATAATTTGGGTACATTCGAGGGCCGTGTAGGTTTATCTTCATTTAAGCTGCCTGGTCAGCTCATTAGGCAATATATTTTTTCTAGAGGGCAGGCAGAGTGCTTCATTGTCGGTCCGGAATTGCCAAACATGAGGGCTTCGGGGCCAGGAGAGTGAGGACGGAAGTCTGAGAACACAAGCTAGACTTCGGATTCAGGGTGAGGGCATGGCAGGTACCCCCTGCAGATCTGAACCAATATCTCATGCATCTGAAGTCAGGGCGAGGATCCGACGTTGGCTCAGGTTGGAGTTTCTGTGCATGACGTCCCCTTCATGAAGGGAGCGGAATCTCGAGGCCATGGAGGTTTTCCTCGTTAGGAGATGTGGGATGCCTCCTTCAAGGATTCCTTCTGCGGGACAATTGAGACCTGTTGGACAGCTCCAGGACATCCCATATGGAATAACACCAGAGCACCGTTCGAGGATGGATGCCTGGGAAGTCCGACTCGCCTTCCAATTGTCTCCTAGCAACAAGACAGTTTAGATTTAATGGATCTGCGGGAGCAACCGGGGTGGCTGAGTTGAAATGCACTTTCCAGAGGATGGGTCCTAACGTGTGTTTGTGTCCATGAGGGCCTTGGAATGGGGAGGTGGCACCGGGACCCTGAAGTATTCTCCTAAGCTTTGGCATAGCTCCCATGCACAAGTTTCCTTGTGGAGACGAGATTTGTTCTGATGGGTGCCTCAGGAAATCCCCTCTGCTGGTTTTGGAATCAAGGCTTTTGAGGAGACATGCCTGTAAACCAAAGCAATGGATCCGATAACGGCCTCGGGTCCTGTCTGGTTCAATCTTCTTGGTATGAGTGGAGATAGATGAGTGGAGGTAGATGCTCAGCTGGTATCAACCGCCCTTTTTTGTCCCGGGCGACCTACACTATTGGGATGGCCTCAGGGACTTTGGAGGGTTCTCCTAATTTGTACGATTTTTGACAATGGAATGGGCAGAATTCCCATGGATTGGGTGGGGGCAGTCCTAATGTGTGGCTCCAGGGGCCCAGGCCTGGAGGGAGTGTGGCCCAGGACTTTGAGGACAGAAGACTGAAAACACAAACTCAGCTTAAGTTTGGGGACGTAGGTATGGCACGCCCGATCTACAAACCATGAGAAGAACTCTTCAGGATATGAAGAATGAGCGAGTCTGAGTCGCTTGCTCAGGCTTTTGTCTCTGGATTTTGTTTCAGCGATGGCCGTGGAATGTTGGGGAGGTCTCATGGGCCATGGACGAATTTTCCTCTCTGTGGATTTGGCCCGATCCCAATTGTTTTTCGTCAATCTGTGGGATGGGAGGACTCCTTTCAGGTTTGTTACCTCTGGTGTCCCACCAAAAGAGGAATTCCAAAGCAGAGCCCTGGGGAAGAGTGAAGGGACACCCCGAACTATGGTTAAAAATTGGGGCCTAGGGGCATGGCAAGCCCAATATGCTGTCTCTTCATATAGGCCCTGAGAGGCCTTACCTGAGGAATGGGCTCAGGCTCAGGGTCACAATGTGTGTTTGTGACCAATGTGACCCGCAAGCATGGGCTGGGCCTCATGGGCCATGCTTGTTTCAACTACACTGAACGTTGGACAACATGCCAAGCACAAGGTTTCTTGCCATGGGGAAAGAGTTCTGATTTCTGCATCATTTTCAACCCTGGGCAGTGGTTGGAGATAAGGTCTAGGTTCTGGAGCCTGAAAACCGCAGTTGGGAAGAGATGACGACCTAAGGCGATGGCGGGTCCGATGTGCTCAGTGTGTGGCCAGCTGTCTGGGTGGGACCAGGAGGTCCAGGCTCAGGCTGGGTCAGAAGGGGAAATAGTGCCCAGGTCAGCCTATATGTTTGGGGTACAGCCGATTGGCATGCAAGTTGATCCTCATTTGGGGTTTCGGGGTAGCCCTGAGGGCAATGTTTTACTTCTGTTGGGCAGGCAGAGTGCGGCATTGTAGTTCTGGATTGCCAAACTGGAGGGCTTGTGGGCCAGTAGTCTGAGGACGGAGTCTGAGAACCCAAGCTAGGCCTAGGTTTCTGGGTGAGGATATGGCAGGCACAATCTACAGACCTCAATAGAGATCTCGTGCATCTGAAGTCAGGGCAAGGATCAGACGATCGCTCAGGGTGGACTTTCTGCCCTTATGGCCCTTTCTTGAAGGGGGTTGGATCACGAGGACATGGGGGTTTTCCCACGATGGGAGTTGTGAGAAGCTCCTAACTGCAAAGATTCTTCTGCAGGACAATTGAGACCTGTTGGTTGGCTCCAGGCCAACGATTCCGAGCAGGGTTCTAAGGATGGATGGATGGGTAGCCCACCTCGCATTCCAATTGTCTCCAAGAAACAAGACAGGTTAGATCTGCTGGATGTGGGGGGCAACAGAGGAGGCTGAGTTGAAATGGACTCTCCTGTGGATGTGTCCTAATATGTTTTTGTGTCTATGGAGACCTTGGAATGAAGAGGTGGCCCTGGGGCCCTGAAGGGTTCTCCTAAACAGAGGCTTTGACACCGCTCCAACGTGCAGGTTTCCCAAGTGTAGATGAGATTTGTTCTGATGGTTGAGTCAGGAAACAACCATATGCTGGTATTGAAATTCAGGCCTCTGAGGAGAGTTTCCTGGAAACCAAAGCAATGGATCCGATTAGTGCCTAGGGGCCCTTTCGTTCCTTTTTACCTCTGGGGACCTCAGTCTACGGGTCTGAGTGCAGGTAGGTGCTCAGATGGGCTCAGATTGCCCCCTGTTTGTCCTGGGAAGCCACAACTATTGGGATGGCCTCAGGGACTTTGGAGGTTATCCTATTAGTAGGGTTGTGGCCATTGGAATGGGCACATACAATTCCCTTGGAGAGGTCAAGTACATTCCTCAGGTTTGGCTCCAGGGCCCTGAGCCTGTAGGGTGTGTAGGCCAGAGCTGTTTGGACAGTTGTCTGAAAACACAAACTCGGCTTATGTTTTGGGTCATAGGTATGGCAGGACTGATCTACAGACCATGAGGAGAACACTTCGGGATATGAAAAAAGGGCGAGTGTGAGGCTCTTGCTCAAGTTTTTGTCTCTGGATATCGTGTCACTCATGGTCGTGAAATTGCCGGGTGACTTCATGGGAAATGGACGAGTCTTACTCTCTGGGGTTCGGTCCCGTCCAAAGAGTTTGCGGTCATTCTGGGGATGGAAGAAGTCCGTTTTTTTGTTGTTGTTGTCGATTTGTTTCATTTTGTTTTTCAACCTCAGATGTCCCACCAAATGAGGGATTCCAGAGTAGAGCCCTGGGGTGGGGCGACTGGACAACCAGAAATCTGGTTAAAAATTGGAGACTAGGGACATGTCAAGCCCATTATGACATCTAATGGTCCAGCCACTGAGAGGACTTACTAGAGGACAGGACTCACGCTGAGGTCACAATGCGTGTTTATGCTCTCATCGCACTCAAGAATGGGCAGGGCCTCAGGGTTAATGCTGTTTTCTCCTACACTGAACGTTGGACAACATGCCAACCACAAGGTTTCTTGCCATGGGTCAGGAAGAGTTCTGATTTCTGCATCACAGTCACCCGTGGGCAGTGATTGGAGATAAAGTCTAGGTTCTGAAGCCTGAAAACTGAGGTAGGGAAGAGATGATGACCTAAGGCCAGGGCGGGTCTGATGTGCTCAGGGTGCGGTCAGCTGTCTGGGTGTTGGTCAGCAGGTCCGGGCTCAGGTTGTGTCAGACAGTGCATTAGTGCCCAGGTTAGACTATATAATTTGGGTACATTCGAGTGCCGTGTAGGTTTGTCTTCATTTAAGCTGCCTGGTCAGCTCATTAGGCAATATATTTTTTCTAGAGGGCAGGCAGACTGCTTCATTGTCGGTCCGGAATTGCCAAACATGAGGGCTTCGGGGCCAGGAGAGTGAGGACGGAAGTCTGAGAACACAAGCTAGACTTCGGATTCAGGGTGAGGGCATGGCAGGTACCCCCTGCAGATCTGAACCAATATCTCATGCATCTGAAGTCCGGGCGAGGATCCGACGTTGGCTCAGGTTGGAGTTTCTGTGCATGACGGCCCCTTCATGAAGGGAGCGGAATCTCGAGGCCATGGAGGTTTTCCACGTTGGGAGATGTGAGATGCCCCCTTCAAAAATTCCTTCTGCGGGACAATTGAGACCTGTTGGACAGCTCCAGGACATCCCATATGGAATGACACCAGAGCACCGTTCGAGGATGGATGCCTGGGAAGTCCGCCTCGCCTTCCAATTGTCTCCTAGCAACAAGACAGTTTAGATCTAATGGATCTGCGGGAACAACCGGGGTGCCTGAGTTGAAATGCACTTTCCAGAGGATGGGTCTTAATGTGTGTTTGTTTCCATGAGGGCCTTGGAATGGGGAGGTGGCACCGGGACCCTGAAGTATTCTCCTAAGCTTTGGCATAGCTCCCATGCACAAGTTTCCTTGTGGAGACGAGATTTGTTCTGATGGGTGCCTCTGGAAATCCCCTCTGCTGGTTTTGGAATCAAGGCTTTTGAGGAGACATGCCTGTAAACCAAAGCAATGGATCCGATAATGGCCTCGGGTCCTGTCTGGTTCAATCTTCTTGGTATGAGTGGAGGTAGATGAGTGGATGTAGATGCTCAGCTGGTATCAACCGCCCTTTTTTGTCCCGGGCGACCTACACTATTGGGATGGCCTCAGGGACTTTGGAGGGTTCTCCTAATTTGTACGATTTTTGACAATGGAATGGGCAGAATTCCCATGGATTGGGTGGGGGCTGTCCTAATGTGTGGCTCCAGGGGCCCCAGCCTGGAGGGAGTGTGGCCCAGGACTTTGAGGACAGAAGACTGAAAACACAAACTCAGCTTAAGTTTGGGGACGTAGGTATGGCACGCCCGATCTACAAACCATGAGAAGAACTCTTCAGGATATGAAGAATGAGCGAGTCTGAGTCGCTTGCTCAGGCTTTTGTCTCTGGATTTTGTTTCAGCGATGGCCGTGGAATGTTGGGGAGGTCTCATGGGCCATGGACGAATTTTCCTGTCTGTGGATTTGGCCCGATCCCAATTGTTTTTCGTCAATCTGTGGGATGGGAGGACGCCTTTCAGGTTTGTTACCTCTGGTGTCCCACCAAAAGAGGAATTCCAAAGCAGAGCCCTGTGGAAGAGTGAAGGGACACCCCGAACTATGGTTAAAAATTGGGGCCTAGGGGCATGGCAAGCCCAATATGCTGTCTCTTCATATAGGCCCTGAGAGGCCTTACCTGAGGACTGGGCTCAGGCTCAGGGTCACAATGTGTGTTTGTGACCAATGTGGCCCGCAAGCATGGGCTGGGCCTCATGGGCCATGCTTGTTTCAACTACACTGAACGTTGGACAACATGCCAAGCACAAGGTTTCTTGCCATGGGGAAAGAGTTCTTATTTCTGCATCATTTTCAACCCTGGGCAGTGGTTGGAGATAAGGTCTAGGTTCTGGAGCATGAAAACCGCAGTTGGGAAGAGATGACGACCTAAGGCCATGGCGGGTCCGATGTGCTCAGTGTGCGGCCAGCTGTCTGGGTGGGACCAGGAGGTCCAGGCTCAGGCTGGGTCAGAAGGGGAAATAGTGCCCAGGTCAGCCTATATGTTTGGGGTACAGCCGATTGGCATGCAGGTTGATCCTCATTTGGGGTTTCGGGGTAGCCCTGAGGGCAATGATTTACTTCTGTAGGGCAGGCAGAGTGCGGCATTGTAGTTCTGGATTGCCCAACTGGAGGGCTTGTGGGCCAGTAGTCTGAGGACGGAGTCTGAGAACCCAAGCTAGGCCTAGGTTTCTGGGTGAGGATATGGCAGGCACAATCTACAGACCTCAATAGAGATCTCGTGCATCTGAAGTCAGGGCAAGGATCACACGATCGCTCAGGTTGGACTTTCTGCCCTGATGGCCCTTTCTTGAAGGGGGTTGGATCACGAGGACATGGGGGTTTTCCCACGATGGGAGTTGTGAGAAGCTCCTAACTGCAAAGATTCTTCTGCAGGACAATTGAGACCTGTTGGTTGTCTCCAGGCCAACGATTCCGAGCAGGGTTCTAAGGATGGATGGATGGGTAGCCCACCTCGCATTCCAATTGTCTCCAAGCAACAAGACAGGTTAGATCTGCTGGATGTGGGGGGCTACAGAGGAGGCTGAGTTGAAATGGACTCTCCTGTGGATGTGTCCTAATATGTTTTTGTGTCTATGGAGACCTTGGAATGAAGAGGTGGCCCTGGGGCCCTGAAGGGTTCTCCTAAACAGAGGCTTTGACACAGCTCCAACGTGCAGGTTTCCCAAGTGTAGATGAGATTTGTTCTGATGGTTGAGTCAAGAAACAACCATATGCTGGTATTGAAATTCAGGCCTCTGAGGAGAGTTTCCTGGAAACCAAAGCAATGGATCCGATTAGTGCCTAGGGGCCCTTTCGTTCCTTTTTACCTCTGGGGACCTCAGTCTACGGGTCTGAGTGCAGGTAGGTGCTCAGATGGGCTCAGATTGCCCCCTGTTTGTCCTGGGAAGCCACAACTATTGGGATGGCCTCAGGGACTTTGGAGGTTATCCTATTAGTAGGGTTGTGGCCATTGGAATGGGCACATACAATTCCCTTGGAGAGGGCAAGTACATTCCTCAGGTTTGGCTCCAGGGCCCTGAGCCTGTAGGGTGTGTAGGCCAGAGCTGTTTGGACAGTTGTCTGAAAACACAAACTCGGCTTATGTTTTGGGTCATAGGTATGGCAGGACTGATCTACAGACCATGAGGAGAACACTTCGGGATATTAAAAGGGCGAGGGTGAGGCTCTTGCTCAAGTTTTTGTCTCTGGATATCGTGTCACTCATGGTCGTGAAATTGCCGGGTGACTTCATGGGAAATGGACGAGTCTTACTCTCTGGGGGTTCGGTCCCGTCCAAAGAGTTTGCGGTCATTCTGGGGATGGAAGAAGTCCGTTTTTTTGTTGTTGTTGTCGATTTGTTTCATTTTGTTTTTCAACCTCAGATGTCCCACCAAATGAGGGATTCCAGAGTAGAGCCCTGGGGTGGGGCGACTGGACAACCAGAAATCTGGTTAAAAATTGGAGACTAGGGACATGTCAAGCCCATTATGACATCTAATGGTCCAGCCACTGAGAGGACTTACTAGAGGACAGGACTCACGCTGAGGTCACAATGCGTGTTTATGCTCTCGTCGCACTCAAGAATGGGCGGGGCCTCAGGGTTAATGCTGTTTTCTCCTACACTGAACGTTGGACAACATGCCAACCACAAGGTTTCTTGCCATGGGTCAGGAAGAGTTCTGATTTCTGCATCACAGTCACCCGTGGGAAGTGATTGGAAATAAAGTCTAGGTTCTGAAGCCTGAAAACTGAGGTAGGGAAGAGATGATGACCTAAGGCCAGGGCGGGTCTGATGTGCTCAGGGTGCGGTCAGCTGTCTGGGTGTTGGTCAGCAGGTCCGGGCTCAGGTTGTGTCAGACAGTGCATTAGTGCCCAGGTTAGACTATATAATTTGGGTACATTCGAGTGCCGTGTAGGTTTATCTTCATTTAAGCTGCCTGGTCAGCTCATTAGGCAATATATTTTTTCTAGAGGGCAGGCAGACTGCTTCATTGTCGGTCCGGAATTGCCAAACATGAGGGCTTCGGGGCCAGGAGAGTGAGGACGGAAGTCTGAGAACACAAGCTAGACTTCGGATTCAGGGTGAGGGCATGGCAGGTACCCCCTGCAGATCTGAACCAATATCTCATGCATCTGAAGTCAGGGTGAGGATCCGACGTTGGCTCAGGTTGGAGTTTCTGTGCATGACGGCCCCTTCATGAAGGGAGCGGAATCTCGAGGCCATGGAGGTTTTCCACGTTTGGAGATGTGAGATGCCCCCTTCAAGGATTCCTTCTGCGGGACAATTGAGACCTGTTGGACAGCTCCAGGACATCCCATATGGAATGACACCAGAGCACCGTTCGAGGATGGATGCCTGGGAAGTCCGCCTCGCCTTCCAATTGTCTCCTAGCAACAAGACAGTTTAGATCTAATGGATATGCGGGAACAACCGGGGTGCCTGTGTTGAAATGCACTTTCCAGAGGATGGGTCCTAATGTGTGTTTGTGTCCATGAGGGCCTTGGAATGGGGAGGTGGCACCGGGACCCTGAAGTATTCTCCTAAGCTTTGGCATAGCTCCCATGCACAAGTTTCCTTGTGGAGACGAGATTTGTTCTGATGGGTGCCTCAGGAAATCCCCTCTGCTGGTTTTGGAATCAAGGCTTTTGAGGAGACATGCCTGTAAACCAAAGCAATGGATCCGATAATGGCCTCGGGTCCTGTCTGGTTCAATCTTCTTGGTATGAGTGGAGGTAGATGAGTGGATGTAGATGCTCAGCTGGTATCAACCGCACTTTTTTGTCCCGGGCGACCTACACTATTGGGATGGCCTCAGGGACTTTGGAGGGTTCTCCTAATTTGTACGATTTTTGACAATGGAATGGGCAGAATTCCCATGGATTGGGTGGGGGCTGTCCTAATGTGTGGCTCCAGGGGCCCCAGCCTGGAGGGAGTGTGGCCCAGGACTTTGAGGACAGAAGACTGAAAACACAAACTCAGCTTAAGTTTGGGGACGTAGGTATGGCACGCCCGATCTACAAACCATGAGAAGAACTCTTCAGGATATGAAGAATGAGCGAGTCTGAGTCGCTTGCTCAGGCTTTTGTCTCTGGATTTTGTTTCAGCGATGGCCGTGGAATGTTGGGGAGGTCTCATGGGCCATGGACGAATTTTCCTCTCTGTGGATTTGGCCCGATCCCAATTGTTTTTCGTCAATCTGTGGGATGGGAGGACTCCTTTCAGGTTTGTTACCTCTGGTGTCCCACCAAAAGAGGAATTCCAAAGCAGAGCCCTGGGGAAGAGTGAAGGGACACCCCGAACTATGGTTAAAAATTGGGGCCTAGGGGCATGGCAAGCCCAATATCCTGTCTCATCATATAGGCCCTGAGAGGCCTTACCTGAGGACTGGGCTCAGGCTCAGGGTCACAATGTGTGTTTGTGACCAATGTGGCCCGCAAGCATGGGCTGGGCCTCATGGGCCACGCTTGTTTCAACTACACTGAACGTTGGACAACATGCCAAGCACAAGGTTTCTTGCCATGGGGAAAGAGTTCTTATTTCTGCATCATTTTCAACCCTGGGCAGTGGTTGGAGATAAGGTCTAGGTTCTGGAGCCTGAAAACCGCAGTTGGGAAGAGATGACGACCTAAGGCCACGGCGGGTCCGATGTGCTCAGTGTGCGGCCAGCTGTCTGGGTGGGACCAGGAGGTCCAGGCTCAGGCTGGGTCAGAAGGGGAAATAGTGCCCAGGTCAGCCTATATGTTTGGGGTACAGCCGAATGGCGTGTAGGTTGATCCTCATTTGGGGTTTCGGTGTAGCCCTGAGGGCAATGTTTTACTTCTGTAGGGCAGGCAGAGAGCGGCATTGTAGTTCTGGATTGCCCAACTGGAGGGCTTGTGGGCCAGTAGTCTGAGGACGGAGTCTGAGAAATTAAGCTAGGCCTAGGTTTCTGGGTGAGGATATGGCAGGCACAATCTACAGACCTCAATAGAGATCTCGTGCATCTGAAGTCAGGGCAAGGATCAGACGATCACTCAGGTTGGACTTTCTGCCCTGATGGCCCTTTCTTGAAGGGGGTTGGATCACGAGGACATGGGGGTTTTCCCACGATGGGAGTTGTGAGAAGCTCCAAACTGCAAAGATTCTTCTGCATGACAATTGAGACCTGTTGGTTGGCTCCAGGCCAAGGATTCCAAGCAGGGTTCTAAGGATGGATGGCTGGGTAGCCCACCTCGCATTCCAATTGTCTCCAAGCAACAAGACAGGTTAGATCTGCTGGATGTGGGGGGCAACCGAGGAGGCTGATTTGAAATGGACGCTCCTGTGTATGTGTCCTAATATGTTTTTGTGTCTATGGAGACCTTGGAATGAAGCGGTGGCCCTGGGGCCCTGAAGGGTTCTCCTAAACAGAGGCTTTGACACAGCTCCAACGTGCATGTTTCCCATGTGTAGATGAGATTTGTTCTGATGGGTGAGTCAAAAAACAGCCATATGCTGGTATTGTAATCCAGGCCTCTGAGGAGAGATGCCTAGAAACCAAAGCAATGGATCCGATTAGTGCCTAGGGGCCTGCTCGTTCCTTTTTACCTCTGGGGACATCAGTCTACAGGTCTGAGTGCAGGTAGGTGCTCAGATGGGCTCAGATTGCCCCTGTTTGTCCTGGGAAGCCACAACTATTGGGATGGCCTCAGGGACTTTGGAGGTTATCATATTAGTAGGGTTGTGGCCATTGGAATGGGCACATACAATTCCCTTGGAGAGGGCAAGTACAGTCCTCAGGTTTGGCTCCAGGGCCCTGAGCCTGTAGGGTGTGTAGGCCAGAGCTGTTTGGACAGTTGTCTGAAAACACAAACTCGGCTTATGTTTTCGGTCATAGGTATGGCAGGACTGATCTACAGACCATGAGGAGAACACTTTGGGATATGAAAAAAGGGCGAGTGTGAGGCTCTTGCTCAAGTTTTTGTCTCTGGATATCGTGTCACTCATGGTCGTGAAATTGCCGGGTGACTTCATGGGAAATGGACGAGTCTTACTCTCTGGGGGTTCGGTCCCGTCCAAAGAGTTTGGGGTCATTCTGGGGATGGAAGAAGTCGGTTTTGTTGTTGTTGTCGATTTCTTTCATTTTGTTTTTCAACCTCAGATGTCCCACCAAATGAGGGATTCCAGAGTAGAGCCCTGGGGTGGGGCGACTGGACAACCAGAAATCTGGTTAAAAATTGGGGACTAGGGACATGTCAAGCCCATTATGACATCTAATGGTCCAGCCACTGAGAGGACTTACTAGAGGACAGGACTCACGCTGAGGTCACAATGCGTGTTTATGCTGTCGTCGCACTCAAGAATGGGCGGGGCCTCAGGGTTAATGCTGTTTTCTCCTACACTGAACGTTGGACAACATGCCAACCACAAGGTTTCTTGCCATGGGTCAGGAAGAGTTCTGATTTCTGCATCACAGTCACCCCTGGGCAGTGATTGGAGATAAGGTCAAGGTTCTGAAGCCTGAAAACTGAGGTAGGGAAGAGATGATGACCTAAGGCCATGGCGGGTCTGATGTGCTCAGCGTGCGGTCAGCTGTCTGGGTGTTGGTCAGCAGGTCCGGGCTCAGGTTGTGTCAGACAGTGCATTAGTGCCCAGGTTAGACTATATAATTTGGGTACATTCGAGTGCCGTGTAGGTTTATCTTCATTTAAGCTGCCTGGTCAGCTCATTAGGCAATATATTTTTTCTAGAGGGCAGGCAGACTGCTTCATTGTCGGTCCGGAATTGCCAAACATGAGGGCTTCGGGGCCAGGAGAGTGAGGACGGAAGTCTGAGAACACAAGCTAGACTTCGGATTCAGGGTGAGGGCACGGCAGGTACCCCCTGCAGATCTGAACCAATATCTCATGCATCTGAAGTCAGGGTGAGGATCCGACGTTGGCTCAGGTTGGAGTTTCTGTGCATGACGGCCCCTTCATGAAGGGAGCGGAATCTCGAGGCCATGGAGGTTTTCCACGTTGGGAGATGTGAGATGCCCCCTTCAAGGATTCCTTCTGCGGGACAATTGAGACCTGTTGGACAGCTCCAGGACATCCCATATGGAATGACACCAGAGCACCGTTCGAGGATGGATGCCTGGGAAGTCCGCCTCGCCTTCCAATTGTCTCCTAGCAACAAGACAGTTTAGATCTAATGGATCTGCGGGAAAAACCGGGGTGCCTGTGTTGAAATGCACTTTCCAGAGGATGGGTCCTAATGTGTGTTTGTGTCCATGAGGGCCTTGGAATGGGGAGGTGGCACCGGGACCCTGAAGTATTCTCCTAAGCTTTGGCATAGCTCCCATGCACAAGTTTCCTTGTGGAGACGAGATTTGTTCTGATGGGTGCCTCAGGAAATCCCCTCTGCTGGTTTTGGAATCAAGGCTTTTGAGGAGACATGCCTGTAAACCAAAGCAATGGATCCGATAATGGCCTCGGGTCCTGTCTGGTTCAATCTTCTTGGTATGAGTGGAGGTAGATGAGTGGATGTAGATGCTCAGCTGGTATCAACCGCCCTTTTTTGTCCCGGGCGACCTACACTATTGGGATGGCCTCAGGGACTTTGGAGGGTTCTCCTAATTTGTACGATTTTTGACAATGGAATGGGCAGAATTCCCATGGATTGGGTGGGGGCTGTCCTAATGTGTGGCTCCAGGGGCCCCAGCCTGGAGGGAGTGTGGCCCAGGACTTTGAGGACAGAAGACTGAAAACACAAACTCAGCTTAAGTTTGGGGACGTAGGTATGGCACGCCCGATCTACAAACCATGAGAAGAACTCTTCAGGATATGAAGAATGAGCGAGTCTGAGTCGCTTGCTCAGGCTTTTGTCTCTGGATTTTGTTTCAGCGATGGCCGTGGAATGTTGGGGAGGTCTCATGGGCCATGGACGAATTTTCCTCTCTGTGGATTTGGCCCGATCCCAATTGTTTTTCGTCAATCTGTGGGATGGGAGGACTCCTTTCAGGTTTGTTACCTCTGGTGTCCCACCAAAAGAGGAATTCCAAAGCAGAGCCCTGGGGAAGAGTGAAGGGACACCCCGAACTATGGTTAAAAATTGGGGCCTAGGGGCATGGCAAGCCCAATATCCTGTCTCATCATATAGGCCCTGAGAGGCCTTACCTGAGGACTGGGCTCAGGCTCAGGGTCACAATGTGTGTTTGTGACCAATGTGGCCCGCAAGCATGGGCTGGGCCTCATGGGCCACGCTTGTTTCAACTACACTGAACGTTGGACAACATGCCAAGCACAAGGTTTCTTGCCATGGGGAAAGAGTCTTATTTCTGCATCATTTTCAACCCTGGGCAGTGGTTGGAGATAAGGTCTAGGTTCTGGAGCCTGAAAACCGCAGTTGGGAAGAGATGACGACCTAAGGCCACGGCGGGTCCGATGTGCTCAGTGTGCGGCCAGCTGTCTGGGTGGGACCAGGAGGTCCAGGCTCAGGCTGGGTCAGAAGGGGAAATAGTGCCCAGGTCAGCCTATATGTTTGGGGTACAGCCGAATGGCGTGTAGGTTGATCCTCATTTGGGGTTTCGGTGTAGCCCTGAGGGCAATGTTTTACTTCTGTAGGGCAGGCAGAGAGCGGCATTGTAGTTCTGGATTGCCCAACTGGAGGGCTTGTGGGCCAGTAGTCTGAGGACGGAGTCTGAGAAATTAAGCTAGGCCTAGGTTTCTGGGTGAGGATATGGCAGGCACAATCTACAGACCTCAATAGAGATCTCGTGCATCTGAAGTCAGGGCAAGGATCAGACGATCACTCAGGTTGGACTTTCTGCCCTGATGGCCCTTTCTTGAAGGGGGTTGGATCACGAGGACATGGGGGTTTTCCCACGATGGGAGTTGTGAGAAGCTCCAAACTGCAAAGATTCTTCTGCATGACAATTGAGACCTGTTGGTTGGCTCCAGGCCAAGGATTCCAAGCAGGGTTCTAAGGATGGATGGCTGGGTAGCCCACCTCGCATTCCAATTGTCTCCAAGCAACAAGACAGGTTAGATCTGCTGGATGTGGGGGGCAACCGAGGAGGCTGATTTGAAATGGACGCTCCTGTGTATGTGTCCTAATATGTTTTTGTGTCTATGGAGACCTTGGAATGAAGCGGTGGCCCTGGGGCCCTGAAGGGTTCTCCTAAACAGATCTTTGACACAGCTCCAACGTGCATGTTTCCCATGTGTAGATGAGATTTGTTCTGATGGGTGAGTCAAAAAACAGCCATATGCTGGTATTGTAATCCAGGCCTCTGAGGAGAGATGCCTGGAAACCAAAGCAATGGATCCGATTAGTGCCTAGGGGCCTGCTCGTTCCTTTTTACCTCTGGGGACATCAGTCTACAGGTCTGAGTGCAGGTAGGTGCTCAGATGGGCTCAGATTGCCCCTGTTTGTCCTGGGAAGCCACAACTATTGGGATGGCCTCAGGGACTTTGGAGGTTATCATATTAGTAGGGTTGTGGCCATTGGAATGGGCACATACAATTCCCTTGGAGAGGGCAAGTACAGTCCTCAGGTTTGGCTCCAGGGCCCTGAGCCTGTAGGGTGTGTAGGCCAGAGCTGTTTGGACAGTTGTCTGAAAACACAAACTCGGCTTATGTTTTCGGTCATAGGTATGGCAGGACTGATCTACAGACCATGAGGAGAACACTTTGGGATATGAAAAAAGGGCGAGTGTGAGGCTCTTGCTCAAGTTTTTGTCTCTGGATATCGTGTCACTCATGGTCGTGAAATTGCCGGGTGACTTCATGGGAAATGGACGAGTCTTACTCTCTGGGGATTCGGTCCCGTCCAAAGAGTTTGGGGTCATTCTGGGGATGGAAGAAGTCGGTTTTGTTGTTGTTGTCGATTTGTTTCATTTTGTTTTTCAACCTCAGATGTCCCACCAAATGAGGGATTCCAGAGTAGAGCCCTGGGGTGGGGCGACTGGACAACCAGAAATCTGGTTAAAAATTGGGGACTAGGGACATGTCAAGCCCATTATGACATCTAATGGTCTAGGCACTGAGAGGACTTACTAGAGGACAGGACTCACGCTGATGTCACAATGCGTGTTTATGCTGTCGTCGCACTCAAGAATGGGCGGGGCCTCAGGGTGAATGCTGTTTTCTCCTACACTGAACGTTGGACAACATGCCAACCACAAGGTTTCTTGCCATGGGTCAGGAAGAGTTCTGATTTCTGCATCACAGTCACCCCTGGGCAGTGATTGGAGATAAGGTCAAGGTTCTGAAGCCTGAAAACTGAGGTAGGGAAGAGATGATGACCTAAGGTCATGGCGGGTCTGATGTGCTCAGCGTGCGGTCAGCTGTCTGGGTGTTGGTCAGCAGGTCCGGGCTCAGGTTGTGTCAGACAGTGCATTAGTGCCCAGGTTAGACTATATAATTTGGGTACATTCGAGTGCCGTGTAGGTTTATCTTCATTTAAGCTGCCTGGTCAGCTCATTAGGCAATATATTTTTTCTAGAGGGCAGGCAGACTGCTTCTTTGTCGGTCCGGAATTGCCAAACTTGAGGGCTTCGGGGCCAGGAGTGTGAGGACGGAAGTCTGAGAACACAAGCTAGACTTCGGATTCAGGATGAGGGCACGGCAGGCACCCCCTGCAGATCTGAACCAATATCTCATGCATCTGAAGTCAGGACGAGGATCCGACGTTGGCTCAGGTTGGAGTTTCTGTGCATGACGGCCCCTTCATGAAGGGAGCGGAATCTCGAGGCCATGGAGGTTTTCCACGTTGGGAGATGTGGGATGCCCCCTTCAAGGATTCCTTCTGCGGGACAATTGAGACCTGTTGGACAGCTCCAGGACATCCCATATGGAATGACTCCAGAGAACCCTTCGAGGATGGATGCCTGGGAAGTCCGCCTCGCCTTCCAATTGTCTCCTAGCAACAAGACAGTTTAGATCTAATGGATCTGCGGGAGCAACCGGGGTGGCTGAGTTGAAATGCACTTTCCAGAGGATGGGTCCTAATGTGTGTTTGTGTCCATGAGGGCCTTGGAATGGGGAGGTGGCACCGGGATCCTGAAGTATTCTCCTAAGCTTTGGCATAGCTCCCATGCACAAGTTTCCTTGTGGAGACGAGATTTGTTCTGATGGGTGCCTCAGGAAATCCCCTCTGCTGGTATTGGAATCCAGGCTTTTGAGGAGACATGCCTGTAAACCAAAGCAATGGATCCGATAATGGCCTTGGGTCCTGTCTGGTTCAATCTTCTTGGTATGAGTGGAGGTAGATGAGTGGAGGTAGATGCTCAGCTGGTATCAACCGCCCTTTTTTGTCCCGGGCGACCTACACTATTGGGATGGCCTCAGGGACTTTGGAGGGTTCTCCTAATTTGTACGATTTTTGACAATGGAATGGGCAGAATTCCCATGGATTGGTGGGGGCAGTCCTAATGTGTGGCTCCAGGGGCCCCAGCCTGGAGGGAGTGTGGCCCAGGACTTTGAGGACAGAAGACTGAAAACACACACTCAGCTTAAGTTTGGGGACGTAGGTATGGCACGCCCGATCTACAAACCATGAGAAGAACTCTTCAGGATATGAAGAATGAGCGAGTCTGAGGCGCTTGCTCAGGCTTTTGTCTCTGGATTTTGTTTCAGTGATGGCCGTGGAATGTTGGGGAGCTCTATGGGCCATGGACGAATCTTCCTCTCTGTGGATTTGGCCCGATCCCAATTGTTTTTCATCAATCTGTGGGATGGGAGGACTCCTTTCAGGTTTGTTACCTCTGGTGTCCCACCAAAAGAGGAATTCCAAAGCAGAGCCCTGGGGAAGAGTGAAGGGACACCCCGAACGATGGTTAAAAATTGGGGCCTAGGGGCATGGCAAGCCCAATATGCTGTCTCTTCATATAGGCCCTGAGAGGATTTACCTGAGGACTGGGCTCAGGCTGAGGGTCACAATGTGTGTTTGTGACCAATGTGGCCCACAAGCATGGGCTGGGCCTCATGGGCCACGCTTGTTTCAACTACACTGAACGTTGGACAACATGCCAACCACAAGGTTTCTTGCCATGGGGAAAGAGTTCTGATTTCTGCATCATTTTCAACCCTGGGCAGTGGTTGGAGATAAGGTCTAGGTTCTGGAGCCTGAAAACCGCAGTTGGGAAGAGATGACGACCTAAGGCCATGGCGGGTCCGATTTGCTCAGTGTGCGGCCAGCTGTCTGGGTGGGACCAGGAGGTCCAGGCTCAGGCTGGGTCAGAAGGGGAAATAGTGCCCAGGTCAGCCTATATGTTTGGGGTACAGACGAATGGCGTGCAGGTTGATCCTCATTTGGGGTTTCGGGGTAGCCCTGAGGGCAATGTTTTACTTCTGTAGGGCAGGCAGAGTGCGGCATTGTAGTTCTGGATTGCCAAACTGGAGGGCTTGTGGGCCAGTAGTCTGAGGACGGAATCTGAGAACCCAAGCTAGGCCTAGGTTTCTGGGTGAGGATATGGCAGGCACAATCTACAGACCTCAATAGAGACCTCGTGCAACTGAAGTCAGGGCAAGGATCAGACGATCGCTCAGGTTGGACTTTCTGCCCTGATGGCCCTTTCTTGAAGGGGGTTGGATCACGAGGACATGGGGGTTTTCCCATGATGGGAGTTGTGAGAAGCTCCAAACTGCAAAGATTCTTCTGCAGGACAATTGAGACCTGTTGGTTGGCTCCAGGCCAACGATTCCGAGCAGGGTTCTAAGGATGGATGGCTGGGTAGCCCACCTCACATTCCAATTGTCTCCAAGCAACAAGACAGGTTAGATCTGCTGGATGTGGGGGGCAACCGAGGAGGCTGAGTTGAAATGGACTCTCCTGTGGATGTGTCCTAATATGTTTTTGTGTCTATGGAGACCTTGGAATGAAGCGGTGGCCCTTGGGCCCTGAAGGGTTCTCCTAAACAGAGGCTTTCACACAGCTCCAACGTGCAGGTTTCCCAAGTGTAGATGAGATTTGTTCTGATGGGTGAGTCAAGAAACAGCCATATGCTGGTATTGAAATCCAGGCCTCTGAGGAGAGATGCCTGGAAACCAAAGCAATGGATCCGATTAGTGCCTAGGGGCCTGTTCGTTCCTTTTTACCTCTGGGGACATCAGTCTACGGGTCTGAGTGCAGGTAGGTGCTCAGATGGGCTCAGATTGCCCCTTTTTTTCCTGGGAAGCCACAACTATTGGGATGGCCTCAGGGACTTTGGAGGTTATCCTACTAGTAGTGTTGTGGCCATTGGAATGGGCACATACAATTCCCTTGGAGAGGGCAAGTACAGTCCTCAGGTTTGGCTCCAGGGCCCTGAGCCTGTAGGGTGTGTAGGCCAGAGCTGTTTGGACAGTTGTCTGAAAACACAAACTCGGCTTATGTTTTGGGTCATAGGTATGGCAGGACTGATCTACAGACCATGAGGAGAACACTTCGGGATATGAAAAAAGGGCGAGTGTGAGGCTCTTGCTCAAGTTTTTGTCTCTGGATATCGTGTCACTCATGGTCGTGAAATTGCCGGGTGACATCATGGGAAATGGAGGAGTCTTACTCTCTGGGGGTTCGGTCCCGTCCAAAGAGTTTGCGGTCATTCTGGGGATGGAAGAAGTCCGTTTTTTGTTGTTGTTGTCGATTTGTTTCATTTTGTTTTTCAACCTCAGATGTCCAACCAAATGAGGGATTCCAGAGGAGAGCCCTGGGGTGGGGCGACTGGACAACCAGAAATCTGCTTAAAAATTGGGGACTAGGGACATGTCAAGCCCATTATGACATCTAATGGTCCAGCCACTGAGAGGACTTACTAGAGGACAGGACTCACGCTGAGGTCACAATGCGTGTTTATGCTGTCGTCGCACTCAAGAATGGGCGGGGCCTCAGGGAGAATGCTGGTTTCTCCTACACTGAACGTTGGACAACATGCCAACCACAAGGTTTCTTGCCATGGGTCAGGAAGAGTTCTGATTTCTGCATCACAGTCACCCGTGGGCAGTGATTGGAGATAAGGTCTAGGTTCTGAAGCCTGAAAACTGAGGTAGGGAAGAGATGATGACCTAAGGCCATGGCGGGTCTGATGTGCTCAGCGTGCGGTCAGCTGTCTGGGTGTTGGTCAGCAGGTCCGGGCTCAGGTTGTGTCAGACAGTGCATTAGTGCCCAGGTTAGACTATATAATTTGGGTACATTCGAGTGCCGTGTAGGTTTATCCTCATTTAAGCTGCCTGGGCTGCTCATTAGGCAATATATTTTTTCTAGAGGGCAGGCAGAGTGCTTCATTGTCGGTCCGGAATTGCCAAACTTGAGGGCTTCGGGGCCAGGAGAGTGAGGACGGAAGTCTGAGAACACAAGCTAGACTTCGGATTCAGGGTGAGGGCACGGCAGGTACCCCCTGCAGATCTGAACCAATATCTCATGCATCTGAAGTCCGGGCGAGGATCCGACGTTGGCTCAGGTTGGAGTTTCTGTGCATGACGGCCCCTTCATGAATGGAGCGGAATCTCGAGGCCATGGAGGTTTTCCACGTTGGGAGATGTGGGATGCCCCCTTCAAGGATTCCTTCTGCGGGACAATTGAGACCTGTTGGACAGCTCCAGGACATCCCATATGGAATGACTCCAGAGCACCGTTTGAGGATGGATGCCTGGGAAGTCTGCATCGCCTTCCAATTGTCCCTAGCAACAAGACAGTTTAGATCTAATGGATCTGCGGGAGCAACCGGGATGGCTGAGTTGAAATGCACTTTCCAGAGGATGGGTCCTAACGTGTGTTTGTGTCCATGAGGGCCTTGGAATGGGGAGGTGGCACCGGGACCCTGAAGTATTCTCCTAAGCTTTGGCATAGCTCCCATGCACAAGTTTCCTTGTGGAGACGAGATTTGTTCTGATGGGTGCCTCAGGAAATCCCCTCTGCTGGTATTGGAATCCAGGCTTTTGAGGAGACATGCCTGTAAACCAAACAATGGATCCGATAATGACCTCGGGTCCTGTCTGGTTCAATCTTCTTGGTATGAGTGGAGGTAGATGAGTGGAGGTAGATGCTCAGCCGGTATCAACCACCCTTTTTTGTCCCGGTCGACCTACACTATTGGGATGGCCTCAGGGACTTTGGAGGGTTCTCCTAATTTGTACGATTTTTGACAATGGAATGGGCAGAATTCCCATGGATTGGGTGGGGGCAGTCCTAATGTGTGGCTCCAGGGGCCCCAGCCTGGAGGGAGTGTGGCCCAGGACTTTGAGGACAGAAGACTGAAAACACAAACTCAGCTTAAGTTGGGGACGTAGGATCATACTCAAAGGGTCTGTCCAACAAGAAGATTTAACAATTTTAAATATCTATGCCCCCAACGTGGGAGCAGCCAACTATATAAACCAATTAATAACAAAATCAAAGAAACACATCAACAACAATACAATAATAGTAGGGGACTTTAACACTCCCCTCACTGAAATGTACAGGTCATCCAAGCAAAAGATCAGCAAGGAAATAAAGGCCTTAAACGACACACTGGACCAGATGGACATCACAGATATATTCAGAACATTTCATCCCAAAGCAACAGAATACACATTCTTCTCTAGTGCACATTGAACATTCTCCAGAATAGATCACATCCTCGGTCGTAAATCAGGACTCAACCGGTATCAAAAGATTGGGATCATTCCCTGCATATATTCAGACCACAGTGCTCTAAAGCTAGAACTCAACCACAAAAGGAAGTTTGGAAAGAACCCAAATACATGGAGACTAAACAGTATCCTTCTAAAGAATGAATGGGTCAACCGGGAAATTAAAGAAGAATTGAAAAAAATCATGGAAACAAATGATAATGAAAATACAACAGTTCAAAATCTGTGGGACACAATAAAGGCAGTCCTGAGAGGAAAATATATAGCGGTACAATCCTTTCTCAAGAAACAAGAAAAGTCTCAGGTACACAACCTAACCCTACACCTAAAGGAGCTGGAGAAAGAACAAGAAAGAAACCCTAAGCCCAGCAGGAGAAGAGAAATCATAAAGATCAGAGCAGAAATCAATGAAATTGAAACCAAAAAAACAATAGAAAAAATCAACGAAAGTAGGAGCTGGTTCTTTGAAAGAATTAATAAAATTGATAAACCCCTGGCCCGACTTATCAAAAAGAAAAGAGAAAGGACCCAAATAAATAAAATCATGAATGAAAGAGGAGAGATCACAACTAACACCAAAGAAATACAAACTATTATAAGAACATACTATGAGCAACTCTACGGCAATAAATTTGACAATCTGGAAGAAATGGATGCATTCCTAGAAACATATAAACTACCACAACTGAACCAGGAATACATAGAAAGCCTGAACAGACCCATAACCAGTAAGGAGATTGAAACAGTCATTAAAAATCTCCAAACAAACAAAAGCCCAGGGCCAGATGGCTTCCCGGGGGAATTCTACCAAACATTTAAAGAAGAACTAATTCCTATTCTCCTGAAACTGTTCCAAAAAATAGAAATGGAAGGAAAACTTCCAAACTCATTTTATGAGGCCAGCATCACCTTGATCCCAAAACCAGACAAGGATCCCACCAAAAAATAGAGCTATAGACCGATATCCTTGATGAACACAGATGCGAAAATACTCAACAAAATACTAGCCAATAGGATTCAACAGTACATTAAAAAGATTATTCACCACGACCAAGTGGGATTTATTCCAGGGCTGCAAGGTTGGTTCAACATCCGCAAATCAGTCAATGTGATACAACACATCAATAAAAGAAAGAACAAGAACCATATGATACTTTCAATAGATGCTGAAAAAGCATTTGACAAAGTACAGCATCCCTTCCTGATCAAAACTCTTCAAAGTGTAGGGATAGAGGGCACATACCTCAATATCATCAAAGCCATCTATGAAAAACCCACCGCAAATATCATTCTCAATGGAGAAAAACTGAAAGCTTTTCCACTAAGGTCAGGAACACGGCAGGGATGTCCATTATCACCACTGCTATTCAACATAGTACTAGAGGTCCTAGCCTCAGCAATCAGACAACAAAAGGAAATTAAAGGCATCCAAATCGGCAAAGAAGAAGTCAAATTATCACTCTTCGCAGATGATATGATACTATATGTGGAAAACCCAAAAGACTCCACTCCAAAACTGCTAGAACTTATACAGGAATTCAGTAAGTGTCAGGATATAAAATCAATGCACAGAAATCAGTTGCATTTCTCTACACCAACAGCAAGACAGAAGAAAGAGATATTAAGGAGTCAATCCCATTTACAATTGCATCCAAAACCATAAGATACCTAGGAATAAACCTAACCAAAGAGACACAGAATCTATACTCAGAAAACTATAAAGTACTCATGAAAGAAATTGAGGAAGACACAAAGAAATGGAAAAATGTTCCATGCTCCTGGATTGGAAGAATAAATATTGTGAAAATGTCTATGCTACCTAAAGCAATCTACACATTTAATGCAATTCCTATCAAAGTACCATCCATCTTTTTCAAAGAAATGGAACAAATAATGCTAAAATTTATATGGAACCAGAAAAGACCTAGAATAGCCAAAGGGATATTGAAAAAGAAAGCCAACGTTGGTGGCATCACAATTCCGGACTTCAAGCTCTATTACAAAGCTGTCATCATTAAGACAGCATGGTACTGGCACAAAAACAGACACATAGATCAATGGAACAGAATAGAGAGCCCAGAAATAGACCCTCAAATCTATGGTCAACTCATCTTCGACAAAGCAGGAAAGAATGTCCAATGGAAAAAAGACAGCCTCTTCAATAAATGGTGCTGGGAAAATTGGACAGCCACATGTAGAAAAATGAAATTGGACCATTTCCTTGCACCACACACAAAAATAGACTCAAAATGGATGAAGGACCTCAATGTGCGAAAGGAATCCTTCAAAATCCTTGAGGAGAACACAGGCAGCAACCTCTTCGACCTCTGCCGCAGCAACATCTTCCTAGGAACAACGCAAAAGGCAAGGGAAGAAAGGGAAAAAATGAACTATTGGGATTTCATCAAGATCAAAAGCTTTTGCACAGCAAAGGAAACAGTTAACAAAATCAAAAGACAACTGACAGAATGGGAGAAGATATTTGCAAACGACATATCAGATAAAGGACTAGTGTCCAGAATCTATAAAGAACTTAGCAAACTCAACACCCAAAGAACAAATAATCCAATCAAGAAATGGGCAGAGGACATGAACAGACATTTCTGCAAAGAAGACATCCAGACGGCCAACAGACACATGAAAAAGTGCTCCATATCACTCGGCATCAGGGAAATACAAATCAAAACCACAATGAGATATCACCTCACACCAGTCAGAATGGCTAAAATCAACAAGTCAGGAAATGACAGATGCTGGCGAGGATGTGGAGAAAGGGGAACCCTCCTACACTGTTGGTGGGAATGCAAGCTGGTGCAGCCACTCTGGAAAACAGCATGGAGGTTCCTCAGAATGTTGAAAATAGAACTGCCCTATGACCCATCAATTGCACTATTGGGTATTTACCCTAAAGATACAAATGTAGTGATCCAAAGGGGCACATGCACCCGAATGTTTATAGCAGCAATGTCCACAATAGCCAAACTATGGAAAGAACCTAGATGTCCATCCACAGATGAATGGATCAAGAAGATGTGGTATATATACACAATGGAATACTATGCAGCCATCAAAAGAAATGAAATCTTGCCATTTGCAACAACATGGATGGAACTAGAGCGTATCATGCTTAGTGAAATAAGTCAAGCAGAGAAATACAACTATCATATGATCTCCCTGATATGAGGAAGTGGTGATGCAACATGGAGGCTTAAGTGGTTAGGAGAAGAATAAATGAAACAAGATGGGATTGGGAGGGAGACAAACCATAAGTGACTCTTAATCTCACAAAACAAACTGAGGGTTGCTGGGGGGAGGGGGTTTGGGAGAAGGGGGTGGGATTATGGACATTGGGGAGGGTATGTGCTTTGGTGAGTGCTGTGAAGTGTGTAAACCTGGTGATTCACAGACCTGTACCCCTGGGGATAAAAATATATGTTTATAAAAAATAAAAAGTTAAAAAAAAAAAAAAAAAGTTTGGGGACGTAGGTATGGCACGCCCGATCTACAAACCATGAGAAGAACTCTTCAGGATATGAAGAATGAGCGAGTCTGAGGCGCTTGCTCAGGCTTTTGTCTCTGGATTTTGTTTCAGCGATGGCCGTGGAATGTTGGGGAGGTCTCATGGGCCATGGACGAATCTTCCTCTCTGTGGTTTTGGCCCGATCCCAATTGTTTTTTGTCAATCTGTGGGATGGGAGGACTCCTTTCAGGTTTGTTACCTCAGGTGTCCCACCAAAAGAGGAATTCCAAAGCAGAGCCCTGGGGAAGAGTGAAGGGACAACCCGAACTATGGTTAAAATTTGGGGCCTAGGGGCATGGCAAGCCCAATATGCTGTCTCTTCATATAGGCCCTGAGAGGCCTTACCTGAGGCCTGGGCTCAGGCTGAGGGTCACAATGTGTGTTTGTGACCAATGTGGCCCGCAAGCATGGGCTGGGCCTCATGGGCCACGCTTGTTTCAACTACACTGAACGTTGGACAACATGCCAACCACAAGGTTTCTTGCCATGGGGAAAGAGTTCTGATTTCTGCATCATTTTCAACCCTGGGCAGTGGTTGGAGATAAGGTCTAGGTTCTGGAGCCTGAAAACCGCAGTTGGGAAGAGATGACCACCTAAGGCCATGGCGGGTCCGATGTGCTCAGTGTGCGGCCAGCTGTCTGGGTGGGACCAGGAGGTCCAGGCTCAGGCTGGGTCAGAAGGGGAAATAGTGCCCAGGTCAGCCTATATGTTTGGGGTACAGCCGAATGGCCTGCAGGTTGATCCTCATTTGGGGTTTCGGGGTAGCCTTGAGGGCAATATTTTACTTCTGTAGGGCAGGCAGAGTGCGGCATTGTAGTTCTGGATTGTCAAACTGGAGAGCTTGTGGGCCAGTAGTCTGAGGACGGAGTCTGAGAACCCAAGCTAGGCCTAGGTTTCTGGGTGAGGATATGGCAGGCACAGTCAACAGACCTCAATCGAGATCTCGTGCATCTGAAGTCAGGGCAAGGATCAGACGATCGCTCAGGTTGGACTTTCTGCCCTGAAGGCCCTTTCTTGAAGGGGGTTGGATCACGAGGACATGGGGGTTTTCCCACGATGGGAGTTGTGAGAAGCTCCAAACTGCAAAGATTCTTCTGCAGGACAATTGAGACCTGTTGGTTGGCTCCAGGCCAACGATTCCGAGCAGGGTTCTAAGGATGGATGGCTGGGTAGCCCACCTCGCATTCCAATGGTCTCCAAGCAACAAGACAGGTTAGATCTGCTGGATGTGGGGGGCAACCGAGGAGGCTGAGTTGAAATGGACTCTCCTGTGGATGTGTCCTAATATGTTTTTGTGTCTATGGAGACCTTGGAATGAAGCGGTGGCCCTGGGGCCCTGAAGGGTTCTCCTAAACAGAGGCTTTGACACAGCTCCAACGTGCATGTTTCCCATGTGTAGATGAGATTAGTTCTGATGGGTGAGTCAAGAAACAGCCATATGCTGGTATTGAAATCCAGGCCTCTGAGGAGAGATGCCTGGAAACCAAAGCAATGGATCCGATTAGTGCCTAGGGGCCTGTTCGTTCCTTTTTACCTCTGGGGACATCAGTCTACGGGTCTGAGTGCAGGTAGGTGCTCAGATGGGCTCAGATTGCCCCTGTTTGTCCTGGGAAGCCACAACTCTTGGGATGGCCTCAGGGACTTTGGAGGTTATCCTACTAGTAGGGTTGTGGCCATTGGAATGGGCACATACAATTCCCTTGGAGAGGGCAAGTACAGTCCTCAGGTTTGGCTCCAGGGCCCTGAGCCTGTAGGGTGTGTAGGCCAGAGCTGTTTGGGCAGTTGTCTGAAAACACAAAATCGGCTTATGTTTTGGGTCATAGGTATGGCAGGACTGATCTACAGACCATGAGGAGAACACTTCGGGATATGAAAAAAGGGCGAGTGTGAGGCTCTTGCTCAAGTTTTTGTCTCTGGATATCGTGTCACTCATGGTCGTAAAATTGCCGGGTGACTTCATGGGAAATGGACGAGTCTTACTCTCTGGGGGTACGGTCCCGTCCAAAGAGTTTGGGGTCATTCTGGGGATGGAAGAAGTCCGTTTTTTTGTTGTTGTTGTCGATTTGTTTCATTTTGTTTTTCAACCTCAGATGTCCCTCCAAATGAGGAATTCCAGAGGAGAGCCCTGGGGTGGGGCGACTGGACAACCAGAAATCTGGTTAAAAATTGGGGACTAGGGACATGTCAAGCCCATTATGACATCTAATGGTCCAGCCACTGAGAGGACTTACTAGAGGACAGGACTCACGCTGAGGTCACAATGCGTGTTTATGCTCTCGTCGCACTCAAGAATGGGCGGGGCCTCAGGGTGAACGCTAGTTTCTCCTACACTGAACGTTGGACAACATGCCAACCACAAGGTTTCTTGCCATGGGTCAGGAAGAGTTCTGATTTCTGCATCACAGTCACCCGTGGGCAGTGATTGGAGATAAGGTCTAGGTTCTGAAGCCTGAAAACTGAGGTAGGGAAGAGATGATGACCTAAGGCCAGGGCGGGTCTGATGTGCTCAGCGTGCGGTCAGCTGTCTGGGTGTTGGTCAGCAGGTCCGGGCTCAGGTTGTGTCAGACAGTGCATTAGTGCCCAGGTTAGACTATATAATTTGGGTACATTCGAGTGCTGTGCAGGTTTATCTTCATTTAAGCTGCCTGGGCTGCTCATTAGGCAATATATTTTTTCTACAGGGCAGGCAGAGTGCTTCATTGTCGGTCCGAAATTGCCAAACTTGAGGGCTTCGGGGCCAGGAGAGTGAGGACGGAAGTCTGAGAACACAAGCTAGACTTCGGATTCAGGGTGAGGGCACGGCAGGTACCCCCTGCAGATCTGAACCAATATCTCATGCATCTGAAGTCAGGGCGAGGATCCGACGTTGGCTCAGGATGGAGTTTCTGTGCATGACGGCTCCTTCATGAAGGGAGCGGAATCTCGAGGCCATGGAGGTTTTCCACGTTGGGAGATGTGGGATGCCCCCTTCAAGGATTCCTTCTGCGGGACAATTGAGACCTGTTGGACAGCTCCAGGACATCCCATATGGAATGACTCCAGAGCACCGTTCGAGGATGGATGCCTGGGAAGTCTGCCTCGCCTTCCAATTGTCTCCTAGCAACAAGACAGTTTAGATCTAATGGATCTGCGGGAGCAACCGGGGTGGCTGAGTTGAAATGCACTTTCCAGAGGATGGGTCCTAACGTGTGCTTGTGTCCATGAGGGCCTTGGAATGGGGAGGTGGCATCGGGACACTGAGGTATTCTCCTAAGCTTTGACATAGCTCCCATGCACAAGTTTCCTTGTGGAGACGAGATTTGTTCTGATGGGTGCCTCAGGAAATCCCCTCTGCTGGTATTGGAATCCAGGCTTTTGAGGAGACATGCCTGTAAACCAAAGCAATGGATCCGATAATGGCCTCGGGTCCTGTCTGGTTCAATCTTCTTGGTATGAGTGGAGGTAGATGAGTGGAGGTAGATGCTCAGCCAGTATCAACCGCCCTTTTTTGTCCCGGGCGACCTACACTATTGGGATGGCCTCAGGGACTTTGGAGGGTTCTCCTAATTTGTAGGATTTTTGACAATGGAATGGGCAGATTTCCCATGGATTGGGTGGGGGCAGTCCTAATGTGTGGCTCCAGGGGCCCCAGCCTGGAGGGAGTGTGGCCCAGGACTTTGAGGACAGAAGACTGAAAACACAAACTCAGCTTAAGTTTGGGGACGTAGGTATGGCACGCCCGATCTACAAACCATGAGAAGAACTCTTCAGGATATGAAGAATGAGCGAGTCTGAGACGCTTGCTCAGGCTTTTGTCTCTGGATTTGGTTTCAGCGTTGGCCGTGGAATGTTGGGGAGGTCTCATGGGCCATGGACGAATCTTCCTCTCTGTGGATTTGGCCCGATCCCAATTGTTTTTCGTCAATCTGTGGGATGGGAGGACTCCTTTCAGGTTTGTTACCTCAGGTGTCCCACCAAAAGAGGAATTCCAAAGCAGAGCCCTGGGGAAGAGTGAAGGGACAACCCGAACTATGGTTAAAAATTGGGGCCTAGGGGCATGGCAAGCCCAATATGCTGTCTCTTCATATAGGCCCTGAGAGGCCTTACCTGAGGACTGGGCTCAGGCTGAGGGTCACAATGTGTGTTTGTGACCAATGTGGCCCGCAAGCATGGGCTGGGCCTCATGGGCCACGCTTGTTTCAACTACACTGAACGTTGGACAACATGCCAAGCACAAGGTTTCTTGCCATGGGGAAAGAGTTCTTATTTCTGCATCATTTTCAACCCTGGGCAGTGGTTGGAGATAAGGTCTAGGTTCTGGAGCCTGAAAACCGCAGTTGGGAAGAGATGACGACCTAAGGCCACGGCGGGTCCGATGTGCTCAGTGTGCGGCCAGCTGTCTGGGTGGGACCAGGAGGTCCAGGCTCAGGCTGGGTCAGAAGGGGAAATAGTGCCCAGGTCAGCCTATATGTTTGGGGTACAGCCGAATGGCGTGTAGGTTGATCCTCATTTGGGGTTTCGGTGTAGCCCTGAGGGCAATGTTTTACTTCTGTAGGGCAGGCAGAGAGCGGCATTGTAGTTCTGGATTGCCCAACTGGAGGGCTTGTGGGCCAGTAGTCTGAGGACGGAGTCTGAGAAATTAAGCTAGGCCTAGGTTTCTGGGTGAGGATATGGCAGGCACAATCTACAGACCTCAATAGAGATCTCGTGCATCTGAAGTCAGGGCAAGGATCAGACGATCACTCAGGTTGGACTTTCTGCCCTGATGGCCCTTTCTTGAAGGGGGTTGGATCACGAGGACATGGGGGTTTTCCCACGATGGGAGTTGTGAGAAGCTCCAAACTGCAAAGATTCTTCTGCATGACAATTGAGACCTGTTGGTTGGAACCAGGCCAAGGATTCCAAGCAGGGTTCTAAGGATGGATGGCTGGGTAGCCCACCTCGCATTCCAATTGTCTCCAAGCAACAAGACAGGTTAGATCTGCTGGATGTGGTGGGCAACCGAGGAGGCTGATTTGAAATGGACGCTCCTGTGTATGTGTCCTAATATGTTTTTGTGTCTATGGAGACCTTGGAATGAAGCGGTGGCCCTGGGGCCCTGAAGGGTTCTCCTAAACAGATCTTTGACACAGCTCCAACGTGCATGTTTCCCATGTGTAGATGAGATTTGTTCTGATGGGTGAGTCAAAAAACAGCCATATGCTGGTATTGTAATCCAGGCCTCTGAGGAGAGATGCCTGGAAACCAAAGCAATGGATCCGATTAGTGCCTAGGGGCCTGCTCGTTCCTTTTTACCTCTGGGGACATCAGTCTACAGGTCTGAGTGCAGGTAGGTGCTCAGATGGGCTCAGATTGCCCCTGTTTGTCCTGGGAAGCCACAACTATTGGGATGGCCTCAGGGACTTTGGAGGTTATCATATTAGTAGGGTTGTGGCCATTGGAATGGGCACATACAATTCCCTTGGAGAGGGCAAGTACAGTCCTCAGGTTTGGCTCCAGGGCCCTGAGCCTGTAGGGTGTGTAGGCCAGAGCTGTTTGGACAGTTGTCTGAAAACACAAACTCGGCTTATGTTTTCGGTCATAGGTATGGCAGGACTGATCTACAGACCATGAGGAGAACACTTTGGGATATGAAAAAAGGGCGAGTGTGAGGCTCTTGCTCAAGTTTTTGTCTCTGGATATCGTGTCACTCATGGTCGTGAAATTGCCGGGTGACTTCATGGGAAATGGACGAGTCTTACTCTCTGGGGATTCGGTCCCGTCCAAAGAGTTTGGGGTCATTCTGGGGATGGAAGAAGTCGGTTTTGTTGTTGTTGTCGATTTGTTTCATTTTGTTTTTCAACCTCAGATGTCCCACCAAATGAGGGATTCCAGAGTAGAGCCCTGGGGTGGGGCGACTGGACAACCAGAAATCTGGTTAAAAATTGGGGACTAGGGACATGTCAAGCCCATTATGACATCTAATGGTCTAGCCACTGAGAGGACTTACTAGAGGACAGGACTCACGCTGATGTCACAATGCGTGTTTATGCTGTCGTCGCACTCAAGAATGGGCGGGGCCTCAGGGTTAATGCTGTTTTCTCCTACACTGAACGTTGGACAACATGCCAACCACAAGGTTTCTTGCCATGGGTCAGGAAGAGTTCTGATTTCTGCATCACAGTCACCCCTGGGCAGTGATTGGAGATAAGGTCAAGGTTCTGAAGCCTGAAAACTGAGGTAGGGAAGAGATGATGACCTAAGGTCATGGCGGGTCTGATGTGCTCAGCGTGCGGTCAGCTGTCTGGGTGTTGGTCAGCAGGTCCGGGCTCAGGTTGTGTCAGACAGTGCATTAGTGCCCAGGTTAGACTATATAATTTGGGTACATTCGAGTGCCGTGTAGGTTTATCTTCATTTAAGCTGCCTGGTCAGCTCATTAGGCAATATATTTTTTCTAGAGGGCAGGCAGACTGCTTCTTTGTCGGTCCGGAATTGCCAAACTTGAGGGCTTCGGGGCCAGGAGTGTGAGGACGGAAGTCTGAGAACACAAGCTAGACTTCGGATTCAGGATGAGGGCACGGCAGGCACCCCCTGCAGATCTGAACCAATATCTCATGCATTTGAAGTCAGGGCGAGGATCCGACGTTGGCTCAGGTTGGAGTTTCTGTGCATGACGGCCCCTTCATGAAGGGAGCGGAATCTCGAGGCCATGGAGGTTTTCCACGTTGGGAGATGTGGGATGCCCCCTTCAAGGATTCCTTCTGCGGGACAATTGAGACCTGTTGGACAGCTCCAGGACATCCCATATGGAATGACTCCAGAGAACCCTTCGAGGATGGATGCCTGGGAAGTCCGCCTCGCCTTCCAATTGTCTCCTAGCAACAAGACAGTTTAGATCTAATGGATCTGCGGGAGCAACCGGGGTGGCTGAGTTGAAATGCACTTTCCAGAGGATGGGTCCTAATGTGTGTTTGTGTCCATGAGGGCCTTGGAATGGGGAGGTGGCACCGGGATCCTGAAGTATTCTCCTAAGCTTTGGCATAGCTCCCATGCACAAGTTTCCTTGTGGAGACGAGATTTGTTCTGATGGGTGCCTCAGGAAATCCCCTCTGCTGGTATTGGAATCCAGGCTTTTGAGGAGACATGCCTGTAAACCAAAGCAATGGATCCGATAATGGCCTTGGGTCCTGTCTGGTTCAATCTTCTTGGTATGAGTGGAGGTAGATGAGTGGAGGTAGATGCTCAGCCAGTATCAACCGCCCTTTTTTGTCCCGGGCGACCTACACTATTGGGATGGCCTCAGGGACTTTGGAGGGTTCTCCTAATTTGTACGATTTTTGACAATGGAATGGGCAGAATTCCCATGGATTGGTGGGGGCAGTCCTAATGTGTGGCTCCAGGGGCCCCAGCCTGGAGGGAGTGTGGCCCAGGACTTTGAGGACAGAAGACTGAAAACACACACTCAGCTTAAGTTTGGGGACGTAGGTATGGCACGCCCGATCTACAAACCATGAGAAGAACTCTTCAGGATATGAAGAATGAGCGAGTCTGAGGCGCTTGCTCAGGCTTTTGTCTCTGGATTTTGTTTCAGTGATGGCCGTGGAATGTTGGGGAGCTCTATGGGCCATGGACGAATCTTCCTCTCTGTGGATTTGGCCCGATCCCAATTGTTTTTCATCAATCTGTGGGATGGGAGGACTCCTTTCAGGTTTGTTACCTCTGGTGTCCCACCAAAAGAGGAATTCCAAAGCAGAGCCCTGGGGAAGAGTGAAGGGACACCCCGAACGATGGTTAAAAATTGGGGCCTAGGGGCATGGCAAGCCCAATATGCTGTCTCTTCATATAGGCCCTGAGAGGATTTACCTGAGGACTGGGCTCAGGCTGAGGGTCACAATGTGTGTTTGTGACCAATGTGGCCCACAAGCATGGGCTGGGCCTCATGGGCCACGCTTGTTTCAACTACACTGAACGTTGGACAACATGCCAACCACAAGGTTTCTTGCCATGGGGAAAGAGTTCTGATTTCTGCATCATTTTCAACCCTGGGCAGTGGTTGGAGATAAGGTCTAGGTTCTGGAGCCTGAAAACCGCAGTTGGGAAGAGATGACGACCTAAGGCCATGGCGGGTCCGATTTGCTCAGTGTGCGGCCAGCTGTCTGGGTGGGACCAGGAGGTCCAGGCTCAGGCTGGGTCAGAAGGGGAAATAGTGCCCAGGTCAGCCTATATGTTTGGGGTACAGACGAATGGCGTGCAGGTTGATCCTCATTTGGGGTTTCGGGGTAGCCCTGAGGGCAATGTTTTACTTCTGTAGGGCAGGCAGAGTGCGGCATTGTAGTTCTGGATTGCCAAACTGGAGGGCTTGTGGGCCAGTAGTCTGAGGACGGAATCTGAGAACCCAAGCTAGGCCTAGGTTTCTGGGTGAGGATATGGCAGGCACAATCTACAGACCTCAATAGAGACCTCGTGCAACTGAAGTCAGGGCAAGGATCAGACGATCGCTCAGGTTGGACTTTCTGCCCTGATGGCCCTTTCTTGAAGGGGGTTGGATCACTAGGACATGGGGGTTTTCCCATGATGGGAGTTGTGAGAAGCTCCAAACTGCAAAGATTCTTCTGCAGGACAATTGAGACCTGTTGGTTGGCTCCAGGCCAACGATTCCGAGCAGGGTTCTAAGGATGGATGGCTGGGTAGCCCACCTCACATTCCAATTGTCTCCAAGCAACAAGACAGGTTAGATCTGCTGGATGTGGGGGGCAACCGAGGAGGCTGAGTTGAAATGGACTCTCCTGTGGATGTGTCCTAATATGTTTTTGTGTCTATGGAGACCTTGGAATGAAGCGGTGGCCCTTGGGCCCTGAAGGGTTCTCCTAAACAGAGGCTTTCACACAGCTCCAACGTGCAGGTTTCCCAAGTGTAGATGAGATTTGTTCTGATGGGTGAGTCAAGAAACAGCCATATGCTGGTATTGAAATCCAGGCCTCTGAGGAGAGATGCCTGGAAACCAAAGCAATGGATCCGATTAGTGCCTAGGGGCCTGTTCGTTCCTTTTTACCTCTGGGGACATCAGTCTACGGGTCTGAGTGCAGGTAGGTGCTCAGATGGGCTCAGATTGCCCCTTTTTTTCCTGGGAAGCCACAACTATTGGCATGGCCTCAGGGACTTTGGAGGTTATCCTACTAGTAGTGTTGTGGCCATTGGAATGGGCACATACAATTCCCTTGGAGAGGGCAAGTACAGTCCTCAGGTTTGGCACCAGGGCCCTGAGCCTGTAGGGTGTGTAGGCCAGAGCTGTTTGGACAGTTGTCTGAAAACACAAACTCGGCTTATGTTTTGGGTCATAGGTATGGCAGGACTGATCTACAGACCATGAGGAGAACACTTCGGGATATGAAAAAAGGGCGAGTGTGAGGCTCTTGCTCAAGTTTTTGTCTCTGGATATCGTGTCACTCATGGTCGTGAAATTGCCGGGTGACATCATGGGAAATGGAGGAGTCTTACTCTCTGGGGGTTCGGTCCCGTCCAAAGAGTTTGCGGTCATTCTGGGGATGGAAGAAGTCCGTTTTTTGTTGTTGTTGTCGATTTGTTTCATTTTGTTTTTCAACCTCAGATGTCCAACCAAATGAGGGATTCCAGAGGAGAGCCCTGGGGTGGGGCGACTGGACAACCAGAAATCTGCTTAAAAATTGGGGACTAGGGACATGTCAAGCCCATTATGACATCTAATGGTCCAGCCACTGAGAGGACTTACTAGAGGACAGGACTCACGCTGAGGTCACAATGCGTGTTTATGCTGTCGTCGCACTCAAGAATGGGCGGGGCCTCAGGGAGAATGCTGGTTTCTCCTACACTGAACGTTGGACAACATGCCAACCACAAGGTTTCTTGCCATGGGTCAGGAAGAGTTCTGATTTCTGCATCACAGTCACCCGTGGGCAGTGATTGGAGATAAGGTCTAGGTTCTGAAGCCTGAAAACTGAGGTAGGGAAGAGATGATGACCTAAGGCCATGGCGGGTCTGATGTGCTCAGCGTGCGGTCAGCTGTCTGGGTGTTGGTCAGCAGGTCCGGGCTCAGGTTGTGTCAGACAGTGCATTAGTGCCCAGGTTAGACTATATAATTTGGGTACATTCGAGTGCCGTGTAGGTTTATCCTCATTTAAGCTGCCTGGGCTGCTCATTAGGCAATATATTTTTTCTAGAGGGCAGGCAGAGTGCTTCATTGTCGGTCCGGAATTGCCAAACTTGAGGGCTTCGGGGCCAGGAGAGTGAGGACGGAAGTCTGAGAACACAAGCTAGACTTCGGATTCAGGGTGAGGGCACGGCAGGTACCCCCTGCAGATCTGAACCAATATCTCATGCATCTGAAGTCAGGGCGAGGATCCGACGTTGGCTCAGGTTGGAGTTTCTGTGCATGACGGCCCCTTCATGAATGGAGCGGAATCTCGAGGCCATGGAGGTTTTCCACGTTGGGAGATGTGGGATGCCCCCTTCAAGGATTCCTTCTGCGGGACAATTGAGACCTGTTGGACAGCTCCAGGACATCCCATATGGAATGACTCCAGAGCACCGTTTGAGGATGGATGCCTGGGAAGTCTGCATCGCCTTCCAATTGTCCCTAGCAACAAGACAGTTTAGATCTAATGGATCTGCGGGAGCAACCGGGATGGCTGAGTTGAAATGCACTTTCCAGAGGATGGGTCCTAACGTGTGTTTGTGTCCATGAGGGCCTTGGAATGGGGAGGTGGCACCGGGACCCTGAAGTATTCTCCTAAGCTTTGGCATAGCTCCCATGCACAAGTTTCCTTGTGGAGACGAGATTTGTTCTGATGGGTGCCTCAGGAAATCCCCTCTGCTGGTATTGGAATCCAGGCTTTTGAGGAGACATGCCTGTAAACCAAACAATGGATCCGATAATGACCTCGGGTCCTGTCTGGTTCAATCTTCTTGGTATGAGTGGAGGTAGATGAGTGGAGGTAGATGCTCAGCCGGTATCAACCACCCTTTTTTGTCCCGGTCGACCTACACTATTGGGATGGCCTCAGGGACTTTGGAGGGTTCTCCTAATTTGTACGATTTTTGACAATGGAATGGGCAGAATTCCCATGGATTGGGTGGGGGCAGTCCTAATGTGTGGCTCCAGGGGCCCCAGCCTGGAGGGAGTGTGGCCCAGGACTTTGAGGACAGAAGACTGAAAACACAAACTCAGCTTAAGTTGGGGACGTAGGATCATACTCAAAGGGTCTGTCCAACAAGAAGATTTAACAATTTTAAATATCTATGCCCCCAACGTGGGAGCAGCCAACTATATAAACCAATTAATAACAAAATCAAAGAAACACATCAACAACAATACAATAATAGTAGGGGACTTTAACACTCCCCTCACTGAAATGTACAGGTCATCCAAGCAAAAGATCAGCAAGGAAATAAAGGCCTTAAACGACACACTGGACCAGATGGACATCACAGATATATTCAGAACATTTCATCCCAAAGCAACAGAATACACATTCTTCTCTAGTGCACATTGAACATTCTCCAGAATAGATCACATCCTCGGTCGTAAATCAGGACTCAACCGGTATCAAAAGATTGGGATCATTCCCTGCATATATTCAGACCACAGTGCTCTAAAGCTAGAACTCAACCACAAAAGGAAGTTTGGAAAGAACCCAAATACATGGAGACTAAACAGTATCCTTCTAAAGAATGAATGGGTCAACCGGGAAATTAAAGAAGAATTGAAAAAAATCATGGAAACAAATGATAATGAAAATACAACAGTTCAAAATCTGTGGGACACAATAAAGGCAGTCCTGAGAGGAAAATATATAGCGGTACAATCCTTTCTCAAGAAACAAGAAAAGTCTCAGGTACACAACCTAACCCTACACCTAAAGGAGCTGGAGAAAGAACAAGAAAGAAACCCTAAGCCCAGCAGGAGAAGAGAAATCATAAAGATCAGAGCAGAAATCAATGAAATTGAAACCAAAAAAACAATAGAAAAAATCAACGAAAGTAGGAGCTGGTTCTTTGAAAGAATTAATAAAATTGATAAACCCCTGGCCCGACTTATCAAAAAGAAAAGAGAAAGGACCCAAATAAATAAAATCATGAATGAAAGAGGAGAGATCACAACTAACACCAAAGAAATACAAACTATTATAAGAACATACTATGAGCAACTCTACGGCAATAAATTTGACAATCTGGAAGAAATGGATGCATTCCTAGAAACATATAAACTACCACAACTGAACCAGGAATACATAGAAAGCCTGAACAGACCCATAACCAGTAAGGAGATTGAAACAGTCATTAAAAATCTCCAAACAAACAAAAGCCCAGGGCCAGATGGCTTCCCGGGGGAATTCTACCAAACATTTAAAGAAGAACTAATTCCTATTCTCCTGAAACTGTTCCAAAAAATAGAAATGGAAGGAAAACTTCCAAACTCATTTTATGAGGCCAGCATCACCTTGATCCCAAAACCAGACAAGGATCCCACCAAAAAATAGAGCTATAGACCGATATCCTTGATGAACACAGATGCGAAAATACTCAACAAAATACTAGCCAATAGGATTCAACAGTACATTAAAAAGATTATTCACCACGACCAAGTGGGATTTATTCCAGGGCTGCAAGGTTGGTTCAACATCCGCAAATCAGTCAATGTGATACAACACATCAATAAAAGAAAGAACAAGAACCATATGATACTTTCAATAGATGCTGAAAAAGCATTTGACAAAGTACAGCATCCCTTCCTGATCAAAACTCTTCAAAGTGTAGGGATAGAGGGCACATACCTCAATATCATCAAAGCCATCTATGAAAAACCCACCGCAAATATCATTCTCAATGGAGAAAAACTGAAAGCTTTTCCACTAAGGTCAGGAACACGGCAGGGATGTCCATTATCACCACTGCTATTCAACATAGTACTAGAGGTCCTAGCCTCAGCAATCAGACAACAAAAGGAAATTAAAGGCATCCAAATCGGCAAAGAAGAAGTCAAATTATCACTCTTCGCAGATGATATGATACTATATGTGGAAAACCCAAAAGACTCCACTCCAAAACTGCTAGAACTTATACAGGAATTCAGTAAGTGTCAGGATATAAAATCAATGCACAGAAATCAGTTGCATTTCTCTACACCAACAGCAAGACAGAAGAAAGAGATATTAAGGAGTCAATCCCATTTACAATTGCATCCAAAACCATAAGATACCTAGGAATAAACCTAACCAAAGAGACACAGAATCTATACTCAGAAAACTATAAAGTACTCATGAAAGAAATTGAGGAAGACACAAAGAAATGGAAAAATGTTCCATGCTCCTGGATTGGAAGAATAAATATTGTGAAAATGTCTATGCTACCTAAAGCAATCTACACATTTAATGCAATTCCTATCAAAGTACCATCCATCTTTTTCAAAGAAATGGAACAAATAATGCTAAAATTTATATGGAACCAGAAAAGACCTAGAATAGCCAAAGGGATATTGAAAAAGAAAGCCAACGTTGGTGGCATCACAATTCCGGACTTCAAGCTCTATTACAAAGCTGTCATCATTAAGACAGCATGGTACTGGCACAAAAACAGACACATAGATCAATGGAACAGAATAGAGAGCCCAGAAATAGACCCTCAAATCTATGGTCAACTCATCTTCGACAAAGCAGGAAAGAATGTCCAATGGAAAAAAGACAGCCTCTTCAATAAATGGTGCTGGGAAAATTGGACAGCCACATGTAGAAAAATGAAATTGGACCATTTCCTTGCACCACACACAAAAATAGACTCAAAATGGATGAAGGACCTCAATGTGCGAAAGGAATCCTTCAAAATCCTTGAGGAGAACACAGGCAGCAACCTCTTCGACCTCTGCCGCAGCAACATCTTCCTAGGAACAACGCAAAAGGCAAGGGAAGAAAGGGAAAAAATGAACTATTGGGATTTCATCAAGATCAAAAGCTTTTGCACAGCAAAGGAAACAGTTAACAAAATCAAAAGACAACTGACAGAATGGGAGAAGATATTTGCAAACGACATATCAGATAAAGGACTAGTGTCCAGAATCTATAAAGAACTTAGCAAACTCAACACCCAAAGAACAAATAATCCAATCAAGAAATGGGCAGAGGACATGAACAGACATTTCTGCAAAGAAGACATCCAGACGGCCAACAGACACATGAAAAAGTGCTCCATATCACTCGGCATCAGGGAAATACAAATCAAAACCACAATGAGATATCACCTCACACCAGTCAGAATGGCTAAAATCAACAAGTCAGGAAATGACAGATGCTGGCGAGGATGTGGAGAAAGGGGAACCCTCCTACACTGTTGGTGGGAATGCAAGCTGGTGCAGCCACTCTGGAAAACAGCATGGAGGTTCCTCAGAATGTTGAAAATAGAACTGCCCTATGACCCATCAATTGCACTATTGGGTATTTACCCTAAAGATACAAATGTAGTGATCCAAAGGGGCACATGCACCCAAATGTTTATAGCAGCAATGTCCACAATAGCCAAACTATGGAAAGAACCTAGATGTCCATCCACAGATGAATGGATCAAGAAGATGTGGTATATATACACAATGGAATACTATGCAGCCATCAAAAGAAATGAAATCTTGCCATTTGCAACAACATGGATGGAACTAGAGCGTATCATGCTTAGTGAAATAAGTCAAGCAGAGAAATACAACTATCATATGATCTCCCTGATATGAGGAAGTGGTGATGCAACATGGAGGCTTAAGTGGTTAGGAGAAGAATAAATGAAACAAGATGGGATTGGGAGGGAGACAAACCTAAAGTGACTCTTAATCTCACAAAACAAACTGAGGGTTGCTGGGGGGAGGGGGTTTGGGAGAAGGGGGTGGGATTATGGACATTGGGGAGGGTATGTGCTTTGGTGAGTGCTGTGAAGTGTGTAAACCTGGTGATTCACAGACCTGTACCCCTGGGGATAAAAATATATGTTTATAAAAAATAAAAAGTTAAAAAAAAAAAAAAAAAGTTTGGGGACGTAGGTATGGCACGCCCGATCTACAAACCATGAGAAGAACTCTTCAGGATATGAAGAATGAGCGAGTCTGAGGCGCTTGCTCAGGCTTTTGTCTCTGGATTTTGTTTCAGCGATGGCCGTGGAATGTTGGGGAGGTCTCATGGGCCATGGACGAATCTTCCTCTCTGTGGTTTTGGCCCGATCCCAATTGTTTTTTGTCAATCTGTGGGATGGGAGGACTCCTTTCAGGTTTGTTACCTCAGGTGTCCCACCAAAAGAGGAATTCCAAAGCAGAGCCCTGGGGAAGAGTGAAGGGACAACCCGAACTATGGTTAAAATTTGGGGCCTAGGGGCATGGCAAGCCCAATATGCTGTCTCTTCATATAGGCCCTGAGAGGCCTTACCTGAGGCCTGGGCTCAGGCTGAGGGTCACAATGTGTGTTTGTGACCAATGTGGCCCGCAAGCATGGGCTGGGCCTCATGGGCCACGCTTGTTTCAACTACACTGAACGTTGGACAACATGCCAACCACAAGGTTTCTTGCCATGGGGAAAGAGTTCTGATTTCTGCATCATTTTCAACCCTGGGCAGTGGTTGGAGATAAGGTCTAGGTTCTGGAGCCTGAAAACCGCAGTTGGGAAGAGATGACCACCTAAGGCCATGGCGGGTCCGATGTGCTCAGTGTGCGGCCAGCTGTCTGGGTGGGACCAGGAGGTCCAGGCTCAGGCTGGGTCAGAAGGGGAAATAGTGCCCAGGTCAGCCTATATGTTTGGGGTACAGCCGAATGGCCTGCAGGTTGATCCTCATTTGGGGTTTCGGGGTAGCCTTGAGGGCAATATTTTACTTCTGTAGGGCAGGCAGAGTGCGGCATTGTAGTTCTGGATTGTCAAACTGGAGAGCTTGTGGGCCAGTAGTCTGAGGACGGAGTCTGAGAACCCAAGCTAGGCCTAGGTTTCTGGGTGAGGATATGGCAGGCACAGTCAACAGACCTCAATCGAGATCTCGTGCATCTGAAGTCAGGGCAAGGATCAGACGATCGCTCAGGTTGGACTTTCTGCCCTGAAGGCCCTTTCTTGAAGGGGGTTGGATCATGAGGACATGGGGGTTTTCCCACGATGGGAGTTGTGAGAAGCTCCAAACTGCAAAGATTCTTCTGCAGGACAATTGAGACCTGTTGGTTGGCTCCAGGCCAACGATTCCGAGCAGGGTTCTAAGGATGGATGGCTGGGTAGCCCACCTCGCATTCCAATGGTCTCCAAGCAACAAGACAGGTTAGATCTGCTGGATGTGGGGGGCAACCGAGGAGGCTGAGTTGAAATGGACTCTCCTGTGGATGTGTCCTAATATGTTTTTGTGTCTATGGAGACCTTGGAATGAAGCGGTGGCCCTGGGGCCCTGAAGGGTTCTCCTAAACAGAGGCTTTGACACAGCTCCAACGTGCATGTTTCCCATGTGTAGATGAGATTAGTTCTGATGGGTGAGTCAAGAAACAGCCATATGCTGGTATTGAAATCCAGGCCTCTGAGGAGAGATGCCTGGAAACCAAAGCAATGGATCCGATTAGTGCCTAGGGGCCTGTTCGTTCCTTTTTACCTCTGGGGACATCAGTCTACGGGTCTGAGTGCAGGTAGGTGCTCAGATGGGCTCAGATTGCCCCTGTTGTTCCTGGGAAGCCACAACTCTTGGGATGGCCTCAGGGACTTTGGAGGTTATCCTACTAGTAGGGTTGTGGCCATTGGAATGGGCACATACAATTCCCTTGGAGAGGGCAAGTACAGTCCTCAGGTTTGGCTCCAGGGCCCTGAGCCTGTAGGGTGTGTAGGCCAGAGCTGTTTGGGCAGTTGTCTGAAAACACAAAATCGGCTTATGTTTTGGGTCATAGGTATGGCAGGACTGATCTACAGACCATGAGGAGAACACTTCGGGATATGAAAAAAGGGCGAGTGTGAGGCTCTTGCTCAAGTTTTTGTCTCTGGATATCGTGTCACTCATGGTCGTAAAATTGCCGGGTGACTTCATGGGAAATGGACGAGTCTTACTCTCTGGGGGTACGGTCCCGTCCAAAGAGTTTGGGGTCATTCTGGGGATGGAAGAAGTCCGTTTTTTTGTTGTTGTTGTCGATTTGTTTCATTTTGTTTTTCAACCTCAGATGTCCCTCCAAATGAGGAATTCCAGAGGAGAGCCCTGGGGTGGGGCGACTGGACAACCAGAAATCTGGTTAAAAATTGGGGACTAGGGACATGTCAAGCCCATTATGACATCTAATGGTCCAGCCACTGAGAGGACTTACTAGAGGACAGGACTCACGCTGAGGTCACAATGCGTGTTTATGCTCTCGTCGCACTCAAGAATGGGCGGGGCCTCAGGGTGAACGCTAGTTTCTCCTACACTGAACGTTGGACAACATGCCAACCACAAGGTTTCTTGCCATGGGTCAGGAAGAGTTCTGATTTCTGCATCACAGTCACCCGTGGGCAGTGATTGGAGATAAGGTCTAGGTTCTGAAGCCTGAAAACTGAGGTAGGGAAGAGATGATGACCTAAGGCCAGGGCGGGTCTGATGTGCTCAGCGTGCGGTCAGCTGTCTGGGTGTTGGTCAGCAGGTCCGGGCTCAGGTTGTGTCAGACAGTGCATTAGTGCCCAGGTTAGACTATATAATTTGGGTACATTCGAGTGCTGTGCAGGTTTATCTTCATTTAAGCTGCCTGGGCTGCTCATTAGGCAATATATTTTTTCTACAGGGCAGGCAGAGTGCTTCATTGTCGGTCCGAAATTGCCAAACTTGAGGGCTTCGGGGCCAGGAGAGTGAGGACGGAAGTCTGAGAACACAAGCTAGACTTCGGATTCAGGGTGAGGGCACGGCAGGTACCCCCTGCAGATCTGAACCAATATCTCATGCATCTGAAGTCAGGGCGAGGATCCGACGTTGGCTCAGGATGGAGTTTCTGTGCATGACGGCTCCTTCATGAAGGGAGCGGAATCTCGAGGCCATGGAGGTTTTCCACGTTGGGAGATGTGGGATGCCCCCTTCAAGGATTCCTTCTGCGGGACAATTGAGACCTGTTGGACAGCTCCAGGACATCCCATATGGAATGACTCCAGAGCACCGTTCGAGGATGGATGCCTGGGAAGTCTGCCTCGCCTTCCAATTGTCTCCTAGCAACAAGACAGTTTAGATCTAATGGATCTGCGGGAGCAACCGGGGTGGCTGAGTTGAAATGCACTTTCCAGAGGATGGGTCCTAACGTGTGCTTGTGTCCATGAGGGCCTTGGAATGGGGAGGTGGCATCGGGACACTGAGGTATTCTCCTAAGCTTTGACATAGCTCCCATGCACAAGTTTCCTTGTGGAGACGAGATTTGTTCTGATGGGTGCCTCAGGAAATCCCCTCTGCTGGTATTGGAATCCAGGCTTTTGAGGAGACATGCCTGTAAACCAAAGCAATGGATCCGATAATGGCCTCGGGTCCTGTCTGGTTCAATCTTCTTGGTATGAGTGGAGGTAGATGAGTGGAGGTAGATGCTCAGCCAGTATCAACCGCCCTTTTTTGTCCCGGGCGACCTACACTATTGGGATGGCCTCAGGGACTTTGGAGGGTTCTCCTAATTTGTAGGATTTTTGACAATGGAATGGGCAGATTTCCCATGGATTGGGTGGGGGCAGTCCTAATGTGTGGCTCCAGGGGCCCCAGCCTGGAGGGAGTGTGGCCCAGGACTTTGAGGACAGAAGACTGAAAACACAAACTCAGCTTAAGTTTGGGGACGTAGGTATGGCACGCCCGATCTACAAACCATGAGAAGAACTCTTCAGGATATGAAGAATGAGCGAGTCTGAGACGCTTGCTCAGGCTTTTGTCTCTGGATTTGGTTTCAGCGTTGGCCGTGGAATGTTGGGGAGGTCTCATGGGCCATGGACGAATCTTCCTCTCTGTGGATTTGGCCCGATCCCAATTGTTTTTCGTCAATCTGTGGGATGGGAGGACTCCTTTCAGGTTTGTTACCTCAGGTGTCCCACCAAAAGAGGAATTCCAAAGCAGAGCCCTGGGGAAGAGTGAAGGGACAACCCGAACTATGGTTAAAAATTGGGGCCTAGGGGCATGGCAAGCCCAATATGCTGTCTCTTCATATAGGCCCTGAGAGGCCTTACCTGAGGACTGGGCTCAGGCTGAGGGTCACAATGTGTGTTTGTGACCAATGTGGCCCGCAAGCATGGGCTGGGCCTCATGGGCCACGCTTGTTTCAACTACACTGAACGTTGGACAACATGCCAAGCACAAGGTTTCTTGCCATGGGGAAAGAGTTCTTATTTCTGCATCATTTTCAACCCTGGGCAGTGGTTGGAGATAAGGTCTAGGTTCTGGAGCCTGAAAACCGCAGTTGGGAAGAGATGACGACCTAAGGCCACGGCGGGTCCGATGTGCTCAGTGTGCGGCCAGCTGTCTGGGTGGGACCAGGAGGTCCAGGCTCAGGCTGGGTCAGAAGGGGAAATAGTGCCCAGGTCAGCCTATATGTTTGGGGTACAGCCGAATGGCGTGTAGGTTGATCCTCATTTGGGGTTTCGGTGTAGCCCTGAGGGCAATGTTTTACTTCTGTAGGGCAGGCAGAGAGCGGCATTGTAGTTCTGGATTGCCCAACTGGAGGGCTTGTGGGCCAGTAGTCTGAGGACGGAGTCTGAGAAATTAAGCTAGGCCTAGGTTTCTGGGTGAGGATATGGCAGGCACAATCTACAGACCTCAATAGAGATCTCGTGCATCTGAAGTCAGGGCAAGGATCAGACGATCACTCAGGTTGGACTTTCTGCCCTGATGGCCCTTTCTTGAAGGGGGTTGGATCACGAGGACATGGGGGTTTTCCCACGATGGGAGTTGTGAGAAGCTCCAAACTGCAAAGATTCTTCTGCATGACAATTGAGACCTGTTGGTTGGAACCAGGCCAAGGATTCTAAGCAGGGTTCTAAGGATGGATGGCTGGGTAGCCCACCTCGCATTCCAATTGTCTCCAAGCAACAAGACAGGTTAGATCTGCTGGATGTGGTGGGCAACCGAGGAGGCTGATTTGAAATGGACGCTCCTGTGTATGTGTCCTAATATGTTTTTGTGTCTATGGAGACCTTGGAATGAAGCGGTGGCCCTGGGGCCCTGAAGGGTTCTCCTAAACAGATCTTTGACACAGCTCCAACGTGCATGTTTCCCATGTGTAGATGAGATTTGTTCTGATGGGTGAGTCAAAAAACAGCCATATGCTGGTATTGTAATCCAGGCCTCTGAGGAGAGATGCCTGGAAACCAAAGCAATTGATCCGATTAGTGCCTAGGGGCCTGCTCGTTCCTTTTTACCTCTGGGGACATCAGTCTACAGGTCTGAGTGCAGGTAGGTGCTCAGATGGGCTCAGATTGCCCCTGTTTGTCCTGGGAAGCCACAACTATTGGGATGGCCTCAGGGACTTTGGAGGTTATCATATTAGTAGGGTTGTGGCCATTGGAATGGGCACATACAATTCCCTTGGAGAGGGCAAGTACAGTCCTCAGGTTTGGCTCCAGGGCCCTGAGCCTGTAGGGTGTGTAGGCCAGAGCTGTTTGGACAGTTGTCTGAAAACACAAACTCGGCTTATGTTTTCGGTCATAGGTATGGCAGGACTGATCTACAGACCATGAGGAGAACACTTTGGGATATGAAAAAAGGGCGAGTGTGAGGCTCTTGCTCAAGTTTTTGTCTCTGGATATCGTGTCACTCATGGTCGTGAAATTGCCGGGTGACTTCATGGGAAATGGACGAGTCTTACTCTCTGGGGATTCGGTCCCGTCCAAAGAGTTTGGGGTCATTCTGGGGATGGAAGAAGTCGGTTTTGTTGTTGTTGTCGATTTGTTTCATTTTGTTTTTCAACCTCAGATGTCCCACCAAATGAGGGATTCCAGAGTAGAGCCCTGGGGTGGGGCGACTGGACAACCAGAAATCTGGTTAAAAATTGGGGACTAGGGACATGTCAAGCCCATTATGACATCTAATGGTCTAGCCACTGAGAGGACTTACTAGAGGACAGGACTCACGCTGATGTCACAATGCGTGTTTATGCTGTCGTCGCACTCAAGAATGGGCGGGGCCTCAGGGTTAATGCTGTTTTCTCCTACACTGAACGTTGGACAACATGCCAACCACAAGGTTTCTTGCCATGGGTCAGGAAGAGTTCTGATTTCTGCATCACAGTCACCCCTGGGCAGTGATTGGAGATAAGGTCAAGGTTCTGAAGCCTGAAAACTGAGGTAGGGAAGAGATGATGACCTAAGGTCATGGCGGGTCTGATGTGCTCAGCGTGCGGTCAGCTGTCTGGGTGTTGGTCAGCAGGTCCGGGCTCAGGTTGTGTCAGACAGTGCATTAGTGCCCAGGTTAGACTATATAATTTGGGTACATTCGAGTGCCGTGTAGGTTTATCTTCATTTAAGCTGCCTGGTCAGCTCATTAGGCAATATATTTTTTCTAGAGGGCAGGCAGACTGCTTCTTTGTCGGTCCGGAATTGCCAAACTTGAGGGCTTCGGGGCCAGGAGTGTGAGGACGGAAGTCTGAGAACACAAGCTAGACTTCGGATTCAGGATGAGGGCACGGCAGGCACCCCCTGCAGATCTGAACCAATATCTCATGCATTTGAAGTCAGGGCGAGGATCCGACGTTGGCTCAGGTTGGAGTTTCTGTGCATGACGGCCCCTTCATGAAGGGAGCGGAATCTCGAGGCCATGGAGGTTTTCCACGTTGGGAGATGTGGGATGCCCCCTTCAAGGATTCCTTCTGCGGGACAATTGAGACCTGTTGGACAGCTCCAGGACATCCCATATGGAATGACTCCAGAGAACCCTTCGAGGATGGATGCCTGGGAAGTCCGCCTCGCCTTCCAATTGTCTCCTAGCAACAAGACAGTTTAGATCTAATGGATCTGCGGGAGCAACCGGGGTGGCTGAGTTGAAATGCACTTTCCAGAGGATGGTTCCTAATGTGTGTTTGTGTCCATGAGGGCCTTGGAATGGGGAGGTGGCACCGGGATCCTGAAGTATTCTCCTAAGCTTTGGCATAGCTCCCATGCACAAGTTTCCTTGTGGAGACGAGATTTGTTCTGATGGGTGCCTCAGGAAATCCCCTCTGCTGGTATTGGAATCCAGGCTTTTGAGGAGACATGCCTGTAAACCAAAGCAATGGATCCGATAATGGCCTTGGGTCCTGTCTGGTTCAATCTTCTTGGTATGAGTGGAGGTAGATGAGTGGAGGTAGATGCTCAGCTGGTATCAACCGCCCTTTTTTGTCCCGGGCGACCTACACTATTGGGATGGCCTCAGGGACTTTGGAGGGTTCTCCTAATTTGTACGATTTTTGACAATGGAATGGGCAGAATTCCCATGGATTGGTGGGGGCAGTCCTAATGTGTGGCTCCAGGGGCCCCAGCCTGGAGGGAGTGTGGCCCAGGACTTTGAGGACAGAAGACTGAAAACACACACTCAGCTTAAGTTTGGGGACGTAGGTATGGCACGCCCGATCTACAAACCATGAGAAGAACTCTTCAGGATATGAAGAATGAGCGAGTCTGAGTCGCTTGCTCAGGCTTTTGTCTCTGGATTTTGTTTCAGTGATGGCCGTGGAATGTTGGGGAGCTCTATGGGCCATGGACGAATCTTCCTCTCTGTGGATTTGGCCCGATCCCAATTGTTTTTCATCAATCTGTGGGATGGGAGGACTCCTTTCAGGTTTGTTACCTCTGGTGTCCCACCAAAAGAGGAATTCCAAAGCAGAGCCCTGGGGAAGAGTGAAGGGACACCCCGAACGATGGTTAAAAATTGGGGCCTAGGGGCATGGCAAGCCCAATATGCTGTCTCTTCATATAGGCCCTGAGAGGATTTACCTGAGGACTGGGCTCAGGCTGAGGGTCACAATGTGTGTTTGTGACCAATGTGGCCCACAAGCATGGGCTGGGCCTCATGGGCCACGCTTGTTTCAACTACACTGAACGTTGGACAACATGCCAACCACAAGGTTTCTTGCCATGGGGAAAGAGTTCTGATTTCTGCATCATTTTCAACCCTGGGCAGTGGTTGGAGATAAGGTCTAGGTTCTGGAGCCTGAAAACCGCAGTTGGGAAGAAATGACGACCTAAGGCCATGGCGGGTCCGATTTGCTCAGTGTGCGGCCAGCTGTCTGGGTGGGACCAGGAGGTCCAGGCTCAGGCTGGGTCAGAAGGGGAAATAGTGCCCAGGTCAGCCTATATGTTTGGGGTACAGACGAATGGCGTGCAGGTTGATCCTCATTTGGGGTTTCGGGGTAGCCCTGAGGGCAATGTTTTACTTCTGTAGGGCAGGCAGAGTGCGGCATTGTAGTTCTGGATTGCCAAACTGGAGGGCTTGTGGGCCAGTAGTCTGAGGACGGAATCTGAGAACCCAAGCTAGGCCTAGGTTTCTGGGTGAGGATATGGCAGGCACAATCTACAGACCTCAATAGAGACCTCGTGCAACTGAAGTCAGGGCAAGGATCAGACGATCGCTCAGGTTGGACTTTCTGCCCTGATGGCCCTTTCTTGAAGGAGGTTGGATCACGAGGACATGGGGGTTTTCCCATGATGGGAGTTGTGAGAAGCTCCAAACTGCAAAGATTCTTCTGCAGGACAATTGAGACCTGTTGGTTGGCTCCAGGCCAACGATTCCGAGCAGGGTTCTAAGGATGGATGGCTGGGTAGCCCACCTCACATTCCAATTGTCTCCAAGCAACAAGACAGGTTAGATCTGCTGGATGTGGGGGGCAACCGAGGAGGCTGAGTTGAAATGGACTCTCCTGTGGATGTGTCCTAATATGTTTTTGTGTCTATGGAGACCTTGGAATGAAGCGGTGGCCCTTGGGCCCTGAAGGGTTCTCCTAAACAGAGGCTTTGACACAGCTCCAACGTGCAGGTTTCCCAAGAGATTTGTTCTGATGGGTGAGTCAAGAAACAGCCATATGCTGGTATTGAAATCCAGGCCTCTGAGGAGAGATGCCTGGAAACCAAAGCAATGGATCCGATTAGTGCCTAGGGGCCTGTTCGTTCCTTTTTACCTCTGGGGACATCAGTCTACGGGTCTGAGTGCAGGTAGGTGCTCAGATGGGCTCAGATTGCCCCTTTTTTTCCTGGGAAGCCACAACTATTGGGATGGCCTCAGGGACTTTGGAGGTTATCCTACTAGTAGGGTTGTGGCCATTGGAATGGGCACATACAATTCCCTTGGAGAGGGCAAGTACAGTCCTCAGGTTTGGCACCAGGGCCCTGAGCCTGTAGGGTGTGTAGGCCAGAGCTGTTTGGACAGTTGTCTGAAAACACAAACTCGGCTTATGTTTTGGGTCATAGGTATGGCAGGACTGATCTACAGACCATGAGGAGAACACTTCGGGATATGAAAAAAGGGCGAGTGTGAGGCTCTTGCTCAAGTTTTTGTCTCTGGATATCGTGTCACTCATGGTCGTGAAATTGCCGGGTGACATCATGGGAAATGGAGGAGTCTTACTCTCTGGGGGTTCGGTCCCGTCCAAAGAGTTTGCGGTCATTCTGGGGATGGAAGAAGTCCGTTTTTTGTTGTTGTTGTCGATTTGTTTCATTTTGTTTTTCAACCTCAGATGTCCAACCAAATGAGGGATTCCAGAGGAGAGCCCTGGGGTGGGGCGACTGGACAACCAGAAATCTGCTTAAAAATTGGGGACTAGGGACATGTCAAGCCCATTATGACATCTAATGGTCCAGCCACTGAGAGGACTTACTAGAGGACAGGACTCACGCTGAGGTCACAATGCGTGTTTATGCTGTCGTCGCACTCAAGAATGGGCGGGGCCTCAGGGAGAATGCTGGTTTCTCCTACACTGAACGTTGGACAACATGCCAACCACAAGGTTTCTTGCCATGGGTCAGGAAGAGTTCTGATTTCTGCATCACAGTCACCCGTGGGCAGTGATTGGAGATAAGGTCTAGGTTCTGAAGCCTGAAAACTGAGGTAGGGAAGAGATGATGACCTAAGGCCATGGCGGGTCTGATGTGCTCAGCGTGTGGTCAGCTGTCTGGGTGTTGGTCAGCAGGTCCGGGCTCAGGTTGTGTCAGACAGTGCATTAGTGCCCAGGTTAGACTATATAATTTGGGTACATTCGAGTGCCGTGTAGGTTTATCCTCATTTAAGCTGCCTGGGCTGCTCATTAGGCAATATATTTTTTCTAGAGGGCAGGCAGAGTGCTTCATTGTCGGTCCGGAATTGCCAAACTTGAGGGCTTCGGGGCCAGGAGAGTGAGGACGGAAGTCTGAGAACACAAGCTAGACTTCGGATTCAGGGTGAGGGCACGGCAGGTACCCCCTGCAGATCTGAACCAATATCTCATGCATCTGAAGTCAGGGCGAGGATCCGACGTTGGCTCAGGTTGGAGTTTCTGTGCATGACGGCCCCTTCATGAATGGAGCGGAATCTCGAGGCCATGGAGGTTTTCCACGTTGGGAGATGTGGGATGCCCCCTTCAAGGATTCCTTCTGCGGGACAATTGAGACCTGTTGGACAGCTCCAGGACATCCCATATGGAATGACTCCAGAGCACCGTTTGAGGATGGATGCCTGGGAAGTCTGCATCGCCTTCCAATTGTCCCTAGCAACAAGACAGTTTAGATCTAATGGATCTGCGGGAGCAACCGGGATGGCTGAGTTGAAATGCACTTTCCAGAGGATGGGTCCTAACGTGTGTTTGTGTCCATGAGGGCCTTGGAATGGGGAGGTGGCACCGGGACCCTGAAGTATTCTCCTAAGCTTTGGCATAGCTCCCATGCACAAGTTTCCTTGTGGAGACGAGATTTGTTCTGATGGGTGCCTCAGGAAATCCCCTCTGCTGGTATTGGAATCCAGGCTTTTGAGGAGACATGCCTGTAAACCAAACAATGGATCCGATAATGACCTCGGGTCCTGTCTGGTTCAATCTTCTTGGTATGAGTGGAGGTAGATGAGTGGAGGTAGATGCTCAGCCGGTATCAACCACCCTTTTTTGTCCCGGTCGACCTACACTATTGGGATGGCCTCAGGGACTTTGGAGGGTTCTCCTAATTTGTACGATTTTTGACAATGGAATGGGCAGAATTCCCATGGATTGGGTGGGGGCAGTCCTAATGTGTGGCTCCAGGGGCCCCAGCCTGGAGGGAGTGTGGCCCAGGACTTTGAGGACAGAAGACTGAAAACACAAACTCAGCTTAAGTTGGGGACGTAGGATCATACTCAAAGGGTCTGTCCAACAAGAAGATTTAACAATTTTAAATATCTATGCCCCCAACGTGGGAGCAGCCAACTATATAAACCAATTAATAACAAAATCAAAGAAACACATCAACAACAATACAATAATAGTAGGGGACTTTAACACTCCCCTCACTGAAATGTACAGGTCATCCAAGCAAAAGATCAGCAAGGAAATAAAGGCCTTAAACGACACACTGGACCAGATGGACATCACAGATATATTCAGAACATTTCATCCCAAAGCAACAGAATACACATTCTTCTCTAGTGCACATTGAACATTCTCCAGAATAGATCACATCCTCGGTCGTAAATCAGGACTCAACCGGTATCAAAAGATTGGGATCATTCCCTGCATATATTCAGACCACAGTGCTCTAAAGCTAGAACTCAACCACAAAAGGAAGTTTGGAAAGAACCCAAATACATGGAGACTAAACAGTATCCTTCTAAAGAATGAATGGGTCAACCGGGAAATTAAAGAAGAATTGAAAAAAATCATGGAAACAAATGATAATGAAAATACAACAGTTCAAAATCTGTGGGACACAATAAAGGCAGTCCTGAGAGGAAAATATATAGCGGTACAATCCTTTCTCAAGAAACAAGAAAAGTCTCAGGTACACAACCTAACCCTACACCTAAAGGAGCTGGAGAAAGAACAAGAAAGAAACCCTAAGCCCAGCAGGAGAAGAGAAATCATAAAGATCAGAGCAGAAATCAATGAAATTGAAACCAAAAAAACAATAGAAAAAATCAACGAAAGTAGGAGCTGGTTCTTTGAAAGAATTAATAAAATTGATAAACCCCTGGCCCGACTTATCAAAAAGAAAAGAGAAAGGACCCAAATAAATAAAATCATGAATGAAAGAGGAGAGATCACAACTAACACCAAAGAAATACAAACTATTATAAGAACATACTATGAGCAACTCTACGGCAATAAATTTGACAATCTGGAAGAAATGGATGCATTCCTAGAAACATATAAACTACCACAACTGAACCAGGAATACATAGAAAGCCTGAACAGACCCATAACCAGTAAGGAGATTGAAACAGTCATTAAAAATCTCCAAACAAACAAAAGCCCAGGGCCAGATGGCTTCCCGGGGGAATTCTACCAAACATTTAAAGAAGAACTAATTCCTATTCTCCTGAAACTGTTCCAAAAAATAGAAATGGAAGGAAAACTTCCAAACTCATTTTATGAGGCCAGCATCACCTTGATCCCAAAACCAGACAAGGATCCCACCAAAAAATAGAGCTATAGACCGATATCCTTGATGAACACAGATGCGAAAATACTCAACAAAATACTAGCCAATAGGATTCAACAGTACATTAAAAAGATTATTCACCACGACCAAGTGGGATTTATTCCAGGGCTGCAAGGTTGGTTCAACATCCGCAAATCAGTCAATGTGATACAACACATCAATAAAAGAAAGAACAAGAACCATATGATACTTTCAATAGATGCTGAAAAAGCATTTGACAAAGTACAGCATCCCTTCCTGATCAAAACTCTTCAAAGTGTAGGGATAGAGGGCACATACCTCAATATCATCAAAGCCATCTATGAAAAACCCACCGCAAATATCATTCTCAATGGAGAAAAACTGAAAGCTTTTCCACTAAGGTCAGGAACACGGCAGGGATGTCCATTATCACCACTGCTATTCAACATAGTACTAGAGGTCCTAGCCTCAGCAATCAGACAACAAAAGGAAATTAAAGGCATCCAAATCGGCAAAGAAGAAGTCAAATTATCACTCTTCGCAGATGATATGATACTATATGTGGAAAACCCAAAAGACTCCACTCCAAAACTGCTAGAACTTATACAGGAATTCAGTAAGTGTCAGGATATAAAATCAATGCACAGAAATCAGTTGCATTTCTCTACACCAACAGCAAGACAGAAGAAAGAGATATTAAGGAGTCAATCCCATTTACAATTGCATCCAAAACCATAAGATACCTAGGAATAAACCTAACCAAAGAGACACAGAATCTATACTCAGAAAACTATAAAGTACTCATGAAAGAAATTGAGGAAGACACAAAGAAATGGAAAAATGTTCCATGCTCCTGGATTGGAAGAATAAATATTGTGAAAATGTCTATGCTACCTAAAGCAATCTACACATTTAATGCAATTCCTATCAAAGTACCATCCATCTTTTTCAAAGAAATGGAACAAATAATGCTAAAATTTATATGGAACCAGAAAAGACCTAGAATAGCCAAAGGGATATTGAAAAAGAAAGCCAACGTTGGTGGCATCACAATTCCGGACTTCAAGCTCTATTACAAAGCTGTCATCATTAAGACAGCATGGTACTGGCACAAAAACAGACACATAGATCAATGGAACAGAATAGAGAGCCCAGAAATAGACCCTCAAATCTATGGTCAACTCATCTTCGACAAAGCAGGAAAGAATGTCCAATGGAAAAAAGACAGCCTCTTCAATAAATGGTGCTGGGAAAATTGGACAGCCACATGTAGAAAAATGAAATTGGACCATTTCCTTGCACCACACACAAAAATAGACTCAAAATGGATGAAGGACCTCAATGTGCGAAAGGAATCCTTCAAAATCCTTGAGGAGAACACAGGCAGCAACCTCTTCGACCTCTGCCGCAGCAACATCTTCCTAGGAACAACGCAAAAGGCAAGGGAAGAAAGGGAAAAAATGAACTATTGGGATTTCATCAAGATCAAAAGCTTTTGCACAGCAAAGGAAACAGTTAACAAAATCAAAAGACAACTGACAGAATGGGAGAAGATATTTGCAAACGACATATCAGATAAAGGACTAGTGTCCAGAATCTATAAAGAACTTAGCAAACTCAACACCCAAAGAACAAATAATCCAATCAAGAAATGGGCAGAGGACATGAACAGACATTTCTGCAAAGAAGACATCCAGACGGCCAACAGACACATGAAAAAGTGCTCCATATCACTCGGCATCAGGGAAATACAAATCAAAACCACAATGAGATATCACCTCACACCAGTCAGAATGGCTAAAATCAACAAGTCAGGAAATGACAGATGCTGGCGAGGATGTGGAGAAAGGGGAACCCTCCTACACTGTTGGTGGGAATGCAAGCTGGTGCAGCCACTCTGGAAAACAGCATGGAGGTTCCTCAGAATGTTGAAAATAGAACTGCCCTATGACCCATCAATTGCACTATTGGGTATTTACCCTAAAGATACAAATGTAGTGATCCAAAGGGGCACATGCACCCGAATGTTTATAGCAGCAATGTCCACAATAGCCAAACTATGGAAAGAACCTAGATGTCCATCCACAGATGAATGGATCAAGAAGATGTGGTATATATACACAATGGAATACTATGCAGCCATCAAAAGAAATGAAATCTTGCCATTTGCAACAACATGGATGGAACTAGAGCGTATCATGCTTAGTGAAATAAGTCAAGCAGAGAAATACAACTATCATATGATCTCCCTGATATGAGGAAGTGGTGATGCAACATGGAGGCTTAAGTGGTTAGGAGAAGAATAAATGAAACAAGATGGGATTGGGAGGGAGACAAACCATAAGTGACTCTTAATCTCACAAAACAAACTGAGGGTTGCTGGGGGGAGGGGGTTTGGGAGAAGGGGGTGGGATTATGGACATTGGGGAGGGTATGTGCTTTGGTGAGTGCTGTGAAGTGTGTAAACCTGGTGATTCACAGACCTGTACCCCTGGGGATAAAAATATATGTTTATAAAAAATAAAAAGTTAAAAAAAAAAAAAAAAAGTTTGGGGACGTAGGTATGGCACGCCCGATCTACAAACCATGAGAAGAACTCTTCAGGATATGAAGAATGAGCGAGTCTGAGGCGCTTGCTCAGGCTTTTGTCTCTGGATTTTGTTTCAGCGATGGCCGTGGAATGTTGGGGAGGTCTCATGGGCCATGGACGAATCTTCCTCTCTGTGGTTTTGGCCCGATCCCAATTGTTTTTTGTCAATCTGTGGGATGGGAGGACTCCTTTCAGGTTTGTTACCTCAGGTGTCCCACCAAAAGAGGAATTCCAAAGCAGAGCCCTGGGGAAGAGTGAAGGGACAACCCGAACTATGGTTAAAATTTGGGGCCTAGGGGCATGGCAAGCCCAATATGCTGTCTCTTCATATAGGCCCTGAGAGGCCTTACCTGAGGCCTGGGCTCAGGCTGAGGGTCACAATGTGTGTTTGTGACCAATGTGGCCCGCAAGCATGGGCTGGGCCTCATGGGCCACGCTTGTTTCAACTACACTGAACGTTGGACAACATGCCAACCACAAGGTTTCTTGCCATGGGGAAAGAGTTCTGATTTCTGCATCATTTTCAACCCTGGGCAGTGGTTGGAGATAAGGTCTAGGTTCTGGAGCCTGAAAACCGCAGTTGGGAAGAGATGACCACCTAAGGCCATGGCGGGTCCGATGTGCTCAGTGTGCGGCCAGCTGTCTGGGTGGGACCAGGAGGTCCAGGCTCAGGCTGGGTCAGAAGGGGAAATAGTGCCCAGGTCAGCCTATATGTTTGGGGTACAGCCGAATGGCCTGCAGGTTGATCCTCATTTGGGGTTTCGGGGTAGCCTTGAGGGCAATATTTTACTTCTGTAGGGCAGGCAGAGTGCGGCATTGTAGTTCTGGATTGTCAAACTGGAGAGCTTGTGGGCCAGTAGTCTGAGGACGGAGTCTGAGAACCCAAGCTAGGCCTAGGTTTCTGGGTGAGGATATGGCAGGCACAGTCAACAGACCTCAATCGAGATCTCGTGCATCTGAAGTCAGGGCAAGGATCAGACGATCACTCAGGTTGGACTTTCTGCCCTGAAGGCCCTTTCTTGAAGGGGGTTGGATCACGAGGACATGGGGGTTTTCCCACGATGGGAGTTGTGAGAAGCTCCAAACTGCAAAGATTCTTCTGCAGGACAATTGAGACCTGTTGGTTGGCTCCAGGCCAACGATTCCGAGCAGGGTTCTAAGGATGGATGGCTGGGTAGCCCACCTCGCATTCCAATGGTCTCCAAGCAACAAGACAGGTTAGATCTGCTGGATGTGGGGGGCAACCGAGGAGGCTGAGTTGAAATGGACTCTCCTGTGGATGTGTCCTAATATGTTTTTGTGTCTATGGAGACCTTGGAATGAAGCGGTGGCCCTGGGGCCCTGAAGGGTTCTCCTAAACAGAGGCTTTGACACAGCTCCAACGTGCATGTTTCCCATGTGTAGATGAGATTAGTTCTGATGGGTGAGTCAAGAAACAGCCATATGCTGGTATTGAAATCCAGGCCTCTGAGGAGAGATGCCTGGAAACCAAAGCAATGGATCCGATTAGTGCCTAGGGGCCTGTTCGTTCCTTTTTACCTCTGGGGACATCAGTCTACGGGTCTGAGTGCAGGTAGGTGCTCAGATGGGCTCAGATTGCCCCTGTTTGTCCTGGGAAGCCACAACTCTTGGGATGGCCTCAGGGACTTTGGAGGTTATCCTACTAGTAGGGTTGTGGCCATTGGAATGGGCACATACAATTCCCTTGGAGAGGGCAAGTACAGTCCTCAGGTTTGGCTCCAGGGCCCTGAGCCTGTAGGGTGTGTAGGCCAGAGCTGTTTGGGCAGTTGTCTGAAAACACAAAATCGGCTTATGTTTTGGGTCATAGGTATGGCAGGACTGATCTACAGACCATGAGGAGAACACTTCGGGATATGAAAAAAGGGCGAGTGTGAGGCTCTTGCTCAAGTTTTTGTCTCTGGATATCGTGTCACTCATGGTCGTAAAATTGCCGGGTGACTTCATGGGAAATGGACGAGTCTTACTCTCTGGGGGTACGGTCCCGTCCAAAGAGTTTGGGGTCATTCTGGGGATGGAAGAAGTCCGTTTTTTTGTTGTTGTTGTCGATTTGTTTCATTTTGTTTTTCAACCTCAGATGTCCCTCCAAATGAGGAATTCCAGAGGAGAGCCCTGGGGTGGGGCGACTGGACAACCAGAAATCTGGTTAAAAATTGGGGACTAGGGACATGTCAAGCCCATTATGACATCTAATGGTCCAGCCACTGAGAGGACTTACTAGAGGACAGGACTCACGCTGAGGTCACAATGCGTGTTTATGCTCTCGTCGCACTCAAGAATGGGCGGGGCCTCAGGGTGAACGCTAGTTTCTCCTACACTGAACGTTGGACAACATGCCAACCACAAGGTTTCTTGCCATGGGTCAGGAAGAGTTCTGATTTCTGCATCACAGTCACCCGTGGGCAGTGATTGGAGATAAGGTCTAGGTTCTGAAGCCTGAAAACTGAGGTAGGGAAGAGATGATGACCTAAGGCCAGGGCGGGTCTGATGTGCTCAGCGTGCGGTCAGCTGTCTGGGTGTTGGTCAGCAGGTCCGGGCTCAGGTTGTGTCAGACAGTGCATTAGTGCCCAGGTTAGACTATATAATTTGGGTACATTCGAGTGCTGTGAAGGTTTATCTTCATTTAAGCTGCCTGGGCTGCTCATTAGGCAATATATTTTTTCTACAGGGCAGGCAGAGTGCTTCATTGTCGGTCCGAAATTGCCAAACTTGAGGGCTTCGGGGCCAGGAGAGTGAGGACGGAAGTCTGAGAACACAAGCTAGACTTCGGATTCAGGGTGAGGGCACGGCAGGTACCCCCTGCAGATCTGAACCAATATCTCATGCATCTGAAGTCAGGGCGAGGATCCGACGTTGGCTCAGGATGGAGTTTCTGTGCATGACGGCTCCTTCATGAAGGGAGCGGAATCTCGAGGCCATGGAGGTTTTCCACGTTGGGAGATGTGGGATGCCCCCTTCAAGGATTCCTTCTGCGGGACAATTGAGACCTGTTGGACAGCTCCAGGACATCCCATATGGAATGACTCCAGAGCACCGTTCGAGGATGGATGCCTGGGAAGTCTGCCTCGCCTTCCAATTGTCTCCTAGCAACAAGACAGTTTAGATCTAATGGATCTGCGGGAGCAACCGGGGTGGCTGAGTTGAAATGCACTTTCCAGAGGATGGGTCCTAACGTGTGCTTGTGTCCATGAGGGCCTTGGAATGGGGAGGTGGCATCGGGACACTGAGGTATTCTCCTAAGCTTTGACATAGCTCCCATGCACAAGTTTCCTTGTGGAGACGAGATTTGTTCTGATGGGTGCCTCAGGAAATCCCCTCTGCTGGTATTGGAATCCAGGCTTTTGAGGAGACATGCCTGTAAACCAAAGCAATGGATCCGATAATGGCCTCGGGTCCTGTCTGGTTCAATCTTCTTGGTATGAGTGGAGGTAGATGAGTGGAGGTAGATGCTCAGCCAGTATCAACCGCCCTTTTTTGTCCCGGGCGACCTACACTATTGGGATGGCCTCAGGGACTTTGGAGGGTTCTCCTAATTTGTAGGATTTTTGACAATGGAATGGGCAGATTTCCCATGGATTGGGTGGGGGCAGTCCTAATGTGTGGCTCCAGGGGCCCCAGCCTGGAGGGAGTGTGGCCCAGGACTTTGAGGACAGAAGACTGAAAACACAAACTCAGCTTAAGTTTGGGGACGTAGGTATGGCACGCCCGATCTACAAACCATGAGAAGAACTCTTCAGGATATGAAGAATGAGCGAGTCTGAGACGCTTGCTCAGGCTTTTGTCTCTGGATTTGGTTTCAGCGTTGGCCGTGGAATGTTGGGGAGGTCTCATGGGCCATGGACGAATCTTCCTCTCTGTGGATTTGGCCCGATCCCAATTGTTTTTCGTCAATCTGTGGGATGGGAGGACTCCTTTCAGGTTTGTTACCTCAGGTGTCCCACCAAAAGAGGAATTCCAAAGCAGAGCCCTGGGGAAGAGTGAAGGGACAACCCGAACTATGGTTAAAAATTGGGGCCTAGGGGCATGGCAAGCCCAATATGCTGTCTCTTCATATAGGCCCTGAGAGGCCTTACCTGAGGACTGGGCTCAGGCTGAGGGTCACAATGTGTGTTTGTGACCAATGTGGCCCGCAAGCATGGGCTGGGCCTCATGGGCCACGCTTGTTTCAACTACACTGAACGTTGGACAACATGCCAAGCACAAGGTTTCTTGCCATGGGGAAAGAGTTCTGATTTCTGCATCATTTTCAACCCTGGGCAGTGGTTGGAGATAAGGTCTAGGTTCTGGAGCCTGAAAACCGCAGTTGGGAAGAGATGACGACCTAAGGCCACGGCGGGTCCGATGTGCTCAGTGTGCGGCCAGCTGTCTGGGTGGGACCAGGAGGTCCAGGCTCAGGCTGGGTCAGAAGGGGAAATAGTGCCCAGGTCAGCCTATATGTTTGGGGTACAGCCGAATGGCGTGTAGGTTGATCCTCATTTGGGGTTTCGGTGTAGCCCTGAGGGCAATGTTTTACTTCTGTAGGGCAGGCAGAGAGCGGCATTGTAGTTCTGGATTGCCCAACTGGAGGGCTTGTGGGCCAGTAGTCTGAGGACGGAGTCTGAGAAATTAAGCTAGGCCTAGGTTTCTGGGTGAGGATATGGCAGGCACAATCTACAGACCTCAATAGAGATCTCGTGCATCTGAAGTCAGGGCAAGGATCAGACGATCACTCAGGTTGGACTTTCTGCCCTGATGGCCCTTTCTTGAAGGGGGTTGGATCACGAGGACATGGGGGTTTTCCCACGATGGGAGTTGTGAGAAGCTCCAAACTGCAAAGATTCTTCTGCATGACAATTGAGACCTGTTGGTTGGCTCCAGGCTAAGGATTCCAAGCAGGGTTCTAAGGATGGATGGCTGGGTAGCCCACCTCGCATTCCAATTGTCTCCAAGCAACAAGACAGGTTAGATCTGCTGGATGTGGGGGGCAACCGAGGAGGCTGATTTGAAATGGACGCTCCTGTGTATGTGTCCTAATATGTTTTTGTGTCTATGGAGACCTTGGAATGAAGCGGTGGCCCTGGGGCCCTGAAGGGTTCTCCTAAACAGATCTTTGACACAGCTCCAACGTGCATGTTTCCCATGTGTAGATGAGATTTGTTCTGATGGGTGAGTCAAAAAACAGCCATATGCTGGTATTGTAATCCAGGCCTCTGAGGAGAGATGCCTAGAAACCAAAGCAATGGATCCGATTAGTGCCTAGGGGCCTGTTCGTTCCTTTTTACCTCTGGGGACATCAGTCTACGGGTCTGAGTGCAGGTAGGTGCTCAGATGGGCTCAGATTGCCCCTGTTTGTCCTGGGAAGCCACAACTATTGGGATGGCCTCAGGGACTTTGGAGGTTATCATATTAGTAGGGTTGTGGCCATTGGAATGGGCACATACAATTCCCTTGGAGAGGGCAAGTACAGTCCTCAGGTTTGGCTCCAGGGCCCTGAGCCTGTAGGGTGTGTAGGCCAGAGCTGTTTGGACAGTTGTCTGAAAACACAAACTCGGCTTATGTTTTCGGTCATAGGTATGGCAGGACTGATCTACAGACCATGAGGAGAACACTTTGGGATATGAAAAAAGGGCGAGTGTGAGGCTCTTGCTCAAGTTTTTGTCTCTGGATATCGTGTCACTCATGGTCGTGAAATTGCCGGGTGACTTCATGGGAAATGGACGAGTCTTACTCTCTGGGGATTCGGTCCCGTCCAAAGAGTTTGGGGTCATTCTGGAGATGGAAGAAGTCGGTTTTGTTGTTGTTGTCGATTTGTTTCATTTTGTTTTTCAACCTCAGATGTCCCACCAAATGAGGGATTCCAGGGTAGAGCCCTGGGGTGGGGCGACTGGACAACCAGAAATCTGGTTAAAAATTGGGGACTAGGGACATGTCAAGCCCATTATGACATCTAATGGTCCAGCCACTGAGAGGACTTACTAGAGGACAGGACTCACGCTGAGGTCACAATGCGTGTTTATGCTGTCGTCGCACTCAAGAATGGGCGGGGCCTCAGGGTTAATGCTGTTTTCTCCTACACTGAACGTTGGACAACATGCCAACCACAAGGTTTCTTGCCATGGTTCAGGAAGAGTTCTGATTTCTGCATCACAGTCACCCCTGGGCAGTGATTGGAGATAAGGTCAAGGTTCTGAAGCCTGAAAACTGAGGTAGGGAAGAGATGATGACCTAAGGTCATGGCGGGTCTGATGTGCTCAGCGTGCGGTCAGCTGTCTGGGTGTTGGTCAGCAGGTCCGGGCTCAGGTTGTGTCAGACAGTGCATTAGTGCCCAGGTTAGACTATATAATTTGGGTACATTCGAGTGCCGTGTAGGTTTATCTTCATTTAAGCTGCCTGGTCAGCTCATTAGGCAATATATTTTTTCTAGAGGGCAGGCAGACTGCTTCATTGTCGGTCCGGAATTGCCAAACTTGAGGGCTTCGGGGCCAGGAGTGTGAGGACGGAAGTCTGAGAACACAAGCTAGACTTCGGATTCAGGATGAGGGCACGGCAGGCACCCCCTGCAGATCTGAACCAATATCTCATGCATTTGAAGTCAGGGCGAGGATCCGACGTTGGCTCAGGTTGGAGTTTCTGTGCATGACGGCCCCTTCATGAAGGGAGCGGAATCTCGAGGCCATGGAGGTTTTCCACGTTGGGAGATGTGGGATGCCCCCTTCAAGGATTCCTTCTGCGGGACAATTGAGACCTGTTGGACAGCTCCAGGACATCCCATATGGAATGACTCCAGAGAACCCTTCGAGGATGGATGCCTGGGAAGTCCGCCTCGCCTTCCAATTGTCTCCTAGCAACAAGACAGTTTAGATCTAATGGATCTGCGGGAGCAACCGGGGTGGCTGAGTTGAAATGCACTTTCCAGAGGATGGGTCCTAATGTGTGTTTGTGTCCATGAGGGCCTTGGAATGGGGAGGTGGCACCGGGATCCTGAAGTATTCTCCTAAGCTTTGGCATAGCTCCCATGCACAAGTTTCCTTGTGGAGACGAGATTTGTTCTGATGGGTGCCTCAGGAAATCCCCTCTGCTGGTATTGGAATCCAGGCTTTTGAGGAGACATGCCTGTAAACCAAAGCAATGGATCCGATAATGGCCTTGGGTCCTGTCTGGTTCAATCTTCTTGGTATGAGTGGAGGTAGATGAGTGGAGGTAGATGCTCAGCTGGTATCAACCGCCCTTTTTTGTCCCGGGCGACCTACACTATTGGGATGGCCTCAGGGACTTTGGAGGGTTCTCCTAATTTGTACGATTTTTGACAATGGAATGGGCAGAATTCCCATGGATTGGTGGGGGCAGTCCTAATGTGTGGCTCCAGGGGCCCCAGGCTGGAGGGAGTGTGGCCCAGGACTTTGAGGACAGAAGACTGAAAACACACACTCAGCTTAAGTTTGGGGACGTAGGTATGGCACGCCCGATCTACAAACCATGAGAAGAACTCTTCAGGATATGAAGAATGAGCGAGTCTGAGTCGCTTGCTCAGGCTTTTGTCTCTGGATTTTGTTTCAGTGATGGCCGTGGAATGTTGGGGAGCTCTATGGGCCATGGACGAATCTTCCTCTCTGTGGATTTGGCCCGATCCCAATTGTTTTTCATCAATCTGTGGGATGGGAGGACTCCTTTCAGGTTTGTTACCTCTGGTGTCCCACCAAAAGAGGAATTCCATAGCAGAGCCCTGGGGAAGAGTGAAGGGACACCCCGAACGATGGTTAAAAATTGGGGCCTAGGGGCATGGCAAGCCCAATATGCTGTCTCTTCATATAGGCCCTGAGAGGATTTACCTGAGGACTCGGCTCAGGCTGAGGGTCACAATGTGTGTTTGTGACCAATGTGGCCCACAAGCATGGGCTGGGCCTCATGGGCCACGCTTGTTTCACTACACTGAACGTTGGACAACATGCCAACCACAAGGTTTCTTGCCATGGGGAAAGAGTTCTGATTTCTGCATCATTTTCAACCCTGGGCAGTGGTTGGAGATAAGGTCTAGGTTCTGGAGCCTGAAAACCGCAGTTGGGAAGAGATGACGACCTAAGGCCATGGCGGGTCCGATGTGCTCAGTGTGCGGCCAGCTGTCTGGGTGGGACCAGGAGGTCCAGGCTCAGGCTGGGTCAGAAGGGGAAATAGTGCCCAGGTCAGCCTATATGTTTGGGGTACAGCCGAATGGCGTGCAGGTTGATCCTCATTTGGGGTTTCGGGGTAGCCCTGAGGGCAATGTTTTACTTCTGTAGGGCAGGCAGAGTGCGGCATTGTAGTTCTGGATTGCCAAACTGGAGGGCTTGTGGGCCAGTAGTCTGAGGACGGAATCTGAGAACCCAAGCTAGGCCTAGGTTTCTGGGTGAGGATATGGCAGGCACAATCTACAGACCTCAATAGAGACCTCGTGCAACTGAAGTCAGGGCAAGGATCAGACGATCGCTCAGGTTGGACTTTCTGCCCTGATGGCCCTTTCTTGAAGGGGGTTGGATCACGAGGACATGGGGGTTTTCCCATGATGGGAGTTGTGAGAAGCTCCAAACTGCAAAGATTCTTCTGCAGGACAATTGAGACCTGTTGGTTGGCTCCAGGCCAACGATTCCGAGCAGGGTTCTAAGGATGGATGGCTGGGTAGCCCACCTCACATTCCAATTGTCTCCAAGCAACAAGACAGGTTAGATCTGCTGGATGTGGGGGGCAACCGAGGAGGCTGAGTTGAAATGGACTCTCCTGTGGATGTGTCCTAATATGTTTTTGTGTCTATGGAGACCTTGGAATGAAGCGGTGGCCCTTGGGCCCTGAAGGGTTCTCCTAAACAGAGGCTTTGACACAGCTCCAACGTGCAGGTTTCCCAAGTGTAGATGAGATTTGTTCTGATGGGTGAGTCAAGAAACAGCCATATGCTGGTATTGAAATCCAGGCCTCTGAGGAGAGATGCCTGGAAACCAAAGCAATGGATCCGATTAGTGCCTAGGGGCCTGTTCGTTCCTTTTTACCTCTGGGGACATCAGTCTACGGGTCTGAGTGCAGGTAGGTGCTCAGATGGGCTCAGATTGCCCCTTTTTTTCCTGGGAAGCCACAACTATTCGGATGGCCTCAGGGACTTTGGAGGTTATCCTACTAGTAGGGTTGTGGCCATTGGAATGGGCACATACAATTCCCTTGGAGAGGGCAAGTACAGTCCTCAGGTTTGGCACCAGGGCCCTGAGCCTGTAGGGTGTGTAGGCCAGAGCTGTTTGGACAGTTGTCTGAAAACACAAACTCGGCTTATGTTTTGGGTCATAGGTATGGCAGGACTGATCTACAGACCATGAGGAGAACACTTCGGGATATGAAAAAAGGGCGAGTGTGAGGCTCTTGCTCAAGTTTTTGTCTCTGGATATCGTGTCACTCATGGTCGTGAAATTGCCGGGTGACATCATGGGAAATGGAGGAGTCTTACTCTCTGGGGGTTCGGTCCCGTCCAAAGAGTTTGCGGTCATTCTGGGGATGGAAGAAGTCCGTTTTTTGTTGTTGTTGTCGATTTGTTTCATTTTGTTTTTCAACCTCAGATGTCCAACCAAATGAGGGATTCCAGAGGAGAGCCCTGGGGTGGGGCGACTGGACAACCAGAAATCTGCTTAAAAATTGGGGACTAGGGACATGTCAAGCCCATTATGACATCTAATGGTCCAGCCACTGAGAGGACTTACTAGAGGACAGGACTCACGCTGAGGTCACAATGCGTGTTTATGCTCTCGTCGCACTCAAGAATGGGCGGGGCCTCAGGGAGAATGCTGGTTTCTCCTACACTGAACGTTGGACAACATGCCAACCACAAGGTTTCTTGCCATGGGTCAGGAAGAGTTCTGATTTCTGCATCACAGTCACCCGTGGGCAGTGATTGGAGATAAGGTCTAGGTTCTGAAGCCTGAAAACTGAGGTAGGGAAGAGATGATGACCTAAGGCCATGGCGGGTCTGATGTGCTCAGCGTGTGGTCAGCTGTCTGGGTGTTGGTCAGCAGGTCCGGGCTCAGGTTGTGTCAGACAGTGCATTAGTGCCCAGGTTAGACTATATAATTTGGGTACATTCGAGTGCCGTGTAGGTTTATCCTCATTTAAGCTGCCTGGGCTGCTCATTAGGCAATATATTTTTTCTAGAGGGCAGGCAGAGTGCTTCATTGTCGGTCCGGAATTGCCAAACTTGAGGGCTTCGGGGCCAGGAGAGTGAGGACGGAAGTCTGAGAACACAAGCTAGACTTCGGATTCAGGGTGAGGGCACGGCAGGTACCCCCTGCAGATCTGAACCAATATCTCATGCATCTGAAGTCAGGGCGAGGATCCGACGTTGGCTCAGGTTGGAGTTTCTGTGCATGACGGCCCCTTCATGAATGGAGCGGAATCTCGAGGCCATGGAGGTTTTCCACGTTGGGAGATGTGGGATGCCCCCTTCAAGGATTCCTTCTGCGGGACAATTGAGACCTGTTGGACAGCTCCAGGACATCCCATATGGAATGACTCCAGAGCACCGTTTGAGGATGGATGCCTGGGAAGTCTGCATCGCCTTCCAATTGTCCCTAGCAACAAGACAGTTTAGATCTAATGGATCTGCGGGAGCAACCGGGATGGCTGAGTTGAAATGCACTTTCCAGAGGATGGGTCCTAACGTGTGTTTGTGTCCATGAGGGCCTTGGAATGGGGAGGTGGCACCGGGACCCTGAAGTATTCTCCTAAGCTTTGGCATAGCTCCCATGCACAAGTTTCCTTGTGGAGACGAGATTTGTTCTGATGGGTGCCTCAGGAAATCCCCTCTGCTGGTATTGGAATCCAGGCTTTTGAGGAGACATGCCTGTAAACCAAACAATGGATCCGATAATGACCTCGGGTCCTGTCTGGTTCAATCTTCTTGGTATGAGTGGAGGTAGATGAGTGGAGGTAGATGCTCAGCCGGTATCAACCACCCTTTTTTGTCCCGGTCGACCTACACTATTGGGATGGCCTCAGGGACTTTGGAGGGTTCTCCTAATTTGTACGATTTTTGACAATGGAATGGGCAGAATTCCCATGGATTGGGTGGGGGCAGTCCTAATGTGTGGCTCCAGGGGCCCCAGCCTGGAGGGAGTGTGGCCCAGGACTTTGAGGACAGAAGACTGAAAACACAAACTCAGCTTAAGTTGGGGACGTAGGATCATACTCAAAGGGTCTGTCCAACAAGAAGATTTAACAATTTTAAATATCTATGCCCCCAACGTGGGAGCAGCCAACTATATAAACCAATTAATAACAAAATCAAAGAAACACATCAACAACAATACAATAATAGTAGGGGACTTTAACACTCCCCTCACTGAAATGTACAGGTCATCCAAGCAAAAGATCAGCAAGGAAATAAAGGCCTTAAACGACACACTGGACCAGATGGACATCACAGATATATTCAGAACATTTCATCCCAAAGCAACAGAATACACATTCTTCTCTAGTGCACATTGAACATTCTCCAGAATAGATCACATCCTCGGTCGTAAATCAGGACTCAACCGGTATCAAAAGATTGGGATCATTCCCTGCATATATTCTGACCACAGTGCTCTAAAGCTAGAACTCAACCACAAAAGGAAGTTTGGAAAGAACCCAAATACATGGAGACTAAACAGTATCCTTCTAAAGAATGAATGGGTCAACCGGGAAATTAAAGAAGAATTGAAAAAAATCATGGAAACAAATGATAATGAAAATACAACAGTTCAAAATCTGTGGGACACAATAAAGGCAGTCCTGAGAGGAAAATATATAGCGGTACAATCCTTTCTCAAGAAACAAGAAAAGTCTCAGGTACACAACCTAACCCTACACCTAAAGGAGCTGGAGAAAGAACAAGAAAGAAACCCTAAGCCCAGCAGGAGAAGAGAAATCATAAAGATCAGAGCAGAAATCAATGAAATTGAAACCAAAAAAACAATAGAAAAAATCAACGAAAGTAGGAGCTGGTTCTTTGAAAGAATTAATAAAATTGATAAACCCCTGGCCCGACTTATCAAAAAGAAAAGAGAAAGGACCCAAATAAATAAAATCATGAATGAAAGAGGAGAGATCACAACTAACACCAAAGAAATACAAACTATTATAAGAACATACTATGAGCAACTCTACGGCAATAAATTTGACAATCTGGAAGAAATGGATGCATTCCTAGAAACATATAAACTACCACAACTGAACCAGGAATACATAGAAAGCCTGAACAGACCCATAACCAGTAAGGAGATTGAAACAGTCATTAAAAATCTCCAAACAAACAAAAGCCCAGGGCCAGATGGCTTCCCGGGGGAATTCTACCAAACATTTAAAGAAGAACTAATTCCTATTCTCCTGAAACTGTTCCAAAAAATAGAAATGGAAGGAAAACTTCCAAACTCATTTTATGAGGCCAGCATCACCTTGATCCCAAAACCAGACAAGGATCCCACCAAAAAATAGAGCTATAGACCGATATCCTTGATGAACACAGATGCGAAAATACTCAACAAAATACTAGCCAATAGGATTCAACAGTACATTAAAAAGATTATTCACCACGACCAAGTGGGATTTATTCCAGGGCTGCAAGGTTGGTTCAACATCCGCAAATCAGTCAATGTGATACAACACATCAATAAAAGAAAGAACAAGAACCATATGATACTTTCAATAGATGCTGAAAAAGCATTTGACAAAGTACAGCATCCCTTCCTGATCAAAACTCTTCAAAGTGTAGGGATAGAGGGCACATACCTCAATATCATCAAAGCCATCTATGAAAAACCCACCGCAAATATCATTCTCAATGGAGAAAAACTGAAAGCTTTTCCACTAAGGTCAGGAACACGGCAGGGATGTCCATTATCACCACTGCTATTCAACATAGTACTAGAGGTCCTAGCCTCAGCAATCAGACAACAAAAGGAAATTAAAGGCATCCAAATCGGCAAAGAAGAAGTCAAATTATCACTCTTCGCAGATGATATGATACTATATGTGGAAAACCCAAAAGACTCCACTCCAAAACTGCTAGAACTTATACAGGAATTCAGTAAGTGTCAGGATATAAAATCAATGCACAGAAATCAGTTGCATTTCTCTACACCAACAGCAAGACAGAAGAAAGAGATATTAAGGAGTCAATCCCATTTACAATTGCATCCAAAACCATAAGATACCTAGGAATAAACCTAACCAAAGAGACACAGAATCTATACTCAGAAAACTATAAAGTACTCATGAAAGAAATTGAGGAAGACACAAAGAAATGGAAAAATGTTCCATGCTCCTGGATTGGAAGAATAAATATTGTGAAAATGTCTATGCTACCTAAAGCAATCTACACATTTAATGCAATTCCTATCAAAGTACCATCCATCTTTTTCAAAGAAATGGAACAAATAATGCTAAAATTTATATGGAACCAGAAAAGACCTAGAATAGCCAAAGGGATATTGAAAAAGAAAGCCAACGTTGGTGGCATCACAATTCCGGACTTCAAGCTCTATTACAAAGCTGTCATCATTAAGACAGCATGGTACTGGCACAAAAACAGACACATAGATCAATGGAACAGAATAGAGAGCCCAGAAATAGACCCTCAAATCTATGGTCAACTCATCTTCGACAAAGCAGGAAAGAATGTCCAATGGAAAAAAGACAGCCTCTTCAATAAATGGTGCTGGGAAAATTGGACAGCCACATGTAGAAAAATGAAATTGGACCATTTCCTTGCACCACACACAAAAATAGACTCAAAATGGATGAAGGACCTCAATGTGCGAAAGGAATCCTTCAAAATCCTTGAGGAGAACACAGGCAGCAACCTCTTCGACCTCTGCCGCAGCAACATCTTCCTAGGAACAACGCAAAAGGCAAGGGAAGAAAGGGAAAAAATGAACTATTGGGATTTCATCAAGATCAAAAGCTTTTGCACAGCAAAGGAAACAGTTAACAAAATCAAAAGACAACTGACAGAATGGGAGAAGATATTTGCAAACGACATATCAGATAAAGGACTAGTGTCCAGAATCTATAAAGAACTTAGCAAACTCAACACCCAAAGAACAAATAATCCAATCAAGAAATGGGCAGAGGACATGAACAGACATTTCTGCAAAGAAGACATCCAGACGGCCAACAGACACATGAAAAAGTGCTCCATATCACTCGGCATCAGGGAAATACAAATCAAAACCACAATGAGATATCACCTCACACCAGTCAGAATGGCTAAAATCAACAAGTCAGGAAATGACAGATGCTGGCGAGGATGTGGAGAAAGGGGAACCCTCCTACACTGTTGGTGGGAATGCAAGCTGGTGCAGCCACTCTGGAAAACAGCATGGAGGTTCCTCAGAATGTTGAAAATAGAACTGCCCTATGACCCATCAATTGCACTATTGGGTATTTACCCTAAAGATACAAATGTAGTGATCCAAAGGGGCACATGCACCCGAATGTTTATAGCAGCAATGTCCACAATAGCCAAACTATGGAAAGAACCTAGATGTCCATCCACAGATGAATGGATCAAGAAGATGTGGTATATATACACAATGGAATACTATGCAGCCATCAAAAGAAATGAAATCTTGCCATTTGCAACAACATGGATGGAACTAGAGCGTATCATGCTTAGTGAAATAAGTCAAGCAGAGAAATACAACTATCATATGATCTCCCTGATATGAGGAAGTGGTGATGCAACATGGAGGCTTAAGTGGTTAGGGGAAGAATAAATGAAACAAGATGGGATTGGGAGGGAGACAAACCATAAGTGACTCTTAATCTCACAAAACAAACTGAGGGTTGCTGGGGGGAGGGGGTTTGGGAGAAGGGGGTGGGATTATGGACATTGGGGAGGGTATGTGCTTTGGTGAGTGCTGTGAAGTGTGTAAACCTGGTGATTCACAGACCTGTACCCCTGGGGATAAAAATATATGTTTATAAAAAATAAAAAGTTAAAAAAAAAAAAAAAAGTTTGGGGACGTAGGTATGGCACGCCCGATCTACAAACCATGAGAAGAACTCTTCAGGATATGAAGAATGAGCGAGTCTGAGGCGCTTGCTCAGGCTTTTGTCTCTGGATTTTGTTTCAGCGATGGCCGTGGAATGTTGGGGAGGTCTCATGGGCCATGGACGAATCTTCCTCTCTGTGGATTTGGCCCGATCCCAATTGTTTTTTGTCAATCTGTGGGATGGGAGGACTCCTTTCAGGTTTGTTACCTCAGGTGTCCCACCAAAAGAGGAATTCCAAAGCAGAGCCCTGGGGAAGAGTGAAGGGACAACCCGAACTATGGTTAAAATTTGGGGCCTAGGGGCATGGCAAGCCCAATATGCTGTCTCTTCATATAGGCCCTGAGAGGCCTTACCTGAGGACTGGGCTCAGGCTGAGGGTCACAATGTGTGTTTCTGACCAATGTACCCCGCAAGCATGGGCTGGGCCTCATGGGCCACGCTTGTTTCAACTACACTGAACGTTGGACAACATGCCAACCACAAGGTTTCTTGCCATGGGGAAAGAGTTCTGATTTCTGCATCATTTTCAACCCTGGGCAGTGGTTGGAGATAAGGTCTAAGTTCTGGAGCCTGAAAACCGCAGTTGGGAAGAGATGACCACCTAAGGCCATGGCGGGTCCGATGTGCTCAGTGTGCGGCCAGCTGTCTGGGTGGGACCAGGAGGTCCAGGCTCAGGCTGGGTCAGAAGGGGAAATAGTGCCCAGGTCAGCCTATATGTTTGGGGTACAGCCGAATGGCCTGCAGGTTGATCCTCATTTGGGGTTTCGGGGTAGCCTTGAGGGCAATATTTTACTTCTGTAGGGCAGGCAGAGTGCGGCATTGTAGTTCTGGATTGTCAAACTGGAGAGCTTGTGGGCCAGTAGTCTGAGGACGGAGTCTGAGAACCCAAGCTAGGCCTAGGTTTCTGGGTGAGGATATGGCAGGCACAGTCAACAGACCTCAATCGAGATCTCGTGCATCTGAAGTCAGGGCAAGGATCAGACGATCGCTCAGGTTGGACTTTCTGCCCTGAAGGCCCTTTCTTGAAGGGGGTTGGATCACGAGGACATGGGGGTTTTCCCACGATGGGAGTTGTGAGAAGCTCCAAACTGCAAAGATTCTTCTGCAGGACAATTGAGACCTGTTGGTTGGCTCCAGGCCAACGATTCCGAGCAGGGTTCTAAGGATGGATGTCTGGGTAGCCCACCTCGCATTCCAATGGTCTCCAAGCAACAAGACAGGTTAGATCTGCTGGATGTGGGGGGCAACCGAGGAGGCTGAGTTGAAATGGACTCTCCTGTGGATGTGTCCTAATATGTTTTAGTGTCTATGGAGACCTTGGAATGAAGCGGTGGCCCTGGGGCCCTGAAGGGTTCTCCTAAACAGAGGCTTTGACACAGCTCCAACGTGCATGTTTCCCATGTGTAGATGAGATTAGTTCTGATGGGTGAGTCAAGAAACAGCCATATGCTGGTATTGAAATCCAGGCCTCTGAGGAGAGATGCCTGGAAACCAAAGCAATGGATCCGATTAGTGCCTAGGGGCCTGTTCGTTCCTTTTTACCTCTGGGGACATCAGTCTACGGGTCTGAGTGCAGGTAGGTGCTCAGATGGGCTCAGATTGCCCCTGTTTGTCCTGGGAAGCCACAACTCTTGGGATGGCCTCAGGGACTTTGGAGGTTATCCTACTAGTAGGGTTGTGGCCATTGGAATGGGCACATACAATTCCCTTGGAGAGGGCAAGTACAGTCCTCAGGTTTGGCTCCAGGGCCCTGAGCCTGTAGGGTGTGTAGGCCAGAGCTGTTTGGGCAGTTGTCTGAAAACACAAAATCGGCTTATGTTTTGGGTCATAGGTATGGCAGGACTGATCTACAGACCATGAGGAGAACACTTCGGGATATGAAAAAAGGGCGAGTGTGAGGCTCTTGCTCAAGTTTTTGTCTCTGGATATCGTGTCACTCATGGTCGTAAAATTGCCGGGTGACTTCATGGGAAATGGACGAGTCTTACTCTCTGGGGGTACGGTCCCGTTCAAAGAGTTTGGGGTCATTCTGGGGATGGAAGAAGTCCGTTTTTTTGTTGTTGTTGTCGATTTGTTTCATTTTGTTTTTCAACCTCAGATGTCCCTCCAAATGAGGAATTCCAGAGGAGAGCCCTGGGGTGGGGCGACTGGACAACCAGAAATCTGGTTAAAAATTGGGGACTAGGGACATGTCAAGCCCATTATGACATCTAATGGTCCAGCCACTGAGAGGACTTACTAGAGGACAGGACTCACGCTGAGGTCACAATGCGTGTTTATGCTCTCGTCGCACTCAAGAATGGGCGGGGCCTCAGGGTGAACGCTAGTTTCTCCTACACTGAACGTTGGACAACATGCCAACCACAAGGTTTCTTGCCATGGGTCAGGAAGAGTTCTGATTTCTGCATCACAGTCACCCGTGGGCATGGATTGGAGATAAGGTCTAGGTTCTGAAGCCTGAAAACTGAGGTAGGGAAGAGATGATGACCTAAGGCCAGGGCGGGTCTGATGTGCTCAGCGTGCGGTCAGCTGTCTGGGTGTTGGTCAGCAGGTCCGGGCTCAGGTTGTGTCAGACAGTGCATTAGTGCCCAGGTTAGACTATATAATTTGGGTACATTCGAGTGCTGTGCAGGTTTATCTTCATTTAAGCTGCCTGGGCTGCTCATTAGGCAATATATTTTTTCTACAGGGCAGGCAGAGTGCTTCATTGTCGGTCCGAAATTGCCAAACTTGAGGGCTTCGGGGCCAGGAGAGTGAGGACGGAAGTCTGAGAACACAAGCTAGACTTCGGATTCAGGGTGAGGGCACGGCAGGTACCCCCTGCAGATCTGAACCAATATCTCATGCATCTGAAGTCAGGGCGAGGATCCGACGTTGGCTCAGGATGGAGTTTCTGTGCATGACGGCCCCTTCATGAAGGGAGCGGAATCTCGAGGCCATGGAGGTTTTCCACGTTGGGAGATGTGGGATGCCCCCTTCAAGGATTCCTTCTGCGGGACAATTGAGACCTGTTGGACAGCTCCAGGACATCCCATATGGAATGACTCCAGAGCACCGTTCGAGGATGGATGCCTGGGAAGTCTGCCTCGCCTTCCAATTGTCTCCTAGCAACAAGACAGTTTAGATCTAATGGATCTGCGGGAGCAACCGGGGTGGCTGAGTTGAAATGCACTTTCCAGAGGATGGGTCCTAACGTGTGTTTGTGTCCATGAGGGCCTTGGAATGGGGAGGTGGCATCGGGACACTGAAGTATTCTCCTAAGCTTTGACATAGCTCCCATGCACAAGTTTCCTTGTGGAGACGAGATTTGTTCTGATGGGTGCCTCAGGAAATCCCCTCTGCTGGTATTGGAATCCAGGCTTTTGAGGAGACATGCCTGTAAACCAAAGCAATGGATCCGATAATGGCCTCGGGTCCTGTCTGGTTCAATCTTCTTGGTATGAGTGGAGGTAGATGAGTGGAGGTAGATGCTCAGCCAGTATCAACCGCCCTTTTTTGTCCCGGGCGACCTACACTATTGGGATGGCCTCAGGGACTTTGGAGGGTTCTCCTAATTTGTACGATTTTTGACAATGGAATGGGCAGATTTCCCATGGATTGGGTGGGGGCAGTCCTAATGTGTGGCTCCAGGGGCCCCAGCCTGGAGGGAGTGTGGCCCAGGACTTTGAGGACAGAAGACTGAAAACACAAACTCAGCTTAAGTTTGGGGACGTAGGTATGGCACGCCCGATCTACAAACCATGAGAAGAACTCTTCAGGATATGAAGAATGAGCGAGTCTGAGACGCTTGCTCAGGCTTTTGTCTCTGGATTTGGTTTCAGCGTTGGCCGTGGAATGTTGGGGAGGTCTCATGGGCCATGGACGAATCTTCCTCTCTGTGGATTTGGCCCCATCCCAATTGTTTTTCGTCAATCTGTGGGATGGGAGGACTCCTTTCAGGTTTGTTACCTCAGGTGTCCCACCAAAAGAGGAATTCCAAAGCAGAGCCCTGGGGAAGAGTGAAGGGACAACCCGAACTATGGTTAAAAATTGGGGCCTAGGGGCATGGCAAGCCCAATATGCTATCTCTTCATATAGGCCCTGAGAGGCCTTACCTGAGGACTGGGCTCAGCCTGAGGGTCACAATGTGTGTTTGTGACCAATGTGGCCCGCAAGCATGGGCTGGGCCTCATGGGCCACGCTTGTTTCAACTACACTGAACGTTGGACAACATGCCAACCACAAGGTTTCTTGCCATGGGGAAAGAGTTCTGATTTCTGCATCATTTTCAACCCTGGGCAGTGGTTGGAGATAAGGTCTAGGTTCTGGAGCCTGAAAACCGCAGTTGGGAAGAGATGACGACCTAAGGCCATGGCGGGTCCGATGTGCTCAGTGTGCGGCCAGCTGTCTGGGTGGGACCAGGAGGTCCAGGCTCAGGCTGGGTCAGAAGGGGAAATAGTGCCCAGGTCAGCCTATATGTTTGGGGTACAGCCGAATGGCCTGCAGGTTGATCCTCATTTGGGGTTTCGGGGTAGCCCTGAGGGCAATATTTTACTTCTGTAGGGCAGGCAGAGTGCGGCATTGTAGTTCTGGATTGTCAAACTGGAGGGCTTGTGGGCCAGTAGTCTGAGGACGGAGTCTGAGAACCCAAGCTAGGCCTAGGTTTCTGGGTGAGGATATGGCAGGCACAGTCAACAGACCTCAATCGAGATCTCGTGCATCTGAAGTCAGGGCAAGGATCAGACGATCGCTCAGGTTGGACTTTCTGCCCGGATGGCCCTTTCTTGAAGGGGGTTGGATCACGAGGACATGGGGGTTTTCCCACGATGGGAGTTGTGAGAAGCTCCAAACTGCAAAGATTCTTCTGCAGGACAATTGAGACCTGTTGGTTGGCTCCAGGCCAACGATTCCGAGCAGGGTTCTAAGGATGGATGGCTGGGTAGCCAACCTCGCATTCCAATGGTCTCCAAGCAACAAGACAGGTTAGATCTGCTGGATGTGGGGGGCAACCGAGGAGGCTGAGTTGAAATGGACTCTCCTGTGGATGTGTCCTAATATGTTTTAGTGTCTATGGAGACCTTGGAATGAAGCGGTGGCCCTGGGGCCCTGAAGGGTTCTCCTAAACAGAGGCTTTGACACAGCTCCAACGTGCATGTTTCCCATGTGTAGATGAGATTAGTTCTGATGGATGAGTCAAGAAACAGCCATATGCTGGTATTGAAATCCAGGCCTCTGAGGAGAGATGCCTGGAAACCAAAGCAATGGATCCGATTAGTGCCTAGGGGCCTTTTCGTTCCTTTTTACCTCTGGGGACATCAGTCTACGGGTCTGAGTGCAGGTAGGTGCTCAGATGGGCTCAGATTGCCCCTGTTTGTCCTGGGAAGCCACAACTCTTGGGATGGCCTCAGGGACTTTGGAGGTTATCCTACTAGTAGGGTTGTGGCCATTGGAATGGGCACATACAATTCCCTTGGAGAGGGCAAGTACAGTCCTCAGGTTTGGCTCCAGGGCCCTGAGCCTGTAGGGAGTGTAGGCCAGAGCTGTTTGGACAGTTGTCTGAAAACACAAACTCGGCTTATGTTTTGGGTCATAGGTATGGCAGGACTGATCTACAGACCATGAGGAGAACACTTCGGGATATGAAAAACGGGCGAGTGTGAGGCTCTTGCTCAAGTTTTTGTCTCTGGATATCGTGTCACTCATGGTCGTGAAATTGCCGGGTGACTTCATGGGAAATGGACGAGTCTTACTCTCTGGGGGTTCGGTCCCGTCCAAAGAGTTTGGGGTCATTCTGGGGATGGAAGAAGTCCGTTTTTTTGTTGTTGTTGTCGATTTGTTTCATTTTGTTTTTCAACCTCAGATGTCCCACCAAATGAGGGATTCCAGAGTAGAGCCCTGGGGTGGGGCGACTGGACAACCAGAAATCTGGTTAAAAATTGGGGACTAGGGACATGTCAAGCCCATTATGACATCTAATGGTCCAGCCACTGAGAGGACTTACTAGAGGACAGGACTCACGCTGAGGTCACAATGCGTGTTTATGCTCTCGTCGCACTCAAGAATGGGCGGGGCCTCAGGGTGAACGCTAGTTTCTCCTACACTGAACGTTGGACAACATGCCAACCACAAGGTTTCTTGCCATGGGTCAGGAAGAGTTCTGATTTCTGCATCACAGTCACCCGTGGGCAGTGATTGGAGATAAGGTCTAGGTTCTGAAGCCTGAAAACTGAGGTAGGGAAGAGATGATGACCTAAGGCCAGGGCGGATCTGATGTGCTCAGGGTGCGGTCAGCTGTCTGGGTGTTGGTCAGCAGGTCCGGGCTCAGGTTGTGTCAGACAGTGCATTAGTGCCCAGGTTAGACTATATAATTTGGGTACATTCGAGTGCCGTGTAGGTTTATCTTCATTTAAGCTGCCTGGGCTGCTCATTAGGCAATATATTTTTTCTAGAGGGCAGGCAGAGTGCTTCATTGTCGGTCCGGAATTGCCAAACTTGAGGGCTTCGGGGCCAGGAGAGTGAGGACGGAAGTCTGAGAACACAAGCTAGACTTCGGATTCAGGGTGAGGGCACGGCAGGTACACCCTGCAGATCTGAACCAATATCTCATGCATCTGAAGTCAGGGCGAGGATCCTACGTTGGCTCAGGTTGGAGTTTCTGTGCATGACGGCCCCTTCATGAAGGGAGCGGAATCTCGAGGCCATGGAGGTTTTCCACGTTGGGAGATGTGGGATGCCCCCTTCAAGGATTCCTTCTGCGGGACAATTGAGACCTATTGGACAGCTCCAGGTCATCCCATATGGAATGACTCCAGAGCAACGTTCGAGGATGGATGCCTGGGAAGTCTGCCTCGCCTTCCAATTGTCTCCTGGCAACAAGACAGTTTAGATCTAATGGATCTGCGGGAGCAACCGGGGTGGCTGAGTTGAAATGTACTTTCCAGAAAATGGGTCCTAACGTGTGTTTGTGTCCATGAGGGCCTTGGAATGGGGAGGTGGCACCGGGACCCTGAAGTATTCTCCTAAGCTTTGGCATAGCTCCCATGCACAAGTTTCTTTGTGGAGACGAGATTTGTTCTGATGGGTGCCTCAGGAAATCCCGTCTGCTGGTTTGGAATCCAGGCTTTTGAGGAGACATGCCTGTAAACCAAAGCAATGGTTCCGATAATGGCCTCGGGTCCTGTCTGGTTCAATCTTCTTGGTATGAGTGGAGGTAGATGAGTGGAGGTAGATGCTCAGCCGGTATCAACCGCCCTTTTTTGTCCCGGGCGAACTACACTATTGGGATGGCCTCAGGGACTTTGGAGGGTTCTCCTAATTTGTACGATTTTTGACAATGGAATGGGCAGAATTCCCATGGATTGGGTGGGGGCAGTCCTAATGTGTGGCTCCAGGGGCCCCAGCCTGGAGGGAGTGTGGCCCAGGACTTTGAGGACAGAAGACTGAAAACACAAACTCAGCTTAAGTAGGGGGACGTATGTATGGCACGCCCGATCTACAAACCATGAGAAGAACTCTTCAGGATATGAAGAATGAGCGAGTCTGAGGCACTTGCTCAGGCTTTTGTCTCTGGATTTTGTTTCAGCGATGGCCGTGGAATGTTGGGGAGGTCTCATGGGCCATGGACGAATCTTCCTCTCTGTGGATTTGGCCCGATCCCCATTGTTTTTCGGCAATCTGTGGGATGGGAGGACTCCTTTCAGGTTTGTTACCTCAGGTGTCCCACCAAAAGAGGAATTCCAAAGCAGAGCCCTGGGGAAGAGTGAAGGGACACCCCGAACTATGGTTAAAAATTGGGGCCTAGGGGCATGGCAAGCCCAATATGCTGTCTCTTCATATAGGCCCTGAGAGGCCTTACCTGAGGACTGGGCTCAGGCTGAGGGTTACAATGTGTGTTTGTGACCAATGTGGCCCGCAAGCATGGGCTGGGCCTCATGGGCCACGCTTGTTTCAACTACACTGAACATTGGACAACATGCCAAGCACAAGGTTTCTTGCCATGGGGAAAGAGTTCTGATTTCTGCATCATTTTCAACCCTGGGCAGGGGTTGGAGATAAGGTCTTGGTTCTGGAGCCTGAAAACCGCAGTTGGGGAGAGATGACGACCTAAGGCCATGGCGGGTCCAATGTGCTCAGTGTGCGGCCAGCTGTCTGGGTGGGACCAGGAGGTCCAGGCTCAGGCTGGGTCAGAAGGGGAAATAGTGCCCAGGTCAGCCTATATGTTTGGGGTACAGCCGAATGGCGTGCAGGTTGATCCTCATTTGGGGTTTCGGGGTAGACCTGAGGGCAATATTTTACTTCTGTAGGGCAGGCAGAGTGCGGCATTGTAGTTCTGGATTGCCAAACTGGAGGGCTTGTGGGCCAGTAGTCTGAGAACGGAGTCTGAGAACCCAAGCTAGGCCTAGGTTTCTGGGTGAGGATATGGCAGGCACAGTCAACAGACCTCAATCGAGATCTCGTGCATCTGAAGTCAGGGCAAGGATCAGACGATCGCTCAGGTTGGACTTTCTGCCCGGATGGCCCTTTCTTGAAGGGGGTTGGATCACGAGGACATGGGGGTTTTCCCACGATGGGAGTTGTGAGAAGCTCCAAACTGCAAAGATTTTTCTGCAGGACAATTGAGACCTGTTGGTTGGCTCCAGGCCAACGATTCCGAGCAGGGTTCTAAGGATGGATGGCTGGGTAGCCCAACTCGCATTCCAATGGTCTCCAAGCAACAAGACAGGTTAGATCTGCTGGATGTGGGGGGCAACCGAGGAGGCTGAGTTGAAATGGACTCTCCTGTGGATGTGTCCTAATATGTTTTTGTGTCTATGGAGACCTTGGAATGAAGCGGTGGCCCTGGGGACCTGAAGGGTTCTCCTAAACAGAGGCTTTGACACAGCTCCAACGTGCATGTTTCCCATGTGTAGATGAGATTAGTTCTGATGGGTGAGTCAAGAAACAGCCATATGCTGGTATTGAAATCCAGGCCTCTGAGGAGAGATGCCTGGAAACCAAAGCAATGGATCCGATTAGTGCCTTGGGGCCTGTTCGTTCCTTTTTACCTCTGGGGACATCAGTCTACGGGTCTGAGTGCAGGTAGGTGCTCAGATGGGCTCAGATTGCCCCTGTTTGTCCTGGGAAGCCACAACTCTTGGGATGGCCTCAGGGACTTTGGAGGTTATCCTACTAGTAGGGTTGTGGCCATTGGAATGGGCACATACAATTCCCTTGGAGAGGGCAAGTACAGTCCTCAGGTTTGGCTCCAGGGCCCTGAGCCTGTAGGGAGTGTAGGCCAGAGCTGTTTGGACAGTTGTCTGAAAACACAAACTCGGCTTATGTTTTGGGTCATAGGTATGGCAGGACTGATCTACAGACCATGAGGAGAACACTTCGGGATATGAAAAAAGGGCGAGTGTGAGGCTCTTGCTCAAGTTTTTGTCTCTGGATATCGTGTCACTCATGGTCGTGAAATTGCCGGGTGACTTCATGGGAAATGGACGAGTCTTACTCTCTGGGGGTTCGGTCCCGTCCAAAGAGTTTGGGGTCATTCTGGGGATGGAAGAAGTCCGTTTTTTTGTTGTTGTTGTCGATTTGTTTCATTTTGTTTTTCAACCTCAGATGTCCCACCAAATGAGGGATTCCAGAGTAGAGCCCTGGGGTGGGGCGACTGGACAACCAGAAATCTGGTTAAAAATTGGGGACTAGGGACATGTCAAGCCCATTATGACATCTAATGGTCCAGCCACTGAGAGGACTTACTAGAGGACAGGACTCACGCTGAGGTCACAATGCGTGTTTATGCTCTCGTCGCACTCAAGAATGGGCGGGGCCTCAGGGTGAATGCTGGTTTCTCCTACACTGAACGTTGGACAACATGCCAACCACAAGGTTTCTTGCCATGGGTCAGGAAGAGTTCTGATTTCTGCATCACAGTCACCCGTGGGCAGTGATTGGAGATAAGGTCTAGGTTCTGAAGCCTGAAAACTGAGGTAGGGAAGAGATGATGACCTAAGGCCAGGGCGGATCTGATGTGCTCAGGGTGCGGTCAGCTGTCTGGGTGTTGGTCAGCAGGTCCGGGCTCAGGTTGTGTCAGACAGTGCATTAGTGCCCAGGTTAGACTATATAATTTGGGTACATTCGAGTGCCGTGTAGGTTTATCTTCATTTAAGCTGCCTGGGCTGCTCATTAGGCAATATATTTTTTCTAGAGGGCAGGCAGAGTGCTTCATTGTCGGTCCGGAATTGCCAAACTTGAGGGCTTCGGGGCCAGGAGAGTGAGGACGGAAGTCTGAGAACACAAGCTAGACTTCGGATTCAGGGTGAGGGCACGGCAGGTACACCCTGCAGATCTGAACCAATATCTCATGCATCTGAAGTCAGGGCGAGGATCCTACGTTGGCTCAGGTTGGAGTTTCTGTGCATGACGGCCCCTTCATGAAGGGAGCGGAATCTCGAGGCCATGGAGGTTTTCCACGTTGGGAGATGTGGGATGCCCCCTTCAAGGATTCCTTCTGCGGGACAATTGAGACCTGTTGGACAGCTCCAGGACATCCCATATGGAATGACTCCAGAGCACCGTTCGAGGATGGATGCCTGGGAAGTCTGCCTCGCCTTCCAATTGTCTCCTGGCAACAAGACAGTTTAGATCTAATGGATCTGCGGGAGCAACCGGGGTGGCTGAGTTGAAATGTACTTTCCAGAAAATGGGTCCTAACGTGTGTTTGTGTCCATGAGGGCCATGGAATGGGGAGGTGGCACCGGGACCCTGAAGTATTCTCCTAAGCTTTGGCATAGCTCCCATGCACAAGTTTCTTTGTGGAGACGAGATTTGTTCTGATGGGTGCCTCAGGAAATCCCGTCTGCTGGTTTGGAATCCAGGCTTTTGAGGAGACATGCCTGTAAACCAAAGCAATGGTTCCGATAATGGCCTCGGGTCCTGTCTGGTTCAATCTTCTTGGTATGAGTGGAGGTAGATGAGTGGAGGTAGATGCTCAGCCGGTATCAACCGCCCTTTTTTGTCCCGGGCGAACTACACTATTGGGATGGCCTCAGGGACTTTGGAGGGTTCTCCTAATTTGTACGATTTTTGACAATGGAATGGGCAGAATACCCATGGATTGGGTGGGGGCAGTCCTAATGTGTGGCTCCAGGGGCCCCAGCCTGGAGGGAGTGTGGCCCAGGACTTTGAGGACAGAAGACTGAAAACACAAACTCAGCTTAAGTTGGGGGACGTAGGTATGGCACGCCCGATCTACAAACCATGAGAAGAACTCTTCAGGATATGAAGAATGAGCGAGTCTGAGGCACTTGCTCAGGCTTTTGTCTCTGGATTTTGTTTCAGCGATGGCCGTGGAATGTTGGGGAGGTCTCATGGGCCATGGACGAATCTTCCTCTCTGTGGATTTGGCCCGATCCCCATTGTTTTTCGGCAATCTGTGGGATGGGAGGACTCCTTTCAGGTTTGTTACCTCAGGTGTCCCACCAAAAGAGGAATTCCAAAGCAGAGCCCTGGGGAAGAGTGAAGGGACACCCCGAACTATGGTTAAAAATTGGGGCCTAGGGGCATGGCAAGGCCAATATGCTGTCTCTTCATATAGGCCCTGAGAGGCCTTACCTGAGGACTGGGCTCAGGCTGAGGGTCACAATGTGTGTTTGTGACCAATGTGGCCCGCAAGCATGGGCTGGGCCTCAAGGGCCACGCTTGTTTCAACTACACTGAACGTTGGACAACATGCCAAGCACAAGGTTTCTTGCCATGGGGAAAGAGTTCTGATTTCTGCATCATTTTCATCCCTGGGCAGGGGTTGGAGATAAGGTCTTGGTTCTGGAGCCTGAAAACCGCAGTTGGGAAGAGATGACGACCTAAGGCCATGGCGGGTCCAATGTGCTCAGTGTGCGGCCAGCTGTCTGGGTGGGACCAGGAGGTCCAGGCTCAGGCTGGGTCAGAAGGGGAAATAGTGCCCAGGTCAGCCTATATGTTTGGGGTACAGCCGAATGGCGTGCAGGTTGATCCTCATTTGGGGTTTCGGGGTAGCCCTGAGGGCAATATTTTACTTCTGTAGGGCAGGCAGAGTGCGGCATTGTAGTTCTGGATTGCCAAACTGGAGGTCTTGTGGGCCAGTAGTCTGAGGACGGAGTCTGAGAACCCAAGCTAGGCCTAGGTTTCTGGGTGAGGATATGGCAGGCACAGTCAACAGACCTCAATCGAGATCTTGTGCTTCTGAAGTCAGGGCAAGGATCAGACGATCGCTCAGGTTGGACTTTCTGCCCGGATGGCCCTTTCTTGAAGGGGGTTGGATCACGAGGACATGGGGGTTTTCCCACGATGGGAGTTGTGAGAAGCTCCAAACTGCAAAGATTCTTCTGGAGGACAATTGAGACCTGTTGGTTGGCTCCAGGCCAATGATTCCGAGCAGGGTTCTAAGGATGGATGGCTGGGTAGCCCACCTCGCATTCCAATGGTCTCCAAGCAACAAGACAGGTTAGATCTGCTGGATGTGGGGGGCAACCGAGGAGGCTGAGTTGAAATGGACTCTCCTGTGGATGTGTCCTAATATGTTTTTGTGTCTATGGAGACCTTGGAATGAAGCGGTGGCCCTGGGGCCCTGAAGGGTTCTCCTAAACAGAGGCTTTGACACAGCTCCAACGTGCATGTTTCCCATGTGTAGATGAGATTTGTTCTGATGGGTGAGTCAAGAAACAGCCATATGCTGGTATTGAAATCCAGGCCTCTGAGGAGAGATGCCTGGAAACCAAAGCAATGGATCCGATTAGTGCATAGGGGCCTGTTCGTTCCTTTTTACCTCTGGGGACATCAGTCTACGGGTCTGAGTGCAGGTAGGTGCTCAGATGGGCTCAGATTGCCCCTGTTAGTCCTGGGAAGCCACAACTCTTGGGATGGCCTCAGGGACTTTGGAGGTTATCCTACTAGTAGGGTTGTGGCCATTGGAATGGGCACATACAATTCCCTTGGAGAGGGCAAGTACAGTCCTCAGGTTTGGCTCCAGGGCCCTGAGCCTGTAGGGTGTGTAGGCCAGAGCTGTTTGGACAGTTGTCTGAAAACACAAACTCAGCTTATGTTTTGGGTCATAGGTATGGCAGGACTGATCTACAGACCATGAGGAGAACACTTCGGGATATGAAAAAAGGGCGAGTGTGAGGCTCTTGCTCAAGTTTTTGTCTCTGGATATCGTGTCACTCATGGTCGTGAAATTGCCGGGTGACTTCATGGGAAATGGACGAGTCTTACTCTCTGGGGGTTCAGTCCCGTCCAAAGAGTTTGGGGTCATTCTGGGGATGGAAGAAGTCCGTTTTTTTGTTGTTGTTGTCGATTTGTTTCATTTTGTTTTTCAACCTCAGATGTCCCACCTAATGAGGGATTCCAGAGGAGAGCCCTGGTGTGGGGCGACTGGACAACCAGAAATCTGGTTAAAAATTGGGGACTAGGGACATGTCAAGCCCATTATGACATCTAATGGTCCAGCCACTGAGAGGACTTACTAGAGGACAGGACTCACGCTGAGGTCACAATGCGTGTTTATGCTCTCGTCGCACTCAAGAATGGGCGGGGCCTCAGGGTGAATGCTGGTTTCTCCTACACTGAACGTTGGACAACATGCCAACCACAAGGTTTCTTGCCATGGGTCAGGAAGAGTTCTGATTTCTGCATCACAGTCACCCATGGGCAGTGATTGGAGATAAGGTCTAGGTTCTGAAGCCTGAAAACTGAGGTAGGGAAGAGATGATGACCTAAGGCCATGGCGGGTCTGATGTGCTCAGCGTGCGGTCAGCTGTCTGGTTGTTGGTCAGCAGGTCCGGGCTCAGGTTGTGTCAGACAGTGCATTAGTGCCCAGGTTAGACTATATAATTTGGGTACATTCGAGTGCCGTGTAGGTTTATCTTCATTTAAGCTGCCTGGGCTGCTCATTAGGCAATATATTTTTTCTAGAGGGCAGGCAGAGTGCTTCATTGTCGGTCCGGAATTGCCAAACTTGAGGGCTTCGGGGCCAGGAGAGTGAGGACGGAAGTCTGAGAACAGAAGCTAGACTTCGGATTCAGGGTGAGGGCACGGCAGGTACCCCCTGCAGATCTGAACCAATATCTCATGCATCTGAAGTCAGGGCGAGGATCCGACGTTGGCTCAGGTTGGAGTTTCTGTGCATGACGGCCCCTTCATGAATGGAGCGGAATCTCGAGGCCATGGAGGTTTTCCACGTTGGGAGATGTGGGATGCCCCCTTCAAGGATTCCTTCTGCGGGACAATTGAGACCTGTTGGACAGCTCCAGGACATCCCATATGGAATGACTCCAGAGCACCGTTCGAGGATGGATGCCTGGGAAGTCTGCCTCGCCTTCCAATTGTCTCCTAGCAACAAGACAGTTTAGATCTAATGGATCTGCGGGAGCAACCGGGGTGGCTGAGTTGAAATGCACTTTCCAGAGGATGGGTCCTAACGTGTGTTTGTGTCCATGAGGGCCTTGGAATGGGGAGGTGGCACCGGGACCCTGAAGTATTCTCCTAAGCTTTCGCATAGCACCCATGCACAAGTTCTTTGTGGAGACGAGATTTGTTCTGATGGGTGCCTCAGGAAATCCCCTCTGCTGGTATTGGAATCCAGGCTTTTGAGGAAACATGCCTGTAAACCAAAGCAATGGATCCGATAATGGCCTCGGGTCCTGTCTGGTTCAATCTTCTTGGTATGAGTGGAGGTAGATGAGTGGAGGTAGATGCTCAGCCGGTATCAATCGCCCTTTTTTGTCCCGGGCGACCTACACTATTGGGATGGCCTCAGGGACTTTGGAGGGTTCTCCTAATTTGTACGATTTTTGACAATGGAATGGGCAGAATTCCCATGGATTGGGTGGGGGCAGTCCTAATGTGTGGCTCCAGGGGCCCCAGCCTGGAGGGAGTGTGGCCCAGGACTTTGAGGACAGAAGACTGAAAACACAAACTCAGCCCAGGTTTGGGGACGTAGGTATGGCACGCCCGATCTACAAACCATGAGAAGAACTCTTCAGGATATGAAGAATGAGCGAGTCTGAGGCGCTTGCTCAGGCTTTTGTCTCTGGATTTTGTTTCAGCGATGGCCGTGGAATGTTGGGGAGGTCTCATGGGCCATGGACGAATCTTCCTCTCTGTGGATTTGGCCCGATCCCAATTGTTTTTCATCAATCTGTGGGATGGGAGGACTCTTTCAGGTTTGTTACCTCAGGTGTCCCACCAAAAGAGGAATTCCAAAGCAGAGCCCTGGGGAAGAGTGAAGGGACACCCCGAACTATGGTTAAAAATTGGGGCCTAGGGGCATGGCAAGCCCAATATGCTGTCTCTTCATATAGGCCCTGAGAGGCCTTACCTGAGGACTGGGCTCAGGCTGAGGGTCACAATGTGTGTTTGTGACCAATGTGGGCCGCAAGCATGGGCTGGGCCTCATGGGCCACGCTTGTTTCAACTACACTGAACGTTGGACAACATGCCAACCACAAGGTTTCTTGCCATGGGGAAAGAGTTCTGATTTCTGCATCATTTTCAACCCTGGGCAGTGGTTGGAGATAAGGTCTAGGTTCTGGAGCCTGAAAACCGCAGTTGGGAAGAGATGACGACCTAAGGCCATGGCGGGTCCGATGTGCTCAGTGTGCGGCCAGCTGTCTGGGTGGGACCAGGAGGTCCAGGCTCAGGCTGGGTCAGAAGGGGAAATAGTGTCCAGGTCAGCCTATATGTTTGGGGTACAGCCGAATGGCGTGCAGGTTGATCCTCATTTGGGGTTTCGGGGTAGCCCTGAGGGCAATATTTTACTTCTGTAGGGCAGGCAGAGTGCGGCATTGTAGTTCTGGATTGCCAAACTGGAGGGCTTGTGGGCCAGTAGTCTGAGGACGGAGTCTGAGAACCCAAGCTAGGCCTAGGTTTCTGGGTGAGGATATGGCAGGCACAGTCAACAGACCTCAATCGAGATCTCGTGCATCTGAAGTCAGGGCAAGGATCAGACGATCGCTCAGGTTGGACTTTCTGCCCTGATGGCCCTTTCTTGAAGGGGGTTGGATCACGAAGACATGGGGGTTTTACCACGATGGGAGTTGTGAGAAGCTCCAAACTGCAAAGATTCTTCTGCAGGACAATTGAGACCTGTTGGTTGGCTCCAGGCCAACGATTCCGAGCAGGGTTCTAAGGATGGATGGCTGGATAGCCCACCTCGCATTCCAATGGTCTCCAAGCAACAAGACAGGTTAGATCTGCTGGATGTGGGGGGCAACCGAGGAGGCTGAGTTGAAATGGACTCTCCTGTGGATGTGTCCTAATATGTTTTTGTGTCTATGGAGACCTTGGAATGAAGCGGTGGCCCTGGGGCCCTGAAGGGTTCTCCTAAACAGAGGCTTTGACACAGCTCCAACGTGCATGTTTCCCATGTGTAGATGAGATTTGTTCTGATGGGTGAGTCAAGAAACAGCCATATGGTGGTATTGAAATCCAGGCGTCTGAGGAGAGATGCCTGGAAACCAAAGCAATGGATCCGATTAGTGCCTAGGGGCCTGTTCGTTCCCTTTTACCTCTGGGGACATCAGTCTACGGGTCTGAGTGCAGGTAGGTGCTCAGATGGGCTCAGATTGCCCCTGTTTGTCCTGGGAAGCCACAACTCTTGGGATGGCCTCAGGGACTTTGGAGGTTATCCTACTAGTAGGGTTGTGGCCATTGGAATGGGCACATACAATTCCCATAGAGAGGGCAAGTACAGTCCTCAGGTTTGGCTCCAGGGCCCTGAGCCTGTAGGGTGTGTAGGCCAGAGCTGTTTGGACAGTTGTCTGAAAACACAAACTCGGCTTATGTTTTGGGTCATAGGTATGGCAGGACTGATCTACAGACCATGAGGAGAACATTTCGGGATATGAAAAAAGGGCGAGGGTGAGGCTCTTGCTCAAGTTTTTGTCTCTGGATATCGTGTCACTCATGGTCGTGAAATTGCCGGGTGACTTCATGGGAAATGGACGAGTCTTACTCTCTGGGGGTTCGGTCCCGTCCAAAGAGTTTGCGGTCATTCTGGGGATGGAAGAAGTCCGTTTTTTTGTTGTTGTTGTCGATTTGTTTCATTTTGTTTTTCAACCTCAGATGTCCCACCTAATGAGGGATTCCAGAGGAGAGCCCTGGGGTGGGTCGACTGGACAACCAGAAATCTGGTTAAAAATTGGGGACTAGGGACATGTCAAGCCCATTATGACATCTAATGGTCCAGCCACTGAGAGGACTTACTAGAGGACAGGACTCATGCTGAGGTCACAATGCGTGTTTATGCTCTCGTCGCACTCAAGAATGGGCGGGGCCTCAGGGTGAATGCTGGTTTCTCCTACACTGAACGTTGGACAACATGCCAACCACAAGGTTTCTTGCCATGGGTCTGGAAGAGTTCTGATTTCTGCATCACAGTCACACGTGGGCAGTGATTGGAGATAAGGTCTAGGTTCTGAAGCCTGAAAACTGAGGTAGGGAAGAGATGATGACCTAAGGCCATGGCGGGTCTGATGTGCTCAGCGTGCGGTCAGCTGTCTGGGTGTTGGTCAGCAGGTCCGGGCTCAGGTTGTGTCAGACAGTGCATTAGTGCCCAGGTTAGACTATATAATTTGGGTACATTCGAGTGCCGTGTAGGTTTATCTTCATTTAAGCTGCCTGGGCTGCTCATTAGGCAATATATTTTTTCTAGAGGGCAGGCAGAGTGCTTCATTGTCGGTCCGGAATTGCCAAACTTGAGGGCTTCGGGGCCAGGAGAGTGAGGACGGAAGTCTGAGAACACAAGCTAGACTTCGGATTCAGGGTGAGGGCACGGCAGGTACCCCCTGCAGATCTGAACCAATATCTCATGCATCTGAAGTCAGGGCGAGGATCCGACGTTGGCTCAGGTTGGAGTTTCTGTGCATGACGGCCCCTTCATGAAGGGAGCGGAATCTCGAAGCCATGGAGGTTTTCCACGTTGGGAGATGTGGGATGCCCCCTTCAAGGATTCCTTCTGCGGGACAATTGAGACCTGTTGGACAGCTCCAGGACATCACATATGGAATGACTCCAGAGCACCGTTCGAGGATGGATGCCTGGGAAGTCTGCCTCGCCTTCCAATTGTCTCCTAGCAACAAGACAGTTTAGATCTAATGGATCTGCGGGAGCAACCGGGGTGGCTGAGTTGAAATGCACTTTCCAGAGAATGGGTCCTAACGTGTGTTTGTGTCCATGAGGGCCTTGGAATGGGGAGGTGGCACCGGGACCCTGAAGTATTCTCCTAAGCTTTGGCATAGCACCCATGCACAAGTTTCTTTGTGGAGACGAGATTTGTTCTGATGGGTGCCTCAGGAAATCCCCTCTGCTGGTATTGGAATCCAGGCTTTTGAGGAAACATGCCTGTAAACCAAAGCAATGGATCCGATAATGGCCTCGGGTCCTGTCTGGTTCAATCTTCTTGGTATGAGTGGAGGTAGATGAGTGGAGGTAGATGCTCAGCCGGTATCAATCGCCCTTTTTTGTCCCGGGCGACCTACACTATTGGGATGGCCTCAGGGACTTTGGAGGGTTCTCCTAATTTGTACGATTTTTGACAATGGAATGGGCAGAATTCCCATGGATTGGGTGGGGGCAGTCCTAATGTGTGGATCCAGGGGCCCCAGCCTGGAGGGAGTGTGGCCCAGGACTTTGAGGACAGAAGACTGAAAACACAAACTCAGCTTAGGTTTGGGGACGTAGGTATGGCACGCCCGATCTACAAACCATGAGAAGAACTCTTCAGGATATGAAGAATGAGCGAGTCTGAGGCGCTTGCTCAGGCTTTTGTCTCTGGATTTTGTTTCAGCGATGGCCGTGGAATGTTGGGGAGGTCTCATGGGCCATGGACGAATCTTCCTCTCTGTGGATTTGGCCCGATCCCAATTGTTTTTCATCAATCTGTGGGATGGGAGGACTCCTTTCAGGTTTGTTACCTCAGGTGTCCCACCAAAAGAGGAATTCCAAAGCAGAGCCCTGGGGAAGAGTGAAGGGACACCCCGAACTATGGTTAAAATTTGGGGCCTAGGGGCATGGCAAGCCCAATATGCTGTCTCTTCATATAGGCCCTGAGAGGCCTTACCTGAGGACTGGGCTCAGGCTGAGGGTCACAATGTGTGTTTGTGACCAATGTGGCCCGCAAGCATGGGCTGGGCCTCATGGGCCACGCTTGTTTCAACTACACTGAACGTTGGACAACATGCCAACCACAAGGTTTCTTGCCATGGGGAAAGAGTTCTGATTTCTGCATCATTTTCAACCCTGGGCAGTGGTTGGAGATAAGGTCTAGGTTCTGGAGCCTGAAAACCGCAGTTGGGAAGAGATGACGACCTAAGGCCATGGCGGGTCCGATGTGCTCAGTGTGCGGCCAGCTGTCTGGGTGGGACCAGGAGGTCCAGGCTCAGGCTGGGTCAGAAGGGGAAATAGTGCCCAGGTCAGCCTATATGTTTGGGGTACAGCCGAATGGCGTGCAGGTTGATCCTCATTTGGGGTTTCGGGGTAGCCCTGAGGGCAATATTTTACTTCTGTAGGGCAGGCAGAGTGCGGCATTGTAGTTCTGGATTGCCAAACTGGAGGGCTTGTGGGCCAGTAGTCTGAGGACGGAGTCTGAGAACCCAAGCTAGGCCTAGGTTTCTGGGTGAGGATATGGCAGGCACAGTCAACAGACTTCAATCGAGATCTCGTGCATCTGAAGTCAGGGCAAGGATCAGACGATCGCTCAGGTTGGACTTTCTGCCCTGATGGCCCTTTCTTGAAGGGGGTTGGATCACGAAGACATGGGGGTTTTCCCACGATGGGAGTTGTGAGAAGCTCCAAACTGCAAAGATTCTTCTGCAGGACAATTGAGACCTGTTGGTTGGCTCCAGGCCAACGATTCCGAGCAGGGTTCTAAGGATGGATGGCTGGGTAGCCCACCTCGCATTCCAATGGTCTCCAAGCAACAAGACAGGTTATATCTGCTGGAATGTGGGGGCAACCTAGGAGGCTGAGTTGAAATGGAATCTCCTGTGGATGTGTCCTAATATGTTTTTGTGTCTATGGAGACCTTGGAATGAAGCGGTGGCCCTGGGGCCCTGAAGGGTTCTCCTAAACAGAGGCTTTGACACAGCTCCAACGTGCATGTTTCCCATGTGTAGATGAGATTTGTTCTGATGGGTGAGTCAAGAAACAGCCATATGCTGGTATTGAAATCCAGGCCTCTGAGGAGAGATGCCTGGAAACCAAAGCAATGGATCCGATTAGTGCATAGGGGCCTGTTCGTTCCTTTTTACCTCTGGGGACATCAGTCTACGGGTCTGAGTGCAGGTAGGTGCTCAGATGGGCTCAGATTGCCCCTGTTTGTCCTGGGAAGCCACAACTCTTGGGATGGCCTCAGGGACTTTGGAGGTTATCCTACTAGTAGGGTTGTGGCCATTGGAATGGGCACATACAATTCCCTTGGAGAGGGCAAGTACAGTCCTCAGGTTTGGCTCCAGGACCCTGAGCCTGTAGGGTGTGTAGGCCAGAGCTGTTTGGACAGTTGTCTGAAAACACAAACTCGGCTTATGTTTTGGGTCATAGGTATGGCAGGACTGATCTACAGACCATGAGGAGAACACTTCGGGATATGAAAAAAGGGCGAGTGTGAGGCTCTTGCTCAAGTTTTTGTCTCTGGATATCGTGTCACTCATGGTCGTGAAATTGCCGGGTGACTTCATGGGAAATGGACGAGTCTTACTCTCTGGGGGTTCGGTCCCCTCCAAAGAGTTTGCGGTCATTCTGGGGATGGAAGAAGTCCGTTTTTTTGTTGTTGTTGTCGATTTGTTTCATTTTGTTTTTCAACCTCAGATGTCCCACCAAATGAGGGATTCCAGAGGAGAGCCCTGGGGTGGGGCGACTGGACAACCAGAAATCTGGTTAAAAATTGGGGACTAGGGACATGTCAAGCCCATTATGACATCTAATGGTCCAGCCACTGAGAGGACTTACTAGAGGACAGGACTCACGCTGAGGTCACAATGCGTGTTTATGCTCTCGTCGCACCCAAGAATGGGCGGGGCCTCAGGGTGAATGCTGGTTTCTCCTACACTGAACGTTGGACAACATGCCAACCACAAGGTTTCTTGCCATGGGTCAGGAAGAGTTCTGATTTCTGCATCACAGTCACCCGTGGGCAGTGATTGGAGATAAGGTCTAGGTTCTGAAGCCTGAAAACTGAGGTAGGGAAGAGATGATGACCTAAGGCCATGGCGGGTCTGATGTGCTCAGCGTGCGGTCAGCTGTCTGGGTGTTGGTCAGCAGGTCCGGGCTCAGGTTGTGTCAGACAGTGCATTAGTGCCCAGGTTAGACTATATAATTTGGGTACATTCGAGTGCCGTGTAGGTTTATCTTCATTTAAGCTGCCTGGGCTGCTCATTAGGCAATATATTTTTTCTAGAGGGCAGGCAGAGTGCTTCATTGTCGGTCCGGAATTGCCAAACTTGAGGGCTTCGGAGCCAGGAGAGTGAGGACGGAAGTCTGAGAACACAAGCTAGACTTCGGATTCAGGGTGAGGGCACGGCAGGTACCCCCTGCAGATCTGAACCAATATCTCATGCATCTGAAGTCAGGACGAGGATCCGACGTTGGCTCAGGTTGGAGTTTCTGTGCATGACGGCCCCTTCATGAAGGGAGCGGAATCTCGAGGCCATGGAGGTTTTCCACGTTGGGAGATGTGGGATGCCCCCTTCAAGGATACCTTCTACAGGACAATTGAGACCTGCTGGACAGCTCCAGGACATCCCATATGGAATGACTCCAGAGCACCGTTCGAGGATGGATGCCTGGGAAGTCTGCTTCGCCTTCCAATTGTCTCCTAGCAACAAGACAGTTTAGATCTAATGGATCTGCGGGAGCAACCGGGGTGGCTGAGTTGAAATGCACTTTCCAGAGGATGGGTCCTAACGTGTGTTTGTGTCCATGAGGGCCTTGGAATGGGGAGGGGCACCGGGACACTGAAGTATTCTCCTAAGCTTTGGCATAGCTCCCATGCACAAGTTTCCTTGTGGAGACGAGATTTGTTCTGATGGGTGCCTCAGGAAATCCCCTCTGCTGGTATTGGAATCCAGGCTTTTGAGGAGACATGCCTGTAAACCAAAGCAATGGATCCGATAATGGCCTCGGGTCCTGTCTGGTTCAATCTTCTTGGTATGAGTGGAGGTAGATGAGTGGAGGTAGATGCTCAGCCGGTATCAACCGCCCTATTTTGTCCCGGGCGACCTACACTATTGGGATGGCCTCAGGGACTTTGGAGGGTTCTCCTAATTTGTACGATTTTTGACAATGGAATGGGCAGAATTCCCATGGATTGGGTGGGGGCAGTCCTAATGTGTGGCTCCAGGGGCCCCAGCCTGGAGGGAGTGTGTCCCAGGACTTTGAGGACAGAAGACTGAAAACACAAACTCAGCTTAGGTTTGGGGACGTAGGTATGGCACGCCCGATCTACAAACCATGAGAAGAACTCTTCAGGATATGAAGAATGAGCGAGTCTGAGGCGCTTGTTAAGGCTTTTGTCTCTGGATTTTGTTTCAGCGATGGCCGTGGAATGTTGGGGAGGTCTAATGGGCCATGGACGAATCTTCCTCTCTGTGGATTTGGCCCGATCCCAATTGTTTTTCGTCAATCTATGGGATGGGAGGACTCCTTTCAGGTTTGTTACCTCAGGTGTCCCACCAAAAGAGGAATTCAAGCGGAGCCCTGGGGAAGAGTGAAGGGACACCCCGAACTATGGTTAAAAATTGGGGCCTAGGGGCATGGCAAGCCCAATATGCTATCTCTTCATATAGGCCCTGAGAGGCCTTACCTGAGGACTGGGCTCAGGCTGAGGGTCACAATGTGTGTTTGTGACCAATGTGGCCCGCAAGCATGGGCTGGGCCTCATGGGCCACGCTTGTTTCAACTACACTGAACGTTGGACAACATGCCAAGCACAAGGTTTCTTGCCATGGGGAAAGAGTTCTGATTTCTGCATCATTTTCAACCCTGGGCAGTGGTTGGAGATAAGGTCTAGGTTCTGGAGCCTGAAAACCGCAGTTGGGAAGAGATGACGACCTAAGGCCATGGCTTGTCCGATGTGCTCAGTGTGCGGCCAGCTGTCTGGGTGGGACCAGGAGGTCCAGGCTCAGGCTGGGTCAGAAGGGGAAATAGTGTCCAGGTCAGCCTATATGTTTGGGGTACAGCCGAATGGCGTGCAGGTTGATCCTCATTTGGGGTTTCGGGGTAGCCCTGAGGGCAATATTTTACTTCTGTAGGGCAGGCAGAGTGCGGCATTGTAGTTCTGGATTGCCCAACTGGAGGGCTTGTGGGCCAGTAGTCTGAGGACGGAGTCTGAGAACCCAAGCTAGGCCTAGGTTTCTGGGTGAGGATATGGCAGGCACAATCTACAGACCTCAATCGAGATCTCGTGCATCTGAAGTCAGGGCAAGGATCAGACGATCGCTCAGGTTGGACTTTCTGCCCGGATGGCCCTTTCTTGAAGGGGGTTGGATCACGAGGACATGGGGGTTTTCCCACGATGGGAGTTGTGAGAAGCTCCAAACTGCAAAGATTCTTCTGCAGGACAATTGAGACCTCTTGGTTGGCTCCAGGCCAACGATTCCGAGCAGGGTTCTAAGGATGGATGGCTGGGTAGCCCACCTCGCATTCCAATGGTCTCCAAGCAACAAGACAGGTTAGATCTGCTGGATGTGGGGGGCAACCGAGGAGGCTGATGAAATGGACTCTCCTGTGGATGTGTCCTAATATGTTTTTGTTTCTATGGAGACCTTGGAATGAAGCGGAGGCCCTGGGGCCCTGAAGGGTTCTCCTAAACAGAGGCTTTGACACAGCTCCAACGTGCATGTTTCCCATGTGTAAATGAGATTTGTTCTGATGGGTGAGTCAAGAAACAGCCATATTCTGGTATTGAAATCCAGGCCTCTGAGGAGAGATGCCTGGAAACCAAAACAATGGATCCGATTAGTGCCTAGGGGCCTGTTCGTTCCTTTTTACCTCTGGGGACATCAGTCTACGGGTCTGAGTGCAGGTAGGTGCTCAGATGGGCTCAGATTGCCCCTGTTTGTCCTGGGAAGCCACAACTCTTGGGATGGCCTCAGGGACTTTGGAGGTTATCCTACTAGTAGGGTTGTGGCCATTGGAATGTGCACATACAATTCCCTTGGAGAGGGCAAGTACAGTCCTCAGGTTTGCCTCCAGGGCCCTGAGCCTGTAGGGTGTGTAGGCCAGAGCTGTTTGGACAGTTGTCTGAAAACACAAACTCGGCTTATGTTTTGGGTCATAGGTATGGCAGGACTGATCTACAGACCATGAGGAGAACACTTCGGGATATGAAAAAAGGGCGAGTGTGAGGCTCTTGCTCAAGTTTTTGTCTCTGGATATCGTGTCACTCATGGTCGTGAAATTGCCGGGTGACTTCATGGGAAATGGACGAGTCTTACTCTCTGGGGGTTCGGTCCCGTCCAAAGAGTTTGGGGTCATTCTGGGGATGGAAGAAGTCCGTTTTTTTGTTGTTGTTGTCGATTTGTTTCATTTTGTTTTTCAACCTCAGATGTCCCACCAAATGAGGGATTCCAGTGGAGAGCCCTGGGGTGGGGCGACTGGACAACCAGAAATCTGGTTAAATATTGGGGACTAGGGACATGTCAAGCCCATTATGACATCTAATGGTCCAGCCACTGAGAGGACTTAATAGAGGACAGGACTCACGCTGAGGACACAATGCGTGTTTATGCTCTCGTCGCACTCAAGAATGGGCGGGGCCTCAGGGTGAATGCTGGTTTCTCCTACACTGAACGTTGGACAACATGCCAACCACAAGGTTTCTTGCCATGGGTCAGGAAGAGTTCTGATTTCTGCATCACAGTCACCCGTGGGCAGTGATTGGAGATAAGGTCTAGGTTCTGAAGCCTGAAAACTGAGGTAGGGAAGAGATGATGACCTAAGGCCATGGCGGGTCTGATGTGCTCAGCGTGAGGTCAGCTGTCTGGGTGTTGGTCAGCATGTCCGGGCTCAAGTTGTGTCAGACACTGCATTAGTGCCCAGGTTAGACTATATAATTTGGGTACATTCGAGTGCCGTGTAGGTTTATCTTCATTTAAGCTGCCTGGGCTGCTCATTAGGCAATATATTTTTTCTAGAGGGCAGGCAGAGTGCTTCATTGTCGGTCCGGAATTGCCAAACTTGAGGGCTTCGGGGCCAGGAGAGTGAGGACGGAAGTCTGAGAACACAAGCTAGACTTCGGATTCAGGGTGAGGGCACGGCAGGTACCCCCTGCAGATCTGAACCAATATCTCATGCATCTGAAGTCAGGACGAGGATCCGACGTTGGCTCAGGTTGGAGTTTCTGTGCATGACGGCCCCTTCATGAAGGGAGCGGAATCTCGAGGCCATGGAGGTTTTACACGTTGGGAGATGTGGGATGCCCCCTTCAAGGATTCCTTCTGCGGGACAATTGAGACCTGTTGGACAGCTCCAGGACATCCCATATGGAATGACTCCAGAGCACCGTTCGAGGATGGATGCCTGGGAAGTCTGCCTCGCCTTCCAATTGTCTCCTAGCAACAAGACAGTTTAGATCTAATGGATCTGCGGGAGCAACCGGGGTGGCTGAATTGAAATGCACTTACCAGAGGATGGGTCCTAACGTGTGTTTGTGTCCATGAGGGCCTTGGAATGGGGAGGTGGCACCGGGACCCTGAAGTATTCTCCTAAGCTTTGGCATAGCTCCCATGCACAAGTTTCCTTGTGGAGACGAGATTTGTTCTGATGGGTGCCTCAGGAAATCCCCTCTGCTGGTATTGGAATCCAGGCTTTTGAGGAGACATGCCTGTAAACCAAAGCAATGGATCCGATAATGGCCTCGGGTCCTGTCTGGTTCAATCTTCTTGGTATGAGTGGAGGTAGATGAGTGGAGGTAGATGCTCAGCCGGTATCAACCGCCCTATTTTGTCCCGGGCGACCTACACTATTGGGATGGCCTCAGGGACTTTGGAGGGTTCTCCTAATTTGTACGATTTTTGACAATGGAATGGGCAGAATTCCCATGGATTGGGTGGGGGCAGTCCTAATGTGTGGCTCCAGGGGCCCCAGCCTGGAGGGAGTGTGGCCCAGGACTTTGAGGACAGAAGACTGAAAACACAAACTCAGCTTAAGTTTGGGGACGTAGGTATGGCACGCCCGATCTACAAACCATGAGAAGAACTCTTCAGGATATGAAGAATGAGCGAGTCTGAGGCGCTTGCTCAGGCTTTTGTCTCTGGATTTTGTTTCAGCGATGGCCGTGGAATGTTGGGGAGGTCTAATGGGCCATGGACGAATCTTCCTCTCTGTGGATTTGGCCCGATCCCAATTGTTTTTCGTCAATCTATGGGATGGGAGGACTCCTTTCAGGTTTGTTACCTCAGGTGTCCCACCAAAAGAGGAATTCAAGCGGAGCCCTGGGGAAGAGTGAAGGGACACCCCGAACTATGGTTAAAAATTGGGGCCTAGGGGCATGGCAAGCCCAATATGCTGTCTCTTCATATAGGCCCTGAGAGGCCGTACCTGAGGACTGGGCTCAGGCTGAGGGTCACAATGTGTGTTTGTGACCAATGTGGCCCGCAAGCATGGGCTGGGCCTCTTGGGCCACGCTTGTTTCAACTACACTGAACGTTGGACAACATGCCAAGCACAAGGTTTCTTGCCATGGGGAAAGAGTTCTGATTTCTGCATCATTTTCAACCCTGGGCAGTGGTTGGAGATAAGGTCTAGGTTCTGGAGCCTGAAAACCGCAGTTGGGAAGAGATGACGACCTAAGGCCATGGCTTGTCCGATGTGCTCAGTGTTTGCCAGCTGTCTGGGTGGGACCAGGAGGTCCAGGCTCAGGCTGGGTCAGAAGGGGAAATAGTGTCCAGGTCAGCCTATATGTTTGGGGTACAGCCGAATGGCCTGCAGGTTGATCCTCATTTGGGGTTTCGGGGTAGCCCTGAGGGCAATATTTTACTTCTGTAGGGCAGGCAGAGTGCGGCATTGTAGTTCTGGATTGCCAAACTGGAGGGCTTGTGGGCCAGTAGTCTGAGGACGGAGTCTGAGAACCCAAGCTAGGCCTAGGTTTCTGGGTGAGGATATGGCAGGCACAATCTACAGACCTCAATCGAGATTTCGTGCATCTGAAGTCAGGGCAAGGATCAGACGATCGCTCAGGTTGGACTTTCTGCCCTGATGGCCCTTTCTTGAAGGGGGTTGGATCACGAGGACATGGGGGTTTTCCCACGATGGGAGTTGTGAGAAGCTCCAAACTGCAAAGATTCTTCTGCAGGACAATTGAGACCTGTTGGTTGGCTCCAGGCCAACAATTCCGAGCAGGGTTCTAAGGATGGATGGCTGGGTAGCCCACCTCGCATTCCAATGGTCTCCAAGCAACAAGACAGGTTAGATCTGCTGTATGTGGGGGAAACCGAGGAGGCTGAGTTGAAATGGACTCTCCTGTGGATGTGTCCTAATATGTTTTTGTTTCTATGGAGACCTTGGAATGAAGCGGTGGCCCTGGGGCCCTGAAGGGTTCTCCTAAACAGAGGCTTTGACACAGCTCCAACGTGCATGTTTCCCATGTGTAGATGAGAATTGTTTTGATGGGTGAGTCAAGAAACAGCCATATTCTGGTATTGAAATCCAGGCCTCTGAGGAAAGATGCCTGGAAACCAAAGCAATGGATCCGATTAGTGCCTAGGGGCCTGTTCGTTCCTTTTTACCTCTGGGGACATCAGTCTACGGGTCTGAGTGCAGGTAGGTGCTCAGATGGGCTCAGATTGCCCCTGTTTGTCCTGGGAAGCCACAACTCTTGGGATGGCCTCAGGGACTTTGTAGGTTATTTTACTAGTAGGGTTGTGGCCTTTGGAATGTGCACATACAATTCCCTTGGAGAGGGCAAGTACAGTCCTCAGGTTTGCCTCCAGGGCCCTGAGCCTGTAAAGTGTGTAGGCCAGAGCTGTTTGGACAGTTGTCTGAAAACACAAACTCGGCTTATGTTTTGGGTCATAGGTATGGCAGGACTGATCTACAGACCATGAGGAGAACACTTCGGGATATGAAAAAAGGGCGAGTGTGAGGCTCTTGCTCAAGTTTTTGTCTCTGGATATCGTGTCAGTCATGGTCGTGAAATTGCCGGGTGACTTCATGGGAAATGGACGAGTCTTACTCTCTGGGGGTTCGGTCCCGTCCAAAGAGTTTGGGGTCATTCTGGGGATGGAAGAAGTCCGTTTTTTTGTTGTTGTTGTCGATTTGTTTCATTTTGTTTTTCAACCTCAGATGTCCCACCAAATGAGGGATTCCAGTGGAGAGCCCTGGGGTGGGGCGACTGGACAACCAGAAATCTGGTTAAATATTGGGGACTAGGGACATGTCAAGCCCATTATGACATCTAATGGTCCAGCCACTGAGAGGACTTACTAGAGGACAGGACTCACGCTGAGGTCACAATGCGTGTTTATGCTCTCGTCGCACCCAAGAATGGGCGGGGCCTCAGGGTGAATGCTGGTTTCTCCTACACTGAACGTTGGACAACATGCCAACCACAAGGTTTCTTGCCATGGGTCAGGAAGAGTTCTGATTTCTGCATCACAGTCACCCGTGGGCAGTGATTGGAGATAAGGTCTAGGTTCTGAAGCCTGAAAACTGAGGTAGGGAAGAGATGATGACCTAAGGCCATGGCGGGTCTGATGTGCTCAGCGTGCGGTCAGCTGTCTGGGTGTTGGTCAGCAGGTCCGGGCTCAGGTTGTGTCAGACAGTGCATTAGTGCCCAGGTTAGACTATATAATTTGGGTACATTCGAGTGCCGTGTAGGTTTATCTTCATTTAAGCTGCCTGGGCTGCTCATTAGGCAATATATTTTTTCTAGAGGGCAGGCAGAGTGCTTCATTGTCGGTCCGGAATTGCCAAACTTGAGGGCTTCGGGGCCAGGAGAGTGAGGACGGAAGTCTGAGAACACAAGCTAGACTTCGGATTCAGGGTGAGGGCACGGCAGGTACCCCCTGCAGATCTGAACCAATATCTCATGCATCTGAAGTCAGGACGAGGATCCGACGTTGGCTCAGGTTGGAGTTTCTGTGCATGACGGCCCCTTCATGAAGGGAGCAGAATCTCGAGGCCATGGAGGTTTTCCACGTTGGGAGATGTGGGATGCCCCCTTCAAGGATTCCTTCTGCGGGACAATTGAGACCTGTTGGACAGCTCCAGGACATCCCATATGGAATGACTCCAGAGCACCGTTCGAGGATGGATGCCTGGGAAGTCTGCCTCGCCTTCCAATTGTCTCCTAGCAACAAGACAGTTTAGATCTAATGGATCTGCGGGAGCAACCGGGGTGGCTGAGTTGAAATGCACTTTCCAGAGGATGGGTCCTAACGTGTGTTTGTGTCCATGAGGGCCTTGGAATGGGGAGGTGGCACCGGGACTCTGAAGTATTCTCCTAAGCTTTGGCATAGCTCCCATGCACAAGTTTCCTTGTGGAGACGAGATTTGTTCTGATGGGTGCCTCAGGAAATCCCCTCTGCTGGTATTGGAATCCAGGCTTTTGAGGAGACATGCCTGTAAACCAAAGCAATGGATCCGATAATGGCCTCGGGTCCTGTCTGGTTCAATCTTCTTGGTATGAGTGGAGGTAGATGAGTGGAGGTAGATGCTCAGCCGGTATCAACCGCCCTTTTTTTGTCCTGGGCGACCTACACTATTGGGATGGCCTCAGGGACTTTGGAGGGTTCTCCTAATTTGTACGATTTTTGACAATGGAATGGGCAGAATTCCCATGGATTGGGTGGGGGCAGTCCTAATGTGTGGCTCCAGGGGCCCCAGCCTGGAGGGAGTGTGGCCCAGGACTTTGAGGACAGAAGACTGAAAACACAAACTCAGCTTAAGTTTGGGGACGTAGGTATGGCACGCCCGATCTACAAACCATGAGAAGAACTCTTCAGGATATGAAGAATGAGCGAGTCTGAGGCGCTTGCTCAGGCTTTTGTCTCTGGATTTTGTTTCAGCGATGGCCGTGGAATGTTGGGGAGGTCTCATGGGCCATGGACGAATCTTCCTCTCTGTGGATTTGGCCCGATCCCAATTGTTTTTCGTCAATCTGTGGGATGGGAGGACTCCTTTCAGGTTTGTTACCTCAGGTGTCCCACCAAAAGAGGAATTCCAAAGCAGAGCCCTGGGGAAGAGTGAAGGGACACCCCGAACTATGGTTAAATACTGGGGCCTAGGGGCATGGCAAGCCCAATATGCTGTCTCTTCATATAGGCCCTGAGAGGCCTTACCTGAGGACTGGGCTCAGGCTGAGGGTCACAATGTGTGTTTGTGACCAATGTGGCCCGCAAGCATGGGCTGGGCCTCATGGGCCACGCTTGTTTCAACTACACTGAACGTTGGACAACATGCCAAGCACAAGGTTTCTTGCCATGGGGAAAGAGTTCTGATTTCTGCATCATTTTCAACCCTGGGCAGTGGTTGGAGATAAGGTCTAGGTTCTGGAGCCTGAAAACCGCAGTTGGGAAGAGATGACGACCTAAGGCCATGGCGGGTCCGATGTGCTCAGTGTGCGGCCAGCTGTCTGGGTTGGACCAGGAGGTCCCGGCTCAGGCTGGGTCAGAAGGGGAAATAGTGCCCAGGTCAGCCTATATGTTTGGGGTACAGCCGAATGGCCTGCAGGTTGATCCTCATTTGGGGTTTCGGGGTAGCCCTGAGGGCAATATTTTACTTCTGTAGGGCAGGCAGAGTGCGGCATTGTAGTTCTGGATTGCCAAAATGGAGGGCTTGTGGGCCAGTAGTCTGAGGACGGAGTCTGAGAACCCAAGCTAGGCCTAGGTTTCTGGGTGAGGATATGGCAGGCACAGTCAACAGACCTCAATCGAGATCTCGTGCATCTGAAGTCAGGGCAAGGATCAGACGATCACTCAGGTTGGACTTTCTGCCCTGATGGCCCTTTCTTGAAGTGGGTTGGAACACGAGGACATGGGGGTTTTCCCACGATGAGAGTTGTGAGAAGCTCCAAACTGCAAAGATTCTTCTGCAGGACAATTGAGAACTGTTGGTTGGCTCCAGGCCAACGATTCCGAGCAGGGTTCTAAGGATAGATGGCTGGGTAGCCCACCTCGCATTCCAATGGTCTCCAAGCAACAATACAGGTTAGATCTGCTGGATGTGGGGGGGCAACCGAGGAGGCTGAGTTGAAATGGACTCTCCTGTGGATGTGTCCTAATATGTTTTTGTGTCTATGGAGACCTTGGAATGAAGCGGTGGCCCTGGGGCCCTGAAGGGTTCTCCTAAGCAGAGGCTTTGACACAGCTCCAACGTGCATGTTTCCCATGTGTAGATGAGATTTGTTCTGATGGGTGAGTCAAGAAACAGCCATATGCTGGTATTGAAATCCAGGCCTCTGAGGAGAGAAGCCTGGAAACCAAAGCAATGGATCCGATTAGTGCCTAGGGGCCTGTTCGTTCCTTTTTACCTCTGGGGACATCAGTCTACGGGTCTGAGTGCAGGTAGGTGCTCAGATGGGCTCAGATTGCCCCTGTTTGTCCTGGGAAGCCACAACTCTTGGGATGGCCTCAGGGACTTTGGAGTTTATCCTACTAGTAGGGTTGTGGCCATTGGAATAGGCACATACAATTCCCTTGGAGAGGGCAAGTACAGTCCTCAGGTTTGCCTCCAGGGCCCTGAGCCTGTAGGGTGTGTAGGCCAGAGCTGTTTGGACAGTTGTCTGAAAACACAAACTCGGCTTATGTTTTGGGTCATAGGTATGGCAGGACTGATCTACAGACCATGAGGAGAACACTTCGGGATATGAAAAAAGGGCGAGTGTGAGGCTCTTGCTCAAGTTTTTGTCTCTGGATATCGTGTCACTCATGGTCGTGAAATTGCCGGGTGACTTCATGGGAAATGGACGAGTCTTACTCTCTGGGGGTTCGGTCCCGTCCAAAGAGTTTGGGGTCATTCTGGGGATGGAAGAAGTCCGTTTTTTTGTTGTTGTTGTCGATTTGTTTCATTTTGTTTTTCAACCTCAGATGTCCCACCAAATGAGGGATTCCAGAGGAGAGCCCTGGGGTGGGGCGACTGGACAACCAGAAATCTGGTTAAAAATTGGGGACTAGGGACATGTCAAGCCCATTATGACATCTAATGGTCCAGCCACTGAGAGGACTTACTAGAGGACAGGACTCACGCTGAGGTCACAATGCGTGTTTATGCTCTCGTCGCACTCAAGAATGGGCGGGGCCTCAGGGTGAATGCTGGTTTCTCGTACACTGAACGTTGGACAACATGCCAACCACAAGGTTTCTTGCCATGGGTCAGGAAGAGTTCTGATTTCTGCATCACAGTCACCCGTGGGCAGTGATTGGAGATAAGGTCTAGGTTCTGAAGCCTGAAAACTGAGGTAGGGAAGAGATGATGACCTAAGGCCATGGCGGGTCTGATGTGCTCAGCGTGCGGTCAGCTGTCTGGGTGTTGGTCAGCAGGTCCGGGCTCAGGTTGTGTCAGACACTGCATTAGTGCCCAGGTTAGACTATATAATTTGGGTACATTCGAGTGCCGTGTAGGTTTATCTTCATTTAAGCTGCCTGGGCTGCTCATTAGGCAATATATTTTTTCTAGAGGGCAGGCAGAGTGCTTCATTGTCGGTCCGGAATTGCCAAACTTGAGGGCTTCGGGGCCAGGAGAGTGAGGACGGAAGTCTGAGAACACAAGCTAGACTTCGGATTCAGGGTGAGGGCACGGCAGGTACCCCCTGCAGATCTGAACCAATATCTCATGCATCTGAAGTCAGGACGAGGATCCGACGTTGGCTCAGGTTGGAGTTTCTGTGCATGACGGCCCCTTCATGAAGGGAGCGGAATCTCGAGGCCATGGAGGTTTTCCACGTTGGGAGATGTGGGATGCCCCCTTCAAGGATTCCTTCTGCGGGACAATTGAGACCTGTTGGACAGCTCCAGGACATCCCATATGGAATGACTCCAGAGCACCGTTCGAGGATGGATGCCTGGGAAGTCTGCCTCGCCTTCCAATTGTCTCCTAGCAACAAGACAGTTTAGATCTAATGGATCTGCGGGAGCAACCGGGGTGGCTGAGTTGAAATGCACTTTCCAGAGGATGGGTCCTAACGTGTGTTTGTGTCCATGAGGGCCTTGGAATGGGGAGGTGGCACCGGGACCCTGAAGTATTCTCCTAAGCTTTGGCATAGCTCCCATGCACAAGTTTCCTTGTGGAGACGAGATTTGTTCTGATGGGTGCCTCAGGAAATCCCCTCTGCTGGTATTGGAATCCAGGCTTTTGAGGAGACATGCCTGTAAACCAAAGCAATGGATCCGATAATGGCCTCGGGTCCTGTCTGGTTCAATCTTCTTGGTATGAGTGGAGGTAGATGAGTGGAGGTAGATGCTCAGCCGGTATCAATCGCCCTTTTTTGTCCCGGGCGACCTACACTATTGGGATGGCCCCAGGGACTTTGGAGGGTTCTCCTAATTTGTACGATTTTTGACAATGGAATGGGCAGAATTCCCATGGATTGGGTGGGGGCAGTCCTAATGTGTGGCTCCAGGGGCCCCAGCCTGGAGGGAGTGTGGCCCAGGACATTGAGGACAGAAGACTGAAAACACAAACTCAGCTTAAGTTTGGGGACGTAGGTATGGCACGCCCGATCTACAAACCATGAGAAGAACTCTTCAGGATATGAAGAATGAGCGAGTCTGAGGCGCTTGCTCAGGCTTTTGTCTCTGGATTTTGTTTCAGCGATGGCCGTGGAATGTTGGGGAGGTCTCATGGGCCATGGACGAATCTTCCTCTCTGTGGATTTGGCCTGATCCCAATTGTTTTTCGTCAATCTGTGGGATGGGAGGACTCCTTTCCGGTTTGTTACCTCAGGTGTCCCACCAAAAGAGGAATTCCAAAGCAGAGCCCTGGGGAAGAGTGAAGGGACACCCCGAACTATGGTTAAAAATTGGGGCCTAGGGGCATGGCAAGCCCAATATTCTGTCTCTTCATATAGGCCCTGAGAGGCCTTACCTGAGGACTGGGCTCAGGCTGAGGGTCACAATGTGTGTTTGTGACCAATGTGGCCCGCAAGCATGGGCTGGGCCTCATGGGCCACGCTTGTTTCAACTACACTGAACGTTGGACAACATGCCAAGCACAAGGTTTCTTGCCATGGGGAAAGAGTTCTGATTTCTGCATCATTTTCCACCCTGGGCAGTGGTTGGAGATAAGGTCTAGGTTCTGGAGCCTGAAAACCGCAGTTGGGAAGAGATGACGACCTAAGGCCATGGCGGGTCCGATGTGCTCAGTGTGCGGCCAGCTGTCTGGGTGGGACCAGGAGGTCCAGGCTCAGGCTGGGTCAGAAGGGGAAATAGTGCCCAGGTCAGCCTATATGTTTGGGGTACAGCCGAATGGCGTGCAGGTTGATCCTCATTTGGGGTTTCGGGGTAGCCCTGAGGGCAATATTTTACTTCTGTAGGGCAGGCAGAGTGCGGCATTGTAGTTCTGGATTGCCAAACTGGAGGGCTTGTGGGCCAGTAGTCTGAGGACGGAGTCTGAGAACCCAAGCTAGGCCTAGGTTTCTGGGTGAGGATATGGCAGGCACAGTCAACAGACCTCAATCGAGATCTCGTGCATCTGAAGTCAGGGCAAGGATCAGACGATCGCTCAGGTTGGATTTTCTGCCCTGATGGCCCTTTCTTGAAGGGGGTTGGATCACGAGGACATGGGGGTTTTCCCACGATGGGAGTTGTGAGAAGCTCCAAACTGCAAAGATTCTTCTGCAGGACAATTGAGACCTGTTGGTTGGCTCCAGGCCAACGATTCCGAGCAGGGTTCTAAGGATGGATGGCTGGGTAGCCCACCTCGCATTCCAATGGTCTCCAAGCAACAAGACAGGTTATATCTGCTGGATGTGGGGGGCAACCTAGGAGGCTGAGTTGAAATGGACTCTCCTGTGGATGTGTCCTAATATGTTTTTGTGTCTATGGAGACCTTGGAATGAAGCGGTGGCCCTGGGGCCCTGAAGGGTTCTCCTAAACAGAGGCTTTGACACAGCTCCAACGTGCATGTTTCCCATGTGTAGATGAGATTTGTTCTGATGGGTGAGTCAAGAAACAGCCATATGCTGGTATTGAAATCGAGGCCTCTGAGGAGAGATGCCTGGAACCCAAAGCAAGGGATCCGATTAGTGCCTAGGGGTCTGTTCGTTCCTTTTTACCTCTGGGGCCATCAGTCTACGGGTCTGAGTGCAGGTAGGTGCTCAGATGGGCTCAGATTGCCCCTGTTTGTCCTGGAAAGCCACAAATCTTGGGATGGCCTCAGGGACTTTGGAGGTTATCCTACTAGTAGGGTTGTGGCCATTGGAATGGGCACATACAATTCCCTTGGAGAGGGCAAGTACAGTCCTCAGGTTTGGCTCCAGGGCCCTGAGCCTGTAGGGTGTGTAGGTCAGAGCTGTTTGGACAGTTGTCTGAAAACACAAACTCGGCTTATGTTTTGGGTCATAGGTATGGCAGGACTGATCTACATACCATGAGGAGAACACTTCGGGATATGAAAAAAGGGCGAGTGTGAGGCTCTTGCTCAAGTTTTTGTCTCTGGATATCGTGTCACTCATGGTCGTGAAATTGCCGGGTGACTTCATGGGAAATGGACGAGTCTTACTCTCTGGGGGTTCGGTCCCGTCCAAAGAGTTTGGGGTCAATCTGGGGATGGAAGAAGTCCGTTTTTTTGTTGTTGTTGTCGATTTGTTTCATTTTGTTTTTCAACCTCAGATGTCCCACCAAATGAGGGATTCCAGAGGAGAGCCCTGGGGTGGGGCGACTGGACAACCAGAAATCTGGTTAAATATTGGGGACTAGGGACATGTCAAGCCCATTATGACATCTAATGGTCCAGCCACTGAGAGGACTTACTAGAGGACAGGACTCACGCTGAGGTCACAATGCGTGTTTATGCTCTCGTCGCACTCAAGAATGGGCGGGGCCTCAGGGTGAATGCTGGTTTCTCGTACACTGAACGTTGGACAACATGCCAACCACAAGGTTTCTTGCCATGGGTCAGGAAGAGTTCTGATTTCTGCATCACAGTCACCCGTGGGCAGTGATTGGAGATAAGGTCTAGGTTCTGAAGCCTGAAAACTGAGGTAGGGAAGAGATGATGACCTAAGGCCATGGCGGGTCTGATGTGCTCAGCGTGCGGTCAGCTGTCTGGGTGTTGGTCAGCAGGTCCGGGATCAGGTTGTGTCAGACAGTGCATTAGTGCCCAGGTTAGACTATATAATTTGGGTACATTCGAGTGCCGTGTAGGTTTATCTTCATTTAAGCTGCCTGGGCTGCTCATTAGGCAATATATTTTTTCTAGAGGGCAGGCAGAGTGCTTCATTGTCGGTCCGGAATTGCCAAACTTGAGGGCTTCGGGGCCAGGAGAGTGAGGACGGAAGTCTGAGAACACAAGCTAGACTTCGGATTCAGGGTGAGGGCACGGCAGGTACACCCTGCAGATCTGAACCAATATCTCATGCATCTGAAGTCAGGACGAGGATCCGACGTTGGCTCAGGTTGGAGTTTCTGTGCATGACGGCCCCTTCATGAAGGGAGCGGAAACTCGAGGCCATGGAGGTTTTCCATGTTGGGAGATGTGGGATGCCCCCTTCAAGGATTCCTTCTACAGGACAATTGAGACCTGCTGGACAGCTCCAGGACATCCCATATGGAATGACTCCAGAGCACCGTTCGAGGATGAATGCCTGGGAAGTCTGCCTCGCCTTCCAATTGTCTCCTAGCAACAAGACAGTTTAGATCTAATGGATCTGCGGGAGCAACCGGGGTGGCTGAGTTGAAATGCACTTTCCAGAGGATGGGTCCTAACGTGTGTTTGTGTCCATGAGGGCCTTGGAATGGGGAGGTGGCACCGGGACCCTGAAGTATTCTCCTAAGCTTTGGCATAGCTCCCATGCACAAGTTTCCTTGTGTAGACGAGATTTGTTCTGATGGGTGCCTCAGGAAATCCCCTCTGCTGGTATTGGAATCCAGGCTTTTGAGGAGACATGCCTGTAAACCAAAGCAATGGATCCGATAATGGCCTCGGGTCCTGTCTGGTTCAATCTTCTTGGTATGAGTGGAGGTTGATGAGTGGAGGTAGATGCTCAGCCGGTATCAACCGCCCTTTTTTGTCCTGGGCGACCTACACTATTGGGATGGCCTCAGGGACTTTGGAGGGTTCTCCTAATTTGTACGATTTTTGACAATGGAATGGGCAGAATTCCCATGGATTGGGTGGGGGCAGTCCTAATGTGTGGCTCCAGGGGCCCCAGCCTGGAGGGAGTGTGGCCCAGGACTTTGAGGACAGAAGACTGAAAACACAAACTCAGCTTAAGTTTGGGGACGTTGTTATGGCACGCCCGATCTACAAACCATGAGAAGAACTCTTCAGGATATGAAGAATGAGCGAGTCTGAGGCACTTGCTCAGGCTTTTGTCTCTGGATTTTGTTTCAGCGATGGCCGTGGAATGTTGGGGAGGTCTCATGGGCCATGGACGAATCTTCCTCTCTGTGGATTTTGCCCGATCCCAATTGTTTTTCGTCAATCTATGGGATGGGAGGACTCCTTTCAGGTTTGTTACCTCAGGTGTCCCACCAAAAGAGGAATTCAAGCGGAGCCCTGGGGAAGAGTGAAGGGACACCCCGAACTATGGTTAAAAATTGGGGCCTAGGGGCATGGCAAGCCCAATATGCTGTCTCTTCATATAGGCCCTGAGAGGCCTTACCTGAGGACTGGGCTCAGGCTGAGGGTCACAATGTGTGTTTGTGACCAATGTGGCCCGCAAGCATGGGCTGGGCCTCATGGGCAACGCTTGTTTCAACTACACTGAACGTTGGACAACATGCCAAGCACAAGGTTTCTTGCCATGGGGAAAGAGTTCTGATTTCTGCATCATTTTCAACCCTGGGCAGTGGTTGGAGATAAGGTCTAGGTTCTGGAGCCTGAAAACCGCAGTTGGGAAGAGATGACGACCTAAGGCCATGGCTTGTCCGATGTGCTCAGTGTGCGGCCAGCTGTCTGGGTGGGACCAGGAGGTCCAGGCTCAGGCTGGGTCAGAAGGGGAAATAGTGTCCAGGTCAGCATATATGTTTGGGGTACAGCCGAATGGCCTGCAGGTTGATCCTCATTTGGGGTTTCGGGGTAGCCCTGAGGGCAATATTTTACTTCTGTAGGGCAGGCAGAGTGCGGCATTGTAGTTCTGGATTGCCAAATTGGAGGGCTTGTGGGCCAGTAGTCTGAGGACGGAGTCTGAGAACCCAAGCTAGGCCTAGGTTTCTGGGTGAGGATATGGCAGGCACAATCTACAGACCCAAATCGAGATCTCGTGCATCTGAAGTCAGGGCAAGGATCAGACGATCGCTCAGGTTGGACTTTCTGCCCTGATGGCCCTTTCTTGAAGGGGGTTGGATCACGAGGACATGGGGGTTTTCCCACGATGGGAGTTGTGAGAAGCTCCAAACTGCAAAGATTCTTCTGCATGACAATTGAGACCTGTTGGTTGGCTCCAGGCCAAGGATTCCGAGCAGGGTTCTAAGGATGGATGGCTGGGTAGCCCACCTCGCATTCCAATTGTCTCCAAGCAACAAGACAGGTTAGATCTGCTGGATGTGGGGGGCAACCGAGGAGGCTGAGTTTAAATGGACTCTCCTGTGGATGTGTCCTAATATGTTTTTGTGTCTATGGAGACCTTGGAATGAAGCGGTGGCCCTGGGGCCCTGAAGGGTTCTCCTAAACAGAGGCTTTGACACAGCTCCAACGTGCATGTTTCCCATGTGTAGATGAGATTTGTTCTGATGGGTGAGTCAAGAAACAGCCATATGCTGGTATTGAAATCCAGGCCTCTGAGGAGAGATGCCTGGAAACCAAAGCAATGGATCCGATTAGTGCCTAGGGGCCTGTTCGTTCCTTTTTACCTCTGGGGACATCAGTCTACGGGTCTGAGTGCAGGTAGGTGCTCAGATGGGCTCAGATTGCCCCTGTTTGTCCTGGGAAGCCACAACTCTTGGGATGGCCTCAGGGACTTTGTAGGTTATCCTACTAGTAGGGTTGTGGCCATTGGAATAGGCACATACAATTCCCTTGGAGAGGGCAAGTACAGTCCTCAGGTTTGCCTCCAGGGCCCTGAGCCTGTAGGGTGTGTAGGCCAGAGCTGTTTGGACAGTTGTCTGAAAACAAACACTCGGCTTATGTTTTGGGTCATAGGTATGGCAGGACTGATCTACAGACCATGAGGAGAACACTTCGGGATATGAAAAAAGGGCGAGTGTGAGGCTCTTGCTCAAGTTTTTGTCTCTGGATATCGTGTCAGTCATGGTCGTGAAATTGCCGGGTGACTTCATGGGAAATGGACGAGTCTTACTCTCTGGGGGTTCGGTCCCGTCCAAAGAGTTTGGGGTCATTCTGGGGATGGAAGAAGTCCGTTTTTTTGTTGTTGTTGTCGATTTGTTTCATTTTGTTTTTCAACCTCAGATGTCCCACCAAATGAGGGATTCCAGTGGAGAGCCCTGGGGTGGGGCGACTGGACAACCAGAAATCTGGTTAAATATTGGGGACTAGGGACATGTCAAGCCCATTATGACATCTAATGGTCCAGCCACTGAGAGGACTTACTAGAGGACAGGACTCACGCTGAGGTCACAATGCGTGTTTATGCTCTCGTCGCACTCAAGAATGGGCGGGGCCTCAGGGTGAATGCTGGTTTCTCCTACACTGAACGTTGGACAACATGCCAACCACAAGGTTTCTTGCCATGGGTCAGGAAGAGTTCTGATTTCTGCATCACAGTCACCCGTGGGCAGTGATTGGAGATAAGGTCTAGGTTCTGAAGCCTGAAAACTGAGGTAGGGAAGAGATGATGACCTAAGGCCATGGCGGGTCTGATGTGCTCAGGGTGCGGTCAGCTGTCTGGGTGTTGGTCAGCAGGTCCGGGCTCAAGTTGTGTCAGACACTGCATTAGTGCCCAGGTTAGACTATATAATTTGGTTACATTCGAGTGCCGTGTAGGTTTATCTTCATTTAAGCTGCCTGGGCTGCTCATTAGGCAATATATTTTTTCTAGAGGGCAGGCAGAGTGCTTCATTGTCGGTCCGGAATTGCCAAACTTGAGGGCTTCGGGGCCAGGAGAGTGAGGACGGAAGTCTGAGAACACAAGATAGACTTCGGATTCAGGGTGAGGGCACGGCAGGTACCCCCTGCAGATCTGAACCAATATCTCATGCATCTGAAGACAGGACGAGGATCCGACGTTGGCTCAGGTTGGAGTTTATGTGCATGACGGCCCCTTCATGAAGGGAGCGGAATCTCGAGGCCATTGAGGTTTTCCACGTTGGGAGATGTGGGATGCCCCCTTCAAGGATTCCTTCTGCGGGACAATTGAGACCTGTTGGACAGCTCCAGGACATCCCATATGGAATGACTCCAGAGCACTGTTCGAGGATGGATGCCTGGGAAGTCTGCCTCGCCTTCCAATTGTCTCCTAGCAACAAGACAGTTTAGATCTAATGGATCTGCGGGAGCAACCGGGGTGGCTGAGTTGAAATGCACTTTCCAGAGGATGGGTCCTAACGTGTGTTTGTGTCCATGAGGGCCTTGGAATGGGGAGGTGGCACCGGGACCCTGAAGTATTCTCCTAAGCTTTGGCATAGCTCCCATGCACAAGTTTCCTTGTGGAGACGAGATTTGTTCTGATGGGTGCCTCAGGAAATCCCCTCTGCTGGTATTGGAATCCAGGCTTTTGAGGAGACATGCCTGTAAACCAAAGCAATGGATCCGATAATGGCCTCGGGTCCTGTCTGGTTCAATCTTCTTGGTATGAGTGGAGGTAGATGAGTGGAGGTAGATGCTCAGCCGGTATCAATCGCCCTTTTTTGTCCCGGGCGACCTACACTATTGGGATGGCCTCAGGGACTTTGGAGGGTTCTCCTAATTTGTACGATTTTTGACAATGGAATGGGCAGAATTCCCATGGATTGGGTGGGGGCAGTCCTAATGTGTGGCTCCAGGGGCCCCAGCCTGGAGGGAGTGTGGCCCAGGACATTGAGGACAGAAGACTGAAAACACAAACTCAGCTTAAGTTTGGGGACGTAGGTATGGCACGCCCGATCTACAAACCATGAGAAGAACTCTTCAGGATATGAAGAATGAGCGAGTCTGAGGCGCTTGCTCAGGCTTTTGTCTCTGGATTTTGTTTCAGCGATGGCCGTGGAATGTTGGGGAGGTCTCATGGGCCATGGACGAATCTTCCTCTCTGTGGATTTGGCCCGATCCCAATTGTTTTTCGTCAATCTGTGGGATGGGAGGACTCCTTTCCGGTTTGTTACCTCAGGTGTCCCACCAAAAGAGGAATTCCAAAGCAGAGCCCTGGGGAAGAGTGAAGGGACAACCCGAACTATGGTTAAAAATTGGGGCCTAGGGGCATGGCAAGCCCAATATTCTGTCTCTTCATATAGGCCCTGAGAGGCCTTACCTGAGGACTGGGCTCAGGCTGAGGGTCACAATGTGTGTTTGTGACCAATGTGGCCCGCAAGCATGGGGTGGGCCTCATGGGCCACGCTTGTTTCAACTACACTGAACGTTGGACAACATGCCAAGCACAAGGTTTCTTGCCATGGGGAAAGAGTTCTGATTTCTGCATTATTTTCAACCCTGGGCAGTGGTTGGAGATAAGGTCTAGGTTCTGGAGCCTGAAAACCGCAGTTGGGAAGAGATGACGACCTAAGGCCATGGCGGGTCCGATGTGCTCAGTGTGCGGCCAGCTGTCTGGGTGGGACCAGGAGGTCCAGGCTCAGGCTGGGTCAGAAGGGGAAATAGTGCCCAGGTCAGCCTATATGTTTGGGGTACAGCCGAATGGCGTGCAGGTTGATCCTCATTTGGGGTTTCGGGGTAGCCCTGAGGGCAATATTTTACTTCTGTAGGGCAGGCAGAGTGCGGCATTGTAGTTCTGGATTGCCAAACTGGAGGGCTTGTGGGCCAGTAGTCTGAGGACGGAGTCTGAGAACCCAAGCTAGGCCTAGGTTTCTGGGTGAGGATATGGCAGGCACAGTCAACAGACCTCAATCGAGATCTCGTGCATCTGAAGTCAGGGCAAGGATCAGACGATCGCTCAGGTTGGATTTTCTGCCCTGATGGCCCTTTCTTGAAGGGGGTTGGATCACGAGGACATGGGGGTTTTCCCACGATGGGAGTTGTGAGAAGCTCCAAACTGCAAAGATTCTTCTGCAGGACAATTGAGACCTGTTGGTTGGCTCCAGGCCAACGATTCCGAGCAGGGTTCTAAGGATGGATGGCTGGGTAGCCCACCTCGCATTCCAATGGTCTCCAAGCAACAAGACAGGTTATATCTGCTGGATGTGGGGGGCAACCTAGGAGGCTGAGTTGAAATGGACTCTCCTGTGGATGTGTCCTAATATGTTTTTGTGTCTATGGAGACCTTGGAATGAAGCGGTGGCCCTGGGGCCCTGAAGGGTTCTCCTAAACAGAGGCTTTGACACAGCTCCAACGTGCATGTTTCCCATGTGTAGATGAGATTTGTTCTGATGGGTGAGTCAAGAAACAGCCATATGCTGGTATTGAAATCGAGGCCTCTGAGGAGAGATGCCTGGAACCCAAAGCAAGGGATCCGATTAGTGCCTAGGGGTCTGTTCGTTCCTTTTTACCTCTGGGGCCATCAGTCTACGGGTCTGAGTGCAGGTAGGTGCTCAGATGGGCTCAGATTGCCCCTGTTTGTCCTGGAAAGCCACAACTCTTGGGATGGCCTCAGGGACTTTGGAGGTTATCCTACTAGTAGGGTTGTGGCCATTGGAATGCGCACATACAATTCCCTTGGAGAGGGCAAGTACAGTCCTCAGGTTTGGCTCCAGGGCCCTGAGCCTGTAGGGTGTGTAGGCCAGAGCTGTTTGGACAGTTGTCTGAAAACACAAACTCGGCTTATGTTTTGGGTCATAGGTATGGCAGGACTGATCTACATACCATGAGGAGAACACTTCGGGATATGAAAAAAGGGCGAGTGTGAGGCTCTTGCTCAAGTTTTTGTCTCTGGATATCGTGTCACTCATGGTCGTGAAATTGCCGGGTGACTTCATGGGAAATGGACGAGTCTTACTCTCTGGGGGTTCGTTCCGTCCAAAGAGTTTGGGCTCATTCTGGGGATGGAAGAAGCCCGTTTTTTTGTTGTTGTTGTCGATTTGTTTCATTTTGTTTTTCATCCTCAGATGTCCCACCAAATGAGGGATTCCAGAGTAGAGCCCTGGGGTGGGGCGACTGGACAACCAGAAATCTGGTTAAAAATGGGGGACTAGGGACATGTCAAGCCCAGTATGACATCTAATGGTCCAGCCACTGAGTGGACTTACTAGATGACAGGACTCACGCTGAGGTCACAATGCGTGTTTATGCTCTCGTCGCACTCAAGAATGGGCGGGGCCTCAGGGTGAATGCTGTTTTCGCCTACACTGAACGTTGGACAACATGCCAACCACAAGGTTTCTTGCCATGGGTCAGGAAGAGTTCTGATTTCTGCATCACAGTCACCCGTGGGCAGTGATTGGAGATAAGGTCTAGGTTCTGAAGCCTGAAAACTGAGGTAGGGAAGAGATGATGACCTAAGGCCATGGCGGGTCTGATGTGCTCAGCGTGCGGTCAGCTGTCTGGGTGTTGGTCAGCAGGTCCGGGCTCAGGTTGTGTCAGACAGTGCATTAGTGCCCAGGTTAGACTATATAATTTGGGTACATTCGAGTGCCGTGTAGGTTTATCTTCATTTAAGCTGCCTGGGCTGCTCATTAGGCAATATATTTTTTCTAGAGGGCAGGCAGAGTGCTTCATTGTCGGTCCGGAATTGCCAAACTTGAGGGCTTCGGGGCCAGGAGAGTGAGGACGGAAGTCTGAGAACACAAGCTAGACTTCGGATTCAGGGTGAGTGCACGGCAGGTACCCCCTGCAGATCTGAACCAATATCTCATGCATCTGAAGTCAGGACGAGGATCCGACGTTGGCTCAGGTTGGAGTTTCTGTGCATGACGGCCCCTTCATGAAGGGAGCGGAATCTCGAGGCCATGGAGGTTTTCCATGTTGGGAGATGTGGGATGCCCCCTTCAAGGATTCCTTCTACAGGACAATTGAGACCTGCTGGACAGCTCCAGGACATCCCATATGGAATGACTCCAGAGCACCGTTCGAGGATGGATGCCTGGGAAGTCTGCCTCGCCTTCCAATTGTCTCCTAGCAACAAGACAGTTTAGATCTAATGGATCTGCGGGAGCAACCGGGGTGGCTGAGTTGAAATGCACTTTCCAGAGGATGGGTCCTAACGTGTGTTTGTGTCCATGAGGGCCTTGGAATGGGGAGGTGGCACCGGGACCCTGAAGTATTCCCCTAAGCTTTGGCATAGCTCCCATGCACAAGTTTCCTTGTGGAGACGAGATTTGTTCTGATGGGTGCCTCAAGAAATCCCCTCTGCTGGTATTGGAATCCAGGCTTTTGAGGAGACATGCCTGTAAACCAAAGCAATGGATCCGATAATGGCCTCGGGTCCTGTCTGGTTCAATCTTCTTGGTATGAGTGGAGGTAGATGAGTGGAGGTAGATGCTCAGCCGGTATCAACCGCCCTTTTTTTGTCCTGGGCGACCTACACTATTGGGATGGCCTCAGGGACTTTGGAGGGTTCTCCTAATTTGTACGATTTTTGACAATGGAATGGGCAGAATTCCCATGGATTGGGTGGGGGCAGTCCTAATGTGTGGCTCCAGGGGCCCCAGCCTGGAGGGAGTGTGGCCCAGGACTTTGAGGACAGAAGACTGAAAACACAAACTCAGCTTAAGTTTGGGGACGTAGGTATGGCACGCCCGATCTACAAACCATGAGAAGAACTCTTCAGGATATGAAGAATGAGCGAGTCTGAGGCGCTTGCTCAGGCTTTTGTCTCTGGATTTGTTTCAGCGATGGCCGTGGAATGTTGGGGAGGTCTCATGGGCCATGGATGAATCTTCCTCTCTGTGGATTTGGCCCGATCCCAATTGTTTTTTGTCAATCTGTGGGATGGGAGTACTCCTTTCAGGTTTGTTACCTCAGGTGTCCCACCAAAAGAGGAATTCCAAAGCAGAGCCCTGGGGAAGAGTGAAGGGACACCCCGAACTATGGTTAAAAATTGGGGCCTAGGGGCATGGCAAGCCCAATATGCTGTCTCTTCATATAGGCCCTGAGAGGCCTTACCTGAGGACTGGGCTCAGGTTGAGGGTCACAATGTGTGTTTGTGACCAATGTGGCCGGCAAGCATGGGCTGGGCCTCATGGGCCACGCTTGTTTCAACTACACTGAACGTTGGACAACATGCGAACCACAAGGTTTCTTGCCATGGGGAAAGAGTTCTGAATTCTGCATCATTTTCAACCCTGGGCAGTGGTTGGAGATAAGGTCTAGGTTCTGGAGCCTGAAAACCGCAGTTGGGAAGAGATGACGACCTAAGGCCATGGCGGGTCCGATGTGCTCAGTGTGCGGCCAGCTGTCTGGGTTGGACCAGGAGGTCCAGGCTCAGGCTGGGTCAGAAGGGGAAATAGTGCCCAGGTCAGCCTATATGTTTGGGGTACAGCCGAATGGCGTGCAGGTTGATCCTCATTTGGGGTTTCAGGGTAGCCCTGAGGGCAATGTTTTACTTCTGTAGGGCAGGCAGAGTGCGGCATTGTAGTTCTGGATTGCCAAAATGGAGGGCTTGTGGGCCAGTAGTCTGAGGACGGAGTCTGAGAACCCAAGCTAGGCCTAGGTTTCTGGGTGAGGATATGGCAGGCACAGTCAACAGACCTCAATCGAGATCTCGTGCATCTGAAGTCAGGGCAAGGATCAGACGATCGCTCAGGTTGGACTTTCTGCCCTGATGGCCCTTTCTTGAAGGGGGTTGGATCACGAGGACATGGGGGTTTTCCCACGATGGGAGTTGTGAGAAGCTCCAAACTGCAAAGATTCTTCTGCAGGACAATTGAGACCTGTTGGTTGGCTCCAGGCCAACGATTCCGAGCAGGGTTCTAAGGATAGATGGCTGGGTAGCCCACCTCGCATTCCAATGGTCTCCAAGCAACAAGACAGGTTAGATCTGCTGGATGTGGGGGGCAACCGAGGAGGCTGAGTTGAAATGGACTCTCCTGTGGATGTGTCCTAATATGTTTTTGTGTCTATGGAGACCTTGGAATGAAGCGGTGGCCCTGGGGCCCTGAAGGGTTCTCCTAAACAGAGGCTTTGACACAGCTCCAACGTGCATGTTTCCCATGTGTAGATGAGATTTGTTCTGATGGGTGAGTCAAGAAACAGCCATATGCTGGTATTGAAATCCAGGCCTCTGAGGAGAGAAGCCTGGAAACCAAAGCAATGGATCCGATTAGTGCCTAGGGGCCTGTTCGTTCCTTTTTACCTCTGGGGACATCAGTCTACGGGTCTGAGTGCAGGTAGGTGCTCAGATGGGCTCAGATTGCCCCTGTTTGTCCTGGAAAGCCACAACTCTTGGGATGGCCTCAGGGACTTTGGAGGTTATCCTACTAGTAGGGTTGTGGCCATTGGAATGGGCACATACAATTCCCTTGGAGAGGGCAAGTACAGTCCTCAGGTTTGGCTCCAGGGCCCTGAGCCTGTAGGGTAGGTAGGCCAGAGCTGTTTGGACAGTTGTCTGAAAACACAAACTCGGCTTATGTTTTGGGTCATAGGTATGGCAGGACTGATCTACAGACCATGAGGAGAACACTTCGGGATATGAAAAAAGGGCGAGTGTGAGGCTCTTGCTCAAGTTTTTGTCTCTGGATATCGTGTCACTCATGGTCGTGAAATTGCCGGGTGACTTCATGGGAAATGGACGAGTCTTACTCTCTGGGGGTTCGGTCCCATCCAAAGAGTTTGGGGTCATTCTGGGGATGGAAGAAGTCCGTTTTTTTGTTGTTCTTGTCGATTTGTTTCATTTTGTTTTTCAACCTCAGATGTCCCACCAAATGAGGGATTCCAGAGGAGAGCCCTGGGGTGGGGCGACTGGACAACCAGAAATCTGGTTAAAAATTGGGGACTAGGGACATGTCAAGCCCATTATGACATCTAATGGTCCAGCCACTGAGAGGACTTACTAGAGGACAGGACTCATGCTGAGGTCACAATGAGTGTTTATGCTCTCGTCGCACTCAAGAATGGGCGGGGCCTCAGGGTGAATGCTGGTTTCTCCTACACTGAACGTTGGACAACATGCCAACCACAAGGTTTCTTGCCATGGGTCAGGAAGAGTTCTGATTTCTGCATCACAGTCACCCGTGGGCAGTGATTGGAGATAAGGTCTAGGTTCTGAAGCCTGAAAACTGAGGTAGGGAAGAGATGATGACCTAAGGCCATGGCGGGTCTGATGTGCTCAGCGTGCGGTCAGCTGTCTGGGTGTTGGTCAGCAGGTCCGGGCTCAGGTTGTGTCAGACAGTGCATTAGTGCCCAGGTTAGACTATATAATTTGGGTACATTCGAGTGCCGTGTAGTTTTATCTTCATTTAAGCTGCCTGGGCTGCTCATTAGGCAATATATTTTTTCTAGAGGGCAGGCAGAGTGCTTCATTGTCGGTCCGGAATTGCAAAACTTGAGGGCTTCGGGGCCAGGAGAGTGAGGACGGAAGTCTGAGAACACAAGCTAGACTTCGGATTCAGGGTGAGGGCACGGCAGGTACCCCCTGCAGATCTGAACCAATATCTCATGCATCTGAAGTCAGGGCGAGGATCCGACGTTGGCTCAGGTTGGAGTTTCTGTGCATGACGGCCCCTTCATGAAGGGAGCGGAATCTCGAGGCCATGGAGGTTTTCCACGTTGGGAGATGTGGGATGCCCCCTTCAAGGATTCCTTCTGCGGGACAATTGAGACCTGTTGGACAGCTTCAGGACATCCCATATGGAATGACTCCAGAGCACCGTTCGAGGATGGATGCCTGGGAAGTCTGCCTCGCCTTCCAATTGTCTCCTAGCAACAAGACAGTTTAGATCTAATGGATCTGCGGGAGCAACCGGGGTGGCTGAGTTGAAATGCACATTCCAGAGGATGGGTCCTAACGTGTGTTTGTGTCCATGAGGGCCTTGGAATGGGGAGGTGGCACCGGGACCCTGAAGTATTCTCCTAAGCTTTGGCATAGCTCCCATGCACAAGTTTCCTTGTGGAGACGAGATTTGTTCTGATGGGTGCCTCAGGAAATCCCCTCTGCTGGTATTGGAATCCAGGCTTTTGAGGAGACATGCCTGTAAACCAAAGCAATGGATCCGATAATGGCCTCGGGTCCTGTCTGGTTCAATCTTCTTGGTATGAGTGGAGGTAGATGAGTGGAGGTAGATGCTCAGCCGGTATCAATCGCCCTTTTTTGTCCCGGGCGACCTACACTATTGGGATGGCCTCAGGGACTTTGGAGGGTTCTCCTAATTTGTACGATTTTTGACATTGGAATGGGCAGAATTCCCATGGATTGGGTGGGGGCAGTCCTAATGTGTGGCTCCAGGGGCCCCAGCCTGGAGGGAGTGTGGCCCAGGACTTTGAGGACAGAAGACTGAAAACACAAACTCAGCTTAAGTTTGGGGAAGTAGGTATGGCACGCCCGATCTACAAACCATGAGAAGAACTCTTCAGGATATGAAGAATGAGCGAGTCTGAGGCGCTTGCTCAGGCTTTTGTCTCTGGATTTGTTTCAGCGATGGCCGTGGAATGTTGGGGAGGTCTCATGGGCCATGGATGAATCTTCCTCTCTGTGGATTTGTCCCGATCCCAATTGTTTTTCGTCAATCTGTGGGATGGGAGTACTCCTTTCAGGTTTGTTACCTCAGGTGTCCCACCAAAAGAGGAATTCCAAAGCAGAGCCCTGGGGAAGAGTGAAGGGACACCCCGAACTATGGTTAAAAATTGGGGCCTAGGGGCATGGCAAGCCCAATATGCTGTCTCTTCATATAGGCCCTGAGAGGCCTTATCTGAGGACTGGGCTCAGGTTGAGGGTCACAATGTGTGTTTGTGACCAATGTGGCCGGCAAGCATGGGCTGGGCCTCATGTGCCACGCTTGTTTCAACTACACTGAACGTTGGACAACATGCGAACCACAAGGTTTCTTGCCATGGAGAAAGAGTTCTGATTTCTGCATCATTTTCAACCCTGGGCAGTGGTTGGAGATAAGGTCTAGGTTCTGGAGCCTGAAAACCGCAGTTGGGAAGAGATGACGACCTAAGGCCATGGCGGGTCCGATGTGCTCAGTGTGCGGCCAGCTGTCTGGGTGGGACCAGGAGGTCCAGGCTCAGGCTGGGTCAGAAGGGGAAATAGTGCCCAGGTCAGCCTATATGTTTGGGGTACAGCCGAATGGCCTGCAGTTTGATCCTCATTTGGGGTTTCAGGGTAGCCCTGAGGGCATTATTTTACTTCTGTAGGGCAGGCAGAGTGCGGCATTGTAGTTCTGGATTGCCAAACTGGAGGGCTTGTGGGCCAGTAGTCTGAGGACGGAATCTGAGAACCCAAGCTAGGCCTAGGTTTCTGGGTGAGGATATGGCAGGCACAGTCAACAGACCTCAATCGAGATCTCGTGCATCTGAAGTCAGGGCAAGGATCAGACGATCGCTCAGGTTGGACTTTCTGCCCTGATGGCCCTTTCTTGAAGGGGGTTGGATCACGAGGACATGGGGGTTTTCCCACGATGGGGTTTGTGAGAAGCTCCAAACTGCAAAGATTCTTCTGCAGGACAATTGAGACCTGTTGGTTGGCTCCAGGCCAACGATTCCGAGCAGGGTTCTAAGAATGGATGGCTGGGTAGCCCACCTCGCACCAATAGTCTCCAAGCAACAAGACAGGTTAGATCTGCTGGATGTGGGGGGCAACCGAGGAGGCTGAGTTGAAATGGACTCTCCTGTGGATGTGTCCTAATATGTTTTTGTGTCTATGGAGACCTTGGAATGAAGCGGTGGCCCTGGGGCCCTGAAGGGTTCTCCTAAACAGAGGCTTTGACACAGCTCCAACGTGCATGTTTCCCATGTGTAGATGAGATTTGTTCTGATGGGTGAGTCAAGAAACAGCCATATGCTGGTATTGAAATCCAGGCCTCTGAGGAGAGATGCCTGGAAACCAAAGCAATGGATCCGATTAGTGCCTAGGGGCCTGTTCGTACCTTTTTACCTCTGGGGACCTCAGTCTACGGGTCTGAGTGCAGGTAGGTGCTCAGATGGGCTCAGATTGCCCCTGTTTGTCCTGGAAAGCCACAACTCTTGGGATGGCCTCAGGGACTTTGGAGGTTATCCTACTAGTAGGGTTGTGGCCATTGGAATGGGCACATACAATTCCCTTGGAGAGGGCAAGTACAGTCCTCACGTTTGGCTCCAGGGCCCTGAGCCTGTAGGGTGTGTAGGCCAGAGCTGTTTGGACAGTTGTCTGAAAACACAAACTCGGCTTAAGTTTTGGGTCATAGGTATGGCAGGACTGATCTACAGACCATGAGGAGAACACTTCGGGATATGAAAAAAGGGCGAGTGTGAGGCTCTGGCTCAAGTTTTTGTCTCTGGATATCGTGTCACTCATGGTCGTGAAATTGCCGGGTGACTTCATGGGAAATGGACGAGTCTTACTCTCTGGGGGTTCGTTCCGTCCAAAGAGTTTGGGCTCATTCTGGGGATGGAAGAAGCCCGTTTTTTTGTTGTTGTTGTCGATTTGTTTCATTTTGTTTTTCATCCTCAGATGTCCCACCAAATGAGGGATTCCAGAGTAGAGCCCTGGGGTGGGGCGACTGGACAACCAGAAATCTGGTTAAAAATGGGGGACTAGGGACATGTCAAGCCCAGTATGACATCTAATGGTCCAGCCACTGAGTGGACTTACTAGATGACAGGACTCACGCTGAGGTCACAATGCGTGTTTATGCTCTCGTCGAACTCAAGAATGGGCAGGGCCTCAGGGTGAATCCTGTTTTCTCCTACACTGAACGTTGGACAACATGCCAACCACAAGGTTTCTTGCCATGGGTCAAGAAGAGTTCTGATTTCTGCATCACAGGCACCCGTGGGCAGTGATTGGAGATAAGGTCTAGGTTCTGAAGCCTGAAAACTGAGGTAGTGAAGAGATGATGACCTAAGGCCATGGCGGGTCTGATGTGCTCAGGGTGCGGTCAGCTGTCTGGGTGTTGGTCAGCAGGTCCGGGCTCAGGTTGTGTCAGACAGTGCATTAGTGCCCAGGTTAGACTATATAATTTGGGTACATTCGAGTGCCGTGTAGGTTTATCTTCATTTAAGCTGCCTGGGCAGCTCATTAGGCAATATATTTTTTCTAGAGGGCAGGCAGAGTGCTTCATTGTCGGTCCGGAATTGCCAAACATGAGGGCTTCGGGGCCAGGAGAGTGAGGACGGAAGTCTGAGAACACAAGCTAGACTTCGGATTCAGGGTGAGGGCACGGCAGGTACCCCCTGCAGATCTGAACCAATATCTCATGCATCTGAAGTCAGGGCGAGGATCCGACGTTGGCTCAGGTTGGAGTTTCTGTGCATGACGGCCCCTTCATGAAGGGAGCGGAATCTCGAGGCCATGGAGGTTTTCCACGTTGGGAGATGTGGGTTGCCCCCTTCAAGGATTCCTTCTGCGGGACAATTGAGACCTGTTGGACAGCTCCAGGACATCCCATATGGAATGACTCCAGAGCACCGTTCCAGGATGGATGCCTGGGAAGTCCGCCTCGCCTTCCAATTGTCTCCTAGCAACAAGACAGTTTAGATCTAATGGATCTGCGGGAGCAACCGGGGTGGCTGAGTTGAAATGCACTTTCCAGAGGATGGGTCCTAATGTGTGTTTGTGTCCATGAGGGCCTTGGAATGGGGAGGTGGCACCGGGACCCTGAAGTATTCTCCTAAGCTTTGGCATAGCTGCCATGCACAAGTTTCCTTGTGGAGACGAGATTTGTTCTGATGGGTGCCTCAGGAAATCCCCTCTGCTGGTTTTGGAAACAAGGCTTTTGAGGAGACATGCCTGTAAACCAAAGCAATGGATCCGATAATGGCCTCGGGTCTTGTCTGGTTCAATCTTTTTGGTAAGAGTGAAGGTAGATGAGTGGAGGTAGATGCTAGCTGGTATCAACCGACCTTTTTGGTCCCGGGCGACTTACACTATTGGGATGGCCTCAGGGACTTTGGAGGGTTCTCCTAATTTGTACGATTTTTGACAATGGAATGGGCAGAATTCCCATGGATTGGGTGGGGGCAGTCCTAATGTGTGGCTCCAGGGGCCCCAGCCTGGAGGAAGTGTTGCCCAGACTTTGAGGACAGAAGACTGAAAACACAAACTCAGCTTAAGTTTGGGGACGTAGCTATGGCATGACCGATCTACAAACCATGAGAAGAACTCTTCAGGATATGAAGAATGAGCGAGTCTGAGTCGCTTGCTCAGGCTTTTGTCTCTGGATTTTGTTTCAGCGATGGCCGTGGAATGTTGGGGAGGTCTCATGGGCCATGGACGAATCTTCCTCTCTGTGGTTTTGGCCCGATCCCAATTGTTTTTGGTCAATCTGTGGGATCGAGGACTCCTTTCAGGTTTGTTAACTCTGGTGTCCGACCAAAAGAGGAATTCCAAAGCAGAGCCCTGGGGAAGAGTGAAGGGACACCCCGAACTATGGTTAAAAATTGGGGCCTAGGGGCATGGCAAGCCCAATATGCTGTCTCTTCATATAGGCCCTGAGAGGCCTTACCTGAGGACTGGGATCAGGCTGAGGGTCACAATGTGTGTTTGTGACCAATGTGGCTCGCAAGCATGGGCTGGGCCTCATGGGCCATGCTTGTTTCAACTACACTGAACGTTGGACAACATGCCAAGCACAAGGTTTCTTGCCATGGGGAAAGAGTTCTGATTTCTGCATCATTTTCAACCCTGGGCAGTGGTTGGAGATAAGGTCTAGGTTCTGGAGCCTGAAAACCGCAGTTGGGAAGAGATGACGACCTAAGGCCATGGCGGGACCGATGTGCTCAGTGTGCGACCAGCTGTCTGGGTGGGACCAGGAGGTCCAGGCTCAGGCTGGGTTAGAAGGGGAAATAGTGCCCAGGTCAGCCTATATGTTTGGGGTACAGCCGATTGGCATGCAGGTTGATCCTCATTTGGGGTTTCGGGGTAGCCCTGAGGGCAATGTTTTACTTCTGTAGGGCAGGCAGAGTGCAGCATTGTAGTTCTGGATTGCCCAACTGGAGGGCTTGTGGGCCAGTAGTCTGAGGACGGAGTCTGAGAACCCAAGCTAGGCCTAGGTTTCTGGGTGAGGATATGGCAGGCACAATCTACAGACCTCAATAGAGATCTCGTGCATCAGAAGTCAGGGCAAGGATCAGACGATCGCTCAGGTTGGACTTTCTGCCCTGATGGCCTCTCTTGAAGGGGTTTGGATCACGAGGACATGGGGGTTTTCCCACGATGGGAGTTGTGAGAAGCTCCAAACTGCAAAGATTCTTCTGCAGGACAATTGAGACCTGTTGGTTGGCTCCAGGCCAACGATTCCGAGCAGGGTTCTAAGGATGGATGGCTGGGTAGCCCACCTCGCATTCCAATTGTCTCCAAGCAACAAGACAGGTTAGATCTGCTGGATGTGGGGGGCAACCGAGGAGGCTGAGTTGAAATGGACTCTCCTGTGGATGTGTCCTAATATGTTTTTGAGTCTATGGAGACCTTGGAATGAAGCGGTGGCCCTGGGGCCCTGAAGGGTTCTCCTAAACAGAGGCTTTGACGCAGCTCCAACGTGAATGTGTCCCATGTGTAGATGAGATTTGTTCTGATGGGTGATTCAAGAAACAGCCATATGCTGGTATTGAAATCCAGGCCTCTGAGGAGAGATGCCTGGAAACCAAAGCAATGGATCCGATTAGTGCCTAGGGGCCTGTTCGTTCCTTTTTACCTCTGGGGACATCAGTCTACGGGTCTGAGTGCAGGTAGGTGCTCAGATGGGCTCAGATTGCCCCTGATTGTCCTGGGAAGCCACAACTCTTGGGATGGCCTCAGGGACTTTGGAGGTTATCCTACTAGTAGGGTTGTGGCCATTGGAATGGGCACATACAATTCCCTTGGAGAGGGCAAGTACAGTCCTCAGGTTTGGCTCCAGGGCCCTGAGCCTGTAGGGTGTGTAGGCCAGAGCTGTTTGGACAGTTGTCTGAAAACACAAACTCGGCTTATTTTTTGGGTCATAGGTATGGCAGGACTGATCTACAGACCATGAGGAGAACACTTCGGGATATGAAAAAAGGGCGAGTGTGAGGCTCTTGCTCAAGTTTTTGTCTCTGGATATCGTGTCACTCATGGTCGTGAAATTGCCGGGTGACTTCATGGGAAATGGACGAGTCTTACTCTCTGGGGGTTCGGTCCCCTCCAAAGAGTTTGGGGTCATTCTGGGGATGGAAGAAGTCCGTTTTTTTGTTGTTGTTGTCTATTTGTTTCATTTTGTTTTTTCACCACATATGTCCCACCAATGGAGGGATTCCAGAATAGAGCCCTGGGGTGGGGCGACTGGACAACCAGAAATCTGGTTAAAAATTGGGGACTAGGGACATGTCAAGCCCATTATGACATCTAATGGTCCAGCCACTGAGAGGACTTACTAGAGGACAGGACTCACGCTGAGGTCACAATGCGTGTCTATGCTCTCGTCGCACTCAAGAATAGGCGGGGCCTCAGGGTGAATGCTGTTTTCTCCTACACTGAACGTTGGACAACATGGCAACCACAAGGTTTCTTGCCATGGGTCAGGAAGAGTTCTGATTTCTGCATCACAGTCACCCGTGGGCAGTGATTGGAGATAAAGTCTAGGTTCTGAAGCCTGAAAACTGAGGTAGGGAAGAGATGATGACCAAAGGCCAGGGCGGGTCTGATGTGCTCAGGGTGCGGTCAGCTGTCTGGGTGTTGGTCAGCAGGTCCGGGCTCAGGTTGTGACAGACAGTGCATTAGTGCCCAGGTTAGACTATATAATTTGGGTACATTCGAGTGCCGTGTAGGTTTATCTTCATTTAAGCTGCCTGGGCAGCTCATTAGGCAATATATTTTTTCTAGAGGGCAGGCAGAGTGCTTCATTGTCGGTCCGGAATTGCCAAACATGAGGGCTTCGGGGCCAGGAGAGTGAGGACGGAAGTCTGAGAACACAAGCTAGACTTCGGATTCAGGGTGAGGGCACGGCAGGTACCCCCTGCAGATCTGAACCAATATCTCATTCATCTGAAGTCAGGGCGAAGATCCGACGTTGGCTCAGGTTGGAGTTTCTGTGCATGACGGCCCCTTCATGAAGGGGGCGGAATCTCGAGGCCATGGAGATTTTCCACGTTGGGAGATTTGGGATGCCCCCTTCAAGGATTCCTTCTGCGGGACAATTGAGACCTGTTGGACAGCTCCAGGACATCCCATATGGAATGACTCCAGAGCACCGTTCGAGGATGGATGCCTGGAAAGTCCGCCTCGCCTTCCAATTGTCTCCTAGCAACAAGACAGTTTAGATCTAATGGATCTGCGGGAGCAACCGGAATGGCTGAGTTGAAATGTACTTTCCAGAGGATGGTTCCTAACGTGTGTTTGTGTCCATGAGGACCTTGGAATGGGGAGGTGGCACCGGGACCCTGAAGTATTCTCCTAAGCTTTGGCATAGCTCCCATGCACAAGTTTCCTTGTGGAGACGAGATTTGTTCTGATGGGTGCCTCAGGAAATTCGTCTGCTGGTATTGGAATCCAGGCTTTTGAGGAGACATGCCTGTAAACCAAAGCAATGGATCCGATAATGGCCTCGGGACCTGTCTCGTTCAATCTTCTTGGTATGAGTGGAGGTAGATGAGTGGAGGAAGATGCTCAGCTGGTATCAACCGCCCTTTTTTGTCCCGGGCGACCTACACTATTTGGATGGCCTCAGGAACTTTGGAGGGTTCTCCTAATTTGTACGATTTTTGACAATGGAATGGGCAGAATTCCCATGGATTGGGTGGGGGCAGTCCTAATGTGTGGCTCCAGGGGCCCCAGCCTGGAGGGAGTGTGGCCCAGGACTTTGAGGACAGAAGACTGAAAACACAAACTCAGCTTAAGTTTAGGGACGTAGGTATGGCACGCCCGATCTACAAACCATGAGAAGAACTCTTCAGGATATGAAGAATGAGCGAGTCTGTGGCGCTTGCTCAGGCTTTTGTCTCTGGATTTTGTTTCAGCAATGGCCGTGGAATGTTGGGGAGGTCTCATGGGCCATGGACGAATCTTCCTCTCTGTGGATTTGGCCCGATCCCAATCGTTTTTCGTCAATCTGTGGGATGGGAGGAGTCCTTTCAGGTTTGTTACCTTTGGTGTCCCACCAAAAGAGGAATTCCAAAGCAGAGCCCTGGGGAAGAATGAAGGGACACCCCGAACTATGGTTAAAAATTGGGGCCTAGGGGCATGGCAAGCCCAATATCCTGTCTCTTCATACAGGCCCTGAGAGGCCTTACCTGAGGACTGGGCTCAGGCTGAGGGTCACAATGTGTGTTTGTGACCAATGTGGGCCGCAAGCATGGGCTGGGCCTCATAGCCACGCTTGTTTCAACTACACTGAATGTTGGACAACATGCCAAGCACAAGGTTTCTTGCCATGGGGAAAGAATTCTGATTTCTGCATCATTTTCAACCCTGGGCAGTGGTTGGAGATAAGGTCTAGGTTCTGGAGCCTGAAAACCGAAGTTGGGAAGAGATGACGACCTAAGGCCATGGCGGGTCCGATGTGCTCAGTGTGCGGCCAGCTGTCTGGGTGGGACCAGGAGGTCCAGGCTCAGGCTGGGTCAGAAGGGGAAATAGTGCCCATGTCAGCATATATGTTTGGGGTACAGCCGATTGGCATGCAGGTTGATCCTCATTTGGGGTTTCGGGGTAGCCCTGAGGGCAATGTTTTACTTCTGTAGGGCAGGCAGAGTGCGGCATTGTAGTTCTGGATTGCCCAACTGGAGGGCTTGTGGGCCAGTAGTCTGAGGACGGAGTCTGAGAACCCAAGCTAGGCCTAGGTTTCTGGGTGAGGATATGGCAGGCACAATCTACAGACCTCAATAGAGATTTCGTGCATCTGAAGTCAGGGCAAGGATCAGACGATCGCTCAGGTTGGACTTTCTGCCCTGATGGCCCTTTCTTGAAGGGGGTTGGATCACGAGGACATGGGGTTTTCCCACGATGGGAGTTGTGAGAAGCTCCAAACTGCAAAGATTCTTCTGTAGGACAATGAGACCTGTTGGTTGGCTCCAGGCCAACGATTCCGAGCAGGGTTCTAGAGATGGATGGCTGGGTAGCCCACCTCGCATTCCAATTGTCTTCAAGCAACAAGACAGGTTAGATCTGCTGGATGTGGGGGGCAACCGAGGAGGCTGAGTTGAAATGGACTCTCATGTGGATGTGTCCAATATGTTTTTGTGTCTATGGAGACCTTGGAATGAAGCGGTGGCCCTGGGGCCCTGAAGGGTTCTCCTAAACAGAGGCTTTGACACAGCTCCAACGTGCATGTTTCCCATGTGTAGATGAGATTTGTTCTGATGGGTGAGTCAAGAAACAGCCATATGTTGGTACTGAAATCCAGGCCTCTGAGGAGAGATGCCTGGAAACCAAAGCAATGGATCCGATTTATGCCTAGGGGCTTGTTCGTTCCTTTTTACCTCTGGGGACACCAGTCTACGGGTCTGAGTGCAGGTAGGTGCTCAGATGGGCTCAGATTACCCCTGTTTGTCCTGAGAAGCCACAACTCTTGGGATGGCCTCAGGGACTTTGGAGGTTATCCTAATAGTAGGGTTGTGGCCATTGGAATGGGCACATACAATTCCCTTGGAGAGGGCAAGTACAGTCCTCAGTTTTGGCTCGAGGGCCCTGAGCCTGTAGGGTGTGTAGGCCAGAGCTGTTTGGACAGTTGTCTGAAAACACAAACTCGGCTTATGTTGGGTCATAGGTATGGCAGGACTGATCTACAGACCATGAGGAGAACACTTCGGGATATGAAAAAAGGGCGAGTGTGAGGCTCTTGCTCAAGTTTTTGTCTCTGGATATCGTGTCACTCATGGTCGTGAAATTGCCGGGTGACTTCATGGGAAATGGACGAGTCTTACTCTCTGGGGGTTCGGTCCCGTCCAAAGAGTTTGCGGTCATTCTGGGGATGGAAGAAGTCCGTTTCTTTGTTGTTGTTGTCGATTTATTCATTTTGTTTTTCAACCTCAGATGTCCCACCAAATGAGGGATTCCAGAGTAGAGCCCTGGGGTGGGGCGACTGGACAACCAGAAATCTGGTTAAAAATTGGGGACTAGGGACATGTCAAGCCCATTATGACATCTTATGGTCCAGCCACTGAGAGGACTTACTAGAGGACAGGACTCACGCTGAGGTCACAATGCGTGTTTATGCTCTCGTCGAACTCAAGAATGGGCGGGGCCTCAGGGTGAATCCTGGTTTCTCCTACACTGAACGTTGGACAACATGCCAACCACAAGGTTTCTTGCCATGGGTCAAGAAGAGTTCTGATTTCTGCATCACAGGCACCCGTGGGCAGTGATTGGAGATAAGGTCTAGGTTCTGAAGCCTGATAACTGAGGTAGTGAAGAGATGATGACCTAAGGCCATGGCGGGTCTGATGTGCTCAGGGTGCGGTCAGCTGTCTGGGTGTTGGTCAGCAGGTCCGGGCTCAGGTTGTGTCAGACAGTGCATTAGTGCCCAGGTTAGACTATATAATTTGGGTACATTCGAGTGCCGTGTAGGTTTATCTTCATTTAAGCTGCCTGGGCAGCTCATTAGGCAATATATTTTTTCTAGAGGGCAGGCAGAGTGCTTCATTGTCGGTCCGGAATTGCCAAACATGAGGGCTTCGGGGCCAGGAGAGTGAGGACGGAAGTCTGAGAACACAAGCTAGACTTCGGATTCAGGGTGAGGGCACGGCAGGTACCCCCTGCAGATCTGAACCAATATCTCATGCATCTGAAGTCAGGGCGAGGATCCGACGTTGGCTCAGGTTGGAGTTTCTGTGCATGACGGCCCCTTCATGAAGGGAGCGGAATCTCGAGGCCTTGGAGGTTTTCCACGTTGGGAGATGTGGGTTGCCCCCTTCAAGGATTCCTTCTGCGGGACAATTGAGACCTGTTGGACAGCTCCAGGACATCCCATATGGAATGACTCCAGAGCACCATTCCAGGATGGATGCCTGGGATGTCCGCCTCGCCTTCCAATTGTCTCCTAGCAACAAGACAGTTTTGATCTAATGGATCTGCGGGAGCAAATGGGGTGGCTGAGTTGAAATGCACTTTCCAGAGGATGGGTCCTAACGTGTGTTTGTGTCCATGAGGGCCTTGGAATAGGGAGGTGGCACCAGGACCCTGAAGTATTCTCCTAAACTTTGGCATAGCTCCCATGCACAAGTTTCCTTGTGGAGACGAGATTTGTTCTGATGGGTGCCTCAGGAAATCCCCTCTGCTGGTATTGAATCCAGGCTTTTGAGGAGACATGCCTGTAAACCAAAGCAATAGATCCGATAATGGCCTCGGGTCCTGTCTGGTTCAATCTTCTTGGTATGAGTGGAGGTAGATGAGTGGAGGTAGATGCTCAGCCGGTATCAACCGCCCTTTTTTGTCCCGGGCGACCTACACTATTCGGATGGCCTCAGGGACTTTGGAGGGTTCTCCTAATTTGTACGATTTGTGACAATGGAATGGGCAGAATTCCCATGGATTGGGTGGGGGCAGTCCTAATGTGTGGATCCAGGGGCCCCAGCCTGGAGGGAGTGTGGTCCAGGACTTTGAGGACAGAAGACTGAAAACACAAACTCAGCTTAAGTTGGGGACGTAGGTATGGCACGCCCGATCTACAAACCATGAGAAGAACTCTTCAGGATATGAAGAATGAGCGAGTCTGCGGCGCTTCGCTCAGGCTTTTGTCTCTGGATTTTGTTTCAGCAATGGCCGTGGAATGTTGGGGAGGTCTCATGGGCCATGGACGAATCTTCCTCTCTGTGGATTTGGCCCGATCCCAATCGTTTTTCGTCAATCTGTGGGATGGGAGGAGTCCTTTCAGGTTTGTTACCTTTGGTGTCCCACCAAAAGAGGAATTCCAAAGCAGAGCCCTGGGGAAGAATGAAGGGACACCCCGAACTATGGTTAAAAATTGGGGCCTAGGGGCATGGCAAGCCCAATATCCTGTCTCTTCATACAGGCCCTGAGAGGCCTTACCTGAGGACTGGGCTCAGGCTGAGGGTCACAATGTGTGTTTGTGACCAATGTGGGCCGCAAGCATGGGCTGGGCCTCATAGCCACGCTTGTTTCAACTACACTGAATGTTGGACAACATGCCAAGCACAAGGTTTCTTGCCATGGGGAAAGAATTCTGATTTCTGCATCATTTTCAACCCTGGGCAGTGGTTGGAGATAAGGTCTAGGTTCTGGAGCCTGAAAACCGAAGTTGGGAAGAGATGACGACCTAAGGCCATGGCGGGTCCGATGTGCTCAGTGTGCGGCCAGCTGTCTGGGTGGGACCAGGAGGTCCAGGCTCAGGCTGGGTCAGAAGGGGAAATAGTGCCCATGTCAGCATATATGTTTGGGGTACAGCCGATTGGCATGCAGGTTGATCCTCATTTGGGGTTTCGGGGTAGCCCTGAGGGCAATGTTTTACTTCTGTAGGGCAGGCAGAGTGCGGCATTGTAGTTCTGGATTGCCCAACTGGAGGGCTTGTGGGCCAGTAGTCTGAGGACGGAGTCTGAGAACCCAAGCTAGGCCTAGGTTTCTGGGTGAGGATATGGCAGGCACAATCTACAGACCTCAATAGAGATTTCGTGCATCTGAAGTCAGGGCAAGGATCAGACGATCGCTCAGGTTGGACTTTCTGCCCTGATGGCCCTTTCTTGAAGGGGGTTGGATCACGAGGACATGGGGTTTTCCCACGATGGGAGTTGTGAGAAGCTCCAAACTGCAAAGATTCTTCTGTAGGACAATGAGACCTGTTGGTTGGCTCCAGGCCAACGATTCCGAGCAGGGTTCTAGAGATGGATGGCTGGGTAGCCCACCTCGCATTCCAATTGTCTTCAAGCAACAAGACAGGTTAGATCTGCTGGATGTGGGGGGCAACCGAGGAGGCTGAGTTGAAATGGACTCTCATGTGGATGTGTCCAATATGTTTTTGTGTCTATGGAGACCTTGGAATGAAGCGGTGGCCCTGGGGCCCTGAAGGGTTCTCCTAAACAGAGGCTTTGACACAGCTCCAACGTGCATGTTTCCCATGTGTAGATGAGATTTGTTCTGATGGGTGAGTCAAGAAACAGCCATATGTTGGTACTGAAATCCAGGCCTCTGAGGAGAGATGCCTGGAAACCAAAGCAATGGATCCGATTTATGCCTAGGGGCTTGTTCGTTCCTTTTTACCTCTGGGGACAACAGTCTACGGGTCTGAGTGCAGGTAGGTGCTCAGATGGGCTCAGATTACCCCTGTTTGTCCTGAGAAGCCACAACTCTTGGGATGGCCTCAGGGACTTTGGAGGTTATCCTAATAGTAGGGTTGTGGCCATTGGAATGGGCACATACAATTCCCTTGGAGAGGGCAAGTACAGTCCTCAGTTTTGGCTCGAGGGCCCTGAGCCTGTAGGGTGTGTAGGCCAGAGCTGTATGGACAGTTGTCTGAAAACACAAACTCGGCTTATGTTGGGTCATAGGTATGGCAGGACTGATCTACAGACCATGAGGAGAACACTTCGGGATATGAAAAAAGGGCGAGTGTGAGGCTCTTGCTCAAGTTTTTGTCTCTGGATATCGTGTCACTCATGGTCGTGAAATTGCCGGGTGACTTCATGGGAAATGGACGAGTCTTACTCTCTGGGGGTTCGGTCCCGTCCAAAGAGTTTGCGGTCATTCTGGGGATGGAAGAAGTCCGTTTCTTTGTTGTTGTTGTCGATTTATTCATTTTGTTTTTCAACCTCAGATGTCCCACCAAATGAGGGATTCCAGAGTAGAGCCCTGGGGTGGGGCGACTGGACAACCAGAAATCTGGTTAAAAATTGGGGACTAGGGACATGTCAAGCCCATTATGACATCTTATGGTCCAGCCACTGAGAGGACTTACTAGAGGACAGGACTCACGCTGAGGTCACAATGCGTGTTTATGCTCTCGTCGAACTCAAGAATGGGCGGGGCCTCAGGGTGAATCCTGGTTTCTCCTACACTGAACGTTGGACAACATGCCAACCACAAGGTTTCTTGCCATGGGTCAAGAAGAGTTCTGATTTCTGCATCACAGGCACCCGTGGGCAGTGATTGGAGATAAGGTCTAGGTTCTGAAGCCTGAAAACTGAGGTAGTGAAGAGATGATGACCTAAGGCCATGGCGGGTCTGATGTGCTCAGGGTGCGGTCAGCTGTCTGGGTGTTGGTCAGCAGGTCCGGGCTCAGGTTGTGTCAGACAGTGCATTAGTGCCCAGGTTAGACTATATAATTTGGGTACATTCGAGTGCCGTGTAGGTTTATCTTCATTTAAGCTGCCTGGGCAGCTCATTAGGCAATATATTTTTTCTAGAGGGCAGGCAGAGTGCTTCATTGTCGGTCCGGAATTGCCAAACATGAGGGCTTCGGGGCCAGGAGAGTGAGGACGGAAGTCTGAGAACACAAGCTAGACTTCGGATTCAGGGTGAGGGCACGGCAGGTACCCCCTGCAGATCTGAACCAATATCTCATGCATCTGAAGTCAGGGCGAGGATCCGACGTTGGCTCAGGTTGGAGTTTCTGTGCATGACGGCCCCTTCATGAAGGGAGCGGAATCTCGAGGCCATGGAGGTTTTCCACGTTGGGAGATGTGGGTTGCCCCCTTCAAGGATTCCTTCTGCGGGACAATTGAGACCTGTTGGACAGCTCCAGGACATCCCATATGGAATGACTCCAGAGCACCGTTCCAGGATGGATGCCTGGGATGTCCGCCTCGCCTTCCAATTGTCTCCTAGCAACAAGACAGTTTTGATCTAATGGATCTGCGGGAGCAACCGGGGTGGCTGAGTAGAAATGCACTTTGCAGAGGATGGGTCCTAATGTGTGTTTGTGTCCATGAGGGCCTTGGAATGGGGAGGTGGAACCTAGACCCTGAAGTATTCTCCTAAGCTTTGGCATAGCTCCCATGCACAAGTTTCCTTGTGGAGACGAGATTTGTTCTGATGGGTGCCTCAGGAAATCCCCTCTGCTGGTATTGAATCCAGGCTTTTGAGGAGACATGCCTGTAAACCAAAGCAATAGATCCGATAATGGCCTCGGGTCCTGTCTGGTTCAATCTTCTTGGTATGAGTGGAGGTAGATGAGTGGAGGTAGATGCTCAGCCGGTATCAACCGCCCTTTTTTGTCCCGGGCGACCTACACTATTCGGATGGCCTCAGGGACTTTGGAGGGTTCTCCTAATTTGTACGATTTGTGACAATGGAATGGGCAGAATTCCCATGGATTGGGTGGGGGCAGTCCTAATGTGTGGATCCAGGGGCCCCAGCCTGGAGGGAGTGTGGTCCAGGACTTTGAGGACAGAAGACTGAAAACACAAACTCAGCTTAAGTTGGGGACGTAGGTATGGCACGCCCGATCTACAAACCATGAGAAGAACTCTTCAGGATATGAAGAATGAGCGAGTCTGCGGCGCTTCGCTCAGGCTTTTGTCTCTGGATTTTGTTTCAGCGATGGCCGTGGAATGTTGGGGAGGTCTCATGGGCCATGGACGAATCTTCCTCTCTGTGGATTTGGCCCGATCCCAATCGTTTTTCGTCAATCTGTGGGATGGGAGGAGTCCTTTCAGGTTTGTTACCTTTGGTGTCCCACCAAAAGAGGAATTCCAAAGCAGAGCCCTGGGGAAGAATGAAGGGACACCCCGAACTATGGTTAAAAATTGGGGCCTAGGGGCATGGCAAGCCCAATATCCTGTCTCTTCATACAGGCCCTGAGAGGCCTTACCTGAGGACTGGGCTCAGGCTGAGGGTCACAATGTGTGTTTGTGACCAATGTGGGCCGCAAGCATGGGCTGGGCCTCATAGCCACGCTTGTTTCAACTACACTGAATGTTGGACAACATGCCAAGCACAAGGTTTCTTGCCATGGGGAAAGAATTCTGATTTCTGCATCATTTTCAACCCTGGGCAGTGGTTGGAGATAAGGTCTAGGTTCTGGAGCCTGAAAACCGAAGTTGGGAAGAGATGACGACCTAAGGCCATGGCGGGTCCGATGTGCTCAGTGTGCGGCCAGCTGTCTGGGTGGGACCAGGAGGTCCAGGCTCAGGCTGGGTCAGAAGGGGAAATAGTGCCCATGTCAGCATATATGTTTGGGGTACAGCCGATTGGCATGCAGGTTGATCCTCATTTGGGGTTTCGGGGTAGCCCTGAGGGCAATGTTTTACTTCTGTAGGGCAGGCAGAGTGCGGCATTGTAGTTCTGGATTGCCCAACTGGAGGGCTTGTGGGCCAGTAGTCTGAGGACGGAGTCTGAGAACCCAAGCTAGGCCTAGGTTTCTGGGTGAGGATATGGCAGGCACAATCTACAGACCTCAATAGAGATTTCGTGCATCTGAAGTCAGGGCAAGGATCAGACGATCGCTCAGGTTGGACTTTCTGCCCTGATGGCCCTTTCTTGAAGGGGGTTGGATCACGAGGACATGGGGTTTTCCCACGATGGGAGTTGTGAGAAGCTCCAAACTGCAAAGATTCTTCTGTAGGACAATGAGACCTGTTGGTTGGCTCCAGGCCAACGATTCCGAGCAGGGTTCTAGAGATGGATGGCTGGGTAGCCCACCTCGCATTCCAATTGTCTTCAAGCAACAAGACAGGTTAGATCTGCTGGATGTGGGGGGCAACCGAGGAGGCTGAGTTGAAATGGACTCTCATGTGGATGTGTCCAATATGTTTTTGTGTCTATGGAGACCTTGGAATGAAGCGGTGGCCCTGGGGCCCTGAAGGGTTCTCCTAAACAGAGGCTTTGACACAGCTCCAACGTGCATGTTTCCCATGTGTAGATGAGATTTGTTCTGATGGGTGAGTCAAGAAACAGCCATATGTTGGTACTGAAATCCAGGCCTCTGAGGAGAGATGCCTGGAAACCAAAGCAATGGATCCGATTTATGCCTAGGGGCTTGTTCGTTCCTTTTTACCTCTGGGGACACCAGTCTACGGGTCTGAGTGCAGGTAGGTGCTCAGATGGGCTCAGATTACCCCTGTTTGTCCTGAGAAGCCACAACTCTTGGGATGGCCTCAGGGACTTTGGAGGTTATCCTAATAGTAGGGTTGTGGCCATTGGAATGGGCACATACAATTCCCTTGGAGAGGGCAAGTACAGTCCTCAGTTTTGGCTCGAGGGCCCTGAGCCTGTAGGGTGTGTAGGCCAGAGCTGTATGGACAGTTGTCTGAAAACACAAACTCGGCTTATGTTGGGTCATAGGTATGGCAGGACTGATCTACAGACCATGAGGAGAACACTTCGGGATATGAAAAAAGGGCGAGTGTGAGGCTCTTGCTCAAGTTTTTGTCTCTGGATATCGTGTCACTCATGGTCGTGAAATTGCCGGGTGACTTCATGGGAAATGGACGAGTCTTACTCTCTGGGGGTTCGGTCCCGTCCAAAGAGTTTGCGGTCATTCTGGGGATGGAAGAAGTCCGTTTCTTTGTTGTTGTTGTCGATTTATTCATTTTGTTTTTCAACCTCAGATGTCCCACCAAATGAGGGATTCCAGAGTAGAGCCCTGGGGTGGGGCGACTGGACAACCAGAAATCTGGTTAAAAATTGGGGACTAGGGACATGTCAAGCCCATTATGACATCTTATGGTCCAGCCACTGAGAGGACTTACTAGAGGACAGGACTCACGCTGAGGTCACAATGCGTGTTTATGCTCTCGTCGAACTCAAGAATGGGCGGGGCCTCAGGGTGAATCCTGGTTTCTCCTACACTGAACGTTGGACAACATGCCAACCACAAGGTTTCTTGCCATGGGTCAAGAAGAGTTCTGATTTCTGCATCACAGGCACCCGTGGGCAGTGATTGGAGATAAGGTCTAGGTTCTGAAGCCTGAAAACTGAGGTAGTGAAGAGATGATGACCTAAGGCCATGGCGGGTCTGATGTGCTCAGGGTGCGGTCAGCTGTCTGGGTGTTGGTCAGCAGGTCCGGGCTCAGGTTGTGTCAGACAGTGCATTAGTGCCCAGGTTAGACTATATAATTTGGGTACATTCGAGTGCCGTGTAGGTTTATCTTCATTTAAGCTGCCTGGGCAGCTCATTAGGCAATATATTTTTTCTAGAGGGCAGGCAGAGTGCTTCATTGTCGGTCCGGAATTGCCAAACATGAGGGCTTCGGGGCCAGGAGAGTGAGGACGGAAGTCTGAGAACACAAGCTAGACTTCGGATTCAGGGTGAGGGCACGGCAGGTACCCCCTGCAGATCTGAACCAATATCTCATGCATCTGAAGTCAGGGCGAGGATCCGACGTTGGCTCAGGTTGGAGTTTCTGTGCATGACGGCCCCTTCATGAAGGGAGCGGAATCTCGAGGCCATGGAGGTTTTCCACGTTGGGAGATGTGGGTTGCCCCCTTCAAGGATTCCTTCTGCGGGACAATTGAGACCTGTTGGACAGCTCCAGGACATCCCATATGGAATGACTCCAGAGCACCGTTCCAGGATGGATGCCTGGGATGTCCGCCTCGCCTTCCAATTGTCTCCTAGCAACAAGACAGTTTTGATCTAATGGATCTGCGGGAACAATCGGGGTGGCTGAGTTGAAATGCACTTTCCAGAGGATGGGTCCTAACGTGTGTTTGTGTCCATGAGGGCCTTGGAATAGGGAGGTGGCACCAGGACCCTGAAGTATTCTCCTAAACTTTGGCATAGCTCCCATGCACAAGTTTCCTTGTGGAGACGAGATTTGTTCTAATGGGTGCCTCAGGAAATCCCCTCTGCTGGTATTGAATCCAGGCTTTTGAGGAGACATGCCTGTAAACCAAAGCAATAGATCCGATAATGGCCTCGGGTCCTGTCTGGTTCAATCTTCTTGGTATGAGTGGAGGTAGATGAGTGGAGGTAGATGCTCAGCCGGTATCAACCGCCCTTTTTTGTCCCGGGCGACCTACACTATTCGGATGGCCTCAGGGACTTTGGAGGGTTCTCCTAATTTGTACGATTTGTGACAATGGAATGGGCAGAATTCCCATGGATTGGGTGGGGGCAGTCCTAATGTGTGGATCCAGGGGCCCCAGCCTGGAGGGAGTGTGGTCCAGGACTTTGAGGACAGAAGACTAAAAACACAAACTCAGCTTAAGTTGGGGACGTAGGTATGGCACGCCCGATCTACAAACCATGAGAAGAACTCTTCAGGATATGAAGAATGAGCGAGTCTGCGGCGCTTCGCTCAGGCTTTTGTCTCTGGATTTTGTTTCAGCGATGGCCGTGGAATGTTGGGGAGGTCTCATGGGCCATGGACGAATCTTCCTCTCTGTGGATTTGGCCCGATCCCAATCGTTTTTCGTCAATCTGTGGGATGGGAGGACTCCTTTCAGGGTTGTTACCTCAGGTGTCCCACCAAAAGAGGAATTCCAAAGCAGAGCCCTGGGGAAGAGTGAAGGGACAACCCGAACTATGGTTAAAAATTGGGGCCTAGTGGCATGGCAAGCCCAATATGCTGTCTCTTCATATAGGCCCTGAGAGGCCTTACCTGACGACTGGGCTCAGGCTGAGGGTCACAATGTGTGTTTGTGACCAATGTGGCCCGCAAGCATGGGCTGGGCCTCATGGGCCACGCTTGTTTCAACTACACTGAACGTTGGACAACATGCCAACCACAAGGTTTCTTGCCATGGGGAAAGAGTTCTGATTTCTGCATCATTTTCAACCCTGGGCAGTGGTTGGAGATAAGGTCTAGGTTCTGGAGCCTGAAAACCGCAGTTGGGAAGAGATGACGACCTAAGGCCACGGCGGGTCCGATGTGCTCAGTGTGCGGCCAGCTGTCTGGGTGGGACCAGGAGGTCCAGGCTCAGGCTGGGTCAGAAGGGGAAATAGTGCCCAGGTCAGCCTATATGTTTGGGGTACAGCCGAATGGCGTGCAGGTTGATCCTCATTTGGGGTTTCGGGGTAGCCCTGAGGGCAATGTTTTACTTCTGTAGGGCAGGCAGAGTGTGGCATTGTAGTTCTGGATTGCCCAACTGGAGGGCTTGTGGGCCAGTAGTCTGAGGACGGAGTCTGAGAACCCAAGCTAGGCCTAGGTTTCTGGGTGAGGATATGGCAGGCACAATCTACAGACCTCAATAGAGATCTCGTGCATCTGAAGTCAGAGCAAGGATCAGACGATCGCTCAGGTTGGACTTTCTGCCCTGATGGCCCTTTCTTTAAGGGGGTTGGATCACGAGGACATGGGGGTTTTCCCACGATGGGAGTTGTGAGAAGCTCCAAACTGCAAAGATTCTTCTGCAGGACAATTGAGACCTGTTGGTTGGCTCCAGGCCAACGATTCCGAGCAGGGTTCTAAGGATGGATGGCTGGGTAGCCCACCTCGCATTCCAATTGTCTCCAAGCAACAAGACAGGTTAGATCTGCTGGATGTGGGGGGCAACCGAGGAGGCTGAGTTGAAATGGACTCTCCTGTGGATGTGTCCTAATATGTTTTTGTGTCTATGGAGACCTTGGAATGAAGCGGTGGCCCTGGGGCCCTGAAGGGTTCTCCTAAACAGAGGCTTTGACACAGCTCCAACGTGCATGTTTCCCATGTGTAGATGAGATTTGTTCTGATGGGTGAGTCAAGAAACAGCCATATGCTGGTATTGTAATCCAGGCCTCTGAGGAGAGATGCCTGGAAACCAAAGCAATGGATCCGATTAGTGCCTAGGGGCCTGTTCGTTCCTTTTTACCTCTGGGGACATCAGTCTACGGGTCTGAGTGCAGGTAGGTGCTCAGATGGGCTCAGATTGCCCCTGTTTGTCCTGGGAAGCCACAACTCTTGGGATGGCCTCAGGGACTTTGGAGGTTATTCTATTAGTAGGGTTGTGGCCATTGGAATGGGCACATACAATTCCCTTGGAGAGGGCAAGTACAGTCCTCAGGTTTGGCTCCAGGGCCCTGAGCCTGTAGGGTGTGTAGGCCAGAGCTGTTTGGACAGTTGTCTGAAAACACAAACTCGGCTTATGTTTTGGGTCATAGGTATGGCAGGACTGATCTACAGACCATGAGGAGAACACTTCGGGATATGAAAAAAGGGCGAGTGTGAGGCTCTTGCTCAATTTTTGTCTCTGGATATCGTGTCACTCAAGGTCGTGAAATTGCCGGGTGACTTCATGGGAAATGGACCAGTCTTACTCTCTGGGGGTTCGGTCCCGTCCAAAGAGTTTGGGGTCATTCTGGGGATGGAAGAAGTCCGTTTTTTTGTTGTTGTTGTCGATTTGTTTCATTTTGTTTTTCAACCTCAGATGTCCCACCAAATGAGGGATTCCAGAGTAGAGCCATGGGGTGGGGCGACTGGAAAACCAGAAATCTGGTTAAAAATTGGGGACTAAGGACATGTCAAGCCCATTATGACATCTTATGGTCCAGCCACTGAGAGGACTTACTTGAGGACAGGACTCACGCTGAGGTCACAATGCGTGTTTATGCTCTCGTCGCACTCAAGAATGGGCGGGACCTCAGGGAGAATGCTGGTTTCTCCTACACTGAACGTTGGACAACATGCCAACCACAAGGTGTCTTGCCATGGGTCAGGAAGAGTTCTGATTTCTGCATCACAGTCACCCGTGGGCAGTGATTGGAGATAAGGTCTAGGTTCTGAAGCCTGAAAACTGAGGTAGGGAAGAGATGATGACCTAAGGCCATGGCGGGTCTGATGTGCTCAGGGTGCGGTCAGCTGTCTGGGTGTTGGTCAGCAGGTCCGGGCTCAGGTTGTGTCAGACAGTGCATTAGTGCCCAGGTTAGACTATATAATTTGGGTACATTCGAGTGCCGTGTAGGTTTATCCTCATTTAAGCTGCCTGGGCAGCTCATTAGGCAATATATTTTTTCTAGAGGGCAGGCAGAGTGCTTCATTGTCGGTCCGGAATTGCCAAACTTGAGGGCTTCGGGGCCAGGAGAGTGAGGACGGAAGTCTGAGAACACAAGCTAGACTTCGGATTCAGGGTGAGGGCACGGCAGGTACCCCCTGCAGATCTGAACCAATATCTCATGAATTGAAGTCAGGGCGAGGATCCGACGTTGGCTCAGGTTGGAGTTTCTGTGCATGACGGCCCCTTCATGAAGGGAGCGGAATCTCGAGGCCATGGAGGTTTTCCACGTTGGGAGATGTGGGATGCCCCCTTCAAGGATTCCTTCTGCGGGACAATTGAGACCTGTTGGACAGCTCCAGGACATCCCATATGGAATGACTCCAGAGCACTGTTCCAGGATGGATGCCTGGGAAGTCCGCCACGCCTTCCAATTGTCTCCTAGCAACAAGACAGTTTAGATCTAATGGATCTGCGGGAGCAACCGGGGTGGCTGAGTTGAAATGCACTTTCCAGAGGTTGGGTCCTAACGTGTGTTTGTGTCCATGAGGGCCTTGGAATGGGGAGGTGGCACCGGGACCCTGAAGTATTCTCCTAAGCTTTGGCATAGCTCCCATGCACAAGTTTCCTTGTGGAGATGAGATTTGTTCTGATGGGTGCCTCAGGAAATCCCCTCTGCTGGTATTGGAATCCAGGCTTTTGAGGAGACATGCCTGTAAACCAAAGCAATGGATCCGATAATGGCCTCGGGTCCTGTCTGGTTCAATCTTCTTGGTATGAGTGGAGGTAGATGAGTGGAGGTAGATGCTCAGCCGGTATCAACCGCCCTTTTTTGTCCCGGGCGACCTACACTATTGGGATTGCCTCAGGGACTTTGGAGGGTTCTCCTAATTTGTACGATTTATGACAATGGAATGGGCAGAATTCCCATGGATTGGGTGGGGGCAGTCCTAATGTGTGGCTCCAGGGGCCCCAGCCTGCAGGGAGTGTGGCCCAGGACTTTGAGGACAGAAGACTGAAAACACAAACTCAGCTTAAGTTTGGGGACGTAGGTATGGCACACCCGATCTACAAACCATGAGAAGAACTCTTCAGGATATGAAGAATGAGCGAGTCTGAGGCGCTTGCTCAGGCTTTTGTCTCTGGATTTTGTTTCAGCGATGGCCGTGGAATGTTGGGGAGGTCTCATGGGCCATGGCCGAATCTTCCTCTCTGTGGATTTGGCGCGATCCCAATTGTTTTTCGTCAATCTGTTTGATGGGAGGACTCCTTTCAGGTTTGTTACCTCAGGTGTCCCACCAAAAGAGGAATTCCAAAGCAGAGCCCTGGGGAAGAGTGAAGGGACAACCCGAACTAGGGTTAAAAATTGGGGCCTAGGGGCATGGCAAGCCCAATATGCTGTCTCTTCATATAGGCCCTGAGAGGCCTTACCTGAGGACTGGGCTCAGGCTGAGGGTCACAATGTGTGTTTGTGACCAATGTGGCCCGCAAGCATGGGCTGGGCCTCATGGGCCACGCTTGTTTCAACTACACTGAACGTTGGACAACATGCCAACCACAAGGTTTCTTGCCATGGGGAAAGAGTTCTGATTTCTGCATCATTTTCAACCCAGGGCAGTGGTTGGAGATAAGGTCTAGGTTCTGGAGCCTGAAAAACGCAGTTGGGAAGAGATGACGACCTAAGGCCATGGCGGGTCCGATGTGCTCAGTGTGCGGCCAGCTGTCTGGGTGGGACAAGGAGATCCAGGCTCAGGCTGGGTCAGAAGGGGAAATAGTGCCCAGGTCAGCCTATATGTTTGGGGTACAGCCGAATGGCGTGCAGGTTGATCCTCATTTGGGGTTTCGGGGTAGCCCTGAGGGCAATGTTTTACTTCTGTAGGGCAGGCAGAGTGCGGCATTGTAGTTCTGGATTGCCCAACTGGAGGGCTTGTGGGCCAGTAGTCTGAGGACGCAGTCTGAGAACCCAAGCTAGGCCTAGGTTTCTGGGTGAGGATATGGCAGGCACAATCTACAGACCTCAATCGAGATCTCGTGCATCTGAAGTCAGGGCAAGGATCAGACGATCGCTCAGGTTGGACTTTCTGCCCTGATGGCCCTTTCTTGAAGGGGGTTGGATCACGAGGACATGGGGGTTTTCCCACGATGGGAGTTGTGAGAAGCTCCAAACTGCAAAGATTCTTCTGCAGGACAATTGAGACCTGTTGGTTGGCTCCAGGCCAACAATTCCGAGCAGAATTCTAAGGATGGATGGCTGGGTAGCCCACCTCGCATTCCAATTGTCTCCAAGCAACAAGACAGGTTAGATCTGCTGGATGTGGGGGGCAACCGAGGAGGCTGAGTTGAAATGGACTCTCCTGTGGATGTGTCCTAATATGTTTTTGTGTCTATGGAGACCTTGGAATGAAGCGGTGGCCCTGGGGCCCTGAAGGGTTCTCCTAAACAGAGGCTTTGACACAGCTCCAACGTACATGTTTCCCAAGTGTAGATGAGATTTGTTCTGATGGGTGAGTCAAGAAACAGCCATATGCTGGTATTGAAATCCAGGCCTCTGAGGAGAGATGCCTGGAAACCAAAGCAATGGATCCGATTAGTGCCTAGGGGCCTGTTCGTTCCTTTTTACCTCTGGGGACATCAGTCTACGGGTCTGAGTGCAGGTAGGTGCTCAGATGGGCTCAGATTGCCCCTGTTTGTCCTGGGAAGCCACAAATCTTGGGATGGCCTCAGGGACTTTGGAGGTTATCCTATTAGTAGGGTTGTGGCCATTGGAATGGGCACATACAATTCCCTTGGAGAGGGCAAGTACAGTCCTCAGGTTTGGCTCCAGGGCCCTGAGCCTGTAGGGTGTGTAGGCCAGAGCTGTTTGGACAGTTGTCTGAAAACACAAACTCGGCTTATGTTTTGGGTCATAGGTATGGCAGGACTGATCTACACACCATGAGGAGAACACTTCGGGATATGAAAAAAGGGCGAGTGTGAGGCTCTTGCTCAAGTTTTTCTCTCTGGATATCGTGTCACTCATGGTCGTGAAATTGCCGGGTGACTTCATGGGAAATGGACGAGTCTTACTCTCTGGGGGTTCGGTCCCGTCCAAAGAGTTTGGGGTCATTCTGGGGATGGAAGAAGTCCGTTTTTTTGTTGTTGTTGTCGATTTGTTTCATTTTGTTTTTCAACCTCAGATGTCCCACCAAATGAGGGATTCCAGAGTAGAGCCCTGGGGTGGGGCGACTGGACAACCAGAATCTGGTTAAAAATTGGGGACTAGGGACATGTCAAGCCCATTATGACATCTTATGGTCCAGCCACTGAGAGGACTTACTAGAGGACAGGACTCACGCTGAGGTCACAATGCGTGTTTATGCTCTTGTCGCACTCAAGAATGGGTGGGGCCTCAGGGTGAATGCTGGTTTCTCCTACACTGAACGTTGGACAACATGCCAACCACAAGGTTTCTTGCCATGGGTCAGGAAGAGTTCTGATTTCTGCATCACAGTCACCCGTGGGCAGTGATTGGAGATAAGGTCTAGGTTCTGAAGCCTGAAAACTGAGGTAGGGAAGAGATGATGACCTAAGGCCATGGCGGGTCTGATGTGCTCAGGGTGCAGTCAGCTGTCTGGGTGTTGGTAAGCAGGTCTGGGCTCAGGTTGTGTCAGACAGTGCATTAGTGCCCATGTTAGACTATATAATTTGGGTACATTCGAGTGCCCTTAGGTTTATCTTTATTTAAGATGCCTGTGCAGCTCATTAGGCAATATATTTTTTCTAGAGGGCAGGCAGAGTGCTTCATTGTCGGTCCGGAATTGCCAAACATGAGGGCTTCGGGGCCAGGAGAGTGAGGACGGAAGTCTGAGAACACAAGCTAGACTTCGGATTCAGGGTGAGGGCACGGCAGGTACCCCCTGCAGATCTGAACCAATATCTCATGCATCTGAAGTCAGGGCGAGGATCCCACGTTGGCTCAGGTTGGAGTTTCTGTGCATGACGGCCCCTTCATGAAGGGAGCGGAATCTCGAGGCCATAGAGGTTTTCCACGTTGGGAGTTGTGGGATGCCCCCATCAAGGATTCCTTCTGCGGGACAATTGAGACCTGTTGGAAAGCTCCAGGACATCCCATATGGAATGACTCCAGAGTACTGTTCCAGGATGGATGCCTGGGCAGTCCGCCTCGCCTTCCAATTGTCTCCTAGCAACAAGACAGTTTAGATCTAATGGATCTGCGGGAGCAACCGGGGTGGCTGAGTTGAAATGCACTTTCCAGAGGATGGGTCCTAACGTGTGTTTGTGTCCATGAGGGCCTTGGAATAGGGAGGTGGCACCGGGACCCTGAAGTATTCTCCTAAGCTTTGGCATAGCTCCCATGCACAAGTTTCCCTGTGGAGACGAGATTTGTTCTGATGGGTGCCTCAGGAAATCCCCTCTGCTGGTATAGGAATCCAGGCTTTTGAGGAGACATGCCTGTAAACCAAAGCAATGGATCCGATAATGGCCTCGGGTCCTGTCTGGTTCAATCTTCTTGGTATGAGTGGAGGTAGATGAGTGGAGGTAGATGCTCAGCCGGTATCAACCGCCCTTTTTTGTCCCGGGCGACCTACACTATTGGGATGGCCTCAGGGACTTTGGAGGGTTCTCCTAATTTGTACGATTTTTGACATGGAATGGGCAGAATTCCCATGGATTGGGTGGGGGCAACCTAATGTGTGTCTCCAGGGGCCCAGCCTGGAGGGAGTGTGGCCCAGGACTTTGAGGACAGAAGACTGAAAACACAAACTCAGCTTAAGTTTGGGGACGTAGGTATGGCACGCCCGATCTACAAACCATGAGAAGAACTCTTCAGGATATGAAGAATGAGCGAGTCTGAGGCGCTTGCTCAGGCTTTTGTCTCTAGATTTTGTTCAGCGATGGCCGTGGAGTGTTGGGGAGGGCTCATGTGCCATGGACGAATCTTCCTCTCTGCGTTTTGGCCCGATCCCAATTGTTTTTCGTCAATCTGTGGGATGGGAGGACTCCTTTCAGGTTTGTTACCTCTGGTGTCCCACCAAAAGAGGAATTCCAAAGCAGAGCCCTGGGGAAGAGTGAAGGGACAACCCGAACTATGGTTAAAAATTGGGGCCTAGGGGCATGGCAAGCCCAATATGCTGTCTCTTCATATAGGCCCTGAGAGGCCTTACCTGAGGACTGGGCTCAGGCTGAGGGTCCCAATGTGTGTTTGTGACCAATGTGGCCCGCAAGCATGGGCTGGGCCACATGGGCCACGCTTGTTTCAACTACACCGAACGTTGGACAACATGCCAACCACAAGGTTTCTTGCCATGGGGAAAGAGTTCTGGTTTCTGCATCATTTTCAACCCTGGGCAGTGGTTGGAGATAAGGTGTAGGTTCTGGAGCCTGAAAACCGCAGTTGGGAAGAGATGACGACCTAAGGCCATGGCGGGTCCGATGTGCTCAGTGTGCGGCCAGCTGTCTGGGTGGGACCAGGAGGTCCAGGCTCAGGCTGGGTCATAAGGGGAAATAGTGCCCAGGTTAGCCTATATGATTGGGGTACAGCCGAATGGCGTGCAGGTTGATCCTCATTTGGGGTTTCGGGGTAGCCCTGAGGGCAATGTTTTACTTCTGTAGGGCAGGCAGAGTGCGGCATTGTAGTTCTGGATTGCCCAACTGGAGGGCTTGTGGGCCAGTAGTCTGAGGACGGAGTCTGAGAACCCAAGCTAGGCCTAGGTTTCTGGGTGAGGATATGGCAGGCACAATCTACAGACCTCAATAGAGATCTCGTGCATCTGAAGTCAGGGCAAGGATCAGACGATCGCTCAGGTTGGACTTTCTGCCCTGATGGCCCTTTCTTGAAGGGGGTTGGATCACGAGGACATGGGGGTTTTCCCACGATGGGAGTTGTGAGAAGCTCCAAACTGCAAAGATTCTTCTGCAGGACAATTGAGACCTGTTGGTTGGCTCCAGGCCAACGATTCCGAGCAGGGTTCTAAGGATGGATGGCTGGGTAGCCCACCTCGCATTCCAATTGTCTCCAAGCAACAAGACAGGTTAGATCTGCTGGATGTGGGGGGCAACCGAGGAGGCTGAGTTGAAATGGACTCTCCTGTGGATGTGTCCTAATATGTTTTTGTGTCTATGGAGACCTTGGAATGAAGCGGTGGCCCTGGGGCCCTGAAGGGTTCTCCTAAACAGAGGCTTTGACACAGCTCCAACGTGCATGTTTCCCATGTGTAGATGAGATTTGTTCTGATGGGTGAGTCAAGAAACAGCCATATGCTGGTATTGAAATCCAGGCCTCTGAGGAGAGATGCCTGGAAACCAAAGCAATGGATGCGATTAGTGCCTATGGGCCTGTTCGATCCTTTTTACCTCTGGGGACATCAGTCTATGGGTCTGAGTGCAGGTAGGTGCTCAGATGGGCTCAGATTGCCCCTGTTTGTCCTGGGAAGCCACAACTCTTGGGATGGCCTCAGGGACTTTGGAGGTTATCCTACTAGTAGGGTTGTGGCCATTGGAATGGGCACATACAATTCCCTTGGAGAGGGCAAGTACAGTCCTCAGGTTTGGCTCCAGGGCCCTGAGCCTGTAGGGTGTGTAGGCCAGAGCTGTTTGGACAGTTGTCTGAAAACACAAACTCGGCTTATGTTTTGGGTCATAGGTATAGCAGGACTGATCTACAGACCATGAGGAGAACACTTCGGGATATGAAAAAAAAAGCGAGTGTGAGGCTCTTGCTCAAGTTTTTGTCTCTGGATATCGTGTCACTCATGGTCGTGAAATTGCCGGGTGACTTCATGGGAAATGGACGAGTCTTACTCTCTGGGGGTTCGGTCCTGTCCAAAGAGTTTGCGGTCATTCTGGGGATGGAAGAAGTCCGTTTTTTTGTTGTTGTTGTCGATTTATTCATTTTGTTTTTCAACCTCAGATGTCCCACCAAATGAGGGATTCCAGAGTAGAGCCCTGGGTTGGGGCGACTGGACAACCAGAAATCTGGTTAAAAATTGGGGACTAGGGACATGTCAAGCCCATTATGACATCTAATGGTCCAGCCACTGAGAGGACTTACTAGAGGACAGGACTCACGCTGAGGTCACAATGCGTGTTTATGCTCTCGTCGCACTCAAGAATGGGCGGGGCCTCAGGGTGAATGCTGGTTTCTCCTACACTGAACGTTGGACAACATGCCAACCACAAGGTTTCTTGCCATGGGTCAGGAAGAGTTCTGATTTCTGCATCACAGTCACCCGTGGGCAGTGATTGGAGATAAGAACTAGGTTCTGAAGCCTGAAAACTGAGGTAGGGAAGAGATGATGACCTAAGGCCATGGCGGGTCTGATGTGCTCAGGGTGCGGTCAGCTGTCTGGGTGTTGGTCAGCAGGTCCGGGCTCAGGTTGTGTCAGACAGTGCATTAGTGGTCAGGTTAGACTATATAATTTGGGTACATTCGAGTGCCGTGTAGGTTTATCCTCATTTAAGCTGCCTGGGCAGCTCATTAGGCAATACATTTTTTCTAGAGGGCCGGCAGAGTGCTTCATTGTCGGTGTGGAATTGCCAAACTTGAGGGCTTCGGGGCCAGGAGAGTGAGGACGGAAGTCTGAGAACACAAGCTAGTCTTCGGATTCAGGGTGAGGGCACGGCAGGTACCCCCTGCAGATCTGAACCAATATCTCATGCATCTGAAGTCAGGGCGAGGATCCGACGTTGGCTCAGGTTGGAGTTTCTGTGCATGACGGCCCCTTCATGAAGGGAGCAAAATCTCGAGGCCATGGAGGTTTTCCACGTTGGGAGATGTGGGATGCCCCCTTCAAGGATTCCTTCTGCGGGACAATTGAGACCTGTTGGACAGCTCCAGGACATCCCATATGGAATGACTCCAGAACACTGTTCCAGGATGGATGCCTGGGAAGTCCGCCTCGCCTTCCAATTGTCTCCTAGCAACAAGACAGTTTAGATCTAATGGATCTGCGGGAGCAACCGGGGTGGCTGAGTTGAAATGCACTTTCCAGAGGATGGGTCCTAACGTGTGTTTGTGTCCATGAGGGCCTTGGAATGGGGAGGTGGAACCGGGACCCTGAAGTATTCTCCTAAGCTTTGGCATAGCTCCCATGCAAAAGTTTCCTTGTGGAGACGAGATTTGTTCTGATGGGTGCCTCAAGAAATCCCCTCTGCTGGTATTGGAATCCAGGCTTTTGAGGAGACATGCCTGTAAACCAAAGCAATGGATCCGATAATGGCCTCGGGTCCTGTCTGGTTCAATCTTCTTGGTATGAGGGGAGGTAGATGAGTGGAGGAAGATGCTCAGCTGGTATCAACCACCCTTTTTTGTCCCGGGCGATCTACACTATTGGGATGGCCTCAGGGACTTTGAGGGTTCTCCTAATTTGTACGATTTTTGACAATGGAATGGGCAGAATTCCCATGGATTGGGTGGGGGCAGTCCTAATGTGTGGTTCCAGGGGCCCCAGCCTGGAGGGAGTGTGGCCCAGGACTTTGAGGACAGAAGACTGAAAACACAAACTCAGCTTAAGTTGGGGGACGTAGGTATGGCACGCCCGATCTACAAACCATGAGAAGAACTCTTCAGGATATGAAGAATGAGCGAGTCTGAGGCGCTTGCTCAGGCTTTTGTCTCTGGATTTTGTTTCAGCGATGGCCGTGGAATGTTGGGGAGGTCTCATGGGCCATGGACGAATCTTCCTCTCTGTGGATTTGGCCCAATCCCAATTGTTTTTCGTCAATCTTGGGATGGGAGGACTCCTTTCAGGTTTGTTACCTCAGGTGTCCCACCAAAAGAGGAATTCCAAAGCAGAGCCCTGGGGAAGAGTGAAGGGACAACCCGAACTACGGTTAAAAATTGGGGCCTAGGGGCATGGCAAGCCCAATATGCTGTCTCTTCATATAGGCCCTGAGAGGCCTTACCTGAGGACTGGGCTCAGGCTGAGGGTCACAATGTGTCTTTGTGACCAATGTGGCCCGCAAGCATGGGCTGGGCCTCATGGGCCACGCTTGTTTCAACTACACTGAACGTTGGACAACATGCCGAGCACAAGGTTTCTTGCCATGGGGAAAGAGTTCTGATTTCTGCATCATTTTCAACCCTGGGCAGTGGTTGGAGATAAGGTCTAGGTTCTGGAGCCTGAAAACCGCAGTTGGGAAGAGATGACGACCTAAGGCCATGGCGGGTCCGATGTGCTCAGTGTGCGGCCAGCTGTCTGGGTGGGACCAGGAGGTCCAGGCTCAGGCTGGGTCAGAAGGGGAAATAGTGCCCAGGTCAGGCTATATGTTTGGGGTACAGCCGAATGGCGTGCAGGTTGATCCTCATTTGGGGTTTCGGGGTAGCCCTGATGGCAATGTTTTACTTCTGTAGGGCAGGCAGAGTGCGGCATTGTAGTTCTGGATTGCCCAACTGGAGTGCTTGTGGGCCAGTAGTCTGAGGACGCAGTCTGAGAACCCAAGCTAGGCCTAGGTTTCTGGGTGAGGATATGGCAGGCACAATCTACAGACCTCAATCGAGATCTCGTGCATCTGAAGTCAGGGCAAGGATCAGACGATCGCTCAGGTTGGACTTTCTGCCCTGAAGGCCCTTTCTTGAAGGGGGTTGGATCACGAAGACATGGGTGTTTTCCCACGATGGGAGTTGTGAGAAGCTCCAAACTGCAAAGATTCTTCTGCAGGACAATTGAGACCTGTTGGTTGGCTCCAGGCCAACGATTCCGAGCAGGGTTCTAAGGATGGATGGCTGGGTAGCCCACCTCGCATTCCAATTGTCTCCAAGCAACAAGACAGGTTAGATCTGCTGGATGTGGGGGGCAACCGAGGAGGCTGAGTTGAAATGGACTCTCCTGTGGATGTGTCCTAATATGTTTTTGTGTCTATGGATACCTTGGAATGAAGCAGTGGCCCTGGGGCCCTGATTGGTTCTCCTAAACAGAGGCTTTGACACAGCTCCAACGTGCATGTTTCCCATGTGTAGATGAGATTTGTTCTGATGGGTGAGTCAAGAAACAGCCATATGCTGGTATTGAAATCCAGGCCTCTGAGGAGAGATGCCTGGAAACCAAAGCAATGGATCCGATTAGTGCCTAGGGGCCTGTTCGTTCCTTTTTACCTCTGGGGACATCAGTCTACGGGTCTGAGTGCAGGTAGGTGCTCAGATGGGCTCAGATTGCCCCTGTTTGTCCTGGGAAGCCACAACTCTTGGGATGGCCTCAGGGACTTTGGAGGTTATCCTACTAGTAGGGTTGTGGCCATTGGAATGGGCACATACAATTCCCTTGGAGAGGGCAAGTACAGTCCTCAGGTTTGGCTCCAGGGCCCTGAGCCTGTAGGGTGTGTAGGCCAGAGCTGTTTGGACAGTTGTCTGAAAACACAAACTCGGCTTATGTTTTGGGTCATAGGTATGGCAGGACTGATCTACAGACCATGAGGAGAACACTTCGGGATATGAAAAAAGGGCGAGTGTGAGGCTCTTGCTCAAGTTTTTGTCTCTGGATATCGTGTCACTCATGGTCGTGAAATTGCCGGGTGACTTCATGGGAAATGGACGAGTCTTACTCTCTGGGGGTTCGGTCCCGTCCAAAGAGTTTGGGGTCATTCTGGGGATGGAAGAAGTCCGTTTTTTTGTTGTTGTTGTCGATTTGTTTCATTTTGTTTTTCAACCTCAGATGTCCCACCAAATGAGGGATTCCAGAGGAGAGCCCTGGGGTGGGGCGACTGGACAACCAGAAATCTGGTTAAAAATTGGGGACTAGGGACATGTCAAGCCCATTATGACATCTTATGGTCCAGCCACTGAGAGGACTTACTAGAGGACAGGACTCACGCTGAGGTCACAATGCGTGTTTATGCTCTCGTCGCACTCAAGAATGGACGGGGCCTCAGGGTGAATGCTGGTTTCTCCTACACTGAACGTTGGACAACATGCCAACCACAAGGTTTCTTGCCATGGGTCAGGAAGAGTTCTGATTTCTGCATTACAGTCACCCGTGGGCAGTGATTGGAGATAAGGTCTAAGCTCTGAAGCCTGAAAATTGAGGTAGTGAAGAGATGATGACCTAAGGCCATGGCGGGTCTGATGTGCTCAAGGGTGCGGTCAGCTCTCTGGGTGTTGGTCAGCAGGTCCGGGCTCAGGTTGTGTCAGACAGTGCATTAGTGCCCAGGTTAGACTATATAATTTGGGTACATTCGAGTACCGTGTAGGTTTATCTTCATTTAAGCTCCCTGGGCAGCTCATTAGGCAATATATTTTTTCTAGAGGGCAGGCAGAGTGCTTCATTGTCGGTCCGGAATTGCCGAACATGAGGGCTTCGGGGCCAGGAGAGTGAGGACGGAAGTCTGAGAACACAAGCTAGACTTCGGATTCAGGGTGAGGGCACGGCAGGTACCTCCTGCAGATCTGAACTAATATCTCATGCATCTGAAGTCAGGGCGAGGATCCGACGTTGGCTCAGTTTGGAGTTACTGTGCATGAGGGCCCCTTCATGAAGGGAGCGGAATCTCGAGGCCATGGAGGTTTTCCACGTTGGGAGATGTGGGATGCCCCCTTCAAGGATTCCTTCTGCGGGACAATTGAGACCTGTTGGACAGCTCCAGGACATCTCATATGGAATGACTCCAGAGCACCGTTCCAGGATGGATGCCTGGGAAGTCCGCCTCGCCTTCCAATTGTCTCCTAGCAACAAGACAGTTTAGATCTAATGGATCTGCGGGAGCAACCGGGGTGGCTGAGTTGAAATGCACTTTCCAGAGGATGGGTCCTAACGTGTGTTTGTGTCCATGAGGGCCTTGGAATGGGGAGGTGGCACCGGGACCCTGAAGTATTCTCCTAAACTTTGGCATAGCTCCCATGCACAAGTTTCCTTGTGGAGACGAGATTTGTTCTGATGGGTGCCTCAGGAAATCCCCTCTGCTGGTATTGGAATCCAGGCTTTTGAGGAGACATGCCTGTAAACCAAAGCAATGGATCCGATAATGGCCTCGGGTCCTGTCTGGTTCAATCTTCTTGGTATGAGTGGAGGTAGATGAGTGGAGGTAGATGCTCAGCTGGTATCAACCGCCCTTTATGTCCCGGGTGACCTACACTATTGGGATGGCCTCAGGGACTTTGGAGGGTTCTCCTAATTTGTATGATTTTTGACAATGGAATGGGCAGAATTCGCATGGATTGGCTGGGGGAAGTCCTAATGTGTGGCTCCAGGGGCCCCAGCCTGGAGGGAGTGTGGCCCAGGACTTTGAGGACAGAAGACTGAAAACACAAACTCAGCTTAAGTTTGGGGACGTAGGTATGGCACGCCCGATCTACAAACCATGAGAAGAACTCTTCAGGATATGAAGAATGAACGAGTCTGAGGCGCTTGCTCAGGCTTTTGTCTCTGGATTTTGTTTCAGCGATGGCCGTGGAATGTTAGGGAGGTCTCATGGGCCATGGACGAATCTTCCTCTCTGTGGATTTGGCCCGATCCCAATTGTTTTTCGTCAATCTGTGGGATGGGAGGACTCCTTTCAGGTTTGTTACCTCAGGTGTCCCACCAAAAGAGGAATTCCAAAGCAGAGCCCTGGGGAAGAGTGAAGGGACAACCCGAACTATGGTTAAAAATTGGGGCCTAGGGGCATGGCAAGCCCAATATGCTGTCTCTTCATATAGGCCCTGAGAGGCCTTACCTGAGGACTGGGCTCAGGCTGAGGGTCACAATGTGTGTTTGTGACCAATGTGGCCCGCAAGCATGGGCTGGGCCTCATGGGCCTCGCTTGTTTCAACTACACTGAACGTTGGACAACATGCCAACCACAAGGTTTCTTGCCATGGGGAAAGAGTTCTGATTTCTGCATCATTTTCAACCCTGGGCAGTGGTTGGAGATAAGGTCTAGGTTCTGGAGCCTGAAAAACGCAGTTGGGAAGAGATGACGACCTAAGGCCATGGCGGGTCCGATGTGCTCAGTGTGCGGCCAGCTGTCTGGGTGGGACCAGGAGGTCCAGGCTCAGGCTGGGTCAGAAGGGGAAATAGTGCCCAGGTCAGCCTATATGTTTGGGGTACAGCCGAATGGCGTGCAGGTTGATCCTCATTTGGGGTTTCGGGGTAGCCCTGATGGCAATGTTTTACTTCTGTAGGGCAGGCAGAGTGCGGCATTGTAGTTCTGGATTGCCCAACTGGAGGGCTTGTGGGCCAGTAGTCTGAGGACGGAGTCTGAGAACCCAAGCTAGGCCTAGGTTTCTGGGTGAGGATATGGCAGGCACAATCTACAGACCTCAATAGAGATCTCGTGCATCTGAAGTCAGGGCAAGGATCAGACGATCGCTCAGGTTGGACTTTCTGCCCTGATGGCCCTTTCTTGAAGGGGGTTGGATCACGAGGACATGGGGGTTTTGCCCACGATGGGAGTTGTGAGAAGCTCCAAACTGCAAAGATTCTTCTGCAGGACAATTGAGACCTGTTGGTTGGCTCCAGGCCAACGATTCCGAGCAGGGTTCTAAGGATGGATGGCTGGGTAGCCCACCTCGCATTCCAATTGTCTCCAAGCAACAAGACAGGTTAGATCTGCTGGATGTGGGGGGCAACCGAGGAGGCTGAGTTGAAATGGACTCTCCTGTGGATGTGTCCTAATATGTTTTTGTGTCTATGGAGACCTTGGAATGAAGCGGTGGCCCTGGGCCCTAAAGGGTTCTCCTAAATTGAGGCTTTGACACAGATCCAACGTGCATGTTTCCCATGTGTAGATGAGATTTGTTCTGATGGGTGAGTCAAGAAACAGCCATATGCTGGTATTGAAATCCAGGCCTCTGAGGAGAGATGCCTGGAAACCAAAGCAATGGATCCGATTAGTGCCTAGGGGCCTGTTTGTTCCTTTTTACCTCTGGGGACATCAGTCTACGGGTCTGAGTGCAGGTAGGTTCTCAGATGGGCTCAGATTGCCCCTGTTTGTCCTGGGAAGCCACAACTCTTGGGATGGCCTCAGCGACTTTTAGGTTATCCTATTAGTAGGGTCGTGGCCATTGGAATGGGCACATACAATTCCCTTGGAGAGGGCAACTACAGTCCTCAGGTTTGGCTCCAGGGCCCTGAACCTGTAGGGTGTGTAGGCCAGAGCTGTTTGGACAGTTGTCTAAAAACACAAACTCGGCTTATGTTTTGGGTCATAGGTATGGCAGGACTGATCTACACACCATGAGGAGAACACTTCGGGATATGAAAAAAGGGCGAGTGTGAGGCTCTTGCTCAAGTTTTTGTCTCTGGATATCGTGTCACTCATGGTCGTGAAATTGCCGGGTGACTTCATGGGAAATGGACGAGTCTTACTCTCTGGGGGTTCGGTCCCGTCCAAAGAGTTTGCGGTCATTCTGGGGATGGAAGAAGTCCGTTTTTTTGTTGTTGTTGTCGATTTGTTTCATTTTGTTTTTCAACCTCAGATGTCCCACCAAATGAGGGATTCCAGAGTAGAGCCCTGGGGTGGGGCGACTGGACAACCAGAAATCTGGTTAAAAATTGGGGACTAGGGACATGTCAAGCCCATTATGACATCTAATGGTCCAGCCACTGAGAGGACTTACTAGAGGACAGGACTCACGCTGAGGTCACAATGCGTGTTTATGCACTCGTCGCACTCAAGAATGGGCGGGGCCTCAGGGTGAATGCTGGTTTCTCCTACACTGAACGTTGGACAACATGCCAACCACAAAGTTTCTTGCCATGGGTCAGGAAGAGTTTTGATTTCTGCATCACAGTCACCCGTGGGCAGTGATTGGAGATAAGGTCTAGGTTCTGAAGCCTGAAAACTGAGGTAGGGAAGAGATGATGACCTAAGGCCATGGCGGGTCTGATGTGCTCAGGGTGCGGTCAGCTGTCTGGGTGTTGGTCAGCAGGTCCGGGCTCAGGTTGTGTCAGACAGTGCATTAGTGCCCAGGTTAGACTATATAATTTGGGTACATTCGACTGCCGTGTAGGTTTATCCTCATTTAAGCTGCCTGGGGAGCTCATTAGGCAATACATTTTTTCTAGAGGGCAGGCAGAGTGCTTCATTGTCGGTCCGGAATTGCCAAACTTGAGGGCTTCGGGGCCAGGAGAGTGAGGACGGAAGTCTGAGAACACAAGCTAGTCTTCGGATTCAGGGTGAGGGCACGGCAGGTACCCCCTGCAGATCTGAACCAATATCTCATGCATCTGAAGTCAGGGCGAGGATCCGACGTTGGCTCAGGTTGGAGTTTCTGTGCATGACGGCCCCTTCATGAAGGGAGCGGAATCTCGAGGCCATGGAGGTTTTCCACGTTGGGAGATGTGGGATGCCCCCTTCAAGGATTCCTTCTGCGGGACAATTGAGACCTGTTGGACAGATCCAGGACATCCCATATGGAATGACTCCAGAGCACTGTTCCAGGATGGATGCCTGGGAAGTCCGCCTCGCCTTCCAATTCTCTCCTAGCAACAAGACAGTTTAGATCTAATGGATCTACGGGAGCAACCGGGGTGGCTGAGTTGAAATGCACTTTCCAGAGGATGGGTCCTAACGTGTGTTTGTGTCCATGAGGGCCTTGGAATGGGGAGGTGGCACCGGGACACTGATGTATTCTCCTAAGCTTTGGCATAGCTCCCATGCAAAAGTTTCCTTGTGGAGACGAGATTTGTTCTGATGGGTGCCTCAAGAACCCCCTCTGCTGGTATTGGAATCCAGGCTTTTGAGGAGACATGCCTGTAAACCAAAGCAATGGATCCGATAATGGCCTCGGGTCCTGTCTGGTTCAATCTTCTTGGTATGAGTGGAGGTAGATGAGTGGAGGTAGATGCTCAGCCGGTATCAACCGCCCTTTATGTCCCGGGTGACCTACACTATTGGGATGGCCTCAGGGACTTTGGTGGGTTCTCCTAATTTGTACTATTTTTGACAATGGAATGGGCAGAATTCCCATGGATTGGGTGGAGGCAGTCCTAATGTGTGGTTACAGGGGCCCCAGCCTGGAGGGAGTGTGGCCCAGGACTTTGAGGACAGAAGACTGAAAACACAAACTCAGCTTAAGTTTGGGGACGTAGGTATGGCACGCCCGATCTACAAACCATGAGAAGAACTCTTCAGGATATGAAGAATGAGCGAGTCTGAGGCGCTTGCTCAGGCTTTTGTCTCTGGATTTTGTTTCAGCGATGGCCGTGGAATGTTGGGGAGGTCTCATGGGCCATGGACGAATCTTCCTCTCTGTGGATTTGGACCAATCCCAATTGTTTTTCGTCAATCTGTGGGATGGGAGGACTCCTTTCACGTTTGTTACCTCAGGTGTCCCACCAAAAGAGGAATTCCAAAGCAGAGCCCTGGGGAAGAGTGAAGGGACAACCCGAACTACGGTTAAAAATTGGGGCCTAGGGGCATGGCAAGCCCAATATGCTGTCTCTTCATATAGGCCCTGAGAGGCCTTACCTGAGGACTGGGCTCAGACTGAGGGTCACAATGTGTGTTTGTGACCAATGTAGCCCGCAAGCATGGGCTGGGCCACATGGGCCACGCTTGTTTCAACTACACCGAACGTTGGACAACATGCCAACCACAAGGTTTCTTCCATGGGGAAAGAGTTCTGATTTCTGCATCATTTTCAACCCTGGGCAGTGGTTGGAGATAAGGTGTAGGTTCTGGAGCCTGAAAACTGCAGTTGGGAAGAGATGACGACCTAAGGCCATGGCGGGTTCGATGTGCTCAGTGTGCGGCCAGCTGTCTGGGTGGGACCAGGAGGTCCAGGCTCAGGCTGGGTCAGAAGGGGAAATAGTGCCCAGGTCAGGCTATATGATTGGGGTACAGCCGAATGGCGTGCAGGTTGATCCTCATTTGGGGTTTCGGGGTAGCCCTGAGGGCAATGTTTTACTTCTGTAGGGCAGGCAGAGTGCGGCATTGTAGTTCTGGATTGCCCAACTGGAGGGCTTGTGGGCCAGTAGTCTGAGGACGCAGTCTGAGAACCCAAGCTAGGCCTAGGTTTCTGGGTGAGGATATGGCAGGCACAATCTACAGACCTCAATAGAGATCTCGTGCATCTGAAGTCAGGGCAAGGATCAGACGATCGCTCAGGTTGGACTTTCTGCCCTGATGGCCCTTTCTTGAAGGGGGTTGGATCACGAGGAAATGGGGGTTTTCCCACGATGGGAGTTGTGAGAAGCTCCAAACTGCAAAGATTCTTCTGCAGGACAATTGAGACCTGTTGGTTGGCTCCAGGCCAACGATTCCGAGCAGGGTTCTAAGGATGGATGGCTGGGTAGCCCACCTCGCATTCCAATTGTCTCCAAGCAACAAGACAGGTTAGATCTGCTGGATGTGGGGGGCAACCGAGGAGGCTGAGTTGAAATGGACTCTCCTGTGGATGTGTCCTAATATGTTTTTGTGTCTATGGAGACCTTGGAATGAAGCAGTGGCCCTGGGGCCCTGATTGGTTCTCCTAAACAGAGGCTTTGACACAGCTCCAACGTGCATGTTTCCCATGTGTAGATGAGATTTGTTCTGATGGGTGAGTCAAGAAACAGCCATATGCTGGTATTGAAATCCAGGCCTCTGAGGAGAGATGCCTGGAAACCAAAGCAATGGATCCGATTAGTGCCTAGGGGCCTGTTCGTTCCTTTTTACCTCTGGGGACATCAGTCTACGGGTCTGAGTGCAGGTAGGTGCTCAGATGGGCTCAGATTGCCCATGTTTGTCCTAGGAAGCCACAACTCTTGGGATGGCCTCAGGGACTTTGGAGGTTATCCTACTAGTAGGGTTGTGGCCATTGGAATGGGCACATACAATTCCCTTGGAGAGGGCAAGTACAGTCCTCAGGTTTGGCTCCAGGGCCCTGAGCCTGTAGGGTGTGTAGGCCAGAGCTGTTTGCACAGTTGTCTGAAAACACAAACTCGGCTTATGTTTTGGGTCATAGGTATGGCAGGACTGATCTACAGACCATGAGGAGAACACTTCGGGATATGAAAAAAGAAGCGAGTGTGAGGCTCTTGCTCAAGTTTTTGTCTCTGGATATCGTGTCACTCATGGTCGTGAAATTGCCGGGTGACTTCATGGGAAATGGACGAGTCTTACTCTCTGGGGGTTCGGTCCTGTCCAAAGAGTTTGCGGTCATTCTGGGGATGGAAGAAGTCCGTTTTTTTGTTGTTGTTGTCGATTTGTTTCATTTTGTTTTTCAACCTCAGATGTCCCACCAAATGAGGGATTCCAGAGTAGAGCCCTGGGTTGGGGCGACTGGACAACCAGAAATCTGGTTAAAAATTGGGGACTAGGGACATGTCAAGCCCATTATGACATCTAATGGTCCAGCCCCTGAGAGGACTTACTAGAGGACAGGACTCACGCTGAGGTCACAATGCGTGTTTATGCTCTCGTCGCACTCAAGAATGGGCGGGGCCTCAGGGTGAGTGCTGGTTTCTCCTACACTGAACGTGGACAACATGCCAACCACAAGGTTTCTTGCCATGGGTCAGGAAGAGTTCTGATTTCTGCATCACAGTCACCCGTGGGCAGTGATTGGAGATAAGGTCTAGGTTCTGAAGCCTGAAAACTGAGGTAGGGAAGAGATGATGACCTAAGGTTATGGCAGGTCTGATGTGCTCAGCGTGCGGTCAGCTGTCTGGGTGTTGGTCAGCAGGTCCGGGCTCAGGTTGTGTCAGACAGTGCATTAGTGGCCAGGTTAGACTATATAATTTGGGTACATTCGAGTGCCGTGTAGGTTTATCCTCATTTAAGCTGCCTGGGCAGCTCATTAGGCAATACATTTTTTCTAGAGGCCGGCAAGGTGCTTCATTGTCGGTCTGGAATTGCCAAACTTGAGGGCTTCGGGGCCAGGAGAGTGAGGACGGAAGTCTGAGAACACAAGCTAGTCTTCGGATTCAGGGTGAGGGCACGGCAGGTACCCCCTGCAGATCTGAACCAATATCTCATGCATCTGAAGTCAGGGCGAGTATCCGACGTTGGCTCAGGTTGGAGTTTCTGTGCATGACGGCCCCTTCATGAAGGGAGCGGAATCTCGAGGCCATGGAGGTTTTCCACGTTGGGAGATGTGGGATGCCCCCTTCAAGGATTCCTTCTGCGGGACAATTGAGACCTGTTGGACAGCTCCAGGACATCACATATGGAATGACTCCAGAACACTGTTCCAGGATGGATGCCTGGGAAGTCCGCCTCGCCTTCCAATTGTCTCCTAGCAACAAGACAGTTTAGATCTAATGGATCTGCGGGAGCAACCGGGGTGGCTGAGTAGAAATGCACTTTGCAGAGGATGGGTCCTAATGTGTGTTTGTGTCCATGAGGGCCTTGGAATGGGGAGGTGGAACCGAGACCCTGAAGTATTCTCCTAAGCTTTGGCATAGCTCCCATGCAAAAGTTTCCTTGTGGAGACGAGATTTGTTCTGATGGGTGCCTCAAGAAATCCCCTCTGCTGGTATTGGAATCCAGGCTTTTGAGGAGACATGCCTGTAAACCAAAGCAATGGATCCGATAATGGCCTCGGGTCCTGTCTGGTTCAATCTTCTTGGTATGAGTGGAGGTAGATGAGTGGAGGTAGATGCTCAGCCGGTATCAACCGCCCTTTATGTCCCGGGTGACCTACACTATTGGGATGGCCTCAGGGACTTTGGAGGGTTCTCCTAATTTGTACGATTTTTGACAATGGAATGGGCAGAATTTCCATGGATTGGGTGGGGGCAGTCCTAATGTGTGGCTCCAGGGGCCCCAGCCTGGAGGGAGTGTGGCCCAGGACTTTGAGGACAGAAGACTGAAAACACAAACTCAGCTTAAGTTTGGGGACGTAGGTATGGCACGCCCGATCTACAAACCATGAGAAGAACTCTTCAGGATATGAAGAATGAGCGAGTCTGAGGCGCTTGCTCAGGCTTTTGTCTCTGGATTTTGTTTCAGCGATGGCCGTGGAATGTTGGGGAGGTCTCATGGGCCATGGACGAATCTTCCTCTCTGTGGATTTGGTCCGATCCCAATTGTTTTTCGTCAATCTGTGGGATGGGAGGACTCCTTTCAGGTTTGTTACCTCAGGTGTCCCACCAAAAGAGGAATTCCAAAGCAGAGCCCTGGGGAAGAGTGAAGGGACACCCGAACTGCGGTTAAAAATTGGGGCCTAGGGGCATGGCAAGCCCAATATGCTGTCTCTTCATATAGGCCCTGAGAGGCCTTACCTGAGGACTGGGCTCAGGCTGAGGGTCACAATGTGTGTTTGTGACCAATGTGGCCCGCAAGCATGGGCTGGGCCTCATGGGCCACGCTTGTTTCAACTACACTGAACGTTGGACAACATGCCAACCACAAGGTTTCTTGCCATGGGGAAAGAGTTCTGATTTCTGCATCATTTTCAACCCTGGGCAGTGGTTGGAGATAAGGTCTAGGTTCTGGAGCCTGAAAACCGCAGTTGGGAAGAGATGACGACCTAAGTGCATGGCGGGTCCGATGTGCTCAGTGTGCGGCCAGCTGTCTGGGTGGGACCAGGAGGTCCAGGCTCAGGCTGGGTCAGAAGGGGAAATAGTGCCCAGGTCAGCCTATATGTTTGGGGTACAGCCGAATGGCGTGCAGGTTGATCCTCATTTGGGGTTTCGGGGTAGCCCTGAGGGCAATGTTTTACTTCTGTAGGGCAGGCAGAGTGCGGCATTGTAGTTCTGGATTGCCCAACTGGAGGGCTTGTGGGCCAGTAGTCTGAGGACGGAGTTGAGAACCCAAGCTAGGCCTAGGTTTCTGGGTGAGGATATGGCAGGCACAATCTACAGACCTCAATAGAGATCTCGTGCATCTGAAGTCAGGGCAAGCATCAGACGATCGCTCAGGTTGGACTTTCTGCCCTGATGGCCCTTTCTTGAAGGGGGTTGGATCACGAGGACATGGGGGTTTTCCCACGATGGGAGTTGTGAGAAGCTCCAAACTGCAAAGATTCTTCTGCAGGACAATTGAGACCTGTTGGTTGGCTCCAGGCCAACGATTCCGAGCAGGGTTCTAAGGATGGATGGCTGGGTAGCCCACCTCGCATTCCAATTGTCTCCAAGCAACAAGACAGGTTAGATCTGCTGGATGTGGGGGGCAACCGAGGAGGCTGAGTTGAAATGGACTCTCCTGTGGATGTGTCTTAATATGTTTTTGTGTCTATGGAGACCTTGGAATGAAGCGGTGGCCCTGGGCCCTGAAGGGTTCTCCTAAACAGAGGCTTTGACACAGCTCCAACGTGCATGTTTCCCATGTGTAGATGAGATTTGTTCTGATGGGTGAGTCAAGAATCAGCCATATGCTGGTATTGAAATCCAGGCCTCTGAGGAGAGATGCCTAGAAACCAAAGCAATGGATCCGATTAGTGCCTAGGGGCCTGTTTGTTCCTTTTTACCTCTGGGGACATCAATCTACGGGTCTGAGTGCAGGTAGGTGCTCAGATGGGCTCAGATTGCCCCTGTTTGTCCTGGGAAGCCACAACTCTTGGGATGGCCTCAGGGACTTTGAAGGTTATCCTATTAGTAGGGTCGTGGCCATTGGAATGGGCACATACAATTCCCTTGGAGAGGGCAAGTACAGTCCTCAGGTTTGGCTCAAGGGCCCTGAGCCTGTAGGGTGTGTAGGCCAGAGCTGTTTGGACAGTTGTCTGAAAACACAAACTCGGCTTATGTTTTGGGTCATAGGTATGGCAGGACTGATCTACAGACCATGAGGAGAACACTTCGGGATATGAAAAAAGGGCGAGTGTGAGGCTCTTGCTCAAGTTTTTGTCTCTGGATATCGTGTCACTCATGGTCGTGAAATTGCCGGGTGACTTCATGGGAAATGGACGAGTCTTACTCTCTGGGGGTTCGGTCCCGTCCAAAGAGTTTGCGGTCATTCCGGGGATGGAAGAAGTCCCTTTTTTTGTTGTTGTTGTCGATTTGTTTCATTTTGTTTTTAAACCTCAGATGTCCCACCAAATGAGGGATTCCAGAGTAGAGCCCTGGGGTGGGTCGACTGGACAACCAGAAATCTGGTTAAATATTGGGGACTAGGGACATGTCAAGCCCATTATGACATCTAATGATCCAGCCACTGAGAGGACTTACTAGAGGACAGGACTCACGCTGAGGTCACAATGCGTGTTTACGCACTCGTCGCACTCAAGAATGGGCGGGGCCTCAGGGTGAATGCTGGTTTCTCCTACACTGAACGTTGGACAACATGCCAACCACAAGGTTTCTTGCCATGGGTCAGGAAGAGTTCTGATTTCTGCATCACAGTCACCCGTGGGCAGTGATTGGAGATAAGGTCTAGGTTCTGAAGCCTGAAAACTGAGGTAGGGAAGAGATGATGACCTAAGGCCATGGCGGGTCTGATGTGCTCAGGGTGCGGTCAGCTGTCTGGGTGTTGGTCAGCAGGCCCGGGCTCAGGTTGTGTCAGACAGTGCATTAGTGCCCAGGTTAGACTATATAATTTGGGTACATTCGAGTGCCGTGTAGGTTTATCCTCATTTAAGCTGCCTGGGGAGCTCATTAGGTAATACATTTTTTCTAGAGGGCAGGCAGAGTGCTTCATTGTCGGTCCGGAATTGCCAAACATGAGGGCTTCGGGGCCTGGAGAGTTAGGACGGAAGTCTGAGAACACAAGCTAGTCTTCGGATTCAGGGTGAGGGCACGGCAGGTACCCCCTGCAGATCTGAACCAATATCTCATGCATCTGAAGTCAGGGCGAGGATCCGACGTTGGCTCAGGTTGGAGTTTCTGTGCATGACGGCCCCTTCATGAAGGGAGCGCAAACTCGAGGCCATGGAGGTTTTCCACGTTGGGAGATGTGGGATTCCCCCTTCAAGGATTCCTTCTGCGGGACAATAGAGACCTTTTGGACAGCTCCAGGACATCCCATATGGAATGAATCCAGAGCACTGTTCCAGGATGGATGCCTGGGAGTCCGCCTCGCCTTCCAATTGTCTCCTAGCAACAAGACAGTTTAGATCTAATGGATCTGCGGGAGCAACCGGGGTGGCTGAGTTGAAATGCACTTTCCAGAGGATGGTTCCTAACGTGTGTTTGTGTCCATGAGGGCCTTGGAATGGGGAGGTGGCACTGGGACCCTGAAGTATTCTCCTAAGCTTTGGCATAGCTCCCATGCACAAGTTTTCTTGTGGAGACGAGATTTGTTCTGATGGGTGCCTCAGGAAATCCCCTCTGCTGGTATTGGAATCCAGGCTTTTGAGGAGACATGCCTGTAAACCAAAGCAATGGATCCGATAATGGCCTCGGGTCTTGTCTGGTTCAATCTTCTTGGTATAAGTGGAGGTAGATGAGTGGAGGTAGATGCTCAGCCCGTATCAACCGCTTTTTAGGTCCCGGGTGACCTACACTATTGGGATGGCCTCAGGGACTTTGGAGGGTTTCCTAATTTGTACGATTTTTGACAATGGAATGGGCAGAATTCCCATGGATTGGGTGGGGGCAGTCCTAATGTGTGGCTCCAGGGGCCCCAGCCTGGAGGGAGTGTGGCCCAGGACTTTGAGGACAGAAGACTGAAAACACAAACTCAGCTTAAGTTAGGGGACGTAGGTATGGCACGCCCGATCTACAAACCATGAGAAGAACTCTTCAGGATATGAAGAATGAGCGAGTCTGAGGCGCTTGCTCAGGCTTTTGTCTCTGGATTTTGTTTCAGCGATGGCCGTGGAATGTCGGGGAGGTCTCATGGGCCATGGACGAATCTTCCTTTCTGTGGATTTGCGCGATCCCAATTGTTTTTCGTCAATCTGTGGGATGGGAGGACTCCTTTCACGTTTGTTACCTCATGTGTCCCACCAAAAGAGGAATTCCAAAGCAGAGCCCTGGGGAAGAGTGAAGGGACAACCCGAACTACGGTTAAAAATTGGGGCCTAGGGGCATGGCAAGCCCAATATGCTGTCTCTTCATATAGGCCCTGAGAGGCCTTACCTGAGGACTGGGCTCAGGCTGAGGGTCACAATGTGTGTTTGTGACCAATGTGGCCCGCAAGCATGGGCTGGGCCTCATGGGCCACGCTTGTTTCAGCTACACTGAACGTTGGACAACATGCCAAGCACAAGGTTTCTTGCCATGGGGAAAGAGTTCTGATTTCTGCAACATTTTCAACCCTGGGCAGTGGTTGGAGATAAGGTCTAGGTTCTGGAGCCTGAAAACCGCAGTTGGGAAGAGATGACGACCTAAGGCCATGGCGGGTCCGATGTGCTCAGTGTGCGGCCAGCTGTCTGGGTGGGACCAGGAGGTCCAGGCTCAGGCTGGGTCAGAAGGGGAAATAGTGCCCAGGTCAGCCTATATGTTTGGGGTACAGCCGAATGGCGTGCAGGTTGATCCTCATTTGGGGTTTCGGGGTAGCCCTGATGGCAATGTTTTACTTCTGTAGGGCAGGCAGAGTGCGGCATTGTAGTTCTGGATTGCCCAACTGGAGGGCTTGTGGGCCAGTAGTCTGAGGACGGAGTCTGAGAACCCAAGCTAGGCCTAGGTTTCTGGGTGAGGATATGGCAGGCACAATCTACAGACCTCAATAGAGATCTCGTGCATCTGAAGTCAGGGCAAGGATCAGACGATCACTCAGGTTGGACTTTCTGCCCTGATGGCCCTTTCTTGAAGGGGGTTGGATCACGAGGACATGGGGGTTTTCCCACGATGGGAGTTGTGAGAAGCTCCAAACTGCAAAGATTCTTCTGCAGGACAATTGAGACCTGTTGGTTGGCTCCAGGCCAACGATTCCGAGCAGGGTTCTAAGGATGGATGGCTGGGTAGCGCACCTCGCATTCCAATTGTCTCCAAGCAACAAGACAGGTTAGATCTGCTGGATGTGGGGGGCAACCGAGGAGGCTGAGTTGAAATGGACTCTCCTGTGGATGTGTCCTAATATGTTTTTGTGTCTATGGAGATTTTGGAATGAAGCGGTGGCCCTGGGGCCCTGAAGGGTTCTCCTAAACAGAGGCTTTGACACAGCTGCAACGTGCATGTTTCCCATGTGTAGATGAGATTTGTTCTGATGGGTGAGTCAAGAAAGAGCCATATGCTGGTATTGAAATCCAGGCCTCTGAGGAGAGATGCCTGGAAACCAAAGCAATGGATCCGATTAGTGCCTAGGGGCCTGTTCGTTCCTTTTTACCTCTGGGGACATCAGTCTACGGGTCTGAGTGCAGGTAGGTGCTCAGATGGGCTCAGATTGCCCCTGTTTGTCCTGGGAAGCCACAACTCTTGGGATGGCCTCAGGGACTTTGGAGGTTATCCTATTAGTAGGGTTGTGGCCATTGGAATGGGCACATACAATTCCCTTGGAGAGGGCAAGTACAGTCCTCAGGTTTGGCTCCAGGGCCCTGAGCCTGTAGGGTGTGTAGGCCAGAGCTGTTTGTACAGTTGTCTGAAAACACAAACTCGGCTTATGTTTTGGGTCATAGGTATGGCAGGACTGATCTACAGACCATGAGGAGAACACTTCGGGATATGAAAAAAGGGCGAGTGTGAGGCTCTTGCTCAAGTTTTTGTCTCTGGATATCGTGTCACTCATGGTCGTGAAATTGCCGGGTGACTTCATGGGAAATGGACGAGTCTTACTCTCTGGGGGTTCGGTCCCGTCCAAAGAGTTTGCGGTCATTCTGGGGATGGAAGAAGTCCCTTTTTTTGTTGTTGTTGTCGATTTGTTTCATTTTGTTTTTAAACCTCAGATGTCCCACCAAATGAGGGATTCCAGAGTAGAGCCCTGGGGTGGGTCGACTGGACAACCAGAAATCTGGTTAAATATTGGGGACTAGGGACATGTCAAGCCCATTATGACATCTAATGGTCCAGCCACTGAGAGGACTTACTAGAGGACAGGACTCACGCTGAGGTCACAAGGCGTGTTTACGCACTCGTCGCACTCAAGAATGGGCGGGGCCTCAGGGTGAATGCTGGTTTCTCCTACACTGAACGTTGGACAACATGCCAACCACAAGGTTTCTTGCCATGGGTCAGGAAGAGTTCTGATTTCTGCATCACAGTCACCCGTGGGCAGTGATTGGAGATAAGGTCTAGGTTCTGAAGCCTGAAAACTGAGGTAGGGAAGAGATGATGACCTAAGGCCATGGCGGGTCTGATGTGCTCAGGGTGCGGTCAGCTGTCTGGGTGTTGGTCAGCAGGTCCGGGCTCAGGTTGTGTCAGACAGTGCATTAGTGGCCAGGTTAGACTATATAATTTGGGTACATTCGAGTGCCGTGTAGGTTTATCCTCATTTAAGCTGCCTGGGCAGCTCATTAGGCAATACATTTTTTCTAGAGGCCGGCAGAGTGCTTCATTGTCGGTCTGGAATTGCCAAACTTGAGGGCTTCGGGGCCAGGAGAGTGAGGACGGAAGTCTGAGAACACAAGCTAGTCTTCGGATTCAGGGTGAGGGCACGGCAGGTACCCCCTGCAGATCTGAACCAATATCTCATGCATCTGAAGTCAGGGCGAGTATCCGACGTTGGCTCAGGTTGGAGTTTCTGTGCATGACGGCCCCTTCATGAAGGGAGCGGAATCTCGAGGCCATGGAGGTTTTCCACGTTGGGTGATGTGGGATGCCCCCTTCAAGGATTCCTTCTGCGGGACAATTGAGACCTGTTGGACAGCTCCAGGACATCACATATGGAATGACTCCAGAACACTGTTCCAGGATGGATGCCTGGGAAGTCCGCCTCGCCTTCCAATTCTCTCCTAGCAACAAGACAGTTTAGATCTAATGGATCTGCGGGAGCAACCGGGGTGGCTGAGTAGAAATGCACTTTGCAGAGGATGGGTCCTAATGTGTGTTTGTGTCCATGAGGGCCTTGGAATGGGGAGGTGGAACCTAGACCCTGAAGTATTCTCCTAAGCTTTGGCATAGCTCCCATGCAAAAGTTTCCTTGTGGAGACGAGATTTGTTCTGATGGGTGCCTCAAGAAATCCCCTCTGCTGGTATTGGAATCCAGGCTTTTGAGGAGACATGCCTGTAAACCAAAGCAATGGATCCGATAATGGCCTCGGGTCCTGTCTGGTTCAATCTTCTTGGTATGAGTGGAGGTAGATGAGTGGAGGTAGATGCTCAGCCGGTATCAACCGCCCTTTATGTCCCGGGTGACCTACACTATTGAGATGGCCTCAGGGACTTTGGAGGGTTCTCCTAATTTGTACGATTTTTGACAATGGAATGGGCAGAATTTCCATGGATTGGGTGGGGGCAGTCCTAATGTGTGGCTCCAGGGGCCCCAGCCTGGAGGGAGTGTGGCCCAGGACTTTGAGGACAGAAGACTGAAAACACAAACTCAGCTTAAGTTTGGGGATGTAGGTATGGCACGCCCGATCTACAAACCATGAGAAGAACTCTTCAGGATATGAAGAATGAGCGAGTCTGAGGCGCTTGCTCAGGCTTTTGTCTCTGGATTTTGTTTCAGCGATGGCCGTGGAATGTTGGGGAGGTCTCATGGGCCATGGACGAATCTTCCTCTCTGTGGATTTGGTCCGATCCCAATTGTTTTTCGTCAATCTGTGGAATGGGAGGACTCCTTTCAGGTTTGTTACCTCAGGTGTCCCACCAAAAGAGGAATTCCAAAGCAGAGCCCTGGGGAAGAGTGAAGGGACAACCCGAACTACGGTTAAAAATTGGGGCCTAGGGGCATGGCAAGCCCAATATGCTGTCTCTTCATATAGGCCCTGAGAGGCCTTACCTGAGGACTGGGCTCAGGCTGAGGGTCACAATGTGTTTTTGTGACCAATGTGGCCCGCAAGCATGGGCTGGGCCTCATGGGCCACGCTTGTTTCAACTACACTGAACGTTGGACAACATGCCAACCACAAGGTTTCTTGCCATGGGGAAAGAGTTCTGATTTCTGCATCATTTTCAACCCTGGGCAGTGGTTGGAGATAAGGTCTAGGTTCTGGAGCCTGAAAACCGCAGTTGGGAAGAGATGACGACCTAAGGCCATGGCGGGTCCGATGTGCTCAGTGTGCGGCCAGCTGTCTGGGTGGGACCAGGAGGTCCAGGCTCAGGCTGGGTCAGAAGGGGAAATAGTGCCCAGGTCAGCCTATATGTTTGGGGTACAGCCGAATGGCGTGCAGGTTGATCCTCATTTGGGGTTTCGGGGTAGCCCTGAGGGCAATGTTTTACTTCTGTAGGGCAGGCAGAGTGCGGCATTGTAGTTCTGGATTGCCCAACTGGAGGGCTTGTGGGCCAGTAGTCTGAGGACGGAGTTGAGAACCCAAGCTAGGCCTAGGTTTCTGGGTGAGGATATGGCAGGCACAATCTACAGACCTCAATCGAGATCTCGTGCATCTGAAGTCAGGGCAAGCATCAGACGATCACTCAGGTTGGACTTTCTGCCCTGATGGCCCTTTCTTGAAGGGGGTTGGATCACGAGGACATGGGGGTTTTCCCACGATGGGAGTTGTGAGAAGCTCCAAACTGCAAAGATTCTTCTGCAGGACAATTGAGACCTGTTGGTTGGCTCCAGGCCAACGATTCCGAGCAGGGTTCTAAGGATGGATGGCTGGGTAGCCCACCTCGCATTCCAATTGTCTCCAAGCAACAAGACAGGTTAGATCTGCTGGATGTGGGGGGCAACCGAGGAGGCTGAGTTGAAATGGACTCTCCTGTGGATGTGTCCTAATATGTTTTTGTGTCTATGGAGACCTTGGAATGAAGCGGTGGCCCTGGGCCCTGAAGGGTTCTCCTAAACAGAGGCTTTGACACAGCTCCAACGTGCATGTTTCCCATGTGTAGATGAGATTTGTTCTGATGGGTGAGTCAAGAAACAGCCATATGCTGGTATTGAAATCCAGGCCTCTGAGGAGAGATGCCTAGAAACCAAAGCAATGGATCCGATTAGTGCCTAGGGGCCTGTTTGTTCCTTTTTACCTCTGGGGACATCAATCTACGGGTCTCAGTGCAGGTAGGTGCTCAGATGGGCTCAGATTGCCCCTGTTTGTCCTGGGAAGCCACAACTCTTGGGATGGCCTCAGGGACTTTGAAGGTTATCCTATTAGTAGGGTCGTGGCCATTGGAATGGGCACATACAATTCCCTTGGAGAGGGCAAGTACAGTCCTCAGGTTTGGCTCAAGGGCCCTGAGCCTGTAGGGTGTGTAGGCCAGAGCTGTTTGGACAGTTGTCTGAAAACACAAACTCGGCTTATGTTTTGGGTCATAGGTATGGCAGGACTGATCTACAGACCATGAGGAGAACACTTCGGGATATGAAAAAAGGGCGAGTGTGAGGCTCTTGCTCAAGTTTTTGTCTCTGGATATCGTGTCACTCATGGTCGTGAAATTGCCGGGTGACTTCATGGGAAATGGACGAGTCTTACTCTCTGGGGGTTCGGTCCCGTCCAAAGAGTTTGGGGTCATTCTGGGGATGGAAGAAGTCCCTTTTTTGTTGTTGTTGTCGATTTGTTTCATTTTGTTTTTAAACCTCAGATGTCCCACCAAATGAGGGATTCCAGAGTAGAGCCCTGGGGTGGGTCGACTGGACAACCAGAAATCTGGTTAAAAATTGGGGACTAGGGACATGTCAAGCCCATTATGACATCTAATGGTCCAGCCACTGAGAGGACTTACTAGAGGACAGGACTCACGCTGAGGTCACAATGCGTGTTTACGCACTCGTCGCACTCAAGAATGGGCGGGGCCTCAGGGTGAATGCTGGTTTCTCCTACACTGAACGTTGGACAACATGCCAACCACAAGGTTTCTTGCCATGGGTCAGGAAGAGTTCTGATTTCTGCATCACAGTCACCCGTGGGCAGTGATTGGAGATAAGGTCTAGGTTCTGAAGCCTGAAAACTGAGGTAGGGAAGAGATGATGACCTAAGGCCATGGCGGGTCTGATGTGCTCAGGGTGCGGTCAGCTGTCTGGGTGTTGGTCAGCAGGTCCGGGCTCAGGTTGTGTCAGACAGTGCATTAGTGCCCAGGTTAGACTATATAATTTGGGTACATTCGAGTGCCATGTAGTTTTATCCTCATTTAAGCTGCCTGGGGAGCTCATTAGGTAATACATTTTTTCTAGAGGGCAGGCAGAGTGCTTCATTGTCGGTCCGGAATTGCCAAACATGAGGGCTTCGGGGCCAGGAGAGTTAGGACGGAAGTCTGAGAACACAAGCTAGTCTTCGGATTCAGGGTGAGGGCACGGCAGGTACCCCCTGCAGATCTGAACCAATATCTCATGCATCTGAAGTCAGGGCGAGGATCCGACGTTGGCTCAGGTTGGAGTTTCTGTGCATGACGGCCCCTTCATGAAGGGAGCGCAAACTCGAGGCCATGGAGGTTTTCCACGTTGGGAGATGTGGGATGCCCCCTTCAAGGATTCCTTCTGCGGGACAATTGAGACCTGTTGGACAGCTCCAGGACATCCCATATGGAATGACTCCAGAGCACTGTTCCAGGATGGATGCCTGGGAAGTCCGCCTCGCCTTCCAATTGTCTCCTAGCAACAAGACAGTTTAGATCTAATGGATCTGCGGGAGCAACCGGGGTGGCTGAGTTGAAATGCACTTTCCAGAGGATGGGTCCTAACGTGTGTTTGTGTCCATGAGGGCCTTGGAATGGGGAGGTGGCACCGGGACCCTGAAGTATTCTCCTAAGCTTTGGCATAGTTCCCATGCACAAGTTTTCTTGTGGAGACGAGATTTGTTCTGATGGGTGCCTCAGGAAATCCCCTCTGCTGGTATTGGAATCCAGGCTTTTGAGGAGACATGCCTGTAAACCAAAGCAATGGATCCGATAATGGCCTCGGGTCTTGTCTGGTTCAATCTTCTTGGTATGAGTGGAGGTAGATGAGTGGAGGTAGATGCTCAGCCCGTATCAACCGCTTTTTAGGTCCCGGGTGACCTACACTATTGGGATGGCCTCAGGGACTTTGGAGGGTTTCCTAATTTGTACGATTTTTGACAATGGAATGGGCAGAATTCCCATGGATTGGGTGGGGGCAGTCCTAATGTGTGGCTCCAGGGGCCCCAGCCTGGAGGGAGTGTGGCCCAGGACTTTGAGGACAGAAGACTGAAAACACAAACTCAGCTTAAGTTTGGGGACGTAGGTATGGCACGCCCGATCTACAAACCATGAGAAGAACTCTTCAGGATATGAAGAATGAGCGAGTCTGAGGCGCTTGCTCAGGCTTTTGTCTCTGGATTTTGTTTCAGCGATGGCCGTGGAATGTTGGGGAGGTCTCATGGGCCATGGACGAATCTTCCTCTCTGTGGATTTGCGCGATCCCAATTGTTTTTCGTCAATCTGTGGGATGGGAGGACTCCTTTCACGTTTGTTACCTCATGTGTCCCACCAAAAGAGGAATTCCAAAGCAGAGCCCTGGGGAAGAGTGAAGGGACAACCCGAACTACGGTTAAAAATTGGGGCCTAGGGGCATGGCAAGCCCAATATGCTGTCTCTTCATATAGGCCCTGAGAGGCCTTACCTGAGGACTGGGCTCAGGCTGAGGGTCACAATGTGTGTTTGTGACCAATGTGGCCCGCAAGCATGGGCTGGGCCTCATGGGCCACGCTTGTTTCAGCTACACTGAACGTTGGACAACATGCCAAGCACAAGGTTTCTTGCCATGGGGAAAGAGTTCTGATTTCTGCAACATTTTCAACCCTGGGCAGTGGTTGGAGATAAGGTCTAGGTTCTGGAGCCTGAAAACCGCAGTTGGGAAGAGATGACGACCTAAGGCCATGGCGGGTCCGATGTGCTCAGTGTGCGGCCAGCTGTTTGGGTGGGACCAGGAGGTCCAGGCTCAGGCTGGGTCAGAAGGGGAAATAGTGCCCAGGTCAGCCTATATGTTTGGGGTACAGCCGAATGGCGTGCAGGTTGATCCTCATTTGGGGTTTCGGGGTAGCCCTGAGGGCAATGTTTTACTTCTGTAGGGCAGGCAGAGTGCGGCATTGTAGTTCTGGATTGCCCAACTGGAGGGCTTGTGGGCCAGTAGTCTGAGGACGGAGTCTGAGAACCCAAGCTAGGCCTAGGTTTCTGGGTGAGGATATGGCAGGCACAATCTACAGACCTCAATAGAGATCTCGTGCATCTGAAGTCAGGGCAAGGATCAGACGATCACTCAGGTTGGACTTTCTGCCCTGATGGCCCTTTCTTGAAGGGGGTTGGATCACGAGGACATGGGGGTTTTCCCACGATGGGAGTTGTGAGAAGCTCCAAACTGCAAAGATTCTTCTGCAGGACAATTGAGACCTGTTGGTTGGCTCCAGGCCAACGATTCCGAGCAGGGTTCTAAGGATGGATGGCTGGGTAGCGCACCTCGCATTCCAATTGTCTCCAAGCAACAAGACAGGTTAGATCTGCTGGATGTGGGGGGCAACCGAGGAGGCTGAGTTGAAATGGACTCTCCTGTGGATGTGTCCTAATATGTTTTTGTGTCTATGGAGATTTTGGAATGAAGCGGTGGCCCTGGGGCCCTGAAGGGTTCTCCTAAACAGAGGCTTTGACACAGCTGCAACGTGCATGTTTCCCATGTGTAGATGAGATTTGTTCTGATGGGTGAGTCAAGAAAGAGCCATATGCTGGTATTGAAATCCAGGCCTCTGAGGAGAGATGCCTGGAAACCAAAGCAATGGATCCGATTAGTGTCTAGGGGCCTGTTCGTTCCTTTTTACCTCTGGGGACATCAGTCTACGGGTCTGAGTGCAGGTAGGTGCTCAGATGGGCTCAGATTGCCCCTGTTTGTCCTGGGAAGCCACAACTCTTGGGATGGCCTCAGGGACTTTGGAGGTTATCCTATTAGTAGGGTTGTGGCCATTGGAATGGGCACATACAATTCCCTTGAAGAGGGCAAGTACAGTCCTCAGGTTTGGCTCCAGGGCCCTGAGCCTGTAGGGTGTGTAGGCCAGAGCTGTTTGGACAGTTGTCTGAAAACACAAACTCGGCTTATGTTTTGGGTCATAGGTATGGCAGGACTGATCTACAGACCATGAGGAGAACACTTCGGGATATGAAAAAAGGGCGAGTGTGAGGCTCTTGCTCAAGTTTTTGTCTCTGGATATCGTGTCACTCATGGTCGTGAAATTGCCGGGTGACTTCATGGGAAATGGACGAGTCTTACTCTCTGGGGGTTCGGTCCCATCCAAAGAGTTTGGGGTCATTCTGGGGATGGAAGAAGTCCCTTTTTTTGTTGTTGTTGTCGATTTGTTTCATTTTGTTTTTAAACCTCAGATGTCCCACCAAATGAGGGATTCCAGAGTAGAGCCCTGGGGTGGGTCGACTGGACAACCAGAAATCTGGTTAAATATTGGGGACTAGGGACATGTCAAGCCCATTATGACATCTAATGGTCCAGCCACTGAGAGGACTTACTAGAGGACAGGACTCACGCTGAGGTCACAATGCGTGTTTATGCACTCGTCGCACTCAAGAATGGGCGGGGCCTCAGGGTGAATGCTGGTTTCTCCTACACTGAACGTTGGACAACATGCCAACCACAAGGTTTCTTGCCATGGGTCAGGAAGAGTTCTGATTTCTGCATCACAGTCACCCGTGGGCAGTGATTGGAGATAAGGTCTAGGTTCTGAAGCCTGAAAACTGAGGTAGGGAAGAGATGATGACCTAAGGCCATGGCGGGTCTGATGTGCTCAGGGTGCGGTCAGCTGTCTGGGTGTTGGTCAGCAGGTCCGGGCTCAGGTTGTGTCAGACAGTGCATTAGTGCCCAGGTTAGACTATATAATTTGGGTACATTCGAGTGCCGTGTAGGTTTATCTTCATTTAAGCTGCCTGGGCAGCTCATTAGGCAATATATTTTTTCTAGAGGGCAGGCAGAGTGCTTCATTGTCGGTCCGGAATTGCCAAACATGAGGGCTTCGGGGCCAGGAGAGTGAGGACGGAAGTCTGAGAACACAAGCTAGACTTCGGATTCAGGGTGAGGGCACGGCAGGTACCCACTGCAGATCTGAACCAATATCTCATGCATCTGAAGTCAGGGCGAGGATCCGACGTTGGCTCAGTTTGGAGTTTCTGTGCATGACGGCCCCTTCATGAAGGGAGCGGAATCTCGAGGCCATGGAGGTTTTCCACGTTGGGAGATGTGGGATGCCCCCTTCAAGGATTCCTTCTGCGGGACAATTGAGACCTGTTGGACAGCTCCAGGACATCCCATATGGAATGACTCCAGAGCACCGTTCCAGGATGGATGCCTGGGAAGTCCGCCTCGCCTTCCAATTGTCTCCTAGCAACAAGACAGTTTAGATCTAATGGATCTGCGGGAGCAACCGGGGTGGCTGAGTTGAAATGCACTTTCCAGAGGATGGTTCCTAACGTGTGTTTGTGTCCATGAGGGCCTTGGAATGGGGAGGTGGCACCGGGACCCTGAAGTATTCTCCTAAGCTTTGGCATAGCTCCCATGCACAAGTTTCCTTGTGGAGACGAGATTTGTTCTGATGGGTGCCTCAGGAAATCCCCTCTGCTGGTATTGGAATGCAGGCTTTTGAGGAGACATGCCTGTAAACCAAAGCAATGGATCCGATAATGGCCTCGGGTCCTGTCTGGTTCAATCTTCTTGGTATGAGTGGAGGTAGATGAGTGGAGGTAGATGCTCAGCCGGTATCAACCGCCCTTTATTTCCCGGGTGACCTACACTATTGGGATGGCCTCAGGGACTTTGGATGGTTCTCCTAATTTGTATGATTTTTGACAATGGAATGGGCAGAATTCCCATGGATTGGGTGGGGGAAGTCCTAATGTGTGGCTCCAGGGGCCCCAGCCTGGAGGGAGTGTGGCCCAGGACTTTGAGGACAGAAGACTGAAAACACAAACTCAGCTTAAGTTTGGGGACGTAGGTATGGCACGCCCGATCTACAAACCATGAGAAGAACTCTTCAGGATATGAAGAATGAGCGAGTCTGAGGCGCTTACTCAGGCTTTTGTCTCTGGATTTTGTTTCAGCGATGGCCGTGTAATGTTAGGGTGCTCTCACGGGCCATGGACGAATCTTCCTCTCTGTGGATTTGGCCCGATCCCAATTGTTTTTCGTCAATCTGTGGGATGGGAGGACTCCTTTCAGGTTTGTTACCTCAGGTGTCCCACCAAAAGAGGAATTCCATAGCAGAGCCCTGGGGAAGAGTGAAGGGACAACCCGAACTATGGTTAAAAATTGGGGCCTAGGGGCATGGCAAGCCCAATATGCTGTCTCTTCATATAGGCCCTGAGAGGCCTTACCTGAGGACTGGGCTCAGGCTGAGGGTCACAATGTGTGTTTGTGACCAATGTGGCCCGCAAGCATGGGCTGGGCCTCATGGGCCACGCTTGTTTCAACTACACTGAACGTTGGACAACATGCCAACCACAAGGTTTCTTGCCATGGGGAAAGAGTTCTGATTTCTGCATCATTTTCAACCCTGGGCAGTGGTTGGAGATAAGGTCTAGGTTCTGGAGCCTGAAAACCGCAGTTGGGAAGAGATGACGACCTAAGGCCATGGCGGGTCCGATGTGCTCAGTGTGCGGCCAGCTGTCTGGGTGGGACCAGGAGGTCCAGGCTCAGTCTGGGTCAGAAGGGGAAATAGTGCCCAGGTCAGCCTATATGTTTGGGGTACAGCCGAATGGCATGCAGGTTGATCCTCATTTGGGGTTTCGGGGTAGCCCTGAGGGCAATATTTTACTTCTGTAGGGCAGGCAGAGTGCGGCATTGTAGTTCTGGATTGCCCAACTGGAGGGCTTGTGGGCCAGTAGTCTGAGGACGGAGTCTGAGAACCCAAGCTAGGCCTAGGTTTCTGGGTGAGGATATGGCAGGCACAATCTACAGACATCAATAGAGATCTCGTGCATCTGAAGTCAGGGCAAGGATCAGACGATCGCTCAGGTTGGACTTTCTGCCCTGATGGCCCTTTCTTGAAGGGGGTTGGATCACGAGGACATGGGGGTTTTCCCACGATGGGAGTTGTGAGAAGCTCCAAACTGCAAAGATTCTTCTGCAGGACAATTCAGACCTGTTGGTTGGCTCCAGGCCAACGATTCGGAGCAGGGTTCTAAGGATGGATGGCTGGGTAGCCCACCTCGCATTCCAATGGTCTCCAAGCAACAAGACAGGTTAGATCTGCTGGATGTGGGGGGCAACCGAGGAGGCTGAGTTGAAATGGACTCTCCTGTGGATGTTTCCTAATACGTTTTTGTGTCTATGGAGACCTTGGAATGAATCGGTGGCCCTGGGTCCCTGAAGGGTTCTCCTAAACAGAGGCTTTGACACAGCTCCAACGTGCATGTTTCCCATGTGTAGATGAGATTTGTTCTGATGGGTGAGTCAAGAAACAGCCATATGCTGGTATTGAAATCCAAGCCTCTGAGGAGAGATGCCTGGAAACCAAAGCAATGGATCCGATTAGTGCCTAGGGGCCTGTTCGTTCCTTTTTACCTCTGGGGACATCAGTCTACGGGTCTGAGTGCAGGTAGGTGCTCAAATGGGCTCAGATTGCCCCTGTTTGTCCTTGGAAGCCAAACTCTTGGGATGGCCTCAGGGACTTTGGAGGTTATCCTATTAGTAGGGTCGTGGCCATTGGAATGGGCACATACAATTCCCTTGGAGAGGGCAAGTACAGTCCTCAGGTTTGGCTCCAGGGCCCTGAGCCTGTAGGGTGTGTAGGCCAGAGCTGTTTGGACAGTTGTCTGAAAACACAAACTCGGCTTATGTTTTGGGTCATAGGTATGGCAGGACTGATCTACAGACCATGAGGAGAACACTTCGGGATATGAAAAAAGGGCGAGTGTGAGGCTCTTGCTCAAGTTTTTGTCTCTGGATATCGTGTCACTCATGGTCGTGAAATTGCCGGGTGACTTCATGGGAAATGGACGAGTCTTACTCTCTGGGGGTTCGGTCCCGTCCAAAGAGTTTGCGGTCATTCTGGGGATGGAAGAAGTCCGTTTTTTTGTTGTTGTTGTCGATTTGTTTCATTTTGTTTTTCAACCTCAGATGTCCCACCAAATGAGGGATTCCAGAGTAGAGCCCTGGGGTGGGGCGACTGGACAACCAGAAATCTGGTTAAAAATTGGGGACTAGGGACATGTCAAGCCCAGTATGACATCTAATGGTCCAGCCACTGAGAGGACTTACTAGGGGACAGGACTCACGCTGAGGTCACAATGCGTGTTTATGCACTCGTCGCACTCAAGAATGGGCGGGGCCTCAGGGTGAATGCTGGTTTCTCCTACACTGAACGTTGGACAACATGCCAACCACAAGGTTTCTTGCCATGGGTCAGGAAGAGTTCTGATTTCTGCATCACAGTCACCCGTGGGCAGTGATTGGAGATAAGGTCTAGGTTCTGAAGCCTGAAAACTGAGGTAGGGAAGAGATGATGACCTAAGGCCATGGCGGGTCTGATGTGCTCAGCGTGCGGTCAGCTGTCTGGGTGTTGGTCAGCAGGTCCGGGTCAGGTTGTGTCAGACAGTGCATTGGTGCCCAGGTTAGACTATATAATTTGGGTACATTCGAGTGCCGTGTAGGTTTATCCTCATTTAAGCTGCCTGGGCAGCTCATTAGGCAATACATTTTTTCTAGAGGGCAGGCAGAGTGCTTCATTGTCGGTCCGGAATTGCCAAACTAAGGGCTTTGGGGCCAGGAGAGTGAGGACGGAAGTCTGAGAACACAAGCTAGTCTTCGGATTCAGGGTGAGGGCACGGCAGGTACCCCCTGCAGATCTGAACCAATATATCATGCTTCTGAAGTCAGGGCGAGGATCCGACGTTGGCTCAGGTTGGAGTTTCTGTGCATGACGGCCCCTTGATGAAGGGAGCGGAATCTCGAGGCCATGGAGGTTTTCCACGTTGGGAGATGTGGGATGCCCCCTTCAAGGATTCCTTCTGCGGGACAATTGAGACCTGTTGGACAGCTCCAGGACATCCCATATGGAATGACTCCAGAACACTGTTCCAGGATGGATGCCTGGGAAGTCCGCCTCGCCTTCCAATTGTCTCCTAGCAACAAGTCAGTTTAGATCTAATGGATCTGCGGGAGCAACCGGGGTGGCTGAGTTGAAATGCACTTTGCAGAGGATGGTTCCTAACGTGTGTTTGTGTCCATGAGGGCCTTGGAATGGGGAGGTGGCACCGGGACCCTGAAGTATTCTCCTAAGCTTTGGCATAGCTCCCATGCACAAGTTTCCTTGTGGAGACGAGATTTCTTCTGATGGGTGCCTCAGGAAATCCCCTCTGCTGGTATTGGAATCCAGGCTTTTGAGGAGACATGCCTGTAAACCAAAGCAATGGATCCGATAATGGCCTCGGGTCCTGTCTGGTTCAATCTTCTTGGTATGAGTGGAGGTAGATGAGTGGAGGTAGATGCTCAGCCGGTATCAACCGCCCTTTTTTGTCCCGGGCGACCTACACTATTGGGATGGCCTCAGGGACTTTGGAGGGTTCTCCTAATTTGTACGATTTTTGACAATGGAATGGGCAGAATTCCCATGGATTGGGTGGGGGCAGTCCTAATGTGTGGCTCCAGGGGCCCCAGCCTGGAGGGAGTGTGTCCCAGGACTTTGAGGACAGAAGACTGAAAACACAAACTCAGCTTAAGTTTGGGGACGTAGGTATGGCACGCCCGATCTACAAACCATGAGTAGAACTCTTCAGGATATGAAGAATGAGCGAGTCTGAGGCGCTTGCTCAGGCTTTTGTCTCTGGATTTTGTTTCAGCGATGGCCGTGGAAAGTTGGGGAGGTCTCATGGGCCATGGACGAATCTTCCTCTCTGTGTTTTGGCCCGATCCCAATTGTTTTTCGTCAATCTGTGGGATGGGAGGACTCCTTTCAGGTTTGTTACCTCAGGTGTCCCACCAAAAGAGGAATTCCAAAGCAGAGCCCTGGGGAAGAGTGAAGGGACAACCCGAACTATGGTTAAAAATTGGGGCCTAGGGGCATGGCAAGCCCAATATGCTGTCTCTTCATATAGGCCCTGAGAGGCCTTACCTGAGGACTGGGCTCAGGCTGAGGGTCACAATGTGTGTTTGTGACCAATGTGGCCCGCAAGCATGGGCTGGGCCTCATGGGCCACGCTTGTTTCAACTACACTGAACGTTGGACAACATGCCAACCACAAGGTTTCTTGCCATGGGGAAAGAGTTCTGATTTCTGCATCATTTTCAACCCTGGGCAGTGGTTGGAGATAAGGTCTAGGTTCTGGAGCCTGAAAACCGCAGTTGGGAAGAGATGACGACCTAAGGCCATGGCGGGTCCGATGTGCTCAGTGTGCGGCCAGCTGTCTGGGTGGGACCAGGAGGTCCAGGCTCAGTCTGGGTCAGAAGGGGAAATAGTGCCCAGGTCAGCCTATATGTTTGGGGTACAGCCGAATGGCATGCAGGTTGATCCTCATTTGGGGTTTCGGGGTAGCCCTGAGGGCAATATTTTACTTCTGTAGGGCAGGCAGAGTGCGGCATTGTAGTTCTGGATTGCCCAACTGGAGGGCTTGTGGGCCAGTAGTCTGAGGACGGAGTCTGAGAACCCAAGCTAGGCCTAGGTTTCTGGGTGAGGATATGGCAGGCACAATCTACAGACCTCAATAGAGATCTCGTGCATCTGAAGTCAGGGCAAGGATCAGACGATCGCTCAGGTTGGACTTTCTGCCCTGATGGCCCTTTCTTGAAGGGGGTTGGATCACGAGGACATGGGGGTTTTCCCACGATGGGAGTTGTGAGAAGCTCCAAACTGCAAAGATTCTTCTGCAGGACAATTGAGACCTGTTGGTTGGCTCCAGGCCAACGATTCGGAGCAGGGTTCTAAGGATGGATGGCTGGGTAGCCCACCTCGCATTCCAATGGTCTCCAAGCAACAAGACAGGTTAGATCTGCTGGATGTGGGGGGCAACCGAGGAGGCTGAGTTGAAATGGACTCTCCTGTGGATGTTTCCTAATACGTTTTTGTGTCTATGGAGACCTTGGAATGAATCGGTGGCCCTGGGTCCCTGAAGGGTTCTCCTAAACAGAGGCTTTGACACAGCTCCAACGTGCATGTTTCCCATGTGTAGATGAGATTTGTTCTGATGGGTGAGTCAAGAAACAGCCATATGCTGGTATTGAAATCCAAGCCTCTGAGGAGAGATGCCTGGAAACCAAAGCAATGGATCCGATTAGTGCCTAGGGGCCTGTTCGTTCCTTTTTACCTCTGGGGACATCAGTCTACGGGTCTGAGTGCAGGTAGGTGCTCAAATGGGCTCAGATTGCCCCTGTTTGTCCTTGGAAGCCAAACTCTTGGGATGGCCTCAGGGACTTTGGAGGTTATCCTATTAGTAGGGTCGTGGCCATTGGAATGGGCACATACAATTCCCTTGGAGAGGGCAAGTACAGTCCTCAGGTTTGGCTCCAGGGCCCTGAGCCTGTAGGGTGTGTAGGCCAGAGCTGTTTGGACAGTTGTCTGAAAACACAAACTCGGCTTATGTTTTGGGTCATAGGTATGGCAGGACTGATCTACAGACCATGAGGAGAACACTTCGGGATATGAAAAAAGGGCGAGTGTGAGGCTCTTGCTCAAGTTTTTGTCTCTGGATATCGTGTCACTCATGGTCGTGAAATTGCCGGGTGACTTCATGGGAAATGGACGAGTCTTACTCTCTGGGGGTTCGGTCCCGTCCAAAGAGTTTGCGGTCATTCTGGGGATGGAAGAAGTCCGTTTTTTTGTTGTTGTTGTCGATTTGTTTCATTTTGTTTTTCAACCTCAGATGTCCCACCAAATGAGGGATTCCAGAGTAGAGCCCTGGGGTGGGGCGACTGGACAACCAGAAATCTGGTTAAAAATTGGGGACTAGGGACATGTCAAGCCCAGTATGACATCTAATGGTCCAGCCACTGAGAGGACTTACTAGGGGACAGGACTCACGCTGAGGTCACAATGCGTGTTTATGCACTCGTCGCACTCAAGAATGGGCGGGGCCTCAGGGTGAATGCTGGTTTCTCCTACACTGAACGTTGGACAACATGCCAACCACAAGGTTTCTTGCCATGGGTCAGGAAGAGTTCTGATTTCTGCATCACAGTCACCCGTGGGCAGTGATTGGAGATAAGGTCTAGGTTCTGAAGCCTGAAAACTGAGGTAGGGAAGAGATGATGACCTAAGGCCATGGCGGGTCTGATGTGCTCAGCGTGCGGTCAGCTGTCTGGGTGTTGGTCAGCAGGTCCGGGTCAGGTTGTGTCAGACAGTGCATTGGTGCCCAGGTTAGACTATATAATTTGGGTACATTCGAGTGCCGTGTAGGTTTATCCTCATTTAAGCTGCCTGGGCAGCTCATTAGGCAATACATTTTTTCTAGAGGGCAGGCAGAGTGCTTCATTGTCGGTCCGGAATTGCCAAACTAAGGGCTTTGGGGCCAGGAGAGTGAGGACGGAAGTCTGAGAACACAAGCTAGTCTTCGGATTCAGGGTGAGGGCACGGCAGGTACCCCCTGCAGATCTGAACCAATATATCATGCTTCTGAAGTCAGGGCGAGGATCCGACGTTGGCTCAGGTTGGAGTTTCTGTGCATGACGGCCCCTTCATGAAGGGAGCGGAATCTCGAGGCCATGGAGGTTTTCCACGTTGGGAGATGTGGGATGCCCCCTTCAAGGATTCCTTCTGCGGGACAATTGAGACCTGTTGGACAGCTCCAGGACATCCCATATGGAATGACTCCAGAACACTGTTCCAGGATGGATGCCTGGGAAGTCCGCCTCGCCTTCCAATTGTCTCCTAGCAACAAGTCAGTTTAGATCTAATGGATCTGCGGGAGCAACCGGGGTGGCTGAGTTGAAATGCACTTTGCAGAGGATGGTTCCTAACGTGTGTTTGTGTCCATGAGGGCCTTGGAATGGGGAGGTGGCACCGGGACCCTGAAGTATTCTCCTAAGCTTTGGCATAGCTCCCATGCACAAGTTTCCTTGTGGAGACGAGATTTCTTCTGATGGGTGCCTCAGGAAATCCCCTCTGCTGGTATTGGAATCCAGGCTTTTGAGGAGACATGCCTGTAAACCAAAGCAATGGATCCGATAATGGCCTCGGGTCCTGTCTGGTTCAATCTTCTTGGTATGAGTGGAGGTAGATGAGTGGAGGTAGATGCTCAGCCGGTATCAACCGCCCTTTTTTGTCCCGGGCGACCTACACTATTGGGATGGCCTCAGGGACTTTGGAGGGTTCTCCTAATTTGTACGATTTTTGACAATGGAATGGGCAGAATTCCCATGGATTGGGTGGGGGCAGTCCTAATGTGTGGCTCCAGGGGCCCCAGCCTGGAGGGAGTGTGTCCCAGGACTTTGAGGACAGAAGACTGAAAACACAAACTCAGCTTAAGTTTGGGGACGTAGGTATGGCACGCCCGATCTACAAACCATGAGTAGAACTCTTCAGGATATGAAGAATGAGCGAGTCTGAGGCGCTTGCTCAGGCTTTTGTCTCTGGATTTTGTTTCAGCGATGGCCGTGGAAAGTTGGGGAGGTCTCATGGGCCATGGACGAATCTTCCTCTCTGTGTTTTGGCCCGATCCCAATTGTTTTTCGTCAATCTGTGGGATGGGAGGACTCCTTTCAGGTTTGTTACCTCAGGTGTCCCACCAAAAGAGGAATTCCAAAGCAGAGCCCTGGGGAAGAGTGAAGGGACAACCCGAACTATGGTTAAAAATTGGGGCCTAGGGGCATGGCAAGCCCAATATGCTGTCTCTTCATATAGGCCCTGAGAGGCCTTACCTGAGGACTGGGCTCAGGCTGAGGGTCACAATGTGTGTTTGTGACCAATGTGGCCCGCAAGCATGGGCTGGGCCTCATGGGCCACGCTTGTTTCAACTACACTGAACGTTGGACAACATGCCAACCACAAGGTTTCTTGCCATGGGGAAAGAGTTCTGATTTCTGCATCATTTTCAACCCTGGGCAGTGGTTGGAGATAAGGTCTAGGTTCTGGAGCCTGAAAACCGCAGTTGGGAAGAGATGACGACCTAAGGCCATGGCGGGTCCGATGTGCTCAGTGTGCGGCCAGCTGTCTGGGTGGGACCAGGAGGTCCAGGCTCAGTCTGGGTCAGAAGGGGAAATAGTGCCCAGGTCAGCCTATATGTTTGGGGTACAGCCGAATGGCATGCAGGTTGATCCTCATTTGGGGTTTCGGGGTAGCCCTGAGGGCAATATTTTACTTCTGTAGGGCAGGCAGAGTGCGGCATTGTAGTTCTGGATTGCCCAACTGGAGGGCTTGTGGGCCAGTAGTCTGAGGACGGAGTCTGAGAACCCAAGCTAGGCCTAGGTTTCTGGGTGAGGATATGGCAGGCACAATCTACAGACCTCAATAGAGATCTCGTGCATCTGAAGTCAGGGCAAGGATCAGACGATCGCTCAGGTTGGACTTTCTGCCCTGATGGCCCTTTCTTGAAGGGGGTTGGATCACGAGGACATGGGGGTTTTCCCACGATGGGAGTTGTGAGAAGCTCCAAACTGCAAAGATTCTTCTGCAGGACAATTGAGACCTGTTGGTTGGCTCCAGGCCAACGATTCGGAGCAGGGTTCTAAGGATGGATGGCTGGGTAGCCCACCTCGCATTCCAATGGTCTCCAAGCAACAAGACAGGTTAGATCTGCTGGATGTGGGGGGCAACCGAGGAGGCTGAGTTGAAATGGACTCTCCTGTGGATGTTTCCTAATACGTTTTTGTGTCTATGGAGACCTTGGAATGAATCGGTGGCCCTGGGTCCCTGAAGGGTTCTCCTAAACAGAGGCTTTGACACAGCTCCAACGTGCATGTTTCCCATGTGTAGATGAGATTTGTTCTGATGGGTGAGTCAAGAAACAGCCATATGCTGGTATTGAAATCCAAGCCTCTGAGGAGAGATGCCTGGAAACCAAAGCAATGGATCCGATTAGTGCCTAGGGGCCTGTTCGTTCCTTTTTACCTCTGGGGACATCAGTCTACGGGTCTGAGTGCAGGTAGGTGCTCAAATGGGCTCAGATTGCCCCTGTTTGTCCTTGGAAGCCAAACTCTTGGGATGGCCTCAGGGACTTTGGAGGTTATCCTATTAGTAGGGTCGTGGCCATTGGAATGGGCACATACAATTCCCTTGGAGAGGGCAAGTACAGTCCTCAGGTTTGGCTCCAGGGCCCTGAGCCTGTAGGGTGTGTAGGCCAGAGCTGTTTGGACAGTTGTCTGAAAACACAAACTCGGCTTATGTTTTGGGTCATAGGTATGGCAGGACTGATCTACAGACCATGAGGAGAACACTTCGGGATATGAAAAAAGGGCGAGTGTGAGGCTCTTGCTCAAGTTTTTGTCTCTGGATATCGTGTCACTCATGGTCGTGAAATTGCCGGGTGACTTCATGGGAAATGGACGAGTCTTACTCTCTGGGGGTTCGGTCCCGTCCAAAGAGTTTGCGGTCATTCTGGGGATGGAAGAAGTCCGTTTTTTTGTTGTTGTTGTCGATTTGTTTCATTTTGTTTTTCAACCTCAGATGTCCCACCAAATGAGGGATTCCAGAGTAGAGCCCTGGGGTGGGGCGACTGGACAACCAGAAATCTGGTTAAAAATTGGGGACTAGGGACATGTCAAGCCCAGTATGACATCTAATGGTCCAGCCACTGAGAGGACTTACTAGGGGACAGGACTCACGCTGAGGTCACAATGCGTGTTTATGCACTCGTCGCACTCAAGAATGGGCGGGGCCTCAGGGTGAATGCTGGTTTCTCCTACACTGAACGTTGGACAACATGCCAACCACAAGGTTTCTTGCCATGGGTCAGGAAGAGTTCTGATTTCTGCATCACAGTCACCCGTGGGCAGTGATTGGAGATAAGGTCTAGGTTCTGAAGCCTGAAAACTGAGGTAGGGAAGAGATGATGACCTAAGGCCATGGCGGGTCTGATGTGCTCAGCGTGCGGTCAGCTGTCTGGGTGTTGGTCAGCAGGTCCGGGTCAGGTTGTGTCAGACAGTGCATTGGTGCCCAGGTTAGACTATATAATTTGGGTACATTCGAGTGCCGTGTAGGTTTATCCTCATTTAAGCTGCCTGGGCAGCTCATTAGGCAATACATTTTTTCTAGAGGGCAGGCAGAGTGCTTCATTGTCGGTCCGGAATTGCCAAACTAAGGGCTTTGGGGCCAGGAGAGTGAGGACGGAAGTCTGAGAACACAAGCTAGTCTTCGGATTCAGGGTGAGGGCACGGCAGGTACCCCCTGCAGATCTGAACCAATATATCATGCTTCTGAAGTCAGGGCGAGGATCCGACGTTGGCTCAGGTTGGAGTTTCTGTGCATGACGGCCCCTTCATGAAGGGAGCGGAATCTCGAGGCCATGGAGGTTTTCCACGTTGGGAGATGTGGGATGCCCCCTTCAAGGATTCCTTCTGCGGGACAATTGAGACCTGTTGGACAGCTCCAGGACATCCCATATGGAATGACTCCAGAACACTGTTCCAGGATGGATGCCTGGGAAGTCCGCCTCGCCTTCCAATTGTCTCCTAGCAACAAGTCAGTTTAGATCTAATGGATCTGCGGGAGCAACCGGGGTGGCTGAGTTGAAATGCACTTTGCAGAGGATGGTTCCTAACGTGTGTTTGTGTCCATGAGGGCCTTGGAATGGGGAGGTGGCACCGGGACCCTGAAGTATTCTCCTAAGCTTTGGCATAGCTCCCATGCACAAGTTTCCTTGTGGAGACGAGATTTCTTCTGATGGGTGCCTCAGGAAATCCCCTCTGCTGGTATTGGAATCCAGGCTTTTGAGGAGACATGCCTGTAAACCAAAGCAATGGATCCGATAATGGCCTCGGGTCCTGTCTGGTTCAATCTTCTTGGTATGAGTGGAGGTAGATGAGTGGAGGTAGATGCTCAGCCGGTATCAACCGCCCTTTTTTGTCCCGGGCGACCTACACTATTGGGATGGCCTCAGGGACTTTGGAGGGTTCTCCTAATTTGTACGATTTTTGACAATGGAATGGGCAGAATTCCCATGGATTGGGTGGGGGCAGTCCTAATGTGTGGCTCCAGGGGCCCCAGCCTGGAGGGAGTGTGTCCCAGGACTTTGAGGACAGAAGACTGAAAACACAAACTCAGCTTAAGTTTGGGGACGTAGGTATGGCACGCCCGATCTACAAACCATGAGTAGAACTCTTCAGGATATGAAGAATGAGCGAGTCTGAGGCGCTTGCTCAGGCTTTTGTCTCTGGATTTTGTTTCAGCGATGGCCGTGGAATGTTGGGGAGGTCTCATGGGCCATGGACGAATCTTCCTCTCTGTGTTTTGGCCCGATCCCAATTGTTTTTCGTCAATCTGTGGGATGGGAGGACTCCTTTCAGGTTTGTTACCTCAGGTGTCCCACCAAAAGAGGAATTCCAAAGCAGAGCCCTGGGGAAGAGTGAAGGGACAACCCGAACTATGGTTAAAAATTGGGGCCTAGGGGCATGGCAAGCCCAATATGCTGTCTCTTCATATAGGCCCTGAGAGGCCTTACCTGAGGACTGGGCTCAGGCTGAGGGTCACAATGTGTGTTTGTGACCAATGTGGCCCGCAAGCATGGGCTGGGCCTCATGGGCCACGCTTGTTTCAACTACACTGAACGTTGGACAACATGCCAACCACAAGGTTTCTTGCCATGGGGAAAGAGTTCTGATTTCTGCATCATTTTCAACCCTGGGCAGTGGTTGGAGATAAGGTCTAGGTTCTGGAGCCTGAAAACCGCAGTTGGGAAAAGATGACGACCTAAGGCCATGGCGGGTCCGATGTGCTCAGTGTGCGGCCAGCTGTCTGGGTGGGACCAGGAGGTCCAGGCTCAGGCTGGGTCAGAAGGGGAAATAGTGCCCAGGTCAGCCTATATGTTTGGGGTACAGCCGAATGGCGTGCAGGTTGATCCTCATTTGGGGTTTCGGGGTAGCCCTGAGGGCAATGTTTTACTTCTGTAGGGCAGGCAGAGTGCGGCATTGTAGTTCTGGATTGCCCAACTGGAGGGCTTGTGGGCCAGTAGTCTGAGGACGGAGTCTGAGAACCCAAGCTAGGCCTAGGTTTCTGGGTGAGGATATGGCAGGCACAATCTACAGACCTCAATAGAGATCTCGTGCATCTGAAGTCAGGGCAAGGATCAGACGATCGCTCAGGTTGGACTTTCTGCCCTGATGGCCCTTTCTTGAAGGGGGTTGGATCACGAGGACATGGGGGTTTTCCCACGATGGGAGTTGTGAGAAGCTCCAAACTGCAAAGATTCTTCTGCAGGACAATTGAGACCTGTTGGTTGGCTCCAGGCCAACGATTCGGAGCAGGGTTCTAAGGATGGATGGCTGGGTAGCCCACCTCGCATTCCAATGGTCTCCAAGCAACAAGACAGGTTAGATCTGCTGGATGTGGGGGGCAACCGAGGAGGCTGAGTTGAAATGGACTCTCCTGTGGATGTTTCCTAATACGTTTTTGTGTCTATGGAGACCTTGGAATGAATCGGTGGCCCTGGGTCCCTGAAGGGTTCTCCTAAACAGAGGCTTTGACACAGCTCCAACGTGCATGTTTCCCATGTGTAGATGAGATTTGTTCTGATGGGTGAGTCAAGAAACAGCCATATGCTGGTATTGAAATCCAAGCCTCTGAGGAGAGATGCCTGGAAACCAAAGCAATGGATCCGATTAGTGCCTAGGGGCCTGTTCGTTCCTTTTTACCTCTGGGGACATCAGTCTACGGGTCTGAGTGCAGGTAGGTGCTCAAATGGGCTCAGATTGCCCCTGTTTGTCCTTGGAAGCCAAACTCTTGGGATGGCCTCAGGGACTTTGGAGGTTATCCTATTAGTAGGGTCGTGGCCATTGGAATGGGCACATACAATTCCCTTTGAGAGGGCAAGTACAGTCCTCAGGTTTGGCTCCAGGGCCCTGAGCCTGTAGGATGCGTAGGCCAGAGCTGTTTGGACAGTTGTCTGAAAACACAAACTCGGCTTATGTTTTGGGTCATAGGTATGGCAGGACTGATCTACAGACCATGAGGAGAACACTTCGGGATATGAAAAAAGGGCGAGTGTGAGGCTCTTGCTCAAGTTTTTGTCTCTGGATATCGTGTCACTCATGGTCGTGAAATTGCCGGGTGACTTCATGGGAAATGGACGAGTCTTACTCTCTGGGGGTTCGGTCCCGTCCAAAGAGTTTGCGGTCATTCTGGGGATGGAAGAAGTCCGTTTTTTTGTTGTTGTTGTCGATTTGTTTTATTTTGTTTTTCAACCTCAGATGTCCCACCAAATGAGGGATTCCAGAGTAGAGCCCTGGGGTGGGGCGACTGGACAACCAGAAATCTAGCTAAAAATTGGGGACTAGGGACATGTCAAGCCCATTATGACATCTAATGGTCCAGCCACTGAGAGGACTTACTAGAGGACAGGACTCACGCTGAGGTCACAATGCGTGTTTATGCACTCGTCGCACTCAAGAATGGGCGGGGCCTCAGGGTGAATGCTGGTTTCTCCTACACTGAACGTTGGACAACATGCCAACCACAAGGTTTCTTGCCATGGGTCAGGAAGAGTTCTGATTTCTGCATCACAGTCACCCGTGGGCAGTGTTTGGAGATAAGGTCTAGGTTCTGAAGCCTGAAAACTGAGGTAGGGAAGAGATGATGACCTAAGGCCATGGCGGGTCTGATGTGCTCAGGGTGCGGTCAGCTGTCTGGGTGTTGGTCAGCAGGTCCGGGCTCAGGTTGTGTCAGACAGTGCATTAGTGCCCAGGTTAGACTATATAATTTGGGTACATTCGAGTGCCGTGTAGGTTTATCTTCATTTAAGCTGCCTCGGCAGCTCATTAGGCAATATATTTTTTCTAGAGGGCAGGCAGAGTGCTTCATTGTCGGTCCGGAATTGCCAAACATGAGGGCTTCGGGGCCAGGAGAGTTAGGACGGAAGTCTGAGAACACAAGCTAGTCTTCGGATTCAGGGTGAGGGCACGGCAGGTACCCCCTGCAGATCTGAACCAATATCTCATGCATCTGAAGTCAGGGCGAGGATCCGACGTTGGCTCAGGTTGGAGTTTCTGTGCATGACGGCCCCTTCATGAAGGGAGCGGAATCTCGAGGCCATGGAGGTTTTCCACGTTGGGAGATGTGGGATGCCCCCTTCAAGGATTCCTTCTGCGGGACAATTGAGACCTGTTGGACAGCTCCAGGACATCCCATATGGAATGACTCCAGAGCACCGTTCCAGGATGGATGCCTGGGAAGTCCGCCTCGCCTTCCAATTGTCTCCTAGCAACAAGTCAGTTTAGATCTAATGGATCTGCGGGAGCAACCGGGATGGCTGAGTTGAAATGCACTTTCCAGAGGATGGTTCCTAACGTGTGTTTGTGTCCATGAGGGCCTTGGAATGGGGAGGTGGCACCGGGACCCTGAAGTATTCTCCTAAGCTTTGGCATAGCTCCCATGCACAAGTTTCCTTGTGGAGACGAGATTTGTTCTGATGGGTGCCTCAGGAAATCCCCTCTGCTGGTATTGGAATCCAGGCTTTTGAGGAGACATGCCTGTAAACGAAAGCAATGGATCCGATAATGGCCTCGGGTCCTGTCTGGTTCAATCTTCTTGGTATGAGTGGAGGTAGATGAGTGGAGGTAGATGCTCAGCCGGTATCAACCGCCCTTTTTTGTCCCGGGCGACCTACACTATTGGGATGGCCTCAGGGACTTTGGAGGGTTCTCCTAATTTGTACGATTTTTGACAATGGAATGAGCAGAATTCCCATGGATTGGGTGGGGGCAGACCTAATGTGTGGCTCCAGGGGCCTCAGCCTGGAGGGAGTGTGGCCCAGGACTTTGAGGACAGAAGACTGAAAACACAAATTCAGCTTAAGTTTGGGGACATAGGTATGGCACGCCCGATCTACAAACCATGAGAAGAACTCTTCAGGATATGAAGAATGAGCGAGTCTGAGGCGCTTGCTCAGTCTTTTGTCTCTAGATTTTGTTTCAGCGATGGCCGTGGAATGTTGGGGAGGTCTCATGGGCCATGGACGAATCTTCCTCTCTGTGTTTTTGCCCGATCCCAATTGTTTTTCGTCAATCTGTGGGATGGGAGGACTCCTTTCAGGTTTGTTACCTCAGGTGTCCCACCAAAAGAGGAATTCCAAAGCAGAGCCCTGGGGAAGAGTGAAGGGACAACCCGAACTATGGTTAAAAATTGGGGCCTAGGGGCATGGCAAGCCCAATATGCTGTCTCTTCATATAGGCCCTGAGAGGCCTTACCTGAGGACTGGGCTCAGGCTGAGGGTCACAATGTGTGTTTGTGACCAATGTGGCCCGCAAGCATGGGCTGGGCCTCATGGGCCACGCTTGTTTCAACTACACTGAACGTTGGACAACATGCCAACCACAAGGTTTCTTGCCATGGAGAAAGAGTTCTGATTTCTGCATCATTTTCAACCCTGGGCAGTGGTTGGAGATAAGGTCTAGGTTCTGGAGCCTGAAAACCGCAGTTGGGAAGAGATGACGACCTAAGGCCATGGCGGGTCCGATGTGCTCAGTGTGCGGCCAGCTGTCTGGGTGGGACCAGGAGGTCCAGGCTCAGGCTGGGTCAGAAGGGGAAATAGTGCCCAGGTCAGCCTATATGTTTGGGGTACATCCGAATGGCGTGCAGGTTGATCCTCATTTGGGGTTTCGGGGTAGCCCTGAGGGCAATGTTTTACTTCTGTAGGGCAGGCAGAGTGTGGCATTGTAGTTCTGGATTGCCCAACTGGAGGGCTTGTGGGCCCGTAGTCTGAGGACGGAGTCTGAGAACCCAAGCTAGGCCTAGGTTTCTGGGTGAGGATATGGCAGGCACAATCTACAGACCTCAATAGAGATCTCGTGCATCTGAAGTCAGGGCAAGGATCAGACGATCGCTCAGGTTGGACTTTCTGCCCTGATGGCCCTTTCTTGAAGGGGGTTGGATCACGAGGACATGGGGGTTTTCCCACGATGGGAGTTGTGAGAAGCTCCAAACTGCAAAGATTCTTCTGCAGGACAATTGAGACCTGTTGGTTGGCTCCAGGCCAACGATTCCGAGCAGGGTTCTAAGGATGAATGGCTGGGTAGCCCACCTCGCATTCCAATTGTCTCCAAGCAACAAGACAGGTTAGATCTGCTGGATGTGGGGGGCAACCGAGGAGGCTGAGTTGAAATGGACTCTCCTGTCGATGTGTCCTAATATGTTTTTGTGTCTATGGAGACCTTGGAATGAAGCGGTGGCCCTGGGGCCCTGAAGGGTTCTCCTAAACAGAGGCTTTGACACAGCTCCAACGTGCATGTTTCCCATGTGTAGATGAGATTTGTTCTGATGGGTGAGTCAGGAAACAGACATATGCTGGTATTGAAATCCAGGCCTCTGAGGAGAGATGCCTGGAAACCAAAGCAATGGATCCGATTAGTGCCTAGGGGCCTGTTCGTTCCTTTTTACCTCTGGGGACATCAGTCTACGGGTCTGAGTGCAGGTAGGTGCTCAGATGGGCTCAGATTGCCCCTGTTTGTCCTGGGAAGCCACAACTATTGGGATGGCCTCAGGGAATTTGGCGGTTATCCTATTAGTAGGGTCGTGGCCATTGGAATGGGCACATACAATTCCCTTGGAGAGGGCAAGTACAGTCCTCAGGTTTGGCTCCAGGGCCCTGAGCCTGTAGGGTGTGTAGGCCAGAGCTGTTTGGACAGTTGTCTGAAAACACAAACTCGGCTTATGTTTTGGGTCATAGGTATGGCAGGACTGATCTACAGACCATGAGGAGAACACTTCGGGATATGAAAAAAGGGCGAGTGTGAGGCTCTTGCTCAAGTTTTTGTCTCTGGATATCGTGTCACTCATGGTCGTGAAATTGCTGGGTGACTTCATGGGAAATGGACGAGTCTTACTCTCTGGGGGTTCGGTCCCGTCCAAAGAGTTTGCGGTCATTCTGGGGATGGAAGAAGTCCGTTTTTTTGTTGTTGTTGTCGATTTGTTTCATTTTGTTTTTCAACCTCAGATGTCCCACCAAATGAGGGATTCCAGAGTAGAGCCCTGGGGTGGGGCGACTGGACAACCAGAAATCTGGTTAAAAATTGGGGACTAGGGACATGTCAAGCCCAGTATGACATCTAATGGTCCAGCCACTGAGAGGACTTACTAGGGGACAGGACTCACGCTGAGGTCACAATGCGTGTTTATGCACTCGTCGCACTCAAGAATGGGCGGGGCCTCAGGGTGAATGCTGGTTTCTCCTACACTGAACGTTGGACAACATGCCAACCACAAGGTTTCTTGCCATGGGTCAGGAAGAGTTCTGATTTCTGCATCACAGTCACCCGTGGGCAGTGATTGGAGATAAGGTCTAGGTTCTGAAGCCTGAAAACTGAGGTAGGGAAGAGATGATGACCTAAGGCCATGGCGGGTCTGATGTGCTCAGCGTGCGGTCAGCTGTCTGGGTGTTGGTCAGCAGGTCCGGGTCAGGTTGTGTCAGACAGTGCATTGGTGCCCAGGTTAGACTATATAATTTGGGTACATTCGAGTGCCGTGTAGGTTTATCCTCATTTAAGCTGCCTGGGCAGCTCATTAGGCAATACATTTTTTCTAGAGGGCAGGCAGAGTGCTTCATTGTCGGTCCGGAATTGCCAAACTTGAGGGCTTCGGGGCCAGGAGAGTGAGGACGGAAGTCTGAGAACACAAGCTAGTCTTCGGATTCAGGGTGAGGGCACGGCAGGTCCCCCCTGCAGATCTGAACCAATATATCATGCTTCTGAAGTCAGGGCGAGGATCCGACGTTGGCTCAGGTTGGAGTTTCTGTGCATGACGGCCCCTTCATGAAGGGAGCGGAATCTCGAGGCCATGGAGGTTTTCCACGTTGGGAGATGTGGGATGCCCCCTTCAAGGATTCCTTCTGCGGGACAATTGAGACCTGTTGGACAGCTCCAGGACATCCCATATGGAATGACTCCAGAGCACTGTTCCAGGATGGATGCCTGGGAAGTCCGCCTCGCCTTCCAATTGTCTCCTAGCAACAAGACAGCTTAGATCTAATGGATCTGCGGGAGCAACCGGGGTGGCTGAGTTGAAATGCACTTTCCAGAGGATGGGTCCTAACGTGTGTTTGTGTCCATGAGGGCCTTGGAATGGGGAGGTGGCACCGGGACCCTGAAGTATTCTCCTAAGCTTTGGCATAGCTCCCATGCACAAGTTTCCTTGTGGAGACGAGATTTCTTCTGATGGGTGCCTCAGGAAATCCCCTCTGCTGGTATTGGAATCCAGGAGTCTGAGGAGACATGCCTGTAAACCAAAGCAATGGATCCGATAATGGCCTCGGGTCCTGTCTGGTTCAATCTTCTTGGTATGAGTGGAGGTAGATGAGTGGAGGTAGATGCTCAGCCGGTATCAACCGCCCTTTTTTGTCCCGGGCGACCTACACTATTGGGATAGCCTCAGGGAATTTGGAGGGTTCTCCTAATTTGTACGATTTTTGACAATGGAATGGGCAGAATTCCCATGGATTGGGTGGGGGCAGTCCTAATGTGTGGCTCCAGGGGCCCCAGCCTGGAGGGAGTGTGTCCCAGGACTTTGAGGACAGAAGACTGAAAACACAAACTCAGCTTAAGTTTGGGGACGTAGGTATGGCACGCCCGATCTACAAACCATGAGAAGAACTCTTCAGGATATGAAGAATGAGCGAGTCTGAGGCGCTTGCTCAGGCTTTTGTCTCTAGATTTTGTTTCAGCGATGGCCGTGGAATGTTGGGGAGGTCTCATGGGCCATGGACCAATCTTCCTCTCTGTGTTTTTGCCCGATCCCAATTGTTTTTCGTCAATCTGTGGGATGGGAGGACTCCTTTCAGGTTTGTTACCTCAGGTGTCCCACCAAAAGAGGAATTCCAAAGCAGAGCCCTGGGGAAGAGTGAAGGGACAACCCGAACTATGGTTAAAAATTGGGGCCTAGGGGCATGGCAAGCCCAATATGCTGTCTCTTCATATAGGCCCTGAGAGGCCTTACCTGAGGACTGGGCTCAGGCTGAGGGTCACAATGTGTGTTTGTGACCAATGTTGCCCGCAAGCATGGGCTCGGCCTCATGGGCCACGCTTGTTTCAACTACACTGAACGTTGGACAACATGCCAACTACAAGGTTTCTTGCCATGGGGAAAGAGTTCTGATTTCTGCATCATTTTCAACCCTGGGCAGTGGTTGGAGATAAGGTCTAGGTTCTGGAGCCTGAAAACCGCAGTTGGGAAGAGATGACGACCTAAGGCCATGGCGGTTCCGATGTGCTCAGTGTGCGGCCAGCTGTCTGGGTGGGACCAGGAGGTCCAGGCTCAGGCTGGGTCAGAAGGGGAAATAGTGCCCAGGTCAGCCTATATGTTTGGGGTACATCCGAATGGCGTGCAGGTTGATCCTCATTTGGGGTTTTGGGGTAGCCCTGAGGGCAATGTTTTACTTCTGTAGGGCAGGCAGAGTGCGGCATTGTAGTTCTGGATTGCCCAACTGGAGGGCTTGTGGGCCAGTAGTCTGAGGACGCAGTCTGAGAACCCAAGCTAGGCCTAGGTTTCTGGGTGAGGATATGGCAGGCACAATCTACAGACCTCAATCGAGATCTCGTGCATCTGAAGTCAGGGCAAGGATCAGACGATCGCTCAGGTTGGACTTTGTGCCCTGATGGCCCTTTCTTGAAGGGGGTTGGATCACGAGGACATGGGGGTTTTCCCACGAAGGGAGTTGTGAGAAGCTCCAAACTGCAAAGATTCTTCTGCAGGACAATTGAGACCTGTTGGTTGGCTCCAGGCCAACGATTCCGAGCAGCGTTCTAAGGATGGATGGCTGGGTAGCCCACCTCGCATTCCAATTGTCTCCAAGCAACAAGACAGGTTAGATCTGCTGGATGTGGGGGGCAACCGAGGAGGCTGAGTTGAAATGGACTCTCCTCTGGATGTGTCCTAATATGTTTTTGTGTCTATGGAGACCTTGGAATGAAGCGGTGGCCCTGGGCCCTGAAGGGTTCTCCTAAACAGAGGCTTTGACACAGCTCCAACGTGCATGTTTCCCATGTGTAGATGAGATTTGTTCTGATGGGTGAGTCAAGAAACAGCCATATGCTGGTATTGAAATCCAGGCCTCTGAGGAGAGATGCCTGGAAACCAAAGCAATGGATCCGATTAGTGCCTAGGGGCCTGTTCGTTCCTTTTTACCCTTGGGGACATCAGTCTACGGGTCTGAGTGCAGGTAGGTGCTCAGATGGGCTCAGATTGCCCCTGTTTGTCCTGGGAAGCCACAACTCTTGGGATGGCCTCAGCGACTTTGGAGGTTATCCTATTAGTAGGGTCTTGGCCATTGGAATGGGCACATACAATTCCCTTGGAGAGGGCAAGTACAGTCCTCAGGTTTGGCTCCAGGGCCCTGAGCCTGTAGGGTGTGTAGGCCAGAGCTGTTTGGACAGTTGTCTGAAAACACAAACTCGGCTTATGTTTTGGGTCATAGGTATGGCAGGACTGATCTACAGACCATGAGGAGAACACTTCGGGATATGAAAAAAGGGCGAGTGTGAGGCTCTTGCTCAAGTTTTTGTCTCTGGATATGGTGTCACTCATGGTCGTGAAATTGCCTGGTGACATCATGGGAAATGGACGAGTCTTACTCTCTGGGGGTTCGGTCCCGTCCAAAGAGTTTGGGGTCATTCTGGGGATGGAAGAAGTCCGTTTTTTTGTTGTTGTTGTCGATTTGTTTCATTTTATTTTTCAACCTCAGATGTCCCACCAAATGAGGGATTCCAGAGTAGAGCCCTGGGGTGGGGCGACTGGACAACCAGAAATCTAGCTAAAAATTGGGGACTAGGGACATGTCAAGCCCATTATGACATCTAATGGTCCAGCCACTGAGAGGACTTACTAGAGGACAGGACTCACGCTGAGGTCACAATGCGTGTTTATGCACTCGTCGCACTCAAGAATGGGCGGGGCCTCAGGGTGAATGCTGGTTTCTCCTACACTGAACGTTGGACAACATGCCAACCACAAGGTTTCTTGCCATGGGTCAGGAAGAGTTCTGATTTCTGCATCACAGTCACCCGTGGGCAGTGTTTGGAGATAAGGTCTAGGTTCTGAAGCCTGAAAACTGAGGTAGGGAAGAGATGATGACCTAAGGCCATGGCGGGTCTGATGTGCTCAGGGTGCGGTCAGCTGTCTGGGTGTTGGTCAGCAGGTCCGGGCTCAGGTTGTGTCAGACAGTGCATTAGTGCCCAGGTTAGACTATATAATTTGGGTACATTCGAGTGCCGTGTAGGTTTATCTTCATTTAAGCTGCCTCGGCAGCTCATTAGGCAATATATTTTTTCTAGAGGGCAGGCAGAGTGCTTCATTGTCGGTCCGGAATTGCCAAACATGAGGGCTTCGGGGCCAGGAGAGTTAGGACGGAAGTCTGAGAACACAAGCTAGTCTTCGGATTCAGGGTGAGGGCACGGCAGGTACCCCCTGCAGATCTGAACCAATATCTCATGCATCTGAAGTCAGGGCGAGGATCCGACGTTGGCTCAGGTTGGAGTTTCTGTGCATGACGGCCCCTTCATGAAGGGAGCGGAATCTCGAGGCCATGGAGGTTTTCCACGTTGGGAGATGTGGGATGCCCCCTTCAAGGATTCCTTCTGCGGGACAATTGAGACCTGTTGGACAGCTCCAGGACATCCCATATGGAATGACTCCAGAGCACCGTTCCAGGATGGATGCCTGGGAAGTCCGCCTCGCCTTCCAATTGTCTCCTAGCAACAAGTCAGTTTAGATCTAATGGATCTGCGGGAGCAACCGGGATGGCTGAGTTGAAATGCACTTTCCAGAGGATGGTTCCTAACGTGTGTTTGTGTCCATGAGGGCCTTGGAATGGGGAGGTGGCACCGGGACCCTGAAGTATTCTCCTAAGCTTTGGCATAGCTCCCATGCACAAGTTTCCTTGTGGAGACGAGATTTGTTCTGATGGGTGCCTCAGGAAATCCCCTCTGCTGGTATTGGAATCCAGGCTTTTGAGGAGACATGCCTGTAAACGAAAGCAATGGATCCGATAATGGCCTCGGGTCCTGTCTGGTTCAATCTTCTTGGTATGAGTGGAGGTAGATGAGTGGAGGTAGATGCTCAGCCGGTATCAACCGCCCTTTTTTGTCCCGGGCGACCTACACTATTGGGATGGCCTCAGGGACTTTGGAGGGTTCTCCTAATTTGTACGATTTTTGACAATGGAATGAGCAGAATTCCCATGGATTGGGTGGGGGCAGACCTAATGTGTGGCTCCAGGGGCCTCAGCCTGGAGGGAGTGTGGCCCAGGACTTTGAGGACAGAAGACTGAAAACACAAATTCAGCTTAAGTTTGGGGACATAGGTATGGCACGCCCGATCTACAAACCATGAGAAGAACTCTTCAGGATATGAAGAATGAGCGAGTCTGAGGCGCTTGCTCAGTCTTTTGTCTCTAGATTTTGTTTCAGCGATGGCCGTGGAATGTTGGGGAGGTCTCATGGGCCATGGACGAATCTTCCTCTCTGTGTTTTTGCCCGATCCCAATTGTTTTTCGTCAATCTGTGGGATGGGAGGACTCCTTTCAGGTTTGTTACCTCAGGTGTCCCACCAAAAGAGGAATTCCAAAGCAGAGCCCTGGGGAAGAGTGAAGGGACAACCCGAACTATGGTTAAAAATTGGGGCCTAGGGGCATGGCAAGCCCAATATGCTGTCTCTTCATATAGGCCCTGAGAGGCCTTACCTGAGGACTGGGCTCAGGCTGAGGGTCACAATGTGTGTTTGTGACCAATGTGGCCCGCAAGCATGGGCTGGGCCTCATGGGCCACGCTTGTTTCAACTACACTGAACGTTGGACAACATGCCAACCACAAGGTTTCTTGCCATGGAGAAAGAGTTCTGATTTCTGCATCATTTTCAACCCTGGGCAGTGGTTGGAGATAAGGTCTAGGTTCTGGAGCCTGAAAACCGCAGTTGGGAAGAGATGACGACCTAAGGCCATGGCGGGTCCGATGTGCTCAGTGTGCGGCCAGCTGTCTGGGTGGGACCAGGAGGTCCAGGCTCAGGCTGGGTCAGAAGGGGAAATAGTGCCCAGGTCAGCCTATATGTTTGGGGTACATCCGAATGGCGTGCAGGTTGATCCTCATTTGGGGTTTTGGGGTAGCCCTGAGGGCAATGTTTTACTTCTGTAGGGCAGGCAGAGTGTGGCATTGTAGTTCTGGATTGCCCAACTGGAGGGCTTGTGGGCCCGTAGTCTGAGGACGGAGTCTGAGAACCCAAGCTAGGCCTAGGTTTCTGGGTGAGGATATGGCAGGCACAATCTACAGACCTCAATAGAGATCTCGTGCATCTGAAGTCAGGGCAAGGATCAGACGATCGCTCAGGTTGGACTTTCTGCCCTGATGGCCCTTTCTTGAAGGGGGTTGGATCACGAGGACATGGGGGTTTTCCCACGATGGGAGTTGTGAGAAGCTCCAAACTGCAAAGATTCTTCTGCAGGACAATTGAGACCTGTTGGTTGGCTCCAGGCCAACGATTCCGAGCAGGGTTCTAAGGATGGATGGCTGGGTAGCCCACCTCGCATTCCAATTGTCTCCAAGCAACAAGACAGGTTAGATCTGCTGGATGTGGGGGGCAACCGAGGAGGCTGAGTTGAAATGGACTCTCCTGTCGATGTGTCCTAATATGTTTTTGTGTCTATGGAGACCTTGGAATGAAGCGGTGGCCCTGGGGCCCTGAAGGGTTCTCCTAAACAGAGGCTTTGACACAGCTCCAACGTGCATGTTTCCCATGTGTAGATGAGATTTGTTCTGATAGGTGAGTCAGGAAACAGACATATGCTGGTATTGAAATCCAGGCCTCTGAGGAGAGATGCCTGGAAACCAAAGCAATGGATCCGATTAGTGCCTAGGGGCCTGTTCGTTCCTTTTTACCTCTGGGGACATCAGTCTACGGGTCTGAGTGCAGGTAGGTGCTCAGATGGGCTCAGATTGCCCCTGTTTGTCCTGGGAAGCCACAACTATTGGGATGGCCTCAGGGAATTTGGCGGTTATCCTATTAGTAGGGTCGTGGCCATTGGAATGGGCACATACAATTCCCTTGGAGAGGGCAAGTACAGTCCTCAGGTTTGGCTCCAGGGCCCTGAGCCTGTAGGGTGTGTAGGCCAGAGCTGTTTGGACAGTTGTCTGAAAACACAAACTCGGCTTATGTTTTGGGTCATAGGTATGGCAGGACTGATCTACAGACCATGAGGAGAACACTTCGGGATATGAAAAAAGGGCGAGTGTGAGGCTCTTGCTCAAGTTTTTGTCTCTGGATATCGTGTCACTCATGGTCGTGAAATTGCTGGGTGACTTCATGGGAAATGGACGAGTCTTACTCTCTGGGGGTTCGGTCCCGTCCAAAGAGTTTGCGGTCATTCTGGGGATGGAAGAAGTCCGTTTTTTTGTTGTTGTTGTCGATTTGTTTCATTTTGTTTTTCAACCTCAGATGTCCCACCAAATGAGGGATTCCAGAGTAGAGCCCTGGGGTGGGGCGACTGGACAACCAGAAATCTGGTTAAAAATTGGGGACTAGGGACATGTCAAGCCCAGTATGACATCTAATGGTCCAGCCACTGAGAGGACTTACTAGAGGACAGGACTCACGCTGAGGTCACAATGCGTGTTTATGCACTCGTCGCACTCAAGAATGGGCGGGGCCTCAGGGTGAATGCTGGTTTCTCCTACACTGAACGTTGGACAACATGCCAACCACAAGGTTTCTTGCCATGGGTCAGGAAGAGTTCTGATTTCTGCATCACAGTCACCCGTGGGCAGTGATTGGAGATAAGGTCTAGGTTCTGAAGCCTGAAAACTGAGGTAGGGAAGAGATGATGACCTAAGGCCATGGCGGGTCTGATGTGCTCAGCGTGCGGTCAGCTGTCTGGGTGTTGGTCAGCAGGTCCGGGTCAGGTTGTGTCAGACAGTGCATTGGTGCCCAGGTTAGACTATATAATTTGGGTACATTCGAGTGCCGTGTAGGTTTATCCTCATTTAAGCTGCCTGGGCAGCTCATTAGGCAATACATTTTTTCTAGAGGGCAGGCAGAGTGCTTCATTGTCGGTCCGGAATTGCCAAACTTGAGGGCTTCGGGGCCAGGAGAGTGAGGACGGAAGTCTGAGAACACAAGCTAGTCTTCGGATTCAGGGTGAGGGCACGGCAGGTCCCCCCTGCAGATCTGAACCAATATATCATGCTTCTGAAGTCAGGGCGAGGATCCGACGTTGGCTCAGGTTGGAGTTTCTGTGCATGACGGCCCCTTCATGAAGGGAGCGGAATCTCGAGGCCATGGAGGTTTTCCACGTTGGGAGATGTGGGATGCCCCCTTCAAGGATTCCTTCTGCGGGACAATTGAGACCTGTTGGACAGCTCCAGGACATCCCATATGGAATGACTCCAGAGCACTGTTCCAGGATGGATGCCTGGGAAGTCCGCCTCGCCTTCCAATTGTCTCCTAGCAACAAGACAGCTTAGATCTAATGGATCTGCGGGAGCAACCGGGGTGGCTGAGTTGAAATGCACTTTCCAGAGGATGGGTCCTAACGTGTGTTTGTGTCCATGAGGGCCTTGGAATGGGGAGGTGGCACCGGGACCCTGAAGTATTCTCCTAAGCTTTGGCATAGCTCCCATGCACAAGTTTCCTTGTGGAGACGAGATTTCTTCTGATGGGTGCCTCAGGAAATCCCCTCTGCTGGTATTGGAATCCAGGAGTCTGAGGAGACATTCCTGTAAACCAAAGCAATGGATCCGATAATGGCCTCGGGTCCTGTCTGGTTCAATCTTCTTGGTATGAGTGGAGGTAGATGAGTGGAGGTAGATGCTCAGCCGGTATCAACCGCCCTTTTTTGTCCCGGGCGACCTACACTATTGGGATAGCCTCAGGGAATTTGGAGGGTTCTCCTAATTTGTACGATTTTTGACAATGGAATGGGCAGAATTCCCATGGATTGGGTGGGGGCAGTCCTAATGTGTGGCTCCAGGGGCCCCAGCCTGGAGGGAGTGTGTCCCAGGACTTTGAGGACAGAAGACTGAAAACACAAACTCAGCTTAAGTTTGGGGACGTAGGTATGGCACGCCCGATCTACAAACCATGAGAAGAACTCTTCAGGATATGAAGAATGAGCGAGTCTGAGGCGCTTGCTCAGGCTTTTGTCTCTAGATTTTGTTTCAGCGATGGCCGTGGAATGTTGGGGAGGTCTCATGGGCCATGGACCAATCTTCCTCTCTGTGTTTTTGCCTGATCCCAATTGTTTTTCGTCAATCTGTGGGATGGGAGGACTCCTTTCAGGTTTGTTACCTCAGGTGTCCCACCAAAAGAGGAATTCCAAAGCAGAGCCCTGGGGAAGAGTGAAGGGACAACCCGAACTATGGTTAAAAATTGGGGCCTAGGGGCATGGCAAGCCCAATATGCTGTCTCTTCATATAGGCCCTGAGAGGCCTTACCTGAGGACTGGGCTCAGGCTGAGGGTCACAATGTGTGTTTGTGACCAATGTTGCCCGCAAGCATGGGCTCGGCCTCATGGGCCACGCTTGTTTCAACTACACTGAACGTTGGACAACATGCCAACTACAAGGTTTCTTGCCATGGGGAAAGAGTTCTGATTTCTGCATCATTTTCAACCCTGGGCAGTGGTTGGAGATAAGGTCTAGGTTCTGGAGCCTGAAAACCGCAGTTGGGAAGAGATGACGACCTAAGGCCATGGCGGTTCCGATGTGCTCAGTGTGCGGCCAGCTGTCTGGGTGGGACCAGGAGGTCCAGGCTCAGGCTGGGTCAGAAGGGGAAATAGTGCCCAGGTCAGCCTATATGTTTGGGGTACATCCGAATGGCGTGCAGGTTGATCCTCATTTGGGGTTTTGGGGTAGCCCTGAGGGCAATGTTTTACTTCTGTAGGGCAGGCAGAGTGCGGCATTGTAGTTCTGGATTGCCCAACTGGAGGGCTTGTGGGCCAGTAGTCTGAGGACGCAGTCTGAGAACCCAAGCTAGGCCTAGGTTTCTGGGTGAGGATATGGCAGGCACAATCTACAGACCTCAATCGAGATCTCGTGCATCTGAAGTCAGGGCAAGGATCAGACGATCGCTCAGGTTGGACTTTGTGCCCTGATGGCCCTTTCTTGAAGGGGGTTGGATCACGAGGACATGGGGGTTTTCCCACGAAGGGAGTTGTGAGAAGCTCCAAACTGCAAAGATTCTTCTGCAGGACAATTGAGACCTGTTGGTTGGCTCCAGGCCAACGATTCCGAGCAGCGTTCTAAGGATGGATGGCTGGGTAGCCCACCTCGCATTCCAATTGTCTCCAAGCAACAAGACAGGTTAGATCTGCTGGATGTGGGGGGCAACCGAGGAGGCTGAGTTGAAATGGACTCTCCTCTGGATGTGTCCTAATATGTTTTTGTGTCTATGGAGACCTTGGAATGAAGCGGTGGCCCTGGGCCCTGAAGGGTTCTCCTAAACAGAGGCTTTGACACAGCTCCAACGTGCATGTTTCCCATGTGTAGATGAGATTTGTTCTGATGGGTGAGTCAAGAAACAGCCATATGCTGGTATTGAAATCCAGGCCTCTGAGGAGAGATGCCTGGAAACCAAAGCAATGGATCCGATTAGTGCCTAGGGGCCTGTTCGTTCCTTTTTACCCTTGGGGACATCAGTCTACGGGTCTGAGTGCAGGTAGGTGCTCAGATGGGCTCAGATTGCCCCTGTTTGTCCTGGGAAGCCACAACTCTTGGGATGGCCTCAGCGACTTTGGAGGTTATCCTATTAGTAGGGTCTTGGCCATTGGAATGGGCACATACAATTCCCTTGGAGAGGGCAAGTACAGTCCTCAGGTTTGGCTCCAGGGCCCTGAGCCTGTAGGGTGTGTAGGCCAGAGCTGTTTGGACAGTTGTCTGAAAACACAAACTCGGCTTATGTTTTGGGTCATAGGTATGGCAGGACTGATCTACAGACCATGAGGAGAACACTTCGGGATATGAAAAAAGGGCGAGTGTGAGGCTCTTGCTCAAGTTTTTGTCTCTGGATATGGTGTCACTCATGGTCGTGAAATTGCCTGGTGACATCATGGGAAATGGACGAGTCTTACTCTCTGGGGGTTCGGTCCCGTCCAAAGAGTTTGGGGTCATTCTGGGGATGGAAGAAGTCCGTTTTTTTGTTGTTGTTGTCGATTTGTTTCATTTTATTTTTCAACCTCAGATGTCCCACCAAATGAGGGATTCCAGAGTAGAGCCCTGGGGTGGGGCGACTGGACAACCAGAAATCTGGTTAAAAATTGGGGACTAGGGACATGTCAAGCCCATTATGACATCTAATGGTCCAGCCACTGAGAGGACTTACTAGAGGACAGGACTCACGCTGAGGTCACAATGCGTGTTTATGCTCTCGTCGCACTCAAGAATGGGCGGGGCCTCAGGGTGAATGCTGGTTTCTCCTACACTGAACGTTGGACAACATGCCAACCACAAGGTTTCTTGCCATGGGTCAGGAAGAGTTCTGATTTCTGCATCACAGTCACCCGTGGGCAGTGATTGGAGATAAGGTCTAGGTACTGAAGCCTGAAAACTGAGGTAGGGAAGAGATGATGACCTAAGGCCATGGCGGGTCTGATGTGCTCAGGGTGCGGTCAGCTGTCTGGGTGTTGGTCAGCAGGTCCGGGCTCAGGTTGTGTCAGACAGTGCAATAGTGCCCAGGTTAGACTATATAATTTGGGTACATTCGAGTGCCGTGTAGGTTTATCCTCATTTAAGCTGCCTGGGCAGCTCATTAGGCAATACATTTTTTCTAGAGGGCAGGCAGAGTGCTTCATTGTCGGTCCGGAATTGCCAAACATGAGGGCTTCGGGGCCAGGAGAGTGAGGACGGAAGTCTGAGAACACAAGCTAGTCTTCGGATTCAGGGTGAGGGCACGGCAGGTACCCCCTGCAGATCTGAAACAATATCTCATGCATCTGAAGTCAGGGCGAGGATCCGACGTTGGCTCAGGTTGGAGTTTCTGTGCATGACGGCCCCTTCATGAAGGGAGCGGAATCTCGAGGCCATGGAGGTTTTCCACGTTGGGAGATGTGGGATGCCCCCTTCAAGGATTCCTTCTGCGGGACAATTGAGACTTGTTGGACAGCTCCAGGACATCCCATATGGAATGACTCCAGAGCAACGTTCCAGGATGGATGCCTGGGAAGTCCGCCTCGCCTTCCAATTGCCTCCTAGCAACAAGACAGTTTAGATCTAATGGATCTGCGGGAGCAACCGGGGTGGCTGAATTGAAATGCACTTTCCAGAGGATGGGTCCTAACGTGTGTTTGTGTCCATGAGGGCCTTGTAATGGGGAGGTGGCACCGGGACCCTGAAGAATTCTCCTAAGCTTTGGCATAGCTCCCATGCACAAGTTTCCTTGTGGAGACGAGATTTGTTCTGATGGGTGCCTCAGGAAATCCCCTCTGCTGGTATTGGAATCCAGGCTTTTGAGGAGACATGCCTTTAAACCAAAGCAATGGATCCGATAATGGCCTCGGGTCCTGTCTGGTTCAATCTTCTTGGTATGAGTGGAGGTAGATGAGAGGAGGTAGATGCTCAGCCGGTATCAACCGCCCTTTATGTCCCGGGTGACCTACACTATTGGGATGGCCTCAGGTACTTTGGAGGGTTCTCCTAATTTGTACGATTTTTGACAATGGAATGGGCAGAATTCCCATGGTTTGGGTGGGGGCAGTCCTAATGTGTGGCTCCAGGGGCCCCAGCCTGGAGGGAGTGTGGCCCAGGACTTTGAAAACAGAAGACTGAAAACACAAACTCAGCTTAAGTTTGGGGACGTAGGTATGGCACGCCCGATCTACAAACCATGAGAAGAACTCTTCAGGATATGAAGAATGAGCGAGTCTGAGGCGCTTGCTCAGGCTTTTGTCTCTAGATTTTGTTTCAGCGATGGCCGTGGAATGTTGGGGAGGTCTCATGGGTCATGGACGAATCTTCCTCTCTGTGGATTTGGCCCGATCCCAATTGTTTTTCGTCAATCTGTGGGATGGGAGGACTCCTTTCAGGTTTGTTACCTCAGGTGTCCCACCAAAAGAGGAATTCCAAAGCAGAGCCCTGGGGAAGAGTGAAGGGACAACCCGAACTATGGTTAAAAATTGGGGCCTAGGGGCATGGCAAGCCCAATATGCTGTCTCTTCATATAGGCCCTGAGAGGCCTTACCTGAGGACTGGGCTCAGGCTGAGGGTCACAATGTGTGTTTGTGACCAATGTGGCCTGCAAGCATGGGCTGGGCCTCATGGGCCACGCTTGTTTCAACTACACTGAACATTGGACAACATGCCAACCACAAGGTTTCTTGCCATGGGGAAAGAGTTCTGATTTCTGCATCATTTTCAACCCTGGGCAGTGGTTGGAGAAAAGGTCTAGGTTCTGTAGCCTGAAAACCGCAGTTGGGAAGAGATGACGACCTAAGGCCATGGCGGGTCCGATGTGCTCAGTGTGCGGCCAGCTGTCTGGGTGGGACCAGGAGGTCCAGGCTCAGGCTGGGTCAGAAGGGGAAATAGTGCCCAGGTCAGCCTATATGTTTGGGGTACAGCCGAATGGCGTGCAGGTTGATCCTCATTTGGGGTTTCGGGGTAGCCCTGAGGGCAATGTTTTACTTCTGTAGGGCAGGCAGAGTGCGGCATTGTAGTTCTGGATTGCCCAACTGGAGGGCTTGTGGGCCAGTAGTCTGAGGACGCAGTCTGAGAACCCAAGCTAGGCCTAGGTTTCTGGGTGAGGATATGGCAGGCACAATCTACAGACCTCAATCGAGATCTCGTGCATCTGAAGTCAGGGCAAGGATCAGACGATCGCTCAGGTTGGACTTTCTGCCCTGATGGCCCTTTCTTGAAGGGGGTTGGATCACGAGGACATGGGGGTTTTCCCACGATGGGAGTTTTGAGAAGCTCCAAACTGCAAAGATTCTTCTGCAGGACAATTGAGACCTGTTGGTTGGCTCCAGGCCAACGATTCCGAGCAGCGTTCTAAGGATGGATGGCTGGGTAGCCCACCTCGCATTCCAATTGTCTCCAAGCAACAAGACAGGTTAGATCTGCTGGATGTGGGGGGCAACCGAGGAGGATGAGTTGAAATGGACTCTCCTCTGGATGTGTCCTAATATGTTTTTGTGTCTATGGAGACCTTGGATTGAAGCGGTGGCCCTGGGCCCTGAAGGGTTCTCCTAAACAGAGGCTTTGACACAGCTCCAACGTGCATGTTTCCCATGTGTAGATGAGATTTGTTCTGATGGGTGAGTCAAGAAACAGCCATATGCTGGTATTGAAATCCAGGCCTCTGAGGAGAGATGCCTGGAAACCAAAGCAATGGATCCGATTAGTGCCTAGGGGCCTGTTCGTTCCTTTTTACCCTTGGGGACATCAGTCTACGGGTCTGAGTGCAGGTAGGTGCTCAGATGGGCTCAGATTGCCCCTGGTTGTCCTGGGAAGCCACAACTCTTGGGATGGCCTCAGCGACTTTGGCGGTTATCCTATTAGTAGGGTCTTGGCCATTGGAATGGGCACATACAATTCCCTTGGAGAGGGCAAGTACAGTCCTCAGGTTTGGCTCCAGGGCCCTGAGCCTGTAGGGTGTGTAGGCCAGAGCTGTTTGGACAGTTGTCTGAAAACACAAACTCGGCTTATGTTTTGGGTCATAGGTATGGCAGGACTGATCTACAGACCATGAGGAGAACACTTCGGGATATGAAAAAAGGGCGAGTGTGAGGCTCTTGCTCAAGTTTTTGTCTCTGGATATCGTGTCACTCATGGTCGTGAAATTGCCGGGTGACTTCTTGGGAAATGGACGAGTCTTACTCTTTGGGGGTTCGGTCCCGTCCAAAGAGTTTGCGGTCATTCTGGGGATGGAAGAAGTCCGTTTTTTTCTTGTTGTTGTCGATTTGTTTCATTTTGTTTTTCAACCTCAGATGTCCCACCAAATGAGGGATTCCAGAGTAGAGCCCTGGGGTGGGGCGACTGGACAACCAGAAATCTGGTTAAAAATTGGGGACTAGGGACATGTCAAGCCCATTATGACATCTAATGGTCCAGCCACTGAGAGGACTTACTAGAGGACAGGACTCACGCTGAGGTCACAATGCGTGTTTATGCTCTTGTCGCACTCAAGAATGGGCGGGGCCTCAGGGTGAATGCTGGTTTCTCCTACACTGAACGTTGGACAACATGCCAACCACAAGGTTTCTTGCCATGGGTCAGGAAGAGTTCTGATTTCTGCATCACAGTCACCCGTGGGCAGTGATTGGAGATATGGTCTAGGTTCTGAAGCCTGAAAACTGAGGTAGGGAAGAGATGATGACCTAAGGCCATGGCGGGTCTGATGTGCTCAGCGTGCGGTCAGCTGTCTGGGTGTTGGTCAGCAGGTCCGGGCTCAGGTTGTGTCAGACAGTGCATTAGTGCCCAGGTTAGACTATATAATTTGGGTACATTCGAGTGCCGTGTAGGTTTATCCTCATTTAAGCTGCCTGGGATAGCTCATTAGGCAATACATTTTTTCTAGAGGGCAGGCAGAGTGCTTCATTGTCGGTCCGGAATTGCCAAATTGAGGGCTTCGGGGCCAGGATAGTGAGGACGGAAGTCTGAGAACACAAGCTAGTCTTCGGATTCAGGGTGAGGGCACGGCAGGTACCCCCTGCAGATCTGAACCAATATCTCATGCATCTGAAGTCAGGGCGAGGATCCGACGTTGGCTCAGGTTGGAGTTTCTGTGCATGACGGCCCCTTAATGAAGGGAGCGGAATCTCGAGGCCATGGAGGTTTTCCACGTTGGGAGATGTGGGATGCCCCCTTCAAGGATTCCTTCTGCGGGACAATTGAGACCTGTTGGACAGCTCCAGGACATCCCATATGGAATGACTCCAGAGCACTGTTCCAGGATGGATGCCTGGGAAGTCCGCCTCGCCTTCCAATTGTCTCCTAGCAACAAGACAGTTTAGATCTAATGGATCTGCGGGAGCAACCGGGGTGGCTGAGTTGAAATGCACTTTCCAGAGGATGGGTCCTAACGTGTGTTTGTGTCCATGAGGGCCTTGGAATGGGGAGGTGGCACCGGGACCCTGAAGAATTCTCCTAAGCTTTGGCATAGCTCCCATGCACAAGGTTCCTTGTGGAGACGAGATTTGTTCTGATGGGTGCCTCAGGAAATCCCCTCTGCTGGTATTGGAATCCAGGCTTTTGAGGAGACATGCCTGTAAACCAAAGCAATGGATCCGATAATGGCCTCGGGTCCTGTCTGGTTCAATCTTCTTGGTATGAGTGGAGGTAGATGAGTGGAGGTAGATGCTCAGCCGGTATCAACCGCCCTTTTTTGTCCCGGGCGACCTACACTATTGGGATGGCCTCAGGGACTTTGGAGGGTTCTCCTAATTTGTACGATTTTTGACAATGGAATGGGCAGAATTCCCATGGATTGGGTGGGGGCAGTCCTAATGTGTGGCTCCAGGGGCCCCAGCCTGGAGGGAGTGTGGCCCAGGACTTTGAGGACAGAAGACTGAAAACACAAACTCAGCTTAAGTTTGGGGACGTAGGTATGGCACGCCCGATCTACAAACCATGAGAAGAACTCTTCAGGATATGAAGAATGAGCGAGTCTAGGCGCTTGCTCAGGCTTTTGTCTCTGGATTTTGTTTCAGCGATGGCCGTGGAATGTTGGGGAGGTCTCATGGGCCATGGACGAATCTTCCTCTCTGTGGATTTGGCCCGATCCCAATTGTTTTTCGTCAATCTGTGGGATGGGAGGACTCCTTTCAGGTTTGTTACCTCAGGTGTCCCACCAAAAGAGGAATTCCAAAGCAGAGCCCTGGGGAAGAGTGAAGGGACAACCCGAACTATGGTTAAAAATTGGGGCCTAGGGGCATGGCAAGCCCAATATGCTGTCTCTTCATATAGGCCCTGAGAGGCCTTACCTGAGGACTGGGCTCAGGCTGAGGGTCACAATGTGTGTTTGTGACCAATGTGGCCCGCAAGCATGGGCTGGGCCTCATGGGCCACGCTTGTTTCAACTACACTGAACGTTGGACAACATGCCAAGCACAAGGTTTCTTGCCATGGGGAAAGAGTTCTGATTTCTGCATCATTTTCAAACCTGGGCAGTGGTTGGAGAAAAGGTCTAGGTTCTGTAGCCTGAAAACCGCAGTTGGGAAGAGATGACGACCTAAGGCCATGGCGGGTCCGATGTGCTCAGTGTGCGGCCAGCTGTCTGGGTGGGACCAGGAGGTCCAGGCTCAGGCTGGGTCAGAAGGGGAAATAGTGCCCAGGTCAGCCTATATGTTTGGGGTACAGCCGAATGGCGTGCAGGTTGATCCTCATTTGGGGTTTCGGGGTAGCCCTGAGGGAAATGTTTTACTTCTGTAGGGCAGGCAGAGTGCAGCATTGTAGTTCTGGATTGCCCAACTGGAGGGCTTGTGGGCCAGTAGTCTGAGGACGCAGTCTGAGAACCCAAGCTAGGCCTAGGTTTCTGGGTGAGGATATGGCAGGCACAATCTACAGACCTCAATCGAGATCTCGTGCATCTGAAGTCAGGGCAAGGATCAGACGATCGCTCAGGTTGGACTTTCTGCCCTGATGGCCCTTTCTTGAAGGGGGTTGGATCACGAAAACATGGGGGTTTTCCCACGATGGGAGTTGTGAGAAGCTCCAAACTGCAAAGATTCTTCTGCAGGACAATTGAGACCTGTTGGTTGGCTCCAGGCCAACGATTCTGAGCAGGGTTCTAAGGATGGATGGCTGGGTAGCCCACCTCGCATTCCAATTGTCTCCAAGCAACAAGACAGCTTAGATCTGCTGGATGTGGGGGGCAACCGAGGAGGCTGAGTTGAAATGGACTCTCCTGTGGATGTGTCCTAATATGTTTTTGTGTCTATGGAGACCTTGGAATGAAGCGGTGGCCCTGGGGCCCTGAAGGGTTCTCCTAAACAGAGGCTTTGACACAGCTCCAACGTGCATGTTTCCCATGTGTAGATGAGATTTGTTCTGATGGGTGAGTCAAGAAACAGCCATATGCTGGTATTGAAATCCAGGCCTCTGAGGAGAGTTTCCTGGAAACCAAAGCAAAGGATCCGATTAGTGCCTAGGGGCCTGTTCGTTCCTTTTTACCTCCGGGGACATCAGTCTACGGGTCTGATGGTGCTCAGATGGGCTCAGATTGCCCCTGTTTGTCCTGGGAAGCCACAACTCTTGGGATGGCCTCAGCGACTTTGGAGTTTATCCTATTAGTAGGGTCGTGGCCATTGGAATGGGCACATACAATTCCCTTGGAGAGGGCAAGTACAGTCCTCAGGTTTGGCTCCAGGGCCCTGAGCCTGTAGGGTGTGTAGGCCAGAGCTGTTGGGACAGTTGTCTGAAAACAGAAACTCGGCTTATGTTTTGGGTCATAGGTATGGCAGGACTGATCTACAGACCATGAGGAGAACACTTCGGGATATGAAAAAAGGGCGAGTGTGAGGCTCTTGCTCAAGTTTTTGTCTCTGGAAATCGTGTCACTCATGGTCGTGAAATTGCCGCGTGACTTCTTGGGAAATGGACGAGTCTTACTCTCTGGGGGTTCGGTCCCGTCCAAAGAGTTTGCGGTCATTCTGGGGATGGAAGAAGTCCGTTTTTTTGTTGTTGTTGTTGTTGATTTGTTTCATTTTGTTTTTCAACCTCAGATGTCCCACCAAAAGAGGGATTCCAGAGTAGAGCCCTGGGGTGGGGCGACTGGACAACCAGAAATCTGGTTAAAAATTGGGGACTAGGGACATGTCAAGCCCATTATGACATCTAATGGTCCAGCCACTGAGAGGACTTACTAGAGGACAGGACTCACGCTGAGGTCACAATGCGTGTTTATGCTCTCGTCGCACTCAAGAATGGGCGGGGCCTCAGGGTGAATGCTGGTTTCTCCTACACTGAACGTTGGACAACATGCCAACCACAAGGTTTCTTGCCATGGGTCAGGAAGAGTGCTGATTTCTGCATCACAGTCACCCGTGGGCAGTGATTGGAGATAAGGTCTAGGTTCTGAAGCCTGAAAACTGAGGTAGGGAAGAGATGATGACCTAAGGCCATGGCGGGTCTGATGTGCTCAGGGTGCGGTCAGCTGTCTGGGTGTTGGTCAGCAGGTCCGGGCTCAGGTTGTGTCAGACAGTGCATTAGTGCCCAGGTTAGACTATATTATTTGGGTACATTCGCGTGCCGTGTAGGTTTATCCTCATTTAAGCTGCCTGGGCAGCTCATTAGGCAATACATTTTTTCTAGAGGGCAGGCAGAGTGCTTCATTGTCGGTCCAGAATTGCCAAACATGAGGGCTTCGGGGCCAGGAGAGTGAGGACGGAAGTCTGAGAACACAAGCTAGTCTTCGGATTCAGGGTGAGGGCACGGCAGGTACCCCCTGCAGATCTGAACCAATATCTCATGCATCTAAAGTCAGGGCGAGGATCCGACGTTGGCTCAGGTTGGAGTTTCTGTGCATGACGGCCCCTTCATGAAGGGAGCGGAATCTCGAGGCCATGGAGGTTTTCCACGTTGGGAGATGTGGGATGCCCCCTTCAAGGATTCCTTCTGCGGGACAATTGAGACCTGTTGGACAGCTCCAGGACATCCCATATGGAATGACTCCAGAGCACCGTTCCAGGATGGATGCCTGGGAAGTCCGCCTCGCCTTCCAATTGTCTCCTAGCAACAAGACAGTTTAGATCTAATGGATCTGCGGGAGCAACCGGGGTGGCTGAGTTGAAATGCACTTTCCAGAGGATGGGTCCTAACGTGTGTTTGTATCCATGAGGGCCTTGGAATGGGAGGTGGCACCGGGACACTGAAGTATTCTCCTAAGCTTTGGCATAGCTCCCATGCACAAGTTTCCTTGTGGAGACGAGATTTGTTCTGATGGGTGCCTCAGGAAATCCCCTCTGCTGGTATTGGAATCCAGGCTTTTGAGGAGACATGCCTGTAAACCAAAGCAATGGATCCGATAATGGCCTCGGGTCCTGTCTGGTTCAATCTTCTTGGTATGAGTGGAGGTAGATGAGTGGAGGTAGATGCTCAGCCAGTATCAACCGCCCTTTTTTGTCCCGGGCGACCTACACTATTGGGATGGCCTCAGGGACTTTGGAGGGTTCTCCTAATTTGTACGATTTTTAACAATGGAATGGGCAGAATTCTCATGGATTGGGTGGGGGAAGTCCTAATGTGTGGCTCCAGGGGCCCCAGCCTGGAGGGAGTGTGTCCCAGGACTTTGAGGACAGAAGACTGAAAACACAAACTCAGCTTAAGTTTGGGGACGTAGGTATGGCACGCCCGATATACAAACCATGAGAAGAACTCTTCAGGATATGAAGAATGAGCGAGTCTGAGGCGCTTGCTCAGGATTTTTTCTCTGGATTTTGTTTCAGCGATGGCCGTGGAATGTTGGGGAGGTCTCAAGGGCCATGGACGAATCTTCCTCTCTGTGGATTTGGCCCGATCCCAATTGTTTTTCGTCAATCTGTGGGATGGGAGGACTCCTTTCAGGTTTGTTACCTCAGGTGTCCCACCAAAAGAGGAATTCCAAAGCAGAGCCCTGGGGAAGAGTGAAGGGACAACCCGAACTACGGTTAAAAATTGGGGCCTAGGGGCATGGCAAGCCCAATATGCTGTCTCTTCATATAGGCCCTGAGAGGCCTTACCTGAGGACTGGGCTCAGGCTGAGGGTCAAAATGTGTGTTTGTGACCAATGTGGCCCGCAAGCATGGGCTGGGCCTCATGGGCCACGCTTGTTTCAACTACACTGAACGTTGGACAACATGCCAACCACAAGGTTTCTTGCCATGGGGAAAGAGTTCTGATTTCTGCATCATTTTCAACCCTGGGCAGTGGTTGGAGAAAAGGTCTAGGTTCTGTAGCCTGAAAACCGCAGTTGGGAAGAGATGACGACCTAAGGCCATGGCGGGTCCGATGTGCTCAGTGTGCGGCCAGCTGTCTGGGTGGGACCAGGAGGTCCAGGCTCAGGCTGGGTCAGAAGGGGAAATAGTGCCCAGGTCAGCCTATATGTTTGGGGTACAGCCGAATGGCGTGCAGGTTGATCCTCATTTGGGGTTTCGGGGTAGCCCTGAGGGCAATGTTTTACTTCTGTAGGGCAGGCAGAGTGCGGCATTGTAGTTCTGGATTGCCCAACTGGAGGGCTTGTGGGCCAGTAGTCTGAGGACGCAGTCTGAAAACCCAAGCTAGGCCTAGGTTTCTGGGTGAGGATATGGCAGGCACAATCTACAGACCTCAATAGAGATCTCGTGCATCTGAAGTCAGGGCAAGGATCAGACGATCGCTCAGGTTGGACTTTCTGCCCTGATGGCCCTTTCTTGAAGGGGATTGGATCACAAGGACATGGGGGTTTTCCCACGATGGGAGTTGTGAGAAGCTCCAAACTGCAAAGATTCTTCTGCAGGACAATTGAGACCTGTTGGTTGGCTCCAGGCCAACGATTCCGAGCAGGGTTCTAAGGATGGATGGCTGGGTAGCCCTCCTCGCATTCCAATGGTCTCCAAGCAACAAGACAGGTTAGATCTGCTGGATGTGGGGGGCAACCGAGGAGGTTGAGTTGAAATGGACTCTCCTGTTGATGTGTCCTAATATGTTTTTGTGTCTATGGAGACCTTGGAATGAAGCGGTGGCCCTGGGCCCTGAAGGGTTCTCCTAAACAGAGGCTTTGACACAGCTCCAACGTGCATGTTTCCCATGTGTAGATGAGATTTGTTCTGATGGGTGAGTCAAGAAACAGCCATATGCTGGTATTGAAATCAAGGCCTCTGAGGAGAGATGCCTGGAAACCAAAGCAATGGATCCGATTAGTGCCTAGGGGCCTGTTCGTTCCTTTTTACCTCTGGGGACATCAGTCTACGGGTCTGAGTGCAGGTAGGTGCTCAGATGGGCTCAGATTGCCCCTGTTTGTCCTGGGCAGCCACAACTCTTGGGATGGCCTCAGCGACTTGGGAGGTTATCCTATTAGTAGGGTCGTGGCCATTGGAATGGGCACATACAATTCCCTTGGAGAGGGCAAGTACAGTCCTCAGGTTTGGCTCCAGGGCCCTGAGCCTGTAGGGTGTGTAGGCCAGAGCTGTTTGGACAGTTGTCTGAAAACACAAACTCGGCTTATATTTTGGGTCATAGGTATGGCAGGACTGATCTACAGACCATGAGGAGAACACTTCGGGATATGAAAAAAGGGCGAGTGTGAGGCTCTTGCTCAAGTTTTTGTCTCTGGATATCGTGTCACTCATGGTCGTGAAATTGCCGGGTGACTTCATGGGAAATGGACGAGTCTTACTCTCTGGGGGTTCGGTCCCGTCCAAAGAGTTTGCGGTCATTCTGGGGATGGAAGAAGTCCGTTTTTTTGTTGTTGTTGTCGATTTGTTTCATTTTGTTTTTCAACCTCAGATGTCCCAGCAAATGAGGGATTCCAGAGTAGAGCCCTGGGGTGGGGCGACTGGACAACCAGAAATCTGGTTAAAAATTGGGGACTAGGGACATGTCAAGCCCATTATGACATCTAATGGTCCAGCCACTGAGAGGACTTACTAGAGTACAGGACTCACGCTGAGGTCACAATGCGTGTTTATGCTCTCGTCGCACTCAAGAATGGGCGGGGCCTCAGGGTGAATGCTGGTTTCTCCTACACTGAACGTGGGACAACATGCCAACCACAAGGTTTCTTGCCATGGGTCAGGAAGAGTTCTGATTTCTGCATCACAGTCACCCGTGGGCAGTGATTGGAGATAAGGTCTAGGTTCTGAAGCCTGAAAACTGAGGTAGGGAAGAGATGATTACTTAAGGCCATGGCGGGTCTGATGTGCTCAGGGTGCGGTCAGCTGTCTGGGTGTTGGTCAGCAGGTCCGGGCTCAGGTTGTGTCAGACAGTGCATTGGTGCCCAGGTTAGACTATATAATTTGGGTACATTCGAGTGCCGTGTAGGTTTATCCTCAATTAATCTGCCTGGGCAGCTCATTAGGCAATACATTTTTTCTAGAGGGCAGGCAGAGTGCTTCATTGTCGGTCCGGAATAGCCAAACTAAGGGCTTCGGGGCCAGGAGAGTGAGGACGGAAGTCTGAGAACACAAGCTAGTCTTCGGATTCAGGGTGAGGGCACGGCAGGTACCCCCTGCAGATCTGAACCAATATCTCATGCATCTGAAGTCAGGGCGAGGATCCGACGTTGGCTCAGGTTGGAGTTTCTGTGCATGACGGCCCCTTCATGAAGGGAGCGGAATCTCGAGGCCATGGAGGTTTTCCACGTTGGGAGATGTGGGATGCCCCCTTCAAGGATTCCTTCTGCGGGACAATTGAGACCTGTTGGACAGCTCCAGGACATCCCATATGGAATGACTCCAGAGCACTGTTCCAGGATGGATGCCTGGGCAGTTTGCCTCGCCTTCCAATTGTCTCCTAGCAACAAGACAGTTTAGATCTAATGGCTCTGCGGGAGCAACCGGGGTGGCTGAGTTGAAATGCACTTTCCAGAGGATGGGTCCTAACATGTGTTTGTGTCCATGAGGGCCTTGGAATGGGGAGGTGGCACCGGGACCCTGAAGAATTCTCCTAAGCTTTGGCATAGCTCCCATGCACAAGTTTCCTTGTGGAGACGAGATTTGTTCTGATGGGTGCCTCAGGAAATCCCCTCTGCTGGTATTGGAATCCAGGCTTTTGAGGAGACATGCCTGTAAACCAAAGCAATGGATCCGATAATGACCTCGGGTCCTGTCTGGTTCAATCTTCTTGGTATGAGTGGAGGTAGATGAATGGAGGTAGATGCTCAGCCGGTATCAACTGCCCTTTTTTGTCCCGGGCGACCTACACTATTGGGATGGCCTCAGGGACGTTGGAGGGTTCTCCTAATTTGTACGATTTTTGACAATGGAATGGGCAGAATTCTCATGGATTGGGTGGGGGCAGTCCTAATGTGTGGCTCCAGGGGCCCCAGCCTGGAGGGAGTGTGGCCCAGGATTTTGAGGACAGAAGACTGAAAACACAAACTCAGCTTAAGTTTGGGGACGTAGGTATGGCACGCCCGTCCTACAAACCATGAGAAGAACTCTTCAGGATATGAAGAATGAGCGAGTCTGAGGCGCTTGCTCAGGCTTTTGTCTATGGATTTTGTTTCAGTGATGGCCGTGGAATGTTGGGGAGGTCTCATGGGCCATGGAAGAATCTTCCTCTCTGTGGATTTGGCCCGATCCCAATAGTTTTTCGTCAATCTGTGGGATGGGAGGACTCCTTTCAGGTTTGTTACCTCAGGTGTCCCTCCAAAAGAGGAATTCCAAAGCAGAGCCCTGGGGAAGAGTGAAGGGACAACCCGAACTATGGTTAAAAATTGGGGCCTAGGGGCATGGCAAGCCCAATATGCTGTCTCTTCATATAGGCCCTGAGAGGCCTTACCTGAGGACTGGGCTCAGGCTGAGGGTCACAATGTGTGTTTGTGACCAATGTGGCCCGCAAGCATGGGCTGGGCCTCATGGGCCACGCTTGTTTCAACTACACTGAACATTGGACAACATGCCAACCACAAGGTTTCATGCCATGGGGAAAGAGTTCTGATTTCTGCATCATTTTCAACCCTGGGCAGTGGTTGGAGAAAAGGTCTAGGTTCTAGAGCCTGAAAACCGCAGTTGGGAAGAGATGACGACCTAAGGCCATGGCGGGTCCGATGTGCTCAGTGTGCGGCCAGCTGTCTGGGTGGGATCAGGAGGTCCAGGCTCAGGCTGGGACAGAAGGGGAAATAGTGCCCAGGTCAGCCTATATGTTTGAGGTACAGCCGAATGGCGTGCAGGTTGATCCTCATTTGGGGTTTCGGGGTAGCCCTGAGGGCAATGTTTTACTTCTGTAGGGCAGGCAGAGTGCAGCATTGTAGTTCTGGATTGCCCAACTGGAGTGCTTGTGGGCCAGTAGTCTGAGGACGGAGTCTGAGAACCCAAGCTAGTCCTAGGTTTCTGGGTGAGGATATGGCAGGCACAATCTACAGACCTCAATAGAGATCTCGTGCATCTGAAGTCAGGGCAAGGATCAGACAATCGCTCAGGTTGGACTTTCTGCCATGATGGCTTTTTCTTGAAGGGGGTTGGATCACGAGGACATGGGGGTTTTCCCACGATGGGAGTTGTGAGAAGCTCCAAACTGCAAAGATTCTTCTGCAGGACAATTGAGACCTGTTGTTTGGCTCCAGGCCAACGATTCCGAGCAGGGTTCTAAGGATGGATGGCTGTGTAGCCCACCTCGCATTCCAATTGTCTCCAAGCAACAAGACAGGTTAGATCTGCTGGATGTGGGGGGCAACGGAGGAGGCTGAGTTGAAATGGACTCTCCTGTGGATGTGTCCTAATATGTTTTTGTGTCTATGGAGACCATGGAATGAAGCGGTGGCCCTGGGGCCCTGAAGGATTCTCCTAAACAGAGGCTTTGACACAGCTCCAACGTGCATGTTTCCCATGTGTAGATGAGATTTGTTCTGATGGGTGAGTCAAGAAACAGCCATATGCTGGTATTGAAATCCAGGCCTCTGAGGAGAGATGCCTGGAAACCAAAGCAATGGATCCGATTAGTGCCTAGGGGCCTGTTTGTACCTTTTTACCTCTGGGGACATCAGTCTACGGGTCTGAGTGCAGGTAGGTGCTCAGATGGGCTCAGCTTGCCCCTGTTTGTCCTGGGAAGCCACAACTCTTGGGATGGCCTCAGCGACTTTGAAGGTTATCCTATTAGTAGTGTCGTGGCCATTGGAATGGGCACATACAATTCCCTTGGAGAGGGCAAGTACAGTCCTCAGGTTTGGCTCCAGGGCCCTGAGCCTGTAGGGTGTGTAGGCCAGAGCTGTTTGGACAGTTGTCTGAAAACACAAACTCGGCTTATGTTTTGGGTCATAGGTATGGCAGGACTGATCTACAGACCATGAGGAGAACACTTCGGGATATGAAAAAAGGGCGAGTGTGAGGCTCTTGCTCAAGTTTTTGTCTCTGGATATCGTGTCACTCATGGTCGTGAAATTGCCGGGTGACTTCATGGGAAATGGACGAGTCTTACTCTCTGGGGGTTCGGCCCCGTCCAAAGAGTTTGTGGTCATTCTGGGGATGGAAGAAGTCCGTTTTTTTGTTGTTGTTGTCGATTTGTTTCATTTTGTTTTTCAACCTCAGATGTCCCACCAAATGAGGGATTCCAGAGTAGAGCCCTGGGGTGGGGCGACTGGAAAACCAGAAATCTGGTTAAAAATTGGGGACTAGGGACATGTCAAGCCCATTATGACATCTAATGGTCCAGCCACTGAAAGGACTTACTAGAGGACAGGACTCACGCTGAGGTCACAATGCGTGTTTATGCACTCGTCGCACTCAAGAATGGTCGGGGCCTCAGGGTGAATGCTGGTTTCTCCTACACTGAACGTTGGACAACATGCCAACCACAAGGTTTCTTGCCATGGGTCAGGAAGAGTTCTGATTTCTGCATCACAGTCACCCGTGGGCAGTGATTGGAGATAAGGTCTAGGTTCTGAAGCCTGAAAACTGAGGTAGGGAACAGATGATGACCTATGGCCATGGCGGGTCTGATGTGCTCAGCGTGCGGTCAGCTGTCTGGGTGTTGGTCAGCAGGTCCGGGCTCAGGTTGTGTCAGACAGTGCATTAGTGCCCAGGTTAGACTATATAATTTGGGTATATTCGAGTGCCGTATAGGTTTATCCTCATTTAAGCTGCCTTGGCAGCTCATTAGGCAATACATTTTTTCTAGAGGGCAGGCAGAGTGCTTCATTGTCGGTCCGGAATTGCCAAACTTGAGGGCTTCGGGGCCAGGAGAGTGAGGACGGAAGTCTGAGAACACAAGCTAGTCTTCGGATTCCGGGTGAGGGCACGGCAGGTACCCCCTGCAGATCTGAACCAATATCTCATGCATCTGAAGTCAGGGCGAGGATCCGACGTTGGCTCAGGTTGGAGTTTCTGTGCATGACGGCCCCTTCATGAAGGGAGCGGAATCTCGAGGCCATGGAGGTTTTCCACGTTGGGAGATGTGGGATGCCCCCTTCAAGGATTCCTTCTGCGGGACAATTGAGACCTGTTGGACAGTTCCAGGACATCCCATATGGAATGACTGTAGAGCACTGTTCCAGGATGGATGCCTGGGAAGTCCGCCACGCCTTCCAATTGTCTCCTAGCAACAAGACAGTTTAGATCTAATGGATCTGCGGGAGCAACCTGGGTGGCTGAGTTGAAATGCACTTTCCAGAGGATGGGTCCTAACGTGTGTTTGTGTCCATGAGGGCCTTGGAATGGGGAGGTGGCACCGGGACCCTGAAGTATTCTCCTAAGCTTTGGCATAGCTGCCATGCACAAGTTTCCTTGTGGAGACGAGATTTGTTCTGATGGGTGCCTCAAGAAATCCCATCTGCTGGTATTGGAATCCAGGCTTTTGAGGAGACATGCCTGTAAACCAAAGCAATGGATCCGATAATGGCCTCGGGTCCTGTCTGGTTCAATCTTCTTGGTATGAGTGGAGGTAGATGAGTGGAGGTAGATGCTCAGCCGGTATCAACCGCCCTTTATGTCCCGGGTGACCTACACTATTGGGATGGCCTCAGGGACTTTGGAGGGTTCTCCTAATTTGTACGATTTTTGACAATGGAATGGGCAGAATTCCCATGGATTGGGTGGGGGCAGTCCTAATGTGTGGCTCCAGGGGCCCCAGCCTGGAGGGAGTGTGGCCCAGGACTTTGAGGACAGAAGACTGAAAACACAAACTCAGCTTAAGTTTGGGGACGTAGGTATGGCATGCCCGATCTACAAACCATGAGAAGAACTCTTCAGGATATGAAGAATAAGCGAGTCTGAGGCGCTTGCTCAGGCTTTTGTCTCTGGATTTTGTTTCAGTGATGGCCGTGGAATGTTGGGGAGGTCTCATGGGCCATGGACGAATTTTCCTCTTTGTGGATTTGGACCGATCCCAATTGTTTTTCGTCAATCTGTGGGATGGGAGGACTCCTTTCAGGTTTGTTACCTCAGGTGTCCCACCAAAAGAGGAATTCCAAAGCAGAGCCCTGGGGAAGAGTGAAGGGACTACCCGAACTATGTTTAAAAATTGGGGCCTAGGGGCATGGCAAGCCCAATATGCTGTCTCTTCATATAGGCCCTGAGAGGCCTTACCTGAGGACTGGGCTCAGGCTGAGGGTCACAATGTGTGTTTGTGACCAATGTGGCCCGCAAGCATGGGTTGGGCCTCATGGGCCACGCTTGTTTCAACTACACTGAACGTTGGACAACATGCCAACTACTAGGTTTCTTGCCATGGGGAAAGAGTTCTGATTTCTGCATCATTTTCAACCCTGGGCAGTGGTTGGAGATAAGGTCTAGGTTCTGGAGCCTGAAAACCGCAGTTGGGAAGAGATGACGACCTAAGGCCATGGCGGGTCCAATGTGCTCAGTGTGCGGCCAGCTGTCTGGGTGGGACCAGGAGGTCCAGGCTGAGGCTGGGTCAGAAGGGGAAATAGTGCCCAGGTCAGCCTATATGTTTGGGGTACAGCCGAATGGCGTGCAGGTTGATCCTCATTTGCGGTTTCGGGGTAGCCCTGAGGGCAATGTTTTACTTCTGTAGGGCAGGCAGAGTGCGGCATTGTAGTTCTGGATTGCCCAACTGGAGGGCTTGTGGGCCAGTAGTCTGAGGACGGAGTCTGAGAACCCAGGCTAGGCCTAGGTTTCTGGGTGAGGATATGGCAGGCACAATCTACAGACCTCAATAGAGATCTCGTGCATCTGAATTCAGGGCAAGGATCAGACGATCACTCAGGTTGGACTTTCTGCCCTGATGGCCCTTTCTTCAAGGGGGTTGGATCACGAAGACATGGGGGTTTTCCCACGATGGGAGTTGTGAGAAGCTCCAAACTTCAAAGATTCTTCTGCAGGACAATTGAGACCTGTTGGTTGGCTCCAGGCCAACGATTCCGAGCAGGGTTCCTAGGATGGATGGCTGGGTAGCCCACCTCGCATTCCAATGGTCTCCAAGCAACAAGACAGGTTAGATCTGCTGGATGTGGGGGGCAACCGAGGAGGCTGAGTTGAAATGGACTCTCCTGTGGATGTGTCCTAATATGTTTTTGTGTCTATGGAGACCTTGGAATAAAGCGGTGGCCCTGGGGCCCTGAAGGGTTCTCCTAAACAGAGGCTTTGACACAGCTCCAACGTGCATGTTTCCCATGTGTGGATGAGATTTGATCTGATGGGTGAGTCAAGAAACAACCATATGCTTGTATTGAATTCCAGGCCTCTGAGGAGAGATGCCTGGAAACCAAAGCAATGGATCCGATTAGTGCCTAGGGGCCTGTTCGTTCCTTTTTACCTCTGGGGACATCAGTCTACGGGTCTGAGTGCCGGTAGGTGCTCAGATGGGCTCAGATTGCCCCTGTTTGTTCTGGGAAGCCACAACTCTTGGGATGGCCTCAGCGACTTTGGCGGTTATCCTATTAGTAGGGTCGTGGCCATTGGAATGGGCACATACAATTCCCTTGGAGAGGGCAAGTACAGTCCTCAGGTTTGGCTCCAGGGCCTGAGCCTGTAGGGTGTGTAGGCCAGAGCTCTTTGGACAGTTCTCTGAAAACACAAACTCGGCTTATGTTTTGGGTCATAGGTATGGCAGGACTGATCTACAGACCATGAGGAGAACACTTCGGGATATGAAAAAAGGGCGAGTGTGAGGCTCTTGCTCAAGTTTTTGTCTCTGGATATCGTGTCACTCATGGTCGTGTAATTGCCGGGTGACTTCATGGGAAATGGACGAGTCTTACTCTCTGGGGGTTCGGTCCCGTCCAAAGAGTTTGCGGTCATTCTGGGGTTGGAAGAAGTCCGTTTTTTTGTTGTTGTTGTCGATTTGTTTCATTTTGTTTTTCAACCTCAGATGTCCCACCAAATGAGGGATTCCAGAGTAGAGCCCTGGGGTGGGGCGACTGGACAACCAGAAATCTGGTTAAAAATTGGGGACTAGGGACATGTCAAGCCCATTATGACATCTAATGGTCCAGCCACTGAAAGGACTTACTAGAGGACAGGACTCATGCTGAGGTCACAATGCGTGTTTATGCTCTCGTCGCACTCAAGAATGGGCGGGGCCTCAGGGTGAATGCTGTTTTCTCTGACACTGAACGTTGGACAACATGCCAACCACAAGGTTTCTTGCCATGGGTCAGGAAGAGTTCTGATTTCTGCATCACAGTCACCCGTGGGCAGTGATTGGAGATAAGTTCTAGGTTATGAAGCCTGAAAACTGAGGTAGGGAAGAGATGATGACCTAAGGCCATGGCGGGTCTGATGTGCTCAGGGTGCGGTCAGCTGTCTGGGTGTTGGTCAGCAGGTCCGGGCTCAGGTTGTGTCAGACAGTGCATTAGTGCCCAGGTTAGACTATATAATTTGGGTACATTCGAGTGCCGTGTAGGTTTATCCTCATTTAAGCTGCCTGGGCAGCTCATTAGGCAATACATTTTTTCTAGAGGGCAGGCAGAGTGCTTCATTGTCGGTCCGGAATTGCCAAACTTGAGGGCTTCGGGGCCAGGAGAGTGAGGACGGAAGTCTGAGAACACAAGCTAGTCTTCGGATTCAGGGTGAGGGCACGGCAGGTACCCCCTGCAGATCTGAACCAATATCTCATGCATCTGAAGTCAGGGCGAGGATCCGACGTTGGCTCAGGTTGGAGTTTCTGTGCATGACGGCCCCTTCATGAAGGGAGCGGAATCTCGAGGCCATGGAGGTTTTCCACGTTGGGAGATGTGGGATGCCCCCTTCAAGGATTCCTTCTGCAGGACAATTGAGACCTATTGGACAGCTCCAGGACATCCCATATGGAATGACTCCAGAGCACTGTTCCAGGATGTATGCCTGGGAAGTCCGCCTCGCCTTCCAATTGTCTCCTAGCAACAAGACAGTTTAGATCTAATGGATCTGCGGGAGCAACCGGGGTGGCTGAGTTGAAATGCACTTTCCAGAGGATGGGTCCTAACGTGTGTTTGTGTCCATGAGGGCCTTGGAATGGGGAGGTGGCACCGGGACCCTGAAGTATTCTCCTAAGCTTTGGCATAGCTCCCATGCAAAAGTTTCCTTGTGGAGACGAGATTTGTTCTGATGGGTGCCTCAAGAAATCCCCTCTGATGGTCTTGGAATCCAGTCTTTGAGGAGACATGCCTGTAAACCAAAGCAATGGATCCGATAATGGCCTCGGGTCCTGTCTGGTTCAATCTCTTGGTATGAGTGGAGGTAGATGAGTGGAGGTAGATGCTCAGCCGGTATCAACCGCCCTTTATGTCCCGGGTGACCTACACTATTGGGATGGCCTCAGGGACTTTGGAGGGTTCTCCTAATTTGTACGATTTTTGACACTGGAATGGGCAGAATTCCCATGGATTGGGTGGGGGCAGTCCTAAAGTGTGGCTCCAGGGGCCCCAGCTGGAGGGAGTGTGGCCCAGGACTTTGAGGACAGAAGACTGAAAACACACTCAGCTTAAGTTTGGGGACGTAGGTATGGCACGCCCGATCTACAAACCATGAGAAGAACTCTTCAGGATATGAAGAATGAGCGAGTCTGAGGCGCTTGCTCAGGCTTTTGTCTCTGGATTTTGTTTCAGCGATGGCCGTGGAATGTTGGGGAGGTCTCATGGGCCATGGACGAATCTTCCTCTCTGTGGATTTGGCACGATCCCAATTGTTTTTCGTCAATCTGTGGGATGGGAGGACTCCTTTCAGGTTTGTTACCTCAGGTGTCCCACCAAAAGAGGAATTCCAAAGCAGAGCCCTGGGGAAGAGTGAAGGGACAACCCGAACTATGGTTAAAAATTGGGGCCTAGGGGCATGGCAAGCCCAATATGCTGTCTCTTCATATAGGCCCTGAGAGGCCTTACCTGAGGACTCTGCTTAGGCTGAGGGTCACAATGTGTGTTTGTGACCAATGTGGCATGCAAGCATGGGCTGGGCCTCATGGGCCACGCTTGTTTCAACTACACTGAACGTTGGACAACATGCCAACCACTAGGTTTCTTGCCATGGGGAAAGAGTTCTGATTTCTGCATCATTTTCAACCCTGGGCAGTGGTTGGAGATAAGGTCTAGGTTCTGGAGCCTGAAAACCGCAGTTGGGAAGAGATGACGACCTAAGGCCATGGCGGGTCCGATGTTCTCAGTGTGCGGCCAGCTGTCTGGGTGGGACCAGGAGGTCCAGGCTCAGGCTGGGTCAGAAGGGGAAATAGTGCCCAGGTCAGCCTATATGTTTGGGGTACAGCCGAATGGCGTGCAGGTTGATCCTCATTTGCGGTTTCGGGGTAGCCCTGAGGGCAATGTTTTACTTCTGTAGGGCAGGCAGAGTGCGGCATTGTAGTTCTGGATTGCCCAACTGGAGGGCTTGTGGGCCAGTAGTCTGAGGACGGAGTCTGAGAACCCAGGCTAGGCCTAGGTTTCTGGGTGAGGATATGGCAGGCACAATCTACAGACCTCAATAGAGATCTCGTGCATCTGAAGTCAGGGCAAGGATCAGACGATCACTCAGGTTGGACTTTCTGCCCTGATGGCCCTTTCTTCAAGGGGGTTGGATCACGAGGACATGGGGGATTTCCCACGATGGGAGTTGTGAGAAGCTCCAAACTGCAAAGATTCTTCTGCAGGACAATTGAGACCTGTTGTTTGGCTCCAGGCCAACGATTCCGAGCAGGGTTCTAAGGATGGATGGCTGGGTAGCCCACCTCGCATTCCAATTGTCTCCAAGCAACAAGACAGGTTAGATCTGCTGGATGTGGGGGGCAACCGAGGAGGCTGAGTTGAAATGGACTCTCCTGTGGATGTGTTCTAATATGTTTTTGTGTCTATGGAGACCTTGGAATGAAGCGGTGGCCCTGGGGCCCTGAAGGGTTCTGCTAAACAGAGGCTTTGACACAGCTCCAACGTGCATGTTTCCCATGGGTAGATGAGATTTGTTCTGATGGGTGAGTCAAGAAACAACCATATGCTGGTATTGAAATCCAGGCCTCTGAGGAGAGATGCCTGGAAACCAAAGCAATGGATCCGATTAGTGCCTAGGGGCCTGTTCGTTCCTTTTTACCTCTGGGGACATCAGTCTACGGGTCTGAGTGCAGGTAGGTGCTCAGATGGGCTCAGATTGCCCCTGTTTGTTCTGGGAAGCCACAACTCTTGGGATGGCCTCAGCGACTTTGGCGGTTATCCTATTAGTAGGGTCGTGGCCATTGGAATGGGCACATACAATTCCCTTGGAGAGGGCAAGTACAGTCCTCAGGTTTGGCTCCAGGGCCCTGAGCCTGTAGGGTGTGTAGGCCAGAGCTGTTTGGACAGTTGTCTGAAAACACAAACTCGGCTTATGTTTTGGGTCATAGGTATGGCAGGACTGATCTACAGACCATGAGGAGAACACTTCGGGATATGAAAAAAGGGCGAGTGTGAGGCTCTTGCTCAAGTTTTTGTCTCTGGATATCGTGTCACTCATGGTCGTGAAATTGCCGGGTGACTTCATGGGAAATGGACGAGTCTTACTCTCTGGGGGTTCGGTCCCGTCCAAAGAGTTTGCGGTCATTCTGGGGTTGGAAGAAGTCCGTTTTTTTCTTGTTGTTGTCGATTTGTTTCATTTTGTTTTTCAACCTCAGATGTCCCACCAAATGAGGGATTCCAGAGTAGAGCCCTGGGGTGGGGCGACTGGACAACCAGAAATCTGGTTAAAAATTGGGGACTAGGGACATGTCAAGCCCATTATGACATCTAATGGTCCAGCCACTGAGAGGACTTACTAGAGGACAGGACTCACGCTGAGGTCACAATGCGTGTTTATGCTCTTGTCGCACTCAAGAATGGGCGGGGCCTCAGGGTGAATGCTGGTTTCTCTTACACTGAACGTTGGACAACATGCCAACCACAAGGTTTCTTGCCATGGGTCAGGAAGAGTTCTGATTTCTGCATCACAGTCACCCGTGGGCAGTGATTGGAGATAAGGTCTAGGTTCTGAAGCCTGAAAACTGAGGTAGGGAAGAGATGATGATCTAAGGCCATGGCGGGTCTGATGTGCTCAGGGTGCGGTCAGCTGTCTGGGTGTTGGTCAGCAGGTCCGGGCTCAGGTTGTGTCAGACAGTGCATTAGTGCCCAGGTTAGACTATATAATTTGGGTACATTCGAGTGCCGTGTAGGTTTATCCTCATTTAAGCTGCCCCGGCAGCTCATTAGGCAATACATTTTTTCTAGAGGGCAGGCAGAGTGCTTCATTGTCGGTCCGGAATTGCCAAACTTGAGGGCTTCGGGGCCAGGAGAGTGAGGACGGAAGTCTGAGAACACAAGCTATTCTTCGGATTCAGGGTGAGGGCACGGCAGGTAACCCCTGCAGATCTGAACCAATATCTCATGCATCTGAAGTCAGGGCGAGGATCCGACTTTGGCTCAGGTTGGAGTTTCTGTGCATGACGGCCCCTTCATGAAGGGAGCGGAATCTCGAGGCCATGGAGGTTTTCCACGTTGGGAGATGTGGGATGCCCCCTTCAAGGATTCCTTCTGCGGGACAATTGAGACCTGTTGGACAGCTCCAGGACATCCCATATGGAATGACTCCAGAGCACCGTTCCAGGATGGATGCCTGGGAAGTCCGCCTCGCCTTCCAATTGTCTCCTAGCAACAAGACAGTTTAGATCTAATGGATCTGCGGGAGCAACCGGGGTGGCTGAGTTGAAATGCACTTTCCAGAGGATGGGTCCTAACGTGTGTTTGTGTCCATGAGGGCCTTGGAATGTGGAGGTGGCACCGGGACCCTGAAGTATTCTCCTAAGCTTTGGCATAGCTCCCATGCACAAGTTTCCTTGTGGAGACGAGATTTGTTCTGATGGGTGCCTCAAGAAATCCCCTCTGCTGGTATTGGAATCCAGGCTTTTGAGGAGACATGCCTGTAAACCAAAGCAATGGATCCGATAATGGCCTCGGGTCCTGTCTGGTTCAATCTTCTTGGTATGAGTGGACGTAGATGAGTGGAGGTAGATGCTCAGCCGGTATCAACCGCCCTTTATGTCCCGGGTGAACTACACTATTGGGATGGCCTCAGGGACTTTGGAGGGTTCTCCTAATTTGTACGATTTTTGACAATGGAATGGGCAGAATTCCCATGGATTGGGTGGGGGCAGTCCTAATGTGTGGCTCCAGGGGCCCCAGCCTGGAGGGAGTGTGGCCCAGGACTTTGAGGACAGAAGACTGAAAACACAAACTCAGCTTAAGTTTGGGGACGTAGGTATGGCACGCCCGATCTACAAACCATGAGAAGAACTCTCAGGATATAAAGAATGAGCGAGTCTGAGGCGCTTGCTCAGGCTTTTGTCTCTGGATTTTTTTCAGCGATGGCCGTGGAATGTTGGGGAGGTCTCATGGGCCATGGACGAATCTTCCTCTCTGTTGATTTGGCCCGAACCCAATTGTTTTTCGTCATCTGTGGGATGAGAGGACTCCTTTCAGGTTTGTTACCTCAGGTGTCCCACCAAAAGAGGAAATCCAAAGCAGAGCCCTGGGGAAGAGTGAAGGGACAACCCGAACTATGGTTAAAAATTGGGGCCTAGGGGCATGGCAAGCCCAATATGCTGTCTCTTCATATAGGCCCTGAGAGGCCTTACCTGAGGACTGGGCTCAGGCTGAGGGTCACAATGTGTGTTTGTGACCAATGTGGCCCGCAAGCATGGGCTGGGCCTCATGGGCCACGCTTGTTTCAACTACACTGAACGTTGGACAACATGCCAACCACTAGGTTTCTTGCCATGGGGAAAGAGTTCTGATTTCTGCATCATTTTCAACCCTGGGCCGTGGTTGGAGATAAGGTCTAGGTTCTGGAGCCTGAAAACCGCAGTTGGGAAGAGATGACGACCTAAGGCCATGGCGGGTCCAATGTGCTCAGTGTGCGGCCAGCTGTCTGGGTGGGACCAGGAGGTCCAGGCTCAGGCTGGGTCAGAAGGGGAAATAGTGCCCAGGTCAGCCTATATGTTTGGGGTACAGCCGAATGGCGTGCAGGTTGATCCTCATTTGGGGTTTTGGCGTAGCCCTGAGGGCAATGTTTTACTTCTGTAGGGCAGGCAGAGTGCGGCATTGTAGTTCTGGATTGCCCAACTGGAGGGCTTGTGGGCCAGTAGTCTGAGGACGCAGTCTGAGAACCCAAGCTAGGCCTAGGTTTCTGGGTGAGGATATGGCAGGCACAATCTACAGACCTCAATCGAGATCTCGTGCATCTGAAGTCAGGGCAAGCATCAGACGATCACTCAGGTTGGACTTTCTGCCCTGATGGCCCTTTCTTGAAGGGGGTTGGATCACGAGGACATGGGGGTTTACCCACGATGGGAGTTGTGTGAAGCTCCAAACTGCAAAGATTCTTCTGCAGGACAATTGAGACCTGTTGGTTGGCTCTAGGCCAACGATTCCGAGCAGGGTTCTAAGGATGTATGGCTGGGTAGCCCACCTCGCATTCCAATGGTCTCCAAGCAACAAGACAGGTTAGATCTGCTGGATGTGGGGGGCAACCGAGGAGGCTGAGTTGAAATGGACTCTCCTGTGGATGTGTCCTAATATGTTTTTGTGTCTATGGAGACCTTGGAATGAAGCGGTGGCCCTGGGGCCCTGAAGGGTTCTCCTAAACAGAGGCTTTGACACAGCTCCAACGTGCATGTTTCCCATGTGTAGATGAGATTTGTTCTGATGGGTGAGTCAAGAAACAGCCATATGCTGGTATTGAAATCCAGGCCTCTGAGGAGAGATGCCTGGAAACCAAAGCAATGGATCCGATTAGTGCCTAGGGGCCTGTTCGTTCCTTTTTACCTCTGGGGACATCAGTCTACGGGTCTGAGTGCAGGTATGTGCTCAGATGGGCTCAGATTGCCTCTATTTGTCCTGGGAAGCCACAACTCTTGGGATGGCCTCAGGGACTTTGGAGGTTATCCTATTAGTAGGGTCGTGGCCATTGGAATGGGCACATATGATGAGGGAGCAGGAGGCTGGCTGAGGACAAAGCAAAAGCTGGCGCCTTGCACCCCCTCTTCACCTGCTCCCCTCCATATGTGTAGCATTCCTCAGGCACCCCTGACCACCATAAAATGATAAATAGTTAACTTGCAGGGATCGCAATCCTGCAGAACAGGAATCTCCCTTGCTCTACAAGATGTCCTAGAGACCTAAACAGGGAGGTTACCTTATCAATAGCACAAATTTCCAGAGGCAAATAACTCTTGGTTCCTGAAGCCCTAATGTCCCCCTCCCACCATAAACTGGAGGAGACTGGGGTAGAAAGGAATGTAAATGATAGCCAGATCATAATGCCCCACCAAGAATCCCCCATTATCTTGATGTTAGTGCTTGACCTAGGGACGACATTAATCAAGCCATAATGTCACAGACTCCCCCCCGGCACCTTGTAGGCCCTCCCTAGCATGTGAGAACTCTGTCGAAATCCCCCATTCCTTCACCACCTCCCCCCAACCGTGGGGTATATAACATGCCCACCTTCACAACCCGGGGCAGCAGCTCTTCCTGCCCACGGGTTCTGTCCCCGTGCTTTAATAAACCACCATTTTGCACCAATGACGTCTTAAGAATTCTTTCTTTAGTCGTCGGCTCCGAACCTCCTCACCACACCGAACCTGACTTAAGGTTCTGGGACTTCATCATTTTTGGCGAGCCAGCCAGGAGATTTGTGAGTCTTTACATTTGGACTCTGAGCTTCGGTGCAAATTGGTGAGTACTTTCTCTCCTTTTCCTGTACTCTCATTCCAGGGCTTTTCAAGGAGTATGGTCTTATTGGAACACTTGCATGTCAATTGCTCAGGCTGTAATCCTCTAGCCCGTGGCTACTCCACGGGGAGGAGAGCGCCTGCCTTTTGGCTGTAAGCTAGTACCCTGGCCGGAATGGCAATAAGACCCAGAAACTTGATGGCCTCACTCTATTCCTGTTCTTATAGAAAGTTGTCTCCCTTGGGCACGGGACAGCCAATTAAGTCACTAGGACGGCTGCCAATCTTAAGACTCCCGTGTGAGGTTTCCTCCTGAATGATCTAATGTGATCCCCTCCACATGCCCGGTCTAGCCACTTCTGGCCGCGAGACCTCCACTGGGAGCCGGCCGAAACCAGTACCCGATTGAATTGAAACGCAACCGGGGACCGTTTCCTAGGGAAGTTGGCTGTAAGGACCACATGTGTTGGAATGTCGCATAGACCATGATGGATTTCAATCTTTACTGTTTCTCGTCAGTGTCCTCTGCAAACCGCCTAAAGCTATGAAATTGGGTAATTTCCCCTTGCCAAACTTTTCTAGTACTTCCATGGGTTAATATGGCAAAACGGTATGCAGTCTTCAGGATAGACAGTGGCTTGGCATGGCACAGTTTCCTAGTCCATTCACCAGGCACCCATTGGCAGCCTAGGATGCGATGGGGAAGCGGAGGGACGCCGGCACCCCTTCCAGGGCCTTTAACGGCAGGAATGCCTTCCCAGGGAAGGCAAAACGGTGATCAATAGCGATTTTTGTTGAGGGACGCCTCCGGTCGCTTTTGACACAGGAACCTCTGACATATCCTGCGTGGGACGCTACCCAGGAGTCAGGGGGGATTTGGTAATGGACCTTCTTTACTTTTCTGGAAGCATGGCCTCAGTAGGCTTCTTCAGTTCCCAAGGACTCTACCTTGGGGTGCCTTTTAACCCACTGGAAATAATTTGGATTGCAAAACTTAGGAAAGGACTGAGCTCCTGTAACACTGCATGGCCTCAGTGGGATCTATCAGTTAGATCTCTGCAGGAAACAGGGCAAATGGACCTAGGGTGCCTGCACCGCTCATACCTAGGCCTTCATTGCTCTACACCAGGACCCCTAAGGGGCTTTTGTGAAATGTGTTTGCCCAAATGAGTCAGCTAGTAAACTTTCTCCTGACATATTGGATGGAAATTACGTAAATAAGCCTTCTTCTAGTAAACCCAGGTTGCTGGGCCATCCCTAGCAAAGGGGACTCTGGCTTTATTTCTTTCTGTTTCTCCTAATAGATGTGGGGGCTTCTCCCTCACTCACATCCCGCGTTAATGGATATAACTGGAGCCAACTGGGGTTGGTCTAACTCGAGACAGAGACCATAAGGAATATTCCCAAGCAGCTGCCGAAACTCTCTTTGTTTCGGGGAAGTTTCCCTGTGTTCTCTGGCCTGACTTGGACTGCCTAACCCCTCCCCCCTTGCTGGTGGGAAAGCATGGCGTCTGCTCCTCTGTTGGGGCTTATGAGCTCCGAAACCGGGAATCTTTTCTCTGCCTCCTGGCAGCACTTTGTTTCTTCTGTTTCCCCCTTACGTGTTTCTGTACCAACGTGTGTGCAGCCTGCATGACTAGCTTCTAGATTATGCACCACGGCTCCTTCTCTCTTCACTGTCAAGGAGCGAGAAGAGCCCCCCTGGACCTAACACCCCCACTCCAGATCTTCCCACGCATGTCTCAGGTAAACATTCAAAGTGGAGTGGGTCCAGGTGGAACATAAATCACTATTGGAACTAAGTTAAGTTTGTTGGTTTAATTAAGACCTGTCTTTTAAGTTTACAGCAGTAAATGTGAAGCTTTTATTCTATCAAAGTTTACTGAAGGTCAAATAAGCTTGTGTTATTTATTAAAATTTGTTAGCAAAGAAATGACTAAACTGATGGTTAATTGTCTGTCTCAAATTTCTAATGGGTAATTGCTGAAGTAGCTTTCAAAGTCTTTGGTAACCTGAAAGTTTTAAAGTTTTGCTTGGATGACAAATGGAATTAAATTGTGGACATCTAGGTCTTAACCAAATAGGATAAAATGCTAAGTCGTTAATTTCTGGATGTAGGTTTGTGCTTTTGACTTCTTACTGCAAAGAAACTAAGAGTATTTAAATCTGCTGGTAAACTTGTTTGCCACTTAACTGATTCATAAATTGCCACCTGAAGAATTCTGTTGTAACAGTTCACAATTGGTTAATAACTAAAGGTGTTTCTAAGAATACAAAGTTCTGCTTAGTGTAACTAAGACTGATGGAAATAAAGGGAAACTCTGGATGTAGGAAAGTAGGAGATATGTAAGAAAGATTTAAGGAATGGGAATACATTTTGTTGAAGGTAAAGGAAGGTAATTTTGTCCTAAATGAGATGGTTGTTTGGAAGGAAATGGCTTGGGACAAAACCTGAATGCAAAGGAAAGTTGTAGAAGGTTTGTGAAGGGAAATCTTCAGAAAAGGAATTTTAGCTATGGTCAAGAATGGATTAAGATTGAAATGAATGGGTTTTAAAGGTACATTGGTACAAGACAGAAATTGTCTCTGTTCAAAAGGACAATGTTTTCTTAGATCAATTGATCTGCTGTTAAGAAAATGTAAATGGTTTTCTCTTTGCCTGCCCAGAAAAACGAGTTTCTATGTTCAGTTTTATCAGGTGTTTAACATCCCTAATTATATTTAGGCATGTGCTTTAAAACTTTCTAAGATTTTAGCAAATGTTGACAGGATTTAAATCGTAAATCTCTTTAACTCAGGCTTTTCCTTGGTATGTGAAGTTGCTCATGAAGTACTACTGAACCAATGATAAACCTTGGGTTACATTTGGGAAAATGCTATAACTATTCTAGAGATTCTACGCACTTCCTAAAGTTTTAACGTTTTGAGAGATCATCGCTTGATACTGTAATTATGGAAATGCTATGTATCACAGAAATAACCTGATTTCCTTGCAGCTAAATTGTAAACTCCCGTGTCTCTTTAGCTCTAACCATATTCATTCTGAGTTTTTGTCATTTATAATTGTTTTAATTCTCTGGTAAAATGAGTTTTATCTTCAAGGAGATTCCTATGAAGGACTTTCAGGACAAATACAGATATTTGATATGCTTGAAAATCCTAAAACTGAAATGGGTAAGAATTTCCAGAACTGACTAAAGCCGCACTCACCAGAATTAGTAACATGGGACTAAATGAACTAAAAGATTATAGTGTTGTGTCTCTTAATGTTTTGTCTTACTTTAAACATTGCTCGTTCTCTCTACTGTTTGCTCTTACAGACTAGGGATACTCCCTCCTAGTTATCTGTAACTTATAGAGATGTAAAAGTGCTCATTTGTAAAAGTGCTCAAAGCATTCAAATTTTCTCTCTATCTGAACCCTCTGAAACCAAAAGGTCTCAGTAAGTATTCATTCTTCCATGGCAATCAGTCATTTGCATAAGTTCAATAAGAATCTGTTCTCCTTGTAACAGGAAAGAATTGGAAACACGGGTTATTTTACCAAGGCTTTGACTGGGATGTCATATTTGAAAAGACTCAGATATGACCAGACAGCTTTAAGGAACTAAGGTTGACTTTATGAAACCTGGAGCCATAAAGCCCCTTGGGACTGTTGGCCTGATACCTTGCTTACAGAGTTCCCAGCAGCCCCACCAGGTGAGTAAAGAATGTCACTCCTTGGTAGGTGCAGTCTCGGGAAGAGGAATTCGCCCAAAGGCATTGCAGGCATGCCTGATGGCAAGTACAGGGCTTGGCTTCTGGCCCGGAGAGGCTACTAAAAGTTCAACCTAGAGATTCCTTATACAAAGTTCCAGCAAAGCAGATTCTAAAAGATCTATTGATCACAGTCACTGTTCTTGCTGAGCTTATGTAAATAATTAGGCCAAGTTTGTTAAAACTGGACTTGTTTCACAAGTGAATTAGTCCTGATTTGGCTATCTCTGGAAATGAGGGTTATTTTAGAGAGAAAAATTGTTTTAGTAACACACCTTTATGAATGTTAAATTCTAGATTTGATTGTCTTTAAATGTTTACCTAAGCTATACAATTTGAGGTAAACTTCAGAGAAGTTGCACAATAGCTTCTTTAGTCGATCTTATTATTTTGTGGGGATATTAGCAGACCCCACTGCACATGATTAAACAACTGGAAAATGGGATTGATTCCCTGCAATTGTATAACTTAACTAACACCTTATGTGTGGCTGGGATAATGAAATTGCCTAAAAGCCAACCTATCACACTCCATAGGATTAACTATGGACTTGCGGAGATAATGGGTGATCCCACTTTCTTTATGAGTGGATTGAATGATGCATGGGGAACTCCCCTTACCTCTTGACAAGTTTTCTCACTTGCCAGTGATCCTCTGTAATCAGGATATTATTAAGGCTGGACCACTCAAAGGTCTTCTTATTGGTTTCACCCCTTTGTCATATTTATCCTAGAGGCCACCTCTGTTGAGGTGCAATTGCAAATAGATGCTTTAGCTAAGCATAGAACAGCCCTCCATAAAAAAGCCTCAAAGCTTACTATGGGACAGTCCTTGACTATAATGATGTCACATCAGGTCCAGATTTGTCTTAGAAGCCAAAGGCCACCAATGGATGATGGAGGCCAACTTATTAAATACTGGGCTACATTAACAGATATGCCAGAAATAAAACTTGTCAAACTTTAAACCTAGTTACCTGTATGCCTGAACCTGACCACTGTACTTCTTTCTCTATAGAGCAAAAAGGTTATTGATCTTGCTTACTCTATCTGGCCAGATTTAAGATGCCCCTGTTAAAAATATAAATGACAGTTGGTTTTCTGATGACAGTAGTTTTCATAGGAAAAAATAAGAAAAGCTAGGTGTGCCATAGTGCTCACTAGCACTTTGCAATTGCCAAAGTCTAAGAATAAACATTAACACTGACTCCAAATATGCTTTCCTGGTACTACATGCCCATGGAGCTATTTGGAAGGAAAGGGGATTGCTATCAAGCCATAACTCCCCAATCAAATATGAGCCTAAGTTATAAAACCCTCCTTATCGCTATACTGAAGATGGCATATATCAGATCCGGGATACATATTTGTGGTTCACACTCACGATTGGACAGCTCAGTTAAAAGGCAGTTTTATGCTGGGAACAAAAGAATCATACGTAGGATACTTGGACAAATAACACACAGTATCGAGGATGGCTATCATTAGAAATGTGTTCCCAAATAATAGTACTCCAGGCTACTGAATGTTTTGCTACTGATTGGGTAAGGTGACCTGGCATCAGATGGCCAGCTCCAAATGGAACCCACTGGATATGTGGAACTAACCTGTGGCCCTGGCTTCCTCCAGGGTAGATAGGTCGCTGTACTTTAGGATTTGCCTGGATTCATGGGCGCATTACTAAAACCATTACAACTCCAGCTAATCTCCCCAACTTGAAACAAAGATGGACACAATCTGTTTTTAAATGGTATGATCACTTAGCATCCATTTTTGTTCCATCTGCGGGACTAGAGGATGTCATGTGGCATGTAGAAGCCCTTAATAAATATACTACAAAGGCACTCAATGATTCACTAAATAGCATCTCCCAGCTTAATACCGAAGTGTCACAGATATGCAAGGCAGTCCTACAAAATAGGATGGCCTTGGTTGTCCTGACAGCAGCCCAGGGTGGCACATGTGCAATTATCAAGACAGAATGTTGTGTATACATTCCAGACTATCACAAAAATGTCACAGGACTAATAAAAGGATATTAATACACAGATTAAGGCCCTACAAGATCCCTCTCTCTCTCTCAGTAAATGGTTAAGTTCCTAATTTGAAGGAGGACTATGGCCAAATCTCCTTTTTGGGCTTCTTATTCTTATCACCTTATTAATCTTAATATGTTGCTTTGTTCCATGTTTCTCTACTTGGTGCCGAGACTCCATTGCTACAATGACTACACCACAGCAGACGATCCTTGTCGCGCGCGAGGACGCCTCTTCACTGTCAGCGCTGGATTCAGCTGCCTCCACCTTTTGTAACTCCCTTATACGTTCCTACCCTGACCAATATTGACCCGAGCAGGTAGGGACAGCTCTACGCCCCCATTCAGCACGAAGAAGTTACAGAAGATGAGACCTTCCACCTTCAACCACCTTAAAGATTTAAGGGTCAAAATTGTTCAGGGGGGAATGATGAGGGAGCAGGAGGCTGGCTGAGGACAAAGCAAAAGCTGGCGCCTTGCACCCCCTCTTCACCTGCTCCCCTCCATATGTGTAGCATTCCTCAGGCACCCCTGACCACCATAAAATGATAAATAGTTAACTTGCAGGGATCGCAATCCTGCAGAACAGGAATCTCCCTTGCTCTACAAGATGTCCTAGAGACCTAAACAGGGAGGTTACCTTATCAATAGCACAAATTTCCAGAGGCAAATAACTCTTGGTTCCTGAAGCCCTAATGTCCCCCTCCCACCATAAACTGGAGGAGACTGGGGTAGAAAGGAATGTAAATGATAGCCAGATCATAATGCCCCACCAAGAATCCCCCATTATCTTGATGTTAGTGCTTGACCTAGGGACGACATTAATTAAGCCATAATGTCACAGACTCCCCCCCGGCACCTTGTAGGCCCTCCCTAGCATGTGAGAACTCTGTCGAAATCCCCCATTCCTTCACCACATCCCCCCAACCGTGGGGTATATAACATGCCCACCTTCACAACCCGGGGCAGCAGCTCTTCCTGCCCACGGGTTCTGTCCCCGTGCTTTAATAAACCACCATTTTGCACCAATGACGTCTTAAGAATTCTTTCTTTAGTCGTCGGCTCCGAACCTCCTCACCACACCGAACCTGACTTAAGGTTCTGGGACTTCATCACATACAATTCCCTTGGAGAGGGCAAGTAGAGTCCTCAGGTTTGGCTCCAGGGCCCTGAGCCTGTAGGGTGTGTAGGCCAGAGCTGTTTGGACAGTTGTCTGAAAACACAAACTCGGCTTATGTTTTGGGTCATAGGTATGGCAGGACTGATCTACAGACCATGAGGAGAACACTTCGGGATATGAAAAACGGGCGAGTGTGAGGCTCTTGCTCAAGTTTTTGTCTCTGGATATCGTGTCACTCATGGTCGTGAAATTGCCGGTGACTTCATGGGAAATGGACGAGTCTTACTCTCTGGGGGTTCGGTCCCGTCCAAAGAGTTTGCGGTCATTCTGGGGATGGAAGAAGTCCGTTTTTTTGTTGTTGTTGTCGATTTGTTTCATTTTGTTTTTCAACCTCAGATGTCCCACCAAATGAGGGATTCCAGAGTAGAGCCCTGGGGTGGGTCGACTGGACAACCAGAAATCTGGTTAAAAATTGGGGACTAGGGACATGTCAAGCCCATTATGACATCTAATGGTCCAGCCACTGAGAGGACTTACTAGAGGACAGGACTCACGCTGAGGTCACAATGCGTGTTTATGCTATCGTCGCACTCAAGAATGGGCGGGGCCTCAGGGTGAATGCTGGTTTCTCCTACACTGAACGTTGGACAACATGCCAACCACAAGGTTTCTTGCCATGGGTCAGGAAGAGTTCTGATTTCTGCATCACAGTCACCCGTGGGCAGTGATTGGAGATAAGGTCTAGGTTCTGAAGCCTGAAAACTGAGGTAGGGAAGAGATGATGATCTAAGGCCATGGCGGGTCTGATGTGCTCAGGGTGCGGTCAGCTGTCTGGGTGTTGGTCAGCAGGTCCGGGCTCAGGTTGTGTCAGACAGTGCATTAGTGCCCAGGTTAGACTATATAATTTGGGTACATTCGAGTGCCGTGTAGGTTTATCCTCATTTATGCTGCCTGGGCAGCTCATTAGGCAATACATTTTTTCTAGAGGGCAGGCAGAGTGCTTCATTGTCGGTCCGGAATTGCCAAACTTGAGGGCTTCGGGGCCAGGAGAGTGAGGACGGAAGTCTGAGAACACAAGCTAGTCTTCGGATTCAGGGTGAGGGCACGGCAGGTAACCCCTGCAGATCTGAACCAATATCTCATGCATCTGAAGTCAGGGCGAGGATCCGACGTTGGCTCAGGTTGGAGTTTCTGTGCATGACGGCCCCTTCATGAAGGGAGCGGAATCTCGAGGCCATGGAGGTTTTCCACGTTGGGAGATGTGGGATGCCCCCTTCAAGGATTCCTTCTGCGGGACAATTGAGACCTGCTGGACAGCTCCAGGACATCCCATATGGAATGACTCCAGAGCACTGTTCCAGGATGGATGCCTGGGAAGTCCGCCTCGCCTTCCAATTGTCTCCTAGCAACAAGACAGTTTAGATCTAATGGATCTGCGGGAGCAACCGGGGTGGCTGAGTTGAAATGCACTTTCCAGAGGATGGGTCCTAACGTGTGTTTGTGTCCATGAGGGCCTTGGAATGGGGAGGTGGCACCGGGACCCTGAAGTATTCTCCTAAGCTTTGGCATAGCTCCCATGCACAAGTTTCCTTGTGGAGACGAGATTTGTTCTGATGGGTGCCTCAAGAAATCCCCTCTGCTGGTATTGGAATCCAGGCTTTGAGGAGACATGCCTGTAAACCAAAGCAATGGATCGATAATGGCCTCGGGTCCTGTCTGGTTCAATCTTCTTGGTATGAGTGGAGGTAGATGAGTGGAGGTAGATGCTCAGCCGGTATCAACCGCCCTTTTTTGTTTCGGGCGACCAACACTATTGGGATGTCCTCAGAGACTTTGGAGTGTTCTCCTAATTTGTACGATTTTTGACAATGGAATGGGCAGAATTGCCATGGAATTGGTGGGGGCAGTCCTAATGTGTGGCTCCAGGGGCCCCAGCCTGGAGGGAGTTTGGCCCAGTACTTTGAGGACAGAAGACTGAAAACACAAACTCTGCTTTAGTTTGGGGACGTAGGTATGGCACGCCCGATCTACAAACCATGAGAAGAACTCTTCAGGATATGAAGAATGAGCGAGTCTGAGTCGCTTGCTCAGGCTTTTGTCTCTGGATTTTATTTCAGCGATGGCCGTGGAATGTTGGGGAGGTCTCATGGGCCATGGACGAATCGTCCTCTCTGTGGATTTGGCCCGATTCCAATTGTTTTTTGTCAATCTGTGTGATGTGAGGACTCCTTTCAGGTTTGTTACCTCAGGTGTCCCACCAAAAGAGGAATTCCAAACAGAGCCCTGGGGAAGAGTGAAGGGACAACCCGAACTATGGTTAAAAATTGGGGCCTAGGGGCATGGCAAGCCCAATATGCTGTCTCTTTATATAGGCCCTGAGAGGCCTTACCTGAGGACTGGGCTCAGGCTCAGGGTCACAATGTGTGTTTGTAACCAATGTGGCCCGCAAGCATGGGCTGGGCCTCATAGGCCACGCTTGTTTCAACTACACTAAACTTTGGAAAACATGCCAAGCACAAGGTTTCTTGCCATAGGGAAAGAGTTCTGATTTCTGCATCATTTTCAACCCTGGGCAGTGGTTGGAGATAAGGTCTAGGTTCTGGAGACTAAAAAACCGCAGTTGGGAAGAGATGACGACCTAAGGCCACGGCGGGTCCGATGTGCTCAGTGTGCGGCCAGCTGTCTGGGTGGGACCAGGAGGTCCAGGCTCAGGCTGGGTCAGAAGGGGAAATAGTGCCCAGCTCAGCCTATATGTTTGGGGTACAGCCGAATGGCGTGCAGGTTGATCCTCATTTGGGGTTTCGGGGTAGCCCTGAAGGCAATGTTTTACTTCTGTAGGGCAGGCAGAGTGCGGCATTGTAGTTCTGGATTGCCCAACTGGAAGGCTTGTGGGCCATTAGTCTGAGGACAGAGTCTGAGAACCCAAGCCAAGCCTAGGTTTCTGGGTGAGGATATGGCAGGCACAATCTACAGACCTCAATAGAGATCTCGTGCATCTGATGTCCGGGTAAGGATCAGACGTTCGCTCAGGTTGGATTTTCTGCCCTGATGGTCCTTTCTTGAAGGGGGTTGGATCACGAGGACATGGGGGTTTTCCCACGATGGGAGTTGTGAGAAGCTCCAAACTGCAAAGATTCTTCTGCAGGACAATTGAGACCTGTTGGTTGGCTCCAGGCCAACGATTCCGAGCAGGGTTCTAAGGATGGATGGCTGGGTAGCCCACCTCGCATTCCAATGGTCTCCAAGCAACAAGACAGGTTAGATCTGCTGGATGTGGGGGGCAACCGAGGAGGCTGAGTTGAAATGGACTCTCCTGTCGATGTGTCCTAATATGTTTTTGTGTCTATGGAGACCTTGGAATGAAGCGGTGGTCCTGGGGCCCTGAGGGTTCTCCTAAACAGAGGCTTTGACACAGCTCCAACGTGCATGTTTCCCATGTGTAGATGAGATTTGTTCTGATGGGTGAGTCAAGAAACAGCCATATGCTGGTATTGAAATCCAGGCCTCTGAGGAGAGATGCCTGGAAACCAAAGCAATGGATCCGATTAGTTCCTAGGGGCCTGTTCGTTCCTTTTTACCTCTGGGGACATCAGTCTACGGGTCTGAGTGCAGGTAGGTGCTCAGATGGGCTCAGATTGCCCCTGTTTGTCCTGGGAAGCCACAACTATTGGGATGGCCTCAGGGACTTTGGAGGTAATCCTACTATTAGGGTTTTGGCCATTGGAATGGGCACATACAATTCCCTTGGAGAGGGCAAGTACAGTCCTCAGGTTTGGCTCCAGGGCCCTGAGCCTGTAGGGTGTGTAGGCCAGAGCTGTTTGGACAGTTGTCTGAAAACACAAACTCGGCTTATGTTTTGGGTCATAGGTATGGCAGGATTGATCTACAGACCATGAAGAGAACACTTCGGGATATGAAAAAAGGGCGAGTGTGAGGCTCTTGCTCAAGTTTTTGTCTCTGGATATCGTGTCACTCATGGTCGTGAAATTGCCGGGTGACTTCATGGGAAATGGACGAGTCTTACTCTCTGGGGGTTCGGTCCCGTCCAAAGAGTTTGGGGTCATTCTGGGGATGGAAGAAGTCCGTTTTTTTGTTGTTGTTGTTGTCAATTTGTTTCATTTTGTTTTTCAACCTCAGATGTCCCACCAAATGAGGGATTCCAGAGTAGAGCCCTGGGGTGGGGCGACTGGACAACCAGAAATCTGGTTAAAAATTGGGGACTAGGGACATGTCAAGCCCATTATGACATCTAATGGTCCAGCCACTGAGAGGACTTACTAGAGGACAGGACTCACGCTGAGGTCACAATGCGTGTTTATGCTCTCGTCGCACTCAAGAATGGGCGGGGCCTCAGGGTGAATGCTGGTTTCTCCTACACTGAACGTTGGACAACATGCCAACCACAAGGTTTCTTGCCATGGGTCAGGAAGAGTGCTGATTTCTGCATCACAGACACCCGTGGGCAGTGATTGGAGATAAGGTCTAGGTTCTGAAGCCTGAAAACTGAGGTAGCGAAGAGATGATGACCTAAGGCCATGGCGGGTCTGATGTGCTCAGGGTGCGGTCAGCTGTCTGGGTGTTGGTCAGCAGGTCCGGGCTCAGGTTGTGTCAGACAGTGCATTAGTGCCCAGGTTAGACTATATAATTTGGGTACATTCGAGGGCCGTGTAGGTTTATCTTCATTTAAGCTGCCTGGGCAGCTCATTAGGCAATATATTTTTTCTAGAGGGCAGGCAGAGTGCTTCATTGTCGGTCCTGAATTGCCAAATTTGAGGGCTTCGGGGCCAGGAGAGTGAGGACGGAAGTCTGAGAACACAAGCTAGTCTTCGGATTCAGGGTGAGGGCACGGCAGGTACCCCCTGCAGATCTGAACCAATATCTCATGCATCTGAAGTCAGGGCGAGGATCCGACGTTGGCTCAGGTTGGAGTTTCTGTGCATGACGGCCCCTTCATGAAGGGAGCGGAATCTCGAGGCCATGGAGTTTTTCCACGTTGGGAGATGTGGGATGCCCCCTTCAAGGATTCCTTCTGTGGGACAATTGAGACCTGTTGGACAGCTCCAGGACATCCAATATGGAATAATCCAGAGCAACGTTCGAGGATGGATGATTGGGAAGTCCGCCTTGCCTTCCAATTGTCTCCTAGCAACAAGACAGTTTAGATCTAATGGATCTGCGGGAGCAACTGGGGTGGCTGAGTTGAAATGCACTTTCCAGAGGATGGGTCCTAACGTGTGTTTGTGTCCATGAGAACCTTGGAATGGGGAGGTGGCACTGGGACCCTGAAGTATTCTCCTAAGCTTTGGCATAGCTCCCATGCACAAGTTTCCTTGTGGAGACGAGATTTGTACTGATGAGTGCCTCAGGAAATCCCCTCTGCTGGTATTGGAATCCAGGCTTTTGAGGAGACATGCCTGTAAACCAAAGCAATGGATCCGATAATGGCCTCGGGTCCTGTCTGGTTCAATCTTCTTGGTATGAGTGGAGGTAGATGAGTGGAGGTAGATGCTCAGCCGGTATCAACCGCCCTTTTTTGTCCCGGGCGACCTACACTATTGGGATGGCCACAGGGACGTTGGAGGTTATCCTATTAGTAGGGTTGTGGCCATTGGAATGGGCACATACAATTCCCTTGGAGAGGGCAAGTACAGTCCTCAGGTTTGGCTCCAGGGCCCTGAGCCTGTAGGGTGTGTAGGCCAGAGCTGTTTGGACAGTTGTCTGAAAACACAAACTCGGCTTATGTTTTGGGTCATAGGTATGGCAGGACTGATCTACAGACCATGAAGAGAACACTTCGGGATATGAAAAAAGGGCGAGTGTGAGGCTCTTGCTCAAGTTTTTGTCTCTGGATATCGTGTCACTCATGGTCGTGAAATTGCCGGGTGACTTCATGGGAAATGGACGAGTCTTACTCTCTGGGGGTTCGGTCCCGTCTAAAGAGTTTGGGGTCATTCTGGGGATGGAAGAAGTCCGTTTTGTTGTTGTTGTTGTCGATTTGTTTCATTTTGTTTTTCAACCTCAGATGTCCCACCAAATGAGGGATTCCAGAGTAGAGCCCTGGGGTGGGGCGACTGGACAACCAGAAATCTGGTTAAAAATTGGGGACTAGGGACATGTCAAGCCCATTATGACATCTAATGGTCCAGCCACTGAGAGGACTTACTAGAGGACAGGACTCACGCTGAGGTCACAATGCGTGTTTATGCTCTCGTCGCACTCAAGAATGGGCGGGGCCTCAGGGTGAATGCTGGTTTCTCCTACACTGAACGTTGGACAACATGCCAACCACAAGGTTTCTTGCCATGGCTCAGGAAGAGTTCTGATTTCTGCATCACAGTCACCCGTGGGCAGTGATTGGAGATAAGGTCTAGGTTCTGAAGCCTGAAAACTGAGGTAGGGAAGAGATGATGACCTAAGGCCATGGCGGGTCTGATGTGCTCAGCGTGCGGTCAGCTGTCTGGGTGTTGGTCAGCAGGTCCGGGCTCAGGTTGTGTCAGACAGTGCATTAGGGCCCAGGTTAGACTATATAATTTGGGTACATTCGAGTGCCGTGTAGGTTTATCCTCATTTAAGCTGCCTGGGCTGCTCATTAGGCAATATATTTTTTCTAGAGGGCAGGCAGAGTGCTTCATTGTCGGTCCGGAATTGCCAAAATTGAGGGCTTCGGGGCCAGGATAGTGAGGACGGAAGTCTGAGTACACAAGCTAGTCTTCGGATTCAGGGTGAGGGCACGGCAGGTACCCCCTGCAGATCTGAACCAATATCTCATGCATCTGAAGTCAGGGCGAGGATCCGACGTTGGCTCAGGTTGGAGTTTCTGTGCATAACGGCCCCTTCATGAAGGGAGCGGAATCTCGAGGCCATGGAGGTTTTCCACGTTGGGAGATGTGGGATGCCCCCTTCAAGGATTCCTTCTGCGGGACAATTGAGACCTGTTGGACAGCTCCAGGACATCCCATATGGAATGACTCCAGAGCACCGTTCGAGGATGGATGCATGGGAAGTCCGCCTCGCCTTCCAATTGTCTCCTAGCAACAAGACAGTTTAGATCTAATGGATCTGCGGGAGCAACCGGGGTGGCTGAGTTGAAATGCACTTTCCAGAGGATGGGTCCTAACGTGTGTTTGTGTCCATGAGGGCCTTGGAATGGGGAGGTGGCACCGGGATCCTGAACTATTCCCCTAAGCTTTGGCATAGCTCCCATGCACAAGTTTCCTTGTGGAGACAAGATTTGTTCTGATGGGTGCCTCAGGAAATCCCCTCTGCTGGTATTGGAATCCAGGCTTTTGAGGAGACATGCCTATAAACCAAAGCAATGGATCTGATAATGGCCTCGGGTCCTGTCTGGTTCAATCTTCTTGGTATGAGTGTAGGTAGATGAGTGGAGGTAGATGCTCAGCCAGTATCAACCGCATTTTTTTGTCCCGGGCGACCTACACTATTGGGATGGCCTCAGGGACTTTGGAGGGTTCTCCTAATTTGTACGATTTTTGACATTGGAATGGGCAGAATTCCCATGGTTTGGGTGGGGGCAGTCCTAATGTGTGGCTCCAGGGGCCCTAGCCTGGAGGGAGTGTGGCCCAGGACTTTGAGGACAGAAGCCTGAAAACACAAACTCAGCTTAAGTTTGGGGACGTAGGTATGGCACGACCGATCTACAAACCATGAGAAGAACTCTTCAGGATATGAAGAATGAGCGAGTCTGAGGCGCTTGCTCAGGCTTTTGTCTCTGGATTTTGTTTCAGCGATGGCCGTGGAATGTTGGGGAGGTCTCATGGGCCATGGACGAATCTTCCTCTCTGTGGATTTGGCCCGATCCCAATTGTTTTTCGTCAATCTGTGGGATGGGAGGACACTTTTCAGGTTTGTTACCTCAGGTGTTCCACCAAAAGAGGAATTCCAAAGCAGAGCCCTGGGGAAGAGTGAAGGGACAACCCGAACTATGGTTAAAAATTGGGGCCTAGGGGCAAGGCAAGCCCAATATGCTGTCTCTTCATATAGGCCCTGAGAGGCCTTACCTGAGGACTGGGCTCAGGCTGAGGGTCACAATGTGTGTTTGTGACCAATGTGGCCCGCAAGCATGGGCTGGGCTTCAAGGGCCACGCTTGTTTCAACTACACTGAAAGTTGGACAACATGCTAACCACAAGGATTCTTGCCATGGGGAAAGAGTTCTGATTTCTGCATCATTTTCAAACCTGGGCATTGGTTGGAGATAAGGTCTAGGTTCTGGAGCCTGAAAACCGCAGTTGGGAAGAGATGACGACCTAAGGCCATGGCGGGTCCGATGTGCTCAGTGTGCGGCCAGCTGTCTGGGTGGGTCCAGGAGGTCCAGGTTCAGGCCGGGTCAGAAGGGGAAATAGTGCCCAGGTCAGCCTATATGTTTGGGGTACAGCCGAATGGCGTGCAGGTGGATCCTCATTTGGGATTTCGGGGTAGCCATGAGGGCAATGTTTTACTTCTGTAGGGCAGGCAGTGTGCGGCATTGTAGTCTGGATTGCCAAACTGGAGGGCTTGTGGGCCAGTAGTCTGAGGACAGAGTCTGAGAACCCAGGCTAAGCCTAGGTTTCTGGGTGAGGATATGGCAGGCACAATCTACAGACCTCAATAGAGATCTCGTGCATCTGAAGTCAGGGCAAGGATCAGACGATCGCTCAGGTTGGACTTTCTGCCCTGATGGCCCTTTCTTGAAGGGGGTTGGATCACGAGGACATGGGGGTTTTCTCACGATGGGAGTTGTGAGAAGCTCCAAACTGCAAAGATTCTTCTGCAGGACAATTGAGACCTGTTGGTTGGCTCCAGGCCAACGATTCCGTGCAGGGTTCTAAGGATGGATGGCTGGGTAGCCCACCTCGCATTCCAATTGTCTCCAAGCAACAAGACAGGTTAGATCTGCTGGATGTGGGGGGCAACCGAGGAGGCTGAGTTGAAATGGACTCTCCTGGGGATGTGTCGTAATATGTTTTTGTGTCTATGGAGACCTTGGAATGAAGCGGTGGCCCTGGGGCCCTGAAGGGTTCTCCTAAAGAGGCTTTGACACAGCTCCAACGTGAATGTTTCCCATGTGTAGATGAGATTTGTTCTGATGGGTGAGTCAAGAAACAGCCATATGCTGGTATTGAAATCCAGGCCTCTGAGGAGAGATGCCTGGAAACCAAAGCAATGGATCCGATTAGTGCCTAGGGGCCTGTTCATTCCTTTTTACCTCTGGGGACATCAGTCTACGGGTCTGAGTGCAGGTAGGTGCTCAGATGGGCTCAGATTGCCCCTGTTTGTCCTGGGAAGCCACAACTATTGGGATGGCCTCATGGACTTTGGAGGTTATCCTACTAGTAGATTTGTGGCCATTGGAATGGGCACATACAATTACCTTGGAGAGGGCAAGTACAGTCCTCAGGTTTGGCTCCAGGGCCCTGAGCCTGTAGGGTGTGTAGGCCAGAGCTGTTTGGACAGTTGTCTGAAAACACAAACTCGGCTTATGTTTTGGGTCATAGGTATGGCAGGACTGATCTACAGACCATGAGGAGAACACTTCGGGATATGAAAAAAGGGCGAGTGTGAGGCTCTTGCTCAATTTTTTGTCTCTGGATATGGTGTCACTCATGGTCGTGAAATTGCCTGGTGACATCATGGGAAATGGACGAGTCTTACTCTCTGGGGGTTCGGTCCCGTCCAAAGAGTTTGGGGTCATTCTGGGGATGGAAGAAGTCCGTTTTTTTGTTGTTGTTGTCGATTTGTTTCATTTTATTTTTCAACCTCAGATGTCCCACCAAATGAGGGATTCCAGAGTAGAGCCCTGGGGTGGGGCGACTGGACAACCAGAAATCTGGTTAAAAATTGGGGACTAGGGACATGTCAAGCCCATTATGACATCTAATGGTCCAGCCACTGAGAGGACTTACTAGAGGACAGGACTCACGCTGAGGTCACAATGCGTGTTTATGCTCTCGTCGCACTCAAGAATGGGCGGGGCCTCAGGGTGAATGCTGGTTTCTCCTACACTGAACGTTGGACAACATGCCAACCACAAGGTTTCTTGCCATGGCTCAGGAAGAGTTCTGATTTCTGCATCACAGTCACCCGTGGGCAGTGATTGGAGATAAGGTCTAGGTTCTGAAGCCTGAAAACTGAGGTAGGGAAGAGATGATGACCTAAGGCCATGGCGGGTCTGATGTGCTCAGCGTGCGGTCAGCTGTCTGGGTGTTGGTCAGCAGGTCCGGGCTCAGGTTGTGTCAGACAGTGCATTAGTGCCCAGGTTAGACTATATAATTTGGGTACATTCGAGTGCCGTGTAGGTTTATCCTCATTTAAGCTGCCTGGGCTGCTCATTAGGCAATATATTTTTTCTAGAGGGCAGGCAGAGTGCTTCATTGTCGGTCCGGAATTGCCAAACTTGAGGGCTTCGGGGCCAGGAGAGTGAGGACGGAAGTCTGAGAACACAAGCTAGACTTCAGATTCAGGGTGAGGGCACGGCAGGTTACCCCTGCAGATATGAACCAATATCTCATGCATCTGAAGTCAGGGCGAGGATCCGACGTTGGCTCAGCTTGGAGTTTCTGTGCATGACGGCCCCTTCATGAAGGGAGCGGAATCTCGAGGCCATGGAGGTTTTCCACGTTGGGAGATGTGGGATGCCCCCTTCAAGAATTCCTTCTGCGGGACAATTGAGACCTATTGGACAGCTCCAGGACATCCCATATGGAATGACTCCAGAGCACCGTTCGAGGATGGATGCCTGGGAAGTCCGCCTCGCCTTCCAATTGTCTCCTAGCAACAAGACAGTTTAGATCTAATGGATCTGCGGGAGCAACCGGGGTGGCTGAGTTGAAATGCACTTACCAGAGGATGGGTCCTAACGTGTGTTTGTGTCCATGAGGGCCTTGGAATGGGGAGGTGGCACCGGGACCCTGAAGTATTCTCCTTAGCTTTGGCTTAGCTCCCATGCACAAGTTTCCTTGTGGAGACGAGATTTGTTCTGATGGGTGCCTCTGGAAATCCCCTCTGCTGGTATTGGAATCCAGGCTTTTGAGGAGACATGCCTGTAAACCAAAGCAATGGATCCGATAATGGCCTCGGGTCCTGTCTGGTTCAATCTTCTTGGTGTGAGTGGAGGTAGATGAGTGGAGGTAGATGCTCAGCCGGTATCAACCGCCCATTTTATGTCCGGGCGACCTACCCTATTGGGATGGCCTCAGGGACTTTGGAGGGTTCTCCTAATTTGTACGATTTTTGACAATGGAATGGGCAGAATTCCCATGGATTGGGTGGGGGCAGTCCTAATGTGTGGCTCCAGGGGCCCCAGCCTGGAGGGAGTGTGGCCCAGGACTTTGAGGACAGAAGACTGAAAACACAAACTCAGCTTAAGTTTGGGGACGTAGGTATGGCACGCCCGATCTACAAACCATGAGAAGAATTCTTCAGGATATGAAGAATGAGCGAGTCTGAGGCGCTTGCTCAGGCTTTTGTCTCTGGATTTTGTTTCAGCGATGGCCGTTGAATGTTGGGGAGGTCTCATGGGCCATGGACGAATCGTCCTCTCTGTGGATTTGGCCCTATCCCAATTGTTTTTCGTCAATCTGTGGGATGGGAGGACACCTTTCAGGTTTGTTACCTCTGGTGTCCCACCAAAAGAGGAATTCCAAAGCAGAGCCCTGGGGAAGAGTGAAGGGACAACCCGAACTATGGTTAAAAATTGGGGCCTAGGGGCATGGCAAGCCCAATATGCTGTCTCTTCATATAGGCCCTGAGAGGCCTTACCTGAGGACTGGGCTCAGGCTGAGGGTCACAATGTGTGTTTGTGACCAATGTGGCCCGGAAGCATGGGCTGGGCCTCATGGGCCACGCTTGTTTCAACTACAATGAACGTTGGACAACATGCCAACCACAAGGTTTCTTGCCATGGGGAAAGAGTTCTGATTTCTGCATCATTTTCAAACCTGGGCAGTGGTTGGAGATAAGGTCTAGGTTCTGGAGCCTGAAAACCGCAGTTGGGAAGAGATGACGACCTAAGGCCATGGCGGGTCCGATGTGCTCAGTGTGCGGCCAGCTGTCTGGGTGGGACCAGGAGGTCCAGGCTCAGGCTGGGTCAGAAGGGGAAATAGTGCCCAGGTCAGCCTATATGTTTGGGGTACAGCCTAATGGCGTGCAGGTGGATCCTCATTTGGGGTTTCGGGGCAGCCCTGAAGGCAATGTTTTACTTCTGTAGGGCAGGCAGAGTGCGGCATTGTAGTTCTGGATTGCCAAGCTGGAGGGCTTGTGGGCCAGTAGTCTGAGGACGGAGTCTGAGAACCCAAGCTAAGCCTAGGTTTCTGGGTGAGGATATGGCAGGCACAATCTACAGACCTCAATAGAGATCTCGTGCATCTGATGTCCGGGTAAGGATCAGACGTTCGCTCAGGTTGGATTTTCTGCCCTGATGGTCCTTTCTTGAAGGGGGTTGGATCACGAGGACATGGGGGTTTTCCCACGATGGGAGTTGTGAGAAGCTCCAAACTGCAAAGATTCTTCTGCAGGACAATTGAGACCTGTTGGTTGGCTCCAGGCCAACGATTCCGAGCAGGGTTCTAAGGATGGATGGCTGGGTAGCCCACCTCGCATTCCAATTGTCTCCAAGCAACAAGACAGTTTAGATCTGCTGGATGTGGGGGGCAACCGAGGAGGCTGAGTTGAAATGGACTCTCCTGTGGATGTGTCCTAATATGTTTTTGTGTCTATGGAGACCTTGGAATGAAGCGGTGGCCCTGGGGCCCTGAGGGTTCTCCTAAACAGAGGCTTTGACACAGCTCCAACGTGCATGTTTCCCATGTGTAGATGAGATTTGTTCTGATGGGTGAGTCAAGAAACAGCCATATGCTGGTATTGAAATCCAGGCCTCTGAGGAGAGATGCCTGGAAACCAAAGCAATGGATCCGATTAGTGCCTAGGGGCCTGTTCGTTCCTTTTTACCTCTGGGGACATCAGTCTACGGGTCTGAGTGCAGGTAGGTGCTCAGATGGGATCAGATTGCCCCTGTTTGTCCTGGGAAGCCACAACTATTTGGATGGCCTCAGGGACTTTGGAGGTAATCCTACTATTAGGGTTTTGGCCATTGGAATGGGCACATACAATTCCCTTGGAGAGGGCAAGTACAGTCCTCAGGTTTGGCTCCAGGGCCCTGAGCCTGTAGGGTGTGTAGGCCAGAGCTGTTTGGACAGTTGTCTGAAAACACAAACTCGTCTTATGTTTTGGGTCATAGGTATGGCAGGACTGATCTACAGACCATGAGGAGAACACTTCGGGATATGAAAAAAGGGCGAGTGTGAGGCTCTTGCTCAAGTTTTTGTCTCTGGATATCGTGTCACTCATGGTCGTGAAATTGCCGGGTGACTTCATGGGAAATGGACGAGTCTTACTCTCTGGGGGTTCGGTCCCGTCCAAAGAGTTTGGGGTCATTCTGGGGATGGAAGAAGTCCGTTTTTTTGTTGTTGTTGTTGTCAATTTGTTTCATTTTGTTTTTCAACCTCAGATGTCCCACCAAATGAGGGATTCTAGAGTAGAGCCCTGGGGTGGGGCGACTGGACAACCAGAAATCTGGTTAAAAATTGGGGACTAGGGACATGTCAAGCCCATTATGACATCTAATGGTCCAGCCACTGAGAGGACTTACTAGAGGACAGGACTCACGCTGAGGTCACAATGCGTGTTTATGCTCTCGTCGCACTCAAGAATGGGCGGGGCCTCAGGGTGAATGCTGGTTTCTCCTACACTGAACGTTGGACAACATGCCAACCACAAGGTTTCTTGCCATGGGTCAGGAAGAGTTCTGATTTCTGCATCACAGACACCCGTGGGCAGTGATTGGAGATAAGGTCTAGGTTCTGAAGCCTGAAAACTGAGGTTGGGAAGAGATGATGACTTAAGGCCATGGCGGGTCTGATGTGCTCAGCGTGCGGTCAGCTGTCTGGGTGTTGGTCAGCAGGTCCGGGCTCAGGTTGTGTCAGACAGTGCATTAGTGCCCAGGTTAGACTATATAATTTGGGTACATTCGAGTGCCGTGTAGGTTTATCTTCATTTAAGCTGCCTGGGCAGCTCATTAGGCAATATATTGTCTCTAGAGGGCAGGCAGAGTCCTTCATTGTCGGTCCTGAATTGCCAAACTTGAGGGCTTCGGGGCCAGGAGAGTGAGGACGGAAGTCTGAGAACACAAGCTAGTCTTCGGATTCAGGGTGAGGGCACGGCAGGTACCCCCTGCAGATCTGAACCAATATCTCATGCATCTGAAGTCAGGGCGAGGATCCGACGTTGGCTCAGGTTGGAGTTTCTGTGCATGACGGCCCCTTCATGAAGGGAGCGGAATCTCGAGGCCATGGAGCTTTTCCACGTTGGGAGATGTGGGATGCCACCTTCAAGGATTCCTTCTGCGGGACAATTGAGACCTGTTGGACAGCTCGAGGACATCCAATATGGAATAATCCAGAGCAACGTTCGAGGATGGATGATTGGGAAGTCCGCCTCGCCTTCCAATTGTCTCCTAGCAACAAGACAGTTTAGATCTAATGGATCTGCGGGAGCAACTGGGGTGGCTGAGTTGAAATGCACTTTCCAGAGGATGGGTCCTAACGTGTGTTTGTGTCCATGAGAACCTTGGAATGGGGAGGTGGCACTGGGACCCTAAAGTATTCTCCTAAGCTTTGGCATAGCTCCCATGCACAAGTTTCCTTGTGGAGACGAGATTTGTACTGATGAGTGCCTCAGGAAATCCCCTCTGCTGGTATTGGAATCCAGGCTTTTGAGGAGACATGCCTGTAAACCAAAGCAATGGATCCGATAATGGCCTCGGGTCCTGTCTGGTTCAATCTTCTTGGTATGAGTGGAGGTAGATGAGTGGAGGTAGATGCTCAGCCGGTATCAACCGCCCTTTTTTGTCCCGGGCGACCTACACTATTGGGATGGCCTCAGGGACTTTGGAGGGTTCTCCTAATTTGTACGATTTTTGACAATGGAATGGGCAGAATTCCCATGGATTGGGTGGGGGCAGTCCTAATGTGTGGCTCCAGGGGCCCCAGCCTGGAGGGAGTGTGGCCCAGGACTTTGAGGACAGAAGACTGAAAACACAAACTCAGCTTAAGTTTGGGGACGTAGGTATGGCACGCCCGATCTACAAACCATGAGAAGAACTCTTCAGGATATGAAGAATGAGCGAGTCTGAGGCGATTGCTCAGGCTTTTGTCTCTGGATTTTGTTTCAGCGATGGCCGTGGAATGTTGCGGAGGTCTCATGGGCCATGGACGAATCGTCCTCTCTGTGGATTTGGCCCGATCCCAATTGTTTTTCGTCAATCTGTGGGATGGGAGGACACCTTTCAGGTTTGTTACCTCAGGTGTCCCACCAAAAGAGGAATTCCAAAGCAGAGCCCTGGGGAAGAGTGAAGGGACAACCCGAACTATGGTTAAAAATTGGGGCCTAGGGGCATGGCAAGCCCAATATGCTGTCTCTTCATATAGGCCCTGCGAGGTTTTACCTGAGGACTGGGCTCAGGCTGAGGGTCACAATGTGTGTTTGTGACCAATGTGGCCCGCAAGCATGGGCTGGGCCTCATGGGCCACGCTTGTTTCAACTACAATGAACGTTGGACAACATGCCAACCACAAGGTTTATGGCCATGGGGAAAGAGTTCTGATTTCTGCATCATTTTCAAATCTGGGCAGTGGTTGGAGATAAGGTCTAGGTTCTGGAGCCTGAAAACCGCAGTTGGGAAGAGATGACGACCTAAGGCCATGGCGGGTCCGATGTGCTCAGTGTGCGGCCAGCTGTCTGGGTGGGACCAGGAGGTCCAGGCTCAGGCTGGGTCAGAAGGGGAAATAGTGCCCAGGTCAGCCTATATGTTTGGGGTAAAGCCGAATGGCGTGCAGGTGGATCCTCATTTGGGGTTTCGGGGCAGCCCTGAGGGCAATGTTTTACTTCTGTAGGGCAGGCAGAGTGCGGCATTGTAGTTCTGGATTGCCAAGCTGGAGGGCTTGTGGGCCAGTAGTCTGAGGACGGAGTCTGAGAACCCAAGCTAAGCCTAGGTTTCTGGGTGAGGATATGGCAGGCACAATCTACAGACCTCAATAGAGATCTCGTGCATCTGAAGTCAGGGCAAGGATCAGACGATCGCTCAGGTTGGACTTTCTGCCCTGATGGCCCTTTCTTGAAGGGGGTTGGATCACGAGGACATGGGGGTTTTCCCATGATGGGAGTTGTGAGAAGCTCCAAACTGCAAAGATTCTTCTGCAGGACAATTGAGACCTGTTGGTTGACTCCAGGCCAACGATTCCGAGCAGGGTTCTAAGATGGATGGCTGGGTATCCCACTTTGCATTCCAATTGTCTCCAAGCAACAAGACAATTTAGATCTGCTGGATGTGGGGGGCAACCGAGGAGGCTGAGTTGAAATGGACTCTCCTGGGGATGTGTCCTAATATGTTTTTGTGTCTATGGAGACCTTGGAATGAAGCGGTGGCCCTGGGGCCCTGAAGGGTTCTTATAAACAGAGGCTTTGACACAGCTCCAACGTGCATGTTTCCCATGTGTAGATGAGATTTGTTCTGATGGGTGAGTCAAGAAACAGCCATATGCTGGTATTGAAATCCAGGCCTCTGAGGAGTGATTCCTGGAAACCAAAGCAATGGATCCGATTAGTGCCTAGGGGCCTGTTCGTTCCTTTTTACCTCTGGGGACATCAGTCTACGGGTCTGAGTGCAGGTAGGTGCTCAGATGGGCTCAGATTGCCCCTGTTTGTCCTGGGAAGCCACAACTATTGGGATGGCCTCATGGACTTTGGAGGTTATCCTACTAGTAGGGTTGTGGCCATTGGAATGGGCACATACAATTCCCTTGGAGAGGGCAAGTACAGTCCTCAGGTTTGGCTCCAGGGCCCTGAGCCTGTAGGGTGTGTAGGCCAGAGCTGTTTGGACAGTTGTCTGAAAACACAAACTCGGCTTATGTTTTGGGTCATAGGTATGGCAGGACTGATCTACAGACCATGAGGAGAACACTTCGGGATATGAAAAAAGGGCGAGTGTGAGGCTCTTGCTCAAGTTTTTGTCTCTGGATATCGTGTCACTCATGTTCGTGAAATTGCCTGGTGACATCATGGGAAATGGACGAGTCTTACTCTCTGGGGGTTCGGTCCCGTCCAAAGAGTTTGGGGTCATTCTGGGGATGGAAGAAGTCCGTTTTTTTGTTGTTGTTGTCGATTTGTTTCATTTTGTTTTTCAACCTCAGATGTCCCACCAAATGAGGGATTCCAGAGTAGAGCCCTGGGGTGGGGCGACTGGACAACCAGAAATCTGGTTAAAAATTGGGGACTAGGGACATGTCAAGCCCATTATGACATCTAATGGTCCAGCCACTGAGAGGACTTACTAGAGGACAGGACTCACGCTGAGGTCACAATGCGTGTTTATGCTCTCGTCGCACTCAAGAATGGGCGGGGCCTCAGGGTGAATGCTGGTTTCTCCTACACTGAACGTTGGACAACATGCCAACCACAAGGTTTCTTGCCATGGGTCAGGAAGAGTTCTGATTTCTGCATCACAGTCACCCGTGGGCAGTGATTGGAGATAAGGTCTAGGTTCTGAAGCCTGAAAACTGAGGTAGGGAAGAGATGATGACCTAAGGCCATGGCGGGTCTGATGTGCTCAGCGTGCGGTCAGCTGTCTGGGTGTTGGTCAGCAGGTCCGGGCTCAGGTTGTGTCAGACAGTGCATTAGTGCCCAGGTTAGACTATATAATTTGGGTACATTCGAGTGCCGTGTATGTTTATCCTCATTTAAGCTGCCTGGGCTGCTCATTAGGCAATATATTTTTTCTAGAGGGCAGGCAGAGTGCTTCATTGTCGGTCCGGAATTGCCAAACTTGAGGGCTTCGGGGCCAGGAGAGTGAGGACGGAAGTCTGAGAACACAAGCTAGACTTCAGATTCAGGGTGAGGGCACGGCAGGTACCCCCTGCAGATCTGAACCAATATCTCATGCATCTGAAGTCAGGGCGAGGATCCGACGTTGGCTCAGGTTGGAGTTTCTGTGCATGACGGCCCCTTAATGAAGGGAGCAGAATCTCGAGGCCATGGAGGTTTTCCACGTTGGGAAATGTGGGATGCCCCCTTCAAGGATTCCTTCTGCGGGACAATTGAGACCTGTTGGACAGCTCCAGGACATCCCATATGGAATGACTCCAGAGCACCGTTCCAGGATGGATGCCTGGGAAGTCCGCCTCGCCTTCCAATTGTCTCCTAGCAACAAGACAGTTTAGATCTAATGGATCTGCGGGAGCAACCGGGGTGGCTGAGTTGAAATGCACTTACCAGAGGATGGGTCCTAACGTGTGTTTGTGTCCATGAGGGCCTTGGAATGGGGAGGTGGCACCGGGACCCTGAAGTATTCTCCTTAGCTTTGGCTTAGCTCCCATGCACAAGTTTCCTTGTGGAGACGAGATTTGTTCTGATGGGTGCCTCTGGAAATCCCCTCTGCTGGTATTGGAATCCAGGCTTTTGAGGAGACATGCCTGTAATCCAAAGCAATGGATCCGATAATGGCCTCGGGTCCTGTCTGGTTCAATCTTCTTGGTGTGAGTGGAGGTAGATGAGTGGAGGTAGATGCTCAGCCGGTATCAACCGCCCATTTTATGTCCTTGCGACCTACACTATTGGGATGGCCTCAGGGACATTGGAGGATTCTCCTAATTTGTACGATTTTTGACAATGGAATGGGCAGAATTCCCATGGATTCGGGGGGGAAGTCCTAATGTGTGGCTCCAGGGGCCCCAGCCTGGAGGGAGTGTGGCCCAGGACTTTGAGGACAGAAGACTGAAAACACAAACTCAGCTTAAGTTTGGGGACGTAGGTATGGCACGCCCGATCTACAAACCATGAGAAGAACTCTTCAGGATATGAAGAATGAGCGAGTCTGAGGCGCTTGCTCAGGCTTTTGTCTCTGGATTTTGTTTCAGCGATGGCCGTGGAATGTTGGGGAGTTCTCATGGGCCATGGACGAATCGTCCTCTCTGTGGATTTGGCCCTATCCCAATTGTTTTTCGTCAATCTGTGGGATGGGAGGACTCCTTTCAGGTTTGTTACCTCAGGTGTCCCACCAAAAGAGGAATTCCAAAGCAGAGCCCTGGGGAAGAGTGTAGGGACAACCCGAACTATGGTTAAAAATTGTGGCCTAGGGGCATGGCAAGCCCAATATGCTGTCTCTTCATATAGGCCCTGAGAGGCCTTACCTGAGGACTGGGATCAGGCTGAGGGTCACAATGTGTGTTTGTGACCAATGTGGCCCGCAAGCATGGGCTGGGCCTCATGGGCCACGCTTGTTTCAACTACAATGAACGTTGGACAACATGCCAACCACAAGGTTTCTTGCCATGGGGAAAGAGTTCTGATTTCTGCATCATTTTCAAACCTGGGCAGTGGTTGGAGATAAGGTCTAGGTTCTGGAGCCTGAAAACCGCAGTTGGGAAGAGATGACGACCTAAGGCCATGGCGGGTCCGATGTGCTCAGTGTGCGGCCAGCTGTCTGGGTGGGACCAGGAGGTCCAGGCTCAGGCTGGGTCAGAAGGGGAAATAGTGCCCAGGTCAGCCTATATGTTTGGGGTACAGCCGAATGGCGTGCAGGTGGATCCTCATTTGGGGTTTCGGGGCAGCCCTGAAGGCAATGTTTTACTTCTGTAGGGCAGGCAGAGTGCGGCATTGTAGTTTTGGATTGCCAAGCTGGAGGGCTTGTGGGCCAGTAGTCTGAGGACGGAGTCTGAGAACCCAAGCTAAGCCTAGGTTTCTGATTGAGGATATGGCAGGCACAATCTACAGACCTCAATAGAGATCTCGTGCATCTGAAGTCAGGGCAAGGATCAGACGATCGCTCAGGTTGGACTTTCTGCCCTGATGGCCCTTTCTTGAAGGGGGTTGGATCACGAGGACATGGGGGTTTTCCCACGATGGGAGTTGTGAGAAGCTCCAAACTGCAAAGATTCTTCTGCAGGACAATTGAGACCTGTTGGTTGGCTCCAGGCCAACGATTCCGAGCAGGGTTCTAAGGATGGATGGCTGGGTAGCCCACTTTGCATTCCAATTGTCTCCAAGCAACAAGACAATTTAGATCTGCTGGATGTGGGGGGCAACCGAGGAGGCTGAGTTGAAATGGACTCTCCTGGGGATGTGTCGTAATATGTTTTTGTGTCTATGGAGACCTTGGAATGAAGCGGTGGCCCTGGGGCCCTGAACGTTCTCCTAAACAGAGGCTTTGACACAGCTCCAACGTGAATGTTTCCCATGTGTAGATGAGATTTGTTCTGATGGGTGAGTCAAGAAACAGCCATATGCTGGTATTGAAATCCAGGCCTCTGAGGAGAGATGCCTGGAAACCAAAGCAATGGATCCGATTAGTGCCTAGGGGCCTGTTCGTTCCTTTTTACCTCTGGGGACATCAGTCTACGGGTCTGAGTGCAGGTAGGTGCTCAGATGGGCTCAGATTGCCCCTGTTTGTCCTGAGAAGCCACAAATATTGGGATGGCCTCAGGGACTTTGGAGGTTATCCTACTAGTAGGGTTGTGGCCATTGGAATGGGCACATACAATTGCCTTGGAGAGGGCAAGTACAGTCCTCAGGTTTGGCTCCAGGGCCCTGAGCCTGTAGGGTGTGTAGGCCATAGCTGTTTGGACAGTTGTCTGAAAACACAAACTCGGCTTATGTTTTGGGTCATAGGTATGGCAGGACTGATCTACAGACCATGAGGAGAACACTTCGGGATATGAAAAAAGGGCGAGTGTGAGGGTCTTGCTCAAGTTTTTGTCTCTGGATATCGTGTCACTCATGGTCGTGAAATTGCCGGGTGACATCATGGGAAATGGACGAGTCTTACTCTCTGGGGGTTCGGTCCCGTCCAAAGAGTTTGGGGTCATTCTGGGGATGGAAGAAGTCCGTTTTTTTGTTGTTGTTGTCGATTTGTTTCATTTTGTTTTTCAACCTCAGATGTCCCACCAAATGAGGGATTCCAGAGTAGAGCCCTGGGGTGGGGCGACTGGACAACCAGAAATCTGGTTAAAAATTGGGGACTAGGGACATGTCAAGCCCATTATGACATCTAATGGTCCAGCCACTGAGAGGACTTACTAGAGGACAGGACTCACGCTGAGGTCACATGCGTGTTTATGCTCTTGTCGCACTCAAGAATGGGCGGGGCCTCAGGGTGAATGCTGGTTTCTCCTACACTGAACGTTGGACAACATGCCAACCACAAGGTTTCTTGCCATGGGTCAGGAAGAGTTCTGATTTCTGCATCACAGACACCCGTGGGCAGTGATTGGAGATAAGGTCTAGGTTCTGAAGCCTGAAAACTGAGGTAGGGAAGAGATGATGACCTAAGGCCATGGCGGGTCTGATGTGCTCAGGGTGCGGTCAGCTGTCTGGGTGTTGGTCAGCAGGTCCGGGCTCAGGTTGTGTCAGACAGTGCATTAGTGCCCAGGTTAGACTATATAATTTGGGTACATTCGAGTGCCGTGTAGGTTAATCCTCATTTAAGCTGCCTGGGCTGCTCATTAGGCAATATATTTTTTCTAGAGGGCAGGCAGAGTGCTTCATTGTCGGTCCGGAATTGCCAAACTTGAGGGCTTTGGGGCCAGGAGAGTGAGGACGGAAGTCTGAGAACACAAGCTAGACTTCGGATTCAGGGTGAGGGCACGGCAGGTAACCCCTTCAGATCTGAACCAATATCTCATGCATCTGAAGTCAGGGCGAGGATCCGACGTTGGCTCAGGTTGGAGTTTCTGTGCATGACGGGCCCTTCATGAAGGGAGCGGAATCTCGAGGCCATGGAGGTTTTCCACGTTGGGAGATGTGGGATGCCCCCTTCAAGGATTCCTTCTGCGGGACAATTGAGACCTGTTGGACAGCTCCAGGACATCCCATATGGAATGACTCCAGAGCACCGTTCCAGGATGGATGCCTGGGAAGTCCGCCTCGCCTTCCAATTGTCTCCTAGCAACAAGACAGTTTAGATCTAATGGATCTGCGGGAGCAACCGGGGTGGCTGAGTTGAAATGCACTTTCCGGAGGATGGGTCCTAACGTGTGTTTGTGTCCATGAGGGCCTTGGAATGGGGAGGTGGCACCGGGACCTGAAGTATTCTCCTAAGCTTTGGCTTAGCTACCATGCACAAGTTTCCTTGTGGAGACGAGATTTGTTCTGATGAGTGCCTCAGGAAATCCCCTCTGCTGGTATTGGAATCCAGGCTTTTGAGGAGACATGCCTGTAAACCAAAGCAATGGATCCGATAATGGCCTCGGGTCCTGTCTGGTTCAATCTCCTTGGTATGAGTGGAGGTAGAAGAGTGGAGGTAGATGCTCAGCCGGTATCAACCGCCCATTTTTTGTCCCGGGCGACCTACACTATTGGGATGGCCTCGGGGACTTTGGAGGGTTCTCCTAATTTGTACGATTTTTGAAAATGGAATGGGCAGAATTCCCATGGATTGGGTGGGGGCAGTCCTAATGTGTGGCTCCAGGGACCCCAGCCTGGAGGGAGTGTGGCCCAGGACTTTGAGGACAGAAGACTGAAAACACAAACTCAGCTTAAGTTTGGGGACGTAGGTATGGCACGCCCGATCTACAAACCATGAGAAGAACTCTTCAGGATATGAAGAATGAGCGAGTCTGAGGCGCTTGCTCAGGCTTTTTTCTCTGGATTTTGTTTGTGCGATGGCCGTGGAATGTTGGGGAGGTCTCATGGGCCATGGACGAATCTTCCTCTCTGTGGATTTGGCCCGATCCCAATTGGTTTTCGTCAATCTGTGGGATGGGAGGACTCCTTTCAGGTTTGTTACCTCAGGTGTCCCACCAAAAGAGGAATTCCAAAGCAGAGCCCTGGGGAAGAGTGAAGGGACAACCCGAACTATGGTTAAAAATTGGGGCCTAGGGGCATGGCAAGCCCAACATGCTGTCTCTTCATATAGGCCCTGAGAGGCCTTACCTGAGGACTGGGCTCAGGCTGAGGGTCACAATGTGTGTTTGTGACCAATGTGGCCCGCAAGCATGGGCTGGGCCTCATGGGCCACGCTTGTTTCAACTACAATGAACGTTGGACAACATGCCAACCACAAGGTTTCTTGCCATGGGGAAAGAGTTCTGATTTCTGCATCATTTTCAAACCTGGGCAGTGGTTGGAGATAAGGTCTAGGTTCTGGAGCCTGAAAACCGCAGTTGGGAAGAGATGACGACCTAAGGCCATGGCGGGTCCGATGTGCTCAGTGTGCGGCCAGCTGTCTGGGTGGGACCAGGAGGTCCAGGCTCAGGCTGGGTCAGAAGGGGAAATAGTGCCCAGGTCAGCCTCTATGTTTGGGGTACAGCCGAATGGCGTGCAGGTTGATCCTCATTTGGGGATTCGGGGTAGCCCTGAGGGCAATATTTTACTTCTGTAGAGCAGGCAGATTGCGGCATTGTAGTTCTGGATTGCCAAACTGGAGGGCCTGTGGGCCAGTAGTCTGAGGACGGAGTCTGAGAACCCAAGCTAAGCCTAGGTTTCTGGGTGAGGATATGGCATGCACAATCTACAGACCTCAATAGAGATCTCGTGTATCTGAAGTCAGGGCAAGGATCAGACGATCGCTCAGGTTGGACTTTCTGCCCTGATGGCCCTTTCTTGAAGGGTGTTGGATCACGAGGACATGGGGGTTTTCCCACGATGGGAGTTGTGAGAAGCTCCAAACTGCAAAGATTCTTCTGCAGGACAATTGAGACCTGTTGGTTGGCTCCAGGCCAACGATTCCGAGCAGGGTTCTAAGGATGGATGGCTGGGTAGCCCACCTCGCATTCCAATTGTCTCCAAGCAACAAGACAAGTTAGATCTGCTGGATGTGGGGGGCAACCGAGGAGGCTGAGTTGAAATGGACTCACATGGGGATGTGTCCTAATATGTTTTTGTGTCTATGGAGACCTTGGAATGAAGCGGTGGCCCTGGGGCCCTGAAGGGTTCTCCTAAACAGAGGCTTTGACACAGCTCCAACGTGCATGTTTCCCATGTGTAGATGAGATTTGTTCTGATGGGTGAGTCAAGAAACAGCCATATGCTGGTATTGAAATCCAGGCCTCTGAGGAGAGATGCCTGGAAACCAAAGCAATGGATCCGATTAGTGCCTAGGGGCCTGTTCGTTCCTTTTTACCTCTGGGGACATCAGTCTACGGGTCTGAGTGCAGGTAGGTGCTCAGATGGGCTCAGATTGCCCCTGTTTGTCCTGGGAAGCCACAACTACTGGGATGGCCTCAGGGACTTTGGAGTTTATCCTACTAGTAGGGCTGTGGCCATTGGAATGGGCACATACAATTCCCTTGGAGAGAGCAAGTACAGTCCTCAGGTTTGGCTCCAGGGCCCTGAGCCTGTAGGGTGTGTAGGCCAGAGCTGTTTGGACAGTTGTCTGAAAACACAAACTCGGCTTATGTTTTGGGTCATAGGTATGGCAGGACTGATCTACAGACCATGAGGAGAACACTTCGGGATATGAAAAAAGGGCGAGTGTGAGGCTCTTGCTCAAGTTTTTGTCTCTGGATATCGTGTCACTCATGGTCGTGAAATTGCCGGGTGACATCATGGGAAATGGACGAGTCTTACTCTCTGGGGGTTCGTTCCCGTCCAAAGAGTTTGGGCTCATTCTGGGGATGGAAGAAGTCCGTTTTTTTGTTGTTGTTGTCGATTTGTTTCATTTTGTTTTTCAACCTCAGATGTCCCACCAAATGAGGGATTCCAGAGTAGAGCCCTGGGGTGGGGCGACTGGACAACCAGAAATCTGGTTAAAAATTGGGGACTAGGGACATGTCAAGCCCATTATGACATCTAATGGTCCAGCCACTGAGAGGACTTACTAGAGGACAGGACTCACGCTGAGGTCACAATGCGTGTTTATGCTCTCGTCGCACTCAAGAATAGGCGGGGCCTCAGGGTGAATGCTGGTTTCTCCTACACTGAACGTTGGAAAACATGCCAACCACAAGGTTTCTTGCCATGGGTCAGGAAGAGTTCTGATTTCTGCATCACAGTCACCCGTGGGCAGTGATTGGAGATATGGTCTAGGTTCTGAAGCCTGAAAACTGAGGTAGGGAAGAGATGATGACCTAAGGCCATGGCGGGTCTGATGTGCTCAGCGTGCGGTCAGCTGTCTGGGTGTTGGTCAGCAGGTCCGGGCTCAGGTTATGTCAGACAGTGCATTATTGCCCAGGTTAGACTATATAATTTGGGTACATTCGAGTGCCGTGTAGGTTTATCCTCATTTAAGCTGCCTGGGCTGCTCATTAGGCAATATATTTTTTCTAGAGGGCAGGCAGAGTGCTTCATTGTCGGTCCGGAATTGCCAAACTTGAGGGCTTCGGGGCCAGGAGAGTGAGGACGGAAGTCTGAGAACACAAGCAAGACTTCGGATTCAGGGTGAGGGCACGGCAGGTACCCCCTGCAGATCTGAACCAATATCTCATGCATCTGAAGTAAGGGCGAGGATCCGACGTTGGCTCAGGTTGGAGTTTCTGTGCATGACGGCCCCTTAATGAAGGGAGCGGAATCTCGAGGCCATGGAGGTTTTCCACGTTGGGAGATGTGGGATGCCCCCTTCAAGGATTCCTTCTGCGGGACAATTGAGACCTGTTGGACAGCTCCAGGACATCCCATATGGAATGACTCCAGAGCACCGTTCGAGGACGGATGCCTGGGAAGTCCGCCTCGCCTTCCAATTGTCTCCTAGCAACAAGACAGTTTAGATCTAATGGATCTGCGGGAGCAACCGGGGTGGCTGAGTTGAAATGCACTTTCCAGAGGATGGGTCCTAACGTGTGTTTGTGTCTATGAGGGCCTTGGAATGGGGAGGTGGCACCGGGACCCTGAAGTATTCTCCTTAGCTTTGGCTTAGTTCCCATGCACAAGTTTCCTTGTGGAGACGAGATTTGTTCTGATGGGTGCCTCAGGAAATCCCCTCTGCTGGTATTGGAATCCAGGCTTTTGAGGAGACATGCCTGTAAACCAAAGCAATGGATCCGATAATGGCCTCGGGTCCTGTCTGGTTCAATCTTCTTGGTATGAGTGGAGGTAGATGAGTGGAGGTAGATGCTCAGCCGGTATCAACCGCCCATTTTATGTCCGGGCGACCTACACTATTGGGATGGCCTCAGGGACTTTGGAGGGTTCTCCTAATTTGTACGATTTTTGACAATGGAATGGGCAGAATTCCCATGGATTGGGTGGGGGCAGTCCTAATGTGTGGCTCCAGGGGCCCCAGCCTGGAGGGAGTATGGCCCAGGACTTTGAGGACAGAAGACTGAAAACACAAACTCAGCTTAAGTTGGGGACGTAGGTATGGCACGCCTGATCTACAAACCATGAGAAGAACTCTTCAGGATATGAAGAATGAGCGAGTCTGAGGCGCTTGCTCAGGCTTTTGTCTCTGGATTTTGTTTCAGCGATGGCCGTGGAATGTTGCGGAGGTCTCATGGGCCATGGACGAATCGTCCTCTCTGTGGATTTGGCCCGATCCCAATTGTTTTTCGTCAATCTGTGGGATGGGAGGACACCTTTCAGGTTTGTTACCTCAGGTGTCCCACCAAAAGAGGAATTCCAAAGCAGAGCCCTGGGGAAGAGTGAAGGGACAACCCGAACTATGGTTAAAAATTGGGGCCTAGGGGCATGGCAAGCCCAATATGCTGTCTCTTCATATAGGCCCTGAGAGGCCTTACCTGAGGACTGGGCTCAGGCTGAGGGTCACAATGTGTGTTTGTGACCAATGTGGCCCGCAAGCATGGGTTGGGCCTCATGGGCCACGCTTGTTTCAACTACAATGAACGTTGGACAACATGCCAACCACAAGGTTTCTTGCCATGGGGAAAGAGTTCTGATTTCTGCATCATTTTCAAACCTGGGCAGTGGTTGGAGATAAGGTCTAGGTTCTGGAGCCTGAAAACCGCAGTTGGGAAGAGATGACGACCTAAGGCCATGGCGGGTCCGATGTGCTCAGTGTGCGGCCAGCTGTCTGGGTGGGACCAGGAGGTCCAGGCTCAGGCTGGGTCAGAAGGGGAAATAGTGCCCAGGTCAGCCTATATGTTTGGGGTAAAGCCGAATGGCGTGCAGGTGGATCTTCATTTGGGGTTTCGGGGCAGCCCTGAGGGCAATGTTTTACTTCTGTAGGGCAGGCAGAGTGCGGCATTGTAGTTCTGGATTGCCAAGCTGGAGGGCTTGTGGGCCAGTAGTCTGAGGACGGAGTCTGAGAACCCAAGCTAAGCCTAGGTTTCTGGGTGAGGATATGGCAGGCACAATCTACAGACCTCAATAGAGATCTCGTGCATCTGAAGTCAGGGCAAGGATCAGACGATCGCTCAGGTTGGACTTTCTGCCCTGATGGCCCTTTCTTGAAGGGGGTTGGATCACGAGGACATGGGGGTTTTCCCACGATGGGAGTTGTGAGAAGCTCCAAACTGCAAAGATTCTTCTGCAGGACAATTGAGACCTGTTGGTTGGCTCCAGGCCAACGATTCCGAGCAGGGTTCTAAGGATGGATGGCTGGGTAGCCCACTTCGCATTCCAATTGTCACCAAGCAACAAGACAGGTTAGATCTGCTGGATGTGGGGGGCAACCGAGGTGGCTGAGTTGAAATGGACTCTCCTGGGGATGTGTCCTAATATGTTTTTGTGTCTATGGAGACCTTGGAATGAAGCGGTGGCCCTGGGGCCCTGAAGGGTTCTCCTAAACAGAGGCTTTGACACAGCTCCAACGTGCATGTTTCCCATGTGTAGATGAGATTAGTTCTGATGGGTGAGTCAAGAAACAGCCATATGCTGGTATTGAAATCCAGGCCTCTGAGGAGAGATGCCTGGAAACCAAAGCAATGGATCCGATAGTGCCTAGGGGCCTGTTCGTTCCTTTTTACCTCTGGGGACATCAGTCTACGGGTCTGAGTGCAGGTAGGTGCTCAGATGGGCTCAGATTGCCCCTGTTTGTCCTGGGAAGCCACAACTATTGGGATGGCCTCATGGACTATGGAGGTTATCCTACTAGTAGGGTTGTGGCCATTGGAATGGGCACATACAATTCCCTTGGAGAGGGCAAGGACAGTCCTCAGGTTTGGCTCCAGGGCCCTGAGCCTGTAGGGTGTGTAGGCCAGAGCTGTTTGGACAGTTGTCTGAAAACAGAAACTCGGCTTATGTTTTGGGTCATAGGTATGGCAGGACTGATCTACAGACCATGAGGAGAACACTTCGGGATATGAAAAAAGGGCGAGTGTGAGGCTCTTGCTCAAGTTTTTGTCTCTGGATATCGTGTCACTCATGGTCGTGAAATTGCCGGGTGACATCATGGGAAATGGACGAGTCTTACTCTCTGGGGGTTCGGTCCCGTCCAAAGAGTTTGGGGTCATTCTGGGGATGGAAGAAGTCCGTTTTTTTGTTGTTGTTGTCGATTTGTTTCATTTTGTTTTTCAACCTCAGATGTCCCACCAAATGAGGGATTCCAGAGTAGAGCCCTGGGGTGGGGCGACTGGACAACCAGAAATCTGGTTAAAAATTGGGGACTACGGACATGTCAAGCCCAGTATGACATCTAATGGTCCAGCCACTGAGAGGACTTACTAGAGGACAGGACTCACGCTGAGGTCACAATGCGTGTTTATGCTCTCGTCGCACTCAAGAATGGGCGGGGCCTCAGGGTGAATGCTGGTTTCTCCTACACTGAACGTTGGACAACATGCCAACCACAAGGTTTCTTGCCATGGGTCAGGAAGTGTTCTGATTTCTGCATCACAGTCACCCGTGGGCAGTGATTGGAGATAAGGTCTAGGTTCTGAAGCCTGAAAACTGAGGTAGGGAAGAGATTATGACCTAAGGCCATGGCGGGTCTGATGTGCTCAGCGTGCGGTCAGCTGTCTGGGTGTTGGTCAGCAGGTCCGGGCTCAGGTTGTGTCAGACAGTGCATTATTGCCCAGGTTAGACTATATAATTTGGGTACATTCGAGTGCCATGTAGGTATATCCTCATTTAAGCTGCCTGGGCTGCTCATTAGGCAATATATTTTTTCTAGAGGGCAGGCAGAGTGCTTCATTGACGGTCCGGAATTGCCAAACTTGAGGGCTTCGGGGCCAGGAGAGTGAGGACGGAAGTCTGAGAACACAAGCTAGACTTCGGATTCAGGTTGAGGGCACGGCAGGTACCCCCTGCAGATCTGAACCAATATCTCATGCATCTGAAGTCAGGGTGAGGATCCGACGTTGGCTCAGGTTGGAGTTTCTGTGCATGACGGCCCCTTCATGAAGGGAGCGGAATCTCGAGGCCATGGAGGTTTTCCACGTTGGGAGATGTGGGATGCCCCCTTCAAGGATTCCTTCTGCGGGACAATTGAGACCTGTTGGACAGCACCAGTTCATCCGTTATGGAATGACTCCAGAGCACCGTTCTAGGATGGATGCCTGGGAAGTCCGCCTCGCCTTCCAATTGTCTCCTAGCAACAAGACAGTTTAGATCTAATGGATCTGCGGGAGCAACCGGGGTGGCTGAGTTGAAATGCACTTTCCAGAGGATGGGTCCTAACGTGTGTTTGTGTCCATGAGGGCCTTGGAATGGGGAGGTTGCCCCGGGACCCTGAAGTATTCTCCTTACCTTGGGCTTAGCTCCCATGCACAAGTTTCCTTGTGGAGACGAGATTTGTTCTGATGGGTGCCTCAGGAAATCCCCTCTGCTGGTATTGGAATCCAGGCTTTTGAGGAGACATGCCTGTAAACCAAAGCAATGGATCCGATAATGGCCTCGGGTCCTGTCTGGTTCAATCTTCTTGGTATGAGTGGAGGTAGATGAGTGGAGGTAGATGCTCAGCCGGTATCAACCGCTCATTTTATGTCCGGGCGACCTACACTATTGGGATGGCCTCAGGGACTTTGGAGGGTTCTCCTAATTTGTACGATTTTTGACAATGGAATGGGCAGAATTCCCATGGATTGGGTGGGGGCAGTCCTAATGTGTGGCTCCAGGGGCCCCAGCCTGGAGGGAGTATGGCCCAGGACTTTGAGGACAGAAGACTGAAAACACAAACTCAGCTTAAGTTGGGGACGTAGGTATGGCACGCCCGATCTACAAACCATGAGAAGAACTCTTCAGGATATGAAGAATGAGCGAGTCTGAGGCGCTGCTCAGGCTTTTGTCTCTGGATTTTGTTTCAGCGATGGCCGTGGAATGTTGCGGAGGTCTCATGGGCCATGGACGAATCGTCCTCTCTGTGGATTTGGCCCGATCCCAATTGTTTTTCGTCAATCTGTGGGATGGGAGGACACCTTTCAGGTTTGTTACCTCAGGTGTCCCACCAAAAGAGGAATTCCAAAGCAGAGCCCTGGGGAAGAGTGAAGGGACAACCCGAACTATGGTTAAAAATTGGGGCCTAGGGGCATGGCAAGCCCAATATGCTGTCTCTTCATATAGGCCCTGAGAGGCCTTACCTGAGGACTGGGCTCAGGCTGAGGGTCACAATGTGTGTTTGTGACCAATGTGGCCCGCAAGCATGGGCTGGGTCTCATGGGCCACGCTTGTTTCAACTACAATGAACGTTGGACAACATGCCAACCACAAGGTTTCTTGCCATGGGGAAAGAGTTCTGATTTCTGCATCATTTTCAAACCTGGGCAGTGGTTGGAGATAAGGTCTAGGTTCTGGAGCCTGAAAACCGCAGTTGGGAAGAGATGACGACCTAAGGCCATGGCGGGTCCGATGTGCTCAGTGTGCGGCCAGCTGTCTGGGTGGGACCAGGAGGTCCAGGCTCAGGCTGGGTCAGAAGGGGAAATAGTGCCCAGGTCAGCCTATATGTTTGGGGTAAAGCCGAATGGCGTGCAGGTGGATCTTCATTTGGGGATTCGGGGCAGCCCTGAGGGCATAGTTTTACTTCTGTAGGGCAGGCAGAGTGCGGCATTGTAGTTCTGGATTGCCAAGCTGGAGGGCTTGTGGGCCAGTAGTCTGAGGACGGAGTCTGAGAACCCAAGCTAAGCCTAGGTTTCTGGGTGAGGATATGGCAGGCACAATCTACAGACCTCAATAGAGATCTCGTGCATCTGAAGTCAGGGCAAGGATCAGACGATCGCTCAGGTTGGACTTTCTGCCCTGATGGCCCTTTCTTGAAGGGGGTTGGATCACGTGGACATGGGGGTTTTCCCACGATGGGAGTTGTGAGAAGCTCCAAACTGCAAAGATTCTTCTGCAGGACAATTGAGACCTGTTGGTTGGCTCCAGGCCAACGATTCCGAGCAGGGTTCTAAAGATGGATGGCTGGGTAGCCCACTTCGCATTCCAATTGTCTCCAAGCAACAAGACAGGTTAGATCTGCTGGATGTGGGGGGCAACCGAGGTGGCTGAGTTGAAATGGACTCTCCTGGGGATGTGTCCTAATATGTTTTTGTGTCTATGGAGACCTTGGAATGAAGCGGTGGCCCTGGGGCCCTGAAGGGTTCTCCTAAACAGAGGCTTTGACACAGCTCCAACGTGCATGTTTCCCATGTGTAGATGAGATTAGTTCTGATGGGTGAGTCAAGAAACAGCCATATGCTGGTATTGAAATCCAGGCCTCTGAGGAGAGATGCCTGGAAACCAAAGCAATGGATCCGATTAGTGCCTAGGGGCCTGTTCGTTCCTTTTTACCTCTGGGGACATCAGTCTACGGGTCTGAGTGCAGGTAGGTGCTCAGATGGGCTCAGATTGCCCCTGTTTGTCCTGGGAAGCCACAACTATTGGGATGGCCTCATGGACTTTGGAGGTTATCCTACTAGTAGGGTTGTGGCCATTGGAATGGGCACATACAATTCCCTTGGAGAGGGCAAGTACAGTCCTCAGGTTTGGCTCCAGGGCCCTGAGCCTGTAGGGTGTGTAGGCCAGAGCTGTTTGGACAGTTGTCTGAAAACACAAACTCGGCTTATGTTTTGGGTCATAGGTATGGCAGGACTGATCTACAGACCATGAGGAGAACACTTCGGGATATGAAAAAAGGGCGAGTGTGAGGCTCTTGCTCAAGTTTTTGTCTCTGGATATCGTGTCACTCATGGTCGTGAAATTGCCTGGTGACATCATGGGAAATGGACGAGTCTTACTCTCTGGGGGTTCGGTCCCGTCCAAAGAGTTTGGGGTCATTCTGGGGATGGAAGAAGTCCGTTTTTTGGTTGTTGTTGTCGATTTGTTTCATTTTGTTTTTCAACCTCAGATGTCCCACCAAATGAGGGATTCCAGAGTAGAGCCCTGGGGTGGGGCGACTGGACAACCAGAAATCTGGTTAAAAATTGGGGACTAGGGACATGTCAAGCCCATTATGACATCTAATGGTCCAGCCACTGAGAGGACTTACTAGAGGACAGGACTCACGCTGAGGTCACAATGCGTGTTTATGCTCTCGTCGCACTCAAGAATGGGCGGGGCCTCAGGGTGAATGCTGGTTTCTCCTACACTGAACGTTGGACAACATGCCAACCACAAGGTTTCTTGCCATGGGTCAGGAAGAGTTCTGATTTCTGCATCACAGTCACCCGGGGGCAGTGATTGGAGATAAGGTCTAGGTTCTGAAGCCTGAAAACTGAGGTAGGGAAGAGATGATGACCTAAGGCCATGGCGGGTCTGATGTGCTCAGCGTGCGGTCAGCTGTCTGGGTGTTGGTCAGCAGGTCCGGGCTCAGGTTGTGTCAGACAGTGCATTAGTGCCCAGGTTAGACTATATAATTTGGGTACATTCGAGTGCCGTGTAGGTTTATCCTCATTTAAGCTGCCTGGGCTGCTCATTAGGCAATATATTTTTTCTAGAGGGCAGGCAGAGTGCTTCATTGTCGGTCCGGAATTGCCAAACTTGAGGGCTTCGGGGCCAGGAGAGTGAGGACCGAAGTCTGAGAACACAAGCAAGACTTCGGATTCAGGGTGAGGGCACGGCAGGTACCCCCTGCAGATCTGAACCAATATCTCATGCATCTGAAGTCAGGGCGAGGATCCGACGTTGGCTCAGGTTGGAGTTTCTGTGCATGACGGCCCCTTCATGAAGGGAGCGGAATCTCGAGGCCATGGAGGTTTTCCACGTTGGGAGATGTGGGATGCCCCCTTCAAGGATTCCTTCTGCGGGACAATTGAGACCTGTTGGACAGCTCCAGGACATCCCATATGGAATGACTCCAGAGCACCGTTCGAGGACGGATGCCTGGGAAGTCCGCCTCGCCTTCCAATTGTCTCCTAGCAACAAGACAGTTTAGATCTAATGGATCTGCGGGAGCAACCGGGGTGGCTGTGTTGAAATGCACTTTCCAGAGGATGGGTCCTAACGTGTGTTTGTGTCCATGAGGGCCTTGGAATGGGGAGGTGGCACCGGGACCCTGAAGTATTCTCCTTAGCTTTGGCTTAGCTCCCATGCACAAGTTTCCTTGTGGAGACGAGATTTGTTCTGATGGGTGCCTCAGGAAATCCCCTCTGCTGGTACTGGAATCCAGGCTTTTGAGGAGACATGCCTGTAAACCAAAGCAATGGATCCGATAATGGCCTCGGGTCCTGTCTGGTTCAATCTTCTTGGTATGAGTGGAGGTAGATGAGTGGAGGTAGATGCTCAGCCGGTATCAACCGCCCATTTTATGTCCGGGCGACCTACACTATTGGGATGGCATCAGGGACATTGGAGGGTTCTCCTAATTTGTACGATTTTTGACAATGGAATAGGCAGAATTCCCATGGATTGGGTGGGGGCAGTCCTAATGTGTGGCTCCAGGGGCCCCAGCCTGGAGGGAGTATGGCCCAGGACTTTGAGGACAGAAGACTGAAAACACAAACTCAGCTTAAGTTGGGGACGTAGGTATGGCACGCCTGATCTACAAACCATGAGAAGAACTCTTCAGGATATGAAGAATGAGCGAGTCTGAGGCGCTTGCTCAGGCTTTTGTCTCTGGATTTTGTTTCAGCGATGGCCGTGGAATGTTGCGGAGGTCTCATGGGCCATGGACGAATCGTCCTCTCTGTGGATTTGGCCCGATCCCAATTGTTTTTCGTCAATCTGTGGGATGGGAGGACACCTTTCAGGTTTGTTACCTCAGGTGTCCCACCAAAAGAGGAATTCCAAAGCAGAGCCCTGGGGAAGAGTGAAGGGACAACCCGAACTATGGTTAAAAATTGGGGCCTAGGGGCATGGCAAGCCCAATATGCTGTCTCTTCATATAGGCCCTGAGAGGCCTTACCTGAGGACTGGGATCAGGCTGAGGGTCACAATGTGTGTTTGTGACCAATGTGGCCCGCAAGCATGGGTTGGGCCTCATGGGCCACGCTTGTTTCAACTACAATGAACGTTGGACAACATGCCAACCACAAGGTTTCTTGCCATGGGGAAAGAGTTCTGATTTCTGCATCATTTTCAAACCTGGGCAGTGGTTGGAGATAAGGTCTAGGTTCTGGAGCCTGAAAACCGCAGTTGGGAAGAGATGACGACCTAAGGCCATGGCGGGTCCGATGTGCTCAGTGTGCGGCCAGCTGTCTGGGTGGGACCAGGAGGTCCAGGCTCAGGCTGGGTCAGAAGGGGAAATAGTGCCCAGGTCAGCCTATATGTTTGGGGTAAAGCCGAATGGCGTGCAGGTGGATCTTCATTTGGGGTTTCGGGGCAGCCCTGAGGGCAATGTTTTACTTCTGTAGGGCAGGCAGAGTGCGGCATTGTAGTTCTGGATTGCCAAGCTGGAGGGCTTGTGGGCCAGTAGTCTGAGGACGGAGTCTGAGAACCCAAGCTAAGCCTAGGTTTCTGGGTGAGGATATGGCAGGCACAATCTACAGACCTCAATAGAGATCTCGTGCATCTGAAGTCAGGGCAAGGATCAGACGATCGCTCAGGTTGGACTTTCTGCCCTGATGGCCCTTTCTTGAAGGGGGTTGGATCACGAGGACATGGGGCTTTTCCCACGATGGGAGTTGTGAGAAGCTCCAAACTGCAAAGATTCTTCTGCAGGACAATTGAGACCTGTTGGTTGGCTCCAGGCCAACGATTCCGAGCAGGGTTCTAAGGATGGATGGTTGGGTAGCCCACATCGCATTCCAATTTCTCCAAGCAACAAGACAGGTTAGATCTGCTGGATGTGGGGGGCAACCGAGGAGGCTGAGTTGAAATGGACTCTCCTGTGGATGTGTCCTAATATGTTTTTGTGTCTATGGAGACCTTGGAATGAAGCGGTGGCCCTGGGGCCCTGAAGGGTTCTCCTAAACAGAGGCTTTGACACAGCTCCAACGTGCATGTTTCCCATGTGTAGATGAGATTTGTTCTGATGGGTGAGTCAAGAAACAGCCATATGCTGGTATTGAAATCCAGGCCTCTGAGGAGAGATGCCTGGAAACCAAAGCAATGGATCCGATTAGTGCCTAGGGGCCTGTTAATTCCTTTTTACCTCTGGGGACATCAGTCTACGGGTCTGAGTGCAGGTAGGTGCTCAGATGGGCTCAGATTGCCCCTGTTTGTCCTGGGAAGCCACAACTATTGGGATGGCCTCAGGGACTTTGGAGTTTATCCTACTAGTAGGGCTGTGGCCATTGGAATGGGCACATACAATTCCCTTGGAGAGAGCAAGTACAGTCCTCAGGTTTGGCTCCAGGGCCCTGAGCCTGTAGGGTGTGTAGGCCAGAGCTGTTTGGACAGTTGTCTGAAAACACAAACTCGGCTTATGTTTTGGGTCATAGGTATGGCAGGACTGATCTACAGACCATGAGGAGAACACTTCGGGATATGAAAAAAGGGCGAGTGTGAGGCTCTTGCTCAAGTTTTTGTCTCTGGATATCGTGTCACTCATGGTCGTGAAATTGCCGGGTGACATCATGGGAAATGGACGAGTCTTACTCTCTGGGGGTTCGGTCCCGTCCAAAGAGTTTGGGGTCATTCTGGGGATGGAAGAAGTCCGTTTTTTGGTTGTTGTTGTCGATTTGTTTCATTTTGTTTTTCAACCTCAGATGTCCCACCAAATGAGGGATTCCAGAGTAGAGCCCTGGGGTGGGGCGACTGGACAACCAGAAATCTGGTTAAAAATTGGGGACTAGGGACATGTCAAGCCCATTATGACATCTAATGGTCCAGCCACTGAGAGGACTTACTAGAGGACAGGACTCACGCTGAGGTCACAATGCGTGTTTATGCTCTCGTCGCACTCAAGAATGGGCGGGGCCTCAGGGTGAATGCTGGTTTCTCCTACACTGAACGTTGGACAACATGCCAACCACAAGGTTTCTTGCCATGGGTCAGGAAGTGTTCTGATTTCTGCATCACAGTCACCCGTGGGCAGTGATTGGAGATAAAGTCTAGGTTCTGAAGCCTGAAAACTGAGGTAGGGAAGAGATGATGACCTAAGGCCATGGCGGGTCTCATGTGCTCAGCGTGCGGTCAGCTGTCTGGGTGTTGGTCAGCAGGTCCGGGCTCAGGTTGTGTCAGACAGTGCATTAGTGCCCAGGTTAGACTATATAATTTGGGTACATTCGAGTGCCGTGTAGGTTTATCCTCATTTAAGCTGCCTGGGCTGCTCATTAGGCAATATATTTTTTCTAGAGGGCAGGCAGAGTGCTTCATTGTCGGTCCGGAATTGCCAAACTTGAGGGCTTCGGGGCCAGGAGAGTGAGGACCGAAGTCTGAGAACACAAGCAAGACTTCGGATTCAGGGTGAGGGCACGGCAGGTACCCCCTGCAGATCTGAACCAATATCTCATGCATCTGAAATCAGGGCGAGGATCCGACGTTGGCTCAGGTTGGAGTTTCTGTGCATGACGGCCCCTTCATGAAGGGAGCGGAATCTCGAGGCCATGGAGGTTTTCCACGTTGGGAGATGTGGGATGCCCCCTTCAAGGATTCCTTCTGCGGGACAATTGAGACCTGTTGGACAGCTCCAGGACATCCCATATGGAATGACTCCAGAGCACCGTTCGAGGACGGATGCCTGGGAAGTCCGCCTCGCCTTCCAATTGTCTCCTAGCAACAAGACAGTTTAGATCTAATGGATCTGCGGGAGCAACCGGGATGGCTGAGTTGAAATGCACTTTCCAGAGGATGGGTCCTAACGTGTGTTTGTGTCCATGAGGGCCTTGGAATGGGGAGGTGGCACCGGGACCCTGAAGTATTCTCCTTAGCTTTGGCTTAGCTCCCATGCACAAGTTTCCTTGTGGAGACGAGATTTGTTCTGATGGGTGCCTCAGGAAATCCCCTCTGCTGGTATTGGAATCCAGGCTTTTGAGGAGACATGCCTGTAAACCAAAGCAATGGATCCGATAATGGCCTCGGGTCCTGTCTGGTTCAATCTTCTTGGTATGAGTGGAGGTAGATGAGTGGAGGTAGATGCTCAGCCGGTATCAACCGCCCATTTTATGTCCGGGCGACCTACACTATTGGGATGGCCTCAGGGACTTTGGAGGGTTCTCCTAATTTGTACGATTTTTGACAATGGAATGGGCAGAATTCCCATGGATTGGGTGGGGGCAGTCCTAATGTGTGGCTCCAGGGGCCCCAGCCTGGAGGGAGTATGGCCCAGGACTTTGAGGACAGAAGAGAAAACACAAACTCAGCTTAAGTTGGGGACGTAGGTATGGCACGCCTGATCTACAAACCATGAGAAGAACTCTTCAGGATATGAAGAATGAGCGAGTCTGAGGCGCTTGCTCAGGCTTTTGTCTCTGGATTTTGTTTCAGCGATGGCCGTGGAATGTTGCGGAGGTCTCATGGGCCATGGACGAATCGTCCTCTCTGTGGATTTGGCCCGATCCCAATTGTTTTTCGTCAATCTGTGGGATGGGAGGACTCCTTTCAGGTTTGTTACCTCAGGTGTCCCACCAAAAGAGGAATTCCAAAGCAGAGCCCTGGGGAAGAGTGAAGGGACAACCCGAACTATGGTTAAAAATTGGGGCCTAGGAGCATGGCAAGCCCAATATGCTGTCTCTTCATATAGGCCCTGAGAGGCCTTACCTGAGGACTGGGCTCAGGCTGAGGGTCACAATGTGTGTTTGTGACCAATGTGGCCCGCAAGCATGGGTTGGGCCTCATGGGCCACGCTTGTTTCAACTACAATGAACGTTGGACAACATGCCAACCACAAGGTTTCTTGCCATGGGGAAAGAGTTCTGATTTCTGCATCATTTTCAAACCTGGGCAGTGGTTGGAGATAAGGTCTAGGTGCTGGAGCCTGAAAACCGCAGTTGGGAAGAGATGACGACCTAAGGCCATGGCGGGTCCGATGTGCTCAGTGTGCGGCCAGCTGTCTGGGTGGGACCAGGAGGTCCAGGCTCAGGCTGGGTCAGAAGGGGAAATAGTGCCCAGGTCAGCCTATATGTTTGGGGTAAAGCCGAATGGCGTGCAGGTGGATCTTCATTTGGGGTATCGGGGCAGCCCTGAGGGCAATGTTTTACTTCTGTAGGGCAGGCAGAGTGCGGCATTGTAGTTCTGGATTGCCAAGCTGGAGGGCTTGTGGGCCAGTAGTCTTGGACGGAGTCTGAGAACCCAAGCTAAGCCTAGGTTTCTGGGTGAGGATATGGCAGGCACAATCTACAGACCTCAATAGAGATCTCGTGCATCTGAAGTCAGGGCAAGGATCAGACGATCGCTCAGGTTGGACTTTCTGCCCTGATGGCCCTTTCTTAAAGGGGGTTGGATCACGAGGACATGGGGGTTTTCCCACGATGGGAGTTGTGAGAAGCTCCAAACTGCAAAGATTCTTCTGCAGGACAATTGAGACCTGTTGGTTGGCTCCAGGCCAACGATTCCGAGCAGGGTTCTAAGGATGGATGGCTGGGTAGCCCACTTCGCATTCCAATTGTCACCAAGCAACAAGACAGGTTAGATCTGCTGGATGTGGGGGGCAACCGAGGTGGCTGAGTTGAAATGGACTCTCCTGTGGATGTGTCCTAATATGTTTTTGTGTCTATGGAGACCTTGGAATGAAGCGGTGGCCCTGGGGCCCTGAAGGGTTCTCCTAAACAGAGGCTTTGACACAGCTCCAACGTGCATGTTTCCCATGTGTAGATGAGATTTGTTCTGATGGGTGAGTCAAGAAACAGCCATATGCTGGTATTGAAATCCAGGCCTCTGAGGAGAGATGCCTGGAAACCAAAGCAATGGATCCGATTAGTGCCTAGGGGCCTGTTCGTTCCTTTTTACCTCTGGGGACATCAGTCTACGGGTCTGAGTGCAGGTAGGTGCTCAGATGGGCTCAGATTGCCCCTGTTTGTCCTGGGAAGCCACAACTATTGGGATGGCCTCATGGACTATGGAGGTTATCCTACTAGTAGGGTTGTGGCCATTGGAATGGGCACATACAATTCCCTTGGAGAGGGCAAGGACAGTCCTCAGGTTTGGCTCCAGGGCCCTGAGCCTGTAGGGTGTGTAGGCCAGAGCTGTTTGGACAGTTGTCTGAAAACAGAAACTCGGCTTATGTTTTGGGTCATAGGTATGGCAGGACTGATCTACAGACCATGAGGAGAACACTTCGGGCTATGAAAAAAGGGCGAGTGTGAGGCTCTTGCTCAAGTTTTTGTCTCTGGATATCGTGTCACTCATGGTCGTGAAATTGCCGGGTGACATCATGGGAAATGGACGAGTCTTACTCTCTGGGGGTTCGGTCCCGTCCAAAGAGTTTGGGGTCATTCTGGGGATGGAAGAAGTCCGTTTTTTTGTTGTTGTTGTCGATTTGTTTCATTTTGTTTTTCAACCTCAGATGTCCCACCAAATGAGGGATTCCAGAGTAGAGCCCTGGGGTGGGGCGACTGGACAACCAGAAATCTGGTTAAAAATTGGGGACTAGGGACATGTCAAGCCCAGTATGACATCTAATGGTCCAGCCACTGAGAGGACTTACTAGAGGACAGGACTCACGCTGAGGTCACAATGCGTGTTTATGCTCTCGTCGCACTCAAGAATGGGAGGGGCCTCAGGGAGAATGCTGGTTTCTCCTACACTGAACGTTGGACAACATGCCAACCACAAGGTTTCTTGCCATGGGTCAGGAAGAGTTCTGATTTCTGCATCACAGTCACCCGTGGGCAGTGATTGGAGATAAGGTCTAGGTTCTGAAGCCTGAAAACTGAGGTAGGGAAGAGATGATGACCTAAGGCCATGGCGGGTCTGATGTGCACAGCGTGCGGTCAGCTGTCTGGGTGTTGGTCAGCAGGTCCGGGCTCAGGTTGTGTCAGACAGTGCATTATTGCCCAGGTTAGACTATATAATTTGGGTACATTCGAGTGCCATGTAGGTATATCCTAATTTAAGCTGCCTGGGCTGCTCATTAGGCAATATATTTTTTCTAGAGGGCAGGCAGAGTGCTTCATTGACGGTCCGGAATTGCCAAACTTGAGGGCTTCGGGGCCAGGAGAGTGAGGACGGAAGTCTGAGAACACAAGCTAGACTTCGGATTCAGGGTGAGGGCACGGCAGGTACCCCCTGCAGATCTGAACCAATATCTCATGCATCTGAAGTCAGGGTGAGGATCCGACGTTGGCTCAGGTTGGAGTTTCTGTGCATGATGGCCCCTTCATGGAGGCAGCGGAATCTCGAGGCCATGGAGGTTTTCCACGTTGGGAGATGTGGGATGCCCCCTTCAAGGATTCCTTCTGCGGGACAATTGAGACCTGTTGGACAGCTCCAGTTCATCCGTTATGGAATGACTCCAGAGCACCGTTCTAGGATGGATGCCTGGGAAGTCCGCCTCGCCTTCCAATTGTCTCCTAGCAACAAGACAGTTTAGATCTAATGGATCTGCGGGAGCAACCGGGGTGGCTGAGTTGAAATGCACTTTCCAGAGGATGGGTCCTAACGTGTGTTTGTGTCCATGAGGGCCTTGGAATGGGGAGGTGGCACCGGGACCCTGAAGTATTCTCCTTAGCTTTGGCTTAGCTCCCATGCACAAGTTTCCTTGTGGAGACGAGATTTGTTCTGATGGGTGCCTCAGGAAATCCCCTCTGCTGGTGTTGGAATCCAGGCTTTTGAGGAGACATGCCTGTAAACCAAAGCAATGGATCCGATAATGGCCTCGGGTCCTGTCTGGTTCAATCTTCTTGGTATGAGTGGAGGTAGATGAGTGGAGGTAGGTGCTCAGCCGGTATCAACCGCCCATTTTATGTCCGGGCGACCTACACTATTGGGATGGCCTCAGGGACTTTGGAGGGTTCTCCTAATTTGTACGATTTTTGACAATGGAATGGGCAGAATTCCCATGGATTGGGTGGGGGCAGTCCTAATGTGTGGCTCCAGGGGACCCAGCCTGGAGGGAGTATGGCCCAGGACTTTGAGGACAGAAGACTGAAAACACAAACTCAGCTTAAGTTGGGGACGTAGGTATGGCACGCCCGATCTACAAACCATGAGAAGAACTCTTCAGGATATGAAGAATGAGCGAGTCTGAGGCGCTTGCTCAGGCTTTTGTCTCTGGATTTTGTTTCAGCGATGGCCGTGGAATGTTGCGGAGGTCTCATGGGCCATGGACGAATCGTCCTCTCTGTGGATTTGGCCCGATCCCAATTGTTTTTCGTCAATCTGTGGGATGGGAGGACACCTTTCAGGTTTGTTACCTCAGGTGTCCCACCAAAAGAGGAATTCCAAAGCAGAGCCCTGGGGAAGAGTGAAGGGACAACCCGAACTATGGTTAAAAATTGGGGCCTAGGGGCATGGCAAGCCCAATATGCTGTCTCTTCATATAGGCCCTGAGAGGCCTTACCTGAGGACTGGGCTCAGGCTGAGGGTCACAATGTGTGTTTGTGACCAATGTGGCCCGCAAGCATGGGCTGGGCCTCATGGGCCATGCTTGTTTCAACTACAATGAACGTTGGACAACATGCCAACCACAAGGTTTCTTGCCATGGGGAAAGAGTTCTGATTTCTGCATCATTTTCAAACCTGGGCAGTGGTTGGAGATAAGGTCTAGGTTCTGGAGCCTGAAAACCGCAGTTGGGAAGAGATGACGACCTAAGGCCATGGCGGGTCCAATGTGCTCAGTGTGCGGCCAGCTGTCTGGGTGGGACCAGGAGGTCCAGGCTCAGGCTGGGTCAGAAGGGGAAATAGTGCCCAGGTCAGCCTATATGTTTGCGGTAAAGCCGAATGGCGTGCAGGTGGATCTTCATTTGGGGTTTCGGGGCAGCCCTGAGGGCAATGTTTTACTTCTGTAGGGCAGGCAGAGTGCGGCGTTGTAGTTCTGGATTGCCAAGCTGGAGGGCTTGTGGGCCAGTAGTCTGAGGACGGAGACTGAGAACCCAAGCTAAGCCTAGGTTTCTGGGTGAGGATATGGCAGGCACAATCTACAGACCTCAATAGAGATCTCGTGCATCTGAAGTCAGGGCAAGGATCAGACGATCGCTCAGGTTGGACTTTCTGCCCTGATGGCCCTTTCTTGAAGGGGGTTGGATCACGTGGACATGGGGGTTTTCCCACGATGGGAGTTGTGAGAAGCTCCAAACTGCAAAGATTCTTCTGCAGGACAATTGAGACCTGTTGGTTGGCTCCAGGCCAACGATTCCGAGCAGGGTTCTAAGGATGGATGGTTGGGTAGCCCACATCGCATTCCAATTGTCTCCAAGCAACAAGACAGGTTAGATCTGCTGGATGTGGGGGGCAACCGAGGTGGCTGAGTTGAAATGGACTCTCCTGGGGATGTGTCCTAATATGTTTTTGTGTCTATGGAGACCTTGGAATGAAGCGGTGGCCCTTGGGCCCTGAAGGGTTCTCCTAAACAGAGGCTTTGACACAGCTCCAACGTGCATGTTTCCCATGTGTAGATGAGATTAGTTCTGATGGGTGAGTCAAGAAACAGCCATATGCTGGTATTGAAATCCAGGCCTCTGAGGAGAGATGCCTGGAAACCAAAGCAATGGATCCGATTAGTGCCTAGGGGCCTGTTCGTTCCTTTTTACCTCTGGGGACAACAGTCTACGGGTCTGAGTGCAGGTAGGTGCTCAGATGGGCTCAGATTGCCCCTGTTTGTCCTGGGAAGCCACAACTATTGGGATGGCTTCATGGACTATGGAGGTTATCCTATTAGTAGGGTTGTGGCCATTGGAATGGGCACATACAATTCCCTTGGAGAGGGCAAGTACAGTCCTCAGGTTTGGCTCCAGGGCCCTGAGCCTGTAGGGTGTGTAGGCCAGAGCTGTTTGGACAGTTGTCTGAAAACAGAAACTCGGCTTATGTTTTGGGTCATAGGTATGGCAGGACTGATCTACAGACCATGAGGAGAACACTTCGGGATATGAAAAAAGGGCGAGTGTGAGGCTCTTGCTCAAGTTTTTGTCTCTGGATATCGTGTCACTCATGGTCGTGAAATTGCCGGGTGACATCATGGGAAATGGACGAGTCTTACTCTCTGGGGGTTCGGTCCCGTCCAAAGAGTTTGGGGTCATTCTGGGGATGGAAGAAGTCCGTTTTTTTGTTGTTGTTGTCGATTTGTTTCATTTTGTTTTTCAACCTCAGATGTCCCACCAAATGAGGGATTCCAGAGTAGAGCCCTGCGGTGGGGCGACTGGACAACCAGAAATCTGGTTAAAAATTGGGGACTAGGGACATGTCAAGCCCATTATGACATCTAATGGTCCAGCCACTGAGAGGACTTACTAGAGGACAGGACTCACGCTGAGGTCACAATGCGTGTTTATGCTCTCGTCGCACTCAAGAATGGGCGGGGCCTCAGGGTGAATGCTGGTTTCTCCTACACTGAACGTGGGACAACATGCCAACCACAAGGTTTCTTGCCATGGGTCAGGAAGAGTTCTGATTTCTGCATCACAGTCACCCGTGGGCAGTGATTGGAGATAAGGTCTAGGTTCTGAAGCCTGAAAACTGAGGTAGGGAAGAGATGATGACCTAAGGCCATGGCGGGTCTGATGTGCTCAGCGTGCGGTCAGCTGTCTGGGTGTTGGTCAGCAGGTCCGGGCTCAGGTTGTGTCAGACAGTGCATTAGTGCCCAGGTTAGACTATATAATTTGGGTACATTCGAGTGCCGTGTAGGTTTATCCTCATTTAAGCTGCCTGGGCTGCTCATTAGGCAATATATTTTTTCTAGAGGGCAGGCAGAGTGCTTCATTGTCGGTCCGGAATTGCCAAACTTGAGGGCTTCGGGGCCAGGAGAGTGAGGACGGAAGTCTGAGAACACAAGCTAGACTTCGGATTCAGGGTGAGGGCACGGCAGGTACCCCCTGCAGATCTGAACCAATATCTCATGCATCTGAAGTCAGGGCGAGGATCCGACGTTGGCTCAGGTTGGAGTTTCTGTGCATGACGGCCCCTTCATGAAGGGAGCGGAATCTCGAGGCCATGGAGGTTTTCCACGTTGGGAGATGTGGGATGCCCCCTTCAAGGATTCCTTCTGCGGGACAATTGAGACCTGTTGGACAGCTCCAGGACATCCCATATGGAATGACTCCAGAGCACCGTTCGAGGATGGATGCCTGGGAAGTCCGCCTCGCCTTCCAATTGTCTCCTAGCAACAAGACAGTTTAGATCTAATGGATCTGCGGGAGCAACCGGGGTGGCTGAGTTGAAATGCACTTTCCAGAGGATGGGTCCTAACGTGTGTTTGTGTCCATGAGGGCCTTGGAATGGGGAGGTGGCACCGGGACCCTGAAGTATTCTCCTTAGCTTTGGCTTAGCTCCCATGCACAAGTTTCCTTGTGGAGACGAGATTTGTTCTGATGGGTGCCTCAGGAAATCCCCTCTGCTGGTATTGGAATCCAGGCTTTTGAGGAGACATGCCTGTAAACCAAAGCAATGGATCCGATAATGGCCTCGGGTCCTGTCTGGTTCAATCTTCTTGGTATGAGTGGAGGTAGATGAGTGGAGGTAGATGCTCAGCCGGTATCAACCGCCCATTTTATGTCCGGGCGACCTACACTATTGGGATGGCCTCAGGGACTTTGGAGGGTTCTCCTAATTTGTACGATTTTTGACAATGGAATGGGCAGAATTCCCATGGATTGGGTGGGGGCAGTCCTAATGTGTGGCTCCAGGGGCCCCAGCCTGGAGGGAGTATGGCCCAGGACTTTGAGGACAGAAGACTGAAAACACAAACTCAGCTTAAGTTGGGGACGTAGGTATGGCACGCCCGATCTACAAACCATGAGAAGAACTCTTCAGGATATTAAGAATGAGCGAGTCTGAGGCGCTTGCTCAGGCTTTTGTCTCTGGATTTTGTTTCAGCGATGGCCGTGGAATGTTGCGGAGGTCTCATGGGCCATGGACGAATCGTCCTCTCTGTGGATTTGGCCCGATCCCAATTGTTTTTCGTCAATCTGTGGGATGGGAGGACACCTTTCAGGTTTGTTACCTCAGGTGTCCCACCAAAAGAGGAATTCCAAATCAGAGCCCTGGGGAAGAGTGAAGGGACAACCCGAACTATGGTTAAAAATTGGGGCCTAGGGGCATGGCAAGCCCAATATGCTGTCTCTTCATATAGGCCCTGAGAGGCCTTACCTGAGGACTGGGCTCAGGCTGAGGGTCACAATGTGTGTTTCTGACCAATGTGGCCCGCAAGTATGGGCTGGGCCTCATGGGCCACGCTTGTTTCAACTACAATGAACGTTGGACAACATGCCAACCACAAGGTTTCTTGCCATGGGGAAAGAGTTCTGATTTCTGCATCATTTTCAAACCTGGGCAGTGGTTGGAGATAAGGTCTAGGTTCTGGAGCCTGAAAACCGCAGTTGGGAAGAGATGACGACCTAAGGCCATGGCGGGTCCGATGTGCTCAGTGTGCGGCCAGCTGTCTGGGTGGGACCAGGAGGTCCAGGCTCAGGCTGGGTCAGAAGGGGAAATAGTGCCCAGGTCAGCCTATATGTTTGGGGTAAAGCCGAATGGCGTGCAGGTGGATCCTCATTTGGGGTTTCGGGGCAGCCCTGAGGGCAATGTTTTACTTCTGTAGGGCAGGCACAGTGCGGCATTGTAGTTCTGGATTGCCAAGCTGGAGGGCTTGTGGGCCAGTATTCTGAGGACGGAGTCTGAGAACCCAAGCTAAGCCTAGGTTTCTGGGTGAGGATATGGCAGGCACAATCTACAGACCTCAATAGAGATCTCGTGCATCTGAAGTCAGGGCAAGGATCAGACGATCGCTCAGGTTGGACTTTCTGCCCTGATGGCCCTTTCTTGAAGGGGGTTGGATCACGAGGACATGGGGGTTTTCCCACGATGGGAGTTGTGAGAAGCTCCAAACTGCAAAGATTCTTCTGCAGGACAATTGAGACCTGTTGGTTGGCTCCAGGCCAACGATTCCGAGCAGGGTTCTAAGGATGGATGGCTGGGTAGCCCACCTCGCATTCCAATTGTCTCCAAGCAACAAGACAGGTTAGATCTGCTGGATGTGGGGGGCAACCGAGGTGGCTGAGTTGAAATGGACTCTCCTGGGGATGTGTCCTAATATGTTTTTGTGTCTATGGAGACCTTGGAATGAAGCGGTGGCCCTGGGGCCCTGAAGGGTTCTCCTAAAAAGAGGCTTTGACACAGCTCCAACGTGCATGTTTCCCATGTGTAGATGAGATTAGTTCTGATGGGTGAGTCAAGAAACAGCCATATGCTGGTATTGAAATCCAGGCCTCTGAGGAGAGATGCCTGGAAACCAAAGCAATGGATCCGATTAGTGCCTAGGGGCCTGTTCGTTCCTTTTTACCTCTGGGGACATCAGTCTACGGGTCTGAGTGCAGGTAGGTGCTCAGATGGGCTCAGATTGCCCCTGTTTGTCCTGGGAAGCCACAACTATTGGGATGGCCTCATGGACTATGGAGGTTATCCTACTAGTAGGGTTGTGGCCATTGGAATGGGCACATACAATTTCCTTGGAGAGGGCAAGTACAGTCCTCAGGTTTGGCTCCAGGGCCCTGAGCCTGTAGGGTGTGTAGGCCAGAGCTGTTTGGACAGTTGTCTGAAAACAGAAACTCGGCTTATGTTTTGGGTCATAGGTATGGCAGGACTGATCTACAGACCATGAGGAGAACACTTCGGGCTATGAAAAAAGGGCGAGTGTGAGGCTCTTGCTCAAGTTTTTGTCTCTGGATATCGTGTCACTCATGGTCGTGAAATTGCCGGGTGACATCATGGGAAATGGACGAGTCTTACTCTCTGGGGGTTCGGTCCCGTCCAAAGAGTTTGGGGTCATTCTGGGGATGGAAGAAGTCCGTTTTTTTGTTGTTGTTGTCGATTTGTTTCATTTTGTTTTTCAACCTCAGATGTCCCACCAAATGAGGGATTCCAGAGTAGAGCCCTGGGGTGGGGCGACTGGACAACCAGAAATCTGGTTAAAAATTGGGGACTAGGGACATGTCAAGCCCAGTATGACATCTAATGGTCCAGCCACTGAGAGGACTTACTAGAGGACAGGACTCACGCTGAGGTCACAATGCGTGTTTATGCTCTCGTCGCACTCAAGAATGGGAGGGGCCTCAGGGAGAATGCTGGTTTCTCCTACACTGAACGTTGGACAACATGCCAACCACAAGGTTTCTTGCCATGGGTCAGGAAGAGTTCTGATTTCTGCATCACAGTCACCCGTGGGCAGTGATTGGAGATAAGGTCTAGGTTCTGAAGCCTGAAAACTGAGGTAGGGAAGAGATGATGACCTAAGGCCATGGCGGGTCTGATGTGCACAGCGTGCGGTCAGCTGTCTGGGTGTTGGTCAGCAGGTCCGGGCTCAGGTTGTGTCAGACAGTGCATTATTGCCCAGGTTAGACTATATAATTTGGGTACATTCGAGTGCCATGTAGGTATATCCTAATTTAAGCTGCCTGGGCTGCTCATTAGGCAATATATTTTTTCTAGAGGGCAGGCAGAGTGCTTCATTGACGGTCCGGAATTGCCAAACTTGAGGGCTTCGGGGCCAGGAGAGTGAGGACGGAAGTCTGAGAACACAAGCTAGACTTCGGATTCAGGGTGAGGGCACGGCAGGTACCCCCTGCAGATCTGAACCAATATCTCATGCATCTGAAGTCAGGGTGAGGATCCGACGTTGGCTCAGGTTGGAGTTTCTGTGCATGACGGCCCCTTCATGGAGGCAGCGGAATCTCGAGGCCATGGAGGTTTTCCACGTTGGGAGATGTGGGATGCCCCCTTCAAGGATTCCTTCTGCGGGACAATTGAGACCTGTTGGACAGCTCCAGTTCATCCGTTATGGAATGACTCCAGAGCACCGTTCTAGGATGGATGCCTGGGAAGTCCGCCTCGCCTTCCAATTGTCTCCTAGCAACAAGACAGTTTAGATCTAATGGATCTGCGGGAGCAACCGGGGTGGCTGAGTTGAAATGCACTTTCCAGAGGATGGGTCCTAACGTGTGTTTGTGTCCATGAGGGCCTTGGAATGGGGAGGTGGCACCGGGACCCTGAAGTATTCTCCTTAGCTTTGGCTTAGCTCCCATGCACAAGTTTCCTTGTGGAGACGAGATTTGTTCTGATGGGTGCCTCAGGAAATCCCCTCTGCTGGTGTTGGAATCCAGGCTTTTGAGGAGACATGCCTGTAAACCAAAGCAATGGATCCGATAATGGCCTCGGGTCCTGTCTGGTTCAATCTTCTTGGTATGAGTGGAGGTAGATGAGTGGAGGTAGGTGCTCAGCCGGTATCAACCGCCCATTTTATGTCCGGGCGACCTACACTATTGGGATGGCCTCAGGGACTTTGGAGGGTTCTCCTAATTTGTACGATTTTTGACAATGGAATGGGCAGAATTCCCATGGATTGGGTGGGGGCAGTCCTAATGTGTGGCTCCAGGGGACCCAGCCTGGAGGGAGTATGGCCCAGGACTTTGAGGACAGAAGACTGAAAACACAAACTCAGCTTAAGTTGGGGACGTAGGTATGGCACGCCCGATCTACAAACCATGAGAAGAACTCTTCAGGATATGAAGAATGAGCGAGTCTGAGGCGCTTGCTCAGGCTTTTGTCTCTGAATTTTGTTTCAGCGATGGCCGTGGAATGTTGCGGAGGTCTCATGGGCCATGGACGAATCGTCCTCTCTGTGGATTTGGCCCGATCCCAATTGTTTTTCGTCAATCTGTGGGATGGGAGGACACCTTTCAGGTTTGTTACCTCAGGTGTCCCACCAAAAGAGGAATTCCAAAGCAGAGCCCTGGGGAAGAGTGAAGGGACAACCCGAACTATGGTTAAAAATTGGGGCCTAGGGGCATGGCAAGCCCAATATGCTGTCTCTTCATATAGGCCCTGAGAGGCCTTACCTGAGGACTGGGCTCAGGCTGAGGGTCACAATGTGTGTTTGTGACCAATGTGGCCCGCAAGCATGGGCTGGGCCTCATGGGCCATGCTTGTTTCAACTACAATGAACGTTGGACAACATGCCAACCACAAGGTTTCTTGCCATGGGGAAAGAGTTCTGATTTCTGCATCATTTTCAAACCTGGGCAGTGGTTGGAGATAAGGTCTAGGTTCTGGAGCCTGAAAACCGCAGTTGGGAAGAGATGACGACCTAAGGCCATGGCGGGTCCAATGTGCTCAGTGTGCGGCCAGCTGTCTGGGTGGGACCAGGAGGTCCAGGCTCAGGCTGGGTCAGAAGGGGAAATAGTGCCCAGGTCAGCCTATATGTTTGCGGTAAAGCCGAATGGCGTGCAGGTGGATCTTCATTTGGGGTTTCGGGGCAGCCCTGAGGGCAATGTTTTACTTCTGTAGGGCAGGCAGAGTGCGGCGTTGTAGTTCTGGATTGCCAAGCTGGAGGGCTTGTGGGCCAGTAGTCTGAGGACGGAGACTGAGAACCCAAGCTAAGCCTAGGTTTCTGGGTGAGGATATGGCAGGCACAATCTACAGACCTCAATAGAGATCTCGTGCATCTGAAGTCAGGGCAAGGATCAGACGATCGCTCAGGTTGGACTTTCTGCCCTGATGGCCCTTTCTTGAAGGGGGTTGGATCACGTGGACATGGGGGTTTTCCCACGATGGGAGTTGTGAGAAGCTCCAAACTGCAAAGATTCTTCTGCAGGACAATTGAGACCTGTTGGTTGGCTCCAGGCCAACGATTCCGAGCAGGGTTCTAAGGATGGATGGTTGGGTAGCCCACATCGCATTCCAATTGTCTCCAAGCAACAAGACAGGTTAGATCTGCTGGATGTGGGGGGCAACCGAGGTGGCTGAGTTGAAATGGACTCTCCTGGGGATGTGTCCTAATATGTTTTTGTGTCTATGGAGACCTTGGAATGAAGCGGTGGCCCTTGGGCCCTGAAGGGTTCTCCTAAACAGAGGCTTTGACACAGCTCCAACGTGCATGTTTCCCATGTGTAGATGAGATTAGTTCTGATGGGTGAGTCAAGAAACAGCCATATGCTGGTATTGAAATCCAGGCCTCTGAGGAGAGATGCCTGGAAACCAAAGCAATGGATCCGATTAGTGCCTAGGGGCCTGTTCGTTCCTTTTTACCTCTGGGGACAACAGTCTACGGGTCTGAGTGCAGGTAGGTGCTCAGATGGGCTCAGATTGCCCCTGTTTGTCCTGGGAAGCCACAACTATTGGGATGGCTTCATGGACTATGGAGGTTATCCTATTAGTAGGGTTGTGGCCATTGGAATGGGCACATACAATTCCCTTGGAGAGGGCAAGTACAGTCCTCAGGTTTGGCTCCAGGGCCCTGAGCCTGTAGGGTGTGTAGGCCAGAGCTGTTTGGACAGTTGTCTGAAAACAGAAACTCGGCTTATGTTTTGGGTCATAGGTATGGCAGGACTGATCTACAGACCATGAGGAGAACACTTCGGGATATGAAAAAAGGGCGAGTGTGAGGCTCTTGCTCAAGTTTTTGTCTCTGGATATCGTGTCACTCATGGTCGTGAAATTGCCGGGTGACATCATGGGAAATGGACGAGTCTTACTCTCTGGGGGTTCGGTCCCGTCCAAAGAGTTTGGGGTCATTCTGGGGATGGAAGAAGTCCGTTTTTTTGTTGTTGTTGTCGATTTGTTTCATTTTGTTTTTCAACCTCAGATGTCCCACCAAATGAGGGATTCCAGAGTAGAGCCCTGCGGTGGGGCGACTGGACAACCAGAAATCTGGTTAAAAATTGGGGACTAGGGACATGTCAAGCCCATTATGACATCTAATGGTCCAGCCACTGAGAGGACTTACTAGAGGACAGGACTCACGCTGAGGTCACAATGCGTGTTTATGCTCTCGTCGCACTCAAGAATGGGCGGGGCCTCAGGGTGAATGCTGGTTTCTCCTACACTGAACGTGGGACAACATGCCAACCACAAGGTTTCTTGCCATGGGTCAGGAAGAGTTCTGATTTCTGCATCACAGTCACCCGTGGGCAGTGATTGGAGATAAGGTCTAGGTTCTGAAGCCTGAAAACTGAGGTAGGGAAGAGATGATGACCTAAGGCCATGGCGGGTCTGATGTGCTCAGCGTGCGGTCAGCTGTCTGGGTGTTGGTCAGCAGGTCCGGGCTCAGGTTGTGTCAGACAGTGCATTAGTGCCCAGGTTAGACTATATAATTTGGGTACATTCGAGTGCCGTGTAGGTTTATCCTCATTTAAGCTGCCTGGGCTGCTCATTAGGCAATATATTTTTTCTAGAGGGCAGGCAGAGTGCTTCATTGTCGGTCCGGAATTGCCAAACTTGAGGGCTTCGGGGCCAGGAGAGTGAGGACGGAAGTCTGAGAACACAAGCTAGACTTCGGATTCAGGGTGAGGGCACGGCAGGTACCCCCTGCAGATCTGAACCAATATCTCATGCATCTGAAGTCAGGGCGAGGATCCCACGTTGGCTCAGGTTGGAGTTTCTGTGCATGACGGCCCCTTCATGAAGGGAGCGGAATCTCGAGGCCATGGAGGTTTTCCACGTTGGGAGTAGTGGGATGCCCCCTTCAAGGATTCCTTCTGCGGGACAATTGAGACCTGTTGGACAGCTCCAGGACATCCCATATGGAATGACTCCAGAGCACCGTTCGAGGATGGATGCCTGGGAAGTCCGCCTCGCCTTCCAATTGTCTCCTAGCAACAAGACAGTTTAGATCTAATGGATCTGCGGGAGCAACCGGGGTGGCTGAGTTGAAATGCACTTTCCAGAGGATGGGTCCTAACGTGTGTTTGTGTCCATGAGGGCCTTGGAATGGGGAGGTGGCACCGGGACCATGAAGTATTCTCCTTAGCTTTGGCTTAGCTCCCATGCACAAGTTTCCTTGTGGAGACGAGATTTGTTCTGATGGGTGCCTCAGGAAATCCCCTCTGCTGGTATTGGAATCCAGGCTTTTGAGGAGACATGCCTGTAAACCAAAGCAATGGATCCGATAATGGCCTCGGGTCCTGTCTGGTTCAATCTTCTTGGTATGAGTGGAGGTAGATGAGTGGAGGTAGATGCTCAGCCGGTATCAACCGCCCATTTTATGTCCGGGCGACCTACACTATTGGGATGGCCTCAGGGACTTTGGAGGGTTCTCCTAATTTGTACGATTTTTGACAATGGAATGGGCAGAATTCCCATGGATTGGGTGGGGGCAGTCCTAATGTGTGGCTCCAGGGGCCCCAGCCTGGAGGGAGTATGGACCAGGACTTTGAGGACAGAAGACTGAAAACACAAACTCAGCTTAAGTTGGGGACGTAGGTATGGCACGCCCGATCTACAAACCATGAGAAGAACTCTTCAGGATATTAAGAATGAGCGAGTCTGAGGCGCTTGCTCAGGCTTTTGTCTCTGGATTTTGTTTCAGCGATGGCCGTGGAATGTTGCGGAGGTCTCATGGGCCATGGACGAATCGTCCTCTCTGTGGATTTGGCCCGATCCCAATTGTTTTTCGTCAATCTGTGGGATGGGAGGACACCTTTCAGGTTTGTTACCTCAGGTGTCCCACCAAAAGAGGAATTCCAAATCAGAGCCCTGGGGAAGAGTGAAGGGACAACCCGAACTATGGTTAAAAATTGGGGCCTAGGGGCATGGCAAGCCCAATATGCTGTCTCTTCATATAGGCCCTGAGAGGCCTTACCTGAGGACTGGGCTCAGGCTGAGGGTCACAATGTGTGTTTCTGACCAATGTGGCCCGCAAGTATGGGCTGGGCCTCATGGGCCACGCTTGTTTCAACTACAATGAACGTTGGACAACATGCCAACCACAAGGTTTCTTGCCATGGGGAAAGAGTTCTGATTTCTGCATCATTTTCAAACCTGGGCAGTGGTTGGAGATAAGGTCTAGGTTCTGGAGCCTGAAAACCGCAGTTGGGAAGAGATGACGACCTAAGGCCATGGCGGGTCCGATGTGCTCAGTGTGCGGCCAGCTGTCTGGGTGGGACCAGGAGGTCCAGGCTCAGGCTGGGTCAGAAGGGGAAATAGTGCCCAGGTCAGCCTATATGTTTGGGGTAAAGCCGAATGGCGTGCAGGTGGATCCTCATTTGGGGTTTCGGGGCAGCCCTGAGGGCAATGTTTTACTTCTGTAGGGCAGGCACAGTGCGGCATTGTAGTTCTGGATTGCCAAGCTGGAGGGCTTGTGGGCCAGTATTCTGAGGACGGAGTCTGAGAACCCAAGCTAAGCCTAGGTTTCTGGGTGAGGATATGGCAGGCACAATCTACAGACCTCAATAGAGATCTCGTGCATCTGAAGTCAGGGCAAGGATCAGACGATCGCTCAGGTTGGACTTTCTGCCCTGATGGCCCTTTCTTGAAGGGGGTTGGATCACGAGGACATGGGGGTTTTCCCACGATGGGAGTTGTGAGAAGCTCCAAACTGCAAAGATTCTTCTGCAGGACAATTGAGACCTGTTGGTTGGCTCCAGGCCAACGATTCCGAGCAGGGTTCTAAGGATGGATGGCTGGGTAGCCCACCTCGCATTCCAATTGTCTCCAAGCAACAAGACAGGTTAGATCTGCTGGATGTGGGGGGCAACCGAGGTGGCTGAGTTGAAATGGACTCTCCTGGGGATGTGTCCTAATATGTTTTTGTGTCTATGGAGACCTTGGAATGAAGCGGTGGCCCTGGGGCCCTGAAGGGTTCTCCTAAAAAGAGGCTTTGACACAGCTCCAACGTGCATGTTTCCCATGTGTAGATGAGATTAGTTCTGATGGGTGAGTCAAGAAACAGCCATATGCTGGTATTGAAATCCAGGCCTCTGAGGAGAGATGCCTGGAAACCAAAGCAATGGATCCGATTAGTGCCTAGGGGCCTGTTCGTTCCTTTTTACCTCTGGGGACATCAGTCTACGGGTCTGAGTGCAGGTAGGTGCTCAGATGGGCTCAGATTGCCCCTGTTTGTCCTGGGAAGCCACAACTATTGGGATGGCCTCATGGACTATGGAGGTTATCCTACTAGTAGGGTTGTGGCCATTGGAATGGGCACATACAATTCCCTTGGAGAGGGCAAGTACAGTCCTCAGGTTTGGCTCCAGGGCCCTGAGCCTGTAGGGTGTGTAGGCCAGAGCTGTTTGGACAGTTGTCTGAAAACAGAAACTCGGCTTATGTTTTGGGTCATAGGTATGGCAGGACTGATCTACAGACCATGAGGAGAACACTTCGGGATATGAAAAAAGGGCGAGTGTGAGGCTCTTGCTCAAGTTTTTGTCTCTGGATATCGTGTCACTCATGGTCGTGAAATTGCCGGGTGACATCATGGGAAATGGACGAGTCTTACTCTCTGGGGGATCGGTCCCGTCCAAAGAGTTTGGGGTCATTCTGGGGATGGAAGAAGTCCGTTTTTTTGTTGTTGTTGTCGATTTGTTTCATTTTGTTTTTCAACCTCAGATGTCCCACCAAATGAGGGATTCCAGAGTAGAGCCCTGCGGTGGGGCGACTGGACAACCAGAAATCTGGTTAAAAATTGGGGACTAGGGACATGTCAAGCCCATTATGACATCTAATGGTCCAGCCACTGAGAGGACTTACTAGAGGACAGGACTCACGCTGAGGTCACAATGCGTGTTTATGCTCTCGTCGCACTCAAGAATGGGCGGGGCCTCAGGGTGAATGCTGGTTTCTCCTACACTGAACGTGGGACAACATGCCAACCACAAGGTTTCTTGCCATGGGTCAGGAAGAGTTCTGATTTCTGCATCACAGTCACCCGTGGGCAGTGATTGGAGATAAGGTCTAGGTTCTGAAGCCTGAAAACTGAGGTAGGGAAGAGATGATGACCTAAGGCCATGGCGGGTCTGATGTGCTCAGCGTGCGGTCAGCTGTCTGGGTGTTGGTCAGCAGGTCCGGGCTCAGGTTGTGTCAGACAGTGCATTAGTGCCCAGGTTAGACTATATAATTTGGGTACATTCGAGTGCCGTGTAGGTTTATCCTCATTTAAGCTGCCTGGGCTGCTCATTAGGCAATATATTTTTTCTAGAGGGCAGGCAGAGTGCTTCATTGTCGGTCCGGAATTGCCAAACTTGAGGGCTTCGGGGCCAGGAGAGTGAGGACGGAAGTCTGAGAACACAAGCTAGACTTCGGATTCAGGGTGAGGGCACGGCAGGTACCCCCTGCAGATCTGAACCAATATCTCATGCATCTGAAGTCAGGGCGAGGATCCGACGTTGGCTCAGGTTGGAGTTTCTGTGCATGACGGCCCCTTCATGAAGGGAGCGGAATCTCGAGGCCATGGAGGTTTTCCACGTTGGGAGATGTGGGATGCCCCCTTCAAGGATTCCTTCTGCGGGACAATTGAGACCTGTTGGACAGCTCCAGGACATCCCATATGGAATGACTCCAGAGCACCGTTCGAGGATGGATGCCTGGGAAGTCCGCCTCGCCTTCCAATTGTCTCCTAGCAACAAGACAGTTTAGATCTAATGGATCTGCGGGAGCAACCGGGGTGGCTGAGTTGAAATGCACTTTCCAGAGGATGGGTCCTAACGTGTGTTTGTGTCCATGAGGGCCTTGGAATGGGGAGGTGGCACCGGGACCCTGAAGTATTCTCCTTAGCTTTGGCTTAGCTCCCATGCACAAGTTTCCTTGTGGAGACGAGATTTGTTCTGATGGGTGCCTCAGGAAATCCCCTCTGCTGGTATTGGAATCCAGGCTTTTGAGGAGACATGCCTGTAAACCAAAGCAATGGATCCGATAATGGCCTCGGGTCCTGTCTGGTTCAATCTTCTTGGTATGAGTGGAGGTAGATGAGTGGAGGTAGATGCTCAGCCGGTATCAACCGCCCATTTTATGTCCGGGCGACCTACACTATTGGGATGGCCTCAGGGACTTTGGAGGGTTCTCCTAATTTGTACGATTTTTGACAATGGAATGGGCAGAATTCCCATGGATTGGGTGGGGGCAGTCCTAATGTGTGGCTCCAGGGGCCCCAGCCTGGAGGGAGTATGGCCCAGGACTTTGAGGACAGAAGACTGAAAACACAAACTCAGCTTAAGTTGGGGACGTAGGTATGGCACGCCCGATCTACAAACCATGAGAAGAACTCTTCAGGATATTAAGAATGAGCGAGTCTGAGGCGCTTGCTCAGGCTTTTGTCTCTGGATTTTGTTTCAGCGATGGCCGTGGAATGTTGCGGAGGTCTCATGGGCCATGGACGAATCGTCCTCTCTGTGGATTTGGCCCGATCCCAATTGTTTTTCGTCAATCTGTGGGATGGGAGGACACCTTTCAGGTTTGTTACCTCAGGTGTCCCACCAAAAGAGGAATTCCAAATCAGAGCCCTGGGGAAGAGTGAAGGGACAACCCGAACTATGGTTAAAAATTGGGGCCTAGGGGCATGGCAAGCCCAATATGCTGTCTCTTCATATAGGCCCTGAGAGGCCTTACCTGAGGACTGGGCTCAGGCTGAGGGTCACAATGTGTGTTTCTGACCAATGTGGCCCGCAAGTATGGGCTGGGCCTCATGGGCCACGCTTGTTTCAACTACAATGAACGTTGGACAACATGCCAACCACAAGGTTTCTTGCCATGGGGAAAGAGTTCTGATTTCTGCATCATTTTCAAACCTGGGCAGTGGTTGGAGATAAGGTCTAGGTTCTGGAGCCTGAAAACCGCAGTTGGGAAGAGATGACGACCTAAGGCCATGGCGGGTCCGATGTGCTCAGTGTGCGGCCAGCTGTCTGGGTGGGACCAGGAGGTCCAGGCTCAGGCTGGGTCAGAAGGGGAAATAGTGCCCAGGTCAGCCTATATGTTTGGGGTAAAGCCGAATGGCGTGCAGGTGGATCCTCATTTGGGGTTTCGGGGCAGCCCTGAGGGCAATGTTTTACTTCTGTAGGGCAGGCAGAGTGCGGCATTGTAGTTCTGGATTGCCAAGCTGGAGGGCTTGTGGGCCAGTATTCTGAGGACGGAGTCTGAGAACCCAAGCTAAGCCTAGGTTTCTGGGTGAGGATATGGCAGGCACAATCTACAGACCTCAATAGAGATCTCGTGCATCTGAAGTCAGGGCAAGGATCAGACGATCGCTCAGGTTGGACTTTCTGCCCTGATGGCCCTTTCTTGAAGGGGGTTGGATCACGAGGACATGGGGGTTTTCCCACGATGGGAGTTGTGAGAAGCTCCAAACTGCAAAGATTCTTCTGCAGGACAATTGAGACCTGTTGGTTGGCTCCAGGCCAACGATTCCGAGCAGGGTTCTAAGGATGGATGGCTGGGTAGCCCACCTCGCATTCCAATTGTCTCCAAGCAACAAGACAGGTTAGATCTGCTGGATGTGGGGGGCAACCGAGGTGGCTGAGTTGAAATGGACTCTCCTGGGGATGTGTCCTAATATGTTTTTGTGTCTATGGAGACCTTGGAATGAAGCGGTGGCCCTGGGGCCCTGAAGGGTTCTCCTAAAAAGAGGCTTTGACACAGCTCCAACGTGCATGTTTCCCATGTGTAGATGAGATTAGTTCTGATGGGTGAGTCAAGAAACAGCCATATGCTGGTATTGAAATCCAGGCCTCTGAGGAGAGATGCCTGGAAACCAAAGCAATGGATCCGATTAGTGCCTAGGGGCCTGTTCGTTCCTTTTTACCTCTGGGGACATCAGTCTACGGGTCTGAGTGCAGGTAGGTGCTCAGATGGGCTCAGATTGCCCCTGTTTGTCCTGGGAAGCCACAACTATTGGGATGGCCTCATGGACTATGGAGGTTATCCTACTAGTAGGGTTGTGGCCATTGGAATGGGCACATACAATTTCCTTGGAGAGGGCAAGTACAGTCCTCAGGTTTGGCTCCAGGGCCCTGAGCCTGTAGGGTGTGTAGGCCAGAGCTGTTTGGACAGTTGTCTGAAAACACAAACTCGGCTTATGTTTTGGGTCATAGGTATGGCAGGACTGATCTACAGACCATGAGGAGAACACTTCGGGATATGAAAAAAGGGCGAGTGTGAGGCTCTTGCTCAAGTTTTTGTCTCTGGATGTGGTGTCACTCATGGTCGTGAAATTGCCTGGTGACATCATGGGAAATGGACGAGTCTTACTCTCTGGGGGTTCGGTCCCGTCCAAAGAGTTTGGGGTCATTCTGGGGATGGAAGAAGTCCGTTTTTTTGTTGTTGTTGTCGATTTGTTTCATTTTGTTTTTCAACCTCAGATGTCCCACCAAATGAGGGATTCCAGAGTAGAGCCCTGCGGTGGGGCGGCTGGACAACCAGAAATCTGGTTAAAAATTGGGGACTAGGGACATGTCAAGCCCATTATGACATCTAATGGTCCAGCCACTGAGAGGACTTACTAGAGGACAGGACTCACGCTGAGGTCACAATGCGTGTTTATGCTCTCGTCGCACTCAAGAATGGGCGGGGCCTCAGGGTGAATGCTGGTTTCTCCTACACTGAACATTGGACAACATGCCAACCACAAGGTTTCTTGCCATGGGTCAGGAAGAGTTCTGATTTCTGCATCACAGTCACCCGTGGGCAGTGATTGGAGATAAGGTCTAGGTTCTGAAGCCTGAAAACTGAGGTAGGGAAGAGATGATGACCTAAGGCCATGGCGGGTCTGATGTGCTCAGCGTGCGGTCAGCTGTCTGGGTGTTGGTCAGCAGGTCCGGGCTCAGGTTGTGTCAGACAGTGCATTAGTGCCCAGGTTAGACTATATAATTTGGGTACATTCGAGTGCCGTGTAGGTTTATCCTCATTTAAGCTGCCTGGGCTGCTCATTAGGCAATATATTTTTTCTAGAGGGCAGGCAGAGTGCTTCATTGTCGGTCCGGAATTGCCAAACTTGAGGGCTTCGGGGCCAGGAGAGTGAGGACGGAAGTCTGAGAACACAAGCTAGACTTCGGATTCAGGGTGAGGGCACGGCAGGTACCCCCTGCAGATCTGAACCAATATCTCATGCATCTGAAGTCAGGGCGAGGATCCGACTTTGGCTCAGGTTGGAGTTTCTGTGCATGACGGCCCCTTCATGAAGGGAGCGGAATCTCGAGGCCATGGAGGTTTTCCACGCTGGGAGATGTGGGATGCCCCCTTCAAGGATTCCTTCTGCGGGACAATTGAGACCTGTTGGACAGCTCCAGGACATCCCATATGGAATGACTCCAGAGCACCGTTCGAGGATGGATGCCTGGGAAGTCCGCCTCGCCTTCCAATTGTCTCCTAGCAACAAGACAGTTTAGATCTAATGGATCTGCGGGAGCAACCGGGGTGGCTGAGTTGAAATGCAATTTCCAGAGGATGGGTCCTAACGTGTGTTTGTGTCCATGAGGGCCTTGGAATGGGGAGGTGGCACCGGGACCCTGAAGTATTCTCCTTAGTTTTTTCTTAGGTCCCATGCACAAGTTTCCTTGTGGAGACGAGATTTGTTCTGATGGGTGCCTCAGGAAATCCCCTCTGCTTGTATTGGAATCCAGGCTTTTGAGGATACATGCCTGTAAACCAAAGCAATGGATCCGATAATGGCCTCGGGTCCTGTCTGGTTCAATCTTCTTGGTATGAGTGGAGGTAGATGAGTGGAGGTAGATGCTCAGCCGGTATCAACCGCCCATTTTATGTCCGGGCGACCTACACTATTGGGATGGCCTCAGGGACTTTGGAGGGTTCTCCTAATTTGTACGATTTTTGACAATGGAATGGGCAGAATTCCCATGGATTGGGTGGGGGCAGTCCTAATGTGTGGCTCCCGGGGCCCCAGCCTGTAGGGAGTGGGGACCAGGACTTTGAACCAGAAGACTGAAAACACAAACTCAGCTTAAATTTGGGGACATAGGTATGGCACGCCCGATCTACAAACCATGAGAAGAACTCTTCAGGATATGAAGAATGAGCGAGTCTGAGGCGCTTGATCAGGCTTTTGTCTCTGGATTTTGTTTCAGCGATGGCCGTGGAATGTTGGGGAGGTCTCATGGGCCATGGACGAATCTTCCTCTCTGTGGATTTGGCCCGATCCCAATTGGTTTTCGTCAATCTGTGGGATGGGAGGACTCCTTTCAGGTTTGTTACCTCAGGTGTCCCACCAAAAGAGGAATTCCAAAGCAGAGCCCTGAGGAAGAGTGAAGGGACAACCCGAACTATGGTTAAAAATTGGGGCCTAGGGGCATGGCAAGCCCAATATGCTGTCTCTTCATATAGGCCCTGAGAGGCCTTACCTGAGGACTGGGCTCAGGCTGAGGGTCACAATGTGTGTTTGTGACCAATGTGCCCTGCAAGCATGGGCTGGGCCTCATGGGCCACGCTTGTTTCAACAACACTGAAAGTTGGACAACATGCCAACCACAAGGTTTCTTGCCATGGGGAAAGATTCTGATTTCTGCATCATTTTCAAACCTGGGCAGTGGTTGGAGATAAGGTCTAGGTTCTGGAGCCTGAAAACCGCAGTTGGGAAGAGATGACGACCTAAGGCCATGGCGGGTCCGATGTGCTCAGTGTGCGGCCAGCTGTCTGGGTGGGACCAGGAGGTCCAGGCTCAGGGTGGGTCAGAAGGGGAAATAGTGCCCAGGTCAGCCTATATGTTTGGGGTACAGCCGAATGGCGTGCAGGTTGATCCTCATTTGGGGTTTCGGGGCAGCCCTAGGGCAATGTTTTACTTCTGTAGGGCAGGCAGAGTGCGGCATTGTAGTTTTGGATTGCCAAACTCGAGGGCTTGTGGGCCAGTAGTCTGAGGATGGAGTCTGAGAACCCAAGCTAAGCCTAGGTTTCTGGGTGAGGATATGGCAGGCACAATCTACAGACCTCAATAGAGATCTCGTGCATCTGAAGTCAGGGCAAGGATCAGACGATCGCTCAGGTTGGACTTTCTGCCCTGATGGCCCTTTTTTGAAGGGAGTTGGATCACGAGGACATGGGGGTTTTCCCACAATGGGAGTTGTGAGAAGCTCCAAACTGCAAAGATTCTTCTGCAGGACAATTGAGACCTGTTGGTTGGCTCCAGGCCAACGATTCCGAGCAGGGTTCTAAGGATGGATGGCTGGGTAGCCCACCTCGCATTCCAATTGTCTCTAAGCAACAAGACAGGTTAGATCTGCTGGATGTGGGGGGCAACCGAGGAGGCTGAGTTGAAATGGACTCTCCTGTGGATGTGTCCTAATATGTTTTTGTGTCTATGGAGACCTTGGAATGAAGCGGTGGCCCTGGGGCCCTGAAGGGTTCTCCTAAACAGAGGCTTTGACACAGCTCCAACGTGCATGTTTCCCATGTGTAGATGAGATTTGTTCTGATGGGTGAGTCAAGAAACAGCCATATGCTGGTATTGAAAACCAGGCCTCTGAGGAGAGATGCCTGGAAACCAAAGCAATGGATCCGATTAGTGCCTAGGGGCCTGTTCGTTCCTTTTTACCTCTGGGGACATCAGTCTACGGGTCTGAGTGCAGGTAGGTGCTCAGATGGGCTCAGATTGCCCCTGTTTGTCCTGGGAAGCCACAACTCTTGGGATGGCCTCAGGGACTTTGGAGGTTATCCTATTAGTAGGGTTGTGGCCATTGGAATGGGCACATACAATTCCCTTGGAGAGGGCAAGTACAGTCCTCAGGTTTGGCTCCAGGGCCCTGAGCCTGTAGGGTGTGTAGGCCAGAGCTCTTTGGACAGTTGTCTGAAAACACAAACTCGGCTTATGTTTTGGGTCATAGGTATGGCAGGACTGATCTACAGACCATGAGGAGAACACTTCGGGATATGAAAAAAGGGCGAGTGTGAGGCTCTTGCTCAAGTTTTTGTCTCTGGATATCGTGTCACTCATGGTCGTGAAATTGCCGGGTGACATCATGGGAAATGGACGAGTCTTACTCTCTGGGGGTTCGGTCCCGTCCAAAGAGTTTGGGGTCATTCTGGGGATGGAAGAAGTCCGTTTTTTTGTTGTTGTTGTCGATTTGTTTCATTTTGTTTTTCAACCTCAGATGTCCCACCAAATGAGGGATTCCAGAGTAGAGCCCTGGGGTGGGGCGACTGGACAACCAGAAATCTTTTTAAAAATTGGGGACTAGGGACATGTCAAGCCCATTATGACATCTAATGGTCCAGCCACTGAGAGGACTTACTAGAGGACAGGACTCACGCTGAGGTCACAATGCGTGTTTATGCTCTCGTCCCACTCAAGAATGGGCGGGGCCTCAGGGTGAATGCTGGTTTCTCCTACACTGAACATTGGACAACATGCCAACCACAAGGTTTCTTGCCATGGGTCAGGAAGAGTTCTGATTTCTGCATCACAGTCACCCGTGGGCAGTGATTGGAGATAAGGTCTAGGTCCTGAAGCCTGAAAACTGAGGTAGGGAAGAGATGATGACCTAAGGCCATGGCGGGTCTGATGTGCTCAGCGTGCGGTCAGCTGTCTGGGTGTTGGTCAGCAGGTCCGGGCTCAGGTTGTGTCAGACAGTGCATTATTGCCCAGGTTAGACTATATAATTTGGGTACATTCGAGTGCCGTGTAGGTTTATCCTCATTTAAGCTGCCTGGGCTGCTCATTAGGCAATATATATTTTCTAGAGGGCAGGCAGAGTGCTTCATTGTCGGTCCGGAATTGCCAAACTTGAGGGCTTCGGGGCCAGGAGAGTGAGGACAGAAGTCTGAGAACACAAGCTAGACTTCGGATTCAGGGTGAGGGCATGGCAGGTACCTCCTGCAGATCTGAACCAATATCTCATGCATCTGAAGTCAGGGCGAGGTTCCGACGTTGGCTCAGGTTGGAGTTTCTGTGCATGACGGCCCCTTCATGAAGGGAGCGGAATCTCGTGGCCATGGAGGTTTTCCACGTTGGGAGATGTGGGATGCCCCCTTCAAGGATTCCTTCTGCGGAACAATTGAGAACTGTTGGACAGCTCCAGGACATCCCATATGGAATGACTCCAGAGCACCGTTCCAGGATGGATGCCTGGGAAGTCCGCCTCGCCTTCCAATTGTCTCCTAGCAACAAGACAGTTTAGATCTAATGGATCTGCGGGAGCAACCGGGTGGCTGAGTTGAAAAGCACTTACAGAGGATGGGTCCTAACGTGTATTTGTGTCCATGAGGGCCTTGGAATGGGGAGGTGGCACCGGGACCCTGAAGTATTCTCCTAAGCTTTGGCATAGCTCCCATTCACAAGTTTCCTTGTGGAGACGAGATTTGTTCTGATGGGTGCCTCAGGAAATCCCTCTGCTGGTATTGCAATCCAGGCTTTTGAGGAGACATGCCTGTAAACCAAAGCAATGGATCCGATAATGGCCTCGGGTCCTGTCTGGTTCAATCTTCTTGGTATGAGTGGAGGTAGATGAGTGGAGGTAGATGCTCAGCCGGTATCAACCGCCCTTTTTTGTCCCGGGCGACCTACACTATTGGGATGGCCTCAGGGACTTTGGAGGGTTCTCCTAATTTGTACGATTTTTGACAATGGAATGGGCCGAATTCCCATGGATTGGGTGGGGGCAGTCCTAATGTGTGGCTCCAGGGGCCCGAGACTGGAGGGAGTGTGGCCCAGGACTTTGAGGACAGAAGACTGAAAACACAAACTCAGCTTAAGTGTGGGGACGTAGGTATGGCACGCCCGATCTACAAACCATGAGAAGAACTCTTCAGTAATGAAGAATCAGCGAGTCTGAGGAGCTTGCTCAGGCTTTTGTCTCTGGATTTTGTTTCAGCGATGGCCGTGGAATGTTGGGGAGGTCTCATGGGCCATGGACGAATCTTCCTCTCTGTGGATTTGGCCCGATCCCAATTGTTTTTCGTCAATCTGTGGGATGGGAGGACTCCTTTCAGGTTTGTTACCTCAGGTGTCCCACCAAAAGAGGAATTCCAAAGCAGAGCCCTGGGGAAGAGTGAAGGGTCAACCCGAACTATGGTTAAAAATTGGGGCCTAGGGGCATGGCAAGCCCAATATGCTGTCTCTTCATATAGGCCCTGAGAGGCCTTACCTGAGGACTGGGCTCAGGCTGAGGGTCACAATGTGTGTTTGTGACCAATGTGGCCCGCAAGCATGGGCTGGGCCTCATGGGCCACGCTTGTTTCAACTACACTGAACGTTCGACAACATGCCAACCACCAGGTTTCTTGCCATGGGGAAAGAGTTCTGATTTCTGCATCATTTTCAACCCTGGGCAGTGGTTGGAGATAAGGTCTAGGTTCTGGAGCCTGAAAACCGCAGTTGGGAAGAGATGACGACCTAAGGCCATGGCAGGTCCGATGTGCTCAGTGTGCGGCCAGCTGTCTGGGTGGGACCAGGAGGTCCAGGCTCAGGCTGGGTCAGAAGGGGAAATAGTGCCCAGGTCAGCCTATATGTTTGGGGTACAGCCGAATGGCGTGCAGGTAGATCCTCATTTGGGGTTTCGGGGTAGCCCTGAGGGCAATGTTTTACTTCTGTAGGGCAGGCAGAGTGCGGCATTGTAGTTCTGGATTGCCCAACTGGAGGGCTTGTGGGCCAGTAGTCTGAGGACGGAGTCTGAGATCCCAAGCTAGGCCTAGGTTTCTGGGTGAGGATATGGCAGGCACAATCTACAGACCTCAATCGAGATCTCGTGCATCTGAAGTCAGGGCAAGGATCAGACGATCGCTCAGGTTGGACTTTCTGCCCTGATGGCCCTTTCTTGAAGGGGGTTGGATCACGAGGACATGGGGGTTTTCCCACGATGGGAGTTGTGAGAAGCTCCAACCTGCAAAGATTCTTCTGAAGGACAATTGAGACCTGTTGGTTGGCTCCAGGCCAACGATTCCGAGCAGGGTCCTAAGGATGAATGGCTGGGTAGCCCACCTCGCATTCCAATTGTCTCCAAGCAACAAGACAGGTTAGATCTGCTGGATGTGGGGGGCAACCGAGGAGGCTGAGTTGAAATGGACTCTCCTGTGGATGTGTCCTAATATGTTTTTGTGTCTATGGAGACCTTGGAATGAAGCGGTGGCCCTGGGGCCCTGAAGGGTTCTCCTAAACAGAGGCTTTGACACAGCTCCAACGTGCATGTTTCCCATGTGTAGATGAGATTTGTTCTGATGGGTGAGTCAAGAAACAGCCATATGCTGGTATTGAAAACCAGGCCTCTGAGGAGAGATGCCTGGAAACCAAAGCAATGGATCCGATTAGTGCCTAGGGGCCTGTTCGTTCCTTTTTACCACTGGGGACATCAGTCTACGGGTCTGAGTGCAGGTAGGTGCTCAGATGGGCTCAGATTGCCCCTGTTTGTCCTGGGAAGCCACAACTATTGGGATGGCCTCAGGGACTTTGGAGGTTATCCTACTAGTAGGGTTGTGGCCATTGGAATGGGCACATACAATTCCCTTGGAGAGGGCAAGTACAGTCCTCAGGTTTGGCTCCAGGGCCCTGAGCCTGTAGGGTGTGTAGGCCAGAGCTGTTTGGACAGTTGTCTGAAAACACAAACTCGGCTTATGTTTTGGGTCATAGGTATGGCAGGACTGATCTACAGACCATGAGGAGAACACTTCGGGATATGAAAAAAGGGCGAGTGTGAGGCTCTTGCTCAAGTTTTTGTCTCTGGATATCGTGTCACTCATGGTCGTGAAATTGCCGGGTGACTTCATGGGAAATGGACGAGTCTTACTCTCTGGTGGTTCGGTCCCGTCCAAAGAGTTTGGGGTCATTCTGGTGATGGAAGAAGTCCGTTTTTTTGTTGTTGTGGATTTGTTTCATTTTGTTTTTCAACCTCAGATGTCCCACCAAATGAGGGATCCAGAGTTGAGCCCTGGGGTGGGGCGACTGGACAACCAGAAATCTGGTTAAGAATTGGGGACTAGGGATATGTCAAGCCCATTATGACATCTAATGGTCCAGCCACTGAGAGGACTTACTAGAGGACAGGACTCACGCTGAGGTCACAATGCGTGTTTATGCTCTCGTCGCACTCAAGAATGGGCGGGGCCTCAGGGTGAATGCTGGTTTCTCCTACACTGAACGTTGGACAACATGCCAACCACAAGGTTTCTTGCCATGGGTCAGGAAGAGTTCTGATTTCTGCATCACAGTCACCCGTGGGCAGTGATTGGAGATAAGGTCTAGGTTCTGAAGCCTGAAAACTGAGGTAGGGAAGAGATGATGACCTAAGGCCATGGCGGGTCTGATGTGCTCAGCGTGCGGTCAGCTGTCTGGGTGTTGTTCAGCAGGTCCGGGCTCAGGTTGTGTCAGACAGTGCATTAGTGCCCAGGTTAGACTATATAATTTGGGTACATTCGAGTGCCGTGTAGGTTTATCCTCATTTAAGCTGCCTGGGCTGCTCATTAGGCAATATATTTTTTCTAGACGGCAGTCAGAGTGCTTCATTGTCGGTCCGGAATTGCCAAACTTGAGGGCTTTGGGGCCAGGAGAGTGACGACAGAAGTCTGAGAACACAAGCTAGACTTCGAATTCAGGGTGAGGGCACGGCAGGTACCCCCTGCAGATCTGAACCAATATCTCATGCATCTGAAGTCAGGGCGAGGATCCGACGTTGGCTCAGGTTGGAGTTTCTGTGCATGACGGCCCCTTCATGAAGGGAGCGGAATCTCAAGGCCATGGAGGTTTTCCACGTTGGGTGATGTGGGATGCCCCCTTAAAGGATTCCTTCTGCGGGACAATTGAGACCTGTTGGACAGCTCCAGGACATCCCATATGGAATGACTCCAGAGCACCGTTCCAGGATGGATGCCTGGAAAGTCCGCCTCGCCTTCCAATTGTCTCCTAGCAACAAGACAGTTTAGATCTCATGGATCTGCTGGAGCAACTGGGGTGGCTGAGTTGTAATGCAATTTCCATAGGATGGGTCCTAACGTGTGTTTGCGTCCATGAGGGCCTTGGAATGGGGAGGTGGCGCCGGGACCCTGAAGTATTCTCCTAAGCTTTGGCATAGCTCCCATGCACAAGTTTCCTTGTGGAGACGAGATTTGTTCTGATGGGTGCCTCAGGAAATCCCCTCTGCTGGTATTGGAATCCAGGCTTTTGAGGAGACATGCCTGTAAACCAAAGCAATGGATCCGATAATGGCCTCGGGTCCTGTCTGGTTCAATCTTCTTGGTATGAGTGGAAGTAGATGAGTGGAGGTAGATGCTCAGCCGGTATCAACCGCCCTTTTTTGTCCCGGGCGACCTACACTATTGGGATGGCCTCAGGGACTTTGGAGGTTTCTCCTAATTTGTACGATTTTTGACAATGGAATGGGCCGAATTCCCATGGATTGGGTGGGGGCAGTCCTAATGTGTGGCTCCAGGGGTACCAGCCTGGAGGGAGGGTGGCCCAGGACTTTGAGGACTGAAGACTGAAAACACAAACTCAGCTTACGTTTGGGGACGTAGGTATGGCACGCCCGATCTACAAACCATGAGAAGAACTCTTCAGGATATGAAGAATGAGCGAGTCTGAGGAGCTTGCTCAGGCTTTTGTCTCTGGATTTGTTTCAGCGATGGCCGTGGAATGTTGGGGAGGTCTCATGGGGCATGGACGAATCTTCCTCTCTGTGGATTTGGCCCGATCCCAATTGTTTTTCGTCAATCTGTGGGATGGGAGGACTCCTTTCAGGTTTGTTACCTCAGGTGTCCCACCAAAAGAGGAATTCCAAAGCAGAGCCCTGGGGAAGAGTGAAGGGACAACCCGAACTATGGTTAAAAATTGGGGCCTAGGGGCATGGCAAGCCCAATATGCTGTCTCTTCATATAGGCCCTGAGAGGCCTTACCTGAGGACTGGGCTCAGGCTGAGGGTCACAATGTGTGTTTGTGACCAATGTGGCCCGCAAGCATGGGCTGGGCCTCATGGGCCACGCTTGTTTCAACTACACTGAACGTTGGACAGCATGCCAACCACAAGTTTTCTTCCATGGGGAAAGAGTTCTGATTTCTGCATCATTTTCAAACTGGGCAGTGGTTGGTGATAAGGTCTAGGTTCTGGAGCCTGAAAACCGCAGTTGGGAAGAGATGACGACCTAAGGCCATGGCGGGTCCGATGTGCTCAGTGTGCGGCCAGCTATCTGGGTGGGACCAGGAGGTCCCGGCTCAGGCAGGGTCAGAAGGGGATATAGTGCCCAGGTAAACCTATATGTTTGGGGTACAGCCGAATGGCGTGCAGGTTGATCCTCATTTGCGGTTTCGGGGTAGCCCTGAGGGCAATGTTTTACTTCTGTCGGGCAGGCAGAGTGCGGCATTGTAGTTCTGGATTGCCCAACTGGAGGGCTTTTGGGCCAGTAGTCTGAGGACGGAGTCTGAGAACCCAAGCTAGGCCTAGGTTTCTGGGTGAGGATATGGCAGGCACAATCTACAGACCTCAATCGAGATCTCGTGCATCTGAAGTCAGGGCAAGGATCCGACGATCGCTCAGGTGGACTTTCTGCCCTGATGGCCCTTTCTTGAAGGGGGTTGGATCACGAGGACATGGGGGTTTTCCCACGATGGGAGTTGTGAGAAGCTCCAAACTGCAAAGATTCTTCTGCAGGACAATTGAGACCTGTTGGTTGGCTCCAGGCCAACGATTCCGAGCAGGGTCCTAAGGATGGATGGCTGGGAGGCCACCTCGCATTCTAATTGTCTCCAAGCAACAAGACAGGTTAGATCTGCTGGATGTGGGGGGCAACCGAAGAGGCTGAGTTGAAATGGACTCTCCTGTGGATGTGTCCTAATATGTTTTTGTGTCTATGGAGACCTTGGAATGAAGCGGTGGCCCTGGGGCCCTGAAGGGTTCTCCTAAACAGAGGCATTGACACAGCTGCAACGTGCATGTTTCCCATGTGTAGATGAGATTTGTTCTGATGGGTGAGTCAAGAAACAGCCATATGCTGGTATTGAAATCCAGGCCTCTGAGGAGAGTTTCCTGGAAACCAAAACAATGGATCCGATTAGTGCCTAGGGGCCTGTTCGTTCCTTTTTACCTCTGGGGACATCAGTCTACGGGTCTGGGTGCAGTTGGTGCTCAGATGGGCTCAGATTGCCCCTGTTTGTCCTGGGAAGCCACAACTATTGGGATGGCCTCAGGGACTTTGGAGGTTATCCTACTAGTAGGGTTGTGGCCATTGGAATGGGCACATACAATTCCCTTGGAGAGGGCAAGTACAGTCCTCAGGTTTGGCTCCAGGGCCCTGAGCCTGTAGGGTGTGTAGGCCAGAGCTGTTTGGACAGTTGTCTGAAAACACAAACTCGGCTTATGTTTTGGGTCATAGGTATGGAAGGACTGATCTACAGACCATGAGGAGGTCACTTCGGGATATGAAAAAAGGGCGAGTGTGAGGCTCTTGCTCGAGTTTTTGTCTCTGGATATCGTGTCACTCATGGTCGTGAAATTGCCGGGTGACTTCATGGTAAATGGACGAGGCTTACTCTCTGGGGGTTTCGGTCCCGTCCAAAGAGTTTGGGGTCATTCTGGGGATGGAAGAAGTCCGTTGTTTTGTTGTTGTCGATTTGTTTCATTTTGTTTTTCAACCTCAGATGTCCCACCAAATGAGGGATTCCAGAGTAGAGCCCTGGGGTGGGGCGACTGGACAACCAGAAATCTGGTTAAAAATTGGGGACTAGGGATATGTCAAGCCCATTATGACATCTAATGGTCCAGCCACTGAGAGGACTTACTAGAGGACAGGACTCACGCTGAGGTCACAATGCGTATTTATGCTCTCGTCGCACTAAGAATGGGCGGGGCCTCAGGGTGAATGCTGGTTTCTCCTACACTGAACGTTGGACAACATGCCAACCACAAGGTTTCTTGCCATGGCTCAGGAAGAGTTCTGATTTCTGCATCACAGTCACCCGTGGGCAGTGATTGGAGATAAGGTCTAGGTTCTGAAGCCTGAAAACTGAGGTAGGGAAGAGATGATGACCTAAGGGATGGCGGGTCTGATGTGCTCAGCGTGCGGTCAGCTGTCTGGGTGTTGGTCAGCAGGTCCGGGCTCAGTTTGTGTCAGACAGTGCATTAGTGCCCAGGTTAGACTATATAATTTGGGTACATTCGAGTGCCGTGTAGGTTTATCCTCATTTAAGCTGCCTGGGCTGCTCATTAGGCAATATATTTTTTCTAGAGGGCAGGCAGAGTGCTTCATTGTCGGTCCGGAATTGCCAAACTTGAGGGCTTCGGGGCCAGGAGAGTGAGGACGGAAGTCTGAGAACACAAGCTAGACTTCGGATTCAGGGTGAGGGCACGGCAGGTACCCCCTGCAGATCTGAACCAATATCTCATGCATCTGAAGTCAGGGCGAGGATCCCACGTTGGCTCAAATTGGAGTTTCTGTGCATGACGGCCCCTTCATGAAGGGAGCGGAATCTCGAGGCCATGGAGGTTTTCCCCGTTGGGAGATGTGGGATGTCCCCTTCAAGGATTCTTTCTGCGGGACAATTGAGACCTGTTGGACAGCTCCAGGACATCCCATATGGAATGACTCCAGAGCACCGTTCCAGGATGCATGCCTGGGAAGTCCGCCTCGCCTTCCAATTGTCTCCTAGCAACAAGACAGTTTAGATGTAATGGATCTGCGGGAGCAACCGGGGTGGCTGAGTTGAAATGCACTTTCCAGAGGATGGGTCCTAACGTGTGTTTGTGTCCATGAGGGCCTTGGAATGGGGAGGTGGCACCGGGACCATGAAGTATTCTCCTAAGCTTTGGCATAGCTCCCATGCACAAGTTTCCTTGTGGAGACGAGATTTGTTCTGATGGGTGCCTCAGGAAATCTCCTCTGCTGGTATTGGAATCCAGGCTTTTGAGGAGACATGCCTGTAAACCAAAGCAATGGATCCGATAATGGCCTCGGGTCCTGTCTGGTTCAATCTTCTTGGTATGAGTGGAGGTAGATGAGTGGAGGTAGATGCTCAGCCGGTATCAACCGCCCTTTTTTGTCCCGGGCGACCTACACTATTGGGATGGCCTCAGGGACTTTGGAGGGTTCTCCTAATTTGTACGATTTTTGACAATGGAATGGGCCGAATTCCCATGGATTGGGTGGGGGCAGTCCTAATGTGTGGCTGCAGGTGTACCAGCCTGGAGGGAGTGTGGCCCAGGACTTTGAGGACTGAAGACTGAAAACACAAACTCAGCTTACGTTTGGGGACATAAGTATGGCACGCCCAATCTACAAACCATGAGAAGAACTCTTCAGGATATGAAGATGAGCGAGTCTGAGGAGCTTGCTCAGGCTTTTGTCTCTGGATTTTGTTTCAGCGATGGCCGTGGAATGTTGGGGAGGTCTCATGGGGCATGGACGAATCTTCCTCTCTGTGGATTTGACCCGATCCCAATTGTTTTTCGTCAATCTGTGGGATGGGAGGACTCCTTTCAGGTTTGTTACCTCAGGTGTCCCACCAAAAGAGGAATTCCAAAGCAGAGCCCTGGGGACGAGTGAAGGGACAACCCGAACTATGGTTAAAAATTGGGGCCTAGGGGCATGGCAAGCCCAATATGCTGTCTCTTCATATAGGCCCTGAGAGGCCTTACTTGAGGAATGGGCTCAGGCTGAGGGTCACAATGTTTGTTTGTGACCAATGTGGCCCGCAAGCATGGGCTGGGCCTCATGGGCCACGCTTGTTTCAACTACACTGAACGTTGGACAACATGCCAACCACAAGTTTTTTGCCATTGGGAAAGAGTTCTGATTTCTGCATCATTTTCAACCCTGGGCAATGGTTGGAGATAAAGTCTAGGTTCTGGAGCCTGAAAACCGCAGTTGGGAAGAGATGACGACCTAAGGCCATGGCGGGTCCGATGTGCTCTGTGTGCGGCCAGCTGTCTGGGTGGGTCCAGGAGGTACAGGCTCAGGCTGGGTCAGAAGGGGAAATAGTGCCCAGGTCAGCCTATATGTTTGGGGTACAGCCGAATGGCGTGCAGGTTGATCCTCATTTGCGGTTTCGGGGTAGCCCTGAGGGCAATGTTTTACTTCTGTAGGGCAGGCAGAGTGCGGCATTGTAGTTCTGGATTGCCAAGCTGGAGGGCTTGTGGGCCAGTAGTCTGAGGACGGAGTCTGAGAACCCAAGCTAGGCCTAGGTTTCTGGGTGAGGATATGGCAGGCACAATCTACAGACCTCAATAGAGATCTCGTGCATCTGATGTCAGGGCAAGGATCAGACGATCGCTCAGGTTGGACTTTCTGCCCTAATGGCCCTTTCTTGAAGGGGGTTGGATCACGAGGACATGGGGGTTTTCCCACGATGGGAGTTGTGAGAAGCTCCAAACTGCAAAGATTCTTCTGCAGGACAATTGAGACCTGTTGGTTGGCTCCAGGCCAACGATTCCGAGCAGGGTTCTAAGGATGGATGGCTGGGTAGCCCACTTTGCATTCCAATTGTCTCCAAGCAACAAGACAATTTAGATCTGCTGGATGTGGGGGGCAACCGTGGAGGCTGAGTTGAAATGGACTCTCCTGTGGATGTGTCCTAATATGTTTTTGTGTCTATGGAGACCTTGGAATGAAGCGGTGGCCCTGGGGCCCTGAAGGGTTCTCCTAAACAGAGGCTTTGACACAGCTCCAACGTGCATGTTTCCCATGTGTAGATGAGATTTGTTCTGATGGGTGAGTCAAGAAACAGCCATATGCTGGTATTGAAATCCAGGCCTCTGAGGAGAGATGCCTGGAAACCAAAGCAATGGATCCGATTAGTGCCTAGGGGCCTGTTCGTTCCTTTTTACCTCTGGGGACATCAGTCTACGGGTCTGAGTGCAGGTAGGTGCTCAGATGGGCTCAGATTGCCCCTGTTTGTCCTGGGAAGCCACAACTATTGGGATGGCCTCAGGGACTTTGGAGGTTATCCTACTAGTAGGGTTGTGGCCATTGGAATGGGCACATACAATTCCCTTGGAGAGGGCAAGTACAGTCCTCAGGTTTGGCTCCAGGGCCCTGAGCCTGTAGGGTGTGTAGGCCAGAGCTGTTTGGACAGTTGTCTGAAAACACATACTCGGCTTATGTTTTGGGTCATAGGTATGGCAGGACTGATCTACAGACCATGAGGAGAACACTTCGGGATATGAAAAAAGGGCGAGTGTGAGGCTCTTGCTCAAGTTTTTGTCTCTGGATATCGTGTCACTCATGGTCGTGAAATTGCCGGGTGACTTCATGGGAAATGGACGAGTCTTACTCTCTGGGGGTTCGGTCCCGTCCAAAGAGTTTGGGGTCATTCTGGGGATGGAAGAAGTCCGTTTTTTTGTTGTTGTTGTCGATTTGTTTCATTTTGTTTTTCAACCTCAGATGTCCCACCAAATGAGGGATTCCAGAGTAGAGCCCTGGGGTGGGGCGACTGGACAATCAGAAATCTGGTTAAAAATTGGGGACTAGGGACATGTCAAGCCCATTATGACATCTAATGGTCCAGCCACTGAGAGGACTTACTAGAGGACAGGACTCACGCTGAGGTCACAATGCGTGTTTACGCACTCGTCGCACTCAAGAATGGGCAGGGCCTCAGGGTGAATGCTGGTTTCTCCTACACTGAACGTGGGACAACATGCCAACCACAAGGTTTCTTGCCATGGGTCAGGAAGAGTTCTGATTTCTGCATCACAGTCACCCGTGGGCAGTGATTGGAGATAAGGTCTAGGTTCTGAAGCCTGAAAACTGAGGTAGGGAAGAGATGATGACCTAAGGCCATGGCGGGTCTGATGTGCTCAGCGTGCGGTCAGCTGTCTGGGTGTTGGTCAGCAGGTCCGGGCTCAGGTTGTGTCAGACAGTGCATTAGTGCCCAGGTTAGACTATATAATTTGGGTACATTCGAGTGCCGTGTAGGTTTATCCTCATTTAAGCTGCCTGGGCTGCTCATTAGGCAATATATTTTTTCTAGAGGGCAGGCAGAGTGCTTCATTGTCGGTCCGGAATTGCCAAACTTGAGGGCTTCGGGGCCAGGAGAGTGACGACAGAAGTCTGAGAACACAAGCTAGACTTCGAATTCAGGGTGAGGGCACGGCAGGTACCCCCTGCAGATCTGAACCAATATCTCATGCATCTGAAGTCAGGGCGAGGATCCGACGTTGGCTCAGGTTGGAGTTTCTGTGCATGACGGCCCCTTCATGAAGGGAGCGGAATCTCAAGGCCATGGAGGTTTTCCACGTTGGGTGATGTGGGATGCCCCCTTAAAGGATTCCTTCTGCGGGACAATTGAGACCTGTTGGACAGCTCCAGGACATCCCATATGGAATGACTCCAGAGCACCGTTCCAGGATGGATGCCTGGGAAGTCCGCCTCGCCTTCCAATTGTCTCCTAGCAACAAGACAATTTAGATCTCATGGATCTGCTGGAGCAACCGGGGTGGCTGAGTTGAAATGCACTTTCCAGAGGATGGGTCCTAACGTGTGTTTGTGTCCATGAGGGCCTTGGAATGGGGAGGTGGCACCGGGACCATGAAGTATTCTCCTAAGCTTTGGCATAGCTCCCATGCACAAGTTTCCTTGTGGAGACGAGATTTGTTCTGATGGGTGCCTCAGGAAATCCCCTCTGCTGGTATTGGAATCCAGGCTTTTGAGGAGACATGCCTGTAAACCAAAGCAATGGATCCGATAAAGGCCTCGGGTCCTGTCTGGATCAATCTTCTTGGTATGAGTGGAGGTAGATGAGTGGAGGTAGATGCTCAGCCGGTATCAACCGCCCTTTTTTGTCCCGGGCGACCTACACTATTGGGATGGCCTCAGGGACTTTGGAGGGTTCTCCTAATTTGTACGATTTTTGACAATGGAATGGGCCGAATTCCCATGGATTGGGTGGGGGCAGTCCTAATGTGTGGCTCCAGGGGCCCCAGCCTGGAGGGAGTGTGGCCCAGGACTTTGAGGACAGAAGACTGAAAACACAAACTCAGCTGAAGTGTGGGGACGTAGGTATGGCACGCCCGATCTACAAACCATGAGAAGAACTCCTAGGATATGAAGAATGAGCGAGTCTGAGGCGCTTGATCAGGCTTTTGTCTCTGGATTTTGTTTCAGCGATGGCCGTGGAATGTTGGGGAGGTCTCATGGGCCATGGACGAATCGTCCTCTCTGTGGATTTGACCTGATCCCAATTGTTTTTCGTCAATCTGTGGGATGGGAGGACACCTTTCAGGTTTGTTACCTCAGGTGTCCCACCAAAAGAGGAATTCCAAAGCAGAGCCCTGGGGAAGAGTGAAGGGACAAAGCGAACTATGGTTAAAAATTGGGGCCTAGGGGCATGGCAAGCCCAATATGCTGTCTCTTCATATAGGCCCTGAGAGGCCTTACCTGAGGACTGGGCTCAGGCTTTGGGTCACAATGTGTGTTTGTGACCAATGTGGCCCGCAAGCATGGGCTGGGCCTCAAGGGCCACGCTTGTTTCAACTACACTGAACGTTGGACAACATGCCAACCACCAGGTTTCTTGCTATGGGGAAAGAGTTCTGATTTCTGCATCATTTTCAACCCTGGGCAGTGGTTGGAGATAAGGTCTAGGTTCTGGAGCCTGAAAACCGCAGTTGGGAAGAGATGACGACCTAAGGCCATGGCGGGTCCGATGTGCTCAGTGTGCGGCCAGCTGTCTGGGTGGGACCAGGAGGTCCAGGCTCAGGCTGGGTCAGAAGGGCAAATAGTGCCCAGGTCAGCCTATATGTTTGGGGTACAGCCGAATGGCGTTCAGGTTGATCCTCATTTGCGGTTTCGGGGTAGCCCTGAGGGCAATGTTTTACTTCTGTAGGGCAGGAAGAGTGCGGCATTGTAGTTCTGGATTGCCCAACTGGAGGGCTTGTGGGCCAGTAGTCTGAGGACGGAGTCTGAGAACCCAAGCTAGGCCTAGGTTTCTGGGTGAGGATTGGCAGTCACAATCTACAGACCTCAATCGATCTCGTGCATCTGAAGTCAGGGCAAGGATCAGACGATCGCTCAGGTTGGACTTTCTGCCCTGATGGCCCTTTCTTGAAGGGGGTTGGATCACGAGGACATGGGGGTTTTCCCACGATGGGAGTTGTGAGAAGCTCCAAACTGCAAAGCTTCTTCTGCAGGACAATTGAGACCTGTTGGTTGGCTCCAGGCCAACGATTCCGAGCAGGGTTCTAAGGATGGATGTCTGGGTAGCCCACCTCGCATTCCAATTGTCTCCAAGCAACAAGACAGGTTAGATCTGCTGGATGTGGGGGGCAACCGAGGAGGCTGAGTTGAAATGGACTCTCCTGTGGATGTGTCCTAATATGTTTTTGTGTCTATGGAGACCTTGGAATGAAGCGGTGGCCCTGGGGCCCTGAACAGAGGCTTTGACACAGCTCCAATGTGCATGTTTCCCATGTGTAGATGAGATTTGTTCTGATGGGTGAGTCAAGAAACAGCCATATGCTGGTATTGAAAACCAGGCCTCTGAGGAGAGATGCCTGGAAACCAAAGCAATGGATCCGATTAGTGCCTAGGGGCCTGTTAGTTCCTTTTTACCTCTGGGGACATCAGTCTACGGGTCTGAGTGCAGGTAGGTGCTCAGGTGGGCTCAGATTGCCCCTGTTTGTCCTGGGAAGCCACAACTATTGGGATGGCCTCAGGGACTTTGGAGGTTATCCTACTAGTAGGGTTGTGGCCATTGGAATGGGCACATACAATCCCTTGGAGAGGGCAAATACAGTCCTCTGGTTTGGCTCCAGGGCCCTGAGCCTGTAGGGTGTGTAGGCCAGAGCTGGTTGGACAGTTGTCTGAAAACACAAACTCGGCTTATGTTTTGGGTCATAGGTATGGCAGGACTGATCTACAGACCATGAGGAGAACACTTCGGGATATGAACAAAGGTCGAGTGTGAGGCTCTTGCTCAAGTTTTTGTCTCTGGATATCGTGTCACTCATGGTCGTGAAATTGCCGGGTGACTTCATGGGAAATGGACGAGTCTTACTCTCTGGGGCTTCGGTCCCATCCAAAGAGTTTGGGGTCATTCTGGGGATGGAAGAAGTCCGTTTTTTTGTTGTTGTCGATTTGTTTCATTTTGTTTTTCAACCTCAGATGTCCCACCAAATGAGGGATTCCAGAGTAGAGCCCTGGGGTGGGGCGACTGGACAACCAGAAATCTGGTTAAAAATTGGGGACTAGGGACATGTCAAGCCCATTATGACATCTAATGATCCAGCCACTGAGAGGACTTACTAGAGGACAGGACTCACGCTGAGGTCACAATGCGTGTTTATGCTCTCGTCGCACTCAAGAATGGGCGGGGCCTCAGGGTGAATGCTGGTTTCTCCTACACTGAACGTTGGACAACATGCCAACCACAAGTTTTCTTGCCATTGGTCAGGAAGAGTTCTGATTTCTGCATCACAGTCACCCGTGGGCAGTGATTGGAAATAAGGTCTAGGTTCTGAAGCCTGAAAACTGAGGTAGGGAAGAGATGATGACCTAAGGCCATGGCGGGTCTGATGTGCTCAGCGTGCGGTCAGCTGTCTGGGTGTTGGTCAGCAGGTCTGGGCTCAGGTTGTGTCAGACAGTGCATTAGTGCCCAGGTTAGACTATATAATTTGGGTACATTCGAGTGCCGTGTAGGTTTATCCTCATTTAAGCTGCCTGGGCTGCTCATTAAGCAATATATTTTTTCTAGAGTACACGGCAGAGTGCTTCATTGTCGGTCCGGATTGCCAAACTTGAGGGCTTCGGGGCCAGGAGAGTGAAGACGGAAGTCTGAGAACACAAGCTAAACTTCGGATTCAGGCTGAGGGCACGGCAGTTACCCCCTGCAGATCTGAACCAACATCTCATGCATCTGAAGTCAGGGCGAGGATCCGACGTTGGCTCAGGTTGGAGTTTCTGTGCATGATGGCCCCTTCATGAAGGGAGCGGAATCTCGAGGCCATGGAGGTTTTCCACTTTGGGAGATGTGGGATGCCCCTTTCAAGGATTGAGACCTCTTGGACAGCTCCAGGACATCCATATGGAATGACTCCAGAGCACCGTTCGAGGATGGATGCCTGGGAAGTCCGCCTCGCCTTCCAATTGTCTCCTAGCAACAAGACAGTTTAGATCTAATGGATCTGCGGGAGCAACCGGGGTGGCTGAGTTGAAATGCACTTTCCAGAGGATGGGTCCTAACGTGTGTTTGTGTCCATGAGGGCCTTGGAATGGGGAGGTGGCACCAGGACCCTGAAGTATTCTCCTAAGCTTTGGCTTAGCTCCCATGCACAAGTTTCCTTGTGGAGACGAGATTTGTTCTGATGGGTGCCTCAGGAAATCCCCTCTGCTGGTATTGGAATCCAGGCTTTTGAGGAGACATGCCTGTAAACCAAAGCAATGGATCCGATAATGGCCTCGGGTCCTGTCTGGTTCAATCTTCTTGGTATGAGTGGAGGTAGATGAGTGGAGGTAGATGCTCAGCCGGTATCAACCGCCCTTTTTTGTCCTGGGCGACCTACACTATTGGGATGGCCTCAGGGACTTTGGAGGGTTCTCCTAATTTGTACGATTTTTGACAATGGAATGGGCAGAATTCCCATGGATTGGGTGGGGGCAGTCCTAATGTGTGGCTCCAGGGGCCCCAGCCTGGAGGGAGTGTGGCCCAGGACTTTGAGGACAGAAGACTGAAAACACAAACTCAGCTTAAGTTTCGGGACGTAGGTATGGCACGCCCGATCTACAAACCATGAGAACTCTTCAGGATATGAAGATGAGCGAGTCTGAGGCGCTTGCTCAGGCTTTTGTCTCTGGATTTTGTGTCAGCGATGGCCGTGGAATGTTGTGGAGGTCTCATGGGCCATGGACGAATCTTCCTCTCTGTGGATTTGGCCCGATCCCAATTGTTTTTCGTCAATCTGTGGGATGGGAGGACTCCTTTCAGGTTTGTTACCTCAGGTGTCCCACCAAAAGAGGAATTCCAAAGCAGAGCCCTGGGGAAGAGTGAAGGGACAACCCGAACTATGGTTAAAAATTGGGGCCTAGGGGCATGGCAAGCCCAATATGCTGTCTCTTCATATAGGCCCTGAGAGGCCTTACCTGAGGACTGGGCTCAGGCTGAGGGTCACAATGTGTGTTTGTGACCATTGTGGCCCGCAAGCATGGGCTGGGCCTCATGGGCCACGCTTGTTTCAACTACACTGAACGTTGGACAACATGCCAACCACAAGGTTTCTTGCCATGGGGAAAGAGTTCTGATTTCTGCATCATTTTCAACCCTGGGCAGTGGTTGGAGATAAGGTCTAGGTTCTGGAGCCTGAAAACCGCAGTTGGGAAGAGATGACGACCTAAGGCCATGGCGGGTCCGATGTGCTCAGTGTGCGGCCAGCTGTCTGGGTGGGACCAGGAGGTCCAGGCTCAGGATGGGTCAGTAGGGGAAATCGTGCCCAGTTCAGCCTATATGTTTGGGGTACAGCCGAATGGCGTGCAGGTTGATCCTCATTTGGGGTTTCGGGGTAGCCCTGAGGGCAATGTTTTACTTCTGTAGAGCAGGCAGAGTGCGGCATTGTAGTTCTGGATTGCCCAACTGGAAGGCTTGTGGGCCAGTAGTCTGAGGACGGAGTCTGAGAACCCAAGCTAGGCCTAGGTTTCTGGGTGAGGATATGGCAGGCACAATCTACAGACCTCAATAGAGATCTCGTGCATCTGAAGTCAGGGCAAGGATCAGACGATCGCTCAGGTTGGACTTTCTGCCCTGATGGCCCTTTCTTGAAGGGGGTTGGATCACGAGGACATGGGGGTTTTCGCACGATGGGATTTGTGAGAAGCTCCAAACTGCAAAGATTCTTCTGCAGGACAATTGAGACCTGTTGGTTGGCTCCAGGCCAACGATTCCGAGCAGGGTTCTAAGGATGGATGGCTGGGTAGCCCACCTCGCATTCCAATGGTCTACAAGCAACAAGACAGGTTAGATCTGCTGGATGTGGGGGGCAACCGAGGAGGCAGATTTGAAATGGACTCTCCTGTGGATGTGTCCTAATATGTTTTTGTGTCTATGGAGACCTTGGAATGAAGCGGTGGCCCTGGGGCCCTGAAGGGTTCTCCTAAACAGAGGCTTTGACACAGCTCCAACGTGCATGTTTCCCATGTGTAGATGAGATTTGTTCTGATGGGTGAGTCAAGAAACAGCCATATGCTGCTATTGAAATCCAGGCCTCTGAGGAAGATGCCTGGAAACCAAAGCAATGGATCCGATTAGTGCCTGGGGCCTGTTCGTTCCTTTTTACCTCTGGGGACATCAGTCTACGGGTCTGAGTGCAGGTAGGTTCTCAGATGGGCTCAGATTGCCCCTGTTTGTCCTGGGAAGCCACAACTATTGGGATGGCCTCAGGGACTTTGGAGGTTATCCTACTAGTAGGGTTGTGGCCATTGGAATGGGCACATACAATTCCCTTGGAGAGGGCAAGTACAGTCCTCAGGTTTGGCTCCAGGGCCCTGAGCCTGTAGGGTGTGTAGGCCAGAGCTGTTTGCACAGTTGTCTGAAAACACAAACTCGGCTTATGTTTTGGGTCATAGGTATGGCAGGACTGATCTACAGACCATGAGGAGAACACTTCGGGATATCAAAAAAGGTCGAGTGTGAGGCTCTTGCTCAAGTTTTTGTCTCTGGATATCGTGTCACTCATGGTCGTGAAATTGCCGGGTGACTTCATGGGAAATGGACGAGTCTTACTCTCTGGGGGTTCGGTCCCGTCCAAAGAGTTTGGGCTCATTCTGGGGATGGAAGAAGTCCGTTTTTTTGTTGTTGTCGATTTGTTTCATTTTGTTTTTCAACCTCAGATGTCCCACCAAATGAGGGTTTCCAGAGTAGAGCCCTGGGGTGGGGCGACTGGACAACCAGAAATCTGGTTGAAAATTGGGGACTAGGGACATATCAAGGCCATTATGACATCTAATGGTCCAGCCACTGAGAGGACTTACTAGAGGACAGGACTCACGCTGAGGTCACAATGCGTGTTTATGCTCTCGTCGCACTCAAGAATGGGCGGGGCCTCAGGGTGAATGCTGGTTTCTCCTACACTGAACGTGGGACAACATGCCAACCACAAGGTTTCTTGCCATGGGTCAGGAAGAGTTCTGATTTCTGCATCACAGTCACCCGTGGGCAGTGATTGGAGATAAGGTCTAGGTTCTGAAGCCTGAAAACTGAGGTAGGGAAGAGATGATGACCTAAGGCCATGGCGGGTCTGATGTGCTCAGCGTGCGGTCAGCTGTCTGGGTGTTGGTCAGCAGGTCCGGGCTCAGGTTGTGTCAGACAGTGCATTAGTGCCCAGGTTAGACTATATAATTTGGGTACATTCGAGTGCCGTGTAGGTTTATCCTCATTTAAGCTGCCTGGGCTGCTCATTAGGCAATATATTTTTTCTAGAGGGCAGGCAGAGTGCTTCATTGTCGGTCCGGAATTGCCAAACTTGAGGGCTTCGGGGCCAGGAGAGTGACGACAGAAGTCTGAGAACACAAGCTAGACTTCGAATTCAGGGTGAGGGCACGGCAGGTACCCCCTGCAGATCTGAACCAATATCTCATGCATCTGAAGTCAGGGCGAGGATCCGACGTTGGCTCAGGTTGGAGTTTCTGTGCATGACGGCCCCTTCATGAAGGGAGCGGAATCTCAAGGCCATGGAGGTTTTCCACGTTGGGTGATGTGGGATGCCCCCTTAAAGGATTCCTTCTGCGGGACAATTGAGACCTGTTGGACAGCTCCAGGACATCCCATATGGAATGACTCCAGAGCACCGTTCCAGGATGGATGCCTGGGAAGTCCGCCTCGCCTTCCAATTGTCTCCTAGCAACAAGACAATTTAGATCTCATGGATCTGCTGGAGCAACCGGGGTGGCTGAGTTGAAATGCACTTTCCAGAGGATGGGTCCTAACGTGTGTTTGTGTCCATGAGGGCCTTGGAATGGGGAGGTGGCACCGGGACCATGAAGTATTCTCCTAAGCTTTGGCATAGCTCCCATGCACAAGTTTCCTTGTGGAGACGAGATTTGTTCTGATGGGTGCCTCAGGAAATCCCCTCTGCTGGTATTGGAATCCAGGCTTTTGAGGAGACATGCCTGTAAACCAAAGCAATGGATCCGATAATGGCCTCGGGTCCTGTCTGGATCAATCTTCTTGGTATGAGTGGAGGTAGATGAGTGGAGGTAGATGCTCAGCCGGTATCAACCGCCCTTTTTTGTCCCGGGCGACCTACACTATTGGGATGGCCTCAGGGACTTTGGAGGGTTCTCCTAATTTGTACGATTTTTGACAATGGAATGGGCCGAATTCCCATGGATTGGGTGGGGGCAGTCCTAATGTGTGGCTCCAGGGGCCCCAGCCTGGAGGGAGTGTGGCCCAGGACTTTGAGGACAGAAGACTGAAAACACAAACTCAGCTGAAGTGTGGGGACGTAGGTATGGCACGCCCGATCTACAAACCATGAGAAGAACTCCTAGGATATGAAGAATGAGCGAGTCTGAGGCGCTTGATCAGGCTTTTGTCTCTGGATTTTGTTTCAGCGATGGCCGTGGAATGTTGGGGAGGTCTCATGGGCCATGGACGAATCGTCCTCTCTGTGGATTTGACCTGATCCCAATTGTTTTTCGTCAATCTGTGGGATGGGAGGACACCTTTCAGGTTTGTTACCTCAGGTGTCCCACCAAAAGAGGAATTCCAAAGCAGAGCCCTGGGGAAGAGTGAAGGGACAAAGCGAACTATGGTTAAAAATTGGGGCCTAGGGGCATGGCAAGCCCAATATGCTGTCTCTTCATATAGGCCCTGAGAGGCCTTACCTGAGGACTGGGCTCAGGCTTTGGGTCACAATGTGTGTTTGTGACCAATGTGGCCCGCAAGCATGGGCTGGGCCTCAAGGGCCACGCTTGTTTCAACTACACTGAACGTTGGACAACATGCCAACCACCAGGTTTCTTGCTATGGGGAAAGAGTTCTGATTTCTGCATCATTTTCAACCCTGGGCAGTGGTTGGAGATAAGGTCTAGGTTCTGGAGCCTGAAAACCGCAGTTGGGAAGAGATGACGACCTAAGGCCATGGCGGGTCCGATGTGCTCAGTGTGCGGCCAGCTGTCTGGGTGGGACCAGGAGGTCCAGGCTCAGGCTGGGTCAGAAGGGCAAATAGTGCCCAGGTCAGCCTATATGTTTGGGGTACAGCCGAATGGCGTTCAGGTTGATCCTCATTTGCGGTTTCGGGGTAGCCCTGAGGGCAATGTTTTACTTCTGTAGGGCAGGAAGAGTGCGGCATTGTAGTTCTGGATTGCCCAACTGGAGGGCTTGTGGGCCAGTAGTCTGAGGACGGAGTCTGAGAACCCAAGCTAGGCCTAGGTTTCTGGGTGAGGATTGGCAGTCACAATCTACAGACCTCAATCGATCTCGTGCATCTGAAGTCAGGGCAAGGATCAGACGATCGCTCAGGTTGGACTTTCTGCCCTGATGGCCCTTTCTTGAAGGGGGTTGGATCACGAGGACATGGGGGTTTTCCCACGATGGGAGTTGTGAGAAGCTCCAAACTGCAAAGCTTCTTCTGCAGGACAATTGAGACCTGTTGGTTGGCTCCAGGCCAACGATTCCGAGCAGGGTTCTAAGGATGGATGTCTGGGTAGCCCACCTCGCATTCCAATGGTCTCCAAGCAACAAGACAGGTTAGATCTGCTGGATGTGGGGGGCAACCGAGGAGGCTGAGTTGAAATGGACTCTCCTGTGGATGTGTCCTAATATGTTTTTGTGTCTATGGAGACCTTGGAATGAAGCGGTGGCCCTGGGGCCCTGAAGGGTTCTCCTAAACAGAGGCTTTGACACAGCTCCAACGTGCATGTTTCCCATGTGTAGATGAGATTTGTTCTGATGGGTGAGTCAAGAAACAGCCATATGCTGGTATTGAAATCCAGGCCTCTGAGGAGAGATGCCTGGAAACCAAACAATGGATCCGATTAGTGCCTAGGGGCCTGTTCGTTCCTTTTTACCTCTGGGGACATCAGTCTACGGGTCTGAGTGCAGGTAGGTGCTCAGATGGGCTCAGATTGCCCCTGTTTGTCCTGGGAAGCCACAACTATTGGGATGGCCTCAGGGACTTTGGAGGTTAGCCTACTAGTAGGGTTGTGGCCATTGGAATGGGCACATACAATTCCCTTGGAGAGGGCAAGTACAGTCCTCAGGTTTGGCTCCAGGGCCCTGAGCCTGTAGGGTGTGTAGGCCAGAGCTGTTTGGACAGTTGTCTGAAAACACAAACTCGGCTTATGTTTTAGGTCATAGGTATGGCAGGACTGATCTACAGACCATGAGGAGAACACTTCGGGATATGAAAAAAGGGCGAGTGTGAGGCTCTTGCTCAAGTTTTTGTCTCTGGATATCGTGTCACTCATGGTCGTGAAATTGCCGGGTGACTTCATGGGAAATGGACGAGTCTTACTCTCTGGGGGTTCGGTCCCGTCCAAAGAGTTTGGGCTCATTCTGGGGATGGAAGAAGTCCGTTTTTTTGTTGTTGTCGATTTGTTTCATTTTGTTTTTCAACCTCAGATGTCCCACCAAATGAGGGTTTCCAGAGTAGAGCCCTGGGGTGGGGCGACTGGACAACCAGAAATCTGGTTGAAAATTGGGGACTAGGGACATATCAAGGCCATTATGACATCTAATGGTCCAGCCACTGAGAGGACTTACTAGAGGACAGGACTCACGCTGAGGTCACAATGCGTGTTTATGCTCTCGTCGCACTCAAGAATGGGCGGGGCCTCAGGGTGAATGCTGGTTTCTCCTACACTGAACGTGGGACAACATGCCAACCACAAGGTTTCTTGCCATGGGTCAGGAAGAGTTCTGATTTCTGCATCACAGTCACCCGTGGGCAGTGATTGGAGATAAGGTCTAGGTTCTGAAGCCTGAAAACTGAGGTAGGGAAGAGATGATGACCTAAGGCCATGGCGGGTCTGATATGCTCAGCGTGCGGTCAGCTGTCTTGGTGTTGGTCAGCAGGTCCGGGCTCAGGTTGTGTCAGACAGTGCATTAGTGCCAAGGTTAGACTATATAATTTGGGTACATTCGAGTGCCGTGTAGGTTTATCCTCATTTAAGCTGCCTGGGCTGCTCATTAGGCAATATATTTTTTCTAGAGGGCAGGCAGAGTGCTTCATTGTCGGTCCGGAATTGCCAAACTTGAGGGCTTCGGGGCCAGGAGAGTGAGGACGGAAGTATGAGAACACAAGCTAGACTTCGGATTCAGGGTGAGGGCATGGCAGGTACTCCCTGCAGATCTGAACCAATATCTCATGCATCTGAAGTCAGGGCGAGGATCCGACGTTGGCTCAGGTTGGAGTCTGTGCATGACGGCCCCTTCATGAAGGGAGCGGAATCTCGAGGCCATAAAGGTTTTCCACGTTGGGAGATGTGGGATGCCCCCTTCAAGGATTCCTTCTGCGGGACAATTGAGACCTGTTGGATAGCTCCAGGACATCCCATATGGAATGACTCCAGAGCACCGTTCGAGGATGGATGTCTGGGAAGTCCGCCTCGCCTTCAAATTGACTCCTAGCAACAAGACAGTTTAGATCTAATGGATCTGCGGGAGCAACCGGGGTGGCTGAGTTGAAAAGCACTTTCCAGAGGATGGGTACTAACGTGTGTTTGTGTCCATGAGCGCCTTGCATTGGGGAGGTGGCACCGGGACCCTGAAGTATTCTGCTAAGCTTTGGCATAGCTCCCATGCACAAGTGTCCTTGTGGAGACGAGATTTGTTCTGATGGGTGCCTCAGGAAATCCCCTCTGCTGGTATTGGAATCCGGGCTTTTGAGGAGACATGCCTGTAAACCAAAGCAATGGATCCAATAATGGTCTCGGGTCCGGTCTGGTTCAATCTTCTTGGTATGAGTGGAGGTAGATGAGTGGAGGTAGATGCTCCCTTTTTTGTCCCGGGCGACCTACACTATTGGGATGGCCTCAGGGACTTTGGAGGGTTCTCCTAATTTGTACGATTTTTGACAATGGAATGGGTAGAATTCCCATGGATTGGGTGGGGGCAGTCCTAATGTGTGGCTCCAGGGGCCCCAGCCTGGAGGGATTCTGGCCCAGGACTTTGAGGACAGAAGACTGAAAACACAAACTCAGCTTATGTATGGGGACGTAGGTATGGCACGCCCGATGTACAAACCATGAGAAGAACTCTTCAGGTTATGAAGAATGAGCGAGTCTGAGGCGCTTGCTCAGGCTTTTGTCTCTGGATTTTGTTTCAGCGATGGCCTTGGAATGTTGGGGAGGTCTCATGGGCCATGGACGAATCTTCCTCTGTGGATTTGGCCTGATACCAATTGTTTTTCGTCCATCTGTGGGATGGGAGGACTCCTTTCAGGTTTGTTACCTCAGGTGTCCCAACAAAAGAGGAATTCCAAAGTAGAGCCCTGGGGAAGAGTGACGGGACAACCCGAAATATGGTTAAAAATTGGGGCCTAGGGGCATGGCAAGCCCAATATGCTGTCTCTTCATATAGGCCCTGAGAGGCCTTACCTGAGGACTGGGCTCAGGCTGAGGGTCACAATGTGTGTTTGTGACCAATGTGGCCCGCAAGCATGGGCTGGGCCTCATGGGCCACGCTTGTTTCAACTACACTGAACGTTGGACAACATGCCAAGCACAAGGTTTCTTGCCATGGGGAAAGAGTTCTGATTTCTGCATCATTTACAACCCTGGGCAGTGGTTGGAGATAAGGTCTAGGTTCTGGAGCCTGAAAACCGCAGTTGGGAAGAGATGACGACCTAAGGCCATGGCGGGTCCGATGTGCTCAGTGTGCGGCCAGCTGTCTGGGTGGGACCAAGAGGTCCAGGCTCAGGCTGGTTCAGAAGGGGAAATAGTGCCCAGGTCAGCCTATATGTTTGGGGTACAGCCGAATGGCGTGCAGGTTGATCCTCATTTGCGGTTTCGGGGTAGCCCTGAGGGCAATGTTTTACTTCTGTAGGGCAGGCAGAGTGCGGCATTGTAGTTCTGGATTGCTCAACTGGAGGGCTTGTGGGCCAGTAGTCTAAGGACGGAGTCTGAGAACCCAAGCTAGGCCTAGGTGTCTGGGTGAGGATATCAGGCACAATCTACAGACCTCAATCGAGATCTCGTGCATCTGAAGTCAGGGCAAGGATCAGACGATCGCTCAGGTTGGACTTTCTGCCCTGATGGCCCTTTCTTGAAGGGGGTTGGATCACGAAGACATGGGGATTTTCGCACGATGGGAGTTGTGAGAAGCTCCAAACTGCAAAGATTCTTCTGCAGGACAATTGAGACCTGTTGGTTGGCTCCAGGCCAATGATACCGAGCAGGGTTCTAAGGATGGATGGCTGGGTAGCCCACCTCGCATTCCAATGGTCTCCAAGGAACAAGACAGGTTAGATCTGCTGGATGTGGGGGGCAACCGAGGAGGCTGAGTTGAAATGGACTCTCCTGTGGAAGTGTCCTAATATGTTTTTGTGTCTATGGAGACCTTGGAATGAAGCGGTGGCCCTGGGGCCCTGAAGGGTTCTCCTAAACAGAGGCTTTGACACAGCTCCAACGTGCATGTTTCCCATGTGTAGATGAGATTTGTTCTGATGGGTGAGTCAAGAAACAGCCATATGCTGGTATTGAAATCCAGGCATCTGAGGAGAATGCCTGGAAACCAAAGCAATGGATCCGATTAGTGCCTAGGGGCCTGTTCGTTCCTTTTTGCCTCTGGGGACATCAGTCTACGGGTCTGAGTGCAGGTAGGTGCTCAGATGGGCTCAGATTGCCCCTGTTTGTCCTGGGAAGCCACAACTATTGGGATGGCCTCAGGGACTTTGGAGGTTATCCTACTAGTAGGGTTGTGGCCATTGGAATGGGCACATACAATTCCCTTGGAGAGGGCAAGTACAGTCCTCAGGTTTGGCTCCAGGGCCCTGAGCCTGTAGGGTGTGTAGGCCAGAGCTGTTTGGACAGTTGTCTGAAAACACAAACTCGGCTTATGTTTTGGGTCATAGGTATGGCAGGACTGATCTACAGACCATGAGGAGAACACTTCGGGATATGAAAAAAGAGCGAGTGTGAGGCTCTTGCTCAAGTTTTTGTCTCTGGATATCGTGTCACTCATGGTCGTGAAATTGCCGGGTGACTTCATGGGAAATGGACGAGTCTTATTCTCTGCGGGTTCGGTCCCGTCCAAAGAGTTTGGGCTCATTCTGGGGATGGAAGAAGTCCGTTTTTTTGTTGTTGTCGATTTGTTTCATTTTGTTTTTCAACCTCAGATGTCCCACCAAATGAGGGATTCCAGAGTAGAGCCCTGGGGTGGGGCGATGGGAGAACCAGAAATCTGGTTAAAAATTGGGGACTAGGGACATGTCAAGCCCATTATGACATCTAATGGTCCAGCCACTGAGAGGACTTACTAGAGGACAGGACTCACGCTGAGGTCACAATGCGTGTTTATGCTCTCGTCGCACTCAAGAATGGGCGGGGCCTCAGAGTGAATGCTGGTTTCTCCTACACTGAACGTTGGACAACATGCCAACCACAAGGTTTCTTACCATGGGTCAGGAAGAGTTCTGATTTCTGCATCACAGTCACCCGTGGGCAGTGATTGGAGATAAGGTCTAGGTTCTGAAGCCTGAAACCTGAGGTAGGGAAGAGATGATGACCTAAGGCCATGGCGGGTCTGATGTGCTCAGCGTGCGGTCAGCTGTCTGGGTGTTGGTCAGTAGGTCCGGGCTCAGGTTGTGTCAGACAGTGCATTAGTGCCCAGGTTAGACTATATTATTTGGGTACCTTCGAGTTCCGTGTAGGTTTATCCTCATTTAAGCTGCCTGGGCTGCTCATTAGGGAATATATTTTTTCTAGAGGGCAGGCAGAGTGCTTCATTGTCGGTCCGGAATTGCCAAACTTGAGGGCTTCAGGGCCAGGAGAGTGAGGACGGAAGTCTGAGAACACAAGCTAGACTTCGGATTCAGGGTGAGGGCACGGCAGGTACCCCCTGCAGATCTGAACCAATATCTCATGCATCTGAAGTCAGGGCGATGATCCCACGTTGGCTCAGGTTGGAGTTTCTGTGCATGACGGCCCCTTCATGAAGGGAGCGGAATCTCGAGGCCATGGAGGTTTTCCACGTTGGGAGATGTGGGATGCCCCCTTCAAGGATTCCTTCTGCGGGACAATTGAGACCTGTTGGACAGCTCCAGGACATCCCCTATGGAATGACTCCAGAGCACCGTTCCAGGATGGATGCCTGGGAAGTCCGCCTCGCCTTCAAATTGTCTCCTAGCAACAAGACAGTTTAGATCTAATGGATCTGCGGGAGCAACCTGGGTGGCTGATTTGAAATGCACTTTCCAGAGGATGGGTCCTAACGTGTGTTTGTGTCCATGAGGGCCTTGGAATGGGGAGGTGGCACCGGGACCCTGAAGTATTCTCCTAAGCTTTGGCATAGCTCCCATGCACAAGTTTCCTTGTGGGGACGAGATTTGTTCTGATGGGTGCCTCAGGAAATCCCCTCTGCAGGTATTGGAATCTAGGCTTTTGAGGAGACATGCCTGTAAACCAAAGCAATGGATCCGATAATGGCCTCGGGTCCTTTCTGGTTCAATCTTCTTGGTATGAGTGGAGGTAGATGAGTGGAGGTAGATGCTCAGCCGGTATCAACCGCCCTTTTTTGTCCCGTGCGACCTACTCTATTGGGATGGCCTCAGGGACTTTGGAGGGTTCTCCTAATTTGTATGATTTTTGACAATGGAATGGGCAGAATTCCCATGGATTGGGTGGGGGCAGTCCTAATGTGTGGCTCCAGGGGCCCCAGCCTGGAGGGAGTGTGGCCCAGGACTTTGAGGACAGAAGACTGAAAACACAAACTCAGCTTAAATTTGGGGACGTAGGTATGGCAAGCTCGATCTACAAACCATGAGAAGAACTCTTCAGGATATGAAGAATGAGCGAGTCTGAGGCACTTGCTCAGGCTTTTGTCTCTGGATTTTGTTTCAGCGATGGCCGTGGAATGTTGGGGAGGTCACATGGGCCATGGACGAATCTTCCGCTCTGTGGATTTGGCCCGATCCCAATTGTTTTTCGTCAATCTGTGGGATGGGAGGACTCCTTTCAGGTTTGTTAACTCAGGTGTCCCACCAAAAGAGGAATTCCAAAGCAGAGCCTTGGGGAAGAGTGAAGGGACACCCCGAACTATGGTTAAAAATTGGGGCCTAGGGGCATGGCAAGCCCAATATGCTGTCTCTTCATATAGGCCCTGAGAGGCCTTACCTGAGGACTGGGCTCAGGCTGAGGGTCACAATGTGTGTTTGTGACCAATGTGGCCCGCAAGCATGGGCTGGGCCTCATGGGCCACGCTTGTTTCAACTACACTGAACGTTGGACAACATGCCAAGCACAAGGTTTCTTGCCATGGGGAAAGAGTTCTGATTTCTGCATCATTTTCAACCCTGGGCAGTGGTTGGAGATAAGGTCTAGGTTCTGGAGCCTGAAAACCGCAGTTGGGAAGAGATGACGACCTAAGGCCATGGCGGGTCCGATGTGCTCAGTGTGCGGCCAGCTGTCTGGGTGGGACCAGGAGGTCCAGGCTCAGGCTGGGTCAGTAGGGGAAATAGTGCCCAGGTCAGCCTATATGTTTGGGGTACAGCCGAATGGCGTGCAGGTTGATCCTCATTTGGGGTTTCGGGGTAGCCCTGAGGGCAATCTTTTACTTCTGTAGGGCAGGCAGAGTGCGGCATTGTAGTTCTGGATTGCCCAACTGGAGGGCTTGTGGGCCAGTAGTCTGAGGACGGAGTCTGAGAACCCAAGCTAGGCCTAGGTTTCTGGGTGAGGATATGGCAGGCACAATCTACAGACCTCAATAGAGATCTCGTGCATCTGAAGTCAGGGCAAGGATCAGACGATCGCTCAGGTTGGACTTTCTGCCCTGATGGCCCTTTCTTGAAGGGGGTTGGATCACGAGGACATGGGGGTTTTCCCACGATGGGAGTTGTGAGAAGCTCCAAACTGCAAAGATTCTTCTGCAGGACAATTGAGACCTGTTGGTTGGCTCCAGGCCAACGATTCCGAGCAGGGTTCTAAGGATGGATGTTTGGGTAGCCCACCTCGCATTCCAATGGTCTCCAAGCAACAAGACAGGTTAGATCTGCTGGATGTGGGGGGCAACCGAGGAGGCAGAGTTGAAATGGACTCTCCTGTGGATGTGTCCTAATATGTTTTTGTGTCTATGGAGACCTTGGAATGAAGCGGTGGCCCTGGGGCCCTGAAAGGTTCTTCTAAACAGAGGCTTTGACAGAGCTCCAAAGTGCATGTTTCCCATGTGTAGATGTGATTTGTTCCGATGGGTGAGTCAAATAACATCCATATGCTGGTATTGAAATCCAGGCCTCTGAGGAGAGATGCCTGGAAACCAAAGCAATGGATCCGATTAGTGCCTGGGGCCTGTTCGTTCCTTTTTACCTCTGGGGACATCAGTCTACGGGTCTGAGTGCAGGTAGGTTCTCAGATGGGCTCAGATTGCCCCTGTTTGTCCTGGGAAGCCACAACTATTGGGATGGCCTCAGGGACTTTGGAGGTTATCCTACTAGTAGGGTTGTGGCCATTGGAATGGGCACATACAATTCCCTTGGAGAGGGCAAGTACAGTCCTCAGGTTTGGCTCCAGGGCCCTGAGCCTGTAGGGTGTGTAGGCCAGAGCTGTTTGGACAGTTGTCTGAAAACACAAACTCGGCTTATGTTTTGGGTCATAGGTATGGCAGGACTGATCTACAGACCATGAGGAGAACACTTCGGGATATGAAAAAAGGGCGAGTGTGAGGCTCTTGCTCAAGTTTTTGTCTCTGGATATCGTGTCACTCATGGTCGTGAAATTGCCGGGTGACTTCATGGGAAATGGAGGAGTCTTACACTCTGGGGGTTCGGTCCCGTCCAAAGAGTTTGGGGTCATTCTGGGGATGGAAGGAGTCCGTTTTTTTGTTGTTGTTGTCGATTTGTTTCATTTTGTTTTTCAACCTCAGATGTCCCACCAAATGAGGGATTCCAGAGAAGAGCCCTGGGGTGGGGCGACTGGACAACCAGAAATCTGGTTAAAAATTGGGGACTAGGGACATGTCAAGCCCATTATGACATCTAATGGTCCAGCCACTGAGAGGACTTACTAGAGGACAGGACTCACGCTGAGGTCACAATGCGTGTTTATGCTCTCCTCGCACTCAAAAATGGGTGGGGCCTCAGGGTGAATGCTGTTTTCTCCTACACTGAACTTTGGACAATATGCCAACCACAAGGTTTCTTGCCATGGGTCAGGAAGAGTTCTGATTTCTGCATCACAGTCACCCGTGGGCAGTGTTTGGAGATAAGGTCTAGGTTCTGAAGCCTGAAAACTGAGGTAGGGAAGAGATGATGACCTAAGGCCATGGCGGGTCTGATGTGCTCAGCGTGCGGTCAGCTGTCTGCGTGTTGGTCAGCAGGTCCGGGCTCAGGTTGTGTCAGACAGTGCATTAGTGCCCAGGTTAGACTATATAATTTGGGTACATTCGAGTGCCGTGTAGGTTTATCCTCATTTAAGCTGCCTGGGCTGCTCATTAGGCAATATATTTTTTCTAGAGTGCAGGCAGAGTGCTTCATTGTCGGTCCGGAATTGCCAAACTTGAGGGCTTCGGGGCCAGGAGAGTGAGGACAGAAGTCTGAGAACACAAGCTAGACTTCGGATTCAGGGTGAGGGCACGGCAGGTACCCCCTGCAGATCTGAACCAATATCTCATGCATCTGAAGTCAGGGCGAGGATCCGACGTTGGCTCAGGTTGGAGTTTCTGTGCATGACGGCCCCTTCATGAAGGGAGTGGAATCTCGAGGCCATGGAAGTTTTCCACGTTGGGAGATGTGGGATGCCCCCTTCAAGGATTCCTTCTGCGGGACAATTGAGACCTGTTGGACAGCTCCAGGACATCCCATATGGAATGACTCCAGAGCACCGTTCCAGGATGGATGCCTGGGAAGTCCGCCTCGCCTTCCAATTGTCTCCTAGCAACAAGACAGTTTAGATCTAATGGATCTGCAGGAGCAACCCGGGTGGCTGAGTTGAAATGCACTTTCCAGAGGATGGGTCCTAACGTGTATTTGTGTCCATGAGTGCCTTGGAATGGGGAGGTGGCACCGGGACCCTGAAGTATTCTCCTTAGTTTTTTCTTAGGTCCCATGCACAAGTTTCCTTGTGGAGACGAGATTTGTTCTGATGGGTGCCTCAGGAAATCCCCTCTGCTGGTATTGGAATCCAGGCTTTTGAGGAGACATGCCTGTAAACCAAAGCAATGGATTCGATAATGGCCTCGGGTCCTGTCTGGTTCAATCTCCTTGGTATGAGTGGAGGTAGAAGAGTGGAGGTAGATGCTCAGCCGGTATCAACCGCCCATTTTTTGTCCCGGGCGACCTACACTATAGGGATGGCCTCGGGGACTTTGGAGGGTTCTCCTAATTTGTAGGATTTTTGACAATGGAATGGGCAGAATTCCCATGGATTGGGTGGGGGCAGTCCTAATGTGTGGCTCCAGGGGCCCCAGCCTGGAGGGAGTGTGGCCCAGGACTTTGAGGACAGAAGACTGAAAACACAAACTCAGCTTAAGTGTGGGGACGTAGGTATGGCACGCCCGATCTACAAACCATGAGAAGAACTCTTCAGGATATGAAGAATGAGCGAGTCTGAGGCGCTTGATCAGGCTTTGTCTCTGGATTTTGTATCAGCGATGGCCGTGGAATGTCGGGGAGGCTTCATGGGCCATGGGCGAATCTTCCTCTCTGTGGATTTGGCCCGATCACAATTGTTTTTCGTCAATCTGTGGGATGGGAGGACTCCTTTCAGATTTGTTACCTCAGGTGTCCCACCAAAAGAGGAATTCCAAAGCAGAGCCCTGGGGAAGAGTGAAGGGACAACCGGAACTATGGTTAAAAATTGGGGCCTAGGGGCATGGCAAGCCTAATATGCTGTTTCTTCATATAGGCCCTGAGAGGCCTTACCTGAGGACTGGGCTCAGGCTGAGGGTCACAATGTGTGTTTGTGACCAATGTGGCCCACAAGCGAGGGCTGTGCCTCATGGGCCACGCTTGTTTCAACTACACTGAACGTTGGACAACATGCCAACCACAAGGTTTCTTGCCATGGGGAAAGAGTTCTGATTTCTGCATCATTTTCAAACCTGGGCAGTGGTTGGAGATAAGGTCTAGGTTCTGGAGCCTGAAAACCGCAGTTGGGAAGAGATGACGACCTAAGGCCATGGCGGGTCCGATGTGCTCAGTGTGCGGCCAGCTGTCTGGGTGGGACCAGGAGGTCCAGGCTCAGGCTGGGTTAGAAGGGGAAATAGTGCCCAGGTCAGCCTATATATTTGGGGTACAGCCGAATGGCGTGCAGGTTGATCCTCATTTGGGGATTCGGGGTAGCCCTGAGGGCAATGTTTTATTTCTGTAGGGCAGGCAGAGTGCGGCATTGTAGTTCTGGATTGCCAAACTGGAGGGCTTGTGGGCCAGTATTCTGAGGACGGAGTCTGAAAACCCAAGCTAGGCCTAGGTTTCTGGGAGAGGATATGGCAGGCACAATCTACAGACCTCAATAGAGATCTCGTGCATCTGAAGTCAGGGCAAGGATCAGACGATCGCTCAGGTTGGACATTCTGCCCTGATGGCCCTTTCTTGAAGGGGGTTGGATCACGAGGACATGGGCGTTTTCCCACGATGGGAGTTGTGAGAAGCTCCAAACTGCAAAGATTCTTCTGCAGGACAATTGAGACCTGTTGGTTGGCTCCAGGCCAACGATTCCGAGCAGGGTTCTAAGGATGGATGGCTGAATAGCCCACCTCGCATTCCAATTGTCTCCAAGCAACAAGACAGGTTAGATCTGCTGGATGTGGGGGCAACCGAGGAGGCTGAGTTGAAATGGACCCTCCTGGGGATGTGTCCTAATATGTTTTTGTGTCTATGGAGACCTTGGAATGAAGCGGTGGCCCTGGGGCCCTGAAGGGTTCTCCTAAACAGAGGCTTTGACACAGCTCCAACGTGCATGTTTCCCATGTGTAGATGAGATTTGTTCTGATGGGTGAGTCAAGAAACAGCCATATGCTGGTATTGAAATCCAGGCCTCTGAGGAGAGATGCCTGGAAACCAAACAATGGATCCGATTAGTGCCTAGGGGCCTGTTCGTTCCTTTTTACCTCTGGGGACATCAGTCTACGGGTCTGAGTGCAGGTAGGTGCTCAGATGGGCTCAGATTGCCCCTGTTTGTCCTGGGAAGCCACAACTATTGGGATGGCCTCAGGGACTTTGGAGGTTATCCTACTAGTAGGGTTGTGGCCATTGGAATGGGCACATACAATTCCCTTGGAGAGGGCAAGTACAGTCCTCAGGTTTGGCTCCAGGGCCCTGAGCCTGTAGGGTGTGTAGGCCAGAGCTGTTTGGACAGTTGTCTGAAAACACAAACTCGGCTTATGTTTTGGGTCATAGGTATGGCAGGACTGATCTACAGACCATGAGGAGAACACTTCGGGTTATGAAAAAAGGGCGAGTGTGAGGCTCTTGCTCGAGTTTTTGTCTCTGGATATCGTGTCACTCATGGTCGTGAAATTGCCGGGTGACATCATGGGAAATGGACGAGTCTAACTCTCTGGGGGTTCGGTACCGTACAAAGAGTTTGGGGTCATTCTGTGGATGGAAGTAGTCCGTTTTTTGGTTGTTGTTGTCGATTTGTTTCATTTTGTTTTTCAACCTCAGATGTCCCACCAAATGAGGGATTCCAGAGTAGAGGCCTGGGGTGGGGCGACTGGACAACCAGAAATCTGGTTAAAAATTGGGGACTAGGGACATGTCAAGCCCATTATGACATCTAATGGTCCAGCCACTGAGAGGACTTACTAGAGGACAGGACTCACGCTGAGGTCACAATGCGTGTTTATGCTCTCTTTGCACTCAAGAATGGGCGGGGCCTCAGGGTGAATGCTGGTTTCTCCTACACTGAACGTTGGACAACATGCCAACCACAAGGTTTCTTGCCATTGGTCAGGAAGAGTTCTGATTTCTGCATCACAGTCACCCGTGGGCAGTGATTGGAGATAAGGTCTAGGATCTGAAGCCTGAAAACTGAGGTAGGGAAGAGATGATGACCTAAGGCCATGGCGGGTCTGATGTGCTCAGCGTGCGGTCAGCTGTCTGCGTGTTGGTCAGCAGGTCCGGGCTCAGGTTGTGTCAGACAGTGCATTAGTGCCCAGGTTAGACTATATAATTTGGGTACATTCGAGTGCCGTGTAGGTTTATCCTCATTTAAGCTGCCTGGGCTGCTCATTAGGCAATATATTTTTTCTAGAGGGCAGGCAGAGTGCTTCATTGTCGGTCCGGAATTGCCAAACTTGAGGGCTTCGGGGCCAGGAGAGTGAGGACGGAAGTCTGAGAACACAAGCTAGACTTCGGATTCAGGGTGAGGGCACGGCAGGTACCCCCTGCAGATCTGAACCAATATCTCATGCATCTGAAGTCAGGGCGAGGATCCGACGTTGGCTCAGGTTGGAGTTTCTGTGCATGATGGCCCCTTCATGAAGGGAGCGGAATCTCGAGGCCATGGAAGTTTTCCACGTTGGGAGATGTGGGATGCCCCCTTCAAGGATTCCTTCTGCGGGACAATTGAGACCTGTTGGACAGCTCCAGGACATCCCATATGGAATGACTCCAGAGCACCGTTCCAGGATGGATGCCTGGGAAGTCCGCCTCGCCTTCCAATTGTCTCCTAGCAACAAGACAGTTTAGATCTAATGGATCTGCGGGAGCAACCCGGGTGGCTGAGTTGAAATGCACTTTCCAGAGGATGGGTCCTAACGTGTATTTGTGTCCATGAGGGCCTTGGAATGGGGAGGTGGCACCGGGACCCTGAAGTATTCTCCTAAGCTTTGGCTTAGCTCCCATGCACAAGTTTCCTTGTGGAGACGAGATTTGTTCTGATGGGTGCCTCAGGAAATCCCCTCTGCTGGTATTGGAATCCAGGCTTTTGAGGAGACATGCCTGTAAACCAAAGCAATGGATTCGATAATGGCCTCGGGTCCTGTCTGGTTCAATCTCCTTGGTATGAGTGGAGGTAGAAGAGTGGAGGTAGATGCTCAGCCGGTATCAACCGCCCATTTTTTGTCCCGGGCGACCTACACTATAGGGATGGCCTCGGGGACTTTGGAGGGTTCTCCTAATTTGTAGGATTTTTGACAATGGAATGGGCAGAATTCCCATGGATTGGGTGGGGGCAGTCCTAATGTGTGGCTCCAGGGGCCCCAGCCTGGAGGGAGTGTGGCCCAGGACTTTGAGGACAGAAGACTGAAAACACAAACTCAGCTTAAGTGTGGGGACGTAGGTATGGCACGCCCGATCTACAAACCATGAGAAGAACTCTTCAGGATATGAAGAATGAGCGAGTCTGAGGCGCTTGATCAGGCTTTGTCTCTGGATTTTGTATCAGCGATGGCCGTGGAATGTCGGGGAGGCTTCATGGGCCATGGGCGAATCTTCCTCTCTGTGGATTTGGCCCGATCACAATTGTTTTTCGTCAATCTGTGGGATGGGAGGACTCCTTTCAGATTTGTTACCTCAGGTGTCCCACCAAAAGAGGAATTCCAAAGCAGAGCCCTGGGGAAGAGTGAAGGGACAACCGGAACTATGGTTAAAAATTGGGGCCTAGGGGCATGGCAAGCCTAATATGCTGTTCCTTCATATAGGCCCTGAGAGGCCTTACCTGAGGACTGGGCTCAGGCTGAGGGTCACAATGTGTGTTTGTGACCAATGTGGCCCACAAGCGAGGGCTGGGCCTCATGGGCCACGCTTGTTTCAACTACACTGAACGTTGGACAACATGCCAACCACAAGGTTTCTTGCCATGGGGAAAGAGTTCTGATTTCTGCATCATTTTCAAACCTGGGCAGTGGTTGGAGATAAGGTCTAGGTTCTGGAGCCTGAAAACCGCAGTTGGGAAGAGATGACGACCTAAGGCCATGGCGGGTCCGATGTGCTCAGTGTGCGGCCAGCTGTCTGGGTGGGACCAGGAGGTCCAGGCTCAGGCTGGGTTAGAAGGGGAAATAGTGCCCAGGTCAGCCTATATATTTGGGGTACAGCCGAATGGCGTGCAGGTTGATCCTCATTTGGGGATTCGGGGTACCCCTGAGGGCAATGTTTTATTTCTGTAGGGCAGGCAGAGTGCGGCATTGTAGTTCTGGATTGCCCAACTGGAGGGCTTGTGGGCCAGTAGTCTGAGGACGGAGTCTGAAAACCCAAGCTAGGCCTAGGTTTCTGGGTGAGGATATGGCAGGCACAATCTACAGACCTCAATAGAGATCTCGTGCATCTGAAGTCAGGGCAAGGATCAGACGATCGCTCAGGTTGGACTTTCTGCCCTGATGGCCCTTTCTTGAAGGGGGTTGGATCACGAGGACATGGGCGTTTTCCCACGATGGGAGTTGTGAGAAGCTCCAAACTGCAAAGATTCTTCTGCAGGACAATTGAGACCTGTTGGTTGGCTCCAGGCCAACGATTCCGAGCAGGGTTCTAAGGATGGATGGCTGGGTAGCCCACCTCGCATTCCAATTGTCTCCAAGCAACAAGACAAGTTAGATCTGCTGGATGTGGGGGCAACTGAGGAGGCTGAGTTGAAATGGACCCTCCTGGGGATGTGTCCTAATATGTTTTTGTGTCTATGGAGACCTTGGAATGAAGCGGTGGCCCTGGGGCCCTGAAGGGTTCTCCTAAACAGAGGCTTTGACACAGCTCCAACGTGCATGTTTCCCATGTGTAGATGAGATTTGTTCTGATGGGTGAGTCAAGAAACAGCCATATGCTGGTATTGAAATCCAGGCCTCTGAGGAGAGATGCCTGGAAACCAAACAATGTATCCGATTAGTGCCTAGGGGCCTGTTCGTTCCTTTTTACCTCTGGGGACATCAGTCTACGGGTCTGAGTGCAGGTAGGTGCTCAGATGGGCTCAGATTGCCCCTGTTTGTCCTGGGAAGCCACAACTATTGGGATGGCCTCAGGGACTTTGGAGGTTAGCCTACTAGTAGGGTTGTGGCCATTGGAATGGGCACATACAATTCCCTTGGAGAGGGCAAGTACAGTCCTCAGGTTTGGCTCCAGGGCCCTGAGCCTGTAGGGTGTGTAGGCCAGAGCTGTTTGGACAGTTGTCTGAAAACACAAACTCGGCTTATGCTTTGGGTCATAGGTATGGCAGGACTGATCTACAGACCATGAGGAGAACACTTCGGGTTATGAAAAAAGGGCGAGTGTGAGGCTCTTGCTCGAGTTTTTGTCTCTGGATATCGTGTCACTCATGGTCGTGAAATTGCCGGGTGACATCATGGGAAATGGACGAGTCTTACTCTCTGGGGGTTCGGTCCCGTCCAAAGAGTTTGGGGTCATTCTGGGGATGGAAGTAGTCCGTTTTTTGGTTGTTGTTGTCGATTTGTTTCATTTTGTTTTTCAACCTCAGATGTCCCACCAAATGAGGGATTCCAGAGTAGAGGCCTGGGGTGGGGCGACTGGACAACCAGAAATCTGGTTAAAAATTGGGGACTAGGGACATGTCAAGCCCATTATGACATCTAATGGTCCAGCCACTGAGAGGACTTACTAGAGGACAGGACTCACGCTGAGGTCACAATGCGTGTTTATGCTCTCTTTGCACTCAAGAATGGGCGGGGTCTCAGGGTGAATGCTGGTTTCTCCTACACTGAACGTTGGACAACATGCCAACCACAAGGTTTCTTGCCATTGGTCAGGAAGAGTTCTGATTTCTGCATCACAGTCACCCGTGGGCAGTGATTGGAGATAAGGTCTAGGATCTGAAGCCTGAAAACTGAGGTAGGGAAGAGATGATGACCTAAGGCCATGTCGGGTCTGAAGTGCTCAGCGTGCAGTCAGCTGTCTGCGTGTTGGTCAGCAGGTCCGGGCTCAGGTTGTGTCAGACAGTGCATTAGTGCCCAGGTTAGACTATATAATTTGGGTACATTCGAGTGCCGTGTAGGTTTATCCTCATTTAAGCTGCCTGGGCTGCTCATTAGGCAATATATTTTTTCTAGAGGGCGGGCAGAGTGCTTCATTGTCGGTCCGGAATTGCCAAACTTGAGGGCTTCGGGGCCAGGAGAGTGAGGACGGAAGTCTGAGAACACAAGCTTGACTTCGGATTCAGGGTGAGGGCACGGCAGGTACCCCCTGCAGATCTGAACCAATATCTCATGCATCTGAAGTCAGGGCGAGGATCCGACGTTGGCTCAGGTTGGAGTTTCTGTGCATGACGGCCCCTTCATGAAGGGAGCGGAATCTCGAGGCCATGGAAGTTTTACACGTTGGGAGATGTGGGATGCCCCCTTCAAGGATTCCTTCTGCGGGACAATTGAGACCTGTTGGACAGCTCCAGGACATCCCATATGGAATGACTCCAGAGCACCGTTCCAGGATGGATGCCTGGGAAGTCCGCCTCGCCTTCCAATTGTCTCCTAGCAACAAGACAGTTTAGATCTAATGGATCTGCGGGAGCAACCCGGGTGGCTGAGTTGAAATGCACTTTCCAGAGGATGGGTCCTAACGTGTATTTGTGTCCATGAGGGCCTTGGAATGGGGAGGTGGCACCGGGACCCTGAAGTATTCTCCTAAGCTTTGGCTTAGCTCCCATGCACAAGTTTCCTTGTGGAGACGAGATTTGTTCTGATGGGTGCCTCAGGAAATCCCCTCTGCTGGTATTGGAATCCAGGCTTTTGAGGAGACATGCCTGTAAACCAAAGCAATGGATTCGATAATGGCCTCGGGTCCTGTCTGGTTCAATCTCCTTGGTATGAGTGGAGGTAGAAGAGTGGAGGTAGATGCTCAGCCGGTATCAACCGCCCATTTTTTGTCCCGGGCGACCTACACTATAGGGATGGCCTCGGGGACTTTGGAGGGTTCTCCTAATTTGTACGATTTTTGACAATGGAATGGGCAGAATTCCCATGGATTGGGTGGGGGAAGTCCTAATGTGTGGCTCCAGGGGCCCCAGCCTGGAGGGAGTGTGGCCCAGGACTTTGAGGACAGAAGACTGAAAACACAAACTCAGCTTAAGTGTGGGGACGTAGGTATGGCACGCCCGATCTTCAAACCATGAGAAGAACTCTTCAGGATATGAAGAATGAGCGAGTCTGAGGCGCTTGCTCAGGCTTTGTCTCTGGATTTTGTATCAGCGATGGCCGTGGAATGTCGGGGAGGCTTCATGGGCCATGGGCGAATCTTCCTCTCTGTGGATTTGGCCCGATCACAATTGTTTTTCGTCAATCTGTGGGATGGGAGGACTCCTTTCAGATTTGTTACCTCAGGTGTCCCACCAAAAGAGGAATTCCAAAGCAGAGCCCTGGGGAAGAGTGAAGGGACAACCCGAACTATGGTTAAAAATTGGGGCCTAGGGGCATGGCAAGCCTAATATGCTGTCTCTTCATATAGGCCCTGAGAGGCCTTACCTGAGGACTGGGCTCAGGCTGAGGGTCACAATGTGTGTTTGTGACCAATGTGGCCCACAAGCAAGGGCTGGGCCTCATGGGCCACGCTTGTTTCAACTACACTGAACGTTGGACAACATGCCAACCACAAGGTTTCTTGCCATGGGGAAAGAGTTCTGATTGCTGCATCATTTTCAAACCTGGGCAGTGGTTGGAGATAAGGTCTAGGTTCTGGAGCCTGAAAACCGCAGTTGGGAAGAGATGACGACCTAAGGCCATGGCGGGTCCGATGTGCTCAGTGTGCGGCCAGCTGTCTGGGTGGGACCAGGAGGTCCAGGCTCAGGCTGGGTCAGAAGGGGAAATAGTGCCCAGGTCAGCCTATATGTTTGGGGTACAGCCGAATGGCGTGCAGGTTGATCCTCATTTGCGGTTTCGGGGTAGCCTTGAGGGAATGTTTTACTTCTGTAGGGCAGTCAGAGTGCGGCATTGTAGTTCTGGATTTCCCAACTGGAGGGCTTGTGGGCCAGTAGTCTGAGGACGGAGTCTGAGAACCCAAGCAAGGACTAGGTATCTGGGTGAGGATATGGCAGGCACAATCTACAGACCTCAATCGAGATCTCGTGCATCTGAAGTCAGGGCAAGGATCAGACGATCGCTCAGGTTGGACTTTCTGCCCTCATGGCCCTTTCTTGAAGGGGGTTGGATCACGAGGACATGAGGGTTTTCCCACGATGGGAGTTGTGAGAAGCTCCAAACTGCAAAGATTCTTCTGCAGGACAATTGAGACCTGTTGGTTGGCTCCAGGCCAACGATTCCGAGCAGGGTTCTAAGGATGGATGGCTGGGTAGCCCACCTCGCATTCCAATGGTCTCCAAGCAACAAGACAGGTTAGATCTGCTGGATGTGGGGGGCAACCGAGGAGGCTGAGTTGAAATGGACTCTCCTGTGGATGTGTCCTAATATGTTTTTGTGTCTATGGAGACCTTGGAATGAAGCGGTGGCCCTGGGGCCCTGAAGGGTTCTCCTAAACAGAGGCTTTGACACAGCTCCAACGTGCATGTTTCCCATGTGTAGATGAGATTTGTTCTGATGGGTGAGTCAAGAAACAGCCATATGCTGGTATTGAAATCCAGGCCTCTGAGGAGAGATGCCTGGAAACCAAAGCAATGGATCCGATTAGTGCCTAGGGGCCTGTTCGTTCCTTTTTACCTCTGGGGACATCAGTCTACGGGTCTGAGTGCAGGTAGGTGCTCAGATGGGCTCAGATTGCCCTTGTTTGTCCTGGGAAGCCACAACTATTGGGATGGCCTCAGGGACTTTGGAGGTTGTCCTACTAGTAGGGTTGTGGCCATTGGAATGGGCACATACAATTCCCTTGGAGAGGGCAAGTACAGTCCTCAGGTTTGGCTCCAGGGCCCTGAGCCTGTAGGGTGTGTAGGCCAGAGCTGTTTGGACAGTTGTCTGAAAACACAAACTCGGCTTATGTTTTGGGTCATAGGTATGGCAGGACTGATCTACAGACCATGAGGAGAACACTTCGGGATATGAAAAAAGGGCGAGTGTGAGGCTCTTGCTCAAGTTTTTGTCTCTGGAGATCGTGTCACTCATGGTCGTGAAATTGCCGGGTGACTTCATGGGAAATGGACGAGTCTTACTCTCTGGGGGTTCGGTCCCGTCCAAAGAGTTTGGGGTCATTCTGGGGATGGAAGAAGTCCGTTTTTTTATTGTTGTCGATTTGTTTCATTTTGTTTTTCAACCTCAGATGTCCCACCAAATGAGGGATTCCAGAGTAGAGCCCTGGGGTGGGGCGACTGGACAACCAGAAATCTGGTTAAAAATTGGGGACTAGGGATATGTCAAGCCCATTATGACATCTAATGGTCCAGCCACTGAGAGGACTTACTAGAGGACAGGACTCACGCTGAGGTCACAATGCGTGTTTATGCTCTCGTCGCACGCAAGAATGGGCGGGGCCTCAGGGTGAATGCTGGTTTCTCCTACACTGAACGTAGGACAACATGCCAACCACAAGGTTTCTTGCCATGGGTCAGGAAGAGTTCTGATTTCTGCATCACAGTCACCCGTGGGCAGTGATTGGAGATAAGGTCTAGGTTCTGAAGCCTGAAACCTGAGGTAGGGAAGAGATGATGACCTAAGGCCATGGCGGGTCTGATGTGCTCAGCGTGCGGTCAGCTGTCTGGGTGTTGGTCAGCAGGTCCGGGCTCAGGTTGTGTCAGACAGTGCATTAGTGCCCAGGTTAGACTATATAATTTGGGTACATTCGAGTGCCGTGTAGGTTTATCCTCATTTAAGCTGCCTGGGCTGCTCATTAGGCAATATATTTTTTCTAGAGGGCAGGCAGAGTACTTCACTGTCGGTCCGGAATTGCCAAACTTGAGGGCTTCGGGGCCAGGAGATTGAGGACGGAAGTCTGAGAACACAAGCTAGACTTCGGATTCAGGGTGAGGGCACGGCAGGTACCCCCTGCAGATCTGAACCAATATCTCATGCATCTGAAGTCAGGGCGAGGATCCGACGTTGGCTCAGGTTGGAGTTTCTGTGCCTGACGGCCCCTTCATGAAGGGAGCGGAATCTCGAGGCCATGGAGGTTTTCCACGTTGGGAGATGTGGGATGCCCCCTTCAAGGATTCCTTCTGCGGGACAATTGAGACCTGTTGGACAGCTCCAGGACATCCCATATGGAATGACTCCAGAGCACCGTTCCAGGATGGATGCCTGGGACGTCCGCCTCGCCTTCCAATTGTCTCCTAGCAACAAGACAGTTTAGATATAATGGATCTGCGGGAGCAACCGGGGTGGCTGAGTTGAAATGCACTTTCCAGAGGATGGGTCCTAACGTGTGTTTGTGTCCATGAGGGCCTTGGAATGGGGAGGTGGCACCGGGACGCTGAAGTATTCTCCTAAGCTTTGGCATAGCTCCCATGCACAAGTTTCCTTGTGGAGACGAGATTTGTTCTGATGGGTGCCTCAGGAAATCTCCTCTGCTGGTATTGGAATCCAGGCTTTTGAGGAGACATGCCTGTAAACCAAAGCAATAGATCCGATAATGGCCTCGTGTCCTGTCTTGTTCAATCTTCTTGGTATGAGTGGAGGTAGATGAGTGGAGGTAGATGCTCAGCCGGTATCAACTGCCCTTTTTTGTCCCGGGCGACCTACACTATTGGGATGGCCTCAGGGATTTGGAGGGTTCTCCTAATTTGTACGATTTTTGACAATGGAATGGGCAGAATTCCCATGGATTGGGTGGGGGCAGTCCTAATGTGTGGCTCCAGGGGCCTCAGCCTGGAGGGAGTGTGGCCCAGGACTTTGAGGACAGAAGACTGAAAACACAAACTCAGCTTAAGTGTGGGGACGTAGGTATGGCACGCCCGATCTACAAACCATGAGAAGAACTCTTCAGGATATGAAGAATGAGCGAGTCTGAGGAGCTTGCTCAGGCTTTTGTCTCTGGATTTTGTTTCAGCGATGGCCGTGGAATGTTGGGGAGGTCTCATGGGCCATGGACGAATCTTCCTCTCTGTGGATTTGGCCCGATCCCAATTGTTTTTCGTCAATCTGTGGGATGGGAGGACTCCTTTCAGGTTTGTTACCTCAGGTGTCCCACCAAAAGAGGAATTCCAAAGCAGAGCCCTGGGGAAGAGTGAAGGGACAACCCGAACTATGGTTAAAAATTGGGGCCTAGGGGCATGGCAAGCCCAATATGCTGTCTCTTCATATAGGACCTGAGAGGCCTTACCTGAGGACTGGGCTCAGGCTGAGGGTCACAATGTGTGTTTGTGACCAATGTGGCCCTCAAGCATGGGCTGGGCCTCATGGGCCACGCTTGTTTCAACTACACTGAACGTTGGACAACATGCCAACCACAAGGTTTCTTACCATGGGGAAAGAGTTCTGATTTCTGCATCATTTTCAACCCTGGGCAGTGGTTGGAGATAAGGTCTAGGTTCTGGAGCCTGAAAACCGCAGTTGGGAAGAGATGACGACCTAAGGCCATGGCGGGTCCGATGTGCTCAGTGTGCGGCCAGCTGTCTGGGTGGGACCAGGAGGTCCAGGCTCAGGCTGGGTCCGAGGGGGAAATAGTGCCCAGGTCAGCCTATATGTTTGGGGTACAGCCGAATGGCGTGCAGGTTGATCCTCATTTGGGGATTCGGGGTAGCCCTGAGGGCAATATTTTACTTCTGTAGGGCAGGCAGAGTGCGGCATTGTAGTTCTGGATTGCCAAAATGGAGGGCCTGTGGGCCAGTAGTCTGAGGACGGAGTCTGAGAACCCAAGCTAAGCCTAGGTTTCTGGGTGAGGATATGGCAGGCACAATCTACAGACCTCAATAGAGATCTCGTGCATCTGAAGTCAGGGCAAGGATCAGACGATCGCTCAGGTTGGACTTTCTGCCCTGATGGCCCTTTCTTGAAGGGGGTTGGATCACGAGGACATGGGGGTTTTCCCACGATGGGAGTTGTGAGATGCTCCAAACTGCAAAGATACTTCTGCAGGACAATTGAGACCTGTTGGTTGGCTCCAGGCCAACGATTCCGAGCAGGGTTCTAAGGATGGATGGCTGGGTAGCCCACCTCGCATTCCAATTGTCTCCAAGCAACAAGACAATTTATATCTGCTGGATGTGGGGGGCAACCGAGGAGGCTGAGTTGAAATGGACTCTCCTGTGGATGTGTCCTAATATGTTTTTGTGTCTATGGAGACCTTGGAATGAAGCGGTGGCCCTGGGGCCCTGAAGGGTTCTCCTAAACAGAGGCTTTGACACAGCTCCAACGTGCATGTTTCCCATGTGTAGATGAGATTTGTTCTGATGGGTGAGTCAAGAAACAGCCATATGCTGGTATTGAAATCCAGGCCTCTGAGGAGAGATGCCTGGAAACCAAAGCAATGGATCCGATTAGTGCCTAGGGGCCTGTTCGTTCCTTTTTACCTCTGGGGACATCAGTCTACGGGTCTGAGTGCAGGTAGGTGCTCAGATGGGCTCAGATTGCCCCTGTTTGTCCTGGGAAGCCACAACTATTGGGATGGCCTCAGGGACTTTGGAGGTTATCCTACTAGTAGGGTTGTCGCCATTGGAATGGGCACATACAATTCCTTTGGAGAGGGCAAGTACAGTCCTCAGGTTTGGCTCCAGGGCCCTGAGCCTGTAGGGTGTGTAGGCCAGAGCTGTTTGGACAGTTGTCTGAAAACACAAACTCGGCTTTTGTTTGGGTCATAGGTATGGCAGGACTGATCTACAGACCATGAGGAGAACACTTCGGGATATGAAAAAAGGTCCAGTGTGAGGCTCTTGCTCAAGTTTTTGTCTCTGGATATCGTGTCACTCATGGTCGTGAAATTGCCGGGTGACATCATGGGAAATGGACGAGTCTTACTCTCTGGGGGTTCGGTCCCGTCCAAAGAGTTTGGGGTCATTCTGGGGATGGAAGAAGTCCGTTTTTTTGTTGTTGTTGATTTGTTTCATTTTGTTTTTCAACCTCAGATGTCCCACCATTGAGGGATTCCAGAGTAGAGCCCTGGGGTGGGCGACTGGACAACCAGAAATCTGGTTAAAAATTGGGGACTAGGGACATGTCAAGCCCATTATGACATCTAATGGTCCAGCCACTGAGAGTACTTACTAGAGGACAGGACTCACGCTGAGGTCACAATGCGTGTTTATGCTCTCGTCGCACTCAAGAATGGGCGGGGCCTCAGGGTGAATGCTGGTTTCTCCTACACTGAACGTTGGACAAATTGCCAACCACAAGGTTTCTTGCCATGGGTCAGGAAGAGTTCTGATTTCTGCATCACAGTCACCCGTGGGCAGTGATTGGAGATAATGTCTAGGTTCTGAAGCCTGTAAACTGAGGTAGGGAAGAGATGATGACCTAAGGCCATGGCGGTTCTGATGTGCTCAGCGTGCGGTCAGCTGTCTGGGTGTTGGTCAGCAGGTCCGGGCTCAGGTTGTGTCAGACAGTGCATTAGTGCCCAGGTTAGACTATATAATTTGGGTACATTTGAGTGCCGTGTAGGTTTATCCTCATTTAAGCTGCCTGGGCTGCTCATTAGGCAATATATTTTTTCTAGAGGGCAGGCAGAGTGCTTCATTGTCGGTCCGGAATTGCCAATCTTGAGGGCTTCGGGGCCAGGAGAGTGAGGACGGAAGTCTGAGAACACAAGCTAGACTTCGGATTCAGGGTGAGGGCACGGCAGGTAACCCCTGCAGATCTGAACCAATATCTCATGCATCTGAAGTCAGGGCGAGGATCCCACGTTGGCTCAGGTTGGAGTTTCTGTGCATGACGGCCCCTTCATGAAGGGAGCGGAATCTCGAGGCCATGGAGGTTTTCCACGTTGGGAGATGTGGGATGCCCCCTTCAAGGATTCCTTCTGCGGGACAATTGAGACCTGTCGGACAGCTCCAGGATATCCCATATGGAATGACTCCAGAGCACCGTTCCAGGATAGATGCCTGGGAAGTCCGCCTCGCCTTCCAATTGTCTCCTAGCAACAAGATAGTTTAGATCTAATGGATCTGCGGGAGCAACCAGGGTGGCTGAGTTGAAATGCACTTTCCAGAGGATGGGTCCTAACGTGTATTTGTGTCCATGAGGACCTTGGAATGGGGAGGTGGCACCGGGACCCTGAAGTATTCTCCTAAGCTTTGGCTTAGCTACCATGCACAAGTTTCTTGTGGAGACGAGATTTGTTCTGATGAGTGCCTCAGGAAATCCCCTCTGCTGGTATTGGAAACCAGGCTTTTGAGGAGACATGCCTGTAATCCAAAGCAATGGATTTGATAATGGCCTCGGGTCCTGTCTGGTTCAATCTCCTTGGTATGAGTGGAGGTAGATGAGTGGAGGTAGATGAGTGGAGGTAAATGCTCAGCCGGTGTCAACCGCCCATTTTTTGTCCCGGGCGACCTACACTATTGGGATGGCCTCAGGGACTTTGGAGGGTTCTCCTAATTTGTACGATTTTTGACAATAGAATGGGCAGAAATCCCATGGATTGGGTGGGGGCAGTCCTAATGTGTGGCTCCAGGGGCCCCAGCCTGGAGGGAGTGTGGCCCAGGACTTTGAGGACAGAAGACTGAAAACACAAACTCAGCTTAAGTTTGGGGAAGTAGGTATGGCACGCCCGATCTACAAACCATGAGAAGAACTCTTCATAATATGAAGAATGAGCGAGTCTGAGGCGCTTGCTCAGGATTTTGTCTCTGGATTTTGTTTCTGCGATGGCCGTGGAATGTTGGGGAGGTCTCATGGGCAATGGACAAATCTTCCTCTCTGTGGATTTGGCCCGATCCCAATTGTTTTTCGTCAATCTGTGGGATGGGAGGACTCCTTTCAGGTTTGTTACCTCAGGTGTCCCACCAAAAGAGGAATTCCAAAGCAGAGCCCTGGGGAAGACTGAAGGGACACCCCGAACTATGGTTAAAAATTGGGGCCTAGGGGCATGGCAAGCCCAATATGCTGTCTCTTCATATAGGCCCTGAGAGGCCTTACCTGAGGACTGGGCTCAGGCTGAGGGTCACAATGTGTGTTTGTGACCAATGTGGCCCGCAAGCATGGGCTGGGCCTCATGGGCCACGCTTGTTTCAACTACACTGAACATTGGACAACATGCCAACCACAAGGTTTCTTGCCATGGGGAAAGAGTTCTGATTTAAGCATCATTTTCAAACCTGGGCAGTGGTTGGAGATAAGGTCTAGGTTCTGGAGCCTGAAAACCGCAGTTGGGAAGAGATGAGGACCTAAGGCCATGGCGGGTCCGATGTGCTCAGTGTGCGGCCAGCTGTCTGGGTGGGACCAGGAGGTCCAGGCTCAGGCTGGGTCCGAGGGGGAAATAGTGCCCAGGTCAGCCTATATGTTTGGGGTACAGCCGAATGGCGTGCAGGTTGATCCTCATTTGGGGATTCGGGGTAGCCCTGAGGGCAATATTTTACTTCTGTAGGGCAGGCAGAGTGCGGCATTGTAGTTCTGGATTGCCAAAATGGAGGGCCTGTGGGCCAGTAGTCTGAGGACGGAGTCTGAGAACCCAAGCTAAGCCTAGGTTTCTGGGTGAGGATATGGCAGGCACAATCTACAGACCTCAATAGAGATCTCGTGCATCTGAAGTCAGGGCAAGGATCAGACGATCGCTCAGGTTGGACTTTCTGCCCTGATGGCCCTTTCTTGAAGGGGGTTGGATCACGAGGACATGGGGGTTTTCCCACGATGGGAGTTGTGAGATGCTCCAAACTGCAAAGATACTTCTGCAGGACAATTGAGACCTGTTGGTTGGCTCCAGGCCAACGATTCCGAGCAGGGTTCTAAGGATGGATGGCTGGGTAGCCCACCTCGCATTCCAATTGTCTCCAAGCAACAAGACAATTTAGATCTGCTGGATGTGGGGGGCAACCGAGGAGGCTGAGTTGAAATGGACTCTCCTGTGGATGTGTCCTAATATGTTTTTGTGTCTATGGAGACCTTGGAATGAAGCGGTGGCCCTGGGGCCCTGAAGGGTTCTCCTAAACAGAGGCTTTGACACAGCTCCAACGTGCATGTTTCCCATGTGTAGATGAGATTTGTTCTGATGGGTGAGTCAAGAAACAGCAATATGCTGGTATTGAAATCCAGGCCTCTGAGGAGAGATGCCTGGAAACCAAAGCAATGGATCCGATTAGTGCCTAGGGGCCTGTTCGTTCCTTTATACCTCTGGGGACATCAGTCTACGGGTCTGAGTGCAGGTAGGTGCTCAGATGGGCTCAGATTGCCCCTGTTTGTACTGGGAAGCCACAACTATTGGGATGGCCTCAGGGACTTTGGAGGTTATCCTACTATAAGGTTGTGGCCATTGGAATGGGCACATACAATTCCCTTGGAGAGGGCAAGTACAGTCCTCAGGTTTGGCTCCAGGGCCCTGAGCCTGTAGGGTGTGTAGGCCAGAGCTGTTTGGACAGTTGTCTGAAAACACAAACTCGGCTTATGTTTTGGGTCATAGGTATGGCAGGACTGATCTACAGACCATGAGGAGAACACTTCGGGATATGAAAAAAGGGCGAGTGTGAGGCTCTTGCTCAAGTTTTTGTCTCTGGATATCGTGTCACTCATGGTCGTGAAATTGCCGGGGGACATCATGGGAAATGGACGAGTCTTACTCTCTGGGGGTTCGGTCCCGTCCAAAGAGTTTGGGGTCATTCTGGGGATGGAAGAAGTCCGTTTTTTTGTTGTTGTTGATTTGTTTCATTTTGTTTTTCAACCTCAGATGTCCCACCATTGAGGGATTCCAGAGTAGAGCCCTGGGGTGGGGCGACTGGACAACCAGAAATCTGGTTAAAAATTGGGGACTAGGGACATGTCAAGCCCATTATGACATCTAATGGTCCAGCCACTGAGAGGACTTACTAGAGGACAGGACTCACGCTGAGGTCACAATGCGTGTTTATGCTCTCGTCGCACTCAAGAATGGGCGGGGCCTCAGGGTGAATGCTGGTTTCTCCTACACTGAACGTTGGACTACATGCCAACCACAAGGTTTCTTGCCATGGGTCAGGAAGGGTTCTGATTTCTGCATCACAGTCACCCGTGGGCAGTGATTGGAGATAAGGTCTAGGTTCTGAAGCCTGAAAACTGAGGTAGGGAAGAGATGATGACCTAAGGCCATGGCGGGTCTGATGTGCTCAGCGTGCGGTCAGCTGTCTGGGTGTTGGTCAGCAGGTCCGGGCTCAGGTTGTGTCAGACAGTGCATTAGTGCCCAGGTTAGACTATATAATTTGGGTACATTCGAGTGCCGTGTAGGTTTATCCTCATTTAAGCTGCCTGGGCTGCTCATTAGGCAATATATTTTTTCTAGAGGGCAGGCAGAGTGCTTCATTGTCGGTCCGGAATTGCCAAACTTGAGGGCTTCGGGGCCAGGAGAGTGAGGACGGAAGTCTGAGAACACAAGCTAGACTTCGGATTCAGGGTGAGGGCACGGCAGGCACCCCCTGCAGATCTGAACCAATATCTCATGCATTTGAAGTCAGGGCGAGGATCCGACGTTGGCTCAGGTTGGAGTTTCTGTGCATGACGGCCCCTTCATGAAGGGAGCGGAATCTCGAGGCCATGGAGGTTTTCCACGTTGGGAGATGTGGGATGCCCCCTTCAAGGATTCCTTCTGCGGGACAATTGAGACCTGTTGGACAGCTCCAGGACATCCCATATGGAATGACTCCAGAGCACCGTTCCAGGATGGATGCCTGGGAAGTCCGCCTCGCCTTCCAATTGTCTCCTAGCAACAAGACAGTTTAGATCTAATGGATCTGCGGGAGCAACCGGGGTGGCTGAGTTGAAATGCACTTTCCAGAGGATGGGTCCTAACGTGTATTTGTGTCCATGAGGGCCTTGGAATGGGGAGGTGGCACCGGGAACCTGAAGTATTCTCCTAAGCTTTGGCTTAGCTCCCATGCACAAGTTTCCTTGTGGAGACGAGATTTGTTCTGATGGGTGCCTCAGGAAATCCCCTCTGCTGGTATTGGAATCCAGGCTTTTGAGGAGACATGCCTGTAAACCAAAGCAATGGATCCGATAATGGCCTTGGGTCCTGTCTGGTTCAATCTTCTTGGTATGAGTGGAGGTAGATGAGTGGAGGTTGATGCTCAGCCGGTATCAACCGCCCACTTTTTGTCCCGGGCGACCTACACTATTGGGATGGCCTCAGGGACTTTGGAGGGTTCCTCTAATTTATACGATTTTTGACAATGGAATGGGCAGAATTCCAATGGATTGGGTGGGGGCAGTCCTAATGTGGGGCTCCAGGGGCCCCAGCCTGGAGGGAGTGTGGCCCAGGACTTTGAGGACAGAAGACTGAAAACACAAACTCAGCTTAAGTTTGGGGACGTAGGTATGGCACGCCCGATCTACAAACCATGAGAAGAACTCTTCAGGATATGAAGAATGAGCGAGTCTGAGGCACTTGCTCAGGCTTTTGCCTCTGGATTTTGTTTCAGCGATGGCCGTGGAATGTTGGGGAGGTCTCATGGGCCATGGACAAATCTTCCTCTCTGTGGATTTGGCCCGATCCCAATTGTTTTTCGTCAATCTCTGGGATGGGAGGACTCCTTTCAGGTTTGTTACCTCAGGTGTCCCACCAAAAGAGGAATTCCAAAGCAGAGCCCTGGGGAAGAGTGAAGGGACAACCCGAACTATGGTTAAAAATTGGGGCCTATGGGCATGGCAAGCCTAATATGCTGTCTCTTCATATAGGCCCTGATAGCCCTTACCTGAGGACTGGGCTCAGGCTGAGGGTCACAATGTTTGTTTGTGACCAATGTGGCCCGCAAGCATGGGCTGGGCCTCATGGGCCACGCTTGTTTCAACTACACTGAACGTTGGACAACATGCCAACCACAAGGTTTCTTGCCATGGGGAAAGAGTTCTGATTTCTGCATCATTTTCAAACTGGGCAGTGGTTGGTGATAAGGTCTAGGTTCTGGAGCCTGAAAACCGCAGTTGGGAAGAGATGACGACCTAAGGCCATGGCGGGTCCGATGTGCTCAGTGTGCGGCCAGCTGTCTGGGTGGGACCAGGAGGTCCAGGCTCAGGCTGGGTCAGAAGGGGAAATAGTGCCCAGGTCAGCCTATATGTTTGGGGTACAGCCGAATGGCGTGCAGGTTGATCCTCATTTGCGGTTTCGGGGTAGCCCTGAGGGAATATTTTACTTCTGTAGGGCAGTCAGAGTGCGGCATTGTAGTTCTGGATTGCCCAACTGGAGGGCTTGTGGGCCAGTAGTCTGAGGACGGAGTCTGAGAACCCAAGCTAGGACTAGGTATCTGGGTAAGGATATGGCAGGCACAATCTACAGACCTCAATCGAGATCTCGTGCATCTGAAGTCAGGGCAAGGATCAGATGATCGCTCAGTTTGGACTTTCTGCCCTCATGGCCCTTTCTTGAAGGGGGTTGGATCACGAGGACATGGGGGTTTTCCCACGATGGGAGTTGTGAGAAGCTCCAAACTGCAAAGATTCTTCTGCAGGACAATTGAGACCTGTTGGTTGGCTCCAGGCCAACGATTCCTAGCAGGGTTCTAAGGATGGATGGCTGGGTAGCCCACCTCGCATTCCAATGGTCTCCAAGCAACAAGACAGGTTAGATCTGCTGGATGTGGGGGGCAACCGAGGAGGCTGAGTTGAAATGGACTCTCCTGTGGATGTGTCCTAATATGTTTTTGTGTCTATGGAGACCTTGGAATGAAGCGGTGGCCCTGGGCCCTGAAGGGTTCTCCTAAACAGAGGCTTTGACACAGCTCCAACGTGCATGTTTCCCATGTGTAGATGAGATTTGTTCTGATGGGTGAGTCAAGAAACAGCCATATGCTGGTATTGAAATCCAGGCCTCTGAGGAGAGATGCCTGGAAACCAAAGCAATGGATCCGATTAGTGCCTAGGGGCCTGTTCGTTCTTTTTTACCTCTGGGGACTTGAGTCTACGGGTCTGAGTGCAGGTAGGTGCTCAGATGGGCTCAGATTGCCCCTGTTTGTCCTGGGAAGCCACAACTATTGGGATGGCCTCAGGGACTTTGGAGGTTGTCCTAATTGTAGTGTTGTGGCCATTGGAATGGGCACATACAATTCCCTTGGAGAGGGCAAGTACAGTCCTCAGGTTTGGCTCCAGGGCCCTGAGCCTGTAGGGTGTGTAGGCCAGAGCTGTTTGGACAGTTGTCTGAAAACACAAACTCGGCTTATGTTTTGGGTCATAGGTATGGCAGGACTGATCTACAGACCATGAGGAGAACACTTCGGGATATGAAAAAAGGGCGAGTGTGAGGCTCTTGCTCAAGTTTTTGTCTCTGGATATCATGTCACTCATGGTCGTGAAATTGCCGGGTGACTTCATGGGAAATGGACGAGTCTTACTCTCTGGGGGTTCGGTCCCGTCCAAAGAGTTTGGGGTCATTCTGGGGATGGAAGAAGTCCGATTTTTTGTTGTTGTTGTCGATTTGTTTCATTTTGTTTTTCAACCTCAGATGTCCCACCAAATGAGGGATTCCAGAGTAGAGCCCTGGGGTGGGGCGACTGGACAACCAGAAATCTGGTTAAAAATTGGGGACTAGGGACATGTCAAGCCCATTATGACATCTAATGGTCCAGCCACTGAGAGGACTTACTAGAGGACAGGACTCACGCTGAGGTCACAATGCGTGTTTATGCTCTCGTCGCACTCAAGAATGGGCGAGGCCTCAGGGAGAATGCTGGTTTTTCCTACACTGAACGTTGGACAACATGCCAACCACAAGGTTTCTTGCCATGGGTCAGGAAGAGTTCTGATTTCTGCATCACAGTCACCCGAGGGCAGTGATTGGAGATAAGGTCTAGGTTCTGAAGCCTGAAAACTGAGGTAGGGAAGAGATGATGACCTAAGGCCATGGCGGGTCTGATGTGCTCAGCGTGCGGTCAGCTGTCTGGGTGTTGGTCAGCAGGTCCGGGCTCAGGTTGTGTCAGACAGTGAATTAGTGCACAGGTTAGACTATATAATTTGGGTATATTCGAGAGCCGTGTAGGTATATCCTCATTTAAGCTGCCTGGGCTGCTCATTAGGCAATATATTTTTTCTAGAGGGCAGGCAGAGTGCTTCATTGTCGGTCCGGAATTGCCAAACTTGAGGGCTTTGGGGCCAGGAGAGTGAGGACGGAAGTCTGAGAACACAAGCTAGACTTCGGATTCAGGGTGAGGGCACGGCAGGTACCCCCTGCAAATCTGAACCAATATCTCATGCATCTGAAGTCAGGGTGAGGATCCGACGTTGGCTCAGGTTGGAGTTTCTGTGCATGACGGCCCCTTCATGAAGGGAGCGGAATCTCGAGGCCATGGAGGTTTTCCACGTTGGGAGATGTGGGATGCCCCCTTCAAGGATTCCTTCTGCGGGACAATTGAGACCTGTTGGACAGCTCCAGTTCATCCCTTATGGAATGACTCCAGAGCACCGTTCTAGGATGGATGCCTGGGAAGTCCGCCTCGCCTTCCAATTGTCTCCTAGCAACAAGACTGTTTAGATCTAATGGATCTGCGGGAGCAACCGGGGTGGCTGAGTTGAAATGCACTTTCCAGAGGATGGGTCCTAACGTGTGTTTGTGTCCATGAGGGCCTTGGAATAGGGAGGTGGCACCGGGACCCTGAAGTATTCTCCTAAGCTTTGGCATAGCTCCCATGCACAAGTTTCCTTGTGGAGACGAGATTTGTTCTGATGGGTGCCTCAGGAAATCCCCTCTGCTGGTTTTGGAATCCAGGCTTTTGAGGAGACATGCCTGTAAACCAAAGCAATGGATCCGATAATGGCATCGGGTCCTGTCTGGATCAATCTTCTTGGTATGAGTGGAGGTAGGTGAGTGGAGGTAGATGCTCAGCCGGTATCAACCGCCCTTTTTTGTCCCGGGCGACCTACACTTTTGGGATGGCCTCAGGGACTTTGGAGGGTTCCTCTAATTTGTACGATTTTTGACAATGGAATGGGCAGAATTCCCATGGATTGGGTGGGGGCAGTCCTAATGTGTGGCTCCAGGGGCCCCAGCTTGGAGGGAGTGTGGCCCAGGACTTTGAGGACAGAAGACTGAAAACACAAACTCAGCTTAAGTTTGGGGACGTAGGTATGGCACGCCCGATCTACAAACCATGAGAAGAACTCTTCAGGATAAGAAGAATGAGCGAGTCTGAGGAGCTTGCTCAGGCTTTTGTCTCTGGATTTTGTTTCAGCGATGGCCGTGGAATGTTGGGGAGGTCTCAAGGGCCATGGACGAATCTTCCTCTCTGTGGATTTGGCCCGATCCCAATTGTTTTTCGTCAATCTGTGGGATGGGAGGACTCCTTTCAGGTTTGTTACCTCAGGTGTCCCACCAAAAGAGGAATTCCAAAGCAGAGCCCAAGGGAAGAGTGAAGGGACAACCCGAACTATGGTTAAAAATTGGGGCCTAGGGGCATGGCAAGCCCAATATGCTGTCTCTTCATATAGGCCCTGAGAGGCCTTACCTGAGGACTGGGCTCAGGCTGAGGGTCACAATGTGTGTTTGTGACCAATGTGGCCCTCAAGCATGGGCTGGGCCTCATGGGCTACGCTTGTTTCAACTACACTGAACGTTGGACAACATGCCAACCACAAGGTTTCTTGCCATGGGGAAAGAGTTCTGATTTCTGCATCATTTTCAACCCTGGGCAGTGGTTGGAGATAAGGTCTAGGTTCTGGAGCCTGAAAACCGCAGTTGGGAAGAGATGACGACCTAAGGCCATGGCGGGTCCGATGTGCTCAGTGTGTGGCCAGCTGTCTGGGTGGGACCAGGAGGTCCAAGCTCAGGCTGGGTCAGAAGGGGAAATAGTGCCCAGGTCAGCCTATATGTTTGGGGTACAGCCGAATGGCGTGCAGGTTGATCCTCATTTGCGGTTTCGGGGTAGCCCTGAGGGCAATGTTTTACTTCTGTAGGGCAGGCAGAGTGCGGCATTGTAGTTCTGGATTGCCCAACTGGAGGGCTTGTGGGCCAGTAGTCTGAGGACGGAGTCTGAGAACCCAAGCTAGGCCTAGGTTTCTGGGTGAGGATATGGCAGGCACAATCTACAGACCTCAATAGAGATCTCGTGCATCTGAAGTCAGGGCAAGGATCAGACGATCGCTCAGGTTGGACTTTCTGCCCTGATGGCCCTTTCTTGAAGGGGGTTGGATCACGAGGACATGGGGGTTTTCGCACGATGGGAGTTGTGAGAAGCTCCAAACTGCAAAGATTCTTCTGCAGGACAATTGAGACCTGTTGGTTGGCTCCAGGCCAACGATTCTGAGCAGGGTCCTAAGGATGGATGGCTGGGTAGCCCACCTCGCATTCCAATGGTCTCCAAGGAACAAGACAGGTTAGATCTGCTGGATGTTGGGGGCAACCGAGGAGGCTGTGTTGAAATGGACTCTCCTGTGGATGTGTCCTAATATGTTTTTGTGTCTATGGAGACTTTGGAATGAAGCGGTGGCCCTGGGGCCTTGAAGGGTTCTCCTAAACAGAGGCTTTGACACAGCTCCAACGTGCATGTTTCCCATGTGTAGATGAGATTTGTTCTGATGGGTGAGTTAAGAAACAGCCATATGCTGGTATTGAAATCCAGGCCTCTGAGGAGAGATGCCTGGAAACCAAACAATGGATCCGATTAGTGCCTAGGGGCCTGTTCATTCCTTTTTACCTCTGGGGACATCAGTCTACGGGTCTGAGTGCAGGTAGGTGCTCAGATGGGCTCAGATTGCCCCTGTTTGTCCTGGGAAGCCACAACTATTGGGATGGCCTCAGGGACTTTGGAGGTTATCCTACTAGTAGGGTTGTCGCCAATGGAATGGGCACATACAGTTCCCTTGGAGAGGGCAAGTACAGTCCTCAGGTTTGGCTCCAGGGCCCTGAGCCTGTAGGGTGTGTAGGCCAGAGCTGTTTGGACAGTTGTTTGAAAACACAAACTCGGCTTCTGTTTTGGGTCATAGGTATGGCAGGACTGATCTACAGACCATGAGGAGAACACTTCGGGATATGAAAAAAGGGCGAGTGTGAGGCTCTTGCTCAAGTTTTTGTCTCTGGATATCGTGTCACTCATGGTCGTGAAATTGCCGGGTGACTTCATGGGAAATGGACGAGTCTTACTCTCTGGGGTTTCGGTCCCGTCCAAAGAGTTTGGGGTCATTCTGGGGATGGAAGAAGTCCGTTTTTTGGTTGTTGTCGATTTGTTTCATTTTGTTTTTCAACCTCAGATGTCCCACCAAATGAGGGATTCCAGAGTAGAGCCCTGGGGTTGGGCGACTGGACAACCAGAAATCTGGTGAAATTTGGGGACTAGGGACATGTCAAGGCCATAATGACATCTAATGGTCCAGCCACTGAGAGGACTTACTAGAGGACAGGACTCACGCTGAGGTCACAATGCGTGTTTATGCTCTCGTCGCACGCAAGAATGGGCGGGGCCTCAGGGTGAATGCTGGTTTCTCCTACACTGAACGTTGGACAACATGCCAACCACAAGGTTTCTTGCCATGGGTCAGGAAGAGTTCTGATTTCTGCATCACAGTCACCCGTGGGCAGTGATTGGAGATAAGGTCTAGGTTCTGAAGCCTGAAAACTGAGGTAGGGAAGAGATGATGACCTAAGGCCATGGCGGGTCTGATGTGCTCAGCGTGCGGTCAGCTGTCTGCGTGTTGGTCAGCAGGTCCGGGCTCAGGTTGTGTCAGATAGTGCATTAGTGCCCAGGTTAGACTATATAATTTGGGTACATTCGAGTGCCGTGTAGGTTTATCCTCATTTAAGCTGCCTGGGCTGCTCATTAGGCAATATATTTTTTCTAGAGGGCAGGCAGAGTGCTTCATTGTCGGTCCGGAATTGCCAAACTTGAGGGCTTCGGGGCCAGGAGAGTGAGGACGGAAGTCTGAGAACACAAGCTAGACTTCGGATTCAGGGTGAGGGCACGGCAGGTAACCCCTGCAGATCTGAACCAATATCTCATGCATCTGAAGTCAGGGCGAGGATCCCACGTTGGCTCAGGTTGGAGTTTCTGTGCATGACGGCCCCTTCATGAAGGGAGCGGAATCTCGAGGCCATGGAGGTTTTCCACGTTGGGAGATGTGGGATGCCCCCTTCAAGGATTCCTTCTGCGGGACAATTGAGACCTGTTGGACAGCTCCAGGATATCCCATATGGAATGACTCCAGAGCACCGTTCCAGGTTAGATGCCTGGGAAGTCCGCCTCGCCTTCCAATTGTCTCCTAGCAACAAGACAGTTTAGATCTAATGGATCTGCGGGAGCAACCGGGGTGGCTGATTTGAAATGCACTTTCCAGAGGATGGGTCCTAACGTGTATTTGTGTCCATGAGGACCTTGGAATGGGGAGGTGGCACCGGGACCCTGAAGTATTCTCCTAAGCTTTGGCTTAGCTACCATGCACAAGTTTCTTGTGGAGACGAGATTTGTTCTGATGAGTGCCTCAGGAAATCCCCTCTGCTGGTATTGGAAACCAGGCTTTTGAGGAGACATGCCTGTAAACCAAAGCAATGGATTTGATAATGGCCTCGGGTCCTGTCTGGTTCAATCTCCTTGGTATGAGTGGAGGTAGATGAGTGGAGGTAGATGAGTGGAGGTAAATGCTCAGCCGGTGTCAACCGCCCATTTTTTGTCCCGGGCGACCTACACTATTGGGATGGCCTCAGGGACTTTGGAGGGTTCTCCTAATTTGTACGATTTTTGACAATAGAATGGGCAGAATTCCCATGGATTGGGTGGGGGCAGTCCTAATGTGTGGCTCCAGGGGCCCCAGCCTGGAGGGAGTGTGGCCCAGGACTTTGAGGACAGAAGACTGAAAACACAAACTCAGCTTAAGTTTGGGGAAGTAGGTATGGCACGCCCGATCTACAAACCATGAGAAGAACTCTTCATAATATGAAGAATGAGCGAGTCTGAGGCGCTTGCTCAGGATTTTGTCTCTGGATTTTGTTTCTGCGATGGCCGTGGAATGTTGGGGAGGTCTCATGGGCAATGGACAAATCTTCCTCTCTGTGGATTTGGGCCGATCCCAATTGTTTTTCGTCAATCTGTGGGATGGGAGGACTCCTTTCAGGTTTGTTACCTCAGGTGTCCCACCAAAAGAGGAATTCCAAAGCAGAGCCCTGGGGAAGAGTGAAGGGACACCCCGAACTATGGTTAAAAATTGGGGCCTAGGGGCATGGCAAGCCCAATATGCTGTCTCTTCATATAGGCCCTGAGAGGCCTTACCTGAGGACTGGGCTCAGGCTGAGGGTCACAATGTGTGTTTGTGACCAATGTGGCCCGCAAGCATGGGCTGGGCCTCATGGGCCACGCTTGTTTCAACTACACTGAACATTGGACAACATGCCAACCACAAGGTTTCTTGCCATGGGGAAAGAGTTCTGATTTAAGCATCATTTTCAACCCTGGGCAGTGGTTGGAGATAAGGTCTAGGTTCTGGAGCCTGAAAACCGCAGTTGGGAAGAGATGACGACCTAAGGCCATGGCGGGTCCGATGTGCTCAGTGTGCGGCCAGCTGTCTGGGTGGGACCAGGAGGTCCAGGCTCAGGCTGGGTCAGAGGGGGAAATAGTGCCCAGGTCAGCCTATATGTTTGGGGTACAGCCGAATGGCGTGCAGGTTGATCCTCATTTGGGGATTCGGGGTAGCCCTGAGGGCAATATTTTACTTCGGTAGGGCAGGCAGAGTGCGGCATTGTAGTTCTGGATTGCCAAAATGGAGGGCCTGTGGGCCAGTAGTCTGAGGACGGAGTCTGAGAACCCAAGCTAAGCCTAGGTTTCTGGGTGAGGATATGGCAGGCACAATCTACAGACCTCAATAGAGATCTCGTGCATCTGAAGTCAGGGCAAGGATCAGACGATCGCTCAGGTTGGACTTTCTGCCCTGATGGCCCTTTCTTGAAGGGGGTTGGATCACGAGGACATGGGGGTTTTCCCACGATGGGAGTTGTGAGATGCTCCAAACTGCAAAGATACTTCTGCAGGACAATTGAGACCTGTTGGTTGGCTCCAGGCCAACGATTCCGAGCAGGGTTCTAAGGATGGATGGCTGGGTAGCCCAGCTCGCATTCCAATTGTCTCCAAGCAACAAGACAATTTAAATCTGCTGGATGTGGGGGGCAACCGAGGAGGCTGAGTTGAAATGGACTCTCCTGGGGATGTGTCCTAATATGTTTTTGTGTCTATGGAGACCTTGGAATGAAGCGGTGGCCCTGGGGCCCTGAAGGGTTCTCCTAAACAGAGGCTTTGACACAGCTCCAACGTGCATGTTTCCCATGTGTAGATGAGATTTGTTCTGATGGGTGAGTCAAGAAACAGCCATATGCTGGTATTGAAATCCAGGCCTCTGAGGAGAGATGCCTGGAAACCAAAGCAATGGATCCGATTAGTGCCTAGGGGCCTGTTCGTTCCTTTATACCTCTGGGGACATCAGTCTACGGGTCTGAGTGCAGGTAGGTGCTCAGATGGGCTCAGATTGCCCCTGTTTGTCCTGGGAAGCCACAACTATTGGGATGGCCTCAGGGACTTTGGAGGTTATCCTACTAGTAGGGTTGTGGCCCTTGGAATGGGCACATACAATTCCCTTGGAGAGGGCAAGTACAGTCCTCAGGTTTGGCTCCAGGGCCCTGAGCCTGTAGGGTGTGTAGGCCAGAGCTGTTTGGACAGTTGTCTGAAAACACAAACTCGGCTTATGTTTTGGGTCATAGATATGGCAGGACTGATCTACAGACCATGAGGAGAACACTTCGGGATATGAAAAAAGGGCGAGTGTGAGGCTCTTGCTCAAGTTTTTGTCTCTGGATATCGTGTCACTCATGGTCGTGAAATTGCCGGGTGACTTCATGGGAAATGGACGAGTCTTACTCTCTGGGGGTTCGGTCCCGTCCAAAGAGTTTGGGGTCATTCTGGGGATGGAAGAAGTCCGTTTTTTGGTTGTTGTTGTCGATTTGTTTCATTTTGTTTTTCAACCTCAGATGTCCCACCAAATGAGGGATTCCAGAGTAGAGCCCTGGGGTGGGGCGACTGGACAACCAGAAATCTGGTTAAAAATTGGGGACTAGGGATATGTCAAGCCCATTATGACATCTAATGGTCCAGCCACTGAGAGGACTTACTAGAGGACAGGACTCACGCTGAGGTCACAATGCGTGTTTATGCTCTCGTCGCACGCAAGAATGGGCGGGGCTTCAGGGTCAATGCTGGTTTCTCCTACACTGAACGTTGGGAAACATGCCAACCACAAGGTTTCTTGCCATGGGTCAGGAAGAGTTCTGATTTCTGCATCACAGTCACCCGTGGGCAGTGATTGGAGATAAGGTCTAGGTTCTGAAGCCTGAAAACTGAGGTAGGGAAGAGATGATGACCTAAGGCCATGGCGGGTCTGATGTGCTCAGCGTGCGGTCAGCTGTCTGGGTGTTGGTCAGCAGGTCCGGGCTCAGGTTGTGTCACACAGTGCATTAGTGCCCAGGTTAGACTATATAATTTGGGTACATTTGAGTGCCGTGTAGGTTTATCCTCATTTAAGCTGCCTGGGCTGCTCATTAGGCAATATATTTTTTATAGAGGGCAGGCAGAGTGCTTCATTGTCGGTCCGGAATTGCCAAACTTGAGGGCTTCGGGGCAGGGAGAGTGAGGACGGAAGTCTGAGAACACAAGCTAGACTTCGGATTCAGGGTGAGGGCACGGCAGGTAACCCCTGCAGATCTGAACCAATATCTCATGCATCTGAAGTCAGGGCGAGGATCCCACGTTGGCTGAGGTTGGAGTTTCTGTGCATGACGGCCCCTTCATGAAGGGAGCGGAATCTCGAGGCCATGGAGGTTTTCCACGTTGGGAGATGTGGGATGCCCCCTTCAAGGATTCCTTCTGCGGGACAATTGAGACCTGTTGGACAGCTCCAGGATATCCCATATGGAATGACTCCAGAGCACCGTTCCAGGATAGATGCCTGGGAAGTCCGCCTCGCCTTCCATTTGTCTCCTAGCAACAAGACAGTTTAGATCTAATGGATCTGCGGGAGCAACCGGGGTGGCTGATTTGAAATGCACTTTCCAGAGGATGGGTCCTAACGTGTATTTGTGTCCATGAGGACCTTGGAATGGGGAGGTGGCACCGGGACCCTGAAGTATTCTCCTAAGCTTTGGCTTAGCTACCATGCACAAGTTTCTTGTGGAGACGAGATTTGTTCTGATGAGTGCCTCAGGAAATCCCCTCTGCTGGTATTGGAAACCAGGCTTTTGAGGAGACATGCCTGTAAACCAAAGCAATGGATTTGATAATGGCCTCGGGTCCTGTCTGGTTCAATCTCCTTGGTATGAGTGGAGGTAGATGAGTGGAGGTAGATGAGTGGAGGTAAATGCTCAGCCGGTATCAACCGCCCATTTTTTGTCCCGGGCGACCTACACTATTGGGATGGCCTCAGGGACTTTGGAGGGTTCTCCTAATTTGTACGATTTTTGACAATAGAATGGGCAGAATTCCCATGGATTTGGTGGGGGCAGTCCTAATGTGTGGCTCCAGGGGCCCCAGCCTGGAGGGAGTGTGGCCCAGGACTTTGAGGACAGAAGACTGACAAAACAAACTCAGCTTAAGTTTGGGGACGTAGGTATGGCACGCCCGATCTACAAACCATGAGAAGAACTCTTCAGGATATGAAGAATGAGCGAGTCTAGGCGCTTGCTCAGGCTTTTGTCTCTGGATTTTGTTTCTGCGATGGCCGTGGAATGTTGGGGAGGTCTCATGGGCCATGGACAAATCTTCCTCTCTGTGGATTTGGCCCCATCCCAATTGTTTTTCGTCAATCTGTGGGATGGGAGGACTCCTTTCAGGTTTGTTACCTCAGGTGTCCCACCAAAAGAGGAATTCCAAAGCAGAGCCCTGGGGAAGAGTGAAGGGACAACCCGAACTATGGTTAAAAATTGGGGCCTAGGGGCATGGCAAGCCCAATATGCTGTCTCTTCATATAGGCCCTGAGAGGCCTTACCTGAGGACTGGGCTCAGGCTGAGGGTCACAATGTGTGTTTGTGACCAATGTGGCCCGCAAGCATGGGCTGGGCCTCACGGGCCACGCTTGTTTCAACTACACTGAACATTGGACAACATGCCAACCACAAGGTTTCTTGCCATGGGGAAAGAGTTCTGATTTAAGCATCATTTTCAAACCTGGGCAGTGGTTGGAGATAAGGTCTAGGTTCTGGAGCCTGAAAACCGCAGTTGGGAAGAGATGAGGACCTAAGGCCATGGCGGGTCCGATGTGCTCAGTGTGCGGCCAGCTGTCTGGGTGGGACCAGGAGGTCCAGGCTCAGGCTGGGTCAGAAGGGGAAATAGTGCCCAGGTCAGCCTATATGTTTGGGGTACAGCCGAATGGCGTGCAGGTTGATCCTCATTTGGGGATTCGGGGTAGCCCTGAGGGCAATATTTTACTTCTGTAGGGCAGGCAGAGTGCGGCATTGTAGTTCTGGATTGCCAAAATGGAGGGCCTGTGGGCCAGTAGTCTGAGGACGGAGTCTGAGAACCCAAGCTAAGCCTAGGTTTCTGGGTGAGGATATGGCAGGCACAATCTACAGACCTCAATAGAGATCTCGTGCATCTGAAGTCAGGGCAAGGATCAGACGATCGCTCAGGTTGGACTTTCTGCCCTGATGGCCCTTTCTTGAAGGGGGTTGGATCACGAGGACATGGGGGTTTTCCCACGATGGGAGTTGTGAGATGCTCCAAACTGCAAAGATACTTCTGCAGGACAATTGAGACCTGTTGGTTGGCTCCAGGCCAACGATTCCGAGCAGGGTTCTAAGGATGGATGGCTGGGTAGCCCACCTCGCATTCCAATTGTCTCCAAGCAACAAGACAATTTAGATCTGCTGGATGTGGGGGGCAACCGAGGAGGCTGAGTTGAAATGGACTCTCCTGTGGATGTGTCCTAATATGTTTTTGTGTCTATGGAGACCTTGGAATGAAGCGGTGGCCCTGGGGCCCTGAAGGGTTCTCCTAAACAGAGGCTTTGACACAGCTCCAACGTGCATGTTTCCCATGTGTAGATGAGATTTGTTCTGATGGGTGAGTCAAGAAACAGCAATATGCTGGTATTGAAATCCAGGCCTCTGAGGAGAGATGCCTGGAAACCAAAGCAATGGATCCGATTAGTGCCTAGGGGCCTGTTCGTTCCTTTATACCTCTGGGGACATCAGTCTACGGGTCTGAGTGCAGGTAGGTGCTCAGATGGGCTCAGATTGCCCCTGTTTGTACTGGGAAGCCACAACTATTGGGATGGCCTCAGGGACTTTGGAGGTTATCCTACTATAAGGTTGTGGCCATTGGAATGGGCACATACAATTCCCTTGGAGAGGGCAAGTACAGTCCTCAGGTTTGGCTCCAGGGCCCTGAGCCTGTAGGGTGTGTAGGCCAGAGCTGTTTGGACAGTTGTCTGAAAACACAAACTCGGCTTATGTTTTTGGTCCAGGTATGGCAGGACTGATCTACAGACCATGAGGAGAACACTTCGGGATATGAAAAAAGGGCGAGTGTGAGGCTCTTGCTCAAGTTTTTGTCTCTGGATATCGTGTCACTCATGGTCGTGAAATTGCCGGGGGACATCATGGGAAATGGACGAGTCTTACTCTCTGGGGGTTCGGTCCCGTCCAAAGAGTTTGGGGTCATTCTGGGGATGGAAGAAGTCCGTTTTTTTGTTGTTGTTGATTTGTTTCATTTTGTTTTTCAACCTCAGATGTCGCACCATTGAGGGATTCCAGAGTAGAGCCCTGGGGTGGGCGACTGGACAACCAGAAATCTGGTTAAAAATTGGGGACTAGGGACATGTCAAGCCCATTATGACATCTAATGGTCCAGCCACTGAGAGTACTTACTTGAGGACAGGACTCACGCTGAGGTCACAATGCGTGTTTATGCTCTCGTCGCACTCAAGAATGGGCGGGGCCTCAGGGTGAATGCTGGTTTCTCCTACACTGAACGTTGGACAACATGCCAACCACAAGGTTTCTTGCCATGGGTCAGGAAGAGTTCTGATTTCTGCATCACAGTCACCCGTGGGCAGTGATTGGAGATAAGGTCTAGGTTCTGAAGCCTGTAAACTGAGGTAGGGAAGAGATGATGACCTAAGGCCATGGCGGTTCTGATGTGCTCAGCGTGCGGTCAGCTGTCTGGGTGTTGGTCAGCAGGTCCGGGCTCAGGTTGTGTCAGACAGTGCATTAGTGCCCAGGTTAGACTATATAATTTGGGTACATTTGAGTGCCGTGTAGGTTTATCCTCATTTAAGCTGCCTGGGCTGCTCATTAGGCAATATATATTTTCTAGAGGGCAGGCAGAGTGCTTCATTGTCGGTCCGGAATTGCCAAACTTGAGGGCTTCGGGGCCAGGAGGGTGAGGACGGAAGTCTGAGAACACAAGCTAGACTTCGGATTCAGGGTGAGGGCACGGCAGGTACCCCCTGCAGATCTGAACCAATATCTCATGCATCTGAAGTCAGGGCGAGGATCTGACGTTGGCTCAGGTTGGAGTTTCTGTGCATGACGGCCCCTTCATGAAGGGAGCGGAATCTTGAGGCCATGGAGGTTTTCCACGTTGGGAGATGTGGGATGTCCCCTTCAAGAATTCCTTCTGCGGGACAATTGAGACCTGTTGGACAGCTCCAGGACATCCCATATGGAATGACTCCAGAGCACCGTTCCAGGATGGATGCCTAGGAAGTCCGCCTCGCCTTCCAATTGTCTCCTAGCAACAAGACAGTTTAGATCTAATGGATCTGCGGGAGCAACCGGGGTGGCTGAGTTGAAATGCATTTTCCAGAAGATGGGTCCTAACGTGTATTTGTGTCCATGAGGGCCTTGGAATGGGGAGGTGGCACCGGGACCCTGAAGTATTCTCCTAAGCTTTGGCTTAGCTACCATGCACAAGTTTCTTGTGGAGACGAGATTTGTTCTGATGAGTACCTCAGGAAATCCCCTATGCTGGTATTGGAATCCAGGCTTTTGAGGAGACATGCCTGTAAACCAAAGCAATGGATCCGATAATGGCCTCGTGTCCTGTCTGGTTCAATCTCCTTGTTATGAGTGGAGGTAGATGAGTGGAGGTAGATGAGTGGAGGTAAATGCTCAGCCGGTATCAACCGCCCATTTTTTGTCCCGGGCGACCTACACTATTGGGATGGCCTCAGGGACTTTGGAGGGTTCTCCTAATTTGTAAGATTTTTGACAATGGAATGGGCAGAATTGCCATGGATTGGGTGGGGGCAGTCCTAATGTGTGGCTCCAGGGGCCCCAGCCTGGAGGGAGTGTGGCCCAGGACTTTGAGGACAGAAGACTGAAAACACAAACTCAGCTTAAGTTTGGGGACGTAGGTATGGCACGCCCGATCTACAAACCATGAGAAGAACTCTTCAGGATATGAAGAATGAGCGAGTCTGAGGCGCTTGCTCAGGCTTTTGTCTCTGGATTTTGTTTCTGCGATGGCCGTGGAATGTTGGGGAGGTATCATGGGCCATAGACGAATCTTCCTCTCTGTGGATTTGGCCCGATCCCAATTGTTTTTCGTCAATCTGTGGGATGGGAGGACTCCTTTCAGGTTTGTTACCTCAGGTGTCCCACCAAAAGAGGAATTCCAAAGCAGAGCCCTGGGTCAGAGTGAAGGGACAACCCGAACTATGGTTAAAAATTGGGGCCTAGGGGCATGGCAAGCCCAATATGCTGTCTCTTCATATAGGCCCTGAGAGGCCTTACCTGAGGACTGAGCTCAGGCTGAGGGTCACAATGTGTGTTTGTGACCAATGTGGCCCGCAAGCATGGGCTGGGCCTCATGGGCCACGCTTGTTTCAACTACACTGAACATTGGACAACATGCCAAGCACAAGGTTTCTTGCCATGGGGAAAGAGTTCTGATTTCTGCATTATTTTCAACCCTGGGCAGTGGTTGGAGATAAGGTCTAGGTTCTGGTGCCTGAAAACCGCAGTTGGGAAGAGATGACGACCCAAGGCCATGGCGGGTCCGATGTGCTCAGTGTGCAGCCAGCTGTCTGGTGGGACCAGGAGGTCCAGGCTCAGGCTGGGTCAGAAGGGGAAATAGTGCCCAGGTCAGCCTATATGTTTGGGGTACAGCCGAATGGCGTGCAGGTTGATCCTCATTTGGGGATTCGGGGTAGCCCTGAGGGCAATATTTTACTTCTGTAGGGCAGGCAGAGTGCGGCATTGTAGTTCTGGATTGCCAAAATGGAGGGCCTGTGGGCCAGTAGTCTGAGGACGGAGTCTGAGAACCCAAGCTAAGCCTAGGTTTCTGGGTGAGGATATGGCAGGCACAATCTACAGACCTCAATCGAGAGCTCGTGCATCTGAAGTCAGGGCAAGGATCAGACGATCGCTCAGGTTGGACTTTCTGCCCTGATGGCCCTTTCTTGAAGGGGGTTGGATCACGAAAACATGGGCGTTTTCCCACGATGGGAGTTGTGAGAAGCTCCAAACTGCAAAGATTCTTCTGCAGGACAATTGAGACCTGTTGGTTGGCTCCAGGCCAACGATTCCGAGCAGGGTTCTAAGGATGGATGGCTGGGTAGCCCACCTCGCATTCCAATTGTCTCCAAACACCAGACAATTTAGATCAGCTGGATGTGGGGGGTCACCGAGGAGGCTGAGTTGAATTGGACTCTCCTGGGGATGTGTCCTAATATGTTTTTGTGTCTATGGAGACCTTGGAATGAAGCGGTGGCCCTGGGGCCCTGAAGGGTTCTCCTAAACAGAGGCTTTGACACAGCTCCAACGTGCATGTTTCCCATGTGTAGATGAGATTTGTTCTGATGGGTGAGTCAAGAAACAGCCATATGCTGGTATTGAAATCCAGGCCTCTGAGGAGAGATGCCTGGAAACCAAAGCAATGGATCCGATTAGTGCCTAGGGGCCTGTTCGTTCCTTTTTACCTCTGGGGACATCAGTCTACGGGTCTGAGTGCAGGTAGGTGCTCAGATGGGCTCAGATTGCCCCTGTTTGTTCTGGGAAGCCACAACTATTGGGATGGCCTCAGGGACTTTGGAGGTTATCCTACTAGTAGGGTTGTCGCCATTGGAATGGGCACATACAATTCCCTTGGAGAGGGCAAGTACAGTCCTCAGGTTTGGCTCCAGGGCCCTGAGCCTGTAGGGTGTGTAGGCCAGAGCTGTTTGGGCAGTTGTCTGAAAACACAAAATCGGCTTATGTTTTGGGTCATAGGTATGGCAGGACTGATCTACAGACCATGAGGAGAACACTTCGGGATATGAAAAAAGGGCGAGTGTGAGGCTCTTGCTCAAGTTTTTGTCTCTGGATATCGTGTCACTCATGGTCGTGAAATTGCCGGGTGACTTCATGGGAAATGGACGAGTCTTACTCTCTGGGGGTTCGGTCCCGTCAAAAGAGTTTGGGGTCATTCTGGGGATGGAAGAAGTCCGTTTTTTGGTTGTTGTTGTCGATTTGTTTCATTTTGTTTTTCAACCTCAGATGTCCCACCAAATGAGGGATTCCAGAGTAGGGCCCTGGGGTGGGGCGACTGGACAACCAGAAATCTGTTTAAAAATTGGGGACTAGGGACATGTCAAGCCCATTATGACATCTAATGGTCCAGCCACTGAGAGGACTTACTAGAGGACAGGACTCACGCTGAGGTCACAATGCGTGTTTATGCTCTCGTCGCACTCAAGAATGGGCGGGGCCTCAGGGTGAATGCTGGTTTCTCCTACACTGAACGTTGGACAACATGCCAACCACAAGGTTTCTTGCCATGGGTCAGAAAGAGTTCTGATTTCTGCATCACAGTCACCCGTGGGCAGTGATTGGAGATAAGGTCTAGGTTCTGAAGCCTGAAAACTGAGGTAGGGAAGAGATGATGACCTAAGGCCATGGCGGGTCTGATGTGCTCAGCGTGCGGTCAGCTGTCTGGGTGTTGGTCAGCAGGTCCGGACACAGGTTGTGTCAGACAGTGCATTAGTGCCCAGGTTAGACTATATAATTTGGGTACATTCGAGTGCCGTGTAGGTTTATCTTCATTTAAGCTGCCTGGGCTGCTCATTAGGCAATATATTTTTTATAGAGGGCAGGCAGAGTGCTTCATTGTCGGTCCGGAATTGCCAAACTTGAGGGCTTCGGGGCAGGGAGAGTGAGGACGGAAGTCTGAGAACACAAGCTAGACTTCGGATTCAGGGTGAGGGCACGGCAGATACCTCCTGCAGATCTGAACCAATATCTCATGCATCTGAAGTCAGGGCGAGGATCCGACGTTGGCTCAGGTTGGAGTTTCTGTGCATGATGGCCCCTTCATGAAGGGAGCGGAATCTCGAGGCCATGGAGGTTTTCCACGTTGGGAGATTTGGGATGCTCCCTTCAAGAATTCCTTCTGCGGGACAATTGAGACCTGTTGTACAGCTCCAGGACATCCCATATGGAATGACTCCAGAGCACCGTTCCAGGATGAATGCCTGGGAAGTCCGCCTCGCCTTCCAATTGTCTCCTAGCAACAAGACAGTTTAGATCTAATGGATCTGCGGGAGCAACCGTGGTGGCTGAGTTGAAATGCACTTTCCAGAGGATGGGTCCTGACGTGTATTTGTGTCCATGAGGACCTTGGAAAGGGGAGGTGACACCGGGACCCTGAAGTATTCTCCGAAGCTTTGGCTTAGCCACCATGCACAAGTTTCCTTGTGGAGACGAGATTTGTTCTGATGAGTGCCTCAGGAAATCCCCTCTGCTGGTATTGGAATCCAGGCTTTTGAGGAGACATGCCTGTAAACCAAAGCAATGGATTCGATAATGGCCTCGGGTCTTGTCTGGTTCAATCTCCTTGGTATGAATGGAGGTAGATGAGTGGAGGTAGATGCTCAGCCGGTATCAACCACCCATTTTTTGTCCCGGGCGACCTACACTATTGGGATGGCCTCGGGGACTTTGGAGGGTTCTCCTAATTTGTAAGATTTTTGACAATGGAATGGGCAGAATTGCCATGGATTGGGTGGGGGCAGTCCTAATGTGTGGCTCCAGGGGCCACAGCCTGGAGGGAGTGTGGCCCAGGACTTTGAGGACAGAAGACTGAAAACAGAAACTCAGCTTAAGTTTGGGGACGTAGGTATGGCACGCCCGATCTACAAACCATGAGAAGAACTCTTCAGGATATGAAAAATGAGCGAGTCTGAGGCGCTTGCTCAGGCTTTTTTCTCTGGATTTTGTTTCTGCGATGGCCGTGGAATGTTGGGGAGGTATCATGGGCCATGGACGAATCTTCTTCTCTGTGGATTTGGCCCGATCCCAATTGTTTTTCGTCAATCTGTGGGATGGGAGGACTCCTTTCAGGTTTGTTACCTCAGGTGTCCCACCAAAAGAGGAATTCCAAAGCAGAGCCCTGGGGAAGAGTGAAGGGACAACCCGAACTATGGTTAAAAATTGGGGCCTAGGGGCATGGCAAGCCCAATATGCTGTCTCTTCATATAGGCCCTGAGAGGCCTTACCTGAGGACTGGGCTCAGGCTGAGGGTCACAATGTGTGTTTGTGACCAATGTGGCCTGCAAGCATGGGCTGGCCCTCATGGGCCACGCTTGATTCAACTACACTGAACGTTGGACAACATGCCAACCACAAGGTTTCTTGCCATGGGGAAAGAGTTCTGATTTCAGCATCATTTTCAAACCTGGGCAGTGGTTGGAGATAAGGTCTAGGTTCTGGAGCCTGAAAACCGCAGTTGGGAAGAGATGAGGACCTAAGGCCATGGCGGGTCCGATGTGCTCAGTGTGCGGCCAGCTGTCTGGGTGGGACCAGGAGGTCCAGGCTCAGGCTGGGTCAGAAGGGGAAATAGTGCCCAGGTCAGCCTATATGTTTGGGGTACAGCCGAATGGCGTGCAGGTTGATCCTCATTTGGGGATTCGGGGTAGCCCTGAGGGCAATATTTTACTTCTGTAGGGCAGGCAGATTGCGGCATTGTAGTTCTGGATTGCCATACTGGAGGGCCTGTGGGCCAGTAGTCTGAGGACGGAGTCTGAGAACCCAAGCTAAGCCTAGGTTTCTGGGTGAGGATATGGCAGGCACAATCTAGAGACCTCAATCGAGATCTCGTGCATCTGAAGTCAGGGCAAGGATCAGACGATCGCTCAGGTTGGACTTTCTGCCCTGATGGCCCTTTCTTGAAGGGGGTTGGATCACGAGGACATGGGGGTTTTCCCACGATGGGAGTTGTGAGAAGCTCCAAACTGCAAAGATTCCTCTGCAGGACAATTGAGACCTGTTGGTTGGCTCCAGGCCAATGACTCCAAGCAGGGTTCTAAGGATGGATGGCTGGGTAGCCCACCTCGCATTCCAATTGTCTCCAAGCAACAAGACAAGTTAGAACTGCTGGATGTGGGGGGCAACCGAGGAGGCTGAGTTGAAATGGACTCTCCTGTGGATGTGTCCTAAATGTTTTTGTGTCTATGGAGACCTTGGAATGAAGCGGTGGCCCTGGGGCCCTGAAGGGTTCTCCTAAACAGAGGCTTTGACACAGCTCCAACGTGCATGTTTCCCATGTGTAGATGAGATTTGTTCTGATGGGTGAGTCAAGAAACAGCCATATGCTGGTATTGAAATCCAGGCCTCTGAGGAGAGATGCCTGGAAACCAAAGCAATGGATCCGATTAGTGCCTAGGGGCCTGTTCGTTCCTTTTTACCTCTGGGGACATCAGTCTACGGGTCTGAGTGCAGGTAGGTGCTCAGATGGGCTCAGATTGCCCCTGTTTGTCCTGGGAAGCCACAACTATTGGGATGGCCTCAGGGACTTTGGAGGTTATCCTACTAGTAGGGTTGTGGCCATTGGAATGGGCACATACAATTCCCTTGGAGAGGGCAAGTACAGTCCTCAGGTTTGGCTCCAGGGCCCTGAGCCTGTAGGGTGGGTAGGCCAGAGCTGTTTGGACAGTTGTCTGAAAAACAAACTCAGCTTATGTTTTGGGTCATAGGTATGGCAGGACTGATCTTCAGACCATGAGGAGAACACTACGGGATATGAAAAAAGGGCGAGTGTGAGGCTCTTGCTCAAGTTTTTGTCTCTGGATATCGTGTCACTCATGGTCGTGAAATTGCCGGGTGACATCATGGGAAATGGACGAGTCTTACTCTCTGGGTGTTCGGTACCGTCCAAAGAGTTTGGGGTCATTCTGGGGATGGAAGAAGTCCGTTTTTTTGTTGTTGTTGTCGATTTGTTTCATTTTGTTTTTCAACCTCAGATGTCCCACCAAATGAGGGATTCCAGAGTAGAGCCCTGGGGTGGGGCGACAGGACAACCAGAAATCTGGTTAAAAATTGGGGACTAGAGACATGTCAAGCCCATTATGACATCTAATGGTCCAGCCACTGAGAGGACTTACTAGAGGACAGGACTCACGCTGAGGTCACAATGCGTGTTTATGCTCTCGTCGCACTCAAGAATGGGCGGGGCCTCAGGGTGAATGCTGCTTTCTCCTACACTGAACGTTGGACAACATGCCAACCACAAGGTTTCTTGCCATGGGTCAGGAAGAGTTCTGATTTCTGCATCACAGTCACCCGTGGGCAGTGATTGGAGATAAGGTCTAGGATCTGAAGCCTGAAAACTGAGGTAGGGAAGAGATGATGACCTAAGGCCATGGCGGGTCTGATGTGCTCAGGGTGCGGTCAGGTGTCTGGGTGTTGGTCAGCAGGTCCGGGCTCATGTTGTGTCAGACAGTGCATTAGTGCCCAGGTTAGACTATATAATTTGGGTACATTCGAGTGCCGTGTAGGTTTATCCTCATTTAAGCTGCCTGGGCTGCTCATTAGGCAATATATTTTTTCTAGAGGGCAGGCAGAGTGCTTTATTGTCGGTCCGGAATTGCCAAACGTGAGGGCTTCGGGGCCAGGAGAGTGAGGACGGAAGTCTGAGAACACAAGCTAGACTTCGGATTCAGGGTGAGGGCACGGCAGGTACCCCCTGCAGATCTGAACCAATATCTCATGCATCTGAAGTCAGGGCGAGGATCCGACGTTGGCTCAGGTTGGAGTTTCTGTGCATGACGGCCCCTCCATGAAGGGAGCGGAATCTCGAGGCCATGGAGGTTTTCCACGTTGGGAGATGTGGGATGCCCCCTTCAAGGATTCCTTCTGCGGGACAATTGAGACCTGTTGGACAGCTCCAGGACATCCCATATGGAATGACTCCAGAGCACCGTTCGAGGATGGATGCCTGGGAAGTCTGCCTCGCCTTCCAATTGTCTCCTAGCAACAAGACAGTTTAGATCTAATGGATCTGCGGGAGCAACCGGGGTGGCTGAGTTGAAATGCACTTTCCAAAAGATGGGTCCTAACGTGTGTTTGTGTCCATGAGGGCCTTGGAATGGGGAGGTGGCACCGGGACCCTGAATTATTCTCCTAAGCTTTGGCATAGCTCCCATGCACAAGTTTCCTTGTGGAGACGTGATTTGTTCTGATGGGTGCCTCAGGAAATCCCCTCTGCTGGTATAGGAATCCAGGCTTTTGAGGAGACGTGCCTGTAAACCAAAGCAATGGATCCGATAATGGCCTCGGGTCCTGTCTGGTTCAATCTTCTTGGTATGAGTGGAGGTAGATGAGTGGAGGTAGATGCTCAGCTGGTATCACCCGCCCTTTTTTTTCCCGGTCAACCTACACTTTTGGGATGGCCTCAGGGACTTTGGAGGGTTCTCCTAATTTGTACGATTTTTGACAATGGAATGGGCAGAATTCCCATGGATTGGGTGGGGGCAGTCCTAATGTGTGGCTCCAGGGGCCCCAGCCTGGAGGGAGTGTGGCCCAGTACTTTGAGGACAGAAGACTGAAAACACAAACTCAGCTTAAGTTTGGGGACGTAGGTATGGCACGCCCGATCTACAAACCATGAGAAGAACTCTTCAGGATATGAAAAATGAGCGAGTCTGAGGCGCTTGCTCAGGCTTTTGTCTCTGGATTTTGTTTCAGCGATGGCCGTGGAATGTTGGGGAGGTCTCATGGGCCATGGACGAATCTTCCTCTCTGTGGATTTGGCCGAATCTCAATTGCTTTTCGTCAATCTGTGGGATGGGAGGACTCCTTTCAGGTTTGTTACCTCTGGTGTCCCACCAAAAGAGGAATTCCAAAGCAGAGCCCTGGGGAAGAGTGAAGGGACAACCCGAACTATGGTTAAAAATTGGGGCCTAGGGGCATGGCAAGCCCAATATGCTGTCTCTTAATATAGGCCCTGAGAGGCCTTACTGAGGCCTGGGCTCAGGCTGAGGGTCACAATGTGTCTTTGTGACCAATGTGGCCCGCAGGCATGGGCTGGGCCTCATGGGCCACGCTTGTTTCAACTACACTCACGTTGGACAACATGCCAACCACAAGGTTTCTTGCCATGGGGAAAGAGTTCTGATTTCTGCATCATTTTCAACCCTGGGCAGTTGTTGGAGATAAGGTCTAGGTTCTGGAGCCAGAAAACCGCATTTGGGAAGAATTGACGACCTAAGGCCATGCGGGACCGATGTGCTCAGTGTGCGGCCAGCTGTCTGGGTGGGACCAGGAGGTCCAGGCTCAGGCTAGGTCAGAAGTGGAAATAGTGCCCAGGTCAGCCTATATGTTTGGGGTACAGCCGAATGGCGTGCAGGTTGATCCTCATTTGGGGTTTCGGTGTAGCCCTGAGGGCAATGTTTTACTTCTGTAGGGCAGGCAGAGTGCGGCATTGTAGTTCTGGATTGCCAAACTGGAGGGCTTGTGGGCCAGTAGTCTGAGGACGGAGTATGAGAACCCAAGCTAGGCCTATGTTTCTGGGTGAGGATATGGCAGGCACAATCTACAGACCTCAATAGAGATCTCATGCATCTGAAGTCAGGGCAAGGATCAGACGATCGCTCAGGTTGGACTTTCTGCCCTGATGGCCCGTTCTTGAAGGGGGTTGGATCACGAGGACATGGGGGTTTTCGCACGATGGGAGTTGTGAGAAGCTCCAAACTGCAAAGATTCTTCTGAAGGACAATTGAGACCTGTTGGTTGGCTCCAGGCCAACGATTCCGAGCAGGGTTCTAAGGATGGATGGCTGGGTAGCCCACCTCGCATTCCAATTGTCTCCAAGCAACAAGACAGGTTAGATCTGCTGGATGTGGGGGGCAACCGAGGAGGCTGAGTTGAAATGGACTCTCCTGTGGATGTGTCCTAATATGTTTTTGTGTCTATGGAGACTTTGGAATGAAGCGGTGGCCCTGGGGCCCTGAAGGGTTCTCCTAAACAGAGACTTTGACACAGCTCCAACGTGCATGTTTCCCATGTGTAGATGAGTTTTGTTCTGATGGGTGAGTCAAGAAACAGCAATATGCTGGTATTGAGATCCAGGCCTCTGAGGAGAGATGCCTGCAAACCAAAGCAATGGATCCGATTAGTGCCTAGGGGCCTGTTCGTTCCTTTTTACCTCTGGGGACATCAGTCTACGGGTCTGAGTGCAGGTAGGTGCTCAGATGGGCTCAGATTGCCCCTGTTTGTCCTGGGAAGCCACAACTATTGGGATGGCCTTAGGGACTTTAGAGGTTATCCTATTAGTAGGGTTGTGGCCATTGGAATGGGCACATACAATTCCCTTGGAGAGGGCAAGTACAGTCCTCAGGTTTGGCTCCAGGGCCCTGAGCCTGTAGGGTGTGTAGGCCAGAGCTGTTTGGACAGTTGTCTGAAAACACAAACTCGGCTTATGTTTTTGGTCCAGGTATGGCAGGACTGATCTACAGACCATGAGGAGAACACTTCGGGATATGAAAAAAGGGCGAGTGTGAGGCTCTTGCTCAAGTTTATGTCTCTGGATATCGTGTCACTCATGGTCGTGAAATTGCCGGGTGACTTCATGGGAAATGGACGAGTCTTACTATCTGGGGGTTCGGTCCCGTCCAAAGAGTTTGGGGTCATTCTGGGGATGGAAGAAGTCCGTTTTTTTGTTGTTGTTGTCGATTTGTTTCATTTTGTTTTTCAACCTCAGATGTCCCATGAAATGAGGGATTCCAGAGTAGAGCCCTGTGGTGGGGCGACTGGACAACCAGTAATCTGGTTAAAAATTGGGGACTAGGGACATGTCAAGCCCATTATGACATCTAATGGTCCAGCCACTGAGAGGACTTACTAGAGGACAGGACTCACGCTGAGGTCACAATGCGTGTTTATGCTCTCGTCGCACTCAAGAATGGGCGGGGCCTCAGGGTGAATGCTGCTTTCTCCTACACTGAACGTTGGACAACATGCCAACCACAAGGTTTCTTGCCATTGGTCAGGAAGAGTTCTGATTTCTGCATCACAGTCACCCGTGGGCAGTGATTGGAGATAAGGTCTAGGATCTGAAGCCTGAAAACTGAGGTAGGGAAGAGATGATGACCTAAGGCCATGGCGGGTCTGATGTGCTCAGGGTGCGGTCAGGTGTCTGGGTGTTGATCAGCAGGTCCGGGCTCAGGTTGTTTCAGACAGTGCATTAGTGCCCAGGTTAGACTATATAATTTGGGTACATTCGAGTGCCGTGTAGGTTTATCTTCATTTAAGCTGCCTGGGCAGCTCATTAGGCAATATATTTTTTCTAGAGGGCAGGCAGAGTGCTTCATTGTCGGTCCGGAATTGCCAAACTTGAGGGCTTCGGGGCCAGGAGAGTGAGGAAGTAAGTCTGAGAACACAAGGAGACTTCGGATTCAGGGTGAGGGCACGGCAGGTTCCCCCTGCAGATCTGAACCAATATCTCATGCATCTGAAGTCAGGGCGAGGATCAGACGTTGGCTCAGGTTGAGTTTCTGTGCATGACGGGCCCTTCATGAAGGGAGCGGAATCTCGAGGCCAAGGAGGTTTTCCACGTTGGGAGATGTGGGATGCCCCCTTCAAGGATTCCTTCTACAGGTCAATTGAGACCTATTGGTCAGCTCCAGGTCATCCCATATGGAACGACTCCAGAGCACCGTTCCAGGATGGATGCCTGGGAAGTCCGCCTCACATTCCATTTGTCTCCTAGCAACAAGACAGTTTAGATCTAATGGATCTGCGGGAGCAACCGGGGTGGCTGAGTTGAAATGGACTTTTTTGAGGATGGGTCCTAATGTGTGTTTGTGTCCATGAGGGCCTTGGAATGGGGCGGTGGCACCGGGGCCCTGAAGTATACTCCTAAGCTTTGGACATAGCTCCCATGCACAAATTTCATTGTGGAGACGAGATTTATTCTGATGGGTGCCTCAGGAAATCCCCTCTGCTGGTATTGGAATCCAGGCTTTTGAGGAGACATGCCTGTAAACCAAAGCAATGGATCCGATAATGCCTCAGGTCCTGTCTGGTTATATCTTCTTCTCTGGGGATATCCATCTCTGGTATGAGTGGAGGTAGATGCTCAGCTGGTATCAACCGTTTTTTTTTTTTTTTTTTTTTTTTTTTTTTTGTCCCGGGCGACCTACACTATAGGGATGGCCTCAGGGACTTTGGAGGGTTCTCCTAATTTGAACGATTTTTGACAATGGAATGGGCAGAATTCCCATGGATTGGGTGGGGGCAGTCCTAATGTGTGGCTCCAGGGGCCCAAGCTGGAGGGAGTGTGGCCCAGGACTTTGAGGACAGAAGACTGAAAAGACAAACTCAGCTTAGGTTTGGGGACTTAGGTCAGGTACGCCCGATCTACAAACCATGAGAAGAACTCTTCAGGAAATGAAGAATGAGCGAGTCTGAGGCGCTTGCTCTGGCTTTTGTCTCTGGATTTTGTATCAGCGATGGCCGTGGAATGTTGGGGAGTCCTCATGGGCCGTGGACGAATCTTCCTCTCTGTGTATTTGGCGTGATCCCAGTTGCTTTTCGTCAATCTGTGGGATGGGAGGACTACTTTCACGTTTGTTACCTCAGGTGTCCCACCAAAAGAGGAATTCCAAAGCAGAGCCCTGGGGAAGAGTGAAGGGACAACCCGAACTACGGTTAAAAATTGGGGCCTAGGGGCATGGCAAGCCCAATATGCTGTCTCTGCATCCAGCCACTGAGAGGCCTTACCTGAGGACTGGGCTCAGGCTGAGGGTCACAATGTGTGTTTGTGACCAATATGGCCCGCAATCATGGGCGGGCCCTCATGGGCCACACTGGTTTCAACTACACTGAAGGTTGGACAACATGCCAACCACAAGGTTTCTTGCATGGGAAAAGAGTTCTGATTTATGCATCATTTTCAAACCAGGGCAGTGATTGGAGATCAGGTCTAGGTTCTGAAGCCTGGAAACCGAGGTTGAGATGAGATGACGACCTAAGGCCATGGCGGGTTTAATGTGCTCAGTGTGCTGCCAGCTGTCTGGGTGGGGCCAGGAGGTCCAGGCTCAGGCTGGGTCAGAAAGGGAAATAGTGCCCAGGTCAGCCTACAAATTTGGGGTACAGCCGAATGGCGTGCAAGTTGATCCTCATTTGGGGATTCTGGGTAGCCCCAGAGGGCAAGGTTTTTCTTCTGGGGGGCAGGCAGAGTGCAGCATTGTAGTTCTGGTTTGCCAAACTGGAGGGCTTGTGGGCCAGTAGTCTGAGGACGGAAGTCTAGGAACCCAAGCTAGGCCTAGGTTTCTGGGTGAGGATATGGAAGGCACAATCTACAGACCTCAATCGAGACCTCGTGCATCTGAAGTCAGGGCAAAGTTCAGACGATCGCTCCTGTTGGACTTTCTGTCCCTGATGGCCCCTTCTTGAAGGGGGTGTTGGATCACGAGGCCATGGGTGTTTTTCCACGATGGGAGTTGTGAGAAGCTACCAGCTGCAAAGATTCTTCTGCAGGACAATTGAGACCTGTTGGTTGGCTCCAGGCCAATGATTCCGAGCAGGGTTCTAAGGATGGATGGCTGGGTAGCCCACCTCGCATTCCAATTGTCTCCAAGCAACAAGACAGGTTAGATCTGCTGGATGTGGGGGGCAACCGAGGAGGCTGAGTTGAAATGGACTCTCCTGTGGATGTGTCCTAATATGTTTTTGTGTCTATGGAGACCTAGGAATGAAGCGGGGGCACTGGGGCCCTGAAGGATTATCCTAAACAGAGGCTTTGAAACAGCTCCAACGTGCATGTTTCCCATGTGTAGATGAGATTTGTTCTGATGGGTGAGTCAAGAAACAGCCATATGCTGGTATTGAAATCCAGGCCTCGGAGGAGAGATGCCTGGAAACCAAAACAATGGATCCGATTAGTGCCTAGGGGCCTGTTCATTCCTTTTTACCTCTGGGGACATCAGTCTACGGGTCTGAGTGCAGGTAGGTGCTCAGATGGGCTCAGATTACCCCTGTTTGTCCTGGGAAGCCACAACTATTGAGATGGCCTCAGGGACTTTGGAGGTTTATACTTTTAGTAGGGCTTTGGCCATTGGAATGGGCACATACAATTCTCTTGTAGAGGGCAAGTACAGTCCTCAGGTTTGGCTCCAGGGGCCTGAGCCTGTAGGGTGTGTAGGCCAGAGCTGTTTGGTCAGTTGTCTGAAAACACAAACTCGGCTTATGTTTCGGGTCATAGGTATTGCAGGACTGATCTACAGACCATGAGGAGAAGCCTTCGCGATATGAAAAGAGAGCGAGTGTGAGGCTCTTGCTCAAGTTTTTGTCTCTGGATATCGTGTCACTCTTGGTCGTGAAATTTCCGGGTGACTCAATGGGAAAGGGACGAGTCTTACACTCTGGTATTTCGGCCCCGTCGAAAGAGTTTGGGGTCATTCTGGGGATGTAAGAAGTCCGTTTTGTTGTTGTTGTTGTTTTGTTTTGTTTTGTTTTTCACCTCAGATGTCCCACCAAATGAGGGATTCCAGAGTAGAGCCCTGGGGAGTGGCGACTGGACAACCAGAAATCTGGGTAAAAATTGGGGCCTAGGGAAATGTCAAGCCCATTATGATATCTAATGATCCAGCCACTGAGAGGACTTACTAGAGGACAGGACTCAGCTGAGGTCACAATGCGTGTTTATGCTCTCGTCGCACTCAAGAATGGGCGGGGCCTCAGGGTGAATGCTGGTTTCTCCTACACTGAAGGTTGGACAACATGCCAACCGCAAGGTTTCTTGCCATGGGTAAGGAGGAGTTCTGATTTCTGCATCACACTCACCCCTGAACATGGATTGGAGATAAGGACTCGGCCCCGAAGCCTGAAAACTGAGGTAGGGAAGAGATGATGACCTAAGGCCATGGCGGGACTGATGTGCTCAGTGTGCGGTCAGCTGTCTGGGTGTTGGTCAGGAGGTCCGGGCTCAGGTTGTGTCAGACAGTGCATTAGTGCCCAGGTTAGACTATATAATTTGGGTACATTCGAGTGCCGTGTAGGTTTATCTTCCTTTAAGCTGCCTGGGCAGCTCATTAGGCAATATATTTGTTCTAGAGGGCAGGCAGAGTGCTTCATTGTTTGTCAGGAATTGCCAAACTTGAGCGCTTGGGGGCCAGGAGAGTGAGGACGGAAGTCTGAGAACAAAAGCTAGACTTCGGATTCAGGGTGAGGGCACGGCAGGTACCCCCTGCAGATCTGAACCAATATCTCATGCATCTGAAGTGAGGGCGAGGATCCGACGTTGGCTCAGGTTGGAGTTTCTGTGCATGACGTCCCTTCATAAAGGGGGCCTAATCTCGAGGCCATGGAGTTTTTCCACGTTGGGAGATGTGGGATGCCCCCTTCAAGGATTCCTTCTGCGGGACAATTGAGACCTATTGGACAGCTCCAGGACATCCCATATGGAACGACTCCTGAGCACCGTTTGAGGATGGATGCCTGGGAAGTCCGCCTCACATTCCAATTGTCTCCTAGCAACAAGACAGTTTAGATCTAATGGATCTGCGGGAGCAACCGGGGTGGCTGAGTTGAAATGGACATTCCTGAGGATGGGTCCTAATGTGTGTTTGTGTCCATGAGGGCCTTGGAATGGGGCAGTGGCACCGGGGCCCTGAAGTATTCTCCTAAGCTTTGGACATAGCTCCCATGCACAAGTTTCCTTGTGGAGACCAGTTTTGTTCTGATGTGTGCCTCAGGAAATCCCCTCTGCTGGTATTGGAATCCAGGGTTTGAGGAGACATGCCTGTAAACCAAAGCAATGGATCCGATAATGCCTCAGGTCCTGTCTGTTTCAATCTTCTTCTCTGGGGACAACCATCTCTGGTATGAGTGGAGGTAGATGCTCAGCTGGTATAAACCGTTTTTTTTTTTTTTTTTGTCCCGGGCGACCTACAGTAGACGGATGGCCTCAGGGACTTTGGAGGGTTCTCCTGATTTGTACGATTTTTGACAATGGAATGGGCAGAATTCCCAATGATTGGGTGGGCGCATTCCTAATGTGTGGCTCCAGGGGCCCCAGCTGGAGGGAGTGTGGCCCAGGACTTTAAGGACAGAAGTCTGAAAACACAAACTCAGCTTAGGATTGGGAACTTAGGTATGGCACGCCCGATCTACAAACCATGAGAAGAACTCTTCAGGATACGAAGAATGAGCGAGTCTGAGGCGCTTGCTCAGGCTATTGTCTCTGGATTTTGTATCAGCGATCGCCGTGGAATGTTGGGGAGTAATCATGGGACGTGGACGAATCTTCCTCTCTGTGAATTTGGCGTGATCCCAATTGCTTTTCGTCAATCTGTGGGATGGGAGGACTCCTTTCAGGTTTGTAACCACAGGTGACCCGCCAAAAGAGAAATTCCAAAGCAGAGCTCTGGGGAAGAGTGAAGGGACAGTTCGAACTATGGTTAAAAATTGGGGCTTAGTGGCATGGCAAGCCCAATATGCTGTCTCTGCATCCAGCCACTGAGAGGCCTTACCTGAGGACTGGGCTCAGGCTAAGGGTCACAATGTGTGTTTGTGTCCAATGTGGCCCGCAAATATGGGCGGGGCCTCATGGGCCACACTGGTTTCAACTACACTGAACGTTGGACAACATGCCAACCACAAGGTTTCTTGCCATGGGGAAAGAGTTCTGATTTATGCATCATTTTCAAACCAGGGCAGTGATTGGAGATCAGGTCTAGGTTCTGAAGCCTGGAAACCTAGGTTTAGAAGAGATGACGACCTAAGGCCATGGCAGGTCTAATGTGCTCAGTGTGCGGCCAGCTGTCTGGGTGGGGCCAGGAGGTCCAGGCTCAGGCTGGGTCAGAAAGGGCAATAGTGCCCAGGTCAGCCTATATATTTGGGGTACAGCCGAATGGCGTGCAAGTTGATCCTCATTTGGGGATTCTGGGTAGCCCCAGTGGGCAAGGTTTTTCTTCTTGGGGGCAGGCAGAGTGCAGCATTGTAGTTCTGGTTTGCCAAACTGGAGGGTTTGTGGGCCAGTAGTCTGAGGACGGAAGTCTGAGAACCCAAGCTAGGCCTAGGTTTCTGGGTGTGGATATGGCAGGCACAATCTACAGACCTCAATCGAGATCTCGTGCATCTGAAGTCAGGGCAAAGATCAGACGATCACTCCTGTTGGACTTTCTGTCCCTGATGGCCCCTTCTTGAAGGGGGGGTTGGATCACGAGGCCTTGGGGGTTTTCACACGATGGGAGTTGTGAGAAGCTCCCAACTGCAAAGATTCTTCTGCAGGACAATTGAGACCTGTTGGTTGGCTCCAGGCCAATGATTCCGAGCAGGGTTCTAAGGATGGATTCCTGGGTAGCCCACCTCGCATTCCAATGTTCTCCAAGCAACAAGACAGGTTAGATCTGCTGGATGTGGGGGAGCAACCCAGGAGGCTGAGTTGAAATGGACTCTCCTGTGGATGTGTCCTAATATGTTGTTGTGTCTATGGAGACCTAGGAATGAAGCGGGGGCACTGGGGCCCTGAAGGATTATCCTAAACAGAGGCTTTGACACAGCTCCAACGTGCATGTTTCCCATGTGTAGATGAGATTTGTTCTGATGGGTGAGTCAAGAAACAGCCATATGCTGGTATTGAAATCCAGGCCTCGGAGGAGAGATGCCTGGAAACCAAAACAATGGATCCGATTAGTGCCTAGGGGCCTGTTCGTTCCTTTTTACCTCTGGGGACATCAGTCTACGGGTCTGAGTGCAGGTAGGTGCTCAGATGGGCTCAGATTACCCCTGTTTGTCCTGGGAAGCCACAACTATTGAGATGGCCTAGGGACTTTGGAGGTTTATACTTTTAGTAGGGCTTTGGCCATTGGAATGGGCACATACAATTCTCTTGTAGAGGGCAAGTACAGTCCTCAGGTTTGGCTCCAGGGGCCTGAGCCTGTAGGGTGTGTAGGCCAGAGCTGTTTAGTCAGTTGTCTGAAAACACAAACTCGGCTTATGTTTCGGGTCATAGGTATTGCAGGACTGATCTACAGACCATGAGGAGAAGCCTTCGCGATATGAAAAGAGAGCGAGTGTGAGGCTCTTGCTCAAGTTTTTGTCTCTGGATATCGTGTCACTCTTGGTCGTGAAATTTCCGGGTGACTCAATGGGAAAGGGACGAGTCTTACTCTCTGGTGTTTCGGCCCCGTCGAAAGAGATTGGGGTCATTCTGGGGATGGAAGAAGTCCGTTTTGTTGTTGTTGTTGTTTTGTTTTGATTTGTTTTTCAACCTCAGATGTCCCACCAAATGAGGGATTCCAGAGTAGAGCCCTGGGGAGGGGCGACTGGACAACCAGAAATCTGGTTAAAAATTGGGGCCTAGGGAAATGTCAAGCCCATTATGATATCTAATGATCCAGCCACTGAGAGGACTTACTAGAGGACAGGACTCAGCTGAGGTCACAATGCGTGTTTATGCTCTCGTCGCACTCAAGAATGGGCGGGGCCTCAGGGTGAATGCTGGTTTCTCCTTCACTGAACGTTGGACAACATGCCAACCACAAGGTTTCTTGCCATGGCTCAGGAAGAGTTCTGATTTCTGCATCACACTCACCCCTGAACATGGATTGGAGATAAGGACTCGGCCCCGAAGCCTGAAAACTGAGGTAGGGAAGAGATGATGACCTAAGGCCATGGCGGGACTGATGTGCTCAGTGTGCGGTCAGCTGTCTGGGTGTTGGTCAGGAGGTCCGGGCTCAGGTTGTGTCAGACAGTGCATTCGTGCCCAGGTTAGACTATATAATTTGGGTACATTCGAGTGCCGTGTATGCTGATCCTCATTTAAGCTGCCTGGGCAGCTCATTAGGCAATATATTTGTTCTAGAGGGCAGGCAGAGTGCTTCATTGTTGGTCCGGAATTGCCAAACTTGAGGGCTTGGGGGCCAGGAGAGTGAGGACGGAAGTCTGAGAACAAAAGCTAGACTTCGGATTCAGGGTGAGGGCACGGCAGGTACCCCCTGCAGATCTGAACCAATATCTCATACATCTGAAGTGAGGGCGAGGATCAGACGTTGGCTCAGGTTGGAGTTTCTGTGCATGACGTCCCTTCATGAAGGGGGCCTAATCTCGAGGCCATGGAGTTTTTCCACGTTGGGAGATGTGGGATGCCCCCTTGAAGGATTCCTTTTGCGGGACATTGAGACCTATTGGACAGCTCCAGGACATCCCATATGGAACGACTCCTGAGCACCATTCGAGGATGGATGCCTGGGAAGTCCGCCTCACATTCCAATTGTCTCCTAGCAACAAGACAGTTTAGATCTAATGGATCTGCGGGAGCAACCGGGGTGGCTGAGTTGAAATGGACATTCCTGAGGATGGGTCCTAATGTGTGTTTGTGTCCATGAGGGCCTTGGAATGGGGCGGTGGCACCGGGGCCCTGAAGTATTCTCCTAAGCTTTGGACATAGCTCCCATGCACAAGTTTCCTTGTGGAGACCAGATTTGTTCTGATGTGTGCCTCAGGAAATCCCCTCTGCTGGTATTGGAATCCAGGCTTTTGAGGAGACATGCCTGTAAACCAAAGCAATGGATCCGATAATGCCTCAGGTCCTGTCTGGTTCAATCTTCTTCTCTGGGGACAACCATCTCTGGTATGAGTGGAGGTAGATGCTCAGCTGGTATAAACCGTTTTTTTTTTTTTTTTTTTTGTCCCGGGCGACCTACACTAGAGGGATGGCCTCAGGAACTTTGGAGGGTTCTCCTGATTTGTACGATTTTTGACAATGGAATGTGCAGAATTCCCAAGGATTGGGTGGGCGCATTCCTAATGTGTGGCTCCAGGGGCCCCAGCTGGAGGGAGTGTGGCCCAGGACTTTAAGGACAGAAGTCTGAAAACACAAACTCAGCTTAGGATTGGGAACTTAGGTATGGCACGCCCGATCTACAAACCATGAGAAGAACTCTTCAGGATACGAAGAATGAGCGAGTCTAAGGGGCTTTCTCAGGCTTTTGTCTCTGGATTTTGTATCAGCGATGGCCGTCTCTGGATCCAGCCACTCAGAGGCATTACCTGAGGACTGGGCTCAGGCTGAGGGTCACAATGTGTGTTTGTGACCAATGTGGCCCGCAAGCATGGGCGGGGCCTCATGGGCCACACTGGTTTCAACTACACTGAACGTTGGACAACATGCCAACCACAAGGTTTCTTGCCATGGGAAAAGAGTTCTGTTTTATGCATCATTTTCAAACCAGGGCAGTGATTGGAGATCAGGTCTAGGTTCTGAAGCCTGGACCGAGGATGAGAAGAGATGACGACACAAGTCCATGGCGGGTCTGATGTGCTCAGTATGCAGCCAGCTGTCTGGGTGGGGCCAGGAGGTCCAGGCTCAGGCTGGGTCAGAAAGGGCAATAGTGCCCAGGTCAGCCTACATATTTGGGGTACAGCCGAATGGCGTGCAAGTTGATCCTCATTTGGGGATTCTGGGTAGCCCCAGAGGGCAATGTTTTTCTTCTGAAGGGCAGGCAGAGTGCAGCATTGTAGTTCTGGATTGCCAAACTGGAGGGCTTGTGGGCTAGTAGTCTGAGGACGGAAGTCTGAGAACCCAAACTAGGCCTATGTTTATGGGTGAGAATATGGCAGGCACAATCTACAGACCTCAATCGAGATCTCATGCATCTGAAGTCAGGGCAAAGACAGGTGATTGCTCCTGTTGGACTTTCTGTCCCTTCTTGAAGGGGGGGTGGATCACGAGGCCATAAGGGTTTTCCCACGATGGGAGTTGTGAGAAGATCCCAACTGCAAAGATTCTTCTGCAGGACAATTGAGACCTGTTGGTTGCCTCCAGGCCAACGATTCCAAGCAGGGTTCTAAGGATGGATGGCTGGGTAGACCTCCTCGCATTCCAATTGTCTCCAAGCAACAAGACAGGTTAGATCTGCTGGACGTGGGGGAGCAACCGAGGAGGCTGAGTTGAAATGGACTCTCCTGTGGATGTGTCCTAATATGTTTTTGTTTCTATGGAGACCTAGGAATGAAGTGGGGGCACTGGGGCCCTGAAGCATTATCCTAAACAGAGGCTTTGAAACAGCTCCAACGTGCTTGTTTCCCATGTGTAGATGAGATTTGTTCTGATGGGTGAGTCTAGAAACAGCCATATGCTGGTATTGAAATCCAGGCCTCGGAGGAGAGATGCCTGGAAACCAAAACAATGGATCCGATTAGTGCCTAGGGTCCTGTTCGTTCCTTTTTACCTCTGGGGACATCAGTCTACGGGTCTGAGTGCATGTAGGTGCTCCGATGGGCTCAGATTGCCCCTGTTTGTCCTGGGAAGCCACAACTATTGGGATGGCCTCAGGGACTTTGGAGGTTTATACTATTAGTAGGGCTTTGGCCATTGGAATGGGCACATACAATTCTCTTGTAGAGGGCAAGTACAGTCCTCAGGTTCGGCTCCAGGGCCCTGAGCCTGTAGGGTGTGTAGGCCAGAGCTGTATGGTCAGCTGTCTGAAAACACAAACTCGGCTTATGTTTCGGGTCATAGGTATGGCAGGACTGATCTACAGACCATGAGGATAAGTCAGGGATAGGATCAGACGATCGCTCAGGTTGGAGTTTCTGTCCCTAATGGCCCCTCATGAATGGGGGGGCATCACAAGGCCATGGGGGTTTTCCCAAGATGGGAGTTGTGAGAAGCTCCAAACTGCAGAGAGTCTTCTGCAGGACAACTGAGACCTGTTGTTTGGCTCCATTCCAATGATTCTGAGCAGGGTTCTAAGGATGGATGGCTGGGTAGCCCACCTCGCATTCCAATTGTCTCCTAGCAACAAGAAAGGTTAGATCTCCTTGATCTTTGGGAAGCAATCAAGGAGGCTAGTTGAAATGGAAACCCCTGGGGATGGGTCGTAATGTGCTTTTGTGTCTATGGAGACCTTGGAATGAAGCGGTGGCACTGGGGCCCTAAAGAATTCTTCTAAACAGAGGCTTTGACACAGCTCCAACGTGTAAGGTTTTCGTGTAGATGAGATGTTTTCTGATGGGTGAGTCAAGAAACAGCTAGATGCTGTTTAGAAATCCAGGCCTCTCAGGAGAGATGCCTGGAAACCAAAGCAATGGATCTGATTAGTGCCTAGGGGCCTGTTCTTTCCTTTTTACCTCTGGGGACAACTGTCTATGGGTCTGAGTGCAGGTAGGTGCTCAGTTGGGCTCAGATTGCCCCTGTTTTTCCTGGGAGCCACCACTATTGAGATGGATCATGGACTTTGGAGGTTTATCCTATTAGAAGGGTTGTGGCCATTGGAATGGGCACACACAATTCACTTAGAGAGGGCAAGTACAGTTCTCAGGTTTGGCTCCATGGGCCTGAGCCTGTAGGTTGTGTAGGCCAGGGCTGTTTGGACAGTTGTCTGAAAACACAAACTCGGCTTATGTTTCGGGTCATATGTATTGCAGGACTGACCTACAGACCATGAGGAGAACTCTTCGGGATTTGAAAGAAGGGCGAGTGTGAGGCTCCAGCTCAAGTTTTTGTCTCTGGATATCGTGTCACACATGGTCGTGGAATTTCTGGGTGACTTCATGGGAAATGGACGAGTCTTACTCTCTGGCAGTTTGGCCCCGTCCAAAGAGTTTAGGGTCAATCTGTGGGCTGGAAGAAGTCCGTTTTTTTTTTTTTTTGTTTTGTTTTTGTTTTTTTTTTTAACCTCAGGTGTCCCACCAAATGAGGGATTCCAGAGTAGAGCCCTGGGGAGGGGCGACTGGACAATCAGAAATCTTGTTAAAAATTGGGGCCTAGGGACATGTCAAGCCCATTATGACATCTAATGGTCCAGACACTGAGAGGACATACTAGAGAACAGGACTCATGCTGAGGGTCACAATGCGTATGTATGCCCTCATCGCACACAAGAATGGGCGGGGCCTCAGGGTGAATGCTGGTTTCTCCTACACTGAACGTTGGACAACGTGCCAAACACAAGGGTTCTTGCCATTGGTAAGGGGGAGTTCTGATTTCTGCATCACACTCACCCCTGGGCAGTGATTGGAGATAAGGTCTCGGTTCTGTAGCCTGAAAACGGAGGTAGGAAAGAGATGATGACCTAAGGCCATGGCTTGTTTTATGTGCTCAGTGTACGGTCAGCTTTCGGGGTGTTGGTCAGGCGGTCCGGGCTCAGGTTGTGTTCGACAGTGCATTAGTGCCCAGGTTAGACTATATAATTTGGGTAACGTCGAGTGCTGTGTAGGTTTATCCTCATTTAAGGTGCCTGGGCAGCTCATGAGGCAATAATTTTTTTTCTAGAGGGCAGGCAGAGTGCTGAATTGTGGGTCCGGAATTGACAAACTAGAGGGCTTCGGGGCCAGGAGTGTGAGGACGGAAGTCTGAGAAGACAAGCTAGACTTGGGTTTCAGGGTGAGGGCACGGAAGGTACCCCCTGCAGATCTGAACCAATATCTCATGCATCTGAAGTCAGGGCGAGGATCAGACGTTGGCTCAGGTTGGCTATTCTGTGCATGACGGCCGCTTCATGAAGGGAGCAGAATCTCGGGGCCATTGAGGTTTTCCCACGTTGGGAGTTGTGGGATGCCCCCTTCAAGGATTCCTTCTGCGGGACAATTGAGACCTGTTGGACAGCTCCAGGACATCCCATATGGAATGACTCCAGAGCACCGTTCGCGGATGGATGCCTGGGAAGCCCGCCTCGCATTCCAATTGTCTCCTAGCAACAAGACAGTCTAGTTCTGATGGCTCTGCCGGAGCAACCGGGGTGGCTGAGTTGAAATGGACTTTCCTGAGGATGGGTCCTAATGTGTTTTTGTGTCCATGAGGGCCTTGGAATGGGGCGGTGGCACCGGGACCCTGAAGTACTCTCCTAAGCTTTGGACATGGCTCCCATGCACAGGTTTCCTTGTGGAGACGAGATGAGTTCTGATGGGTGCCTCAGGAAAACCCCTATGCTCGTATTGGAATCAGGCTTTTGAGGACACATGCCTGTAACCCAAATCAATGGATCCTATTATGGCCTACGGTCCTTTCTGGTTCAATCTTCTTCTCTGGGGACATCCATCTATGGTATGAGTGGAGGTCGATTATCAGCTGGTGTCAGAGAGCACTTTTTTTTCCGGGCGACCTACACTATTGGGATGGCCTCAGGGACTTTGGAGGTTTCTCCTAAGTTGTATGATTTTGGACCATGGAATGGGCAGAATTCCCATGGATGGTAGTCCCAGTCCTAATGTGTGTCTCCAGGGGTCCAGCCTGGAGGGTGTGTGGCCCAAGACTTTGAGGACAGAAGTCTGAAAACACAAACTCAGCTTAGGTTTGGGGACGTAGGTATGGCAGGCCCGATCTACAAACCATGAGAAGAACTCTTCAGGATATGAAGAAAGTGCGAGTCTGAGGCGCTTGCTCAGGCTTTTGTCTCTGGATTTTGTATCAGCGATGGCCGTGGAATGTCGGGGAGGCCTCATGGGCCATGGACGAATCTTCCTCTCTGAGGATTTGGCCCGATTCCCAATTGCTTTTCGTCAATCTGTGGGATGGGATGACTCATTTCAGTTTTGTTACCTCAGGTGTCCCACCAAAAGAGGAATTCCAAAGCAAAGCCGTGGGGAAGACTGAAGGGAAAACCCGAACTATGGTTAAAACTTGGTGCCTAGGGGCAAGGCAAGCCCAATATGCTATCTCTTCATCCAGCCACTGAGTGGCCTTACTTAAGACTGGGCTCAGCCTGAGGGTCACAATGTGCGTTTGTGACCAATGTGGCCGGCGAGCATGGGCGGGGCCTCATGGGCCACACTGGTTTCAACTACACTGAACGTTGGACAACATGCCAACCACAAGGTTTCTTGCCATGGGGAAGGAGTTCTGATTTCTGCATCACCTTCAACCCTGGGCAGTGATTGGAGATAAGTTCTAGGTTCTGAAACCTGAAAACCGAGGTTGGGTAATAATGAGGACCTAAGTCCACGGCGGCTCGATGTGCTCACTGTGTGGCCAGCTGTCTGGGAGGGGCCAGGGGTCCAGGCTCAGCCTGTGTCAGAAAGGGCATTAGTGCCCTGGTTAGCCTATGTATTTGGGGTACAGCCAAAGTCGGTGCAGGTTGATCCTCATTTGGGGTTACTGGGTAGCCCCAGAGGACAATGTTTTTCTTCTGGAGGGCGGGCAGGGTGCTGCATTGTAGTTCTGGATTGCCAAACTGGACGGGTTGTGGGCCAGTAGTCTGACGACCAAAGTCTGAGAACACAAGCTAGGCTTAGGTTTCTGGGTGAGGCCATGGCAGGCACAATCTACAGACCTGAATCGAGATCTCGTGCATCTGAAGTCAGGGCGAGGATCAGACGATCGCTCAGGTTGGAGTTTCTGTCCCTGATGGCCCCTTCATGAATGGGGGGGTACACGAGGCCATGGGGTTTTTCCCACTATCGGAGTTGTGAGAAGCTCCAAACTGCAGAGAGTCTTCTGCAGGACAATTGAGACCTGTTGTTTGGCTCCAGGCCAATGATTCTGAGCAGGGTTCTAAGGATGGATGGCTGGGTAGCCCACCTCGCATTCCAATTGTCTCCTAGCAACAAGACAGGTTAGATCTCCTGGATCTGTGGGGAGCAACCGAGGACGCTGAGTTGAAATGGACACCCCTGGGGATGGGTCCTAATGTGCTTTTGTGTCTATGGAGACCTTGGAATGAAGCGGTGGCACTGGGGCCCTAAAGGGTTCTCCTAAACAGAGTCTTTGACACAGCTCCAACGTGCAAGTTTCCCATGTGTAGATGAGATGTTTTCTGATGGGAGAGTCAAGAAACAGCTATATGCTGTTTTGATATCCAGGCCTCTGAGGAGAGATGCCTGGAAACCAAAGATATGGATCTGATTAGTGCCTAGGGGCCTGTTCTTTCCTTTTTTACCTCTGGAGACATCTGTCTTGGGTCTGAGTGCAGGTAGGTGCTCAGTTGGGCTCAGATTGCCCCTTTTTTTCCTGGGAAGCCACCACTATTGAGATGGATCAGGGACTTTGGAGGTTTATCCTATTAGAAGGGTTGTGGCCATTGGAATGGGCACACACAATTCCCTTGGAGAGGGCAAGTACAGTCCTCAGGTTTGGCTCCAGGGGCCTGAGCCTGTAGGTTGTGTAGGCGAGGGCTGTTTGGACAGTTGTCTGAAAACACAAACTCGGCTTATGTTTCGGGTCATAGGTATGGCAGGACTGACCTACAGACCATGAGGAGAACTCTTCGGGATTTGAGAAAAGGGCGAGTGTGAGGCTCCTGCTCACGTTTTGTCTCTGGATATCGTGTCACTCATGGTCGTGGAATTTCTGGGTGACTTCATGGGAAATGGACGAGTCTTACTCTCTGGTTGTTTGGCCCCGTCCAAAGAGTTTGGGGTCAATCTGTGGGCTGGAAGTAGTCCGTTTTTTTTTTTTGTTGTTGTTGTTGTTTTCTTTTTTAACCTCAGTTGTCCCACCAAATGAGGGATTCCAGAGTAGAGCCCTGTTGAGGGGCGACTGGACAATCAGAAATCTGTTTAAAAATTGGGGCCTAGGGACATGTCAAGCCCATTATGACATCTAATGGTCCAGACACTGAGAGGACTTACTAGAGGACAGGACTCATGCTGAGGGTCACAATGCGTATGTATGCCCTCGTCGCACGCAAGAATGGGCGGGGCCTCACGGTGAATGCTGGTTTCTCCTACACTGAACGTTGGACAATGTACCAACCACAAGGGTTCTTGCCATGGGTAAGGAGGAGTTCTGATTTCTGCATCACACTCACGCCTTGGCAGTGATTGGAGATAAGGTCTCGGTTCTGAAGCCTGAAAACGGAGGTAGGGAAGAGATGGTGACCTAAGGCCATGGCGGCTTTTATGTGCTCAGTGTGCGGTCAGCTTTCTGGGTGTTGGTCAGGAGGTCCGGGCTCAGGTTGTGTTCGACAGTGCATTAGGGCCCAGGTTAGACTATATAATTTGGGTAACGTCGAGTGCTGTGTAGGTTTATCCTGATTTAAGGTGCCTGGGCAGCTCATGAGGCAATAATTCTTTTTCTAGAGGGCAGGCAGAGTGCTGCATTGTGGGTCGGAATTGCCAACCTTGAGGGCTTCGGGGCCAGGAGTGTGAGGACGGAAGTCTGAGAAGACAAGCTAGACTTGGGTTTCAGGGTGAGGGCACGGCAGGTACCCCCTGCAGATCTGAACCAATATCTCATGCATCTGAAGTCAGGGCAAGGATCAGACGTTGGCTCAGGTTGGAGTTTCTGTGCATGACGGCCGCTTCATGAAGGGAGCGGAATCTCGGGGCCATTGAGATTTTCCCACGTTGGGAGTTGTGGGATGCCCCCTTCAAGGATTCCTTCTGCGGGACAATTGAGACCTGTTGGACAGCTCCAGGACATCCCATATGGAATGACTCCAGAGCACCATTCGCGGATGGATGCTGGGAAGCCCGCCTCGCATTCCAATTGTCTCCTAGCAACAAGACAGTTTAGATCTGATGGCTCTGCCGGAGCAACCGGGATGGCTGAGTTGAAATGGACTTTCCTGAGGATGGGTCCTAATGTGTTTTTGTGTCCATGAGGGCCTTGGAATGGGGCGGTGGCACCGGGACCCTGAAGTACTCTCCTAAGCTTTGGACATGGCTCCCATGCACAGGTTTCCTTGTGGAGACGAGATGAGTTCTGATGGGTGCCTCAGGAAAACCCCTATGCTCGTATTGGAATCAGGCTTTTGAGGACACATGCCTGTAACCCAAATCAATGGATCCTATTATGGCCTACGGTCCTTTCTGGTTCAATCTTCTTCTCTGGGGACATCCATCTATGGTATGAGTGGAGGTCGATTATCAGCTGGTGTCAGAGAGCACTTTTTTTTCCGGGCGACCTACACTATTGGGATGACCTCAGGGACTTTGGAGGTTTCTCCTAATTTGTATGATTTTGGACCATGGAATGGGCAGAATTCCCATGGATTGGTAGTCCCAGTCCTTATGTGTGTCTCCCGGGGTCCAGCCTGGAGGGTGTGTGGCCCAAGACTTTGAGGACAGTAGTCTGAAAACACAAACTCAGCTTAGGTTTGGGGACGTAGGTATGGCAGGCCCGATCTACAAACCATGTGAAGAACTCTTCAGGAAATGAAGAAAGTGTGAGTCTGAGGCGCTTGCTCAGGCTTTTGTCTCTGGATTTTGTATCAGCGATGGCCGTGGAATGTCGGGGAGGCCTCATGGGCCATGGACGAATCTTCCTCTCTGAGGATTTGGCCCGATTCCCAATTGCTTTTCGTCAATCTGTGGGATGGGACGACTCATTTCAGTTTTGTTACCTCAGGTGTCCCACCAAAAGAGGAATTCCAAAGCAAAGCCATGGGGAAGACTGAAGGGACAACCCGAACTATGGTTAAAAATTGGGGCCTAGGGGCAAGGCAAGCCCAATATGCTATCTCTTCATCCAGCCACTGAGTGGCCTTACTTGAGGACTGGGCTCAGCCTGAGGGTCACAATGTGCGTTTGTGACCAATGTGGCCGGCGAGCATGGGCGGGGCCTCATGGGCCACACTGGTTTCAACAACACTGAACGTTGGACAACATGCCAACCACAAAGTTTCTTGCCATGGGGAAGGAGTTCTGATTTCTGCATCACCTTCAACCCTGGGCAGTGATTGGAGATAAGGTCTAGGTTCTGAAACCTGAAATCTGAGGTTGGGTAGAGATGAGGACCTAAGTCCACGGCGGCTCGATGTGCTCAGTGTGCGGCCAGCTGTCTGGGAGGGGCCAGGGGTCCAGGCTCAGCCTGTGTCAGAAAGGGCATTAGCGCCCTGGTCAGCCTATGTATTTGGGGTACAGCCAAAGTCGGTGCAGGTTGATCCTCATTTGGGGTTACTGGGTAGCCCCAGAGGACAATGTTTTTCTTCTGGAGGGCGGGCAGGGTGCTGCATTGTAGTTCTGGATTGCCAAACTGGACGGCTTGTGGGCCAGTAGTCTGACGACCAAAGTCTGAGAACACAAGCTAGGCTTAGGTTTCTGGGTGAGGCCATGGCAGGCACAATCTACAGACCTGAATCGAGATCTCGTGCATCTGAAGTCAGGGCGAGGATCAGACGATCGCTCAGGTTGGAGTTTCTGTCTCTGATGGCCCCTTCATGAATGGGGGGGCATCACGAGGCCACGGGGGTTTTCCCACGATGGGAGTTGTGAGAAGCTCCAAACTGCAGAGAGTCTCCTGCAGAACAATTGAGACCTGTTGTTTGGGTCCAGGCCAATGATTCTGAGCAGGGTTCTAAGGATGGATGGCTGGGTAGCCCACCTCGCATTCCAATTGTCTCCTAGCAACAAGACAGGTTAGATCTCCTGGATCTGTGGGGAGCAACCGAGGACGCTGAGTTGAAATGGACACCCCTGGGGATGGGTCCTAATGTGCTTTTGTGTCTATGGAGACCTTGGAATGAAGCGGGGGCACGGGGCCCTAAAGGGTTCTCCTAAAAAGAGGCTTTGACACAGCTCCAACCTGCAAGTTTCCCATGTGTAGATGAGATGTTTCTGATGGGTGAGTCAAGAAACAGCTATATGCTGCTTTTGAAATCCAGGCCTCTGAGGAGAGATCCCTGGAAACAAAAGCAATGGATCTGATTAGTGCCTAGGGGCCTGTTCTTTCCTTTTTACCTCTGGAGACATCTGTCTATGGGTCTGAGTGCAGGTAGGTGCGCAGTTGGGCTCAGATTTCCCCTGTTTTTCCTGGGAAGCCAACACTATTGAGATGGATCAGGGACTTTGGAGGTTTATCCTATTTGAAGGGTTGTGGCCATTGGAATGGGCACACACAATTCCCTTGGAGAGGGCAAGTATAGTCCTCAGGTTTGGCTCCAGGGGCCTGAGCCTGTAGGTTGTGTAGGCCAGGGCTGTTTGGGCAGTTGTCTGAAAACTCAAACTCGGCTTATGTTTCGAGTCATAGGTATGGCAGGACTGACCTACACACCATGAGGAGAACTCTTCGGGATTTGAAAAAAGGGCGAGTGTGAGGCTCCTGCTCACGTTTTGTCTCTGGATATCGTGTCACCCATGGTCGTGGAATTTCTGGGTGACTTCATGGGAAATGGACGAGTCTTACTCTCTGGTGGTTTGGCCCCGTCCAAAGAGTTTGGGGTCAATCTGTGGGCTGGAAGAAGTCCGTTTTTTGTTGTTGTTGTTGTTGTTGTTGTTCTTGTTTTCTTTTTTAACCTCAGGTGTCCCACCAAATGAGGGATTCCAGAGTAGAGCCCTGTTGAGGGGCGACTGGACAATCAGAAATCTGGTTAAAAATTGGGGCCCAGGGACATGTCAAGCCCATTATGACATCTAATGGTCCAGCCACTGAGAGGACTAACTAGAGAACAGGACTCATGCTGAGGGTCACAATGCGTATGTATGCCCTCGTCGTATGTAAGAATGGGCGGGGCCTTAGGGTGAATGCTGGATTCTCCTACACTGAACGTTGGATAACGTGCCAACCACAAGGGTTCTTTCCATGGGTAAGGAGGAGTTCTGATTTCTACATCACACTCACCCCTGGGCAGTGATTGGAGATAAGGTCTCGGTTCTGAAGCCTGAAAACGGAGGTAGGGAAGTGATGATGACCTAAGGCCATGGCTTGTTTTATGTGCTCAGTGTGCGGTCAGCTTTCGGGGTGTTCATCAGGAGGTCCGAGCTCAGGTTGTGTTCGACAGTGCATTAGTGCCCAGGTTAGACTATATAATTTATGTAACGTCAAGTGCTGTGTAGGTTTATCCTCATTTAAAGTGCCTGGGCAGCTCATGAGGCAATAATTTTTTTCCTAGAGGGCAGGCAGAGTGCTGCATTGTGGGTCCGGAATTGCCAACCTTGAGGGCTTCGGGGCCAGGAGTGTGAGGACGGAAGTCTGAGAAGACAAGCTAGACTAGGGTTTCAGGGTGAGGGCACGGCAGGTACCCCCTGCAGATCTGAACCAATATCTCATGCATCTGAAGTCAGGGCGAGGATCAGACGTTGGCTCAGGTTGGAGTTTCTGTGCATGACGGCCGCTTCATGAAGGGAGCGGAATCTCGGGGCCATTGAGATTTTCCCACGTTGGGAGTTGTGGGATGCCCCCTTCAAGGATTCCTTCTACGGGACAATTGAGACCTGTTGGACAGCTTCAGGACATCCCATATGGAATGACTCCAGAGCACCATTCGCGGATGGATGCCTGGGAAGCCCGCCTCGCATTCCAATTGTCTCCTAGCAACAAGACAGTTTAGATCTTATGGCTCTGCCGGAGCAACCGGGATGGCTGAGTTGAAATGGACTTTCCTGAGGATGGGTCCTAATGTGTTTTTGTGTCCATGAGGGCCTTGGAATGGGGCGGTGGCACCGGGACCCTGAAGTACTCTCCTAAGCTTTGGACATGGCTCCCATGCACAGGTTTCCTTGTGGAGACGAGATGAGTTCTGATGGGTGCCTCAGGAAAACCCCTATGCTCGTATTGGAATCAGGCTTTTGAGGACACATGCCTGTAACCCAAATCAATGGATCCTATTATGGCCTAGGGTCCTGTCTGGTTCAATCTTCTTCTCTGGGGACATCCATCTATGGTATGAGTGGAGGTCGATTATCAGCTGGTGTCAGAGAGCACTTTTTTTTCCGGGCGACCTACACTATTGGGATGACCTCAGGGACTTTGGAGGTTTCTCCTAATTTGTATGATTTTGGACCATGGAATGGGCAGAATTCCCATGGATTGGTAGGCACAGTACTAATGTGTGTCTCCAGGGGCCCAGCCTGGAGGGTGTGTGGCCCAAGACTTTGAGGACAGAAGTCTGAAAACACAAAGTCAGCTTAGGTTTTGTGACGTACGTATGGCAGCCCGATCTACAAACCATGAGAAGAACTCTTCAGGATATGAAGAAAGTGCGAGTCTGAGGCGCTTGCTCAGGCTTTTGTCTCTGGATTTTGTATCAGCGATGGCCGTGGAATGTCGGGGAGGCCTCATGGGCCATGGACGAATCTTCCTCTCTGAGGATTTGGCCCGATTCCCAATTGCTTTTCGTCAATCTGTGGGATGGGAGGACTCATTTCAGTTTTGTTACCTCAGGTGTCCCACCAAAAGAGGAATTCCAAAGCAAAGCCGTGGGGAAGACTGAAGGGACAACCCGAACTATGGTTAAAAATTGGGGCCTAGGGGCATGGCAAGCCCAATATGCTATCTCTTCATCCAGCCACTGAGTGGCCTTACTTGAGGACTGGGCTCAGCCTGAGGGTCACAATGTGCGTTTGTGACCAATGTGGCCGGCGAGCATGGGCGGGGCCTCATGGGCCACACTGGTTTCAACTAAACTGAACGTTGGACAACATGCCAACCACAAGGTTTCTTGCCATGGGGAAGGAGTTCTGATTTCTGCATCACCTTCAACCCTGGGCAGTGATTGGAGATAAGGTCTAGGTTCTGAAACCTGAAAACCGAGGTTGGGAAAAGATGACGACCTAAGGCCACGGCGGCTGGATGTGCTCAGTGTGCAGCCAGCTGTCTGGGAGGGGCCAGGTGGTCCAGGCTCAGGCTGTGTCAGAAAGGGCATTAGTGCGCTGGTCAGCCTATGTATTTGGGGTACAGCCAAGGTTGGTGCAGGTTGATCCTCATTTGGGGTTACTGGGTAGCCCCAGAGGACAATGTTTTTCTTCTGGAGGGCGGGCAGGGTGCTGCATTGTAGTTCTGGATTGCCAAACTGGAGGGCTTGTGGGCCAGTAGTCTGACGACCAAAGTCTGAGAACACAAGCTAGGCTTAGGTTTCTGGGTGAGGCCACGGCAGGCACAATCTACAGACCTGAATCGAGATCTCCTACATCTGAAGTCAGGGCGATGATCAGACGATCGCTCAGGTTGGAGTTTCTGTCCCTGATGGCCCCTTCATGAATAGGGGGGCATCACGAGGCCATGGGGGTTTTCCCACGATGGGAGTTGTGAGAAGCTCCAAACTGCAGAGAGTCTTCTGCAGGACAATTGAGACCTGTTGTTTGGGTCCAGGCCAATGATTCTGAGCAGGGTTCTAAGGATGGATGGCTGGGTAGCCCACCTCGCATTCCAATTGTCTCCTAGCAACAAGACAGGTTAGATCTCCTGGATCTGTGGGGAGCAACCGAGGACGCTGAGTTGAAATGGACACCCCTGAAGATGGGTCCTAATGTGCTTTTGTGTCTATGGAGACCTTGGAATGAAGCGGTGGCACTGGGGCCCTAAAGGGTTCTCCTAAACAGAGGCTTTGACACAGCTCCAACGTGCAAGTTTCCCATGTGTAGATGAGAATTTTCTGATGGGTGAGTCAAGAAACAGCTATATGCTGTTTTGATATCCAGGCCTCTGAGGAGAGATGCCTGGAAACCAAAGCAATGGATCTGATTAGTGCCTAGGGGCCTGTTCTTTCCTTTTTTACCTCTGGAGACATCTGTCTATGGGTCTGAGTGCAGGTAGGTGCTCAGTTGGGCTCAGATTGCCCCTGTTTTTCCTGGGAAGCCACCACTATTGAGATGGATCAGGGACTTTGGAGGTTTATCCTATTAGAAGGGTTGTGGCCATTGGAATGGGCACACACAATTCCCTTGGAGAGGGCAAGTACAGTCCTCAGGTTTGGCTCCAGGGGCCTGAGCCTGTAGGTTGTGTAGGCCAGGGCTGTTTGGACAGTTGTCTGAAAACACAAACTCGGCTTATGTTTCGGGTCATAGGTATGGCAGGACTGACCTACAGACCATGAGGAGAACTCTTCGGGATTTGAAAAAAGGGCGAGTGTGAGGCTCCTGCTCACGTTTTGTCTCTGGATATCGTGTCACTCATGGTCGTGGAATTTCTGGGTGACTTCATGGGAAATGGACGAGTCTTACTCTCTGGTGGTTTGGCCCCGTCCAAAGACTTGGGGTCAATCTCTGGGCTGGAAGAATTCGGTTTTGTTGTTGTTGTTGTTGTTGTTGTTTTCTTTTTTAACCTCAGGTGTCCCACCAAATGAGCGATTCCAGAGTAGAGCCCTGGGGAGGGGCGACTGGACAATCAGAAATCTGGTTAAAAATTGGGGCCTAGGAACATGTCAAGCCCATTATGACATCTAATGGTCCAGTCACTGAGAGGACTTACTAGAGGACAGGACTCATGCTGAGGGTCACAATGCGTATGTATGCCCTCGTCGCTCGAAAGAATGGGCGGGGTCTCAGGGTGAATGCTGGTTTCTCCTACACTGAACATTGGACAACGTGCCAATCACAAGGGTTCTTGCCATGGGTAAGGAGGAGTTCTGATTTCTGCATCACACTCACCCCTGGGCAGTGATTGGAGATAAGGTCTCGGTTCTGAAGCCTGAAAAAGGAGGTAGGGAAGAGATGATGACCTAAGGCCATGGCGGCTTTTATGTGCTCAGTGTGCGGTCAGCTTTCTGGGTGTTGGTCAGGAGGTCCGGGCTCAGGTTGTGTTCGACAGTGCATTAGTGCCCAGGTTAGACTATATAATTTGGGTAACGTCGAGTGCTGTGTAGGTTTATCTTCATTTAAGGTTCCTGGGCAACTCATGAGGCAATAATTTTTTTTCTAGAGGGCAGGCAGAGTGCTGCATTGTGGGTCCGGAATTGACAAACTAGAGGGCTTTGGGGCCAGGAGTGTGAGGACGGATGTCTGAGAAGACAAGCTAGACTTGGGTTTCAGGGTGAGGGCACGGCAGGTACCCCCTGCAGATCTGAACCAATATCTCATGCATCTGAAGTCAGGGCGAGGATCAGACGTTGGCTCAGGTTGGAGTTTCTGTGCATGACGGCCGCTTCATGAAGGGAGCGGAATCTCGGGGCCATTGAGGTTTTCCCACGTTGGGAGTTGTGGGATGCCCCCTTCAAGGATTCCTTCTGCGGGACAATTGAGACCTGTTGGACAGCTCCAGGACATCCCATATGGAATGACTCCAGAGCACCGTTCGCGGATGGATGCCTGGGAAGCCCGCCTCGCATTCCAATTGTCTCCTAGCAACAAGACAGTTTAGATCTGATGGCTCTGCCGGAGCAACCGGGGTGGCTGAGTTGAAATGGACTTTCCTGAGGATGGGTCCTAATGTGTTTTTAGTCCATGAGGGCCTTGGAATGGGGCAGTGGCACCGGGACCCTGAAGTACTCTCCTAAGCTTTGGACATGGCTCCCATGCACAGGTTTCCTTGTGGAGACGAGATGAGTTCTGATGGGTGCCTCAGGAAAACCCCTATGCTCGTATTGGAATCAGGCTTTTGAGGACACATGCCTGTAACCCAAAGCACTGGATCCTATTATGGCCTAGGGTCCTGTCTGGTTCAATCTTCTTCTCTGGGGACATCCATCTATGGTATGAGTGGAGGTCGATTATCAGCTGGTGTCAGACAGCCCTTGTTTTTTCCGGGCGACCTACACTATTGGGATGGCCTCAGGGACTTTGGAGGTTTCTCCTAATTTGTACGATTTTGGACCATGGAATGGGCAGAATTCCCATGGATTGGTAGGCACAGTCATAATGTGTGTCTCCAGGGGCCCAGCCTGGAGGGTGTGTGGCCCAAGACTTTGAGGACAGAAGTCTGAAAACACAAACTCAGCTTAGGTTTGGGGACGTACGTATGGCAGGCCCAATCTACAAACCATGAGAAGAACTCTTCAGGATATGAAGAAAGTGCGAGTCTGAGGCGCTTGCTCAGGCTTTTGTCTCTGGATTTTGTATCAGCGATGGCCGTGGAATGTCGGGGAGGCCTCATGGGCCATGGACGAATCTTCCTCTCTGAGGATTTGGCCCGATTCCCAATTGCTTTTCGTCAATCTGTGGGATGGGAGGACTCATTTCAGTTTTGTTACCTCAGGTGTCCCACCAAAAGAGGAATTCCAAAGCAAAGCCGTGGGGAAGACTGAAGGGACAACCCGAACTATGGTTAAAAATTGGGGCCTAGGGGCATGGCAAGCCCAATATGCTATCTCTTCATCCAGCCACTGAGTGGCCTTACTTGAGGACTGGGCTCAGCCTGAGGGTCACAATGTGCGTTTGTGACCAATGTGGCCGGCGAGCATGGGCGGGGCCTCATGGGCCACACTGGTTTCAACTACACTGAACGTTGGACAACATGCCAACCACAAGGTTTCTTGCCATGGGGAAGGAGTTCTGATTTCTGCATCACCTTCAACCCTGGGCAGTGATTGGAGATAAGGTCTAGGTTCTGAAACCTGAAAACCGAGGTTGGGAAAAGATGACGAACTAAGGCCACGGCGGCTCGATGTGCTCAGTGTGCGGCCAGCTTTCTGGGAGGGGCCAGGTGGTCCAGGCTCAGGCTGTGTCAGAAAGGGCATTAGTGCCCTGGTCAGCCTATGTATTTGGGGTACAGCCAAGGTCGGTGCAGGTTGATCCTCATTTGGGGTTACTGGGTAGCCCCAGAGGACAATGTTTTTCTTCTGGAGGGCGGGCAGGGTGCTGCATTGTAGTTCTGGATTGCCAAACTGGAGGGCTTGTGGGCCAGTAGTCTGACGACCAAAGTCTGAGAACACAAGCTAGGCTTAGGTTTCTGGGTGAGGCCACGGCAGGCACAATCTACAGACCTGAATCGAGATCTCGTGCATCTGAAGTCAGGGCAAGGATCAGACGATCGCTCAGGTTGGAGTTTCTGTCCCTGATGGCCTCTTCATGAATGGGGGGGCATCACGAGGCGATGGGGGTTTTCCCACGATGGGAGTTGTGAGAAGCTCCAAACTGCAGAGAGTCTTCTGCAGGACAATTGAGACCTGTTGTTTGGGTCCAGGCCAATGATTCTGAGCAGGGTTCTAAGATGGATGGCTGGGTAGCCCACCTCGCATTCCAATTGTCTCCTAGCAACAAGACAGGTTAGATCTCCTGGATCTGTGGGGAGCAACCGAGGACGCTGAGTTGAAATGGACACCCCTGGGGATGGGTCCTAATGTGCTTTTGTGTCTATGGAGACCTTGGAATGAAGCGGTGGCACTGGGGCCCTAAAGGGTTCTCCTAAACAGAGGCATTGACACAGCTCCAACGTGCAAGTTTCCCATGTGTAGATGAGATGTTTTCTGATGGGTGAGTCAAGAAACAGCTATATGCTGTTTTGATATCCAGGCCTCTGAGGAGAGATGCCTGGAAACCAAAGCAATGGATCTGATTAGTGCCTAGGGGCCTGTTCTTTCCTTTTTTACCTCTGGAGACATCTGTCTATGGGTCTGAGTGCAGGTAGGTGCTCAGTTGGGCTCAGATTGCCCCTGTTTTTCCTGGGAAGCCACCACTATTGAGATGGATCAGGGACTTTGGAGGTTTATTCTATTAGAAGGGTTGTGGCCATTGGAATGGGCACACACAATTCCCTTGGAGAGGGCAAGTACAGTCCTCAGGTTTGGCTCCAGGGGCCTGAGCCTGTAGGTTGTGTAGGCCAGGGCTGTTTGGACAGTTGTCTGAAAACACAAACTCGGCTTATGTTTCGGGTCATAGGTATGGCAGGACTGACCTACAGACCATGAGGAGAACTCTTCGGGATTTGAAAAAAGGGCGAGTGTGAGGCTCCTGCTCAAGTTTTTGTCTCTGGATATCATGTCACTCATGGTCGTGGAATTTCTGGGTGACTTCATGGGAAATGGACGAGTCTTACTCTCTGGTGGTTTGGCCTCGTCCAAAGACTTGGGGTCAATCTGTGGGCTGGAAGAAGTCTGTTTTGTTGTTGTTGTTGTTGTTGTTGTTGTTGTTGTTGTTGTTCTTGTTTTCTTTTTTAACCTCAGGTGTCCCACCAAATGAGGGATTCCAGAGTAGAGCCCTGGGGAGGGGCGACTGGACAATCAGAAATCTGGTTAAAAATTGGGGCCTAGGGACATGTCAAGCCCATTATGACATCTAATGGTCCAGCCACTGAGAGGACTTACTAGAGGACTGGAGTCATGCTGAGGGTCACAATGCATATGTATGCCCTCGTCGCACGCAAGAATGGGCGGGGCCTCAGGGTGAATGCTGGTTTCTCCTACACTGAACATTGGACAACGTGCCAACCACAAGGGTTCTTGTTATGGGTAAGGAGGAGTTCTGATTTCTGCATCACACTCACCCCTGGGCAGTGATTGGAGATAAGGTCTCGGTTCTGAAGCCTGAAAACGGAGGTAGGGAAGAGATGATGACCTAAGGCCATGGCGGCTTTTATGTGCTCAGTGTGCGGTCAGCTTTCTGGGTGTTGGTCAGGAGGTCCGGGCTCAGGTTGTGTTCGACAGTGCATTAGTGCCCAGGTTAGACTATATAATTTGGGTAACGTCGAGTGCTGTGTAGGTTTATCCTCATTTAAGGTGCCTGGGCAGCTCATGAGGCAATAATTTTTTTCCTAGAGGGCAGGCAGAGTGCTGCATTGTGGGTCCGGAATTGCCAACCTTGAGGGCTTCGGGGCCAGGAGTGTGAGGACGGAAGTCTGAGAAGACAAGCTAGACTTGGGTTTCAGGGTGAGGGCACGGCAGGTACCCCCTGCAGATCTGAACCAATATCTCATGCATCTGAAGTCAGGGCGAGGATCAGACGTTGGCTCAGGTTGGAGTTTCTGTGCATGACGGCCGCTTCATGAAGGGAGCGGAATCTCGGGGCCATTGAGGTTTTCCCACGTTGGGAGTTGTGGGATGCCCCCTTCAAGGATTCCTTCTGCGGGACAATTGAGACCTGTTGGACAGCTCCAGGACATCCCATATGGAATGACTCCAGAGCACCGTTCGCGGATGGATGCCTGGGAAGCCCGCCTCGCATTCCAATTGTCTCCTAGCAACAAGACAGTTTAGATCTGATGGCTCTGCCGGAGCAACCGGGGTGGCTGAGTTGAAATGGACTTTCCTGAGGATGGGTTCTAATGTGTTTTTGTGTCCATGAGGGCCTTGGAATGGGGCAGTGGCACCGGGACCCTGAAGTACTCTCCTAAGCTTTGGACATGGCTCCCATGCACAGGTTTCCTTGTGGAGACGAGATGAGTTCTGATGGGTGCCTCAGGAAAACCCCTATCCTCGTATTGGAATCAGGCTTTTGAGGACACATGCCTGTAACCCAAAGCAATGGATCCTATTATGGCCTAGGGTCCTGTCTGGTTCAATCTTCTTCTCTGGGGACATCCATCTATGGTATGAGTGGAGGTCGATTATCAGCTGGTGTCAGACAGCCCTTGTTTGTTCCGGGCGACCTACACTATTGGGATGGCCTCAGGGACTTTGGAGGTTTCTCCTAATTTGTACGATTTTGGACCATGGAATGGGCAGAATTCCCATGGATTGGTAGGCACAGTCATAATGTGTGTCTCCAGGGGCCCAGCCTGGAGGGTGTGTGGCCCAAGACTTTGAAGACAGAAGTCTGAAAACACAAACTCAGCTTAGGTTTGGGGACGTAGGTATGGCAGGCCCGATCTACAAACCATGAGAAGAACTCTTCAGTATATGAAGAAAGTGCGAGTCTGAGGCGCTTGCTCAGGCTTTTGTCTCTGGATTTTGTATCAGCGATGGCCGTGGAATGTCGGGGAGGCCTCATGGGCCATGGACGAATCTTCCTCTCTGAGGATTTGGCCCGATTCCCAATTGCTTTTCGTCAATCTGTGGGATGGGAGGACTCATTTCAGTTTTGTTACCTCAGGTGTCCCACCAAAAGAGGAATTCCAAAGCAAAGCCGTGGGGAAGACTGAAGGGAAAACCCGAACTATGGTTAAAAATTGGGGCCTAAGGGCATGGCAAGCCCAATATGCTATCTCTTCATCCAGCCACTGAGTGGCCTTACTTGAGGACTGGGCTCAGCCTGAGGGTCACAATGTGCGTTTGTGACCAATGTGGCCGGCGAGCATGGGCGGGGCCTCATGGGCCACACTGGTTTCAACTACACTGAACGTTGGACAACATGCCAACCACAAGGTTTCTTGCCATGGGGAAGGAGTTCTGATTTCTGCATCACCTTCAACCCTGGGCAGTGATTGGAGATAAGGTCTAGGTTCTGAAACCTGAACACCGAGGTTGGGAAAAGATGACGACCTAAGGCCACGGCGGCTCGATGTGCTCAGTGTGCAGCCAGCTGTCTGGGAGGGGCCAGGGGGTCCAGGCTCAGGCTGTGTCAGAAAGGGCATTAGTGCCCTGGTCAGCCTATGTATTTGGGGTACAGCCAAGGTCGGTGCAGGTTGATCCTCATTTGGGGTTACTGGGTAGCCCCAGAGGACAATGTTTTTCTTCTGGAGGGCGGGCAGGGTGCTGCATTGTAGTTCTGGATTGCCAAACTGGAGGGCTTGTGGGCCAGTAGTCTGACGACCAAAGTCTGAGAACACAAGCTAGGCTTAGGTTTCTGGGTGAGGTCATGGCAGGCACAATCTACAGACCTGAATCGAGATCTCGTGCATCTGAAGTCAGGGCAAGGATCAGACGATCGCTCAGGTTGGAGTTTCTGTCCCTGATGGCCCCTTCATGAATGGGGGGGCATCACGAGGCCATGGGTGTTTTCCCACGATGGGAGTTGTGAGAAGCTCCAAACTGCAGAGAGTCTTCTGCAGGTCAATTGAGACCTGTTGTTTGGGTCCAGGCCAATGATTCTGAGCAGGGTTCTAAGGATGGATGGCTGGGTAGCCCACCTCGCATTCCAATTGTCTCCTAGCAACAAGACAGGTTAGATCTCCTGGATCTGTGGGGAGCAACCGAGGACGCTGAGTTGAAATGGACACCCCTGGGGATGGGTCCTAATGAGCTTTTGTGTCTATGGAGACCTTGGAATGAAGCGGTGGCACTGGGGCCCTAAAGGGTTCTCCTAAACAGAGGCTTTGACACAGCTCCAACGTGCAAGTTTCCCATGTGTAGATGAGATGTTTTCTGATGGGTGAGTCAAGAAACAGCTATATGCTGTTTTGATATCCAGGCCTCTGAGGAGAGATGCCTGGAAACCAAAGCAATGGATCTGATTAGTGCCTAGGGGCCTGTTCTTTCCTTTTTTACCTCTGGAGACATCTGTCTATGGGTCTGAGTGCAGGTAGGTGCTCAGTTGGGCTCAGATTGCCCCTGTTTTTCCTGGGAAGCCACCACTATTGAGATGGATCAGGGACTTTGGAGGTTTATCCTATTAGAAGGGTTGTGGCCATTGGAATGGGCACACACAATTCCTTTGGAGAGGGCAAGTACAGTCCTCAGGTTTGGCTCCAGGGGCCTGAGCCTGTAGGTTGTGTAGGCCAGGGCTGTTTGGACAGTTGTCTGAAAACACAAACTCGGCTTATGTTTCGGGTCATAGGTATGGCAGGACTGACCTACAGACCATGAGGAGAACTCTTCGGGATTTGAAAAAAGGGCGAGTGTGAGGCTCCTGCTCAAGTTTTTGTCTCTGGATATCGTGTCACTCATGGTCGTGGAATTTCTGGGTGACTTCATGGGAAATGGACGAGTCTTACTCTCTGGTGGTTTGGCCCCGTCCAAAGAATTGGGGTCAATCTGTGGGCTGGAAGAAGTCTGGTTTATTTTTGTTGTTGTTGATGTTGTTGTTGTTGTTGTTTTCTTTTTTAACCTCAGGTGTCCCACCAAATGAGGGATTCCAGAGTAGAGCCCTGGGGAGGGGCGACTGGACAATCAGAAATCTGGTTAAAAATTGGGGCCTAGGGACATGTCAAGCCCATTATGACATCTAATGGACAAGCCACTGAGAGGACTTACTAGAGGACTGGACTCATGCTGAGGGTCACAATGCGTATGTATGCCCTCGTCGCACGAAAGAATGGGCGGGGCCTCAGGGTGAATGCTGGTTTCTCCTACACTGAACGTTGGACAATGTGCCAACCACAAGGGTTCTTGCCATGGGTAAGGAGGAGTTCTGATTTCTGCATCACACTCACCCCTGGGCAGTGATTGGAGCTAAGGTCTCGGTTCTGAAGCCTGAAAACGGAGGTAGGGAAGAGATGATGACCTAAGGCCATGGCGGCTTTTATGTGCTCAGTGTGCGGTCAGCTTTCTGGGTGTTGGTCAGGAGGTCCGGGCTCAGGTTGTGTTCGACAGTGCATTAGTGCCCAGGTTAGACTATATAATTTGGGTAACGTCGAGTGCTGTGTAGGTTTATCCTCATTTAAGGTGCCTGGGCAGCTCATGAGGCAATAATTTTTTTCCTAGAGGGCAGGCAGAGTGCTGCATTGTGGGTCCGGAATTGCCAACCTTGAGGGCTTCGGGGCCAGGAGTGTGAGGACGGAAGTCTGAGAAGACAAGCTAGACTTGGGTTTCAGGGTGAGGGCACGGCAGGTACCCCCTGCAGATCTGAACCAATATCTCATGCATCTGAAGTCAGGGCGAGGATCAGACGTTGGCTCAGGTTGGAGTTTCTGTGCATGACGGCCGCTTCATGAAGGGAGCGGAATCTCGGGGCCATTGAGGTTTTCCCACGTTGGGAGTTGTGGGATGCCCCCTTCAAGGATTCCTTCTGCGGGACAATTGAGACCTGTTGGACAGCTCCAGGACATCCCATATGGAATGACTCCAGAGCACCGTTCGCGGATGGATGCCTGGGAAGCCCGCCTCGCATTCCAATTGTCTCCTAGCAACAAGACAGTTTAGATCTGATGGCTCTGCCGGAGCAACCGGGGTGGCTGAGTTGAAATGGACTTTCCTGAGGACGGGTTCTAATGTGTTTTTGTGTCCATGAGGGCCTTGGAATGGGGCAGTGGCACCGGGACCCTGAAGTACTCTCCTAAGCTTTGGGCATGGCTCCCATGCACAGGTTTCCTTGTGGAGACGAGATGAGTTCTGATGGGTGCCTCAGGAAAACCCCTATGCTCGTATTGGAATCAGGCTTTTGAGGACACATGCCTGTAACCCAAAGCAATGGATCCTATTATGGCCTAGGGTCCTGTCTGGTTCAATCTTCTTCTCTGGGGACATCCATCTATGGTATGAGTGGAGGTCGATTATCAGCTGGTGTCAGACAGCCCTTGTTTTTTCCGGGAGACCTACACTATTGGGATGGCCTCAGGGACTTTGGAGGTTTCTCCTAATTTGTACGATTTTGGACCATGGAATGGGCAGAATTCCCATGGATTGGTAGGCACAGTCATAATGTGTGTCTCCAGGGGCCCAGCCTGGAGGGTGTGTGGCCCAAGACTTTGAGGACAGAAGTCTGAAAACACAAACTCAGCTTAGGTTTGGGTACGTACGTATGGCAGGCCCAATCTACAAACCATGAGAAGAACTCTTCAGGATATGAAGAAAGTGCGAGTCTGAGGCGCTTGCTCAGGCTTTTGTCTCTGGATTTTGTATCAGCGATGGCCGTGGAATGTCGGGGAGGCCTCATGGGCCATGGACGAATCTTCCTCTCTGAGGATTTGGCCCGATTCCCAATTGCTTTTCGTCAATCTGTGGGATGGGAGGACTCATTTCAGTTTTGTTACCTCAGGTGTCCCACCAAAAGAGGAATTCCAAAGCAAAGCCGTGGGGAAGACTGAAGGGACAACCCGAACTATGGTTAAAAATTGGGGCCTAGGGGCATGGCAAGCCCAATATGCTATCTCTTCATCCAGCCACTGAGTGGCCTTACTTGAGGACTAGGCTCAGCCTGAGGGTCACAATGTGCGTTTGTGACCAATGTGGCGGGCGAGCATGGGCGGGGCCTCATGGGCCACACTGGTTTCAACTACACTGAACGTTGGACAACATGCCAACCACAAGGTTTCTTGCCATGGGGAAGGAGTTCTGATTTCTGCATCACCTTCAACCCTGGGCAGTGATTGGAGATAAGGTCTAGGTTCTGAAACCTGAACACCGAGGTTGGGAAAAGATGACGAACTAAGGCCACGGCGGCTCGATGTGCTCAGTGTGCGGCCAGCTTTCTGGGAGGGGCCAGGTGGTCCAGGCTCAGGCTGTGTCAGAAAGGGCATTAGTGCCCTGGTCAGCCTATGTATTTGGGGTACATCCAAGGTCGGTGCAGGTTGATCCTCATTTGGGGTTACTGGGTAGCCCCAGAGGACAATGTTTTTCTTCTGGAGGGCGGGCAGGGTGCTGCATTGTAGTTCTGGATTGCCAAACTGGAGGGCTTGTGGGCCAGTAGTCTGACGACCAAAGTCTGAGAACACAAGCTAGGCTTAGGTTTCTGGGTGAGGCCACGGCAGGCACAATCTACAGACCTGAATCGAGATCTCGTGCATCTGAAGTCAGGGCAAGGATCAGACGATCGCTCAGGTTGGAGTTTCTGTCCCTGATGGCCTCTTCATGAATGGGGGGGCATCACGAGGCGATGGGGGTTTTCCCACGATGGGAGTTGTGAGAAGCTCCAAACTGCAGAGAGTCTTCTGCAGGACAATTGAGACCTGTTGTTTGGGTCCAGGCCAATGATTCTGAGCAGGGTTCTAAGATGGATGGCTGGGTAGCCCACCTCGCATTCCAATTGTCTCCTAGCAACAAGACAGGTTAGATCTCCTGGATCTGTGGGGAGCAACCGAGGACGCTGAGTTGAAATGGACACCCCTGGGGATGGGTCCTAATGTGCTTTTGTGTCTATGGAGACCTTGGAATGAAGCGGTGGCACTGGGGCCCTAAAGGGTTCTCCTAAACAGAGGCTTTGACACAGCTCCAACGTGCAAGTTTCCCATGTGTAGATGAGATGTTTTCTGATGGGTGAGTCAAGAAACAGCTATATGCTGTTTTGATATCCAGGCCTCTGAGGAGAGATGCCTGGAAACCAAAGCAATGGATCTGATTAGTGCCTAGGGGCCTGTTCTTTCCTTTTTTACCTCTGGAGACATCTGTCTATGGGTCTGAGTGCAGGTAGGTGCTCAGTTGGGCTCAGATTGCCCCTGTTTTTCCTGGGAAGCCACCACTATTGAGATGGATCAGGGACTTTGGAGGTTTATCCTATTAGAAGGGTTGTGGCCATTGGAATGGGCACACACAATTCCCTTGGAGAGGGCAAGTACAGTCCTCAGGTTTGGCTCCAGGGGCCTGAGCCTGTAGGTTGTGTAGGCCAGGGCTGTTTGGACAGTTGTCTGAAAACACAAACTCGGCTTATGTTTCGGGTCATAGGTATGGCAGGACTGACCTACAGACCATGAGGAGAACTCTTCGGGATTTGAAAAAAGGGCGAGTGTGAGGCTCCTGCTCAAGTTTTTGTCTCTGGATATCATGTCACTCATTGTCGTGGAATTCCTGGGTGACTTCATGGGAAATGGACGAGTCTTACTCTCTGGTGGTTTGGCCTCGTCCAAAGACTTGGGGTCAATCTGTGGGCTGGAAGAAGTCTGTTTTGTTGTTGTTGTTGTTGTTGTTGTTGTTGTTGTTGTTGTTTTCTTTTTTAACCTCAGGTGTCCCACCAAATGAGGGATTCCAGAGTAGAGCCCTGGGGAGGGGCGACTGGACAATCAGAAATCTGGTTAAAAATTGGGGCCTAGGGACATGTCAAGCCCATTATGACATCTAATGGTCCACCCACTGAGAGGACTTACTAGAGGACTGGAGTCATGCTGAGGGTCACAATGCATATGTATGCCCTCGTCGCACGCAAGAATGGGCGGGGCCTCAGGGTGAATGCTGGTTTCTCCTACACTGAACATTGGACAACGTGCCAACCACAAGGGTTCTTGCCATGGGTAAGGAGGAGTTCTGATTTCTGCATCACACTCACCCCTGGGCAGTGATTGGAGATAAGGTCTCGGTTCTGAAGCCTGAAAACGGAGGTAGGGAAGAGATGATGACCTAAGGCCATGGCGGCTTTTATGTGCTCAGTGTGCGGTCAGCTTTCTGGGTGTTGGTCAGGAGTTCCGGGCTCAGGTTGTGTTCGACAGTGCATTAGTGCCCAGGTTAGACTATATAATTTGGGTAACGTCGAGTGCTGTGTAGGTTTATCCTCATTTAAGGTGCCTGGGCAGCTCATGAGGCAATAATTTTTTTCCTAGAGGGCAGGCAGAGTGCTGCATTGTGGGTCCGGAATTGCCAACCTTGAGGGCTTCGGGGCCAGGAGTGTGAGGACGGAAGTCTGAGAAGACAAGCTAGACTTGGGTTTCAGGGTGAGGGCACGGCAGGTACCCCCTGCAGATCTGAACCAATATCTCATGCATCTGAAGTCAGGGCGAGGATCAGACGTTGGCTCAGGTTGGAGTTTCTGTGCATGACGGCCGCTTCATGAAGGGAGCGGAATCTCGGGGCCATTGAGGTTTTCCCACGTTGGGAGTTGTGGGATGCCCCCTTCAAGGATTCCTTCTGCGGGACTATTGAGACCTGTTGGACAGCTCCAGGACATCCCATATGGAATGACTCCAGAGCACCGTTCGCGGATGGATGCCTGGGAAGCCCGCCTCGCATTCCAATTGTCTCCTAGCAACAAGACAGTTTAGATCTGATGGCTCTGCCGGAGCAACCGGGGTGGCTGAGTTGAAATGGACTTTCCTGAGGATGGGTTCTAATGTGTTTTTGTGTCCATGAGGGCCTTGGAATGGGGCAGTGGCACCGGGACCCTGAAGTACTCTCCTAAGCTTTGGACATGGCTCCCATGCACAGGTTTCCTTGTGGAGACGAGATGAGTTCTGATGGGTGCCTCAGGAAAACCCCTATCCTCGTATTGGAATCAGGCTTTTGAGGACACATGCCTGTAACCCAAAGCAATGGATCCTATTATGGCCTAGGGTCCTGTCTGGTTCAATCTTCTTCTCTGGGGACATCCATCTATGGTATGAGTGGAGGTCGATTATCAGCTGGTGTCAGACAGCCCTTGTTTGTTCCGGGCGACCTACACTATTGGGATGGCCTCAGGGACTTTGGAGGTTTCTCCTAATTTGTACGATTTTGGACCATGGAATGGGCAGAATTCCCATGGATTGGTAGGCACAGTCCTAATGTGTGTCTCCAGGGGCCCAGCCTGGAGGGTGTGTGGCCCAAGACTTTGAAGACAGAAGTCTGAAAACACAAACTCAGCTTAGGTGTGGGGACGTAGGTATGGCAGGCCCGATCTACAAACCATGAGAAGAACTCATCAGGATATGAAGAAAGTGCGAGTCTGAGGCGCTTGCTCAGGCTTTTGTCTCTGGATTTTGTATCAGCGATGGCCGTGGAATGTCGGGGAGGCCTCATGGGCCATGGACGAATCTTCCTCTCTGAGGATTTGGCCCGATTCCCAATTGCTTTTCGTCAATCTGTGGGATGGGAGGACTCATTTCAGTTTTGTTACCTCAGGTGTCCCACCAAAAGAGGAATTCCAAAGCAAAGCCGTGGGGAAGACTGAAGGGAAAACCCGAACTATGGTTAAAAATTGGGGCCTAAGGGCATGGCAAGCCCAATATGCTATCTCTTCATCCAGCCACTGAGTGGCCTTACTTGAGGACTGGGCTCAGCCTGAGGGTCACAATGTGCGTTTGTGACCAATGTGGCCCGCGAGCATGGGCGGGGCCTCATGGGCCACACTGGTTTCAACTACACTGAACGTTGGACAACATGCCAACCACAAGGTTTCTTGCCATGGGGAAGGAGTTCTGATTTCTGCATCACCTTCAACCCTGGGCAGTGATTGGAGATAAGGTCTAGGTTCTGAAACCTGAACACCGAGGTTGGGAAAAGATGACGACCTAAGGCCACGGCGGCTCGATGTGCTCAGTGTGCAGCCAGCTGTCTGGGAGGGGCCAGGGGGTCCAGGCTCAGGCTGTGTCAGAAAGGGCATTAGTGCCCTGGTCAGCCTATGTATTTGGGGTACAGCCAAGGTCGGTGCAGGTTGATCCTCAATTGGGGTTACTGGGTAGCCCCAGAGGACAATGTTTTTCTTCTGGAGGGCGGGCAGGGTGCTGCATTGTAGTTCTGGATTGCCAAACTGGAGGGCTTGTGGGCCAGTAGTCTGACGACCAAAGTCTGAGAACACAAGCTAGGCTTAGGTTTCTGGGTGAGGTCATGGCAGGCACAATCTACAGACCTGAATCGAGATCTCGTGCATCTGAAGTCAGGGCAAGGATCAGACGATCGCTCAGGTTGGAGTTTCTGTCCCTGATGGCCCCTTCATGAATGGGGGGGCATCACGAGGCCATGGGTGTTTTCCCACGATGGGAGTTGTGAGAAGCTCCAAACTGCAGAGAGTCTTCTGCAGGTCAATTGAGACCTGTTGTTTGGGTCCAGGCCAATGATTCTGAGCAGGGTTCTAAGGATGGATGGCTGGGTAGCCCACCTCGCATTCCAATTGTCTCCTAGCAACAAGACAGGTTAGATCTCCTGGATCTGTGGGGAGCAACCGAGGACGCTGAGTTGAAATGGACACCCCTGGGGATGGGTCCTAATGAGCTTTTGTGTCTATGGAGACCTTGGAATGAAGCGGTGGCACTGGGGCCCTAAAGGGTTCTCCTAAACAGAGGCTTTGACACAGCTCCAACGTGCAAGTTTCCCATGTGTAGAAGAGATGTTTTCTGATGGGTGAGTCAAGAAACAGCTATATGCTGTTTTGATATCCAGGCCTCTGAGGAGAGATGCCTGGAAACCAAAGCAATGGATCTGATTAGTGCCTAGGGGCCTGTTCTTTCCTTTTTTACCTCTGGAGACATCTGTCTATGGGTCTGAGTGCAGGTAGGTGCTCAGTTGGGCTCAGATTGCCCCTGTTTTTCCTGGGAAGCCACCACTATTGAGATGGATCAGGGACTTTGGAGGTTTATCCTATTAGAAGGGTTGTGGCCATTGGAATGGGCACACACAATTCCCTTGGAGAGGGCAAGTACAGTCCTCAGGTTTGGCTCCAGGGGCCTGAGCCTGTAGGTTGTGTAGGCCAGGGCTGTTTGGACAGTTGTCTGAAAACACAAACTCGGCTTATGTTTCGGGTCATAGGTATGGCAGGACTGACCTACAGACCATGAGGAGAACTCTTCGGGATTTGAAAAAAGGGCGAGTGTGAGGCTCCTGCTCAAGTTTTTGTCTCTGGATATCGTGTCACTCATGGTCGTGGAATTTCTGGGTGACTTCATGGGAAATGGACGAGTCTTACTCTCTGGTGGTTTGGCCCCGTCCAAAGACTTGGGGTCAATCTGTGGGCTGGAAGAAGTCTGGTTTATTTTTGTTGTTGTTGATGTTGTTGTTGTTGTTGTTTTCTTTTTTAACCTCAGGTGTCCCACCAAATGAGGGATTCCAGAGTAGAGCCCTGGGGAGGAGCGACTGGACAATCAGAAATCTGGTTAAAAATTGGGGCCTAGGGACATGTCAAGCCCATTATGACATCTAATGGACAAGCCACTGAGAGGACTTACTAGAGGACTGGACTCATGCTGAGGGTCACAATGCGTATGTATGCCCTCGTCGCACGAAAGAATGGGCGGAGCCTCAGGGTGAATGCTGGTTTCTCCTACACTGAACGTTGGACAACGTGCCAACCACAAGGGTTCTTGTCATGGGTAAGGAGGAGTTCTGATTTCTGCATCACACTCACCCCTGGGCAGTGATTGGAGATAAGGTCTCGGTTCTGAAGCCTGAAAACGGAGGTAGGGAAGAGATGATGACCTAAGGCCATGGCGGCTTTTATGTGCTCAGTGTGCGGTCAGCTTTCTGGGTGTTGGTCAGGAGGTCCGGGCTCAGGTTGTGTTCGACAGTGCATTAGTGCCCAGGTTAGACTATATAATTTGGGTAACGTCGAGTGCTGTGTAGGTTGATCCTCATTTAAGGTGCCTGGGCAGCTCATGAGGCAATAATTTTTTTCCTAGAGGGCAGGCAGAGTGCTGCATTGTGGGTCCGGAATTGCCAACCTTGAGGGCTTCGGGGCCAGGAGTGTGAGGACGGAAGTCTGAGAAGACAAGCTAGACTTGGGTTTCAGGGTGAGGGCACGGCAGGTACCCCCTGCAGATCTGAACCAATATCTCATGCATCTGAAGTCAGGGCGAGGATCAGACGTTGGCTCAGGTTGGAGTTTCTGTGCATGACGGCCGCTTCATGAAGGGAGCGGAATCTCGGGGCCATTGAGGTTTTCCCACGTTGGGAGTTGTGGGATGCCCCCTTCAAGGATTCCTTCTGCGGGACAATTGAGACCTGTTGGACAGCTCCAGGACATCCCATATGGAATGACTCCAGAGCACCCTTCGCGGATGGATGCCTGGGAAGCCCGCCTCGCATTCCAATTGTCTCCTAGCAACAAGACAGTTTAGATCTGATGGCTCTGCCGGAGCAACCGGGGTGGCTGAGTTGAAATGGACTTTCCTGAGCATGGGTCCTAATGTGTTTTTGTGTCCATGAGGGCCTTGGAATGGGGCAGTGGCACCGGGACCCTGAAGTACTCTCCTAAGCTTTGGACATGGCTCCCATGCACAGGTTTCCTTGTGGAGACGAGATGAGTTCTGATGGGTGCCTCAGGAAAACCCCTATGCTCGTATTGGAATCAGGCTTTTGAGGACACATGCCTGTAACCCAAAGCAATGGATCCTATTATGGCCTAGGGTCCTGTCTGGTTCAATCTTCTTCTCTGGGGACATCCATCTATGGTATGAGTGGAGGTCGATTATCAGCTGGTGTCAGACAGCCCTTGTTTGTTCCGGGCGACCTACACTATTGGGATGGCCTCAGGGACTTTGAGGTTTCTCCTAATTTGTACGATTTTGGACCATGGAATGGGCAGAATTCCCATGGATTGGTAGGCACAGTACTAATGTGTGTCTCCAGGGGCCCAGCCTGGAGGGTGTGTGGCCCAAGACTTTGAAGACAGAAGTCTGAAAACACAAACTCAGCTTAGGTTTGGGGACGTAGGTATGGCAGGCCCGATCTACAAACCATGAGAAGAACTCTTCAGGATATGAAGAAAGTGCGAGTCTGAGGCGCTTGCTCAGGCTTTTGTCTCTGGATTTTGTATCAGGGATGGCCGTGGAATGTCGGGGAGGCCTCATGGGCCAGGGACGAATCTTCCTCTCTGAGGATTTGGCCCGATTCCCAATTGCTTTTCGTCAATCTGTGGGATGGGAGGACTCATTTCAGTTTTGTTACCTCAGGTGTCCCACCAAAAGAGGAATTCCAAAGCAAAGCCGTGGGGAAGACTGAAGGGAAAACCCGAACTATGGTTAAAAATTGGGGCCTAGGGGCATGGCAAGCCCAATATGCTATCTCTTCATCCAGCCACTGAGTGGCCTTACTTGAGGACTGGGCTCATTCTGAGGGTCACAATGTGCGTTTGTGACCAAAGTGGCCGGCGAGCATGGGCGGGGCCTCATGGGCCACACTGGTTTCAACTACACTGAACGTTGGACAACATGCCAACCACAAGGTTTCTTGCCATGGGGAAGGAGTTCTGATTTCTGCATCACCTTCAACCCTGGGCAGTGATTGGAGATAAGGTCTAGGTTCTGAAACCTGAAAACTGAGTTTGGGAAAAAATGACGACCTAAGGCCACGGTGGCTCGATGTGCTCAGTGTGCGGCCAGCTGTCTGGGAGGGGCCAGGGGGTCCAGGCTCAGGCTGTGTCAGAAAGGGCATTAGTGCCCTGGTCAGCCTATGTATTTGGGGTACAGCCAAGGTCGGTGCAGGTTGATCCTCATTTGGGGTTACTGGGTAGCCCCAGAGGACAATGTTTTTCTTCTGGAGGGCGGGCATGGTGCTGCATTGTAGTTCTGGATTGCCAAACTGGAGGGCTTGTGGGCCAGTAGTCTGACGACCAAAGTCTAAGAACACAAGCTAGGCTTAAGTTTCTGGGTGAGGCCATGGCAGGCACAATCTACAGACCTGAATCGAGATCTCGTGCATCTGAAGTCAGGGCAAGGATCAGACGATCGCTCAGGTTGGAGTTTCTGTCCCTGATGGCACCTTCATGAATGGGGGGGCATCACGAGGCCATGGGGGTTTTCCCACGATGGGAGTTGTGAGAAGCTCCAAACTGCAGTAGTCTTCTGCAGGACAATTGAGACCTGTTGTTTGGGTCCAGGCCAATGATTCTGAGCAGGGTTCTAAGGATGGATGGCTGGGTAGCCCACCTCGCATTCCAATTGTCTCCTAGCAACAAGACAGGTTAGATCTCCTGGATCTGTGGGGAGCAACCGAGGACGCTGAGTTGAAATGGACACCCCTGGGGATGGGTCCTAATGAGCTTTTGTGTCTATGGAGACCTTGGAATGAAGCGGTGGCACTGGGGCCCTAAAGGGTTCTCCTAAACAGAGGCTTTGACACAGCTCCAACGTGCAAGTTTCCCATGTGTAGATGAGATGTTTTCTGATGGGTGAGTCAAGAAACAGCTATATGCTGTTTTGATATCCAGGCCTCTGAGGAGAGATGCCTGGAAACCAAAGCAATGGATCTGATTAGTGCCTAGGGGCCTGTTCTTTCCTTTTTTACCTCTGGAGACATCTGTCTATGGGTCTGAGTGCAGGTAGGTGCTCAGTTGGGCTCAGATTGCCCCTGTTTTTCCTGGGAAGCCACCACTATTGAGATGGATCAGGGACTTTGGAGGTTTATCCTATTAGAAGGGTTGTGGCCATTGGAATGGGCACACACAATTCCCTTGGAGAGGGCAAGTACAGTCCTCAGGTTTGGCTCCAGGGGCCTGAGCCTGTAGGTTGTGTAGGCCAGGGCTGTTTGGACAGTTGTCTGAAAACACAAACTCGGCTTATGTTTCGGGTCATAGGTATGGCAGGACTGACCTACAGACCATGAGGAGAACTCTTCGGGATTTGAAAAAAGGGCGAGTGTGAGGCTCCTGCTCAAGTTTTTGTCTCTGGATATCGTGTCACTCATGGTCGTGGAATTTCTGGGTGACTTCATGGGAAATGGACGTGTCTTACTCTCTGGTGGTTTGGCCCCGTCCAAAGACTTGGGGTCAATCTGTGGGCTGGAAGAAGTCTGTTTTGTTGTTGTTGTTGTTGTTGTTTTCTTTTTTAACCTCAGGTGTCCCACCAAATGAGGGATTCCAGAGTAGAGCCCTGGGGAGGGGCGACTGGACAATCAGAAATCTGGTTAAAAATTGGGGCCTAGGGACATGTTCAAGCCCATTATGACATCTAATGGACAAGCCACTGAGAGGACTTACTAGAGGACTGGACTCATGCTGAGGGTCACAATGCGTATGTATGCCCTCGTCGCACGCAAGAATGGGCGGGGCCTCAGGGTGAATGCTGGTTTCTCCTACACTGAACGTTGGACAATGTTCCAACCACAAGGGTTCTTGTTATGGGTAAGGAGGAGTTCTGTTTCTGCATCACACTCACCGCTGGGCAGTGATTGGAGATAAGGTCTCGGTTCTGAAGCCTGAAAACGGAGGTAGGGAAGAGATGATGACCTAAGGCCATGGCGGGTTTTATGTGCTCAGTGTGCGGTCAGCTTTCTGGGTGTTGGTCAGGAGGTCCGGGCTCAGGTTGTGTTCGACAGTGCATTAGCGCCCAGGTTAGACTATATTATTTGGGTAACGTCGAGTGATGTGTAGGTTTATCCTCATTTAAGATGCCTGGGCAGCTCATGAGGCAATAATTTTTTTCCTAGAGGGCAGGCAGAGTGCTGTATTGTGGGTCCGGAATTGCCTACCTTGAGGGCTTCGGGGCCAGGAGTGTGAGGACGGAAGTCTGAGAAGACAAGCTAGACTTGGGTTTCAGGGTGAGGGCACGGCAGGTACCTTCTGCAGATCTGAACCAATATCTCATGCATCTGAAGTCAGGACGAGGATCAGACGTTGGCTCAGGCTGGAGTTTCTGTGAATGACGGCCGCTTCATGAAGGGAGCAGAATCTCGGGGCCATTGAGGTTTTCCCACGTTGGGAGTTGTGGAATGCCCCCTTCAAGTATTCCTTCTCCGGGACAATTGAGACCTGTTGGACAGCTCCAGGACATCCCATATGGAATGACTCCTGAGCACCGTTCGCGGATGGATGCCTGGGAAGCCCGCCTCGCATTCCAATTGTCTCCTAGCAACAAGACAGTTTAGATCTGATGGCTCTGCCGGAGCAACCGGGTGGCTGAGTTGAAATGGACTTTCCTGAGCATGGGTCCTAATGTGTTTTTGTGTCCATGAGGGCCTTGGAATGGGGCAGTGGCACCGGGACCCTGAAGTACTCTCCTAAGCTTTGGACATGGCTCCCATGCACAGGTTTCCTTGTGGAGACGAGATGAGTTCTGATGGGTGCCTCAGGAAAACCCCTATGCTCGTATTGGAATCAGGATTTTGAGGACACATGCCTGTAACCCAAAGCAATGGATCCTATTATGGCCTAGGGTCCTGTCTGGTTCAATCTTCTTCTCTGGGGACATCCATCTATGGTATGAGTGGAGGTCGATTATCAGCTGGTGTCAGACTGACACTTGTTTGTTCCGGGCGACCTACACTATTGGGATGGCCTCAGGGACTTTGGAGGTTTCTCCTAATTTGTACGATTTTGGACCATGGAATGGGCAGAATTCCCATGGATTGGTAGGCACAATCCTAATGTGTGTCTCCAGGGGCCCAGCCTGGAGGGTGTGTGGCCCAAGACTTTGAGGACAGAAGTCTGAAAACACAAACTCAGCTTAGGTTTGGGGACGTAGGTATGGCAGGCCCGATCTACAAACCATGAGAAGAACTCTTCAGGATATGAAGAAAGTGCGAGTCTGAAGCGCTTGCTCAGGCTTTTGTCTCTGGATTTTGTATCAGCGAGGGCCGGGGAATGACGGGGAGGCCTCATGGGCCATGCACGAATACTCCTCTCTGAGGATTTTGCCCGATTCCCAATTGTTTTCATCAATCTGTGGGATGGGATGACTCATTTCAGTTTTGTTACCTCAGGTGTCCCACCAAAAGAGGAATTCTAAAGCAAAGCCGTCGGGAAGACTGAAGGGACAACTCGAACTATGGTTAAAAATTGGGGCCTAGGGGCATGGCAAGCCCAATATGCTATCTCTTCATCCAGCCACTGAGTGGCCTTACTTGAGGACTGGGCTCAGCCTGAGGGTCACAATGTGCGTTTGTGACCAATGTGGCCCGCGAGCATGGGCGGGGCCTCATGGGCCACACTGGTTTCAACTACACTGAACGTTGGACAACATGCCAACCACAAGGTTTCTTCCCATGGGGAAGGAGTTCTGATTTCTGCATCACCTTCAACCCTGGGCAGTGATTGGAGATAAGGTCTAGGTTCTGAAACCTGAAAACTGAGTTTGGGAAAAGATGACGACCTAAGGCCACGGTGGCTCGATGTGCTCAGTGTGCGGCCAGCTGTCTGGGAGGGGCCAGGGGGTCCAGGCTCAGGCTGTGTCAGAAAGGGCATTAGTGCCCTGGTCAGCCTATGTATTTGGGGTACAGCCAAGGTCGGTGCAGGTTGATCCTCATTTGGGGTTACTGGGTAGCCCCAGAGGACAATGTTTTTCTTCTGGAGGGCGGGCAGGGTGCTGCATTGTAGTTCTGGATTGCCAAACTGGAGGGCTTGTGGGCCAGTAGTCTGACGACCAAAGTCTGAGAACACAAGCTAGGCTTAGGTTTAGTGGTGAGGCCATGGCAGGCACAATCTACAGACCTGAATCGAGATCTCGTGCATCTGAAGTCAGGGCGAGGATCAGACGATCACTCAGGTTGGAGTTTCTGTCCCTGATGGCCCCTTCATGAATGGGGGGGCATCACGAGGCGATGGGGGTTTTCCCACGATGGGAGTTGTGAGAAGCTCCAAACTGCAGAAAGTCTTCTGCAGTACAATTGAGACCTGTTGTTTGGCTCCAGGCCAATGATTCTGAGCAGGGTTCTAAGGATGGATGGCTGGGTAGCCCACCTCTCATTCCAATTGCCTCCTAGCAACAAGACAGGTTAGATCTCCTGGATCTGTGGGGAGCAACCGAGGACGCTGAGTTGAAATGGACACCCCTGGGGATGGGTCCTAATGTGCTTTTGTGTCTATGGAGACCTTGGAATGAAGCGGTGGCACTGGGGCCCTAAAGGGTTCTCCTAAACAGAGGCTTTGACACAGCTCCAACGTGCAAGTTTCCCATGTGTAGATGAGATGTTTTCTGATGGGTGAGTCAAGAAACAGCTATATGCTGTTTTGATATCCAGGCCTCTGAGGAGAGATGCCTGGAAACCAAAGCAATGGATCTGATTAGTGCCTAGGGGCCTGTTCTTTCCTTTTTTACCTCTGGAGTAAAAAAGTGTCTATGGGTCTGTGTGCAGGTAGGTGTTCAGTTGGGCTCAGATTGCCCCTGTTTTTCCTGGGAAGCCACCACTATTGAGATGGATCAGGGACTTTGGAGGTTTATCCTATTAGAAGGGTTGTGGCCATTGGAATGGGCACACACAATTCCCTTGGAGAGGGCAAGTACAGTCCTCAGGTTTGGCTCCAGGGGCCTGAGCCTGTAGGTTGTGTAGGCCAGGGCTATTTGGACAGTTGTCTGAAAACACAAACTTGGCTTATGTTTCGGGTCATAGGTATGGCAGGACTGACCTACAGACCATGAGGAGAACTCTTCGGGATTTGAAAAAAGGGCGAGTGTGAGGCTCCTGCTCAAGTTTTTGTCTCTGGATATCGTGTCACTCATGGTCGTGGAATTTCTGGGTGACTTCATGGGAAATGGACGAGTCTTACTCTCTGGTGGTTTGGCCCCGTCCAAAGACTTGGGGTCAATCTGTGGGCTGGAAGAAGTCTGTTTTGTTGTTGTTGTTGTTGTTGTTGTTGTTGTTTTCTTTTTTAACCTCAGGTGTCCCACCAAATGAGGGATTCCAGAGTAGAGCCCTGTTGAGGGGCGACTGGACAATCAGAAATCTGGTTAAAAATTGGGGCCTAGGGACATGTCAAGCCCATTATGACATCTAATGGTCCAGCCACTTTGAGGACTTACTAGAGGACAGGACTCATGCTGAGGGTCACAATGCGTATGTATGCCCTCGTCGCACGCAAGAATGGGCGGGGCCTCAGTGTGAATGCTGGTTTCTCCTACACTGAACGTTGGACAACGTGCCAACCACAAGGGTTCTTGCCATGGGTAAGGAGGAGTTCTGATTTCTGCATCACACTCACCCCTGGGCAGTGATTGGAGATAAGGTCTCGGTTCTGAAGCCTGAAAACGGAGGTAGGGAAGAGATGATGACCTAAGGCCATGGCGGCTTTTATGTGCTCAGTGTGCGGTCAGCTTTCTGGGTGTTGGTCAGGAGGTCCGGGCTCAGGTTGTGTTCGACAGTGCATTAGTGCCCAGGTTAGACTATATAATTTGGGTAAAGTCGAGTGCTGTGTAGGTTTATCCTCATTTAAGGTGCCTCGGCAGCTCATGAGGCAATAATTTTTTTCCTAGAGGGCAGGCAGAGTGCTGCATTGTGGGTCCGAAATTGCCAACCTTGAGGGCTTCGGGGCCAGGAGTGTGAGGACGGAAGTCTGAGAAGACAAGCTAGACTTGGGTTTCAGGGTGAGGGCACGGCAGGTACCCCCTGCAGATCTGAACCAATATCTCATGCATCTGAAGTCAGGGCGAGGATCAGACGTTGGCTCTGGTTGGAGTTTCTGTGCATGACGGCCGCTTCATGAAGGGAGCGGAATCTCGGGGCCATGGAGGTTTTCCCACGTTGGGAGTTGTGGGATGCCCCCTTCAAGGATTCCTCCTGTGGGACAATTGAGACCTGTTGGACAGCTCCAGGACATCCCATATGGAATGAGTCTAGAGCACCTTCGGGGATGGATGCCTGGGAAGCCCGCCTCGCATTCCAATTGTCTCCTAGCAACAAGACAGTTTAGATCTGATGGCTCTGCTGGAGCAACCGGGGTGGCTGAGTTGAAATGGACTTTCCTGCGGATGGGTCCTAATGTGTTTTTGTGTCCATGAGGGCCTTGAAATGGGGCAGTGGCACCGGGACCCTGAAGTACAATCCTAAGCTTTGGACATGGCTCCCATGCACAGGTTTTCTTGTGGAGACGAGATGAGTTCTGATGGGAGCCTCAGGAAAACCCCTATCCTCGTATTGGAATCAGGATTTTGAGGACACATGCCTGTAACCCAAAGCAATGGATCCTATTATGGCCTAGGGTCCTGTCTGGTTCAATCTTCTTCTCTGGGGACATAAATCTATGGTATGAGTGGAGGTCGATTGTCAGCTGGTGTCAGACAGCCCTTGTTTGTTCCGGGCGACCTACACTATTGGGATGGCCTCAGGGACTTTGGAGGTTTCTCCTAATTTGTACGATTTTGGACCATGGAATGGGCAGAATTCCCATGGATTGGTAGGCACAATCCTAATGTGTGTCTCCAGGGGCCCAGCCTGGAGTGTGTGTGGCCCAAGACTTTGAGGACAGAAGTCTGAAAACACAAACTCAGCTTAGGTTTGGGGACGTAGGTATGGCAGGCCCGATCTACAAACCATGAGAAGAACTCATCAGGATATTAAGAAAGAGCGAGTCTGAGGCGCTTGCTCAGGCTTTGGTCTCTGGATTTTGTGTCAACGATGGCCGTGGAATGTGGGCAGGCCTCATGGGCCATGGACGAAACTTCCTCTCTTGGGATTTGGCCCGGTCCCAATTGTTTTGCGTCAATCTGTGAGATGGGAGGTCTCCTTTCAGGTTTGTTAACTCAGGTGTCACAACCAAAGAGGAATTCCAAAGCAGAGCCCTGGGGAAGAGTGAAGAGACAACCCAAACTATGGTTAAAATTTGGGGCCTAGGGGCATGGAAGGCCCAATATGCTGTCTCTTCATCCAGCCACTGAGAGGCCTTGCTTGAGGACTGGGCTCATGCTGATGGTCACAATGTGTGTTTGTGACCAATGTGGCTTGCGAGCATGGGCGGGGCCTCATGGGCCACACTGGTTTCATCTACACTGAACTTTGGACAACATGCCAATCACAAGGTCTCTTGCCATGGGGAAGGAGTTCTGATTTCTGCATCATTTTCAACCCTGGGCAGTGGTTGGAAATAAGGTCTAGGTTCGGAAGCCTGAAAACCGCAGTTTGGAAGAGATGATGACCTAAGGTCATGGTGGGTCTGATGTGCTCAGTGTGCGGTCAGCTGCCTGGTTGTTGGTCAGGAGGTTCGGGCTCAGGTTGTGTCAGACAGTGCATTAGTGCCCAGGTTATACTATATAATTTGGGTTCAGTCGAGTGCCGTGTATGTTAGTCCTCATTTGAGGTGCCTGGGCAGCTCATTAGGCAAGATATTTTTTCTAGAGGGCAGGCAGAGTGCGCCATTGTGGGTCCGGAATTGCCAAACTGGAGGGCCTCTGCGCCAGTAATGTGAGGACAGAAGTCTGAGACCACAAGCTACACTTGGGCTTCAGGCCGAGGGCAAGGCAGGTACCCCCTGCACATCTGAAACAATATCTCATTCATCTGAAGTCACGGCAAGGATCAGACGTTGGCTCAGGTTGGAGTTTCTGTGCATGACTGCCCGTTCATGAACGGAGAGGAATCTCAAGGTCATGGAGGTTTTCCCACGTTGGGAGTTGTGGGATGCCCCCTTCAAGGATTCCGTATGTGGGACAATTGAGACCTGTTGGGCAGCTCCAAAACATCCCATATGGAATGACTCCACAACACTGTTCGAGGATGGATGCCAGGGAAGCACGCCTCGCATTCCTATTGTCTCCTAGCAACAAGACAGTTGAGAACGGATGGCTCTGCGGGAGCAACCGGGGTAGCTGAGTTGAAATGGAATTTCCTGAGCATGGGGCCTAATATGTGTGTGTCTATGAGAACCTTGGAATGGGGTGGTGGCACCGGGACTCTGAGGTATTCTCCTAATATTTTGACATAGGTCCCATGCACAAGTTTCCTCGTGGAGACGAGATTTTTTCTGATGGTGCCTCAGGAAACACCCTATGCTGGTATTGGAATCCAGGTTTTGAGGATACATCCTGTAAACAAAAGCAATGGATCCTATTATAACCTAGGGTCCTGTATGGTTCCATCTCCATCTCTGGGTCATCCATCTATGGTAAGATTGGAGGTAGATGCTCAGCTGGTGTCAGACTGCCTTTGTTTGTAAAAGAGACGTACATATTGGGTTGGCCTCAGGGACTATGGAGGGTTCTCCTGTTTGTACAATTTTGGACATGGAATTGGCAGAATTCCCATGCATGGGGTAGGCACAGTCCTAATGTGTGGCTCCAGGGGCCCCAGCCTGGAGGGTGTGTGGCCCAGGACGTTGAGGACAGAAGTCTGAAAACACAAACTCAACTTAGGTTTGGGGACATAGGTATGGGAGGCCCAATCTACAACCATGAGTAGAACTCTTCAGGATATTTAGAAAGAGCGAGTCTGAGGCTCTTGCTCAGGCTTTGGTCTCTTGATTTTGTGTCTACGATGGCCGTGGAATGTGGGGAGGCCACATGGGCCATGGACGAATCTTCCTCTCTGTGGATTTGGCCCAGTCCCAATTGTTTTTCGTCAATCTGTGGGATGGGAGGTCTCCTTTCAGGTTTGTTACCTCAGGTGTCCCAACCAAAGAGGAATTCCAAAGCAGAGCCCTGGGGAAGAGTGAAGGGACAACCCAAACTATGGTTAAAATTTGGGGCCTAGGGGCATGGCAGGCCCCATATGCTGTCTCTTCATCCAGCCACTGAGAGGCCTTACTTGAGGACTGGGCTTAGGCTGAGGGTCACAATGTGTGTTTGTGACCAATGTGAGTTTGCGAGCATGGGCGGGGCCTCATGGGCCACACAGGTTTCAACTACACTGAACTTTGGACAACATGCCAATCACAAGGTCTCTTGCCATGGGTAAGGATTTCTGATTTCTGCATCATTTTCAACCCTGGGCAGTGGTTGGAGATAAGGTCTAGGTTCAGAAGCCTGAAAACCGCAGTTGGGAAGAGATGATGACCTAAGGCCATGGTGGGTCTGATGTGCTCAGTGTGCGGTCAGCTACCTGGTTGTTGGTCAGGAGGTTCGGGCTCAGGTTGTGTCAGACAGTGCATTTGTGCCAAGGTTAGACTATATAATTTGGGTACAGTCGAGTGTCGTGTAGTTTGATCCTCATTTGAGGTGCCTGGGCAGCTCATTAGGCAAGATATTTTTTCTAGAGGGCAGGCAGAGTGCTGCATTGTGGGTCCAGAATTGCCAAACTTGAGGGCTTCTGGGCCAGTAGTGTGAGGACAGAAGTCTGAGAACACAAGCTAGACTTGGGCTTCAGGTCGAGGGTAAGGCAGGTACCCCCTGCACATCTGAACCAATATCTCATGATCTGAGGTCATGGCAAGGATCAGACATTGGCTCTGGTAGTAGTTTCTGTGCATGACTGTCCCTTCTTGAAAGGAAAGGAATCTCAAGGCCATGGAGGTTTTCCCACGTTGGGAGTTGTGGGATGCCCCCTTCACGGATTCCCTCTGCGGGGCAATTGAGACCTGTTGGGCAGCTCCAAAACATCCCATATGGAATGACTCCAGAGAACCGTTGGAGGATGGATGCCAGGGAAGCCCACCTCGCACTCCAATTGTCTCCTAGCAACAAGACAGTTGAGATCGGATGGGTCTGCGGGAGCAACTGGGGTGGCTGAGTTGAAATCAACTTTCCTGAGCATGGGGACTAATATGTGTTTGTGTCCAAGAGGACCTTGGGATGGGGCGGTGCCACCGGGACTCTGAAATATTCTCCTAATATTTTGACATAGGACCCATGCACAAGTTTCCTCGTGGAGATGAGATTTTTCTGATAAGTGCCTCAGGAAACCCCCTTTACTGGTTTTGGAATCCAGGATTTTGAGGAGACATGCCTGTAAACCAAAGCAATGGATCCGATTATGGCCTAGGGTCCTGTTGGTTCCATCTCCTTCTCTTGGGACATCCATCTATGGTATGAGTGCAGGTAGATGCTCAGCTGGTGTCAGACCGCAGTTGTTTGTCCACAGAGATCTACATATTCGGATGGCTTCGGGGACTTTGGAGGTTTCTCCTAATTTGTACAATTTTGGACAATGGAATGGGCAGAATTCCCATGCATGGGGTAGGCACAGTCCTAATGTGTGTCTCCAGTGGCCCTAGCTTAAAGGGTGTGTGGCCCAAGACTTTGAGGACAGAAGTCTGAAAACACCAACTCAGCTTAGGTTTGGGGACGCAGGAATGGCAGGCCCAATCTACAAAACACGAGAAGAACTCTTCAGGATATGAAGAAAGAGCGAGTCTGAGGCGCTTGCTCAGGCTTTGGTCTCTGGATTTTGTGTCAACGATGGTCGTGGAATGAGGGGAGGCCTAATGGGCCATGGACGAATCTTCATCTCTTGGGATTTGGCCTGGTCCCAGTTGTTTTTTGTCAATCTGTGGGATGGGAGGTCTCCTTTCAGGTTTGTAACCTCAGGTGTCCCAACCAAAGAGTAATTCCAAAGCAGAGCCCTGGGGAAGAGTGAAGGGACAACCCAAACTATGGTTAAAATTTGGGGCCTAGGGGCATGGCAGGCCCCATATGCTGTCTCTTCATCCAGCCACTGAGAGGCCTTACTTGAGGACAGGGTTCAGGCTGAGGGTCACAATGTGTGTTTGTGACCAATGTGGCTTGCGAGCATGGGCAGGGCCTCATGGGCCACACTGGTTTCAACTACGCTGAACTTTGTTCAACATGCCAATCACAAGGTCTCTTGCCATGGGGAAGGAGTTCTGATTTCTGCATCATTTTCAACCCTGGGCAGTGGTTGGAGATAAGGTCTAGGTTCAGAAGCCTGAAACCGCAGTTGGGAAGAGATGATGACCTAAGGCCATGGTGGATCTGATGTGCTCAGTGTGCGGTCAGCTGCCTGGATGTTGGTCAGGGGGTTCGGGCTCAGGTTGTGTCAGACAGTGCATTTGTGCCCAGGTTAAACTCTACAATTTGGGTACAGTCGAGTACCGTGTAGTTTGATCCTCATTTGAGGTGCCTGGGCAGCTCATTAGGCACGATATTTTTTCTAGAGAGCAGGCAGAGTGCTGCATTGTGGGTCCGGAATTGCCAAACGTGAGGGCTTCTGGGCCAGCAGTGTGAGGACAGAAGTCTGAGAACACAAGCTAGACTTGGGCTTCAGGCCGAGGGCAAGGCAGGTACCCCCTGCACATCTGAACCAATATCTCATGCATCTGAAGTCACGGCTAATTCAGTCGTTGGCTCGGGTTGTAGTTTCTGTGCATGACTGCCCCTTCATGAACAGAGAGGTATCTCAAGGCCATGGAGGTTTTCCCACGTTGGGAGTTGTGGGATGCCCCCTTCAAGGATTCCTTCTGCGGGACAATTGAGACCTGTTGGGCAGCTCCAAAACATCCCATATGGAATGACTCCAGAGCACCGTTCGAGGATGGATGCCAGGAAAGTCCGCCTCGCATTCCAATTGTCTCCTAGCAACAAGACAGTTGAGATCCGATGGCTCTGCGGGAGCAACCGGGGTGGCTGAGTTGAAATGGACTTTCCTGAGCATGGGGCCTAATGTGTGTTTGTGTCCATGAGGACCTTGGAATGGGGCGGTGGCACCGGGACTCTGAAGTATTCTCCTAAATTTTAGACATAGGTCCCATGCACAAGTTTCCTCGTGGAGACGAGATTTTTTCTGATGGGTGCCTCAGGAAACCCCCTATGCTGGTATTGGAATCCAGGATTTTGAGGAGACATGCCTGTAAACCAAAGCAATGGATCCGATTATGGCCTAGGGTCCTTTCTGGTACCATATCCTTCACTGGGGACATCCATCTATAGTATGAGTCGAGGTAGATGCTAAGCTGGTGTCAGACCACCCTTGTTTGTCCAAAGAGACCTAGATATTGGGATGGCCTCGGGGATTTTGGAGGGTTCTCCTAATTTGTACAATTTTGGACAATGGAATGGGCAGAATTCCCATGCATGAGGTAGGCACAGTCCTAATGTGTGGCTCCAGGGGCCCCAGCTTGGAGGGTGTGTGGCCCAGGACTTTGAGGACAGAAGTCTGAAAACACAAACTCAGCTTAGGTTTGGGGACGTAGGTATGGCAGGCCCAATCTACAAACCATGAGAAGAACTCTTCAGGATTTGAAGACAGAGCGAGTCTGAGGCGCTTGCTCAGGCTTTGGTCTCTGGATTTTGTGTCAACGATGGCCCTGGAATGGGGGGAGGCCTCATGGGCAATGGACGAATCTTCGTCTCTGTGGATTTGGCCCAGTCCCAATTGTTTTTCGTCAATCTGTGGGATGGGAGGTCTCCTTTCAGGTTTGTTACCTCAGGTGTCCCAACCAAAGAGGAATTCCAAAGCAGAGCCCTGGGGAAGAGTGAAGGGACAACCCAAACTATCGTTAAAATTTGGGGCCTAGGGGCATGGCAGGCCCCATATGCCGTCTCTTCATCCAGCCACTGAGAGGCCTTACTTGAGGACTGGGTTCAGGCTGATGGTCACAATGTATGTTTGTGACCAATGTGGCTCGGGAGCATGGGCGGTGCCTCATGGGCCACACTGGTTTCAACTACACTGAACTTTGGACAACATGCAAATCACAAGGTCTCTTGCCATGGGGAAGGAGTTCTGATTTCTGCATCATTTTCAACCCTGGGCAGTGGTTGGAGATAAGGTCTAGGTTCGGAAGCCTGAAACCGCAGTTGGGAAGAGATGATGACCTAAGGCCATGGTGGTTCTGATGTGCTCAGTGTGCGGTCAGCTGCCTGGATGTTGGTCAGGAGGTTCGGGCTCAGGTTGTGTCAGACAGTGCATTTGTGCCGAGGTTAGACTCTACAATTTGGGTACAGTCGAGTGTCGTGTAGTTTGATCCTCATTTGAGGTGCCTGGGCAGCTCATTAGGCACGATATTTTTTCTAGAGAGCAGGCAGAGTGCTGCATTGTGGGTCCGGAATTGCCAAACGTGAGGGCTTCTGGGCCAGTAGTGTGAGGACAGAAGTCTGAGAACACAAGCTAGACTTGGGCTTCAGGCCGAGGGCAAGGCAGGTACCCCCTGCACATCTGAACCAATATCTCATGCATCTGAAGTCACGGCTAATTCAGTCGTTGGCTCGGGTTGTAGTTTCGGTGCATGACTGCCCCTTCATGAACGGAGAGGAATCTCAAGGCCATGGAGGTTTTCCCACGTTGGGAGTTGTGGAATGCCCCCTTCAAGGATTCCTTCTGCGGGAAAATTGAGACCTGTTGGTCAGCTCCAAAACATCCCATATGGAATGACTCCAGAGCACCCTTCGAGGATGGATGCAAGGGAAGTCCGCCTCGCATTCCAATTTTCTCCTAGCAACAATACAGTTGAGATCCGATGGCTCTGCGTGAGCAACCGGGATTGCTGAGTTGAAATGGACTTTCCTGAGCATAGGGCCTAATGTGTGTTTGTGTCCATGAGGACCTTGGAATGGGGCGGTGGCACCGGGACTCTGAAGTATTCTCCTAAGATTTTGACATAGGTCCCATGCACAAGTTTCCTCGTGGAGACGAGATTTTTTCTGATGGGTGCCTCAGGAAACCCCCTATGCTGGTATTGGAATCCAGGATTTTGAGGAGACATGCCTGTAAACCAAAGCAATGGAACCGATTATGGCCTAGGGTCCTTTCTGGTACCATATCCTTCACTGGGGACATCCATCTATAGTATGAGTCGAGGTAGATGCTAAGCTGGTGTCAGACCACCCTTGTTTGTCCAAAGAGACCTAGATATTGGGATGGCCTCGGGGATTTTGGAGGGTTCTCCTAATTTGTACAATTTTGGACAATGGAATGGGCAGAATTCCCATGCATGAGGTAGGCACAGTCCTAATGTGTGGCTCCAGGGGCCCCAGCTTGGAGGGTGTGTGGCCCAAGACTTTGAGGACAGAAGTCTGAAAACACAAACTCAGCTTAGGTTTGGGGACGTAGGTATGGCAGGCCCAATCTACAAACCATGAGAAGAACTCTTCAGGATTTGAAGACAGAGCGAGTCTGAGGCGCTTGCTCAGGCTTTGGTCTCTGGATTTTGTGTCAACGATGGCCGTGGAATGGGGGGAGGCCTCATGGGCAATGGACGAATCTTCGTCTCTGTGGATTTGGCCCAGTCCCAATTGTTTTTCGTCAATCTGTGGGATGGGAGGTCTCCTTTCAGGTTTGTTACCTCAGGTGTCCCAACCAAAGAGGAATTCCAAAGCAGAGCCCTGGGGAAGAGTGAAGGGACAACCCAAACTATCGTTAAAATTTGGGGCCTAGGGGCATGGCAGGCCCCATATGCCGTCTCTTCATCCAGCCACTGAGAGGCCTTACTTGAGGACTGGGTTCAGGCTGATGGTCACAATGTATGTTTGTGACCAATGTGGCTCGGGAGCATGGGCGGTGCCTCATGGGCCACACTGGTTTCAACTACACTGAACTTTGGACAACATGCAAATCACAAGGTCTCTTGCCATGGGGAAGGAGTTCTGATTTCTGCATCATTTTCAACCCTGGGCAGTGGTTGGAGTTAAGGTCTAGGTTCGGAAGCCTGAAACCGCAGTTGGGAAGAGATGATGACCTAAGGCCATGGTGGTTCTGATGTGCTCAGTGTGCGGTCAGCTGCCTGGATGTTGGTCAGGAGGTTCGGGCTCAGGTTGTGTCAGACAGTGCATTTGTGCCGAGGTTAGACTCTACAATTTGGGTACAGTCGAGTGTCGTGTAGTTTGATCCTCATTTGAGGTGCCTGGGCAGCTCATTAGGCACGATATTTTTTCTAGAGAGCAGGCAGAGTGCTGCATTGTGGGTCCGGAATTGCCAAACGTGAGGGCTTCTGGGCCAGTAGTGTGAGGACAGAAGTCTGAGAACACAAGCTAGACTTGGGCTTCAGGCCGAGGGCAAGGCAGGTACCCCCTGCACATCTGAACCAATATCTCATGCATCTGAAGTCACGGCTAATTCAGTCGTTGGCTCGGGTTGTAGTTTCTGTGCATGACTGCCCCTTCATGAACGGAGAGGAATCTCAAGGCCATGGAGGTTTTCCCACGTTGGGAGTTGTGGAATGCCCCCTTCAAGGATTCCTTCTGCGGGAAAATTGAGACCTGTTGGGCAGCTCCAAAACATCCCATATGGAATGACTCCAGAGCACCGTTCGAGGATGGATGCAAGGGAAGTCCGCCTCGCATTCCAATTTTCTCCTAGCAACAAGACAGTTGAGATCCGATGGCTCTGCGTGAGCAACCGGGATTGCTGAGTTGAAATGGACTTTCCTGAGCATAGGGCCTAATGTGTGTTTGTGTCCATGAGGACCTTGGAATGGGGCGGTGGCACCGGGACTCTGAAGTATTCTCCTAAGATTTTGACATAGGTCCCATGCACAAGTTTCCTCGTGGAGACGAGATTTTTTCTGATGGGTGCCTCAGGAAACCCCCTATGCTGGTATTGGAATCCAGGATTTTGAGGAGACATGCCTGTAAACCAAAGCAATGGAACCGATTATGGCCTAGGGTCCTTTCTGGTACCATATCCTTCACTGGGGACATCCATCTATGGTATGAGTGGAGGTAGATGCTCAGCTGGTGTCAGACCGCCCTTGTTTGTCCACTGAGACCTACATATTGGGATCGCCTCGGTTACTTTGGAGGGTTCTCCGAATTTGTACAATTTTGGAAAATGGAATGGGCAGAATTACTATGCATGGGGTAGGTACAATCTTAATGTGTGGCTCCAGGGGCCCCAGCCTGGAGGGTGTGTGGCCCAGGACTTTGAGGACAGAAGTCTGAAAACACAGACTCAGCTTAGGTTAGGGGACGTAGGTATGGCAGGCCCAATCTACAAACCATGAGAAGAACTCTTCATGATATGAAGAAAGAGCGAGTCTGAGGCGCTTGCTCAGGCTTTGGTCTCTGGATTTTGTGTCAACGATGGCCGTGGAATGTGGGGAGACCTCATGGGACATGGACGAATCTTCCTCTGTGGATTTGGACCGATCCCAATTGTTTTTCGTCAATCTGTGGGATGGGAGGTCTCCTTTCAGGTTTGTAACCTCAGGTGTCCCAACCAAAGAGAATTCCAAAGCAGAGCCCTGGGGAAGAGTGAAGGGACAACCCAAACTATGGTTATAATTTGGGGCCTTGGGGCATGGCAGGCCCCATATGCTGTCTCTTCACCAACCACTGAGAGGCCTTACTTGAAGACTGGGCTCAGCTGAGGGTCACAATGTGTGTTTGTGACCAATGTGGCTCCCGAGCATGGGCGGAGCCTCATGGGCCACACTGGTTTCATCTACACTGAACTTTGGACAATATGCCAATCACAAGGTCTCTTGCCATGGGGAAGGAGTTCTGATTTCTGCATCATTTTCAACCCTGGGCAGTGGTTGGAGATAAGGTCTAGGTTCGGAAGCCTGAAAACCGCAGTTGGGAAGAGATGATGACTTAAGGCCATGGTGGGTCTGATGTGCTCAGTGTGCGGTCAGCTGCCTGGTTGTTGGTAGAAGGTTCGGCCTCAGGTTGTGTCAGACAGTGCATTATTGCCCAGGTTAGACTATGTAATTTGGGTACAGTCGAGTGCCGTGTATGATGATCCTCATTTGAGGTGCCTGGGCAGCTCATTAGGCAAGATATTTTTTCTAGAGAGCAGGCAGAGTGCTGCATTGTGGGTCCGGAATTGCCAAACGTGAGGGCTTCTGTGCCAGTAGTGTGAGGACAGAAGTCTGAGAACACAAGCTAGACTTTGGCTACAGGCCGAGGGCAAAGCAGGTACCCCATGCACATCTGAGCCAATATTCATGCATCTGAAGTCACGGCGAGGCTCAGACGTTGGCTCAGGTTGAAGTTTCTGTGCATGACTGCCCCTTCATGAACGGAGAGGAATCTCAAGGCCATGGAGGTTTTCCCACGTTGGGAGTTGTGAGATTTCCCCTTCAAGGATTCCTTCTGCAAGACATTGCGACCTGTTGGGCAGCTCCAGGACATCCCATATGGAATGACTCCAGAGCACCGTTCGAGGATGGATGCTAGGGAAGCCCGCCTCGCATTCAAATTGTCCCCTAGCAACAAGACAGTGGAGATCGGATGGCTCTGCGAGAGCAACCGGGGTGGCTGAGTTGAAATGGACTTTCCTGAGCATGGGGCCTAATGTGTGTTTGTGTCCATGAGGACCTAGGAATGGAGCGGTGGCACCGGGACTCTGAAGTATTCTCCTAAGATTTTGACATAGGTCCCATGCACAAGTTTCCTCGTGGAGACGAGATGTTTTCTGATGGGTGCCTCAGGAAACACCCTATGCTGGTATTGGAATCCAGGATTTTGAGGAGTCATGGCTGTAAACCAAAGCAATGGATCCGATTATGACCTAGGGTCCTGTCTGGTACCATATCCTTCTCTGGGGACATCCATCTATGGTATGAGTGGACGTAGATACTCAGCTGGTGTCAGACCGCCCTTGTTTGTCCACTGAGACCTACATTTTGGGATGGCCTCGGGGACTTTGGAGGGTTCTCTTAATTGGTACAATTTTGGACAATGGAATGGGCAGAATTCCCATGCATGGGGTAGGCACAGTCCTAATGTGTGGCTCCAGTGGCCCCAGCCTGGAGGGTGTGTGGCCCAGGACTTTGAGGACAGAAGTCTGAAAACACAAACTCAGCTTAGGTTTGGGGACGTAGGTATGGCAGGTCCAATCTACAAACCATGAGAATAAATCTTCAGAATACGAAGAAAGAGCGAGTCTGAGGCGATTGCTCAGGCTTTGGTCTCTGGATTTGTGTCAACGATGGCCGTGGAATGTGGGGAGGCCTCATGGGCCATGGACGAATCTTCCTCGCTGTGGATTTGGATCGGTCCCAATTGTTTTTTGTCAATCTGTGGGATTGGAGGTCTCCTTTCAGGTTTGTTACCTCAGGTGTCCCAACCAGGAGGAATTCCAAACCAGAGCCCTGGGGAAGAGTGAAGGGACAACCCAAACTATCGTTAAAATTTGGGGCCTAGGGGCATGGCAGGCCCCATATGCTGTCTCTTCACCAGCCACTGAGAGGCCTTACTTGAGGACTGGGCTCAGGCTGAGGGTCACAATGTGTGTTTGTGACCAATGTGGCTCGCGAGCATGGGCGGGGCCTCATGGGCCACACTGGTTTCATCTACACTGAACTTTGGACAACATGCCAATCACAAGGTCTCTTGCCATGGTGAAGGAGTTCTGATTTCTGCATCATTTTCAACCCTGGGCAGTCGTTGGAGATAAGGTCTAGGTTCGGAAGCCTGAAAACCGCAGTTGGGAAGAGATGATGACCTAAGGCCATGGTGGGTCTGATGTGCTCAGTGTGCGGTCAGCTGCCTGGTTGTTAGTCAGGAGTTTCGGGCTCAGGTTGTGTCAGACAGGGAATTAGTGCTTAGGTTAGACTATATAATTTGGATACAGTCGAATGCCGTGTAGGTTGATCTTTATTTGAGGTGCCCGTGCAGTTCCTTAGGCAAGATATTTTTTCTAGAGGTCAGGCAGAGTGCTGCATTGTGGGTCCAGAATTGCCAAACGTGAGGTCTTCTGGGCCAGTAGAGTGAGGACAGAAGTCTGAGACCACAAGCTAGACTTGGCTTCAGGCCGAGTGCAAGGCAGGTACCCCCTGCACATCTGAACCAATATCTCATGCATCTGAAGGCACGGCGAGGATCAGACGTTGGCTCAGGTTGGGGTTTCTGTGCATGACTGCCCCTTCCAGAACGGAGAGGAATCTCAAGGCCATGAAGGTTTTCCCACTTTGGGAGTTGTGGGATGCCCCGTTCAAGGATTTTTTCGCGGGACAATTGAGACCTGTTGGGCAGCTCCAAAACATCCCATATGGAATGACTCCAGAGCACCGTTCGAGGATGGATTCAAGGGAAGCCTGCCTTGCATTCCAATTGACTCCTTGCAATAAGACAGTTGAGATCGGATGGCTCTGCGGGAGCATCCTGGTTGGCTGAGTTGATATGGACTTTCCTGAGCATTGGGCCTAATGTGTGTTTGTGTCCATGAGGACCTTGGAATGGGTCGGTGGCACTGGGACTCTGAAGTATTCTCCTAAGATTTTGACATAGGTCCCATGCACAAGTTTCCTCGTGGAGACGAGATTTTTTCTGATGGGTGCCTCAGGAAACCCCTATGCTGGTATTGGAATCCAGGATTTTGAGGAGACATGCCTTTAAACCAAAGCAATGGATCCGAATATGGCCTAGGGTCCTGTCTGGAACCATATCCTTCTCTGGGGACATCCATCTATGTTATAGGTGGAGGTAATGGTCAGCTGGTGTAGGACCGCCCTTGTTTGTCCACAGAGACCTACATATTGGGATGGCCTCGGGGACTTTGGAGGGTTCTCCTAATTGGTACAATTTTGGACAATGGAATGGGCAGAATTCCCATGCATGGGGTAGGGACAGTCCTAATGTGTGGCTCCAGGGGCCCCAGCCTGGAGGGTATGTGGCCCAGGACTTTGAGGACAGAAGTCTGAAAACACAAACTCAGCTAGGTTGGGGGACGTAGGTATGGCAGGCCCAATCTACAAACCATGAGAAGAGCTCTTCAGGATACGAAGAAAGAGCGAGTCTGAGGCGCTTGCTCAGGCTTTGGTCTCTGGATTTTGGGTCAACGATGGCCGTGGATTAAGGGGAGGCCTCATGGGCAATGGACGAATCTTCCTCTCTGTGGATTTGACCCGGTCCCAATTGTTTTTCGTCAATCTGTGGGATGGGAGGTCTCCTTTCAGGTTTGTAACCTCAGGTGTCCCAACCAAAGAGGAATTCCAAAGCAGAGCCCTTGGGAAGAGTGAAGGGTCAACCCAAACTATGGTTAAAATTTGGGTCCTAGGGGCATGGCAGGCCCCGTATACTGTCTCTTCATCCAGCCTCTGAGAGGCCTTACTTGAGGACGGGGATCACGCAGAGGGTCACAATGTGTGTTTGTGACCAATGTGGCCCGCGAGAAGGGGCCGGGCCTCATGGGCCACCCTGGTTTCAACTACACTGAACTTTGGACAACATACCAATCACAAGGTCTCTTGCCATGGGGAAGGAGTTCTGATTTCTGCATCATTTTCAACCCTGGGCAGTGGTTGGAGATAAGGTCTAGGTTCGGAAGCCTGAAAACCGCAGTTGGGAAGAGATGATGACCTAAGGCCATGGTGGGTCTGATGTGCTCAGTGTGCGGTCAGCTGCCTGGTTGTTGGTCAGGAGGTTCGGGCTCAGGTTGTGTCAGACAGTGCATTATTGCCCAGGTTAGACTATGTAATTTGGGTACAGTCGAGTGCCGTGTATGATGATCCTCATTTGAGGTGCCTGGGCAGCTCATTAGGCATATATTTTTTCTAGAGAGCAGGCAGAGTGCTGCAATGTGGGTCCGGATTTGCCAAACGTGAGGGCTTCTGGGCCAGTAGTGTGAGGACAGAAGTCTGAGAACACAAGCTAGACTTGGGCTTCAGGCCGAGGGCAAGGCAGGTACCCCCTGCACATCTGAACCAATATCTCATGCATCTGAAGTCACGGCGAGGATCAGACGTTGGCTCAGGTTGAAGTTTCTGTGCATGACTGCCCCTTCATGAACGGAGAGGAATCCCAAGGCCATGGAGGTTTTCCCACGTTGGGAGTTGTGGGATGTTCCCTTCAAGGATTCCTTCTGCGGGACAATTGAGACCTTTTGGGCGGCTCCAAAACATCCCATATGGAATGTATCCAGAGCACCGTTCAAGGATGGATGCCAGGGAAGCCCGCCTCGCATTCCAATTGTCTCCTAGCATCAAGACAGTGGAGATCGGATGGCTCTGCGGGAGCAACCGGGGTGGCTGAGTTGAAATGGACTTTCCTGAGCATGGAGCCTAATGTGTGTTTGTGTCCATGAGGGTCTAGGAATGGAACGGTGGCACCGGGACTCTGAAGTATTCTCCTAAGATTTTGACATAGGTCCCATGCACAAGTTTCCTCGTGGAGACGAGATGTTTTCTGATGGGTGCCTCAGGAAACCCCCTATGCTGGTATTGGAAACCAGGATTTTGAGGAGTCATGACTGTTAACCAAAGCAATGGATCCGATTATGGCCTAGGGTCCTGTGTTGTACCATATCCTTCTCTAGGGACATCCATCTATGGTATGAGTGGACGTAGATACTCAGCTGGTGTCAGACCGCCCTTGTTGTCCACTGAGACCTACATATTTGGATGGCCTCGGGGACATTAGAGGGATCTCCTCATTGGTACAATTTTGGACAATGGAATGGGCAGAATTCCCATGCATGGGGTAGGCACATTCCTAATGTTGGCTCCACGGGCCCCAGCCTGGAGAGTTTTTGGCCCAGGACGTTGAGGACAGAATTCTGAAAACACAAACTCAGCTTAGGTTTGGGGACGTAGGTATGGCTGGCCCAATCTACAAACCATGATAAGAAATCTTCAGAATACGAAGAAAGAGCGAGTCTGAGGCGATTGCTCAGGCTTTGGTCTCTGGATTTTGTGTCAACGATGGCCGTGGAATGGGGGGAGGCCTCATGGGCCATGGACGAATCTTCCTCTCTGTGGATTTGGAACGGTCCCAATTGTTTTTCGTCAATCTGTGGGATGGGAGGTCACCTTTCAGGTTTGTTACCTCAGGTGTCCCAACCAGGAGGAATTCCAAAGCAGAGCCCTGGGGAAGAGTGAATGGACAACCCAAACTATGGTTAAAAATTGGGGCCTAGGGGCATGGCAGGCCCCATATGCTGTCTCTTCATCCAGCCACTGAGAGGCCTTACTTGAGGACTGGGCTCAGGCTGAGGGTCACAATGTGTGTTTGTGACCAATGTGGCCCGCGAGAAGGGGCCGGGCCTCATGGGCCACACTGGTTTAAACTACACTGAACTTTGGACAACATATCAATCACAAGGTCTCTTGCCATGGGGAAGGAGTTCTGATTTCTGCATCATTTTCAACCATTGGCAGTGTTTGGAGAAAAGGTCTAGGTTCAGAAGCCTGAAAACCGCAGTTGGGAAGAGATGATGACCTAAGGCCATGGTGGGTCTGATGTGCTCAGTGTGCGGTCAGCTGCCTGGTTGTTGGTCAGGAGGTTCGGGCTCAGGTTGTGTCAGACAGTGCATTAGTGACCAGATTACACTATATAATTTGGGTACAGTCGAGTGCCGTTTAGGTTGATCCTCATTTGAGGAGTCTGGGCAGCTCATTAGGCAAGATATTTTTTCTAGAGGGCAGGCAGAGTGCTGCATTGTGGGCCCGTAATTGCCAAACTTGAGGGCTTCTTGTTCAGTAGTGTGAGGACAGAAGTCTGAGAACACAAGCTAGACTTGGGCTTCAGGCCGAGGGCAAGGCAGGTACCCCCTGCACATCTGAACCAATATCTCATGCATCTGAAGTCACGGCGAGGCTCAGACGTTGGCTCAGGTTGAAGTTTCTGTGCATGACTGCCCCTTCATGAACGGAGAGGAATCCCAAGGCCATGGAGGTTTTCCCACGTTGGGAGTTGTGGGATGCCCCCTTCAAGGATTCCTTCTGCGGCACAATTGAGACCTGTTGGGCAGCTCCAAAACATCCCATATGGAATAACTCCAGAGCACCGTTGGAGGATGGATGCCATGGAAGCCCGTCTCACATTCCAATTGTCTCCTAGCAACAAGACAGTGGCGATCGGATGGCTCTGCGGGAGCAACCGGGGTGGCTGAGTTGAAATGGACTTACCTGAGCATGGGGCCTAATGTGTGTTTGTGTCCATGAGGACCTTTGAATGGGGAAGTGGCACCGGGACTCTGAAGTATTCTCCTAAGGTTTTGACATAGGTTCCATGCACAACTTTCCTCATGGAGACGAGATGTTTTCTGATGGGTGCCTCAGGAAACCCCCTATGCTGTTATTGGAATCCAGGATTTTGGAGGAGACATGCCTGTAAACCAAAGTAATGGATCCGATTATGGCCTAGGGTCCTGTCAGGTTCCATCTCCTTCTTTGGGGACATCCATCTATGTTTTGAGAGGAGCTAGTTGCTCAGCTGGTGTCAGACCGCCCTTGTTTGTCCAAAGAGACCTACATATTGGGATGGCCTTGGGGACTTTGGAGGGATCTCCTAATTTGTAAATTTTGGATTATGGAATGGGCAGAATTCCCATGCATGAAGTAGGCACAGTCCTAATGTGTCGCTCCAGGGGCCCCAGGCTGGAGGGTGTGTGGCCCAGGACTCTGAGGACAGAAGTCGGAAAACAGAATCAGCTTAGGTTTGGGGACGTAGGTATGGCAGGCCCAATCTACAAGCCATGAGAAGAACTCTTCAGGATATGAAGAAAGAGCGAGTCTGAGGCGCTTGCTCAGGCTTTGGTCTCTGGATTTTGTGTCAACAATGGCCGTGGAATGTGGGGAAGCCTCATGGGCCATGGACGAAACTTCCTCTCTTAGGATTTGGTCCGGCCCCAATTGTTTTCGTCAATCTGTGGGACGGGAGGTCTCCTTTCAGGTTTGTTACCTCAGGTGTCCCAACCAAAGAGGAATTGCAAAGCAGAACCCTGGGGAAGATTGAAGGGACAACCCAAACTATGGTTAAAATTTGGGGCCTAGGGGCATGGCAGGCCCCATATGCTGTCTCTTCATCCAGCCACTGAGAGGCCTTACTTGAGGACTGGGCTCAGGCTGAGGGTCACAATGTGTGTTTGTGACCAATGTGTCCCGTGAGCATGGGCGGGGCCTCATGGGCCACACTGGTTTCAACTACACTGAACTTTGGACAACATGCCAATCACAAGGTCTCTTGCCATGGGGAAGGAGTTCTGATTTCTGCATCATTTTCAACCATAGGCAGTGGTTGGAGAAAAGGTCTAGGTTCGGAAGCCTGAAAACCGCAGTTGGGAAGAGATGATGACCTAAGGCCATGGTGGTTCTGATGTGCTCAGTGTGCGGTCAGCTGCCTGGTTGTTGGTCAGGAGGTTAGGGCTCAGGTTGTGTCAGACAGTGCATTAGTGCCCAGGTTATACTATATAATTTGGGTACAGTGGAGTGCCCGGTAGGTTGATCCTCATTTGAGGTGCCTGGGCAGCTCATTAGGCAAGATATTTTTTCTAGAGGGCAGGCAGAGTGCTGCATTGTGGGTCCGGAATTCCAAACGTGAGCGCTTCTGGGCCAGTAGTGTGAGGACAGAAGTCTGAGAACACAAGCTAGACTTGGGCGTCACCGAGGGCAAGGCAGGTACCCCCTGCACATCTGAACCCATATCTCATGCATCTGAAGTCACGGCGAGGATCAGACGTTGACTCAGGTTGTAGTTTCTGTGCATGACTGCCCTTCATGAACGGAATGGAATCTCAAGGCCATGCAGGTTTTCCCTCGTTGGGAGTTGTGGGATGCCCCTTTCAAGGATTCCTTCTGCGGGACAATTGAGACCTGTTGGGCAGCTCCAAAACATCCCATATGGAATGACTCCAGAGCACTGTTTGAGGATGGATGCCAGGGAAGCCCGCCTCGCATTCCAATTGTCTCCTAGCTACAAGACAGTGGAGATCGGATGGCTCTGCGGGAGCAACCAGGGTGGCTGATTTGAAATGGACAGCTCCCGAGCATGGGGCCTAATGTGTGGTTGTGTCCATGAGGACCTTGGAATGGGGAAGTGGCACCGGGACTCTGAAGTATTCTCCTAAGATTTTGACATAGGTCCCATGCACAAGTTTCCTCGTGGAGACGAGGTGTTTTCTGATGGGTGCCTCAGGAAACCCCCTATGCTGGTATTGGAATCCAGGATTTTTAGGAGACATGCCTGTAAACCAAAGCAATGGATCCGATTATGGCAGGGTCCTGTCTGGTTCCATGTCCTTCTCTGGGGACATCCATCTATGGTATGATTGGAGGTAGATGCTCAGCTGGTGTCAGACCGCCCTTGTTGTCCAAAGAGACCTACATATTGGGATGGCCTCGGGTACTTTGAGGGATCTCCTAATTTGTACAATTTTGTACAATGCAATGGGCAGAATTCCCATGCATGAAGTAGGCACAGTCCTAATGTGTGGCTCCACGGGCCCCAGCCTTGAGTGTGTGTGGCCCAGGACTTTGAGGACAGAAGTCGGAAAACACAGAATCAGCTTAGGTTTGGGGACGTAGGTATGGCAGGCCCAATCTACAAGCCATGAGAAGAACTCTTCAGGATATGAAGAAAGAGCGAGTCTGAGGCGCTTGCTCAGGCTTTGGTCTCTGGATTTTGTGTCAACGATGGCCGTGGAATGTGGGGAAGTCTCATGGGCCATGGACGAAACTTCCTCTCTTGGGATTTGGCACGGTCCCAATTGCTTTTCTTCAATGTGGGATGGGAGGTCTCCTCTCAGGTTTGTTACCTCAGGGTCCCAACCAAAGAAGAATTCCAAAGCAGAGCCCTGGGGAAGAGTGAGGGGACAACCAAAACTATGGTTAAAATTTGGGGCCTAGGGGCATGGAAGGCCCCATATGCCAATTACAAGGTCTCTTGCCATGGGGAAGGAGTTCTGATTTCTGCATCCTTTTCAACCCTGGGCAGTGGTTGGAGATAAGGTCTACGTACGGAAGTCAGAAAACCGCATTTGGGAAGAGATGATGACCTAAGGCCATGGTGGGTCTGATGTGCTCAGTGTGCGGTCAGGTGCCTAGTTGTTGGTCAGGAGGTTCGGGCTCAGGTTGTGTCAGACAGTGCATTAGTGCCCAGGTTAGACTATATAATTTGGGTACAGTCGAGTGTCGTGTAGGTTGATCCTTATTTGAGGTGCCCGGGCAGTTCATTAGGCAAGATATTTTTTCTATAGGGCAGGCAGAGTGCTGCATTGTGGGTCCGGAATTGCCAAACGTGAGGGCTTCTGGGCTAGGAGTGTGAGGACAGAAGTCTGAGAACACAACCTAAACTTGGGCTTCAGGCCGAGGGAACTGCAGGTGTCCCCTGCAGATCTGAACCAATATCTCAAGCATATGAAGTCACGGCGAGGAACAGACGTTGTCTCCGGTTGGAGTTTCTGTGCATGACTGCCCCTTCATGAACGAAGCGGAGTCTCAAGGCTCTTAACGTTTTCCCACGTTGGGAGTAGTGGGATGCCCCCTTCAAGGATTCCTTATTCGGGACATTTGAGACTTGTTGGGCAGCTCCAGGACATTTCCTATGGAATGACTCCAGAGCATTGTTCTAAGATGGATGCCAGGGAAGATCGCCTCGCATTCCAATTGTCTCCTAACAACAAGACAGTTGAGATCTGATGGCTCTGCGGGAGACACCGGGGAGGCTGAGTTGAAATGGACTTTCCCGAGGTAAGTTCCTAAAGTGTGTTTGTGCCCATGGGAACCTTGGAATGGGGCGGTGGCACCGGGACCCTGAAGTATTCTCCTAAACTTTTGACATAGCTCCCATGCTCAAGTTTCCTTGTGCAGATGAGGTTTGTTCTGATGGGTGCCTCAGGAAACCCCCTATGCTTGTATTGGAATTCAGGCTTTTGAGGAGACATGCCTGTAAACCAAAGCTTGGATCTGATTATGGCCTAGGGTCATGTCTGGTTCCATCTTCTTCTCTAGGGACATCCATCTATGTCATGTGTGGAGATAGATTCTCAGCTGGTGTCAGACCGCCCTTGTTTGTCCCGGGAGACCTACACTCTTGGGATGGCCTCGGGGACTTTGCAGGGTTCTCCTAATATGTAGATATTGAACAATGGAATGGGCAGAATTTCCATGCATGGGGTAAGCACAGTCCTAATGTGTGGCCCAGGGGCCCCATCCTGGAGGGTGTGTGGCCCTGGAATTTGAGGACAGAAGTCTGAAAACACAAACTCAGCTTAGGTTTGGGGACGTAGGTATGGCAGGCCCAATCTACAAACCATGAGAATAAAACTTCAGGATATGAAGAAAGAGCGAGTCTGAGGCGCTTGCTCAGGCTTTGTTCTCTGGATTTTGTATCAACGATGACCGTGGAATGTGGCGAGGCCTCATGGGTCATGGACGAATCTTCCTCTCGGTGGATATGGCCCGGTCCCAATGGTTTTTCGTCAATCTGTGGGATGGGAGGTCTCCTTTCAGGTTTGATACCTCAGGTGCCCCAAACAAAGAGGAATTCCAAAGCAGAGCCCTGGGGAAGAGTGAAGGGACTAGACAGTTGAGATCTGATGGCTCTGCGGGAGAAACCGGGGTGGCTGAGTTGAAATGGACTTTCTTGAGGATGGGGCTTAATGTGTGTTTGTGTCCATGAGGGCCTTGGAATGGAGGCTAGCCTGGAGGTTGTGTGGGTCCAGGCTGTGGGCACAGATGTCTGGAAACACAAACTCAGCTTATGAGTGGCGCCTAGTGTATGGCAGGCCGGATGTATAGCCCAAGAGGGAGCTCCTGGGCCTCTGAAACAAGGGCGAGTGGGAGGCGTTCCTTCAGGCTTTTGTCTCTGGATGTTGTGTCCGGGATAGCCGTGGATTGGACGGGTGGCCTCAGGGACTATGGACGAGTATCCCTGTCTGGGGATTTGTCCCAGCTCCCAAGAGTTTGGGGTCATTTTGTGTGAAGGGTGGAGTCGTGTTGTCTGGCTCATGTGTCTCTCCAAGAAAGGGATTCGAGAGCAGATCCCGCGGTACGGGCGGGGTGACTGGAAAACTCAAACACTGGTGAGGATTGGGTGCATAGCGGCCTGGCAAGCCCCATATGTGGGCTCTTGGTCCAGGCCCTGACAGGCCTTTCTTTGACATGGGGCTCATGCTGAGGGTCACAGTGTGAATTTGTGCTGCTGCACCCACGGTTGGGCGTGGAATCATGGGACATGAAGGTTTCTCTCACCCTGAAGGTGTGATTCCATGCCAAGAGCAAGCTTTACAGCCATGGGGAAGGAGGAGTTCTCTTTTGTGCTTGCGATACCCAGCTGTGTGGAGAATTGATATAATGTCTAGGTTCAGATATCTGAAAACCAAGGTTAGGAAGAGGTGACAGCATAAGACCATGGCGTGACCGAAGTGCTGGGTGTGCGGCCAGCTGTCTCCTTGTCTGTCTGGACGTGTGGCTTCAGGCTGTGTCAGATGGAACTTAAGTGCCCAGAGCAGCCTATCCAGTTCGGGGCACGTCAAGGCCTGAGCAGGTTGATCCTCATCTGGGTTTTCTGGGGAACCCCACAGGGAAACGTTGTTCTTCCGTTGGGCAGACACTGGCTGGGATGTGGTTCTGGAGTTCCTAGTCCGGAGGGCTTGTTTGCCAGGAGTGTGAGGAAGGAAGTCTGAAAACACAAGCTAGCCTGAGGTTTGGGACCGAGGGCAGAGCAGGCCCACTCTGCAGAGGCTGTATCGAGATCTCCTGCACTGAGGTCATGTCAACTATGAGACGTGCCTCAGGCTACAGTTTTTGTCCAGCATGGCCTCTTCCTTAAGGGTGTGGGGGCTCCATGACGCCAGGGAGGTTTGCCTACGATGGGATTTGTGAACTACTCCAAACCTCAAGGTTTCCTTCTGCACGACTGTCGAGTCCTATTGGATGGTTCCAGGAGGTCCCATATGGAAAGACTCGAGAGCAGGTGTCTAAGCATGGATGCCTGGGAATGCCACCTCATATTCCCACTCTTTAGTCAGGACAACTCAGGCTCAATCTGCGGGCTCCTGGGTGAGCTACCCAGAGGGGAGAGTTGAAATGGACTCTCCTGAAGATGAGTCCTACTGTGGGTTGGTGGCCTGGGAGACCTTGGAATGTGGAGGTGGCTCAGGGACTCTGCAGGATTCTCCAACCTGAGGTGTTTGACACGGCTCCAACAAGGAAGCTTCCCATGTGGAGTCGAGAGGAGTTCTGTTCAGTGCCTCAGGAAAGCCCCATATACTGTTCTTCGAACCAAAGCCTCTGAGGAGTGACACCTGGACACCAAAGCAAGAGTTGAGATTAGGGCCTAAGGGCCTGGCCGGCTCAACCTTCTATCTCTGTTGACATCTGTGTGCATGCCTTGGTGGAGGTAGCTGCTCAGCTTGTGTCCGAATGCCCCTGTGTGTCCAGAGAGGCTCCCAGTAGTGGGATGTCCTCGGGGGCCTTGAGATTTCTCATATTCTGGAGGTGTGTGGCCAAAGGAATGGACACAGTTTCCCAGTAGAGAGAAGGCACGGTCCTGTGGTATGGCTCCAGAGGACCCAGCCTAGTGGCTGTGTTTGCCCGGGCTGTGGGGACAGATGTCTGAAAAAGCAAACTTGGCTCAGATAGAGGCCAAGGTAATGGCAGGCCTGGTCTCCAGTCCGTGAGGGGAGATCCTCTGGATATCAAATGAGGGCAAGTGGGAGGCAGTCGCTCAGGCTTTTGTCTCTGGGTGCTGCGTTCACAGTGGCCGTTCAGGGTAGGGGTTGCTTCAGGGGCCGAGGAAGAGCCTTCCTCTCGGGGGATTGTCCAAGCTCCCAAGTGTTTCGGTTCAATCTGTAGGAAGGGAAGAGTACTGTTTTCTGCCACAGGGGACCCCCCAGGAGAGGGACTCTAGAGCACAGCAGTGGCCTCCCTCAACTGGAATACACACCATCTAGTTAGTCCTGGGTGCCTATGGGCATGGCAAGCCACATATGCGGGCTCTTGGTCCAGTCACTGAGAGGCGTTACTTGAATAAGGTACTCATGCTGAGGGTCACCATGTGTGTTTGTGCCCAAGGCGGCCCTCACGCATGGGCGTGGCCTCATGGGTCATGCCGTTTTCTCCTACACTGAATGTTTGACTCACTGCCAGCAGCAAGGTTTCTTGCCATCGGGAAGGAGGGGTTCTGACTTGTGCATCAGGTTCCCCCGTGTGCAGGAATTGGAGATAAGGTCCAGGTTCCGATGACTGAAAACCCAGGTTGGGAATGGATGGTGGCCTAAGGCAGTGGCTGGTCCAATGTGCTGGGTGTGCAGCCAGCTGTGTTGGTGTCTGTTGGAAGGTCTGGGCTCAGGCAATTTGCGACAGAGCATCAGTGTTTAAGGTAGCCTATGCAGTTGGGGTGTTGCCGAGGGCCAAGCAGTTTGATCCTCATTTGGGATCTCTGGGCAGCACCATAGACAATGTTTTTCTCCTGGGAGGCAGGCAGAGTGCTTCATTGTGGCCCCAGAATTCCCAGTAGGGAGGGTGTGTGGGCCAGGAGTGTGAGGACGGAAGTCTGAAAACACCAGCTAGGGTGAGGATTGGATCCAAGGGCAGAGCAGGCCCACTCTGCGGAGGCTGAATCGAAATCTCCTGCATCTGAAGTCAGGCTGAGGATCAGACGTTGGCTGAGGCTGGAGTATGTGTCCATGATGGCACCTTCATGAAGCGGGGGCCTCATGAGGCCAAGGAAGTTTTCCCACGCTGAGTTTGGAGGTTGCCCCAGACCACAAGGTTTCTTCTGCGGGATATTCGTGTCCTGTTGCATGGCTCCAGGACATACCCTACGGAAGGACTGTAGAGCAGGGTTCGAAGGATGGATCCCTGTACAGCATGCCTCGGTTTCCCATTGACCATGAGCGACAAGATATGTTTGATCTCCTGCCTCTGGGGCACGCTACCCAGTGGGCTGAGTTGAAATGGCCTCTCCCGAGGATGGGTCATAATGTGCGTTTGGGTCCATGAAGACCTTGTAATGTGCTGGTTGTTCAGTGGCCCTGCGGAACTCTCCTACCTGAAGGGTTTGATACATCCCCAGTAAGAAAGCTCCCCATGTGGAGACAAAAGAGGTTTTGTTTGGTGCCTCAGAAAAGCCCCTAGTGCTGGTCTACGAAAACAGTCCTCTGAGGACGGACACATGGAAACCAAAGCTAAGGTTCATATTAGGGCCTGGGGGCCTGTCCATTTCAAACTTCTGTCTCTGGGGACAATGTCTGAGAGTCTAAGTGGAGATAGTTGCACCGCTCGTGTCAGAGAGCCCCTCTTAGTCCAGGGTGGCCTACACTATTGATGGCCTCAGGGGCCTTGGGGCTTTTCCCTAACCTGTGGGGTTGTGGTCAATGGATTGGGTACACTTTCCTTGGAGAGGGCAACCACAATCTTTCGCTGTGGCACCAGAAGTCCTAGCCTGTAGGTTGTGTGGGTCCAGGCTGTGGACACAGAAGTCTGAAAATACAAACTCAGCTCATGAGTGGCGCCTAGGGTATGGCAGGCCGGATGTACAGCCCGAGAGGGAGCTCCTGGGCCTCTGAAACAAGGGCGAGTGGGAGGCATTCCTTCAGGCTTTTGTCTCTGGATGTTGTGTCCGGGATAGCTGTGGATAGGAGGGGTGGCCTCAGGGACTGTGGACGAGTATCTCTCTCTGGGGATTTGTCCCAGGTCCCAAGAGTTTGGGGTCATTTTGTTGAACGGGTGGAGTCGTGTTTTCTGGCTCATGTGTCTCTCCAAGAAAGGGATTCCAGACCAGAGACCCAGGTATGGGCTGGGCGACTGGTAAAATCAATCACTGGTGAGGATTGGGTGCATAGGTGCTTGGCAAGTCAATATGCGGGCTCTTGGTCCAGGCCCTGACAGGCCTTTCTTTGACATGGGGCTCATGCTGAGGGTCACTGTTTGAATTTGTGCCCAAGCAGCACTCAAGTTTGGGCGTGGCATCAGGGGCCATGAAGGTTTCTCCCACCCTGAAGGTGTGACTCCATGCCAAGAGCAAGCTTTATAGCCATGGGGAAGGAAGAGTTCTGTTTTTTGCATGCGATACCCAGCTGTATGGAGAATTGATATAATATCTAGGTTCAGATATCTGAAAACCAAGGTTAGGAAGAGTTGACGGCATATGACCATGGCGTGTCCGAGTGCGGGGTGTGCGGCCAGCTGTCTCCTTGTCTGTCTGGACGTCTGGCTTCAGGCTGTGTCAGACAGAGCATGAGTGCCCAGTGCAGCCTATCCAGTTCGGGTACCGTTGAGGCCCGAGCAGGTTGATTCTCATCTGGGTTTTCTGGATAGCCCCACAAGGAAACGTTTTTCTTCCGTTGGGTAGACACTGGGCCTGGTTGTGGTTCTGGAGTTCCTAGTCCGGAGGGCTTGTTTGCCAGGAGTGTGAGGAAGGAAGTCTGAAAAAACAAGCTAGCGTGAGGTTTGGGATCGAAGGCATGGCAGGCCCACTCTGCAGAGGCTGAATCGAGATCTCCTGCTCTGAGGTCATGTCAACTATGAGACGAGCCTAAGGCTAGAGATTTTGTCCAGCATGGCCTCTTCCTGAAGGGTGTGGGGGCGTCATGAGGCCACGGAGGTTTGCCTACGATGAGATTTGTGAACTACTCCAAACCTCAAGGTTTCCTTCTGCACGAATGTCGAGTCCTATTGGATGGTTCCAGGAGGCCCCATATGGAAAGACTCGAGAGCAGGTGTCTAAGCATGGATGCCTGGGAACGCCACCTCATATTCCCACTCTTTAGTCAGGACAAGGCCGGCTCAATCTGTGGCCTCCTGGGTGAGCTACCCAGAGGGGAGAGTTGAAATGGACTCTCCTGAAGATGAGTCCTACTGTGGGTTGGTGGCCTGGGAGACCTTGGAATGTGGAGGTGGCTCAGGGACTCTGCAGGATTCTCCAACCTGAGGTGTTTGACACGGCTCCAACTAGGAAGCTTCCCATGTGGAGTCGAGAGGAGTTCTGTTCAGTGCCTCAGGAAAGCCCCATATCCTGTTCTTCGAACCAAAGCCTCTGAGGAGTGACACCTGGACACCAAAGCAAGAGTTGAGATTAGGGCCTAAGGGCCTGGCCGGCTCAACCTTCTATCTCTGTTGACATCTGTGTGCATGCTTTCGTGGAGGTAGCTGCTCAGCTTGTGTCCGAATGCACCTGTGTGTCCAGGGAGGCTCCCAGTAGTGGGATGTCCTTGAGGTTTCTCATATTCTGGAGTTGTGTGGCCAAAGGAATGGACACAGTTTTCCAGGAGAGAGCAGGCACGGTCATATGGTATGGCTCCAGAGGACCCAGCCTAGAGGCTGTGTTTGCCAGGGCTTTGGGGACAGATGTCTGAAAAAGCAAACTTGGCTCAGCTAGGGGCCAAGGTAATGGCAGGCCTGATCTCCAGTCCGTGAGGGGAGATCCTCTGGATATCAAAGGAGGGCAAGTGGGATGCATTCGCTCAGGATTTGTCTCTGGGTGTTGCGTTCACAATGGCCGTTCAGGGTAGGGGTTGCTTCAGGGGCCGAGGAAGAGCCTTCCTCTCGGGGGATTGTCCAAGCTCCCAAGTGTTTTGGTTCATTCTGTGGGAAGGAAAGAGTACTGTATTCTGCCACAGGGGACCCCCCAGGAGAGGGACTCTAGAGCACAGCAGTGGCTTCCCTCAACTGGAATACACACCATCTAGTTAGTCCTGGGTGCCTATGGGCATGGCAAGCCACATATGCGGGCTCTTGGTCCAGTCACTGAGAGGCGTTACTTGAATAAGGTACTCATGCTGAGGGTCACCATGTGTGTTTGTGCCCAAGGCGGCCCTCACGCATGGGCGTGGCCTCATGGGTCATGCCGTTTTCTCCTACACTGAATGTTTGACTCACTGCCAGCAGCAAGGTTTCTTGCCATCGGGAAGGAGGGGTTCTGACTTGTGCATCAGGTTCCCCCGTGTGCAGGAATTGGAGATAAAGTCCAGGTTCCGATGACTGAAAACCCAGGTTGGGAATGGATGGTGGCCTAAGGCATTGGCTGGTCCAATGTGCTGGGTGTGCAGCCAGCTGTGTCGGTGTCTGTTGGAAGGTCTGGGCTCAGGCAATTTGCGACAGAGCATCAGTGTTTAAGGTAGCCTATGCAATTGGGGTGTTGCCGATGGCCAAGCTGTTTGGTCCTCATTTGGGGTTCTGGGCAGCACCATAGACAATGTTTTTCTCCTGGAAGGCAGGCAGAGTGCTTCATTGTGGCCCCAGAATTTCCTGGAGGGTGGGTTTGTGGGCCCAGAATGTGAGGACAGAAGTCTGAAAACACAAGCTAGGGTGAGGAATGGAGCCAAGGGCAGAGCAGGCCCACTCTGCGGAGGCTGAATCAAAATCTCCTGCATCTGAAGTCAGGCTGAGGATCAGACGTTGGCTGAGGCTGGAGTTTTTGGCCATGATGGCACCTTCATGAAGCGGGGGCCTCATGAGGCCAAGAAAGTTTTCCCACGCTGAGTTTGGAGGTTACCCCAACCACAAGGTTTCCTTCTGCGGGACATTCGAGTCCTGTTGCATGGCTCCAGGACATAGGATACGGAAGGACTGTAGAGCAGGGTTCGAAGGATGGATCCCTGTACAGCATGCCTCGCATTCCCATTTGCCATTAGCCACAAGATATGTTTGATCTGCTGCCTCTGGGGCACGCTACCCAGGGGGCTGAGTTGAAATGGCCTCTCCTGAGGATGCGTCATAATGTGCGTTTGAGTCCATGGAGACCTTGGAATGTGCTGGTTGTTCTGTGGCCCTGCGGAACTCTCCTACCTGAAGGGTTTGATACATCCCCAGTAAGTAAGCTTCCCATGAGAAGACGAGAGATGTTTGGTTTGGTGCCTCAGAAAAGCTCCGTGGCTGGTCTACGAAAACAGTCCTCTGAGGACGGACACATGGAAACCAAAGCTAAAGTTCAGATTAGGGCCTGGGGGCCTGTCCATTTCAACCTTCTGTCTCTGGGGACACTGTCTGAGAGTCTAAGTGGAGATAGATGCTCCGCTGGTGTCAGAGAGCCCTTCTTAGTCCAGGGTGGCCTACACTATTGATAACCTCAGGGGCCTTGGAGCTTTTCCCTAACCTGTAGGGTTGTGGTCAATGGATTGGGCACAATTTCCTTGGAGAGGGCAGGCACAATCTTTCGCTGTGTCTCCAGAGGCCCTAGCCTGGAGGTTTTGTGGGTCCAGGCTGTGGGCACAAAAGTCTGAAAACACAAACTCAGCTCATGAGTGGCGCCTAGCGTATGGCAGGCCGGATGTACAGCCCGAGAGGGAGCTCCTGGGCCACTGAAACAAGGGCGAATGGGAGGCGTTCCTTCAGGCTTTTGTCTCTGGATGTTGTGTCCGGGATAGCCGTGGATTGGAAAGGTGGCCTCAGGGACTATGGACGACTATCCCTCTCTGGGGATTTGTCCCAGCTCCCAAGAGTTTGGGGTCATTTTCTGGTAAGGGTGGAGTCGTGTTTTCTGACTCATGTGTCTCTCCAAGAAAGGGATTCCAGAGCAGAGCCCCAGGTACGGGCTGGGCGACTGGAAAACTCAAACACTGGTGAGGATTGTGTGTATGGGGGCTTGGAAAGCAAGCATGAGCGGGGCCTCAGGGGCCACACTGGTTTCAACTACACTTAACATTGGAAAACATGCCAACCACAAGGTTTCTTGCCCTGGGGAAGGAATTCTGATTTCTGCATTAGGTTCAGGCCTGGGCAGTGAATAGAGATAAGGTCTAGGTTCTGAAGCCTGAAAACCGAGGTGGAAAGAGATGACGTCCTAAGGCCTTGGCGGCTCGATGTGCTCAGTGTGCGGCCAGCTGTCTTGGTGCGGCCAGGAGGTCTAGGCTCAGGCAGTGTCAGAAAGGGCATTAGTGCCCTGGTCAGCCTATGTATTTGGGGTACAGCCAAGGTAGGCGCAGGCTGATCCTCACTTGGGGTTACTTGGTAGCCCCAGAGGGCAATGTTTTTCTTCTGGAGGGCAGGCAGAGTGCTGCTTTGTAGTTCTGGATTGCCAAAATGGAGGGCTTCTGGGTCAGTAGTCTGAGGACAGAAGTCTGAGAACACTAGCTAGGCTTCGGTTTCTGGGTGAGGACATGGCAGGCACAATCTACAGAACTGAATAGAGATCTCGTGCATCTGAAGTCAGGGCGAGGATCAGACGATCGCTCAGGTTGGAGTTTCTGACCCTGATAGCCCCTTCATAAAGGGAGGCATCACGAGGCCATGGCGGTTTTCCCACAATGGGAATTGTGAGAAGCTCCAAACTGCAAAGTGTCTTCTGCAGGACAATTGAGACCTGTTGTTGGCTCCAAGCCAATGATTCTGAGCAGGGTTCTAAGGATGGATGACTGGGTAGCCCACCTAGCATTCCAATTGTCTCCTAGCATCAAGACAGGTTAGTTATGCTGGATCTAGGGGAGAAACCGAGGAGGCTGAGTTGAAATGGACTCTCCTGTGGATGGGTCCTAATGTGCTTTTGTGTCTATGGAACCTTGGAAAGAGCGGTGGCACTGAGGCCCTGAAGGGTTCTCCTAAACAGAGCCTTTGAAAACAGCTCCAACGTGCAAGTTTCCCATGTGTAGATGAGATGTTTTCTGATGGGTGAGTCAAGAAACAGCCATTGCTGGTTTTGAAATCCAGGCCTCTGAGGAGAGATGCCTGGAAACCAAAGCAATGGATATGATTAGTGACTAGGGGTCTGTTCTTTGCTTTTTACCTCTGGGGACATCTGTCTATGGGTCTGAGTACAGGTAGGTGCTCAGATGGGCTCAGATTGCCACTGTTTTACCTGGGAAGCCACCACTAATGAAATGGATCAGGGACTTTGGAGGTTTATCCTATTAGAAGGAATGTGGCCATTGGAATGGGCACACACAATTCCTTTGGAGAGGGCAAGTACAGTCCTCAGGTTTGGCTCCAGGGGCCTAAGACTGTAGGTTGTGTAGGCCAGGACTGTTTGGATAGTTGTCTGAAAACACAAACTCGGCTCATGTTTTGGGTCATAGGTATGGCAGGACTTATATACAGACCATGAGGAGAACATTTCGGGATTTGAAAAAAGGGCGAGTGTGAGGCTCTTGCTCAAGTTTTTGTCTCTGGATATCTTGTCACTCATGGTCGTGAAATTTTTGGGTGACTTCATGGGAAATGGACGAGTCTTACTCCCTGGTGGTTTGGCCCAGTCCAAAGCGTTTGGGGTCACTCTGTGGGATAGATGAAGTCCGTTTATTTTTTTTTTTTGATGTTGTTTTCTTTTTAACCTCAGGTGTCCCACCAAATGAGGGATTCCAGAGTAGAGCCCTGGGGGGGGGTTGACTGGACAATCAGAAATCTGGTTAAAAATTGGGACCTAGGGACATATCAAGCCCATTATGACATCTAATGGTCCAGTCACTGAGAGGACTTACTAGAGGACAGGACTCATGCTGAGGGTCACAATGCGTGTTTATGCCCTTGTCGCACTCAAGAATGGGCGGGGCCTCAGGGTGAATGCTGGTTTCTTCTACAGTGAACGTTGGACGACGTGCCAAACACAAGGTTTCTTACCATGGGTAAGGAGGTGTTCTGATTTCTGCATCACACTCACCCCTGGGCAGTGATTGGAGATAATATCTCGTTTCTGAGGCCTGAAAACTGAGGTAGGGAAGAGATGATGACCTACGGCCTTGGCGGGTCTTATGTGCTCAGTTTGCGGTCTGCTTTCTGGGAGTTGGTCGGGAAGTCCGGGCTCAGGTTGTGTCCGACAGTGCATTAGTTCCCAGGTTAGACTATATAATTTGGGTGAAGTCGAGTGCTGTGGAGGTTTATCCTCATTGAAGGTGCCTGGGCAGCTCATGAGGCAATAATTTTTTTCTAGAGGGCAGGCAGAGTGCTGCATTGTGGGTCCGGAATTGCCAAACTTGAGGGCTTCGGGGCCAGGAGTGTGAGGACGGCAGTCTGAGAAGACTAGCTAGACTTGGTTTCAGGGCTAGGGCACGGCAGGTACCCCCTGCAGATCTGAACCAATACTCATGCATCTGAAGTCAGGGCGAGGATCAGACGTTGGCTCAGGTTGGAGTTTCTGTGCATGATGGCCGCTTCATGAAGGGAGCGGAATCTCGAGGCCATTGAGATTTTCCCACGTTGGGAGTTGTGGGATGCCACCTTCAAGGATACCTTCTGCGGGACAATTGAGGCCTGTTGGACAGCTCCAGGACATCCCATATGGAATGACTCCAGAGCACCGTTCGAGGCGGATGCCTGGGAAGCCCGCCTCGCATTCCAATTGTCTCCTAGCAACAAGAGAATTTAGATCTGATGGCTCTGCGGAGCAACCGGGGTGGCTGAGTTGAAATGGACTTTCCTGAGGATGGGTCCTAATGTGTTTTTGTGTCCATGATGGCCCTGGAATGGGGCGGTGGCCCCGGGACCCTGAAGTACTCTCCTATGCTTTGGACATGGCTCCCATGCATAGGTTTCCTTGTGGAGACGAGATGAGTTCTGCTGGGTGCCTCAGCAAAACCCTTATGCTCGTATTGGAATCAGGCTTTTGAGGAGACATGCCTGTAAAACAAGGCAATGGATCCTATTATGGCCTAGTGTCCTGTCTGGTTCATTCTTCTCCTCTGGGGACATCCATTTATGGTATGAGTGGAGGTAGATTATCAGCTGGTGTCAGACAGCCCTTGTTAGTTCCGGGCGACCTACGCTATTGGGATGGCCTCAGGGTCTTTGGAGGTTTCTCCTAATTTGTTCGATTTTGGACAATGGAATGGGCAGAATTCCCATGGATTGGTAGGCACAGTCCTAATGTGTGGCTCCAGGGGCCCCAGACTAGAGGATGTGTGGCCCAGGACTTTGAGGACAGAAGTCTGAAAACACAAACTCATCCTAGTTTTGGGGACATAGGTATGGCAGGCCCGATCTACAAACCATGAGAAGAACTCTTCAGGATATGAAGAAAGTGCGAGTCTGAGGTGTTTGCTCAGGTTTGTGTCTCTGGATTTTGTATCAGCGATGGCACAATCTACAGACCTGAATCGAGATCAGGTGCATCTGAAGTCAGGGCGAGGATCAGATGATCGCTCAAGTTGGTGTTTCTGTCCCTGATGGGCCCTTCACGAAGGGGCGGCATCACGAGGTCATGGGGATTTTCCCACGATGGGATTTGTGAGAAGCTCCAAACTGCAAAGTGTCTTCTGCAGGACAATTGAGACCTGTTGTTTGGCTCCAGGCCAATGATTCTGAGCAGGGTTCTAAGGATGAATGGCTGGGTAGCCCACCTCACATTCCAATTGTCTCCTAGAAACAAGATAGGTTAGATCTGCTGGATCTGGGGGAGCAACCGAGGAGGGTGAGTTGAAATGGACTCCCCTATGGATGGGTCCTAATGTGCTTTTGTTTCTATGGAGACCTTGGAATGAAGCCGTGGCTCTGGGGACCTGAAGGGTTCTCCTAAACAGAGGCTTTGACACAGCTCCAACGTGCAAGTTTCCCATGTTTAGATGAGATATTTTCTGATGGGTGAGTCAAGAAACAGCCATATGCTGGTTTTGAAATCCAGGCCTCTGAGGAGAGATGCCTGGAAACCAAAGCAATGGATATGATTAGTGCCTAGGGGCCTGTTCTTTCCTTTTTACCTCTGGGGACATCTGTCTATGGGTCTGAGTACAGGTAGGTGCTCAGAAGGGATCAGATTGCCCCTGTTTTACCTGGGAAGCCACCAATAATGAGATGGATCAGGGACTTTGGATGTTTATCCTATTAGAAGGGATGTGGCCATTGGAATGGGCACACACAATTCCCTTGGAGAAGGCAAGTACAGTCCTCAGGTTTGGCTCCAGGGGCCTGAGCCTGTAGGTTGAGTAGGCCAGGGCTGTTTGGACAGTTGTCTGAAAAGACAAACTTGGCTTATGTTTCAGGTCATAAGTATGGCAGGACTTATCTACAGACCATGAGGAGAACTTTTTGGGATTTGAGAAAAGGGCGAGTGTGAGGCTCTTGCTCAAGATTTTGTCTCTGGATATCATGTCACTCATGGTCGTGAAATTTCTGGGTGACATCATGGGAAATGGACGAGTCTTACTCCCTGGTGGTTTGGCCCAGTCCAAAGCGTTTGGGGTCACTCTGTGGAATGGAAGAAGTCCAGTTTTTTTTTTTTTTGATGTTGTTTTGTTTTTAACCTCAGGTGTCCCACCAAATGAGGGATTCCAGAGTAAAGCCCTAGGCGGTGGTGACTGGACAATCAGAAATCTGGTTAAAAATTGGGGCCTAGTGTCATACCAAACCCATTATGACAACTAATGGTCCAGTCACTGAGAGGACTTACTAGAAGAAAGGACCCATGCTGAGGGTCAAAATGAGTGTTTATACCCTTGTCACACTCAAGAATGGGCGGGGCCTCAGGGTGAATGCTGGTTTCTCCTACACTGTACGTTGCACGACGTGCCAACCACAAGGTTTCTTACCATGTGTAAGGAGGTGTTCTGATTTCTGCAACACACTCACCCCTGGGCAGTGATTGGAGATAATGTCTCGGTTCTGAGGCCTGAAAACTGAGATAGCGAAGAGATGATGACCTAAGGCCATGGTGGGTCTTATGTGCTCAGTGTGCGGTCAGCTTTCCGGGTGTTGATCAGGAGGTCCGGGCTCAGGTTTTGTCCGACAGTGCATTAGTGCTCAGGTTAGACTATATAATTTGGGTGAAGTAGAGTGCTGTGGAGGTTTATCCTCATTGAAGGTGCCTGGGCAGCTCATGAGGCAATAATTTTTTTCTAGAGGGCAGGCAGATTGCTGCACTGTGGGTCCGGAATTGCCAAACTTGAAGGCTTCAGGGCCAGGAATGTGAGGACCGAAGTCTGAGAAGACAAGCTAGACTTGGGTTTCAGGGCGAGGACACGGCAGGTACCCCCTGCAGATCTGAACCAATACTCATGCATCTGAATTCAGGGCGAGGATCAGACGTTGGCTCAGGTTGGAGTTTCCGTGCATGACGGCCGCTTCATGAAGGGAGCGGAATCTCGAGGCCATTGAGTTTTTCCCACGTTGGGAGTTGTGGGATGCCCCCTTCAAGGATTCCTTCTGCGCGACAATTGAGACGTGTTGGACAGCTCCAGGACATCCCATATGGAATGACTCCAGAGCACCGTTCGAGTTGGATGCCTGGGAAGCCCGCATCGCATTCCAATTGTCTCCTAGCAACAAGACAGTTTAGATCTGATGGCTCTGCGGGAGCAACCGGGGTGGCTGAGTTGAAATGGACTTTCCTGAGGATGGGTCCTAATGTGTTTTAGTGTCCATGAGGGCCTTGGAATGGGGCGGTGGCACCGGGACCCTGAAGTACTCTCCTATGCTTTGGACATGGCTCCCATGCACAGGTTTCCTTGAGGAGACGAGATGAGTTCTGCTGGGTGCCTCAGCAAAACCCCGATGCTCGTATTGGAATCAGGCTTTTGAGGAGACATGCCTGTAAACCAAGGCAATGGATCCTATTATGTCCTAGGGTCCTGTCTGGTTCAATCTTCTCCTTGGGGACATCCATTTATGATATGAGTGGAGGTAGATTATCAGTTGGTGTCAGACAGCCCTTGTTTGTTCAAGGCGACCTACACTATTGGGATGGCCTCAGGGACTTTGGAGGTTTCTCCTATTTTGTACGATTTTGGACAATGGAATGGGCAGAATTCCCATGGATTGGTAGGCACAGTCCTAATGTGTGGCTCCAGGGGCCTCAGTCTGGAGGGTTTGTGGCCCTGGACTTTGAGGACAGAAGTCGGAAAACACAAACTCAGCTTAGGTATGGACGTAGGTATGGCAGGCTCGATCTACAAACCATGAGAAGAACTCTTCAGGATATGAAGAAAGTGCGAGTCTGAGGCACTTGCGCAGGTTTTGTCTCTGGATTTTGTATCAGCGATGGCACAATCTACAAAACTGAATCGAGATCTTGTGCATCTAAAGTCAGGGCGAGGATCAGACGATCGTTCAAGTTGGTGTTTCTGTCCCTGATGGCCCATTCACGAAGGGGCGGCATCACGAGGCCATGGGGGTTTTCCCACGATGAAATTTGTGAGAAACTCCAAACTGCAAAGTGTCTTCTGAAGGACAATTGAGACCTGTTGTTTGGCTCCAGGCCAATGATTTGAGCAGGGTTCTAAGGATGCATGGCTGGGTAGCCCACCTCACATTCCAATTGTCTCCTAGAAACAAGACACGTTAGATCTGCTGGATCTGGGGGAGCAACCGAGGAGGCTGAGTTGAAATGGACTCTCCTTTGGATGGGTCCTAATGTGCTTTTGTGTCGATGGAGACCTTGGAATGAAGCGGGGGCACTGGGGCCCTGAAGGGTTCTCCTAAACAGAGGCTTTGACACAGCTCCAACGTGCAAGTTTCCCAATGTAGATGAGATTTTTTCTGATGGGTGAGTCAAGAAACAGCCATATGCTGGTTTTGAAATCCAGGCCTCTGAGGAGAGATGCCTGGAAACCAAAGCAATGGATATGATTAGTGTCTAGGGGCCTGTTCTTTCCTTTTTACCTCTGGAGACATCTGTCTATGGGTCTGAGTGCAGGTAGGTACTCAGATGGGCTCAGATTGCCCCCTGTTTTACCTGGGAAGCCACCACTAATGAGATGGATCAGGGACTTTGGAGGTTTATCCTATTAGAAGGGATGTGGCCATTGGAATGGGCACACACAATTCCCTTGGAGTGGGCAAGTACAGTCCTCAGGTTTGGCTCCAGGGGCCTGAGACTGTAGGTTGTGTAGGCCAGGGCTGTTTGGACAGTTGTCTGAAAACACAAACTTGGCTTATGTTTCAGGTCATAGGTATGGCAGGACTTATCTACAGACCATGAGGAGAACTTTTCGGGATTTGAGAGAATCGCGAATGTGAGGCTCTTGCTCAAGTTTTTGTCTCTGGATATCGTGTCACTCATGGTCGTGAAATTTCTGGGTGACTTCATGGCAAATGGACGAGTCTTACTCCCTGGTGGTTTGGCCCAGTCCAAAGCGTTTGGGGTCACTCTGTGGGATGGAATAAGTCCGTTTTTTTTTTTTTGATGTTGTTTTCTCTTTAACCTCAGGTGTCTCACCAAATGAGGGATTCCATAGTAGAGCCCTGGGGGGGTGGTGACTGGACAATCAGAAATCTGGTTAAAAATTGGGGCCTAGGGACATATCAAGCCCATTATGACTTCTAATGGTCCAGTCACTGAGAGGACTTACTAGAGGACAGGACTCATGCTGAGGGTCACAATGCGTGTTTATGCCCTAGTCGCACTCAAGAATGAGCGGGGCCTCAGGGTGAATGCTGGTCTCTCCTACACACTGAACGTTGGACGAAGTGCCACAAGGTTTCCTACAATGGGTAAGGAGGTGTTCTGATTTCTGCATCACACTCAACCCTGGGCAGGCCTCGGTTCTGAGGCCTGAAAACTGAGGTAGGGAAGAGATGATGACCTAAGGCCATGGTGGGTCTTATGTGCTCAGTGTGCGGTCTGTTTTCCGGGTGTTGGTCAGGAAGTCCGGGTTCAGGTAGTGTCCGACTGTGCATTAGTGCCCAGGTTAGACTATATAATTTGGGTGAAGTCGAGTGCTGTGGAGGTTTATCCTCATTGAAGGTGCCTGGGCAGCTCATGAGGCAATAATTTTTTTCAAGAGCGCAGGCAGAGTGCTGCATTGTCGGTCCGGAATTGCCAAAATTGAGGGCTTCCGTGCCAGGAGTGTGAGGACGGAATTCTGAGAAGACAAGCTAGACTTGGGTTTCAGGGCGAGGGCACGTCAGGTACCCCCTGCAGATCTGAAACAATACGCATGCATCTGAAGTCAGGGCGAGGATCAGACGTTGGCTCAGGTTGGAGTTTCCGTGCATGAAGGCCGCTTCATGAAGGGAGCGGAATCTCGAGGCCATTGAGTTTTTCCCACGTTGGGAGTTGTGGGATGCCCCCTTCTAGGATTCCTTCTGCGCGACAATTGAGACCTGTTGGACAGCTCCAGGACATCCCATATGGAATGACTCCAGAGCACAGTTCGAGGATGGATGCCTGGGAAGCCCGCCTCGCATTCCAATTGTCTCCTAGCAACAAGACAGTTTAGATCTGATCCCTCTGCGGGAGCAACCGGGGTGGCTGAGTTGATATGGACTTTCCTGAGGATGGGTCCTAATGTGTTTTTGTGTCCATGAGGGCCTTGGAATGGGGCGGTGGCACTGGGACCCTGAACTACTCTCCTATGCTTTGGACATGGCTCCCATGCATAGGTTTCCTTGTGGAGATGAGATGAGTTCTGCTGGGTGCCTCAGCAAAACCCCTATGCTCGTATTGGAATCAGGCTTTTGAGGAGACATGCCTGTAAAACAAGGCAATGGATCCTATTATGGTCTAGGGTCCTGTCTGGTTCAATCTTCTCCTTGGGGACATCCATTAATGGTATGAGTGGAGGTAGATTATGAGCTGGTGTCAGACAGTCCTTGTTTGTTCCGGGCGACCTACACCATTGGGATGGCCTCAGGGACTTTGGAGGTTTCTCCTAATTTGTACGATATTGGACAATGGAATGGGCAGAATTCCCATGGATGGTAGGCACAGTCCTAATGTGTGGCTCCAGGGGCCGCAGCCTGGAGGGTGTGTGGCCCTGGACTTTGAGGACAGAAGTCTGAAAACACAAACTCAGCTTAGGTATGGGGACATAGGTATGGCAGGCCCGATCTACAAACCATGAGAAGAACTCTTCAGGATATGAAGAAAGTGCGAGTCTGAGGCGCTTGCTCAGGTTTTTGTCTCTGGATTATATATCAGCGATGGAACAATCTACAGACATGAATCGAGATCTCGTGCATCTGAAACCAGGGCGAGGATCAGACGATCGCTCAAGTTGGTGTTTCTGTCCCTGATGGCCCCTTCACAAAGGGGCGGCATCACGAGGCCATGGGTGTTTTCCCACGATGGGATTTGTGAGAAGCTCCAAACTGCAAAGTGTCTTCTGCAGGACAATTGAGACCTGTTGTTTGGCTCCAGGCCAATGATTCTGAGCAGGGTTCTAAGGATGCATGGCTGGGTAGCCCACCTCACATTCCAATTGTCTCCTAGAAACAAGACAGGTTAGATCTGCTGGATCTGGGGGAGCAACCGAGGAGTCTGAGTTGAAATGGACTCTCCTATGGATGGGTCCTAATGTGCTTTTGTGTCGATGGAGACCTTGGAATGAAGCGGTGGCACTGGGGCCCTGAAGGGTTCTCCTAAACAGAGGCTTTGACACAGCTTCAACGTACAAGTTTCGCATGTGTAGATGAGATGTTTTCTGATGGGTGAGTCAAGAAACAGCCATATGCTGGTTTTGAAATCCAGGCCTCTGAGGAGTGATGCCTGGAAACCAAAGCAATGGATATGATTAGTGCCTAGGGGCCTGTTCTTTCCTTTTTACCTCTGGGGACATCTGTCTATGGGTCTGAGTACAGGTAGGAGCTCAGATTGGCTCATATTGCCCCTGTTTTACCTGGGAAGCCACCACTAATGAGATGGATCAGGGAGTTTGGAGGTTTATCCTATTAGAAGGGATGTGGCCATTGGAATGGGCACACACAATTCCCTTGGAGAGGGCAAGTATATTTTTCAGGTTTGGCTCCAAGGGCCTAAGCTGTAGGTTGTGAAGTCCAGGGTTGTTTGGACAGTTGTCTGAAAATACAAACTTGGCTTATGTTTCAGGTCATAGGTATGGCAGGACTTACCTACAGACCATGAGGAGAACTTTTCGGGATTTGAGAAAAGGGCGAGTGTGAGGCTCTTGTTCAAGTTTTTGTCTCTGGATATCGTGTCACTCATGGTTGTGAAATTTCTGGGTGACTTCATGGGAAATGGACGAGTCTTACTCCCTGGTGGTTTGGACCAGTCCAAAGCGTTTGGGGTCACTCTGTGGGATGGAAGAAGTCCGTTGTTTTTTTTTTGATGTTGTTTTCTTTTTAACCTCAGGTGTCCCCCCAAATGAGGGATTCCAGAGTAGAGCCCTGGGGGTGGTGGGTGACTGGACAATCAGAAATCTGGTAAAAAATTGTGGCCTAGGGACATATCAAGCCCATTATGACATCTAATGGTCCAGTCACTGAGAGGACTTACTAGAGGACAGGACTCATGCTGAGGGTCACAATGCGTGTTTATGCCCTTGTTGCACTCAAGAATGGGCGGGGCCTCAGGGTGAATGCTGGTTTCTCCTACACTGAACGTTGGACGACGTGCCAACCACAAGGTTTCTTACCATGGGTAAGGAGTTGTTCTGATTTCTGCATCACACTCACCCCTGGGCAGTGATTGGAGATAATGTCTCGGTTCTGAGGCCTGAAAACTGAGGTAGGGAAGAGAGGATGACCTAAGGCCATGGCGGTCTTATGTGCACAGTGTGCGGTCTGCTTTCCTGGTGTTGGTCAGGAGGTCCGGGCTCAGGTTGTGTCCGACAGTGCATTAGTTCCCAGGTTAGACTATTAATTTGGGTGAAGTCGAGTGCTGTGGAGGTTTATCCTCATTGAAGGTGCCTGGGCAGCTCATGAGGCAATAATTTTTTTTCAGAGCGCAGGCAGAGTGCTGCATTGTGTGTCCAGAATTGCCAAACATGAGGGCTTCGGGGCCAGGAGTGTGAGGACGGAAGTCTGAGAAGACAAGCTAGACTTGGGTTTCAGGGCGAGGGCACGGCAGGTACCCCCTGCAGAACTGAACCAATACACATGCGTCTGAAGTCAGGGCGAGGATCAGACGTTGGCTCAGGTTGGAGTTTCCGTGCATGACGGCCGCTCATGAAGGGAGCGGAATCTCGAGGCCACTGAAGTTTTCCCACGTTGGGAGTTGTGGGATGCCCCCTTCAAGGATTCCTTCTGCGGGACAATTGAGACCTTTTGGACAACTCCAGGACATCCCATATGGAATGACTCCAGAGCACCGTTCGAGTTGGATGCCTGGGAAGCCCGCATCGCATTCCAATTGTCTCCTAGCAACAAGACAGTTTAGATCTGATGGCTCTGCGGGAGCAACCGGGGTGGCTGAGTTGAAATGGACTTTCCTGAGGATGGGTCCTAATGTGTTTTAGTGTCCATGAGGGCCTTGGAATGGGGCGGTGGCACCGGGACCCTGAAGTACTCTCCTATGCTTTGGACATGGCTCCCATGCACAGGTTTCCTTGAGGAGACGAGATGAGTTCTGCTGGGTGCCTCAGCAAAACCCCGATGCTCGTATTGGAATCAGGCTTTTGAGGAGACATGCCTGTAAACCAAGGCAATGGATCCTATTATGTCCTAGGGTCCTGTCTGGTTCAATCTTCTCCTTGGGGACATCCATTTATGATATGAGTGGAGGTAGATTATCAGTTGGTGTCAGACAGCCCTTGTTTGTTCAAGGCGACCTACACTATTGGGATGGCCTCAGGGACTTTGGAGGTTTCTCCTATTTTGTACGATTTTGGACAATGGAATGGGCAGAATTCCCATGGATTGGTAGGCACAGTCCTAATGTGTGGCTCCAGGGGCCTCAGTCTGGAGGGTTTGTGGCCCTGGACTTTGAGGACAGAAGTCGGAAAACACAAACTCAGCTTAGGTATGGACGTAGGTATGGCAGGCTCGATCTACAAACCATGAGAAGAACTCTTCAGGATATGAAGAAAGTGCGAGTCTGAGGCACTTGCGCAGGTTTTGTCTCTGGATTTTGTATCAGCGATGGCACAATCTACAAAACTGAATCGAGATCTTGTGCATCTAAAGTCAGGGCGAGGATCAGACGATCGTTCAAGTTGGTGTTTCTGTCCCTGATGGCCCATTCACGAAGGGGCGGCATCACGAGGCCATGGGGGTTTTCCCACGATGAAATTTGTGAGAAACTCCAAACTGCAAAGTGTCTTCTGAAGGACAATTGAGACCTGTTGTTTGGCTCCAGGCCAATGATTTGAGCAGGGTTCTAAGGATGCATGGCTGGGTAGCCCACCTCACATTCCAATTGTCTCCTAGAAACAAGACACGTTAGATCTGCTGGATCTGGGGGAGCAACCGAGGAGGCTGAGTTGAAATGGACTCTCCTTTGGATGGGTCCTAATGTGCTTTTGTGTCGATGGAGACCTTGGAATGAAGCGGGGGCACTGGGGCCCTGAAGGGTTCTCCTAAACAGAGGCTTTGACACAGCTCCAACGTGCAAGTTTCCCAATGTAGATGAGATTTTTTCTGATGGGTGAGTCAAGAAACAGCCATATGCTGGTTTTGAAATCCAGGCCTCTGAGGAGAGATGCCTGGAAACCAAAGCAATGGATATGATTAGTGTCTAGGGGCCTGTTCTTTCCTTTTTACCTCTGGAGACATCTGTCTATGGGTCTGAGTGCAGGTAGGTACTCAGATGGGCTCAGATTGCCCCCTGTTTTACCTGGGAAGCCACCACTAATGAGATGGATCAGGGACTTTGGAGGTTTATCCTATTAGAAGGGATGTGGCCATTGGAATGGGCACACACAATTCCCTTGGAGTGGGCAAGTACAGTCCTCAGGTTTGGCTCCAGGGGCCTGAGACTGTAGGTTGTGTAGGCCAGGGCTGTTTGGACAGTTGTCTGAAAACACAAACTTGGCTTATGTTTCAGGTCATAGGTATGGCAGGACTTATCTACAGACCATGAGGAGAACTTTTCGGGATTTGAGAGAATCGCGAATGTGAGGCTCTTGCTCAAGTTTTTGTCTCTGGATATCGTGTCACTCATGGTCGTGAAATTTCTGGGTGACTTCATGGCAAATGGACGAGTCTTACTCCCTGGTGGTTTGGCCCAGTCCAAAGCGTTTGGGGTCACTCTGTGGGATGGAATAAGTCCGTTTTTTTTTTTTTGATGTTGTTTTCTCTTTAACCTCAGGTGTCTCACCAAATGAGGGATTCCATAGTAGAGCCCTGGGGGGGTGGTGACTGGACAATCAGAAATCTGGTTAAAAATTGGGGCCTAGGGACATATCAAGCCCATTATGACTTCTAATGGTCCAGTCACTGAGAGGACTTACTAGAGGACAGGACTCATGCTGAGGGTCACAATGCGTGTTTATGCCCTAGTCGCACTCAAGAATGAGCGGGGCCTCAGGGTGAATGCTGGTCTCTCCTACACACTGAACGTTGGACGAAGTGCCACAAGGTTTCCTACAATGGGTAAGGAGGTGTTCTGATTTCTGCATCACACTCAACCCTGGGCAGGCCTCGGTTCTGAGGCCTGAAAACTGAGGTAGGGAAGAGATGATGACCTAAGGCCATGGTGGGTCTTATGTGCTCAGTGTGCGGTCTGTTTTCCGGGTGTTGGTCAGGAAGTCCGGGTTCAGGTAGTGTCCGACTGTGCATTAGTGCCCAGGTTAGACTATATAATTTGGGTGAAGTCGAGTGCTGTGGAGGTTTATCCTCATTGAAGGTGCCTGGGCAGCTCATGAGGCAATAATTTTTTTCAAGAGCGCAGGCAGAGTGCTGCATTGTCGGTCCGGAATTGCCAAAATTGAGGGCTTCCGTGCCAGGAGTGTGAGGACGGAATTCTGAGAAGACAAGCTAGACTTGGGTTTCAGGGCGAGGGCACGTCAGGTACCCCCTGCAGATCTGAAACAATACGCATGCATCTGAAGTCAGGGCGAGGATCAGACGTTGGCTCAGGTTGGAGTTTCCGTGCATGAAGGCCGCTTCATGAAGGGAGCGGAATCTCGAGGCCATTGAGTTTTTCCCACGTTGGGAGTTGTGGGATGCCCCCTTCTAGGATTCCTTCTGCGCGACAATTGAGACCTGTTGGACAGCTCCAGGACATCCCATATGGAATGACTCCAGAGCACAGTTCGAGGATGGATGCCTGGGAAGCCCGCCTCGCATTCCAATTGTCTCCTAGCAACAAGACAGTTTAGATCTGATCCCTCTGCGGGAGCAACCGGGGTGGCTGAGTTGATATGGACTTTCCTGAGGATGGGTCCTAATGTGTTTTTGTGTCCATGAGGGCCTTGGAATGGGGCGGTGGCACTGGGACCCTGAACTACTCTCCTATGCTTTGGACATGGCTCCCATGCATAGGTTTCCTTGTGGAGATGAGATGAGTTCTGCTGGGTGCCTCAGCAAAACCCCTATGCTCGTATTGGAATCAGGCTTTTGAGGAGACATGCCTGTAAAACAAGGCAATGGATCCTATTATGGTCTAGGGTCCTGTCTGGTTCAATCTTCTCCTTGGGGACATCCATTAATGGTATGAGTGGAGGTAGATTATGAGCTGGTGTCAGACAGTCCTTGTTTGTTCCGGGCGACCTACACCATTGGGATGGCCTCAGGGACTTTGGAGGTTTCTCCTAATTTGTACGATATTGGACAATGGAATGGGCAGAATTCCCATGGATGGTAGGCACAGTCCTAATGTGTGGCTCCAGGGGCCGCAGCCTGGAGGGTGTGTGGCCCTGGACTTTGAGGACAGAAGTCTGAAAACACAAACTCAGCTTAGGTATGGGGACATAGGTATGGCAGGCCCGATCTACAAACCATGAGAAGAACTCTTCAGGATATGAAGAAAGTGCGAGTCTGAGGCGCTTGCTCAGGTTTTTGTCTCTGGATTATATATCAGCGATGGAACAATCTACAGACATGAATCGAGATCTCGTGCATCTGAAACCAGGGCGAGGATCAGACGATCGCTCAAGTTGGTGTTTCTGTCCCTGATGGCCCCTTCACAAAGGGGCGGCATCACGAGGCCATGGGTGTTTTCCCACGATGGGATTTGTGAGAAGCTCCAAACTGCAAAGTGTCTTCTGCAGGACAATTGAGACCTGTTGTTTGGCTCCAGGCCAATGATTCTGAGCAGGGTTCTAAGGATGCATGGCTGGGTAGCCCACCTCACATTCCAATTGTCTCCTAGAAACAAGACAGGTTAGATCTGCTGGATCTGGGGGAGCAACCGAGGAGTCTGAGTTGAAATGGACTCTCCTATGGATGGGTCCTAATGTGCTTTTGTGTCGATGGAGACCTTGGAATGAAGCGGTGGCACTGGGGCCCTGAAGGGTTCTCCTAAACAGAGGCTTTGACACAGCTTCAACGTACAAGTTTCGCATGTGTAGATGAGATGTTTTCTGATGGGTGAGTCAAGAAACAGCCATATGCTGGTTTTGAAATCCAGGCCTCTGAGGAGAGATGCCTGGAAACCAAAGCAATGGATATGATTAGTGCCTAGGGGCCTGTTCTTTCCTTTTTACCTCTGGGGACATCTGTCTATGGGTCTGAGTACAGGTAGGAGCTCAGATTGGCTCATATTGCCCCTGTTTTACCTGGGAAGCCACCACTAATGAGATGGATCAGGGACTTTGGAGGTTTATCCTATTAGAAGGGATGTGGCCATTGGAATGGGCACACACAATTCCCTTGGAGAGGGCAAGTATATTTTTCAGGTTTGGCTCCAAGGGCCTAAGCTGTAGGTTGTGAAGTCCAGGGCTGTTTGGACAGTTGTCTGAAAATACAAACTTGGCTTATGTTTCAGGTCATAGGTATGGCAGGACTTATCTACAGACCATGAGGAGAACTTTTCGGGATTTGAGAAAAGGGCGAGTGTGAGGCTCTTGTTCAAGTTTTTGTCTCTGGATATCGTGTCACTCATGGTTGTGAAATTTCTGGGTGACTTCATGGGAAATGGACGAGTCTTACTCCCTGGTGGTTTGGACCAGTCCAAAGCGTTTGGGGTCACTCTGTGGGATGGAAGAAGTCCGTTGTTTTTTTTTTGATGTTGTTTTCTTTTTAACCTCAGGTGTCCCCCCAAATGAGGGATTCCAGAGTAGAGCCCTGGGGGTGGTGGGTGACTGGACAATCAGAAATCTGGTAAAAAATTGTGGCCTAGGGACATATCAAGCCCATTATGACATCTAATGGTCCAGTCACTGAGAGGACTTACTAGAGGACAGGACTCATGCTGAGGGTCACAATGCGTGTTTATGCCCTTGTTGCACTCAAGAATGGGCGGGGCCTCAGGGTGAATGCTGGTTTCTCCTACACTGAACGTTGGACGACGTGCCAACCACAAGGTTTCTTACCATGGGTAAGGAGTTGTTCTGATTTCTGCATCACACTCACCCCTGGGCAGTGATTGGAGATAATGTCTCGGTTCTGAGGCCTGAAAACTGAGGTAGGGAAGAGAGGATGACCTAAGGCCATGGCGGTCTTATGTGCACAGTGTGCGGTCTGCTTTCCTGGTGTTGGTCAGGAGGTCCGGGCTCAGGTTGTGTCCGACAGTGCATTAGTTCCCAGGTTAGACTATTAATTTGGGTGAAGTCGAGTGCTGTGGAGGTTTATCCTCATTGAAGGTGCCTGGGCAGCTCATGAGGCAATAATTTTTTTTCAGAGCGCAGGCAGAGTGCTGCATTGTGTGTCCAGAATTGCCAAACATGAGGGCTTCGGGGCCAGGAGTGTGAGGACGGAAGTCTGAGAAGACAAGCTAGACTTGGGTTTCAGGGCGAGGGCACGGCAGGTACCCCCTGCAGAACTGAACCAATACACATGCGTCTGAAGTCAGGGCGAGGATCAGACGTTGGCTCAGGTTGGAGTTTCCGTGCATGACGGCCGCTCATGAAGGGAGCGGAATCTCGAGGCCACTGAAGTTTTCCCACGTTGGGAGTTGTGGGATGCCCCCTTCAAGGATTCCTTCTGCGGGACAATTGAGACCTTTTGGACAACTCCAGGACATCCCATATGGAATGACTCCAGAGCACCGTTCGAGGATGGATGCCTGGGAAGCCCACCTCGCATTCCAATTGTCTCCTAGTAACAAGACAGTTTAGATCTGACGGCTCTGCGGGAGCATCGGGGGTGGCTGAGTTGAAATGAACTTTCCTGAGGATCGGTCGTAATGTGTTTTTGTGTCCATGAGGGCCTTGGAATGGGCGGTGGCACCGGGACCATGAAGTACTCTCCTATGCTTTGGACATGGCTCCCATGCATAGGTTTCCTTGTGGAGACGAGATGAGTTCTGCTGGGTGTCTCAGCAAAACCCCTATGCTCGTATTCGAATCAGGCTTTTGAGGAGACATGTCTGTAAAACAAGGCAATAGATCCTATTATGGCCTACGGTCCTGTCTGGTTCAATCATTTCCTTGGGGACATCCATTTATGGTATGAGTGGAGGTCGATTATCAGCTGGTGTCAGACAGCCCTTGTTTGTTCCGGGCGACCTACACTATTGGGATGGCCTCAGGGACTTTGGAGGTTTCTCCTAATTTGTACGATTTAGACAATGGAATGGGCAGAATTCCCATGGATTGTTAGGCACAGTCCTAATGTGTGGCTCCAGGGGCCCCAGCCTGGAGGGTGTGTGGCCCAGGACTTTGAGGACAGAAGTCTGAAAACACAAACTCAGCTTAGGTTTTGGGACGTAGATATGGCAGGCCTGAGCTACAAACCTTGAGAAGAACTCTTCAGTATATGAAGAAAGTGCGAGTCTGAGGCGCTTGCTCAGGTTTTTGTCTCTGGATTTTGTATCAGCGACGGCACAATCTACAGACGTGAATCGAGATCTCGTGCATCTGAAGTCAGGGCGAGGATCAGACGATCGCTGAAGTTTGTGTTTCTGTCCCTGATGGCCCCTTCACGAAGGGGCGGCATCACGAGGCCATGGGGGTTTTCCCACGATGGGAGTTGTGAGAAGCTCCAAACTGCAAAGTGTCTTCTGAGGACATTTGAGTCCTTTTTTTTCCCTCCAGGCCAATGATTCTGAGCAGGGTTCTAAGGATGCATGGCTGGGTAGCCCACCTCGCATTCCTATTGTCTCCTAGAAACAAGACAGGTTATTGCTGGATCGGGGGAGCAACCGAGGAGGCTGAGTTGAAATGGACTCTCCTTTGGATGGGTCCTAATGTGCTTTTGTGTCTATGGACCCTTAAAATGATCGGGGGCACTGGGGCCCTGAAGGGTTCTTCTAAACAGAGGCTTTGACACAGCTCCAACGTGCAAGTTTCCCAAGGGTAGATGAGATGTTTTCTGATGGGTGACTCAAGAAAGAGCTATATGCTGGTTTTGAAATCCAGGCCTCTGAGGAGAGATGCCTGGAAACCAAAGCAATGGATATGATTAGTGCCTAGGGGCCTGTTCTTTCCTTTTTACCTCTGGGGACATCTGTCTATTGGTCTGAGTACAGGTAGGTGCTCAGATGGGCTCAGATTGCCCCTGTTTTACCTGGGAAGCCACCACTATTGAGATGGATCAGGGACTTTGGAGATTTATCCTATTAGAAGGGATGTGGCCATTGGAATGGGCACACACAATTCCCTTGGAGAGGGCAAGTACAGTCCTCAGGTTTGGCTCCAGTGGCCTGAGCCTGTAGGTTGTGTAGGCCAGGGCTGTTTGGAGAGTTGTCTGAAACAACAAACTTGGCTTATGTTTCAGGTCATAGGTATGGCAGGACTTAAACTACAGACAATGAGGAGAACTTTTCGGGATTTGAGAAAAGGGCGAGTGTGAGGCTCTTGCTCAAGTTTTTGTCTCTGGATATCGTGTCACTCATGGTCGTGAAATTTCTGGGTGACTTCATTGGAAATGGACGAGTCTTACTCCCTGGTGGTTTGGACCAGTCCAAAGCGTTTGGGGTCACTCTGTGGGATGGAAGAAGTCCGTTTTTTTTTTTTTGATGTTGTTTTCTTTTTAACCTCAGGTGTCTCACCTAATGAGGGATTCCAGAGTAGAGCCCTGGGGGGGGGGTGACTGGACAATCAGAAATCTGGTTAAAAATTGGGGCTTAGGGACATATCAAGCCCATTATGACATCTAATGGTCCAGTCACTGAGAGGACTTACTAGAGGACAGGACTCATGCTGAGGGTCACAATGCGTGTTTATGCCCTTGTCGCACTCAAGAATGGGCGGGGCCTCAGGGTGAATGCTGGTTTCTCCTACACTGAACGTTGGACGACGTGCCAACCACAAGGTTTCTTACCATGGGTAAGGAGGTGTTCTGATTTCTGCATCACACTCACCTCTGGGCAGTGATTGAAAATAATGTCTCGGTTCTGAGGCCTGAAAACTGAGGTAAGGAAGAGATGATGACCTAAGGCCATGGCGGGTCTTATGTGCTCAGTGTGCGGTCTAGTCAGGAGGTCCGGGCTCAGGTTGTGTCCGACAGTGCATTAGTGCCCAGGTTAGACTATATAATTTGGGTAAAGTCGAGTGCTGTGGAGGTATATCCTCATTGAAGGTGCCTGGCCAGCTCTTGAGGCAATCATTTTTTTCTAGAGGGCAGGCAGAGTGCTGCATTGTGGGTCCGGAATTGCCAAACTTTTGGGCTTATATCAACAATGGCCGTGGAATGTGGGGAGGTTTCATGGGCCATGCACGAATCTTCCTCTCTGTGTATTTGGCCCGGTCCAAATTATTTTTCGTCTATCTGTGGGTTGGGAGGTCTCCGTTCAGGTTTATTACCTCAGGTGTCCGAACAAAAGTGGAATTCCAAAGCAGAGCCCTGGGGAAGAGTGAAGGGACAACCCAAACTATGGTTAAAAATTGGGGCCTAGCGGCATGGCAGGCCCATAAGCTGTCTCTTCATCCAGCCACTGAGAGGCATTACTTGAGGATTGGGCTCAGGCTGAGGGTCAAATGTGTGTTTGTGACAATTGTGGCCCTCGAGCATGGGCGGGGCCTCATGGGCCTCCCTGGTTACAACTACACTGGACCTTGGACAACATGCCAATCACAAGGTCTCTTGCCATGCGAAAGTGTTCTGATTTCTGCATCATTTTCAATCTTGAGCAGTGATTGGACATAAGGTCTAGGTTCTGAAGCCTGAAAAATCGCATTTGGGAAGAGATGACAATCTAATGCGATGGCGCATCTGATATGCTCAGTGTGCGGTCAGTTGCCTGGGTGTTGGTCAGGAGGTTCTGGCTCAGGTTGTGTCAGACAGTGCACTAGTGCCCAAGTTAGACTATATAATTTGGGTACAGTCGAGTGCCCTGTAGGTTTATCCTCATTTGAGGTGCCTGGGCACCTCATTAGGCAAGATATTTTTTCTAGACGGCAGGCAGAGTGCTGCATTGTGGGTCCGGAATTGCCAAAATGGAGGACTTCTGGGCCAAGAGTTTGAGGACAGAAGTCTGAGAAAACAAGCTAGACTTGGGCTTCAGGCCTAGGGCACGGTAGTTACCCCCTGCAGATCGGAAAAAATATCTCAAGCATCTGAAGTCACGGCGAGGATCAGACGTTGGCTCAGGTTGTAGTTTCTGTGCATGACTGCCCCTTCATGAAAGGAGCGGAATCTCAAGGCCATGGAGCTTTTCCCACGTTGGGAGTTGTGTGATGCCCCCTTCAACGATTCCTTCTGCAGTAAAATCGAGACCTGTTAGGCAGCCCCAGGACATCCCATATGGAATGCCTCCAGAGCACCGTTTGAGGATGGATGCCTGGGAAGCCCGCCTCGCATTCCAATTGTCTCCTAGCAACAATACAGTTGAGATCGGATGGCTCTGCGGGAGCTAACGGGGTGGCTGAGTTGAAATGGACTTTCCTGAGGATGGGGCCTAAAGTGTGTTTGTGTCCATGAGGGCCTTGGAATGGTGCGGTGGCACCGGGACCCTGAAGTATTCTCCTAAGCTTTTGACAAGGCTCCCATGCACAAGTTTCCTTGTGGAGAGGAGATTTGTTCTGATGGGTGCCTCAGGAAAACCCTTATGCTGGTCTTGGGATCCAGGCTCTTGAGGAGACATGCCTGTAAACCAAAGCAATGGATCCGACTATTGCCTAGGATCCTGTCTGGTTCAATCTTATTCTCTGGGGATATCCGTCTATGGAATGAGTGGATGTAGATGCTCACCTGGTGTCAGACCACCTTGTTTGTCCCAGGAGACCTAAACTATTGGTTTTGCCTCGGGGACTTTGGAGAGTTCTCCAAATTTGTAAGATTTTGGACAATGATATGGTCAGAATTCCTATTGATTGGGTAGGCACAGTCCGAATGTGTGGCTCCAGGGGCCCCAGCCTGGAGGCTGTGTGGCCCAGGACTTTGAGGACAGAAGTCTGAAAACACAAACTCACCTTATGTTTGGGGACGTAGGTATGGCAGGCCCAATCTACACACCATGAGCAGAACTCTTCAGGATATGAAGAAAGAGCGAGTCTGAGGCACTTGCTCAGGCTTTTGTCTCTGGATTTTATATCAACGATGGCCGTGGAATGTGGGGAGGCATCATGGGCCATGGACGAATCTTCCTTTCTGTGGATTGGGGCGGTCCCAATTTTTTTCGTCAATCTGTGGGATGGGAGGTCTCCTTTCAGGTTTATTACCTCAGGTGTCCGAACAAAAGAGGAATTCCAAAGCAGAGCCCTGGGGAAGAGTGAAGGGACAACCCAAACTATTGTTAAAAATTGGGACCTAGGGGCTTGGCAGGCCGAATAAGCTGTCTCTTCATCCAGTCACTGAGCGGCCTTACTTGAGACTGGGCTCAGGCTGAGGGTCAAATGTGTGTTTGTGACAAATGTGGCCCGCGAGCATGGGTGGGGCCTCATGGGCCAAACTGGTTTCAACTACACTGGACCTTGGACAACATGCCAATCACAAGGTATCTTGCCATGGGGAAGGTGTTCTGATTTCTGCACCATTTTCAATCGTGAGCAGTGATTGGACATAAGGTATAAGTTCTGAAGCCTGAAAAATCGCAGTTGGGAAGAGATGACGACCTAAAGCGATGGCGCGTCTGATATGCTCAGTGTGCGGTCAGCTGCCTGGGTGTTGGTCAGGGGGTTCTGGCTGAGGTTGTGTCAGACAGTGCACTAGTGCCCAAGTTAGACTATATAATTTGGGTACAGTCGAGTTCCCTGTAGGTTTATCCTCATTTGAGGTGCCTGGGCACCTCATTAGGCAAGATATTTTTTCTAGAGGGCAGGCAGAGTGCTGCATTGTGGGTCCGGAATTCCAAACGTGAGCGCTTCTGGGCCAGTAGTGTGAGGACAGAAGTCTGAGAACACAAGCTAGACTTGGGCGTCACCGAGGGCAAGGCAGGTACCCCCTGCACATCTGAACCCATATCTCATGCATCTGAAGTCACGGCGAGGATCAGACGTTGACTCAGGTTGTAGTTTCTGTGCATGACTGCCCTTCATGAACGGAAAGGAATCTCAAGGCCATGCAGGTTTTCCCTCGTTGGGAGTTGTGGGATGCCCCTTTCAAGGATTCCTTCTGCGGGACAATTGAGACCTGTTGGGCAGCTCCAAAACATCCCATATGGAATGACTCCAGAGCACTGTTTGAGGATGGATGCCAGGGAAGCCCGCCTCGCATTCCAATTGTCTCCTAGCTACAAGACAGTGGAGATCGGATGGCTCTGCGGGAGCAACCAGGGTGGCTGATTTGAAATGGACAGCTCCCGAGCATGGGGCCTAATGTGTGGTTGTGTCCATGAGGACCTTGGAATGGGGAAGTGGCACCGGGACTCTGAAGTATTCTCCTAAGATTTTGACATAGGTCCCATGCACAAGTTTCCTCGTGGAGACGAGGTGTTTTCTGATGGGTGCCTCAGGAAACCCCCTATGCTGGTATTGGAATCCAGGATTTTTAGGAGACATGCCTGTAAACCAAAGCAATGGATCCGATTATGGCAGGGTCCTGTCTGGTTCCATGTCCTTCTCTGGGGACATCCATCTATGGTATGATTGGAGGTAGATGCTCAGCTGGTGTCAGACCGCCCTTGTTGTCCAAAGAGACCTACATATTGGGATGGCCTCGGGTACTTTGGAGGGATCTCCTAATTTGTACAATTTTGTACAATGCAATGGGCAGAATTCCCATGCATGAAGTAGGCACAGTCCTAATGTGTGGCTCCACGGGCCCCAGCCTTGAGTGTGTGTGGCCCAGGACTTTGAGGACAGAAGTCGGAAAACACAGAATCAGCTTAGGTTTGGGGACGTAGGTATGGCAGGCCCAATCTACAAGCCATGAGAAGAACTCTTCAGGATATGAAGAAAGAGCGAGTCTGAGGCGCTTGCTCAGGCTTTGGTCTCTGGATTTTGTGTCAACGATGGCCGTGGAATGTGGGGAAGTCTCATGGGCCATGGACGAAACTTCCTCTCTTGGGATTTGGCACGGTCCCAATTGCTTTTCTTCAATGTGGGATGGGAGGTCTCCTCTCAGGTTTGTTACCTCAGGGTCCCAACCAAAGAAGAATTCCAAAGCAGAGCCCTGGGGAAGAGTGAGGGGACAACCAAAACTATGGTTAAAATTTGGGGCCTAGGGGCATGGAAGGCCCCATATGCCAATTACAAGGTCTCTTGCCATGGGGAAGGAGTTCTGATTTCTGCATCCTTTTCAACCCTGGGCAGTGGTTGGAGATAAGGTCTACGTACGGAAGTCAGAAAACCGCATTTGGGAAGAGATGATGACCTAAGGCCATGGTGGGTCTGATGTGCTCAGTGTGCGGTCAGGTGCCTAGTTGTTGGTCAGGAGGTTCGGGCTCAGGTTGTGTCAGACAGTGCATTAGTGCCCAGGTTAGACTATATAATTTGGGTACAGTCGAGTGTCGTGTAGGTTGATCCTTATTTGAGGTGCCCGGGCAGTTCATTAGGCAAGATATTTTTTCTATAGGGCAGGCAGAGTGCTGCATTGTGGGTCCGGAATTGCCAAACGTGAGGGCTTCTGGGCTAGGAGTGTGAGGACAGAAGTCTGAGAACACAACCTAAACTTGGGCTTCAGGCCGAGGGAACTGCAGGTGTCCCCTGCAGATCTGAACCAATATCTCAAGCATATGAAGTCACGGCGAGGAACAGACGTTGTCTCCGGTTGGAGTTTCTGTGCATGACTGCCCCTTCATGAACGAAGCGGAGTCTCAAGGCTCTTAACGTTTTCCCACGTTGGGAGTAGTGGGATGCCCCCTTCAAGGATTCCTTATTCGGGACATTTGAGACTTGTTGGGCAGCTCCAGGACATTTCCTATGGAATGACTCCAGAGCATTGTTCTAAGATGGATGCCAGGGAAGATCGCCTCGCATTCCAATTGTCTCCTAACAACAAGACAGTTGAGATCTGATGGCTCTGCGGGAGACACCGGGGAGGCTGAGTTGAAATGGACTTTCCCGAGGTAAGTTCCTAAAGTGTGTTTGTGCCCATGGGAACCTTGGAATGGGGCGGTGGCACCGGGACCCTGAAGTATTCTCCTAAACTTTTGACATAGCTCCCATGCTCAAGTTTCCTTGTGCAGATGAGGTTTGTTCTGATGGGTGCCTCAGGAAACCCCCTATGCTTGTATTGGAATTCAGGCTTTTGAGGAGACATGCCTGTAAACCAAAGCTTGGATCTGATTATGGCCTAGGGTCATGTCTGGTTCCATCTTCTTCTCTAGGGACATCCATCTATGTCATGTGTGGAGATAGATTCTCAGCTGGTGTCAGACCGCCCTTGTTTGTCCCGGGAGACCTACACTCTTGGGATGGCCTCGGGGACTTTGCAGGGTTCTCCTAATATGTAGATATTGAACAATGGAATGGGCAGAATTTCCATGCATGGGGTAAGCACAGTCCTAATGTGTGGCCCAGGGGCCCCATCCTGGAGGGTGTGTGGCCCTGGAATTTGAGGACAGAAGTCTGAAAACACAAACTCAGCTTAGGTTTGGGGACGTAGGTATGGCAGGCCCAATCTACAAACCATGAGAATAAAACTTCAGGATATGAAGAAAGAGCGAGTCTGAGGCGCTTGCTCAGGCTTTGTTCTCTGGATTTTGTATCAACGATGACCGTGGAATGTGGCGAGGCCTCATGGGTCATGGACGAATCTTCCTCTCGGTGGATATGGCCCGGTCCCAATGGTTTTTCGTCAATCTGTGGGATGGGAGGTCTCCTTTCAGGTTTGATACCTCAGGTGCCCCAAACAAAGAGGAATTCCAAAGCAGAGCCCTGGGGAAGAGTGAAGGGACTAGACAGTTGAGATCTGATGGCTCTGCGGGAGAAACCGGGGTGGCTGAGTTGAAATGGACTTTCTTGAGGATGGGGCTTAATGTGTGTTTGTGTCCATGAGGGCCTTGGAATGGAGGCTAGCCTGGAGGTTGTGTGGGTCCAGGCTGTGGGCACAGATGTCTGGAAACACAAACTCAGCTTATGAGTGGCGCCTAGTGTATGGCAGGCCGGATGTATAGCCCAAGAGGGAGCTCCTGGGCCTCTGAAACAAGGGCGAGTGGGAGGCGTTCCTTCAGGCTTTTGTCTCTGGATGTTGTGTCCGGGATAGCCGTGGATTGGACGGGTGGCCTCAGGGACTATGGACGAGTATCCCTGTCTGGGGATTTGTCCCAGCTCCCAAGAGTTTGGGGTCATTTTGTGTGAAGGGTGGAGTCGTGTTGTCTGGCTCATGTGTCTCTCCAAGAAAGGGATTCGAGAGCAGATCCCGCGGTACGGGCGGGGTGACTGGAAAACTCAAACACTGGTGAGGATTGGGTGCATAGCGGCCTGGCAAGCCCCATATGTGGGCTCTTGGTCCAGGCCCTGACAGGCCTTTCTTTGACATGGGGCTCATGCTGAGGGTCACAGTGTGAATTTGTGCTGCTGCACCCACGGTTGGGCGTGGAATCATGGGACATGAAGGTTTCTCTCACCCTGAAGGTGTGATTCCATGCCAAGAGCAAGCTTTACAGCCATGGGGAAGGAGGAGTTCTCTTTTGTGCTTGCGATACCCAGCTGTGTGGAGAATTGATATAATGTCTAGGTTCAGATATCTGAAAACCAAGGTTAGGAAGAGGTGACAGCATAAGACCATGGCGTGACCGAAGTGCTGGGTGTGCGGCCAGCTGTCTCCTTGTCTGTCTGGACGTGTGGCTTCAGGCTGTGTCAGATGGAACTTAAGTGCCCAGAGCAGCCTATCCAGTTCGGGGCACGTCAAGGCCTGAGCAGGTTGATCCTCATCTGGGTTTTCTGGGGAACCCCACAGGGAAACGTTGTTCTTCCGTTGGGCAGACACTGGCTGGGATGTGGTTCTGGAGTTCCTAGTCCGGAGGGCTTGTTTGCCAGGAGTGTGAGGAAGGAAGTCTGAAAACACAAGCTAGCCTGAGGTTTGGGACCGAGGGCAGAGCAGGCCCACTCTGCAGAGGCTGTATCGAGATCTCCTGCACTGAGGTCATGTCAACTATGAGACGTGCCTCAGGCTACAGTTTTTGTCCAGCATGGCCTCTTCCTAAAGGGTGTGGGGGCTCCATGACGCCAGGGAGGTTTGCCTACGATGGGATTTGTGAACTACTCCAAACCTCAAGGTTTCCTTCTGCACGACTGTCGAGTCCTATTGGATGGTTCCAGGAGGTCCCATATGGAAAGACTCGAGAGCAGGTGTCTAAGCATGGATGCCTGGGAATGCCACCTCATATTCCCACTCTTTAGTCAGGACAACTCAGGCTCAATCTGCGGGCTCCTGGGTGAGCTACCCAGAGGGGAGAGTTGAAATGGACTCTCCTGAAGATGAGTCCTACTGTGGGTTGGTGGCCTGGGAGACCTTGGAATGTGGAGGTGGCTCAGGGACTCTGCAGGATTCTCCAACCTGAGGTGTTTGACACGGCTCCAACAAGGAAGCTTCCCATGTGGAGTCGAGAGGAGTTCTGTTCAGTGCCTCAGGAAAGCCCCATATACTGTTCTTCGAACCAAAGCCTCTGAGGAGTGACACCTGGACACCAAAGCAAGAGTTGAGATTAGGGCCTAAGGGCCTGGCCGGCTCAACCTTCTATCTCTGTTGACATCTGTGTGCATGCCTTGGTGGAGGTAGCTGCTCAGCTTGTGTCCGAATGCCCCTGTGTGTCCAGAGAGGCTCCCAGTAGTGGGATGTCCTCGGGGGCCTTGAGATTTCTCATATTCTGGAGGTGTGTGGCCAAAGGAATGGACACAGTTTCCCAGTAGAGAGAAGGCACGGTCCTGTGGTATGGCTCCAGAGGACCCAGCCTAGTGGCTGTGTTTGCCCGGGCTGTGGGGACAGATGTCTGAAAAAGCAAACTTGGCTCAGATAGAGGCCAAGGTAATGGCAGGCCTGGTCTCCAGTCCGTGAGGGGAGATCCTCTGGATATCAAATGAGGGCAAGTGGGAGGCAGTCGCTCAGGCTTTTGTCTCTGGGTGCTGCGTTCACAGTGGCCGTTCAGGGTAGGGGTTGCTTCAGGGGCCGAGGAAGAGCCTTCCTCTCGGGGGATTGTCCAAGCTCCCAAGTGTTTCGGTTCAATCTGTAGGAAGGGAAGAGTACTGTTTTCTGCCACAGGGGACCCCCCAGGAGAGGGACTCTAGAGCACAGCAGTGGCCTCCCTCAACTGGAATACACACCATCTAGTTAGTCCTGGGTGCCTATGGGCATGGCAAGCCACATATGCGGGCTCTTGGTCCAGTCACTGAGAGGCGTTACTTGAATAAGGTACTCATGCTGAGGGTCACCATGTGTGTTTGTGCCCAAGGCGGCCCTCACGCATGGGCGTGGCCTCATGGGTCATGCCGTTTTCTCCTACACTGAATGTTTGACTCACTGCCAGCAGCAAGGTTTCTTGCCATGGGGAAGGAGGGGTTCTGACTTGTGCATCAGGTTCCCCCGTGTGCAGGAATTGGAGATAAGGTCCAGGTTCCGATGACTGAAAACCCAGGTTGGGAATGGATGGTGGCCTAAGGCATTGGCTGGTCCAATGTGCTGGGTGTGCAGCCAGCTGTGTTGGTGTCTGTTGGAAGGTCTGGGCTCAGGCAATTTGCGACAGAGCATCAGTGTTTAAGGTAGCCTATGCAGTTGGGGTGTTGCCGAGGGCCAAGCAGTTTGATCCTCATTTGGGATCTCTGGGCAGCACCATAGACAATGTTTTTCTCCTGGGAGGCAGGCAGAGTGCTTCATTGTGGCCCCAGAATTCCCAGTAGGGAGGGTGTGTGGGCCAGGAGTGTGAGGACGGAAGTCTGAAAACACCAGCTAGGGTGAGGATTGGATCCAAGGGCAGAGCAGGCCCACTCTGCGGAGGCTGAATCGAAATCTCCTGCATCTGAAGTCAGGCTGAGGATCAGACGTTGGCTGAGGCTGGAGTATGTGTCCATGATGGCACCTTCATGAAGCGGGGGCCTCATGAGGCCAAGGAAGTTTTCCCACGCTGAGTTTGGAGGTTGCCCCAGACCACAAGGTTTCTTCTGCGGGATATTCGTGTCCTGTTGCATGGCTCCAGGACATACCCTACGGAAGGACTGTAGAGCAGGGTTCGAAGGATGGATCCCTGTACAGCATGCCTCGGTTTCCCATTGACCATGAGCGACAAGATATGTTTGATCTCCTGCCTCTGGGGCACGCTACCCAGTGGGCTGAGTTGAAATGGCCTCTCCCGAGGATGGGTCATAATGTGCGTTTGGGTCCATGAAGACCTTGTAATGTGCTGGTTGTTCAGTGGCCCTGCGGAACTCTCCTACCTGAAGGGTTTGATACATCCCCAGTAAGAAAGCTCCCCATGTGGAGACAAAAGAGGTTTTGTTTGGTGCCTCAGAAAAGCCCCTAGTGCTGGTCTACGAAAACAGTCCTCTGAGGACGGACACATGGAAACCAAAGCTAAGGTTCATATTAGGGCCTGGGGGCCTGTCCATTTCAAACTTCTGTCTCTGGGGACAATGTCTGAGAGTCTAAGTGGAGATAGTTGCACCGCTCGTGTCAGAGAGCCCCTCTTAGTCCAGGGTGGCCTACACTATTGATGGCCTCAGGGGCCTTGGGGCTTTTCCCTAACCTGTGGGGTTGTGGTCAATGGATTGGGTACACTTTCCTTGGAGAGGGCAGGCACAATCTTTCGCTGTGGCACCAGAAGTCCTAGCCTGTAGGTTGTGTGGGTCCAGGCTGTGGACACAGAAGTCTGAAAATACAAACTCAGCTCATGAGTGGCGCCTAGGGTATGGCAGGCCGGATGTACAGCCCGAGAGGGAGCTCCTGGGCCTCTGAAACAAGGGCGAGTGGGAGGCATTCCTTCAGGCTTTTGTCTCCGGATGTTGTGTCCGGGATAGCTGTGGATAGGAGGGGTGGCCTCAGGGACTGTGGACGAGTATCTCTCTCTGGGGATTTGTCCCAGGTCCCAAGAGTTTGGGGTCATTTTGTTGAACGGGTGGAGTCGTGTTTTCTGGCTCATGTGTCTCTCCAAGAAAGGGATTCCAGACCAGAGACCCAGGTATGGGCTGGGCGACTGGTAAAATCAATCACTGGTGAGGATTGGGTGCATAGGTGCTTGGCAAGTCAATATGCGGGCTCTTGGTCCAGGCCCTGACAGGCCTTTCTTTGACATGGGGCTCATGCTGAGGGTCACTGTTTGAATTTGTGCCCAAGCAGCACTCAAGTTTGGGCGTGGCATCAGGGGCCATGAAGGTTTCTCCCACCCTGTAGGTGTGACTCCATGCCAAGAGCAAGCTTTATAGCCATGGGGAAGGAAGAGTTCTGTTTTTTGCATGCGATACCCAGCTGTATGGAGAATTGATATAATATCTAGGTTCAGATATCTAAAAACCAAGGTTAGGAAGAGTTGACGGCATATGACCATGGCGTGTCCGAGTGCGGGGTGTGCGGCCAGCTGTCTCCTTGTCTGTCTGGACGTCTGGCTTCAGGCTGTGTCAGACAGAGCATGAGTGCCCAGTGCAGCCTATCCAGTTCGGGTACCGTTGAGGCCCGAGCAGGTTGATCCTCATCTGGGTTTTCTGGATAGCCCCACAAGGAAACGTTTTTCTTCCGTTGGGTAGACACTGGGCCTGGTTGTGGTTCTGGAGTTCCTAGTCCGGAGGGCTTGTTTGCCAGGAGTGTGAGGAAGGAAGTCTGAAAAAACAAGCTAGCGTGAGGTTTGGGATCGAAGGCATGGCAGGCCCACTCTGCAGAGGCTGAATCGAGATCTCCTGCTCTGAGGTCATGTCAACTATGAGACGAGCCTAAGGCTAGAGATTTTGTCCAGCATGGCCTCTTCCTGAAGGGTGTGGGGGCGTCATGAGGCCACGGAGGTTTACCTACGATGAGATTTGTGAACTACTCCAAACCTCAAGGTTTCCTTCTGCACGAATGTCGAGTCCTATTGGATGGTTCCAGGAGGCCCCATATGGAAAGACTCGAGAGCAGGTGTCTAAGCATGGATGCCTGGGAACGCCACCTCATATTCCCACTCTTTAGTCAGGACAAGGCCGGCTCAATCTGTGGCCTCCTGGGTGAGCTACCCAGAGGGGAGAGTTGAAATGGACTCTCCTGAAGATGAGTCCTACTGTGGGTTGGTGGCCTGGGAGACCTTGGAATGTGGAGGTGGCTCAGGGACTCTGCAGGATTCTCCAACCTGAGGTGTTTGACACGGCTCCAACTAGGAAGCTTCCCATGTGGAGTCGAGAGGAGTTCTGTTCAGTGCCTCAGGAAAGCCCCATATCCTGTTCTTCGAACCAAAGCCTCTGAGGAGTGACACCTGGACACCAAAGCAAGAGTTGAGATTAGGGCCTAAGGGCCTGGCCGGCTCAACCTTCTATCTCTGTTGACATCTGTGTGCATGCTTTCGTGGAGGTAGCTGCTCAGCTTGTGTCCGAATGCACCTGTGTGTCCAGGGAGGCTCCCAGTAGTGGGATGTCCTTGAGGTTTCTCATATTCTGGAGTTGTGTGGCCAAAGTAATGGACACAGTTTTCCAGGAGAGAGCAGGCACGGTCATATGGTATGGCTCCAGAGGACCCAGCCTAGAGGCTGTGTTTGCCAGGGCTGTGGGGACAGATGTCTGAAAAAGCAAACTTGGCTCAGCTAGGGGCCAAGGTAATGGCAGGCCTGATCTCCAGTCCGTGAGGGGAGATCCTCTGGATATCAAAGGAGGGCAAGTGGGATGCATTCGCTCAGGATTTGTCTCTGGGTGTTGCGTTCACAATGGCCGTTCAGGGTAGGGGTTGCTTCAGGGGCCGAGGAAGAGCCTTCCTCTCGGGGGATTGTCCAAGCTCCCAAGTGTTTTGGTTCATTCTGTGGGAAGGAAAGAGTACTGTATTCTGCCACAGGGGACCCCCCAGGAGAGGGACTCTAGAGCACAGCAGTGGCTTCCCTCAACTGGAATACACACCATCTAGTTAGTCCTGGGTGCCTATGGGCATGGCAAGCCACATATGCGGGCTCTTGGTCCAGTCACTGAGAGGCGTTACTTGAATAAGGTACTCATGCTGAGGGTCACCATGTGTGTTTGTGCCCAAGGCGGCCCTCACGCATGGGCGTGGCCTCATGGGTCATGCCGTTTTCTCCTACACTGAATGTTTGACTCACTGCCAGCAGCAAGGTTTCTTGCCATCGGGAAGGAGGGGTTCTGACTTGTGCATCAGGTTCCCCCGTGTGCAGGAATTGGAGATAAAGTCCAGGTTCCGATGACTGAAAACCCAGGTTGGGAATGGATGGTGGCCTAAGGCATTGGCTGGTCCAATGTGCTGGGTGTGCAGCCAGCTGTGTCGGTGTCTGTTGGAAGGTCTGGGCTCAGGCAATTTGCGACAGAGCATCAGTGTTTAAGGTAGCCTATGCAATTGGGGTGTTGCCGATGGCCAAGCTGTTTGGTCCTCATTTGGGGTTCTGGGCAGCACCATAGACAATGTTTTTCTCCTGGAAGGCAGGCAGAGTGCTTCATTGTGGCCCCAGAATTTCCTGGAGGGTGGGTTTGTGGGCCCAGAATGTGAGGACAGAAGTCTGAAAACACAAGCTAGGGTGAGGAATGGAGCCAAGGGCAGAGCAGGCCCACTCTGCGGAGGCTGAATCAAAATCTCCTGCATCTGAAGTCAGGCTGAGGATCAGACGTTGGCTGAGGCTGGAGTTTTTGGCCATGATGGCACCTTCATGAAGCGGGGGCCTCATGAGGCCAAGAAAGTTTTCCCACGCTGAGTTTGGAGGTTACCCCAACCACAAGGTTTCCTTCTGCGGGACATTCGAGTCCTGTTGCATGGCTCCAGGACATAGGATACGGAAGGACTGTAGAGCAGGGTTCGAAGGATGGATCCCTGTACAGCATGCCTCGCATTCCCATTGGCCATTAGCCACAAGATATGTTTGATCTGCTGCCTCTGGGGCACGCTACCCAGGGGGCTGAGTTGAAATGGCCTCTCCTGAGGATGCGTCATAATGTGCGTTTGAGTCCATGGAGACCTTGGAATGTGCTGGTTGTTCTGTGGCCCTGCGGAACTCTCCTACCTGAAGGGTTTGATACATCCCCAGTAAGTAAGCTTCCCATGAGAAGACAAGAGATGTTTGGTTTGGTGCCTCAGAAAAGCTCCGTGGCTGGTCTACGAAAACAGTCCTCTGAGGACGGACACATGGAAACCAAAGCTAAAGTTCAGATTAGGGCCTGGGGGCCTGTCCATTTCAACCTTCTGTCTCTGGGGACACTGTCTGAGAGTCTAAGTGGAGATAGATGCTCCGCTGGTGTCAGAGAGCCCTTCTTAGTCCAGGGTGGCCTACACTATTGATAACCTCAGGGGCCTTGGAGCTTTTCCCTAACCTGTAGGGTTGTGGTCAATGGATTGGGCACAATTTCCTTGGAGAGGGCAGGCACAATCTTTCGCTGTGTCTCCAGAGGCCCTAGCCTGGAGGTTTTGTGGGTCCAGGCTGTGGGCACAAAAGTCTGAAAACACAAACTCAGCTCATGAGTGGCGCCTAGCGTATGGCAGGCCGGATGTACAGCCCGAGAGGGAGCTCCTGGGCCACTGAAACTAGGGCGAATGGGAGGCGTTCCTTCAGGCTTTTGTCTCTGGATGTTGTGTCCGGGATAGCCGTGGATTGGAAAGGTGGCCTCAGGGACTATGGACGACTATCCCTCTCTGGGGATTTGTCCCAGCTCCCAAGAGTTTGGGGTCATTTTCTGGTAAGGGTGGAGTCGTGTTTTCTGACTCATGTGTCTCTCCAAGAAAGGGATTCCAGAGCAGAGCCCCAGGTACGGGCTGGGCGAATGGAAAACTCAAACACTGGTGAGGATTGTGTGTATGGGGGCTTGGAAAGCAAGCATGAGCGGGGCCTCAGGGGCCACACTGGTTTCAACTACACTTAACATTGGAAAACATGCCAACCACAAGGTTTCTTGCCCTGGGGAAGGAATTCTGATTTCTGCATTAGGTTCAGGCCTGGGCAGTGAATAGAGATAAGGTCTAGGTTCTGAAGCCTGAAAACCGAGGTGGAAAGAGATGACGTCCTAAGGCCTTGGCGGCTCGATGTGCTCAGTGTGCGGCCAGCTGTCTTGGTGCGGCCAGGAGGTCTAGGCTCAGGCAGTGTCAGAAAGGGCATTAGTGCCCTGGTCAGCCTATGTATTTGGGGTACAGCCAAGGTAGGCGCAGGCTGATCCTCACTTGGGGTTACTTGGTAGCCCCAGAGGGCAATGTTTTTCTTCTGGAGGGCAGGCAGAGTGCTGCTTTGTAGTTCTGGATTGCCAAAATGGAGGGCTTCTGGGTCAGTAGTCTGAGGACAGAAGTCTGAGAACACTAGCTAGGCTTCGGTTTCTGGGTGAGGACATGGCAGGCACAATCTACAGAACTGAATAGAGATCTCGTGCATCTGAAGTCAGGGCGAGGATCAGACGATCGCTCAGGTTGGAGTTTCTGACCCTGATAGCCCCTTCATAAAGGGAGGCATCACGAGGCCATGGCGGTTTTCCCACAATGGGAATTGTGAGAAGCTCCAAACTGCAAAGTGTCTTCTGCAGGACAATTGAGACCTGTTGTTGGCTCCAAGCCAATGATTCTGAGCAGGGTTCTAAGGATGGATGACTGGGTAGCCCACCTAGCATTCCAATTGTCTCCTAGCATCAAGACAGGTTAGTTATGCTGGATCTAGGGGAGAAACCGAGGAGGCTGAGTTGAAATGGACTCTCCTGTGGATGGGTCCTAATGTGCTTTTGTGTCTATGGAACCTTGGAAAGAGCGGTGGCACTGAGGCCCTGAAGGGTTCTCCTAAACAGAGCCTTTGAAAACAGCTCCAACGTGCAAGTTTCCCATGTGTAGATGAGATGTTTTCTGATGGGTGAGTCAAGAAACAGCCATTGCTGGTTTTGAAATCCAGGCCTCTGAGGAGAGATGCCTGGAAACCAAAGCAATGGATATGATTAGTGACTAGGGGTCTGTTCTTTGCTTTTTACCTCTGGGGACATCTGTCTATGGGTCTGAGTACAGGTAGGTGCTCAGATGGGCTCAGATTGCCACTGTTTTACCTGGGAAGCCACCACTAATGAAATGGATCAGGGACTTTGGAGGTTTATCCTATTAGAAGGAATGTGGCCATTGGAATGGGCACACACAATTCCTTTGGAGAGGGCAAGTACAGTCCTCAGGTTTGGCTCCAGGGGCCTAAGACTGTAGGTTGTGTAGGCCAGGACTGTTTGGATAGTTGTCTGAAAACACAAACTCGGCTCATGTTTTGGGTCATAGGTATGGCAGGACTTATATACAGACCATGAGGAGAACATTTCGGGATTTGAAAAAAGGGCGAGTGTGAGGCTCTTGCTCAAGTTTTTGTCTCTGGATATCTTGTCACTCATGGTCGTGAAATTTTTGGGTGACTTCATGGGAAATGGACGAGTCTTACTCCCTGGTGGTTTGGCCCAGTCCAAAGCGTTTGGGGTCACTCTGTGGGATAGATGAAGTCCGTTTATTTTTTTTTTTTGATGTTGTTTTCTTTTTAACCTCAGGTGTCCCACCAAATGAGGGATTCCAGAGTAGAGCCCTGGGGGGGGGGGTTGACTGGACAATCAGAAATCTGGTTAAAAATTGGGACCTAGGGACATATCAAGCCCATTATGACATCTAATGGTCCAGTCACTGAGAGGACTTACTAGAGGACAGGACTCATGCTGAGGGTCACAATGCGTGTTTATGCCCTTGTCGCACTCAAGAATGGGCGGGGCCTCAGGGTGAATGCTGGTTTCTTCTACAGTGAACGTTGGACGACGTGCCAAACACAAGGTTTCTTACCATGGGTAAGGAGGTGTTCTGATTTCTGCATCACACTCACCCCTGGGCAGTGATTGGAGATAATATCTCGTTTCTGAGGCCTGAAAACTGAGGTAGGGAAGAGATGATGACCTACGGCCTTGGCGGGTCTTATGTGCTCAGTTTGCGGTCTGCTTTCTGGGAGTTGGTCGGGAAGTCCGGGCTCAGGTTGTGTCCGACAGTGCATTAGTTCCCAGGTTAGACTATATAATTTGGGTGAAGTCGAGTGCTGTGGAGGTTTATCCTCATTGAAGGTGCCTGGGCAGCTCATGAGGCAATAATTTTTTTCTAGAGGGCAGGCAGAGTGCTGCATTGTGGGTCCGGAATTGCCAAACTTGAGGGCTTCGGGGCCAGGAGTGTGAGGACGGCAGTCTGAGAAGACTAGCTAGACTTGGTTTCAGGGCTAGGGCACGGCAGGTACCCCCTGCAGATCTGAACCAATACTCATGCATCTGAAGTCAGGGCGAGGATCAGACGTTGGCTCAGGTTGGAGTTTCTGTGCATGATGGCCGCTTCATGAAGGGAGCGGAATCTCGAGGCCATTGAGATTTTCCCACGTTGGGAGTTGTGGGATGCCACCTTCAAGGATACCTTCTGCGGGACAATTGAGGCCTGTTGGACAGCTCCAGGACATCCCATATGGAATGACTCCAGAGCACCGTTCGAGGCGGATGCCTGGGAAGCCCGCCTCGCATTCCAATTGTCTCCTAGCAACAAGAGAATTTAGATCTGATGGCTCTGCGGAGCAACCGGGGTGGCTGAGTTGAAATGGACTTTCCTGAGGATGGGTCCTAATGTGTTTTTGTGTCCATGATGGCCCTGGAATGGGGCGGTGGCCCCGGGACCCTGAAGTACTCTCCTATGCTTTGGACATGGCTCCCATGCATAGGTTTCCTTGTGGAGACGAGATGAGTTCTGCTGGGTGCCTCAGCAAAACCCTTATGCTCGTATTGGAATCAGGCTTTTGAGGAGACATGCCTGTAAAACAAGGCAATGGATCCTATTATGGCCTAGTGTCCTGTCTGGTTCATTCTTCTCCTCTGGGGACATCCATTTATGGTATGAGTGGAGGTAGATTATCAGCTGGTGTCAGACAGCCCTTGTTAGTTCCGGGCGACCTACGCTATTGGGATGGCCTCAGGGTCTTTGGAGGTTTCTCCTAATTTGTTCGATTTTGGACAATGGAATGGGCAGAATTCCCATGGATTGGTAGGCACAGTCCTAATGTGTGGCTCCAGGGGCCCCAGACTAGAGGATGTGTGGCCCAGGACTTTGAGGACAGAAGTCTGAAAACACAAACTCATCCTAGTTTTGGGGACATAGGTATGGCAGGCCCGATCTACAAACCATGAGAAGAACTCTTCAGGATATGAAGAAAGTGCGAGTCTGAGGTGTTTGCTCAGGTTTGTGTCTCTGGATTTTGTATCAGCGATGGCACAATCTACAGACCTGAATCGAGATCAGGTGCATCTGAAGTCAGGGCGAGGATCAGATGATCGCTCAAGTTGGTGTTTCTGTCCCTGATGGGCCCTTCACGAAGGGGCGGCATCACGAGGTCATGGGGATTTTCCCACGATGGGATTTGTGAGAAGCTCCAAACTGCAAAGTGTCTTCTGCAGGACAGTTGAGACCTGTTGTTTGGCTCCAGGCCAATGATTCTGAGCAGGGTTCTAAGGATGAATGGCTGGGTAGCCCACCTCACATTCCAATTGTCTCCTAGAAACAAGATAGGTTAGATCTGCTGGATCTGGGGGAGCAACCGAGGAGGGTGAGTTGAAATGGACTCCCCTATGGATGGGTCCTAATGTGCTTTTGTTTCTATGGAGACCTTGGAATGAAGCCGTGGCTCTGGGGACCTGAAGGGTTCTCCTAAACAGAGGCTTTGACACAGCTCCAACGTGCAAGTTTCCCATGTTTAGATGAGATATTTTCTGATGGGTGAGTCAAGAAACAGCCATATGCTGGTTTTGAAATCCAGGCCTCTGAGGAGAGATGCCTGGAAACCAAAGCAATGGATATGATTAGTGCCTAGGGGCCTGTTCTTTCCTTTTTACCTCTGGGGACATCTGTCTATGGGTCTGAGTACAGGTAGGTGCTCAGAAGGGATCAGATTGCCCCTGTTTTACCTGGGAAGCCACCAATAATGAGATGGATCAGGGACTTTGGATGTTTATCCTATTAGAAGGGATGTGGCCATTGGAATGGGCACACACAATTCCCTTGGAGAGGGCAAGTACAGTCCTCAGGTTTGGCTCCAGGGGCCTGAGCCTGTAGGTTGAGTAGGCCAGGGCTGTTTGGACAGTTGTCTGAAAAGACAAACTTGGCTTATGTTTCAGGTCATAAGTATGGCAGGACTTATCTACAGACCATGAGGAGAACTTTTTGGGATTTGAGAAAAGGGCGAGTGTGAGGCTCTTGCTCAAGATTTTGTCTCTGGATATCATGTCACTCATGGTCGTGAAATTTCTGGGTGACATCATGGGAAATGGACGAGTCTTACTCCCTGGTGGTTTGGCCCAGTCCAAAGCGTTTGGGGTCACTCTGTGGAATGGAAGAAGTCCAGTTTTTTTTTTTTTTTGATGTTGTTTTGTTTTTAACCTCAGGTGTCCCACCAAATGAGGGATTCCAGAGTAAAGCCCTAGGCGGTGGTGACTGGACAATCAGAAATCTGGTTAAAAATCGGGGCCTAGTGTCATACCAAACCCATTATGACAACTAATGGTCCAGTCACTGAGAGGACTTACTAGAAGAAAGGACCCATGCTGAGGGTCAAAATGAGTGTTTATACCCTTGTCACACTCAAGAATGGGCGGGGCCTCAGGGTGAATGCTGGTTTCTCCTACACTGTACGTTGCACGACGTGCCAACCACAAGGTTTCTTACCATGTGTAAGGAGGTGTTCTGATTTCTGCATCACACTCACCCCTGGGCAGTGATTGGAGATAATGTCTCGGTTCTGAGGCCTGAAAACTGAGATAGCGAAGAGATGATGACCTAAGGCCATGGTGGGTCTTATGTGCTCAGTGTGCGGTCAGCTTTCCGGGTGTTGATCAGGAGGTCCGGGCTCAGGTTTTGTCCGACAGTGCATTAGTGCTCAGGTTAGACTATATAATTTGGGTGAAGTAGAGTGCTGTGGAGGTTTATCCTCATTGAAGGTGCCTGGGCAGCTCATGAGGCAATAATTTTTTTCTAGAGGGCAGGCAGATTGCTGCACTGTGGGTCCGGAATTGCCAAACTTGAAGGCTTCAGGGCCAGGAATGTGAGGACCGAAGTCTGAGAAGACAAGCTAGACTTGGGTTTCAGGGCGAGGACACGGCAGGTACCCCCTGCAGATCTGAACCAATACTCATGCATCTGAATTCAGGGCGAGGATCAGACGTTGGCTCAGGTTGGAGTTTCCGTGCATGACGGCCGCTTCATGAAGGGAGCGGAATCTCGAGGCCATTGAGTTTTTCCCACGTTGGGAGTTGTGGGATGCCCCCTTCAAGGATTCCTTCTGCGCGACAATTGAGACGTGTTGGACAGCTCCAGGACATCCCATATGGAATGACTCCAGAGCACCGTTCGAGTTGGATGCCTGGGAAGCCCGCATCGCATTCCAATTGTCTCCTAGCAACAAGACAGTTTAGATCTGATGGCTCTGCGGGAGCAACCGGGGTGGCTGAGTTGAAATGGACTTTCCTGAGGATGGGTCCTAATGTGTTTTAGTGTCCATGAGGGCCTTGGAATGGGGCGGTGGCTCCGGGACCCTGAAGTACTCTCCTATGCTTTGGACATGGCTCCCATGCACAGGTTTCCTTGAGGAGACGAGATGAGTTCTGCTGGGTGCCTCAGCAAAACCCCGATGCTCGTATTGGAATCAGGCTTTTGAGGAGACATGCCTGTAAACCAAGGCAATGGATCCTATTATGTCCTAGGGTCCTGTCTGGTTCAATTTTCTCCTTGGGGACATCCATTTATGATATGAGTGGAGGTAGATTATCAGTTGGTGTCAGACAGCCCTTGTTTGTTCAAGGCGACCTACACTATTGGAATGGCCTCAGGGACTTTGGAGGTTTCTCCTATTTTGTACGATTTTGGACAATGGAATGGGCAGAATTCCCATGGATTGGTAGGCACAGTCCTAATGTGTGGCTCCAGGGGCCTCAGTCTGGAGGGTTTGTGGCCCTGGACTTTGAGGACAGAAGTCAGAAAACACAAACTCAGCTTAGGTATGGACGTAGGTATGGCAGGCTCGATCTACAAACCATGAGAAGAACTCTTCAGGATATGAAGAAAGTGCGAGTCTGAGGCACTTGCGCAGGTTTTGTCTCTGGATTTTGTATCAGCGATGGCACAATCTACAAAACTGAATCGAGATCTTGTGCATCTAAAGTCAGGGCGAGGATCAGACGATCGTTCAAGTTGGTGTTTCTGTCCCTGATGGCCCATTCACGAAGGGGCGGCATCACGAGGCCATGGGGGTTTTCCCACGATGAAATTTGTGAGAAACTCCAAACTGCAAAGTGTCTTCTGAAGGACAATTGAGACCTGTTGTTTGGCTCCAGGCCAATGATTTGAGCAGGGTTCTAAGGATGCATGGCTGGGTAGCCCACCTCACATTCCAATTGTCTCCTAGAAACAAGACGCGTTAGATCTGCTGGATCTGGGGGAGCAACCGAGGAGGCTGAGTTGAAATGGACTCTCCTTTGGATGGGTCCTAATGTGCTTTTGTGTCGATGGAGACCTTGGAATGAAGCGGGGGCACTGGGGCCCTGAAGGGTTCTCCTAAACAGAGGCTTTGACACAGCTCCAACGTGCAAGTTTCCCAATGTAGATGAGATTTTTTCTGATGGGTGAGTCAAGAAACAGCCATATGCTGGTTTTGAAATCCAGGCCTCTGAGGAGAGATGCCTGGAAACCAAAGCAATGGATGTGATTAGTGTCTAGGGGCCTGTTCTTTCCTTTTTACCTCTGGAGACATCTGTCTATGGGTCTGAGTGCAGGTAGGTACTCAGATGGGCTCAGATTGCCCCCTGTTTTACCTGGGAAGCCACCACTAATGAGATGGATCAGGGACTTTGGAGGTTTATCCTATTAGAAGGGATGTGGCCATTGGAATGGGCACACACAATTCCCTTGGAGTGGGCAAGTACAGTCCTCAGGTTTGGCTCCAGGGGCCTGAGACTGTAGGTTGTGTAGGCCAGGGCTGTTTGGACAGTTGTCTGAAAACACAAACTTGGCTTATGTTTCAGGTCATAGGTATGGCAGGACTTATCTACAGACCATGAGGAGAACTTTTCGGGATTTGAGAGAATCGCGAATGTGAGGCTCTTGCTCAAGTTTTTGTCTCTGGATATCGTGTCACTCATGGTCGTGAAATTTCTGGGTGACTTCATGGCAAATGGACGAGTCTTACTCCCTGGTGGTTTGGCCCAGTCCAAAGCGTTTGGGGTCACTCTGTGGGATGGAATAAGTCCGTTTTTTTTTTTTTTTGATGTTGTTTTCTCTTTAACCTCAGGTGTCTCACCAAATGAGGGATTCCATAGTAGAGCCCTGGGGGGGGGGTGACTGGACAATCAGAAATCTGGTTAAAAATTGGGGCCTAGGGACATATCAAGCCCATTATGACTTCTAATGGTCCAGTCACTGAGAGGACTTACTAGAGGACAGGACTCATGCTGAGGGTCACAATGCGTGTTTATGCCCTAGTCGCACTCAAGAATGAGCGGGGCCTCAGGGTGAATGCTGGTCTCTCCTACACACTGAACGTTGGACGAAGTGCCACAAGGTTTCCTACAATGGGTAAGGAGGTGTTCTGATTTCTGCATCACACTCAACCCTGGGCAGGCCTCGGTTCTGAGGCCTGAAAACTGAGGTAGGGAAGAGATGATGACATAAGGCCATGGTGGGTCTTATGTGCTCAGTGTGCGGTCTGTTTTCCGGGTGTTGGTCAGGAAGTCCGGGTTCAGGTAGTGTCCGACAGTGCATTAGTGCCCAGGTTAGACTATATAATTTGGGTGAAGTCGAGTGCTGTGGAGGTTTATCCTCATTGAAGGTGCCTGGGCAGCTCATGAGGCAATAATTTTTTTCAAGAGCGCAGGCAGAGTGCTGCATTGTCGGTCCGGAATTGCCAAAATTGAGGGCTTCCGTGCCAGGAGTGTGAGGACGGAATTCTGAGAAGACAAGCTAGACTTGGGTTTCAGGGCGAGGGCACGTCAGGTACCCCCTGCAGATCTGAAACAATACGCATGCATCTGAAGTCAGGGCGAGGATCAGACGTTGGCTCAGGTTGGAGTTTCCGTGCATGACGGCCGCTTCATGAAGGGAGCGGAATCTCGAGGCCATTGAGTTTTTCCCACGTTGGGAGTTGTGGGATGCCCCCTTCTAGGATTCCTTCTGCGCGACAATTGAGACCTGTTGGACAGCTCCAGGACATCCCATATGGAATGACTCCAGAGCACAGTTCGAGGATGGATGCCTGGGAAGCCCGCCTCGCATTCCAATTGTCTCCTAGCAACAAGACAGTTTAGATCTGATCCCTCTGCGGGAGCAACCGGGGTGGCTGAGTTGATATGGACTTTCCTGAGGATGGGTCCTAATGTGTTTTTGTGTCCATGAGGGCCTTGGAATGGGGCGGTGGCACTGGGACCCTGAACTACTCTCCTATGCTTTGGACATGGTTCCCATGCATAGGTTTCCTTGTGGAGATGAGATGAGTTCTGCTGGGTGCCTCAGCAAAACCCCTATGCTCGTATTGGAATCAGGCTTTTGAGGAGACATGCCTGTAAAACAAGGCAATGGATCCTATTATGGTTTAGGGTCCTGTCTGGTTCAATCTTCTCCTTGGGGACATCCATTAATGGTATGAGTGGAGGTAGATTATGAGCTGGTGTCAGACAGTCCTTGTTTGTTCCGGGCGACCTACACCATTGGGATGGCCTCAGGGACTTTGGAGGTTTCTCCTAATTTGTACGATATTGGACAATGGAATGGGCAGAATTCCCATGGATGGTAGGCACAGTCCTAATGTGTGGCTCCAGGGGCCGCAGCCTGGAGGGTGTGTGGCCCTGGACTTTGAGGACAGAAGTCTGAAAACACAAACTCAGCTTAGGTATGGGGACATAGGTATGGCAGGCCCGATCTACAAACCATGAGAAGAACTCTTCAGGATATGAAGAAAGTGCGAGTCTGAGGCGCTTGCTCAGGTTTTTGTCTCTGGATTATATATCAGCGATGGAACAATCTACAGACATGAATCGAGATCTCGTGCATCTGAAACCAGGGCGAGGATCAGACGATCGCTCAAGTTGGTGTTTCTGTCCCTGATGGCCCCTTCACAAAGGGGCGGCATCACGAGGCCATGGGTGTTTTCCCACGATGGGATTTGTGAGAAGCTCCAAACTGCAAAGTGTCTTCTGCAGGACAATTGAGACCTGTTGTTTGGCTCCAGGCCAATGATTCTGAGCAGGGTTCTAAGGATGCATGGCTGGGTAGCCCACCTCACATTCCAATTGTCTCCTAGAAACAAGACAGGTTAGATCTGCTGGATCTGGGGGAGCAACCGAGGAGTCTGAGTTGAAATGGACTCTCCTATGGATGGGTCCTAATGTGCTTTTGTGTCGATGGAGACCTTGGAATGAAGCGGTGGCACTGGGGCCCTGAAGGGTTCTCCTAAACAGAGGCTTTGACACAGCTTCAACGTACAAGTTTCGCATGTGTAGATGAGATGTTTTCTGATGGGTGAGTCAAGAAACAGCCATATGCTGGTTTTGAAATCCAGGCCTCTGAGGAGTGATGCCTGGAAACCAAAGCAATGGATATGATTAGTGCCTAGGGGCCTGTTCTTTCCTTTTTACCTCTGGGGACATCTGTCTATGGGTCTGAGTACAGGTAGGAGCTCAGATTGGCTCATATTGCCCCTGTTTTACCTGGGAAGCCACCACTAATGAGATGGATCAGGGAGTTTGGAGGTTTATCCTATTAGAAGGGATGTGGCCATTGGAATGGGCACACACAATTCCCTTGGAGAGGGCAAGTATATTTTTCAGGTTTGGCTCCAAGGGCCTAAGCTGTAGGTTGTGAAGTCCAGGGTTGTTTGGACAGTTGTCTGAAAATACAAACTTGGCTTATGTTTCAGGTCATAGGTATGGCAGGACTTACCTACAGACCATGAGGAGAACTTTTCGGGATTTGAGAAAAGGGCGAGTGTGAGGCTCTTGTTCAAGTTTTTGTCTCTGGATATCGTGTCACTCATGGTTGTGAAATTTCTGGGTGACTTCATGGGAAATGGACGAGTCTTACTCCCTGGTGGTTTGGACCAGTCCAAAGCGTTTGGGGTCACTCTGTGGGATGGAAGAAGTCCGTTGTTTTTTTTTTGATGTTGTTTTCTTTTTAACCTCAGGTGTCCCCCCAAATGAGGGATTCCAGAGTAGAGCCCTGGGGGTGGTGGGTGACTGGACAATCAGAAATCTGGTAAAAAATTGTGGCCTAGGGACATATCAAGCCCATTATGACATCTAATGGTCCAGTCACTGAGAGGACTTACTAGAGGACAGGACTCATGCTGAGGGTCACAATGCGTGTTTATGCCCTTGTTGCACTCAAGAATGGGCGGGGCCTCAGGGTGAATGCTGGTTTCTCCTACACTGAACGTTGGACGACGTGCCAACCACAAGGTTTCTTACCATGGGTAAGGAGTTGTTCTGATTTCTGCATCACACTCACCCCTGGGCAGTGATTGGAGATAATGTCTCGGTTCTGAGGCCTGAAAACTGAGGTAGGGAAGAGAGGATGACCTAAGGCCATGGCGGTCTTATGTGCACAGTGTGCGGTCTGCTTTCCTGGTGTTGGTCAGGAGGTCCGGGCTCAGGTTGTGTCCGACAGTGCATTAGTTCCCAGGTTAGACTATTAATTTGGGTGAAGTCGAGTGCTGTGGAGGTTTATCCTCATTGAAGGTGCCTGGGCAGCTCATGAGGCAATAATTTTTTTTCAGAGCGCAGGCAGAGTGCTGCATTGTGTGTCCAGAATTGCCAAACATGAGGGCTTCGGGGCCAGGAGTGTGAGGACGGAAGTCTGAGAAGACAAGCTAGACTTGGGTTTCAGGGCGAGGGCACGGCAGGTACCCCCTGCAGAACTGAACCAATACACATGCGTCTGAAGTCAGGGCGAGGATCAGACGTTGGCTCAGGTTGGAGTTTCCGTGCATGACGGCCGCTCATGAAGGGAGCGGAATCTCGAGGCCACTGAAGTTTTCCCACGTTGGGAGTTGTGGGATGCCCCCTTCAAGGATTCCTTCTGCGGGACAATTGAGACCTTTTGGACAACTCCAGGACATCCCATATGGAATGACTCCAGAGCACCGTTCGAGGATGGATGCCTGGGAAGCCCACCTCGCATTCCAATTGTCTCCTAGTAACAAGACAGTTTAGATCTGACGGCTCTGCGGGAGCATCGGGGGTGGCTGAGTTGAAATGAACTTTCCTGAGGATCGGTCGTAATGTGTTTTTGTGTCCATGAGGGCCTTGGAATGAATGGGCGGTGGCACCGGGACCATGAAGTACTCTCCTATGCTTTGGACATGGCTCCCATGCATAGGTTTCCTTGTGGAGACGAGATGAGTTCTGCTGGGTGTCTCAGCAAAACCCCTATGCTCGTATTCGAATCAGGCTTTTGAGGAGACATGTCTGTAAAACAAGGCAATGGATCCTATTATGGCCTACGGTCCTGTCTGGTTCAATCATTTCCTTGGGGACATCCATTTATGGTATGAGTGGAGGTCGATTATCAGCTGGTGTCAGACAGCCCTTGTTTGTTCCGGGCGACCTACACTATTGGGATGGCCTCAGGGACTTTGGAGGTTTCTCCTAATTTGTACGATTTAGACAATGGAATGGGCAGAATTCCCATGGATTGTTAGGCACAGTCCTAATGTGTGGCTCCAGGGGCCCCAGCCTGGAGGGTGTGTGGCCCAGGACTTTGAGGACAGACGTCTGAAAACACAAACTCAGCTTAGGTTTGGGGACGTAGGTATGGCAGGCCTGAGCTACAAACCTTGAGAAGAACTCTTCAGTATATGAAGAAAGTGCGAGTCTGAGGCGCTTGCTCAGGTTTTTGTCTCTGGATTTTGTATCAGCGACGACACAATCTACAGACGTGAATCGAGATCTCGTGCATCTGAAGTCAGGGCGAGGATCAGACGATCGCTGAAGTTTGTGTTTCTGTCCCTGATGGCCCCTTCACGAAGGGGCGGCATCACGAGGCCATGGGGGTTTTCCCACGATGGGAGTTGTGAGAAGCTCCAAACTGCAAAGTGTCTTCTGAGGACATTTGAGTCCTTTTTTTTCCCTCCAGGCCAATGATTCTGAGCAGGGTTCTAAGGATGCATGGCTGGGTAGCCCACCTCGCATTCCTATTGTCTCCTAGAAACAAGACAGGTTATTGCTGGATCGGGGGAGCAACCGAGGAGGCTGAGTTGAAATGGACTCTCCTTTGGATGGGTCCTAATGTGCTTTTGTGTCTATGGACCCTTAAAATGATCGGGGGCACTGGGGCCCTGAAGGGTTCTTCTAAACAGAGGCTTTGACACAGCTCCAACGTGCAAGTTTCCCAAGGGTAGATGAGATGTTTTCTGATGGGTGACTCAAGAAAGAGCTATATGCTGGTTTTGAAATCCAGGCCTCTGAGGAGAGATGCCTGGAAACCAAAGCAATGGATATGATTAGTGCCTAGGGGCCTGTTCTTTCCTTTTTACCTCTGGGGACATCTGTCTATTGGTCTGAGTACAGGTAGGTGCTCAGATGGGCTCAGATTGCCCCTGTTTTACCTGGGAAGCCACCACTATTGAGATGGATCAGGGACTTTGGAGATTTATCCTATTAGAAGGGATGTGGCCATTGGAATGGGCACACACAATTCCCTTGGAGAGGGCAAGTACAGTCCTCAGGTTTGGCTCCAGTGGCCTGAGCCTGTAGGTTGTGTAGGCCAGGGCTGTTTGGAGAGTTGTCTGAAACAACAAACTTGGCTTATGTTTCAGGTCATAGGTATGGCAGGACTTAAACTACAGACAATGAGGAGAACTTTTCGGGATTTGAGAAAAGGGCGAGTGTGAGGCTCTTGCTCAAGTTTTTGTCTCTGGATATCGTGTCACTCATGGTCGTGAAATTTCTGGGTGACTTCATTGGAAATGGACGAGTCTTACTCCCTGGTGGTTTGGACCAGTCCAAAGCGTTTGGGGTCACTCTGTGGGATGGAAGAAGTCCGTTTTTTTTTTTTTGATGTTGTTTTCTTTTTAACCTCAGGTGTCTCACCTAATGAGGGATTCCAGAGTAGAGCCCTGGGGGGGGGGTGACTGGACAATCAGAAATCTGGTTAAAAATTGGGGCTTAGGGACATATCAAGCCCATTATGACATCTAATGGTCCAGTCACTGAGAGGACTTACTAGAGGACAGGACTCATGCTGAGGGTCACAATGCGTGTTTATGCCCTTGTCGCACTCAAGAATGGGCGGGGCCTCAGGGTGAATGCTGGTTTCTCCTACACTGAACGTTGGACGACGTGCCAACCACAAGGTTTCTTACCATGGGTAAGGAGGTGTTCTGATTTCTGCATCACACTCACCTCTGGGCAGTGATTGAAAATAATGTCTCGGTTCTGAGGCCTGAAAACTGAGGTAAGGAAGAGATGATGACCTAAGGCCATGGCGGGTCTTATGTGCTCAGTGTGCGGTCTAGTCAGGAGGTCCGGGCTCAGGTTGTGTCCGACAGTGCATTAGTGCCCAGGTTAGACTATATAATTTGGGTAAAGTCGAGTGCTGTGGAGGTATATCCTCATTGAAGGTGCCTGGCCAGCTCTTGAGGCAATCATTTTTTTCTAGAGGGCAGGCAGAGTGCTGCATTGTGGGTCCGGAATTGCCAAACTTTTGGGCTTATATCAACAATGGCCGTGGAATGTGGGGAGGTTTCATGGGCCATGCACGAATCTTCCTCTCTGTGTATTTGGCCCGGTCCAAATTATTTTTCGTCTATCTGTGGGTTGGGAGGTCTCCGTTCAGGTTTATTACCTCAGGTGTCCGAACAAAAGTGGAATTCCAAAGCAGAGCCCTGGGGAAGAGTGAAGGGACAACCCAAACTATGGTTAAAAATTGGGGCCTAGCGGCATGGCAGGCCCATAAGCTGTCTCTTCATCCAGCCACTGAGAGGCATTACTTGAGGATTGGGCTCAGGCTGAGGGTCAAATGTGTGTTTGTGACAATTGTGGCCCTCGAGCATGGGCGGGGCCTCATGGGCCTCCCTGGTTACAACTACACTGGACCTTGGACAACATGCCAATCACAAGGTCTCTTGCCATGCGAAAGTGTTCTGATTTCTGCATCATTTTCAATCTTGAGCAGTGATTGGACATAAGGTCTAGGTTCTGAAGCCTGAAAAATCGCATTTGGGAAGAGATGACAATCTAATGCGATGGCGCATCTGATATGCTCAGTGTGCGGTCAGTTGCCTGGGTGTTGGTCAGGAGGTTCTGGCTCAGGTTGTGTCAGACAGTGCACTAGTGCCCAAGTTAGACTATATAATTTGGGTACAGTCGAGTGCCCTGTAGGTTTATCCTCATTTGAGGTGCCTGGGCACCTCATTAGGCAAGATATTTTTTCTAGACGGCAGGCAGAGTGCTGCATTGTGGGTCCGGAATTGCCAAAATGGAGGACTTCTGGGCCAAGAGTTTGAGGACAGAAGTCTGAGAAAACAAGCTAGACTTGGGCTTCAGGCCTAGGGCACGGTAGTTACCCCCTGCAGATCGGAAAAAATATCTCAAGCATCTGAAGTCACGGCGAGGATCAGACGTTGGCTCAGGTTGTAGTTTCTGTGCATGACTGCCCCTTCATGAAAGGAGCGGAATCTCAAGGCCATGGAGCTTTTCCCACGTTGGGAGTTGTGTGATGCCCCCTTCAACGATTCCTTCTGCAGTAAAATCGAGACCTGTTAGGCAGCCCCAGGACATCCCATATGGAATGCCTCCAGAGCACCGTTTGAGGATGGATGCCTGGGAAGCCCGCCTCGCATTCCAATTGTCTCCTAGCAACAATACAGTTGAGATCGGATGGCTCTGCGGGAGCTAACGGGGTGGCTGAGTTGAAATGGACTTTCCTGAGGATGGGGCCTAAAGTGTGTTTGTGTCCATGAGGGCCTTGGAATGGTGCGGTGGCACCGGGACCCTGAAGTATTCTCCTAAGCTTTTGACAAGGCTCCCATGCACAAGTTTCCTTGTGGAGAGGAGATTTGTTCTGATGGGTGCCTCAGGAAAACCCTTATGCTGGTCTTGGGATCCAGGCTCTTGAGGAGACATGCCTGTAAACCAAAGCAATGGATCCGACTATTGCCTAGGATCCTGTCTGGTTCAATCTTATTCTCTGGGGATATCCGTCTATGGAATGAGTGGATGTAGATGCTCACCTGGTGTCAGACCACCTTGTTTGTCCCAGGAGACCTAAACTATTGGTTTTGCCTCGGGGACTTTGGAGAGTTCTCCAAATTTGTAAGATTTTGGACAATGATATGGTCAGAATTCCTATTGATTGGGTAGGCACAGTCCGAATGTGTGGCTCCAGGGGCCCCAGCCTGGAGGCTGTGTGGCCCAGGACTTTGAGGACAGAAGTCTGAAAACACAAACTCACCTTATGTTTGGGGACGTAGGTATGGCAGGCCCAATCTACACACCATGAGCAGAACTCTTCAGGATATGAAGAAAGAGCGAGTCTGAGGCACTTGCTCAGGCTTTTGTCTCTGGATTTTATATCAACGATGGCCGTGGAATGTGGGGAGGCATCATGGGCCATGGACGAATCTTCCTTTCTGTGGATTGGGGCGGTCCCAATTTTTTTCGTCAATCTGTGGGATGGGAGGTCTCCTTTCAGGTTTATTACCTCAGGTGTCCGAACAAAAGAGGAATTCCAAAGCAGAGCCCTGGGGAAGAGTGAAGGGACAACCCAAACTATTGTTAAAAATTGGGACCTAGGGGCTTGGCAGGCCGAATAAGCTGTCTCTTCATCCAGTCACTGAGCGGCCTTACTTGAGACTGGGCTCAGGCTGAGGGTCAAATGTGTGTTTGTGACAAATGTGGCCCGCGAGCATGGGTGGGGCCTCATGGGCCAAACTGGTTTCAACTACACTGGACCTTGGACAACATGCCAATCACAAGGTATCTTGCCATGGGGAAGGTGTTCTGATTTCTGCACCATTTTCAATCGTGAGCAGTGATTGGACATAAGGTATAAGTTCTGAAGCCTGAAAAATCGCAGTTGGGAAGAGATGACGACCTAAAGCGATGGCGCGTCTGATATGCTCAGTGTGCGGTCAGCTGCCTGGGTGTTGGTCAGGGGGTTCTGGCTGAGGTTGTGTCAGACAGTGCACTAGTGCCCAAGTTAGACTATATAATTTGGGTACAGTCGAGTTCCCTGTAGGTTTATCCTCATTTGAGGTGCCTGGGCACCTCATTAGGCAAGATATTTTTTCTAGAGGGCAGGCAGAGTGCTGCCTTGTGGGTCCGGAATTGTCAAAATGGAGGACTTCCGGGCCAGGAGATTGAGGACAGAAGTCTGAGAACACAAGATAGACTTGGGCTTCAGGCCGAGGGCACGGTAGGTACCCCCTGCAGATCGGAAACAATATCTCAAGCATCTGAAGTCACGGCGAGGATCAGACGTTGGCTCAGGTTGCAGTTTCTGTGCATGACCGCCCCTTCATGAACGGAGCGGAATCTCAAGGCCATGGAGGTTTTCCGACGTGGGAGTGGTGGGATGCCCCCTTCAATGATTCCTTCTGTGTGACAATTGAGACCTATTGGGCAGCCCAGGACATCCCATATGGAATGACCAGAGCACCCTTGGAGAATGGATGCCAGGGAAGCCCGCCTCACAATCCAATTGTCTACTAGCCACAATACAGTTGAGATCGGATCCCTCTGCGAGAGCAACCGGGGTGGCTGAGTTGAAATGGACTTTCCTGAGGATGGGCACTAATGTGTGTTTGTGTCCATGAGGGCCTTGAAATGGGGCAGTGGCACTGGGACCCTGAAGTATTCACCTAAGCTTTTGACATAGTTCCCATGCACAAGTTTCCTTGTGGAGAGGAGATTTGTTCTGATGGGTGCCTCAGGAAACCCATTATGCTGGTATTGGAATCCAGACTTTGAAGAGACATGCCTGTAAACCAATGCAATGTATTCGATTATGGCCTAGGGTCCTGTCTTGTTCATTCTTCTTGTCTGGGGATATTCATCTATGGAATGAGTGGAGGTAGATGCTCACCTGGTGTCTTACCGCCCTTGTTTGTCCCCGGAGACCTACACTATTGGTTTGGCCTCAGGGACTTTGGAGAGTTCTCCTAATTTGTACGATTTTGGACAATTGAATGGGCAGAATTCCCATGGATTGTGTAGGCACAGTCCTAATGTGTGGCTTCAGAGGCCCCAGCATGAGGGTGTGTGGCCCAGGACTTTGAGGACAGAAGTCTGAAAACACAAACTCAGCTTAGGTTTGGGGATGTAGGTATGGCAGGCCCAATCTACAAATCATGAGAAGAAATCTTCAGGATATGAAGAAAGAGCGAGTCTGAGGCACTTGCTCAGGCTTTTGCATTTGGATTTTATATCAACGATGGCCGTGGAATGGGGGAGGACTCATGGGCCATGGACGAATCTTCCTCTCTGTGGATTTGGCCCGATCCCAATTGTTTTTCGTCAATCTGTGGGATGGGATTTCTCCTTTCAGGTTTATTACCTCAGGTGTCTGAACAAAAGAGGAATTCCAAAGCAGAGCCCTGGGGAAGAGTGAAGGGAAAACCCAAACTATGGTTAAAAATTGGGGCCTAGGGGCATGGCAGGCACAATAAGCTGTCTCTTCATCCAGCCACTGAGAGGCCTTACTTGAGGGCTGGGCTCAGGCTGAGGGTCACAGTGTGTGTTTGTGACCAATGTGGCACGCGAGCAATGGCGGGGCCTCATGGGCCACACTAGTTTCAACTACACTGGACCTTGGACAACATGCCAATCACAAGGTCTCTTGCCATGGGGAAGGTGTTTTGATTTCTGCATCATTTTCAACCCTGGGCAGTGTTTGGAGATAAGGTCTAGGTCTGAAGCCTGAAAAATCGCAGTTGGGAAGAGATGACAATCTAAGGCGATGGCGCATCTGATATGCTCAGTGTGCGGTCAACTGCCTGGGTGTTGGTCAGGAGGTTCTGGCTCAGGTTGTGTCATACAGTGCACTATTGCCCAAGTTAGACTATATAATTTGGGTACAGTCGAGTGCCCTGTAGGTTTATCCTCATTTGAGGTGCCTGGGCACCTCATTAGGCAAGATATTTTTTCTAGAGGGCAGGCTGAGTGCTGCATTGTGGATCCGGAATTGCCAAAATGGAGGATTTCTGGGCCAGGAATGTGAGGACAGAAGTCTGAGAACACAAGCTAGACTTGGGCTTCAGGCCGAGGGCACGGTAGGTACCCCCTGCAGATCGGAAACAATATCACAAGCATCTGAAGTCATGGCGAGGATCAGACGTTGGCTCAGGTTGTAGTTTCTGTGCATGACTGCCCCTTCATGAAAGAAGTGGAATCTCAAGGCCATGGAGCTTTTCCCACGTTGGGAGTTGTGTGATGCCCCCTTCAAGGATTCCATCTGTTGGACAATTGAGACCTGTTGGGCAGCTCCAGGACATCTAATATGGAATGACTCCAGAGCACCGTTCGAGGATGGATGCCTGGGAAGCCCGCCTCGCATTCCAATTGTCTCCTAGCAACAATACAGTTGAGATCGGATGGCTCTGCGGGAGCAACCGTGGTGGCTGAGTTGAAATGGACTTTCCTGAGGATGGGACCTTAAGTGTGTTTGTGTCCATGAGGGCCTTGGAATGGGGCGGTGGCACCGTAACCCTGAAGTATTCTCCTAAGCTTTTGACATAGCTCCCATGCACAAGTTTCCTTGTGGAGAGGAGATTTGTTCTGATGGGTGCCTCAGGAAAACCCTTATGCTGGTCTTGGAATCCAGGCTCTTGAGGAGACATGCCTGTAAACCAAAGCAATGGATCCGATTATTGCCTAGGATCCTGTCTGGTTCAATCTTCTTCTCTGGGGATATCCGTCTATGGAATGAGTGGAGGTAGATGCTCACCTGGTGTCAGACCACCCTTGTTTGTCCCTGGAGACCTACACTATTGGGATTGCCTCGGGGACCTTGGAGAGTTCTCCCAATTTGTAAGATTTTGGACAATGGAATGGGCAGAATTTCCATGGATTGTGTAGGCACAGTCCGAATGTGTGGCTCCAGGGGCCCCAGCCTGGAGGCTGTGTGGCCCAGGACTTTGAGGACAGAAGTCTGAAAACACAAACTCACCTTATGTTTGGGGACGTAGGTATGGCAGGCCCAATCTACAAATCATGAGAAGAACTCTTCAGGATATGAAGAAAGAGCGAGTCTGAGGCACTTGCTCAGGCTTTTGTCTCTGGGTTTTATATCAATGTTGGCCGTGGAATGTGGGGAGGCATCATGGGCCATGGAAGAATCTACCTCTCTGTGGATTGGCCCGGTCCCAATTATTTTTCGTCAATCTGTGGGATGGGAGGTCTCCTTCAGGTTTATTACCTCAGGTGTCCGAACAAAAGAAGAATTCCAAAGCAGAGCCCTGGGGAAGAGTGAAGGGACAACCCAAACTATGGTTAAAAATTGGGGCCTAGGGTCATGGCAGGCCCCATATGCTGTCTCTTCATCCAGCCACTGAGCGGCCTTACTTGAGGACTGGGCTCAGGCTGAGGGTCAAATGTGTGTTTGTGACAAATGTGGCCCGCGAGCATGGGCGGGGCCTCATGGGCCAAACTGGTTTCCACTACACTGGACCTTGGACAACATGGCAATCACAAGGTCTCTTGCCATGGGGAAGGTGTTCTGATTTCTGCATCATTTTCAATCGTGAGCAGTGATTGGACATAAGGTATAGGTTCTGAAGCCTGAAAAACCGCAGTTGGGAAGAGATGACGACCTAAGGCGATGGCGCGTCTGATATGCTCAGTGTGCGGTCAACTGCCTGGGTGTTGGTCAGGAGGTTCTGACTCAAGTTGTGTCAGACAGTGTATTAGTGCCCAGGTTAGACTATATAATTTGGGTACAGTCGAGTGCCGTGTAGGTTTATCCTCATTTGAGGTGCCTGGGCACCTCATTAGGCAAGATATTTTTTCTAGAGGGCAGGCAGAGTGCTGCATTGTGGGTCCGGAATTGCCAAACTTTGGGGCGTCTGGGCCAGGAGTGTGAGGACAGAAGTCTGAGAACACAAACTAGACTTGAGTTTCAGGCCGAGGGCACGGCTTGTACTCCCTGCAGTCGCAATCAAAATCTCAAGCATCTGAAGTCACGGCGAGGATCAGACGTTGGCTCAGGTTGGAGTTTCTCTGCATGACTTCCCTTTCATGAAAGGAGCGGAATCTCAAGGCCATGGAGGTTTTCCGACGTGGGAGTGGTGGGATGCCCCCTTCAATGTTTCCTTCTGTGTGACAATTGAGACCTTTTGGGCAGCTCCAGGACATCTAATATGGAATGACTCCAGAGCACCGTTGGAGGATGGATGCCAGGCAAGCCCGCCTCGCAATCCAATTGTCTACTAGCCACAATACAGTTGAGATCAGATCCCTCTGCGGGAGCAACCGGGGTGGCTGAGTTGAAATGGACTTTCCTGAGGATGGGCCCTAATGTGTGTTTGTGTCCATGAGGGCCTTGAAATGGGGCGGTGGCACTGGGACACTGAAGTATTCTCCTAAGCTTTTGACATAGCTCCCATGCACAAGTTTCCTTGTGGAGAGGAGATTTGTTCTGATGGGTGCCTCAGGAAACCCATTATGCTGGTATTGGAATCCAGACTTTTAAAGAGACATGCCTGTAAACCAAAGCAATGTATTCGATTATGGCCTAGGGTCCTGTCTTGTTCATTCTTCTTCTCTGGGGATATTCATCTATGGAATGAGTTGAGGTAGATGCTCACCTGGTGTTAGACCGTCCTTGTTTGTCCCCGGAGACCTACACTATTGGGATGGCCTCGGGGACTTTGGAGAGTTCTCATAATTTGTACGATTTTGGACAATGGAATGGGCAGAATTCCCATGGATTGGGTAGGCACAGTCCTAATGTGTGGCTTCAGGGGCCCCAGCCTGAGAGTGTGTTGCCCAGGACTTTGAGGACAGAAGTCTGAAAACACAAACTCAGCTTAGGTTTGGGGATGTAGGTATGGCAGGCCCAATCTACAAATCATGAGAAGAAATCTTCAGGATATGAAGAAAGAGCGATTCTGAGGCACTTGCTCAGGCTTTTGCATTTGGATTTTATATCAACGATGGCCGTGGAATGTGGGGAGGACTCATGGGCCATGGACGAATATTCCTCTCTGTTGATTTGGCCCGATCCCAATTGTTATTCCTCAATCTGTGGGATGGGAGGTCTCCTTTCAGGTTTATTATCTCAGGTGTCTGAACAAAAGAGGAATTCCAAAGCAGAGCCCTGGGGAAGAGTCAAGGGAAAACCCAAACTATGGTTAAAAATTGGGGCCTAGGGGTATGGCAGGCACTATAAGCTGTCTCTTCATCCAGCCACTGAGAGGCTTTACTTGAGGGCTGGGCTCAGGGTGAGGGTCACAGTGTGTGTTTGTGACCAACGTGGCACGCGAGCATGGGCGGGGCCTCATGGGCCACACTGGTTTCAACTAAACTATACCTTGGACAACATGCCAAACACAAGGTCTCTTGCCATGGGGAAGGTCTTCTGATTTCTGCATCATTTTCAACCCTGGGCAGTGGTTGGAGATAAGGTCTAGGTTCCGAAGCTTGAAAAATCGCAGTTGGGAATAGATGACGATCTAAGGCGATGGCGCGTCTGATATGCTCAATGTGCAGTCAACTGCCTGGGTGTTGGTCAGGAGGTTCTGGCTCAGGTTGTGTCAGACAGTGCACTAGTGCCCAAGTTAGACTATATAATTTGGGTACAGTCGAGTGCCCTGTAGGTTTATCCTCATTTGAGGTGCCTGGGCACCTCATTAGGCAAGATATTTTTTCTAGAGGGCAGGCAGAGTGCTGCATTGTGGGTCCGGAATTGCCAAAATGGAGGATCTGGGCCAGGAGTTTGAGGACAGAAGTCTGAGAACACAAGATAGACTTGGGCTTCAGGCCGAGGGCACGGTAGTTACCCCCTGCAGATCGGAAACAATATCTAAGCATCTGAAGTCAGGGCGAGGATGAGACGTTGGCTCAGGTTGTAGTTTCTGTGCATGATTGCCCCTTCAAGAAAGGAGCGGAATCTCAAGGCCATGGAGATTTTCCCACATTGGGAGTTGTGTGATGCCCCCTTCAAGGATTCCTTCTGCGGGACAATTGAGACCTGTTGGGCAGCTCCAGGACATCCCATATGGAATGACTCCAGAGCACCGTTCGAGGATGGATGCCAGGGAAGCCCGCCTCTCTTTCCAATTGTCTCCTAGCTACGATACAGTTGTGATCGGATGGCTCTGCGGAAGCAACCGGGGTGGCTGAGTTGAAATGGACATTCCTGAGGATGGGGCCTAAAGTGTGTTTTGTCCATGAGGGCCTTGGAATGGGGCGGTGGCACCGTAACCCTGAAGTATTCTCCTACGCTTTTGACATAGCTCCCATGCACAAGTTTCCTTGTGGAGAGGAGATTTGTTCTGATGGGTGCCTCAGGAAAACCCTTATGCTGGTCTTGGAATCCAGGCTCTTGAGGAGACATGCCTGTAAACCAAGCAATGGATCCGATTATTGCCTAGGATCCTGTCTGGTTCAATCTTCTTCTCTGGGGATATCCGTCTATGGAATGAGTGGAGATAGATGCTCACCTGGTGTCAGACCACCCTTGTTTGTCCCTGGAGACCTACACTATTGGGATGGCCTCGGGGACCTTGGAGAGTTCTCCCAATTTGTAAGATTTTGGACAATGGAATGGGCAGAATTTCCATGGATTGTGTAGGCACAGTCCGAATGTGTGGCTCCAGGGGCCCCAGCCTGGAGGCTGTGTGGCCCAGGACTTTGAGGACAGAAGTCTGAAAACACAAACTCACCTTATGTTTGGGGACGTAGGTATGGCAGGCACAATCTACAAACCATGAGAAGAACTCTTCAGGATATGAAGAAAGAGCGAGTCTGAGGCACTTGCTCAGGCTTTTGTCTCTGGGTTTTATATCAATGATGGCCATGGAATGTGGGGAGGCCTCATGGGCCATGGACGAAACTTCCTCTCTGTGGATTTGACCCGTTCCCAATTATTTTTCGTCAATCTGTGGGATGGGAGGTCTCCTTTCATGTTTATTACCTCAGGTGTCCGAACAAAAGAAGAATTCCAAAGCAGAGCCCTGTGGAAGAGTGAAGGGACAACACAAACTATGGTTAAAAATTGGGGCCTAGGAGCATGGCAGGCCCAATGAGCTGTCTCTTCATCCAGCCACTGAGCGGCCTTACTTGAGGACTGGGCTCAGGCTGAGGGTCAAATGTGTGTTTGTGACAAATGTGGCCCGCGAGCATGGGCGGGGCCTCATGGGCCAAACTGGTTTCCACTACACTGGACCTTGGACAACATGGCAATCACAAGATCTCTTGCCATGGGGAAGGTGTTCTGATTTCTGCATCATTTTCAATCGTGAGCAGTGATTGGACATAAGGTATAGGTTCTGAAGCCTGAAAAATCGCAGTTGGCAAGAGATGACGACCTAAGGCCATGGCGCGTCTGATATGCTCAGTGTGCGGTCAGCTGCCTGGGTTTTGGTCAGGAGATTCTGGCTCAGGTTGTGTCAGACAGTGCATTAGTACCCAGGTTAGACTATATAATTTGGGTACAGTCGAGTGCCGTGTAGGTTTATCCTCATTTGAGGTTCCTGGGCTCCTCATTAGGCAAGATATTTTTTCTAGAGGGCTGGCAGAGTGCTGCATTGAGGGTCCGGAATTGCCAAACTTTTTGGCTTCTGGGCCAGGAGTGTGAGGACAGAAGTCAGAGAACACAAGCTAGACTTCAGTTTCAGGCCGAGGGAACGGCTGGTACCCCTGCAGTCGCAACCATATTCTCAAGCATCTGAAGTCACGGCGAGATCAGACGTTGCCTCCGGTTGGAGTTTCTGTGCATGACTGCCCCTTCATGAACGGAGCGGAATCTCAAGGCCATGGAGGTTTTTCGACGTGGGAGTGGCTGGATGCCCCCTTCAATGATTCCTTCTGTGTGACAATTGAGACCTGTTGGGCAGCTCCAGGACATCCCATATGGAATGACCAGAGCACCCTTGGAGAATGGATGCCAAGGAAGCCCGCCTCGCAATCCAATTGTCTACTAGCCACAATACAGTTGAGATCGGATCCCTCTGCGGGAGCAACCGGGGTGGCTGAGTTGAAATGGACTTTCCTGAGGATGGGCCCTAATGTGTGTTTGTGTCCATGAGGGCCTTGAAATGGGGCGGTGGCACTGGGACCCTGAAGTATTCTCCTAAGCTTTTGACATAGCTCCCATGCACAAGTTTCCTTGTGGAGAGGAGATTTGTTCTGATGAGTGCCTCAGGTAACCCATTATGCTGGTATTGGAATCCAGACGTTTGAAGAGACATGTTTGTAAACCAAAGCAATGTATTCAATTATGGCCTAGGGTCCTGTCTTCTTCATTCTTCTTCTCTGGGGATATTCTTCTATGGAATGAGTGGAGGTAGATGCTCACCTGGTGTCTTACCTCCCTTGTTTGTCCACGGAGACCTACACTATTGGGATGGACTCGGGGACTTTGGAGAGTTCTCCTAATTTGTACGATTTTGGACAATGGAATGGGCAGAATTCCCATGGATTGGGTAGGCACAGTCCTAATGTGAGGCTTCAGGGGCCCCAGCCTGAGGGTATGTGGCCCAGGACTTTGAGGACAGAAGTCTGAAAGCACAAACTCAGCTTAGGTTTGGGGATGTAGGTATATCAGGCCCAATCTACAAATCATGAGAAGAAATCTTCAGGATATGAAGAAAGAGCGATTCTGAGGAACTTGCTCAGGCTTTTGCATTTGGATTTTATATCAACGATGGCCGTGGAATGTGGGGAGAACTCATGGGCCATGGACGAATCTTCCTCTCTGTGGATTTGGCCCTATCCCAATTGTTTTTCGTCAATCTGTGGGATTGGAGGTCTCCTTTCAGGTTTTTTACCTCAGGTGTCTGAACAAAAGAGGAATTCCAAAGCAGAGCCCTGGGGAAGAGTGAAGGGAAAATCCAAACTATGGTTAAAAATTGGGGCCTAGGGGCAATGCAGGCACAATAAGCTGTCTCTTCATCCAGCCACTGAGAGGCCTTACTTGAGGGCTGGGCTCAGGGTGAGGTTCACAGTGTGTGTTTGTGACCAACGTGGCACGCGAGCATGGGCGGGGCCTCATGGGCCACACTGGTTTCAACTACACTGGACCTTGGACAACATGCCAATCACAAGTTCTCTTGCCATGGGGAAGGTGTTTTGATTTCTGCATCATTTTCATCCCTGGGCAGTGGTTGGAGATAAGGTCTCGGTTCTGAAGCATGAAAAATCGCAGTTGGGGAGAGATTACGATCTAAGGCCATGGCGGGTTTTATGTGATCAGGGTGCGGTCAGCTTTCTGGGTGTTGGTCAGGAGGTCCGGGCTCAGGTTGTGTTCGACAGTGCATTAGTGCCCAGGTTAGACTATATAATTTGGGTAACGTCGAGTGCTGTGTAGGTTTATCCTCATTTAAGGTGCCTGGGCAGCTCATGAGGCAATAATTTTTTTTCTAGAAGGCAGGCAGAGTGCTGCATTGTGGGTCCGGAATAGTCAAACTTGAGGGCTAAGGGGCCAGGAGTGTGAGGACGGAATCTGAGAAGACGAGCTAGACTTGGGCTTCAGGCCGAGGGCACGGCAGGTACTCCCTGCAGATCTGAACCAATATCTCATGCATCTGAAGTCAGGGCGAGGATCAGACTTTGGCTAAGGTTGGAGTTTCTGTGCATGACGGCAGCTTCATGAAGGGAGCGGAATCTCGGGGCCATTGAGGTTTTCCCACGTTGGGAGTTGTGGGATGCCCCCTTAAAGGATTCCTTCTGCGGGACAATTGAGATTTGTTGGACAGCTCCAGGACATCCCATATGGAATGACTCCAGAGCACCGTTCGCGGATGGATGCCTGGGAAGCCCGCCTCGCATTCCAATTGTCTCCTAGCAACAAGACAGTTTAGATCTGATGGCTCTGCCGGAGCAACCTGGGTGGCTGAGTTGAAATGGACTTTCCTGAGGATGGGTCCTAATATGTTTTTGTGTCCATGAGGGCCTTGGAATGGGGCAGTGGCACCGGGACCCTGAGTTACTTTCCTAAGCTTTGGACATGGCTCCCATGCACAGGTTTCCTTGTGGAGACGAGATGAGTTCTGATGGGTGCCTCAGGAAAACCCCTATGCTCGTATTGGAATCAGGCTTTTGAGGACACATGCCTGTAACCCAAAGCAATGGATCCTATTATGGCCTAGGGTCCTGTCTGGTTCAACCTTCTTCTCTGAAGACATCCATCTATGGTATTAGTGGAAGTAGATTATCAGCTGGTGTCAGACAGCCCTTGTTTGTTCCGGGAGACCTACACTATTGGGATGGCCTCATGGACTTTGGAGGTTTCTCCTAATTTGTATGATTTTGGACCATGGAATGGGCAGAATTCCCATGGATTGGTAGGCACAGTACTAATGTGTGTCTCCAGGGGCTCAGCCTGAAGGGTGTGTGGCCCAAGACTTTGAGGACAGAAGTCTGAAAACACAAACTCAGCGTAGGTTTGGGGACGTAGGTATGGCAGGCATGATCTACAAACCATGAGAAGAACTCTTCAGGATATGAAGAAAGTGGGAGTCTGAGGCGCTTGCTCAGGCTTTTGTCTCTGGATTTTGTATCAGCGATGGCCGTGGAATGTCGGGGAGGCCTCATGGGCCATGGATGAATCTTCCTCTCTGAGGATTTGGCCCGATTCCCAATTGCTTTTCGTCAATCTGTGGGATGGGAGGACTCATTTCAGTTTTGTTACCTCAGGTGTCCCACCAAAAGAGGAATTCCAAAGCAAAGCTGTGGGGAAGACTGATGGGACAACCCGAACTATGGTTAAAAATTGGGGCCTAGGGGCATGGAAGGCCAATATGCTATCTCTTCATCCAGCCACTGAGTGGCCTTACTTGAGGACTGGGCTCAGCCTGAGGGTCACAATGTGCGTTTGTGACCAATGTGGCCGGCGAGCATGGGCGGGGCCTCATGGGCCACACTGGTTTCAACTACACTGAACGTTGGACAACATGCCAACCACAAGGTTTCTTGCCATGGGGAAGGAGTTCTGATTTCTGCATCACCTTCAACCCTGGGCAGTGATTGGAGATAAGGTCTAGGTTCTGAAACCTGAAAACCGAGGTTGGGAAAAGATGTCGAACTAAGGCCACGGCGGCGCGATGTGCTCAGTGTGCGGCCAGCTGTCTGAGAGGGGCCAGGGGGTCCTGGCTCAAGCTGTGTCAGAAAGGGCATTAGTGTCCTGGTCAGCCTATGTATTTGGGGTACAGCCAAGGTCGGTGCAGGTTGATCCTCATTTGGGGTTACTGGGTAGCCCCAGAGGACAAAGTTTTTCTTCTGGAGGGCGGGCAGGGTGCTGCATTGTATTTCTGGATTGCCAAACTGGAGGGCTTGTGGGCCAGGAGTCTGACGACCAAAGTCTGAGAACACAAGCTAGGCTTAGGTTTCTGGGTGAGGCCATGGCAGGCACAATCTACAGACCTGAATCGAGATCTCGTGCATCTGAAGTCAGGGCGAGGATCAGACGATCGCTCAGGTTGGAATTTCTGTCCCTGATGGCCCCTTCATGTATGGGGGGGGCATCACGAGGCCATGGGGGTTTTCCCACGATGGGAGTTGTGAGAAGCTCCAAACTGCAGAGAGTCTTCTGCAGGACAATTGAGACCTGTTGCTTGGGTCCAGGCCAATGATTCTGAGCAGGGTTCTAAGGTTGGATGGCTTGGTAGCCCACCTCGCATTCCAATTGTCTCCTAGCAACAAGACAGGTTAGATCTTTTGGATCTGTGGGGAGCAACCGAGGACGCTGAGTTGAAATGGACACCCCTGGGGATGGGTCCTAATGTGCTTTTGTGTCTATGGAGACCTTTGTATGAAGCGGTGGCACTGGGGCCCTAAAGGGTTCTCCTAAACAGAGGCTTTGACACAGCTCCAACGTGCAAGTTTCCCATGTGTAGATGAGATGTTTTCTGATGGGTGAGTCAAGAAACAGCTATATGCTGTTTTGATATCCAGGCCTCTGAGGAGAGATGCCTGGAAACCAAAGCAATGGATCTGATTAGTGCCTAGGGGCCTGTTCTTTCCTTTTTACCTCTGGAGACATCTGTCTATGGGTCTGAGTGCAGGTAGGTGCTCAGTTGGGCTCAGATTGCCCCTGTTTTTCCTGGGAAGCCACCACTATTGAGATGGATCAGGGATTTGGAGGTGTATCCTATTAGAAGGGTTGTGGCCATTGGAATGGGCACACACAATTCCCTTGGAGAGGGCAAGTACAGTCCTCAGGTTTGGCTCCAGGGGCCTGAGCCTGTAGGTTGTGTAAGCCAGGGCTGTTTGAACAGTTGTCTGAAAACACAAACTCGGCTTATGTTTCGGGTCATAGGTATGGCAGGACTGACCTACAGACCATGAGGAGAACTCTTCGGGATTTGAAAAAAGGGCGAGTGTGAGGCTCCTGCTCAAGTTTTTGTCTCTGGATATCGTGTCACTCAGGGTCGTGGAATTTCTGGGTGACTTCATGGGAAATGGACGAGTCTTACTCTCTGGTGGTATGGCCCTGTCAAAAAGAGTTTGGGGTCAATCTGTGGGCTGGTAGAAGTCCGTTCTGTTGTTGTTGTTGTTGTTTCTTTCTTTTTTAACCTCAGGTGTCCCACCAAATGAGGGATTCCAGAGTAGAGCCCTGGGGAGGGGCGCCTGGACAATCAGAAATCTGGTTAAAAATTGGGGCTAGGGACATGTCAAGCCCATTATGACATCTAATGGTCCAGCCACTGAGAGGACTTACTAGAGGACAGGTCTCATGCTGAGGGTCACAATGCGTATGTATGCCCTCATCGCACGCAAGAATGGGCGGGGCCTCAGGGTGAAAGCTGGTTTCTCCTACACTGAACGTTGGACAACGTGCCAACCACAAGGGTTCTTGCCATGGGTAAGGAGGAGTTCTGATTTCTGCATCACACTCACCCCTGGGCAGTGATTGGAGATAAGGTCTCGGTTCTGAAGCCTGAAAACTGAGGTAGGGAAGAGATGATGACCTAAGGCCATGGCGGGTTTCATGTGCTCAGTGTGCGGTCAGCTTTCTGGGTGTTGGTCAGGAGGTCCGGGCTCAGGTTGTGTTCGACAGTGCATTAGTGCCCAGTTTAGAGTATATAATTTGGGTAACGTCGAGTGCTCTGTAGGTTTATCCTCATTTAAGGTGCCTGGGCAGCTCATGAGGCAATAATTTTTTTTTTTCTAGAGGGCAGGCAGAGTGCTGCATTGTGGGTCCGGAATTGCCAACCTTGAGGGCTTCGGGGCCAGGAGTGTGAGGACGGAAGTCTGAGAAGACAAGCTAGACTAGGGTTTCAGGTTGAGGGCACGGCAGGTACCCCCTGCAGATCTGAACCAATATCGCATGCATCTGAAGTCAGGGCGAGGATCAGACGTTGGCTCAGGTTGTAGTTTCTGTGCATGACGGCCGCTTCATGAAGGGAGCGGAATCTCGGGGCCATTGAGGTTTTCCCACGTTGGGAGTTGTGGGATGCCCCCTCCAAGGATTCCTTCTGCGGGACAATTGAGACCTGTTGGACAGCTCCAGGACATCCCATATGGAATGACTCCAGAGCACCGTTCGCGGATGGATACCTGGGAAGCCAGCCTCGCATTCCAATTATCTCCTAGCAACAAGACAGTTTAGATCTGATGGCTCTGCCAGAGCCACCGTGGTGGCTGAGTTGAAATGGACATTCCTGAGGATGGGTCCTAATGTGTTTTTGTGTCCATGAGGGCCTTGGAATGGGGCAGTGGCACCGGGACCCTGAAGTACTCTCCTAAGCTTTGGACATGGCTCCCATGCACAGATTTCCTTGTGGAGACGAGATGAGTTCTGATGGGTGCCTCAGGAAAACCCCTATGCTCGTATTGGAATCAGGCTTTTGAGGACACCTGCCTGTAACCCAAAGCAATGGATCCTATTATGGCCTAGGGTCCTGTCTGGTTCAATCTTCTTCTCTGGGGACATCCATCTATGGTATGAGTGGAGGTCGATTATCAGCTGGTGTCAGACAGCCCTTGTTTGTTCCGGGCGACCTACACTATTGGGATGGCCTCAGGGACTTTGGAGGTTTCTCCTAATTTGTATGATTTTGGACCATGGAATGGGCAGAATTCCCATGGATTGGTAGGCACAGTCCTAATGTGTGTCTCCAGGGGCCCAGCCTGGAGGGTGTGTGGCCCAAGACTTTGAGGACAGAAGTCTGAAAACACAAACTCAGCGTAGGTTTGGGGACGTAGGTATGGCAGGCATGATCTACAAACCATGAGAAGAACTCTTCAGGATATGAAGAAAGTGCGAGTCTGAGGCGCTTGCTCAGGCTTTTGTCTCTGGATTTTGTATCAGCGATGGCCGTGGAATGTCGGGGAGGCCTCATGGGCCATGGATGAATCTTCCTCTCTGAGGATTTGGCCCGATTCCCAATTGCTTTTCGTCAATCTGTGGGATGGGAGGACTCATTTCAGTTTTGTTACCTCAGGTGTCCCACCAAAAGAGGAATTCCAAAGCAAAGCTGTGGGGAAGACTGATGGGACAACCCGAACTATGGTTAAAAATTGGGGCCTAGGGGCATGGAAGGCCAATATGCTATCTCTTCATCCAGCCACTGAGTGGCCTTACTTGAGGACTGGGCTCAGCCTGAGGGTCACAATGTGCGTTTGTGACCAATGTGGCCGGCGAGCATGGGCGGGGCCTCATGGGCCACACTGGTTTCAACTACACTGAACGTTGGACAACATGCCAACCACAAGGTTTCTTGCCATGGGGAAGGAGTTCTGATTTCTGCATCACCTTCAACCCTGGGCAGTGATTGGAGATAAGGTCTAGGTTCTGAAACCTGAAAACCGAGGTTGGGAAAAGATGTCGAACTAAGGCCACGGCGGCGCGATGTGCTCAGTGTGCGGCCAGCTGTCTGAGAGGGGCCAGGGGGTCCTGGCTCAAGCTGTGTCAGAAAGGGCATTAGTGTCCTGGTCAGCCTATGTATTTGGGGTACAGCCAAGGTCGGTGCAGGTTGATCCTCATTTGGGGTTACTGGGTAGCCCCAGAGGACAAAGTTTTTCTTCTGGAGGGCGGGCAGGGTGCTGCATTGTATTTCTGGATTGCCAAACTGGAGGGCTTGTGGGCCAGGAGTCTGACGACCAAAGTCTGAGAACACAAGCTAGGCTTAGGTTTCTGGGTGAGGCCATGGCAGGCACAATCTACAGACCTGAATCGAGATCTCGTGCATCTGAAGTCAGGGCGAGGATCAGACGATCGCTCAGGTTGGAATTTCTGTCCCTGATGGCCCCTTCATGTATGGGGGGGGCATCACGAGGCCATGGGGGTTTTCCCACGATGGGAGTTGTGAGAAGCTCCAAACTGCAGAGAGTCTTCTGCAGGACAATTGAGACCTGTTGCTTGGGTCCAGGCCAATGATTCTGAGCAGGGTTCTAAGGTTGGATGGCTTGGTAGCCCACCTCGCATTCCAATTGTCTCCTAGCAACAAGACAGGTTAGATCTTTTGGATCTGTGGGGAGCAACCGAGGACGCTGAGTTGAAATGGACACCCCTGGGGATGGGTCCTAATGTGCTTTTGTGTCTATGGAGACCTTTGTATGAAGCGGTGGCACTGGGGCCCTAAAGGGTTCTCCTAAACAGAGGCTTTGACACAGCTCCAACGTGCAAGTTTCCCATGTGTAGATGAGATGTTTTCTGATGGGTGAGTCAAGAAACAGCTATATGCTGTTTTGATATCCAGGCCTCTGAGGAGAGATGCCTGGAAACCAAAGCAATGGATCTGATTAGTGCCTAGGGGCCTGTTCTTTCCTTTTTACCTCTGGAGACATCTGTCTATGGGTCTGAGTGCAGGTAGGTGCTCAGTTGGGCTCAGATTGCCCCTGTTTTTCCTGGGAAGCCACCACTATTGAGATGGATCAGGGATTTGGAGGTGTATCCTATTAGAAGGGTTGTGGCCATTGGAATGGGCACACACAATTCCCTTGGAGAGGGCAAGTACAGTCCTCAGGTTTGGCTCCAGGGGCCTGAGCCTGTAGGTTGTGTAAGCCAGGGCTGTTTGAACAGTTGTCTGAAAACACAAACTCGGCTTATGTTTCGGGTCATAGGTATGGCAGGACTGACCTACAGACCATGAGGAGAACTCTTCGGGATTTGAAAAAAGGGCGAGTGTGAGGCTCCTGCTCAAGTTTTTGTCTCTGGATATCGTGTCACTCAGGGTCGTGGAATTTCTGGGTGACTTCATGGGAAATGGACGAGTCTTACTCTCTGGTGGTATGGCCCTGTCAAAAAGAGTTTGGGGTCAATCTGTGGGCTGGTAGAAGTCCGTTCTGTTGTTGTTGTTGTTGTTTCTTTCTTTTTTAACCTCAGGTGTCCCACCAAATGAGGGATTCCAGAGTAGAGCCCTGGGGAGGGGCGCCTGGACAATCAGAAATCTGGTTAAAAATTGGGGCCTAGGGACATGTCAAGCCCATTATGACATCTAATGGTCCAGCCACTGAAAGGACTTACTAGAGGACAGGTCTCATGCTGAGGGTCACAATGCGTATGTATGCCCTCATCGCACGCAAGAATGGGCGGGGCCTCAGGGTGAAAGCTGGTTTCTCCTACACTGAACGTTGGACAACGTGCCAACCACAAGGGTTCTTGCCATGGGTAAGGAGGAGTTCTGATTTCTGCATCACACTCACCCCTGGGCAGTGATTGGAGATAAGGTCTCGGTTCTGAAGCCTGAAAACTGAGGTAGGGAAGAGATGATGACCTAAGGCCATGGCGGGTTTCATGTGCTCAGTGTGCGGTCAGCTTTCTGGGTGTTGGTCAGGAGGTCCGGGCTCAGGTTGTGTTCGACAGTGCATTAGTGCCCAGGTTAGAGTATATAATTTGGGTAACGTCGAGTGCTCTGTAGGTTTATCCTCATTTAAGGTGCCTGGGCAGCTCATGAGGCAATAATTTTTTTTTTCTAGAGGGCAGGCAGAGTGCTGCATTGTGGGTCCGGAATTGCCAACCTTGAGGGCTTCGGGGCCAGGAGTGTGAGGACGGAAGTCTGAGAAGACAAGCTAGACTAGGGTTTCAGGTTGAAGGCACGGCAGGTACCCCCTGCAGATCTGAACCAATATCTCATGCATCTGAAGTCAGGGCGAGGATCAGACGTTGGCTCAGGTTGTAGTTTCTGTGCATGACGGCCGCTTCATGAAGGGAGCGGAATCTCGGGGCCATTGAGGTTTTCCCACGTTGGGAGTTGTGGGATGCCCCCTCCAAGGATTCCTTCTGCGGGACAATTGAGACCTGTTGGACAGCTCCAGGACATCCCATATGGAATGACTCCAGAGCACCGTTCGCGGATGGATACCTGGGAAGCCCGCCTCGCATTCCAATTATCTCCTAGCAACAAGACAGTTTAGATCTGATGGCTCTGCCAGAGCCACCGTGGTGGCTGAGTTGAAATGGACATTCCTGAGGATGGGTCCTAATGTGTTTTTGTGTCCATGAGGGCCTTGGAATGGGGCAGTGGCACCGGGACCCTGAAGTACTCTCCTAAGCTTTGGACATGGCTCCCATGCACAGATTTCCTTGTGGAGACGAGATGAGTTCTGATGGGTGCCTCAGGAAAACCCCTATGCTCGTATTGGAATCAGGCTTTTGAGGACACCTGCCTGTAACCCAAAGCAATGGATCCTATTATGGCCTAGGGTCCTGTCTGGTTCAATCTTCTTCTCTGGGGACATCCATCTATGGTATGAGTGGAGGTCGATTATCAGCTGGTGTCAGACAGCCCTTGTTTGTTCCGGGCGACCTACACTATTGGGATGGCCTCAGGGACTTTGGAGGTTTCTCCTAATTTGTATGATTTTGGACCATGGAATGGGCAGAATTCCCATGGATTGGTAGGCACAGTCCTAATGTGTGTCTCCAGGGGCCCAGCCTGGAGGGTGTGTGGCCCAAGACTTTGAGGACAGAAGTCTGAAAACACAAACTCAGCTTAGGTTTGGGGACGTAGGTATGGCAGGCCCGATCTACAAACCATGAGAAGAACTCTTCAGTATATGAAGAAAGTGCGAGTCTGAGGCGCTTGCTCAGGCTTTTGTCTCTGGATTTTGTATCAGCGATGGCCGTGGAATGTCGGGGAGGCCTCATGGGCCATGGACGAATCTTCCTCTCTGAGGATTTGGCCCGATTCCCAATTGCTTTTCGTCAATCTGTGGGATGGGAGGACTCATTTCAGTTTTGTTACCTCAGGTGTCCCACCAAAAGAGGAATTCCAAAGCAAAGCCGTGGGGAAGACTGAAGGGACAACCCGAACTATGGTTAAAAATTGGGGCCTTGGGGCATGGAAGGCCAATATGCTATCTCTTCATCCAGCCACTGAGTGGCCTTACTTGAGGACTGGGCTCAGCCTGAGGGTCACAATGTGCGTTTGTGACCAATGTGGCCGGCGAGCATGGGCGGGGCCTAATGGGCCACACTGGTTTCAACTACACTGAACGTTGGACAACATGCCAACCACAAGGTTTCTTGCCATGGGGAAGGAGTTCTGATTTCTGCATCACCTTCAACCCTGGGCAGTGATTGGAGATAAGGTCTAGGTTCTGAAACCTGAAAACCGAGGTTGGGAAAAGATGTCGAACTAAGGCCACGGCGGCGCGATGTGCTCAGTGTGCGGCCAGCTGTCTGAGAGGGGCCAGGGGGTCCTGGCTCAAGCTGTGTCAGAAAGGGCATTAGTGTCCTGGTCAGCCTATGTATTTGGGGTACAGCCAAGGTCGGTGCAGGTTGATCCTCATTTGGGGTTACTGGGTAGCCCCAGAGGACAAAGTTTTTCTTCTGGAGGGCGGGCAGGGTGCTGCATTGTATTTCTGGATTGCCAAACTGGAGGGCTTGTGGGCCAGGAGTCTGACGACCAAAGTCTGAGAACACAAGCTAGGCTTAGGTTTCTGGGTGAGGCCATGGCAGGCACAATCTACAGACCTGAATCGAGATCTCGTGCATCTGAAGTCAGGGCGAGGATCAGACGATCGCTCAGGTTGGAATTTCTGTCCCTGATGGCCCCTTCATGTATGGGGGGGGCATCACGAGGCCATGGGGGTTTTCCCACGATGGGAGTTGTGAGAAGCTCCAAACTGCAGAGAGTCTTCTGCAGGACAATTGAGACCTGTTGCTTGGGTCCAGGCCAATGATTCTGAGCAGGGTTCTAAGGTTGGATGGCTTGGTAGCCCACCTCGCATTCCAATTGTCTCCTAGCAACAAGACAGGTTAGATCTTTTGGATCTGTGGGGAGCAACCGAGGACGCTGAGTTGAAATGGACACCCCTGGGGATGGGTCCTAATGTGCTTTTGTGTCTATGGAGACCTTTGTATGAAGCGGTGGCACTGGGGCCCTAAAGGGTTCTCCTAAACAGAGGCTTTGACACAGCTCCAACGTGCAAGTTTCCCATGTGTAGATGAGATGTTTTCTGATGGGTGAGTCAAGAAACAGCTATATGCTGTTTTGATATCCAGGCCTCTGAGGAGAGATGCCTGGAAACCAAAGCAATGGATCTGATTAGTGCCTAGGGGCCTGTTCTTTCCTTTTTACCTCTGGAGACATCTGTCTATGGGTCTGAGTGCAGGTAGGTGCTCAGTTGGGCTCACATTGCCCCTGTTTTTCCTGGGAAGCCACCACTATTGAGATGGATCAGGGATTTGGAGGTGTATCCTATTAGAAGGGTTGTGGCCATTGGAATGGGCACACACAATTCCCTTGGAGAGGGCAAGTACAGTCCTCAGGTTTGGCTCCAGGGGCCTGAGCCTGTAGGTTGTGTAAGCCAGGGCTGTTTGAACAGTTGTCTGAAAACACAAACTCGGCTTATGTTTCGGGTCATAGGTATGGCAGGACTGACCTACAGACCATGAGGAGAACTCTTCGGGATTTGAAAAAAGGGCGAGTGTGAGGCTCCTGCTCAAGTTTTTGTCTCTGGATATCGTGTCACTCAGGGTCGTGGAATTTCTGGGTGACTTCATGGGAAATGGACGAGTCTTACTCTCTGGTGGTATGGCCCTGTCAAAAAGAGTTTGGGGTCAATCTGTGGACTGGTAGAAGTCCGTTCTGTTGTTGTTGTTGTTGTTTCTTTCTTCTTTAACCTCAGGTGTCCCACCAAATGAGGGATTCCAGAGTAGAGCCCTGGGGAGGGGCGCCTGGACAATCAGAAATCTGGTTAAAAATTGGGGCCTAGGGACATGTCAAGCCCATTATGACATCTAATGGTCCAGCCACTGAGAGGACTTACTAGAGGACAGGTCTCATGCTGAGGGTCACAATGCGTATGTATGCCCTCATCGCACGCAAGAATGGGCGGGGCCTCAGGGTGAAAGCTGGTTTCTCCTACACTGAACGTTGGACAACGTGCCAACCACAAGGGTTCTTGCCATGGGTAAGGAGGAGTTCTGATTTCTGCATCACACTCACCCCTGGGCAGTGATTGGAGATAAGGTCTCGGTTCTGAAGCCTGAAAACTGAGGTAGGGAAGAGATGATGACCTAAGGCCATGGCGGGTTTCATGTGCTCAGTGTGCGGTCAGCTTTCTGGGTGTTGGTCAGGAGGTCCGGGCTCAGGTTGTGTTCGACAGTGCATTAGTGCCCAGGTTAGAGTATATAATTTGGGTAACGTCGAGTGCTCTGTAGGTTTATCCTCATTTAAGGTGCCTGGGCAGCTCATGAGGCAATAATTTTTTTTTTTTCTAGAGGGCAGGCAGAGTGCTGCATTGTGGGTCCGGAATTGCCAACCTTGAGGGCTTCGGGGCCAGGAGTGTGAGGACGGAAGTCTGAGAAGACAAGCTAGACTAGGGTTTCAGGTTGAGGCCACGGCAGGTACCCCCTGCAGATCTGAACCAATATCGCATGCATCTGAAGTCAGGGCGAGGATCAGACGTTGGCTCAGGTTGTAGTTTCTGTGCATGACGGCCGCTTCATGAAGGGAGCGGAATCTCGGGGCCATTGAGGTTTTCCCACGTTGGGAGGTGTGGGATGCCCCCTTCAAGGATTCCTTCTGCGGGACAATTGAGACCTGTTGGACAGCTCCAGGACATCCCATATGGAATGACTCCAGAGCACCGTTCGCGGATGGATACCTGGGAAGCCAGCCTCGCATTCCAATTATCTCCTAGCAACAAGACAGTTTAGATCTGATGGCTCTGCCAGAGCCACCGTGGTGGCTGATTTGAAATGGACATTCCTGAGGATGGGTCCTAATGTGTTTTTGTGTCCATGAGGGCCTTGGAATGGGGCAGTGGCACCGGGACCCTGAAGTACTCTCCTAAGCTTTGGACATGGCTCCCATGCACAGATTTCCTTGTGGAGACGAGATGAGTTCTGATGGGTGCCTCAGGAAAACCCCTATGCTCGTATTGGAATCAGGCTTTTGAGGACACATGCCTGTAACCCAAAGCAATGGATCCTATTATGGCCTAGGGTCCTGTCTGGTTCAATCTACTTCTCTGGGGACATCCATCTATGGTATGAGTGGAGGTCGATTATCAGCTGGTGTCAGACAGCCCTTGTTTGTTCCGGGCGACCTACACTATTGGGATGGCCTCAGGGACTTTGGAGGTTTCTCCTAATTTGTATGATTTTGGACCATGGAATGGGCAGAATTCCCATGGATTGGTAGGCACAGTCCTAATGTGTGTCTCCAGGGGCCCAGCCTGGAGGGTGTGTGGCCCAAGACTTTGAGGACAGAAGTCTGAAAACACAAACTCAGCTTAGGTTTGGGGACGTAGGTATGGCAGGCCCGATCTACAAACCATGAGAAGAACTCTTCAGTATATGAAGAAAGTGCGAGTCTGAGGCGCTTGCTCAGGCTTTTGTCTCTGGATTTTGTATCAGCGATGGCCGTGGAATGTCGGGGAGGCCTCATGGGCCATGGACGAATCTTCCTCTCTGAGGATTTGGCCCGATTCCCAATTGCTTTTCGTCAATCTGTGGGATGGGAGGACTCATTTCAGTTTTGTTACCTCAGGTGTCCCACCAAAAGAGGAATTCCAAAGCAAAGCCGTGGGGAAGACTGAAGGGACAACCCGAACTATGTTTAAAAATTGGGGCCTTGGGGCATGGCAAGCCCAATATGCTATCTCTTCATCCAGCCACTGAGTGGCCTTACTTGAGGACTGGGCTCAGCCTGAGGGTCACAATGTGCGTTTGTGACCAATGTGGCCGGCGAGCATGGGCGGGGCCTCATGGGCCACACTGGTTTCAACTACACTGAACGTTGGACAACATGCCAACCACAAGGTTTCTTGCCATGGGGAAGGAGTTCTGATTTCTGCATCACCTTCAACCCTGGGCAGTGATTGGAGATAAGGTCTAGGTTCTGAAACCTGAAAACCGAGGTTGGGAAAAGATGACGACCTAAGGCCACGGCGGCTCGATGTGCTCAGTGTGCGGCCAGCTGTCTGGGAGGGGCCAGGGGGTCCAGGCTCAGGCTGTGTCAGAAAGGACATTAGTGCCCTGGTCAGCCTAAGTATTTGGGGTACAACCAAGTTCGGTGCAGGTTGATCCTCATTTGGGGTTACTGGGTAGCCCCAGAGGACAATGTTTTTATTCTGGAGGGCGGGCATGGTGCTGCATTGTAGATCTGGATTGCCAAACTGGAGGGCTTGTGGGCCAGTAGTCTCACGACCAAAGTCTGAGAACACAAGCTAGGCTTAGGTTTCTGGGTGAGGCCATGGCAGGCACAATCTACAGACCTGAATCGAGATCTCGTGCATCTGAAGTCAGGGCGAGGATCTGACGATCGCTCAGGTTGGAGTTTCTGTCCCTGATGGCCCCTTCATGAATGGGGGGGCATCACGAGGCCATGGGGGTTTTCCCACGATGGGAGTTGTGAGAAGCTCCAAACTGCAGAGAGTCTTCTGCAGGACAATTGAGACCTGTTGCTTGGGTCCAGGCCAATGATTCTGAGCAGGGTTCTAAGGATGGATGGCTGGGTAGCCCACCTCGCATTCCAATTGTCTCCTAGCAACAAGACAGGTTAGATCTTTTGGATCTGTGGGGAGCAACCGAGGACGCTGAGTTGAAATGGACACCCCTGGGGATGGGTCCTAATGTGCTTTTGTGTCTATGGAGACCTTTGTATGAAGCGGTGGCACTGGGGCCCTAAAGGGTTCTCCTAAACAGAGGCTTTGACACAGCTCCAACGTGCAAGTTTCCCATGTGTAGATGAGATGTTTTCTGATGGGTGAGTCAAGAAACAGCTATATGCTGTTTTGATATCCAGGCCTCTGAGGAGAGATGCCTGGAAACCAAAGCAATGGATCTGATTAGTGCCTAGGGGCCTGTTCTTTCCTTTTTACCTCTGGAGACATCTGTCTATGGGTCTGAGTGCAGGTAGGTGCTCAGTTGGGCTCACATTGCCCCTGTTTTTCCTGGGAAGCCACCACTATTGAGATGGATCAGGGATTTGGAGGTGTATCCTATTAGAAGGGTTGTGGCCATTGGAATGGGCACACACAATTCCCTTGGAGAGGGCAAGTACAGTCCTCAGGTTTGGCTCCAGGGGCCTGAGCCTGTAGGTTGTGTAAGCCAGGGCTGTTTGAACAGTTGTCTGAAAACACAAACTCGGCTTATGTTTCGGGTCATAGGTATGGCAGGACTGACCTACAGACCATGAGGAGAACTCTTCGGGATTTGAAAAAAGGGCGAGTGTGAGGCTCCTGCTCAAGTTTTTGTCTCTGGATATCGTGTCACTCAGGGTCGTGGAATTTCTGGGTGACTTCATGGGAAATGGACGAGTCTTACTCTCTGGTGGTATGGCCCTGTCAAAAAGAGTTTGGGGTCAATCTGTGGGCTGGAAGAAGTCCGTTCTGTTGTTGTTGTTGTTGTTTCTTTCTTTTTTAACCTCAGGTGTCCCACCAAATGAGGGATTCCAGAGTAGAGCCCTGGGGAGGGGCGCCTGGACAATCAGAAATCTGGTTAAAAATTGGGGCCTAGGGACATGTCAAGCCCATTATGACATCTAATGGTCCAGCCACTGAGAGGACTTACTAGAGGACAGGTCTCATGCTGAGGGTCACAATGCGTATGTATGCCCTCATCGCACGCAAGAATGGGCGGGGCCTCAGGGTGCAAGCTGGTTTCTCCTACACTGAACGTTGGACAACGTGCCAACCACAAGGGTTCTTGCCATGGGTAAGGAGGAGTTCTGATTTCTGCATCACACTCACCCCTGGGCAGTGATTGGAGATAAGGTCTCGGTTCTGAAGCCTGAAAACGGAGGTAGGGAAGAGATGATGACCTAAGGCCATGGCGGGTTTCATGTGCTCAGTGTGCGGTCAGCTTTCTGGGTGTTGGTCAGGAGGTCCGGGCTCAGGTTGTGTTCGACAGTGCATTAGTGCCCAGGTTAGAGTATATAATTTGGGTAACGTCGAGTGCTCTGTAGGTTTATCCTCATTTAAGGTGCCTGGGCAGCTCATGAGGCAATAATTTTTTTTTTCTAGAGGGCAGGCAGAGTGCTGCATTGTGGGTCCGGAATTGCCAACCTTGAGGGTTTCGGGGCCAGGAGTGTGAGGACGGAAGTCTGAGAAGACAAGCTAGACTAGGGTTTCAGGTTGAGGGCACGGCAGGTACCCCCTGCAGATCTGAACCAATATCTCATGCATCTGAAGTCAGGGCGAGGATCAGACGTTGGCTCAGGTTGTAGTTTCTGTGCATGACGGCCGCTTCATGAAGGGAGCGGAATCTCGGGGCCATTGAGGTTTTCCCACGTTGGGAGGTGTGGGATGCCCCCTTCAAGGATTCCTTCTGCGGGACAATTGAGACCTGTTGGACAGCTCCAGGACATCCCATATGGAATGACTCCAGAGCACCGTTCGCGGATGGATACCTGGGAAGCCAGCCTCGCATTCCAATTATCTCCTAGCAACAAGACAGTTTAGATCTGATGGCTCTGCCAGAGCCACCGTGGTGGCTGAGTTGAAATGGACATTCCTGAGGATGGGTCCTAATGTGTTTTTGTGTCCATGAGGGCCTTGGAATGGGGCAGTGGCACCGGGACCCTGAAGTACTCTCCTAAGCTTTGGACATGGCTCCCATGCACAGATTTCCTTGTGGAGACGAGATGAGTTCTGATGGGTGCCTCAGGAAAACCCCTATGCTCGTATTGGAATCAGGCTTTTGAGGACACATGCCTGTAACCCAAAGCAATGGATCCTATTATGGCCTAGGGTCCTGTCTGGTTCAATCTTCTTCTCTGGGGACATCCATCTATGGTATGAGTGGAGGTCGATTATCAGCTGGTGTCAGACAGCCCTTGTTTGTTCCGGGCGACCTACACTATTGGGATGGCCTCAGGGACTTTGGAGGTTTCTCCTAATTTGTATGATTTTGGACCATGGAATGGGCAGAATTCCCATGGATTGGTAGGCACAGTCCTAATGTGTGTCTCCAGGGGCCCAGCCTGGAGGGTGTGTGGCCCAAGACTTTGAGGACAGAAGTCTGAAAACACAAACTCAGCTTAGGTTTGGGGACGTAGGTATGGCAGGCCCGATCTACAAACCATGAGAAGAACTCTTCAGTATATGAAGAAAGTGCGAGTCTGAGGCGCTTGCTCAGGCTTTTGTCTCTGGATTTTGTATCAGCGATGGCCGTGGAATGTCGGGGAGGCCTCATGGGCCATGGACGAATCTTCCTCTCTGAGGATTTGGCCCGATTCCCAATTGCTTTTCGTCAATCTGTGGGATGGGAGGACTCATTTCAGTTTTGTTACCTCAGGTGTCCCACCAAAAGAGGAATTCCAAAGCAAAGCCGTGGGGAAGACTGAAGGGACAACCCGAACTATGTTTAAAAATTGGGGCCTTGGGGCATGGCAAGCCCAATATGCTATCTCTTCATCCAGCCACTGAGTGGCCTTACTTGAGGACTGGGCTCAGCCTGAGGGTCACAATGTGCGTTTGTGACCAATGTGGCCGGCGAGCATGGGCGGGGCCTCATGGGCCACACTGGTTTCAACTACACTGAACGTTGGACAACATGCCAACCACAAGGTTTCTTGCCATGGGGAAGGAGTTCTGATTTCTGCATCACCTTCAACCCTGGGCAGTGATTGGAGATAAGGTCTAGGTTCTGAAACCTGAAAACCGAGGTTGGGAAAAGATGACGACCTAAGGCCACGGCGGCTCGATGTGCTCAGTGTGCGGCCAGCTGTCTGGGAGGGGCCAGGGGGTCCAGGCTCAGGCTGTGTCAGAAAGGACATTAGTGCCCTGGTCAGCCTAAGTATTTGGGGTACAACCAAGTTCGGTGCAGGTTGATCCTCATTTGGGGTTACTGGGTAGCCCCAGAGGACAATGTTTTTCTTCTGGAGGGCGGGCATGGTGCTGCATTGTAGATCTGGATTGCCAAACTGGAGGGCTTGTGGGCCAGTAGTCTCACGACCAAAGTCTGAGAACACAAGCTAGGCTTAGGTTTCTGGGTGAGGCCATGGCAGGCACAATCTACAGACCTGAATCGAGATCTCGTGCATCTGAAGTCAGGGCGAGGATCTGACGATCGCTCAGGTTGGAGTTTCTGTCCCTGATGGCCCCTTCATGAATGGGGGGGCATCACGAGGCCATGGGGGTTTTCCCACGATGGGAGTTGTGAGAAGCTCCAAACTGCAGAGAGTCTTCTGCAGGACAATTGAGACCTGTTGCTTGGGTCCAGGCCAATGATTCTGAGCAGGGTTCTAAGGATGGATGGCTGGGTAGCCCACCTCGCATTCCAATTGTCTCCTAGCAACAAGACAGGTTAGATCTTTTGGATCTGTGGGGAGCAACCGAGGACGCTGAGTTGAAATGGACACCCCTGGGGATGGGTCCTAATGTGCTTTTGTGTCTATGGAGACCTTTGTATGAAGCGGTGGCACTGGGGCCCTAAAGGGTTCTCCTAAACAGAGGCTTTGACACAGCTCCAACGTGCAAGTTTCCCATGTGTAGATGAGATGTTTTCTGATGGGTGAGTCAAGAAACAGCTATATGCTGTTTTGATATCCAGGCCTCTGAGGAGAGATGCCTGGAAACCAAAGCAATGGATCTGATTAGTGCCTAGGGGCCTGTTCTTTCCTTTTTACCTCTGGAGACATCTGTCTATGGGTCTGAGTGCAGGTAGGTGCTCAGTTGGGCTCACATTGCCCCTGTTTTTCCTGGGAAGCCACCACTATTGAGATGGATCAGGGATTTGGAGGTGTATCCTATTAGAAGGTTTGTGGCCATTGGAATGGGCACACACAATTCCCTTGGAGAGGGCAAGTACAGTCCTCAGGTTTGGCTCCAGGGGCCTGAGCCTGTAGGTTGTGTAAGCCAGGGCTGTTTGAACAGTTGTCTGAAAACACAAACTCGGCTTATGTTTCGGGTCATAGGTATGGCAGGACTGACCTACAGACCATGAGGAGAACTCTTCGGGATTTGAAAAAAGGGCGAGTGTGAGGCTCCTGCTCAAGTTTTTGTCTCTGGATATCGTGTCACTCAGGGTCGTGGAATTTCTGGGTGACTTCATGGGAAATGGACGAGTCTTACTCTCTGGTGGTATGGCCCTGTCAAAAAGAGTTTGGGGTCAATCTGTGGGCTGGAAGAAGTCCGTTCTGTTGTTGTTGTTGTTGTTTCTTTCTTTTTTAACCTCAGGTGTCCCACCAAATGAGGGATTCCAGAGTAGAGCCCTGGGGAGGGGCGCCTGGACAATCAGAAATCTGGTTAAAAATTGGGGCCTAGGGACATGTCAAGCCCATTATGACATCTAATGGTCCAGCCACTGAGAGGACTTACTAGAGGACAGGTCTCATGCTGAGGGTCACAATGCGTATGTATGCCCTCATCGCACGCAAGAATGGGCGGGGCCTCAGGGTGAAAGCTGGTTTCTCCTACACTGAACGTTGGACAACGTGCCAACCACAAGGGTTCTTGCCATGGGTAAGGAGGAGTTCTGATTTCTGCATCACACTCACCCCTGGGCAGTGATTGGAGATAAGGTCTCGGTTCTGAAGCCTGAAAACGGAGGTAGGGAAGAGATGATGACCTAAGGCCATGGCGGGTTTCATGTGCTCAGTGTGCGGTCAGCTTTCTGGGTGTTGGTCAGGAGGTCCGGGCTCAGGTTGTGTTCGACAGTGCATTAGTGCCCAGGTTAGAGTATATAATTTGGGTAACGTCGAGTGCTCTGTAGGTTTATCCTCATTTAAGGTGCCTGGGCAGCTCATGAGGCAATAATTTTTTTTTTCTAGAGGGCAGGCAGAGTGCTGCATTGTGGGTCCGGAATTGCCAACCTTGAGGGTTTCGGGGCCAGGAGTGTGAGGACGGAAGTCTGAGAAGACAAGCTAGACTAGGGTTTCAGGTTGAGGGCACGGCAGGTACCCCCTGCAGATCTGAACCAATATCTCATGCATCTGAAGTCAGGGCGAGGATCAGACGTTGGCTCAGGTTGTAGTTTCTGTGCATGACGGCCGCTTCATGAAGGGAGCGGAATCTCGGGGCCATTGAGGTTTTCCCACGTTGGGAGGTGTGGGATGCCCCCTTCAAGGATTCCTTCTGCGGGACAATTGAGACCTGTTGGACAGCTCCAGGACATCCCATATGGAATGACTCCAGAGCACCGTTCGCGGATGGATACCTGGGAAGCCAGCCTCGCATTCCAATTATCTCCTAGCAACAAGACAGTTTAGATCTGATGGCTCTGCCAGAGCCACCGTGGTGGCTGAGTTGAAATGGACATTCCTGAGGATGGGTCCTAATGTGTTTTTGTGTCCATGAGGGCCTTGGAATGGGGCAGTGGCACCGGGACCCTGAAGTACTCTCCTAAGCTTTGGACATGGCTCCCATGCACAGATTTCCTTGTGGAGACGAGATGAGTTCTGATGGGTGCCTCAGGAAAACCCCTATGCTCGTATTGGAATCAGGCTTTTGAGGACACCTGCCTGTAACCCAAAGCAATGGATCCTATTATGGCCTAGGGTCCTGTCTGGTTCAATCTTCTTCTCTGGGGACATCAATCTATGGTATGAGTGGAGGTCGATTATCAGCTGGTGTCAGACAGCCCTTGTTTGTTCCGGGCGACCTACACTATTGGGATGGCCTCAGGGACTTTGGAGGTTTCTCCTAATTTGTATGATTTTTGACCATGGAATGGGCAGAATTCCCATGGATTGGTAGGCACAGTCCTAATGTGTGTCTCCAGGGGCCCAGCCTGGAGGGTGTGTGGCCCAAGACTTTGAGGACAGAAGTCTGAAAACACAAACTCAGCGTAGGTTTGGGGACGTAGGTATGGCAGGCATGATCTACAAACCATGAGAAGAACTCTTCAGGATATGAAGAAAGTGCGAGTCTGAGGCGCTTGCTCAGGCTTTTGTCTCTGGATTTTGTATCAGCGATGGCCGTGGAATGTCGGGGAGGCCTCATGGGCCATGGATGAATCTTCCTCTCTGAGGATTTGGCCCGATTCCCAATTGCTTTTCGTCAATCTGTGGGATGGGAGGACTCATTTCAGTTTTGTTACCTCAGGTGTCCCACCAAAAGAGGAATTCCAAAGCAAAGCTGTGGGGAAGACTGATGGGACAACCCGAACTATGGTTAAAAATTGGGGCCTAGGGGCATGGAAGGCCAATATGCTATCTCTTCATCCAGCCACTGAGTGGCCTTACTTGAGGACTGGGCTCAGCCTGAGGGTCACAATGTGCGTTTGTGACCAATGTGGCCGGCGAGCATGGGCGGGGCCTCATGGGCCACACTGGTTTCAACTACACTGAACGTTGGACAACATGCCAACCACAAGGTTTCTTGCCATGGGGAAGGAGTTCTGATTTCTGCATCACCTTCAACCCTGGGCAGTGATTGGAGATAAGGTCTAGGTTCTGAAACCTGAAAACCGAGGTTGGGAAAAGATGTCGAACTAAGGCCACGGCGGCGCGATGTGCTCAGTGTGCGGCCAGCTGTCTGAGAGGGGCCAGGGGGTCCTGGCTCAAGCTGTGTCAGAAAGGGCATTAGTGTCCTGGTCAGCCTATGTATTTGGGGTACAGCCAAGGTCGGTGCAGGTTGATCCTCATTTGGGGTTACTGGGTAGCCCCAGAGGACAAAGTTTTTCTTCTGGAGGGCGGGCAGGGTGCTGCATTGTATTTCTGGATTGCCAAACTGGAGGGCTTGTGGGCCAGGAGTCTGACGACCAAAGTCTGAGAACACAAGCTAGGCTTAGGTTTCTGGGTGAGGCCATGGCAGGCACAATCTACAGACCTGAATCGAGATCTCGTGCATCTGAAGTCAGGGCGAGGATCAGACGATCGCTCAGGTTGGAATTTCTGTCCCTGATGGCCCCTTCATGTATGGGGGGGGCATCACGAGGCCATGGGGGTTTTCCCACGATGGGAGTTGTGAGAAGCTCCAAACTGCAGAGAGTCTTCTGCAGGACAATTGAGACCTGTTGCTTGGGTCCAGGCCAATGATTCTGAGCAGGGTTCTAAGGTTGGATGGCTTGGTAGCCCACCTCGCATTCCAATTGTCTCCTAGCAACAAGACAGGTTAGATCTTTTGGATCTGTGGGGAGCAACCGAGGACGCTGAGTTGAAATGGACACCCCTGGGGATGGGTCCTAATGTGCTTTTGTGTCTATGGAGACCTTTGTATGAAGCGGTGGCACTGGGGCCCTAAAGGGTTCTCCTAAACAGAGGCTTTGACACAGCTCCAACGTGCAAGTTTCCCATGTGTAGATGAGATGTTTTCTGATGGGTGAGTCAAGAAACAGCTATATGCTGTTTTGATATCCAGGCCTCTGAGGAGAGATGCCTGGAAACCAAAGCAATGGATCTGATTAGTGCCTAGGGGCCTGTTCTTTCCTTTTTACCTCTGGAGACATCTGTCTATGGGTCTGAGTGCAGGTAGGTGCTCAGTTGGGCTCACATTGCCCCTGTTTTTCCTGGGAAGCCACCACTATTGAGATGGATCAGGGATTTGGAGGTGTATCCTATTAGAAGGGTTGTGGCCATTGGAATGGGCACACACAATTCCCTTGGAGAGGGCAAGTACAGTCCTCAGGTTTGGCTCCAGGGGCCTGAGCCTGTAGGTTGTGTAAGCCAGGGCTGTTTGAACAGTTGTCTGAAAACACAAACTCGGCTTATGTTTCGGGTCATAGGTATGGCAGGACTGACCTACAGACCATGAGGAGAACTCTTCGGGATTTGAAAAAAGGGCGAGTGTGAGGCTCCTGCTCAAGTTTTTGTCTCTGGATATCGTGTCACTCAGGGTCGTGGAATTTCTGGGTGACTTCATGGGAAATGGACGAGTCTTACTCTCTGGTGGTATGGCCCTGTCAAAAAGAGTTTGGGGTCAATCTGTGGGCTGGAAGAAGTCCGTTCTGTTGTTGTTGTTGTTGTTGTTGTTGTTGTTTCTTTCTTTTTTAACCTCAGGTGTCCCACCAAATGAGGGATTCCAGAGTAGAGCCCTGGGGAGGGGCGCCTGGACAATCAGAAATCTGGTTAAAAATTGGGGCCTAGGGACATGTCAAGCCCATTATGACATCTAATGGTCCAGCCACTGAGAGGACTTACTAGAGGACAGGTCTCATGCTGAGGGTCACAATGCGTATGTATGCCCTCATCGCACGCAAGAATGGGCGGGGCCTCAGGGTGAAAGCTGGTTTCTCCTACACTGAACGTTGGACAACGTGCCAACCACAAGGGTTCTTGCCATGGGTAAGGAGGAGTTCTGATTTCTGCATCACACTCACCCCTGGGCAGTGATTGGAGATAAGGTCTCGGTTCTGAAGCCTGAAAACGGAGGTAGGGAAGAGATGATGACCTAAGGCCATGGCGGGTTTCATGTGCTCAGTGTGCGGTCAGCTTTCTGGGTGTTGGTCAGGAGGTCCGGGCTCAGGTTGTGTTCGACAGTGCATTAGTGCCCAGGTTAGAGTATATAATTTGGGTAACGTCGAGTGCTCTGTAGGTTTATCCTCATTTAAGGTGCCTGGGCAGCTCATGAGGCAATAATTTTTTTTTATCTAGAGGGCAGGCAGAGTGCTGCATTGTGGGTCCGGAATTGCCAACCTTGAGGGCTTCGGGGCCAGGAGTGTGAGGACGGAAGTCTGAGAAGACAAGCTAGACTAGGGTTTCAGGTTGAGGGCACGGCAGGTACCCCCTGCAGATCTGAACCAATATCTCATGCATCTGAAGTCAGGGCGAGGATCAGACGTTGGCTCAGGTTGTAGTTTCTGTGCATGACGGCCGCTTCATGAAGGGAGTGGAATCTCGGGGCCATTGAGGTTTTCCCACGTTGGGAGGTGTGGGATGCCCCCTCCAAGGATTCCTTCTGCGGGACAATTGAGACCTGTTGGACAGCTCCAGGACATCCCATATGGAATGACTCCAGAGCACCGTTCGCGGATGGATACCTGGGAAGCCCGCCTCGCATTCCAATTATCTCCTAGCAACAAGACAGTTTAGATCTGATGGCTCTGCCAGAGCCACCGGGGTGGCTGAGTTGAAATGGACATTCCTGAGGATGGGTCCTAATGTGTTTTTGTGTCCATGAGGGCCTTGGAATGGGGCAGTGGCACCGGGACCCTGAAGTACTCTCCTAAGCTTTGGACATGGCTCCCATGCACAGATTTCCTTGTGGAGACGAGATGAGTTCTGATGGGTGCCTCAGGAAAACCCCTATGCTCGTATTGGAATCAGGCTTTTGAGGACACATGCCTGTAACCCAAAGCAATGGATCCTATTATGGCCTAGGGTCCTGTCTGGTTCAATCTTCTTCTCTGGGGACATCCATCTATGGTATGAGTGGAGGTCGATTATCAGCTGGTGTCAGACAGCCCTTGTTTGTTCCGGGCGACCTACACTATTGGGATGGCCTCAGGGACTTTGGAGGTTTCTCCTAATTTGTATGATTTTGGACCATGGAATGGGCAGAATTCCCATGGATTGGTAGGCACAGTCCTAATGTGTGTCTCCAGGGGCCCAGCCTGGAGGGTGTGTGGCCCAAGACTTTGAGGACAGAGGTCTGAAAACACAAACTCAGCTTAGGTTTGGGGACGTAGGTATGGCATGGCCGATCTACAAACCATGAGAAGAACTCTTCAGGATATAAAGAAAGTGCGAGTCTGAGGCGCTTGCTCAGGCTTTTGTCTCTGGATTTTGTATCAGCGATGGCCGTGGAATGTCGGGGAGGCTTCATGGGCCATGGACGAATCTTCCTCTCTGAGGATTTGGCCCGATTCCCAATTGCTTTTCGTCAATCTGTGGGATGGGAGGACTCATTTCACTTTTGTTACCTCAGGTGTCCCACCAAAAGAGGAATTCCAAAGCAAAGCCGTGGGGAAGACTGAAGGGACAACCCGAACTATGGTTAAAAATTGGGGCCTTGGGGCATGGCAAGCCCAATATGCTATCTCTTCATCCAGCCACTGAGTGGCCTTACTTGAGGACTGGGCTCAGCCTGAGGGTCACAATGTGCGTTTGTGACCAATGTGGCCGGCGAGCATGGGCGGGGCCTCATGGGCCACACTGGTTTCAACTACACTGAACGTTGGACAACATGCCAACCACAAGGTTTCTTGCCATGGGGAAGGAGTTCTGATTTCTGCATCACCTTCAACCCTGGGCAGTGATTGGAGATAATGTCTAGGTTCTGAAACCTGAAAACCGAGGTTGGGAAAAGATGACGACCTAAGGCCACGGCGGCTCGATGTGCTCAGTGTGCGGCCAGCTGTCTGGGAGGGGCCAGGGGGTCCAGGCTCAGGCTGTGTCAGAAAGGGCATTAGTGCCCTGGTCAGCCTAAGTATTTGGGGTACAGCCAAGTTCGGTGCTGGTTGATCCTCATTTGGGGTTTCTGGGTAGCCCCAGAGGACAATGTTTTTATTCTGGAGGGCGGGCATGGTGCTGCATTGTAGATCTGGATTGCCAAACTGGAGGGCTTGTGGGCCAGTAGTCTGACGACCAAAGTCTGAGAACACAAGCTAGGCTTAGGTTTCTGGGTGAGGCCATGGCAGGCACAATCTACAGACCTGAATCGAGATCTCGTGCATCTGAAGTCAGGGCGAGGATCTGACGATCGCTCAGGTTGGAGTTTCTGTCCCTGATGGCCCCTTCATGAATGGGGGGTGCATCACGAGGCCATGGGGGTTTTCCCACGATGGGAGTTGTGAGAAGCTCCAAACTGCAGAGAGTCTTCTTCAGGACAATTGAGACCTGTTGCTTGGGTCCAGGCCAATGATTCTGAGCAGGGTTCTAAGGATGGATGGCTGGGTAGCCCACCTCGCATTCCAATTGTCTCCTAGCAACAAGACAGGTTAGATCTTTTGGATCTGTGTGGAGCAACCGAGGACGCAGAGTTGAAATGGACACCCCTGGGGATGGGTCCTAATGTGCTTTTGTGTCTATGGAGACCTTTGTATGAAGCGGTGGCACTGGGGCCCTAAAGGGTTCTCCTAAACAGAGGCTTTGACACAGCTCCAACGTGCAAGTTTCCCATGTGTAGATGAGATGTTTTCTGATGGGTGAGTCAAGAAACAGCTATATGCTGTTTTGATATCCAGGCCTCTGAGGAGAGATGCCCGGAAACCAAAGCAATGGATCTGATTAGTGCCTAGGGGCCTGTTCTTTCCTTTTTACCTCTGGAGACATCTGTCTATGGGTCTGAGTGCAGGTAGGTGCTCAGTTGGGCTCAGATTGCCCCTGTTTTTCCTGGGAAGCCACCACTATTGAGATGGATTAGGGACTTTGGAGGTTTATCCTATTAGAAGGGTTGTGGCCATTGGAATGGGCACACACAATTCCCTTGGAGAGGGCAAGTATAGTCCTCAGGTTTGGCTCCAGGGGCCTGAGCCTGTAGGTTGTGTAGGCCAGGGCTGTTTGGACAGTTGTCTGAAATCACAAACTCGGCTTATGTTTCGAGTCATAGGTATGGCAGGACTGACCTACAGACCATGAGGAGAACTCTTCGGGATTTGAAAAAAGGGCGAGTGTGAGGCTCCTGCTCAAGTTTTTGTCTCTGGATATCGTGTCACTCATGGTCGTGGAATTTCTGGGTGACTTCATGGGAAATCGACGAGTCTTACTCTCTGGTGGTTTGGCCCCATCCAAAGAGTTTGGGGTCAATCTGTGGGCTGGAAGAAGTCCGTTTTTTTTTTTTTTGTTGTTGTTGTTGTTGTTTTCTTTTTTAACCTCAGGTGTCCCACCAAATGAGGGATTACAGAGTAGAGCCCTGGGGAGGGGCGACTGGACAACCAGAAATCTGGTTAAAAATTGGGGCCTAGGGACATGTCAAGCCCATTATGACATCTAATGGTCCAGCCACTGAGAGGACTTACTAGAGGACAGGACTCATGCTGAGGGTCACAATGCGTATGTATGCCCTCGTCGCACGCAAGAATGGGCGGGGCCTCAGGGTGAATGCTGGTTTCTCCTACACTGAACGTTGGACAACGTGCCAACCACAAGGGTTCTTGCCATGGGTAAGGAGGAGTTCTGATTTCTGCATCACACTCACCCCTGGGCAGTGATTGGAGATAAGGTCTCGGTTCTGAAGCCTGAAAACGGAGGTAGGGAAGAGATGATGACCTAAGGCCATGGCGGGTTTTATGTGCTCAGTGTGTGGTCATCTTTCTGGGTGTTGGTCAGGAGGTCCGGGCTCAGGTTGTGTTCGACAGTGCATTAGTGCCCAGGTTAGACTATATAATTTGGGTAACGTCGAGTGCTGTGTAGGTTTATCCTCATATAAGGTGCCTGGGCAGCTCATGAGGCAATAATTTTTTTTCTAGAGGGCAGGCAGAGTGCTGCATTGTGGGTCCGGAATTGCCAACCTTGAGGGCTTCGGGGCCAGGAGTGTGAGGACGGAAGTCTGAGAAGACAAGCTAGACTTGGGTTTCATGTTGAGGGCATGGTAGGTACCCCCTGCAGATCTGAACCAATATCTCATGCATCTGAATTCAGGGCGAGGATCAGACGTTGGCTCAGGTTGTAGTTTCTGTGCATGACGGCCGCTTCATGAAGGGAGCGGAATCTCGGGGCCATTGAGGTTTTCCCACGTTGGGAGTTGTGGGATGCCCCCTTCAAGGATTCCTTCTGCGGGACAATTGAGACCTGTTGGACAGCTCCAGGACATCCCATATGGATGACTCCAGAGCACCGTTCGCGGATGGATACCTGGGAAGCCCGCCTCGCATTCCACTTGTCTCCTAGCAACAAGACAGTTCAGATCTGATGGCTCTGCTGGAGCAACCGGGGTGGCTGACTTGAAATGGACTTTCCTGAGGATGGGTCCTAATGTGTTTTTGTGTCCATGAGGGCCTTGGAATGGTGCAGTGGCACCGGGACGCTGAAGTACTCAACTAAGCTTTGGACATGGCTCCCATGCACAGGTTTCCTTGTGGAGACGAGATGAGTTCTGATGGGTGCCTCAGGAAAACCCCTATGCTCGTATTGGAATCAGGCTTTTGAGGACACATGCCTGTAACCCAAAGCAATGGATCCTATTATGGCCTAGGGTCCTGTCTGGTTCAATCTTCTTCTCTGGGGACATCCATCTATGGTATGAGTGGAGGTCGATTATCAGCTGGTGTCAGACAGCCCTTGTTTGTTCCGAGCGACCTACACTATTGGGATGGCCTCAGGGACTTTGGAGGTTTCTCCTAATTTGTATGATTTTGGACCATGGAATGGGCAGAATTCCCATGGATTGGTAGGCACAGTCCTAATATATGTCTCCAGGGGCCCAGCCTGGAGGGTGTGTGGCCCAAGACTTTGAGGACAGAAGTCTGAAAACACAAACTCAGCTTAGGTTTGGGGACGTAGTTATGGCAGGCCCGATCTACAAACCATGAGAAGAACTCTTCAGGATATGAAGAAAGTGCGAGTCTGAGGCGCTTGCTCAGGCTTTTGTCTCTGGATTTTGTATCAGCGATGGCCGTGGAATGTCGGGGAGGCCTCATGGGCCATGGACGATCTTCCTCTCTGAGGATTTGGCCCGATTCCCAATTGCTTTTCGTCAATCTGTGGGATGGGAGGACTCATTTCACTTTTGTTACCTCAGGTGTCCCACCAAAGAAGGAATTCCAAAGCAAAGCCGTGGGGAAGACTGAAGGGACAACCCGAACTATGGTTAAAAATTGGGGCCTAGGGACATGGCAAGCCAAATATGCTATCTCTTCATCCAGCCACTGAGTGGCCTTACTTGAGGACTGGGCTCAGCCTGAGGGTCACAATGTGCGTTTGTGACCAATGTGGCCGGCGAGCATGGGCGGGGCCTCATGGGCCACACTGGTTTCAACTACACTGAACGTTGGACAACATGCCAACCACAAGGTTTTTTGCCATGGGGAAGGAGTTCTGATTTCTGCATCACCTTCAACCCTGGGCAGTGATTGGAGATAATGTCTAGGTTCTGAAACCTGAAAACCGAGGTTGGGAAAAGATGACGACCTAAGGCCACGGCGGCTCGATGTGCTCAGTGTGCGGCCAGCTGTCTGGGAGGGGCCAGGGGGTCCAGGCTCAGGCTGTGTCAGAAAGCGCATTAGTGCCCTGGTCAGCCTATGTATTTGGGGTACAGCCAATGTCGGTGCAGGTTGATCCTCATTTGGGGTTACTGGGTAGCCCCAGAGGACAATGTTTTTCTTATGGAGGGCGGCCAGGGTGCTGCATTGTAGATATGGATTGCCAAACTGGAGGGCTTGTGGGCCAGTAGTCTCACGACCAAAGTCTGAGAACACAAGCTAGGCTTAGGCTTCTGGGTGAGGCCATGGCAGTCACAATCTACAGACCTGAATCGAGATCTCGTGCATCTGAAGTCAGGGCGAGGATCAGACGATCGCTCAGGTTGGAATTTCTGTCCCTGATGGCCCCTTCATGAATGGGAGGGCATCACGAGGCCATGGGGGTTTTCCAACGTTGGGAGTTGTGAGAAGCTCCAAACTGCAGAGAGTCTTCTGCAGGAAAATTGAGACCTGTTGTTTGGCTCCAGACCAAAGATTCTGAGCAGGGTTCTAAGGATGGATGGCTGGGTAGCCAACTTCGCATTCCAATTGTCTCCTAGCAACAAGACAGGTTAGATCTCCTGGATCTGTGGGGAGCAACCGAGGACCCTGAGTTGAAATCGACACCCCTGGGGATGGGTCCTAATGAGCTTTTGTGTCTATGGAGACTTTGGAATGAAGCGGTGGCACTGGGGCCCTAAAGGGTTCTCCTAAACAGAGGCTTTGACACAGCTCCAACGTGCAAGTTTCCCATGTGTAGATGAGATGTTTTCTGATGGGTGAGTCAAGAAACAGCTATATGCTGTTTTGATATCCAGGCCTCTGAGGAGAGATGCCTGGAAAACAAACAATGGATCTGATTAGTGCCTAGGGGCCTGTTCTTTCCTTTTTACCTCTGGAGACATCTGTCTATGGGTCTGAGTGCAGGTAGGTGCTCAGTTGGGCTCAGATTGCCCCTGTTTTTCCTGGGAAGCCACCACTATTGAGATGGATCAGGGACTTTGGAGGTTTATCCTATTCGAAGGGTTGTGGCCATTGGAATGGGCACACACAATTCCCTTGGAGAGGGCAAGTACAGTCCTCAGGTTTGGCTCCAGGGGCCTGAGCCTGTAGGTTGTGTAGCCCAGGGCTGTTTGGACAGTTGTCTGAAAACACAAACTCGGCTTATGTTTCGGTCATAGGTATTGCAGGACTGACCTACAGATCATGAGGAGAACTCTTCGGGATTTGAAAAAAGGGCGAGTGTGAGGCTCCTGCTCAAGTTTTTGTCTCTGGATATCGTGTCACTCATGGTCGTGGAATTTCTGGGTGACTTCATGGGAAATCGACGAGTCTTAGTCTCTGGTGGTTTGGCCCCGTCCTAAGAGTTTGGGGTCATTCTGTGGGCTGCAAGAAGTCCGTTTTTGTTGTTGTTGTTGTTGTTGTTGTTGTTTTCTTTTTTAACCTCAGGTGTCCCACCAAATGAGGGATTCCAGAGTAAAGGCCTGGGGAGGGGCGACTGGACAATCAGAAATCTGGTTAAAAATTGGGGCCTAGGGACATGTCAAGCCCATTATGACATCTAATGGTCCAGCCACTGAGAGGACTTACTAGAGGACAGGACTCATGCTGAGGGTCACAATGCGTATGTATGCCCTCGTCGCACGCAAGAATGGGCGGGGCCTCAGGGTGAATGCTGGTTTCTCCTACACTGAACGTTGGACAACGTGCCAACCACAAGGGTTCTTGCCATGGGTAAGGAGGAGTTCTGATTTCTGCATCACACTCACCCCTGGGCAGTGATTGGAGATAAGGTCTCGGCTCTGAAGCCTGAAAACGGAGGTAGGGAAGAGATGATGACCTAAGGCCATGGCGGCTTTTATGTGCTCAGTGTGGGGTCAGCTTTCTGGGTGTTGGTCAGGAGGTCCGGGCTCAGGTTGTGTTCGACAGTGCATTAGTGCCCAGGTTAGACTATATAATTTGGGTAACGTCGAGTGCTCTGTAGGTTTATCCTCATGTAAGCTGCCTGGGCAGCTCATGAGGCATCAATTTTTTTTCTAGAGGGCAGACAGAGTGCTGCATTGTGGGTTGGGAATTGCCAAACTTGAGGGCATTGGGGCCAGGAGTGTGAGGACGGAAGTCTGAGAAGACAAGCTAGACTTGGGTTTCAGGGTGAGGGCACGGCAGGTACCCCCTGCAGATCTGAACCAATATCTCATGCATCTGAAGTCAGGGCGAGGATCAGACGTTGGCTCAGGTTGGAGTTTCTGTGCATGATGGCCGCTTCATGAAGGGAGCAGAATCTCGGGGCCAATGAGGTTTTCCCACGTTGGGAGTTGTGGAATGCCCCCTTCAAGGATTCCTTCTGCGGGACAATTGAGACCTGTTGGACAGCTCCAGGACATCCCATATGGAATGACTCCAGAGCACCGTTCGTGGATGGATGCCTGGGAAGCCTGCCTCGCATTCCAATTCTCTCCTAGCTACAAGACAGTTTAGATCTGATGGCTCTGCCGGAGCAACCGGGGTGGCTGAGTTGAAATGGACTTTCCTGAGGATGGGTCCTAATGTGTTTTTGTGTCCATGAGGGCCTTGGAATGGGGCAGTGGCACCGGGACCCTGAAGTACTCTCCTAAGCTTTGGACATGGCTCCCATGCACAGGTTCCTTGGGAGACGAGATGAGTTCTGATGGGTGCCTCAGGAAAACCCCTATGCTCGTATTGGAATCAGGCTTTTGAGGACACATGCCTGTAACCCAAAGCAATGGATCCTATTATGGCCTAGGGTCCTGTCTGGTTCAATTTCTTCTCTGGGGACATCCATCTATGGTATGAGTGGAGGTCGATTATCAGCTGGTGTCAGACAGCCCTTGTTTGTTCTGGGAGACCTACACTATTGGGATGGCCTCAGGGACTTTGGAGGTTTCTCCTAATTTGTACGATTTTGGACCATGGAATGGGCAGAATTCCCATGGATTGGTAGGCACAGTCCTAATGTGTGTCTCCAGGGACCCAGCCTGGAGGGAGTGTGGCCCAACACTTTGAGGACAGAAGTCTGAAAACACAAACTCAGCTTAGGTTTGGGGACGTAGGTATGGCAGGCCCGATCTACAAACCATGAGAAGAACTCTTCAGTATATGAAGAAAGTGCGAGTCTGAGGCGCTTGCTCAGGCTTTTGTCTCTGGATTTTGTATCAGCGATGGCCGTGGAATGTCGGGGAGGCCTCATGGGCCATGGACAAATCTTCTTCTGAGGATTTGGCCCGATTCCCAATTGCTTTTCGTCAATCTGTGGGATGGATGGACTCATTTCAGTTTTCTTACCTCAGGTGTCACAACTAAATTGGAATTCCAAAGCAAAGCCGTGGGGAAGACTGAAGGGACAACCCGAACTATGGTTAAAAATTGGGGCCTAGGGGCATGGCAAGCCCAATATGCTATCTCTTCATCCAGCCACTGACTGGCCTTACTTGAGGACTGGGCTCAGCCTGAGGGTCACAATGTGCGTTTGTGACCAAAGTGGCCGGCGAGCATGGGCAGGGCATCATGGGCCACACTGGTTTCAACTACACTGAACGATGGACAACATGCCAACCACAAGGTTTCTTGCCATGGGGAAGGAGTTCTGATTTCTGCATCACCTTCAACCCTGGGCAGTGATTGGAGATAAGGTCTAGGTTCTGAAACCTGAAAACCGAGGTTGGGAAGGGATGACGACCTAAGGCCACGGCAGCTCGATGTGCTCAGTGTGCGGCCAGCTGTCTGGGAGGGGCCAGGGGGTCCAGGCTCAGCCTGTGTCATAAAGGGCATTAGTGCCCTGGTCAGCCTATGTATTTGGGTACAGCCAAGGTCGGTGCAGGTTGATCCTCATTTAGGGTTACTGGGTAGCCCCAGAGGACAATGTTTTTCTTCTGGAGGGCGGGAGGGTGCTGCATTGTAGTTCTGGATTGCCAAACTGGAGGGCTTGTGGGGCAGTAGTCTGACGACCAAAGTCTGAGAACACAAGCTAGGCTTAGGTTTCTGGGTGAGGCCATGGCAGGCACAATGTACAGACCTGAATCGAGATCTCGTGCATCTGAAGTCAGGGCGAGGATCAGACGATCACTCAGGTTGGAGTTTCTGTCCCTGATGGCCCCTTCATGAATGAGTGGGCATCACGACACCATGGGGGTTTTCTCACGATGGGAGTTGTGAGAAGCTCCAAACTGCAGAGAGTCTTCTGCAGGACAATTGAGACCTGTTGTTTGGGTCCAGGCCAATGATTCTGAGCAGGGTTCTAAGGATGGATGGCTGGGTAGCCCACCTCGCATTCCAATTGTCTCCCAGCAACAAGACAGGTTAGATCTCCTGGATCTGTGGGGAGCAACCGAGGACGCTTATTTGAAATGGACACCCCTGGGGATGTGTCCTAATGTGCTTTTGTGTCTATGGAGACCTTGGAATGAAGCGGTGGCACTGGGGCCCTAAAGGGTTCTTTTAAACAGAGGCTTTGACACAGCTCCAACGTGCAAGTTTCCCATGTGTAGATGAGATGTTTTCTGATGGGTGAGTCAAGAAACAGCTATGTGCTGTTTTGATATGCAGGCCTCTGAGGAGAGATTCCTGGAAACCAAAGCAATGGATCTGATTAGTGCCTAGGTGCCTGTTCTTTCCTTTTTACCTCTGGGGACATCTGTCTATGGGTCTGAGTGCAGGTAGGTGCTCAGTTGGGCTCAGATTGCCCCTATTTTTCCTGGGAAGCCACCACTATTGAGATAAATCAGGGACTTTGGAGGTTTATCCTATTAGTAGGGTTGTGGCCATTGGAATGGGCACACACAATTCCCTTGGAGAGGGCAAGTATAGTCCTCAGGTTTGGCTCCAGGGTCCTGAGCCTGTAGATTGTGTAGGCCAGGGCTGTTTGGACAGTTGTCTGAAAACACCATCTCGGCTTATGTTTTGGGTCGTAGGTATGGCAGGACTGACCTACAGACCATGAGGAGAACTCTTCGGTATTTGAAAGAAGGGCGAGTGTGAGGCTCCTGCTCAAGTTTTTGTCTCTGGATATCGTGCCACTCATGGTCGTGGAATTTCTGGGTGACTTCATGGGAAATGGACGAGTCTTACTCTCTGGTGGTTTGGCCCCGTCCAAAGAGTTTGGGGTCATTTTGTGGGTTGGAAGAAGTCTGTTTTGTTGTTGTTGTTGTTGTTGTTTTCTTTTTTAACCTCAGGTGTCCCACCAAATGAGGGATTCCAGAGTGGAACCCTGGGGAGGGGCGACTGGACAATCAGAAATCTGGTTAAAAATTGGGGCCTCGGGACATGTCAAGCCCATTATGACATCTAATGGTCCAGCCACTGAGAGGACTTACTAGAGGACAGGACTCATGCTGAGGGTCACAATGCGTATGTATGCCCTCGTCGCACGCAAGAATGGGCGGGGCCTCAGGGTGAATGCTGGTTTTTTCTACACTGAACGTTGGACAACGTGCCAACCACAAGGGTTCTTGCCATGGGTAAGGAGGATTTCTGATTTCTGCATCACACTCACCCCTGGGCAGTGATTGGAGATAAGGTCTCGGTTCTGAAGCCTGAAAACGGAGGTATTGAAGAGATGATGACCTAAGGCCATGACGGGTCTGATGTGCTCAGGGTGCGGTCAGCTGTCTGGGTGTTGGTCAGCAGGTCCGGGCTCAGGTTGTGTCAGACAGTGCATTAGTGCCCCGGTTAGACTATATAATTTGGGTACATTCGAGTGCCGTGTAGGTTTATCTTCATTTAAGCTGCCTGGTCAGCTCATTAGGCAATATATTTTTTCTAGAGGGCAGGCAGAGTGCTTCATTGTCGGTCCGGAATTGCCAAACATGAGGGCTTCGGGGCCAGGAGAGTGAGGACGGAAGTCTGAGAACACAAGCTAGACTTCGGATTCAGGGTGAGGGCACGGCAGGTACCCGCTGCAGATCTGAACCAATATCTCATGCACCTGAGTCAGGGCGAGGATCCGACGTTGGCTCAGGTTGGAGTTTCTGTGCATGACAGCCCCTTCATGAAGGGAGCGGAATCTCGAGGCCATGGAGGTTTTCCACGTTGGGAGATGTGGGATGCCCCCTTCAAGGATTCCTTCTGCGGGACAATTGAGACCTGTTGGACAGCTCCAGGACATCCCATTTGGAATGACTCCAGAGCACCATTCGAGGATGGATGCCTGGGAAGTCCGCCTCGCCTTCCAATTGTCTCCTAGCAACAAGACAGTTTAGATCTAATGGATCTGCGGGAGCAACCGGGGTGGCTCAGTTGAAATGCACTTTCCAGAGGATGGGTCCTAATGTGTGTTTGTGTCCATGATGGCCTTGGAATGGGGAGGTGGCACCGGGACCCTGAAGTATTCTCCTAAGCTTTGGCATAGCTCCCATGCACAAGTTTCCTTGTGGAGACGAGATTTGTTCTGATGGGTGCCTCAGGAAATCCCCTCTGCTGGTATTGGAATCCAGGCTTTTGAGGAGACATGCCTGTAAACCAAAGCAATGGATGCGATAATGGCCTCGGGTCCTGTCTGGTTCAATCTTCTTCGTATGAGTGGAGGTAGATGAGTGGAGGTAGATGCTCAGCCGATATCAACCTCCCTTTTTTGTCCCGGGCGACCTACTCTATTGGGATGGCCTCAGGGACTTTGGAGGGTTCTCCTAATTTGTACGATTTTTAACATGGACTGGGCAGAATTCCCATGGATTGGGTGGGGGCAGTCCTAATGTGTGGCTCCAGGGGCCCCAGCCTGGAGGGAGTGTGGCCCAGGACTTTGAGGACAGAAGACTGAAAACACAAACTCAGCTTAAGTTTGGGGACGTAGATATGGCACGCCCGATCTACAAACCATGAGAAGAAGTCTTCAGGATATGAAGAATGAGCGAGTCTGAGGCGCTTGCTCAGGCTTTTGTCTCTGGATTTTGTTTCAGCGATGGCCGTGGAATGTTGGAGAGATCTCATGGGCCATACACAAATCTTCCTCTCTGTGGATTTGGCCCGATCCCAATTGTTTTTCGTCAATCTGTGGGATGGGAGGACTCCGTTCAGGTTTGTTACCTCAAGTGTCCCACCAAAAGAGGAATTCCAAAGCAGAGCCCTGGGGAAGAGTGAAGGGACACCTCGAATTATGGTTAAAAATTGGGGCCTAGGGGCATGGCAAGCCCAATATGCTGTCTCTTCATATAGGCCCTGAGAGGCCTTACCTGAGGACTGGGCTCAGGCTGAGGGTCACAATGTGTGTTTGTGACCAATGTGGCCCGCAATCATGGGCTGGGCCTCATGGGCCATGCTTGTTTCAACTACACTGAACGTTGGACAACATGCCAACCACAAGGTTTCTTGCCATGGGGAAAGAGTTCTGATTTCTGCATCATTTTCAACCCTGGGCAGTGGATGGAGATAAGGTCTAGGTTCTGGAGCCTGAAAACCGCAGTTGGGAAGAGATGACGACCTAAGGCCATGGCGGGTCCGATGTGCTCAGTGTGCGGCCAGCTGTCTGGGTGGGACCAGGAGGTCCAGGCTCAGGCTGGGTCAGAAGGGGAAATAGTGCCCAGGTCAGCCTATATATTTGGGGTACAGCCGAATGGCTTGCAGGTTGATCCTCATTTCGGGTTTCGGGGTAGCCCTGAGGGCAATGTTTTACTTCTGTAGGGCAGGCAGGGTGCGGCATTGTAGTTCTGGATTGCCAACTGGAGGGCTTGTGGGCCAGTAGTCTGAGGACGGAGTCTGAGAACCCAAGAGAGGCCTAGGTTTCTGGGTGAAGATATGGCAGGCACAATCTACAGACATCAATAGAGATCTCGAGCATCTGAAGTCAGGGCAAGGATCAGACGATCGCTCAGGTTGGACTTTCTGCCCTGATGGCCCTTTCTTGAAGGGGGTTGGATCACGAGGACATGGGGGTTTTCCCACGATGGGAGTTGTGAGAAGCTCCAAACTGCAAAGATTCTTCTGCAGGACAATTAAGACCTGTTGGTTGGCTCCAGGCCTACGATTCCGAGCAGGGTTCTAAGGATGGATGGCTGGGTAGCCCACCTCGCATTCCAACTGTCTCCGAGCAACAAGAGAGGTTAGATCTGCTGGATGTGGGGGGCAACCGAGGAGGCTGAGTTGAAATGGACTCTCCTGTGGATGTGTCCTAATATGTTTTTGTGTCTATGGAGACCTTGGAATGAAGCGGTGGCCCTGGGGCCCTGAAGGGTTCTCCTAAACGGAGGCTTTGACACAGCTCCAACGTGCATGTTTCCCATGTGTAGATGAGATTTGTTCTGATGGGTGAGTCAAGAAACAGCCATATGCTGGTATGAAATCCAGGCCTATGAGCAGAGAAGCCTGGAAACCACAGCAATGGATCCGATTAGTGCCTAGGGGCATGTTCGTTCCTTTTTACCTCTGGGGACATCAGTCCACGGGTCTGAGTGCAGGTAGGTGCTCAGATGGGCTCAGTTTGCCCCTGTTTGTCCTGGGAAGCCACAACTATTGGGATGGCCTCAGGGACTTTCGAGGTTATCCTATTAGTATGGTTGTGGCCATTGGAATGGGCACATACAATTCCCTTGGAGAGGGCATGTATAGTCCTCAGGTTTGGCTCCAGGGCCCTGAGCCTGTAGGGTGTGTAGGCCAGAGCTGTTTGGACAGTTGTCTGAAAACACAAACTCGGCTTATGTTTTGGGTCATAGGTATGGCAGGAATGATCTACGGACCATGAGGAGAACACTTCGGGATATGAAAAAAGGGCGAGTGTGAGGCTCTTGCTCATGTTTTTGTCTCTGGATATCGTGTCACTCATGGTCGTGAAATTGCCGGGTGACTTCATGGGAAATGGACGAGTCTTACTCTCTGGGGGTTCGGTCCCGTCCAAAGAGTTTGGGGTCATTCTGGGGATGGAAGAAGTCCGTTGTTTTGTTGTTGTTGTCGATTTGTTTCATTTTGTTTTTCAACCTCAGATGTTCCACCAAATGAGGGATTCCAGAGTAGAGCCCTGGGGTGGGGCGACTGGACAACCAGAAATCTGGTTAAAAATTGGGGACTAGGGACATGTCAAGCCCATTATGACATCTAATGATCCAGCCACTGAGAGGACTTACTAGAGGACAGGACTCACGCTGAGGTCACAATGCGTGTTTATGCTCTCGTCGCACTCAAGAATGGGCGGGGCCTCAGGGTGAATGCTCTTTTCTCCTACACTGAACGTTGGACAACATGCCACCCACAAGGTTTCTTGCCATGGGTCAGGAAGAGTTCTGATTTCTGCATCACAGTCACCCGTGGGCAGTGATTGGAGATAAGGTCTAGGTTCTGAAGCCTGAAAACGGAGGTAGGGAAGAGATGATGACCTAAGGCCATGGCGGGTCTGATGTGCTCAGGGTGCCGTCAGCTGTCTGGTGCGGTCAGCAGGTCCGGGCTCAGGTTGTGTCAGACAGTGCATTAGTGCCCAGGTTAGACTATATAATTTGGGTACATTAGAGTGCGGTGTAGGTTTATCTTCATTTAAGCTGCCTGGTCAGCTCATTAGGCAATATATTTTTTCTAGAGGGCAGGCAGAGTGCTTCATTGTCGGTCCGGAATTGCCAAACTTGAGGGCTTCGGGGCCAGGAGAGTGAGGACGGAAGTCTGAGAACACAAGCTAGACTTCGGATTCAGGGTGAGGGCACGGCAGGTACCCCCTGCAGATCTGAACCAATATCTCATGCATCTGAAGTCAGGGCGAGGATCCGACGTTGGCTCAGGTTGGAGTTTCTGTGCATGACGGCCCCTTCATGAAGGGAGCGGAATCTCGAGGCCATGGAGGTTTTCCACGTTGGGAGATGTGGGATGCCCCCTTCAAGGATTCCTTCTGCGGGTCAATTGAGACCTGTTGGACAGCTCCAGGACATCCCATTTGGAATGACTCCAGAGCACCATTCGAGGATGGATGCCTGGGAAGTCCGCCTCGCCTTCCAATTGTCTCCTAGCAACAAGACAGTTTAGATCTAATGGATCTGCGGGAGCAACCGGGGTGGCTCAGTTGAAATGCACTTTCCAGAGGATGGGTCCTAATGTGTGTTTGTGTCCATGATGGCCTTGGAATGGGGAGGTGGCACCGGGACCCTGAAGTATTCTCCTAAGCTTTGGCATAGCTCCCATGCACAAGTTTCCTTGTGGAGACGAGATTTGTTCTGATGGGTGCCTCAGGAAATCCCCTCTGCTGGTATTGGAATCCAGGCTTTTGAGGAGACATGCCTGTAAACCAAAGCAATGGATGCGATAATGGCCTCGGGTCCTGTCTGGTTCAATCTTCTTGGTATGAGTGGAGGTAGATGAGTGGAGGTAGATGCTCAGCCGATATCAACCGCCCTTTTTTGTCCCGGGCGACCTACTCTATTGGGATGGCCTCAGGGACTTTGGAGGGTTCTCCTAATTTGTACGATTTTTGACAATGGAATGGGCAGAATTGCCATGGATTGGGTGGGGGCAGTCCTAATGTGTGGCTCCAGGGGCCCCAGCCTGGAGGGAGTGTGGCCCAGGACTTTGAGGACAGAAGACTGAAAACACAAACTCAGCTTAAGTTTGGGGACGTAGATATGGCACGCCCGATCTACAAACCATGAGAAGAACTCTTCAGGATATGAAGAATGAGCGAGTCTGAGGCGCTTGCTCAGGCTTTTGTCTCTGGATTTTGTTTCAGCGATGGCCGTGGAATGTTGGAGAGATCTCATGGGCCATACACAAATCTTCCTCTCTGTGGATTTGGCCCGATCCCAATTGTTTTTCGTCAATCTGTGGGATGGGAGAACTCCGTTCAGGTTTGTTACCTCAAGTGTCCCACCAAAAGAGGAATTCCAAAGCAGAGCCCTGGGGAAGAGTGAAGGGACACCTCGAATTATGGTTAAAAATTGGGGCCTAGGGGCATGGCAAGCCCAATATGCTGTCTCTTCATATAGGCCCTGAGAGGCCTTACCTGAGGACTGGGCTCAGGCTGAGGGTCACAATGTGTGTTTGTGACCAATGTGGCCCGCAATCATGGGCTGGGCCTCATGGGCCATGCTTGTTTCAACTACACTGAACGTTGGACAACATGCCAACCACAAGGTTTCTTGCCATGGGGAAAGAGTTCTGATTTCTGCATCATTTTCAACCCTGGGCAGTGGATGGAGATAAGGTCTAGGTTCTGGAGCCTGAAAACCGCAGTTGGGAAGAGATACGACCTAAGGCCATGGCGGGTCCGATGTGCTCAGTGTGCGGCCAGCTGTCTGGGTGGGACCAGGAGGTCCAGGCTCAGGCTGGGTCAGAAGGGGAAATAGTGCCCAGGTCAGCCTATATGTTTGGGGTACAGCCGAATGGCTTGCAGGTTGATCCTCATTTCGGGTTTCGGGGTAGCCCTGAGGGCAATGTTTTACTTCTGTAGGGCAGGCAGAGTGCGACATTGTAGTTCTGGATTGCCCAACTGGAGGGCTTGTGGGCCAGTAGTCTGAGGACGGAGTCTGAGAACCCAAGCTAGGCCTAGGTTTCTGGGTGAAGATATGGCAGGCACAATCTACAGACATCAATAGAGATCTCGTGCATCTGAAGTCAGGGCAAGGATCAGACGATCGCTCAGGTTGGACTTTCTGCCCTGATGGCCCTTTCTTGAAGGGGGTTGGATCACGAGGACATGGGGGTTTTCCCACGATGGGAGTTGTGAGAAGCTCCAAACTGCAAAGATTCTTCTGCAGGACAATTAAGACCTGTTGGTTGGCTCCAGGCCAACGATTCCGAGCAGGGTTCTAAGGATGGATGGCTGGGTAGCCCACCTCGCATTCCAACTGTCTCCGAGCAACAAGACAGGTTAGATCTGCTGGATGTGGGGGGCAACCGAGGAGGCTGAGTTGAAATGGACTCTCCTGTGGATGTGTCCTAATATGTTTTTGTGTCTATGGAGACCTTGGAATGAAGCGGTGGCCCTGCGGCCCTGAAGGGTTCTCCTAAACGGAGGCTTTGACACAGCTCCAACGTGCATGTTTCCCATGTGTAGATGAGATTTGTTCTGATGGGTGAGTCAAGAAACAGCCATATGCTGGTATGAAATCCAGGCCTATGAGGAGAGAAGCCTGGAAACCACAGCAATGGATCCGATTAGTGCCTAGGGGCATGTTCGTTCCTTTTTACCTCTGGGGACATCAGTCCACGGGTCTGAGTGCAGGTAGGTGCTCAGATGGGATCAGTTTGCTCCTGTTTGTCCTGGGAAGCCACAACTATTGGGATAGCCTCAGGGACTTTCGAGGTTATCCTATTAGTAGGCTTGTGGATATTGGAATGGGCACATACAATTCCCTTGGAGAGGGCAAGTATAGTCCTCAGGTTTGGCTCCAGGGCCCTGAGCCTGTAGGGTGTGTAGGCCAGGGCTGTTTGGACAGTTGTCTGAAATCACAAACTCGGCTTATGTTTTGGGTCATAGGTATGGCAGGACTGATCTACAGACCATGAGGAGAACACTTCGGGATATGAAAAAAGGGCGAGTGTGAGGCTCTTGCTCAAAATTTTGTCTCTGGATATCGTGTCACTCATGGTCCTGAAATTGCCGGGTGACTTCATGGGAAATGGACGAGTCTTACTCTCTGGGGGTTCGGTCCCGTCCAAAGAGTTTGGGGTCATTCCGGGGATGGAAGAAGTCCGTTTTTTTGTTGTTGTTGTCGATTTGTTTCATTTTTTTTTTCAACCTCAGATGTCCCACCAAATGAGGGATTCCAGAGTAGAGCCCTGGGGTGGGGCGACTGGACAACCAGAAATCTGGTTAAAAATTGGGGACTAGGGACATGTCAAGCCCATTATGACATCTAATGGTCCAGCCACTGAGAGGACTTACTAGAGGACAGGACTCACGCTGAGGTCACAATGCGTGTTTATGCTCTCGTCGCACTCAAGAATGGGCGTGGCCTCAGGGTGAATGCTGTTTTCTCCTACACTGAACGTTGGACAACATGCCAACCACAAGGTTTCTTGCCATGGGTCAGGAAGAGTTCTGATTTCTGCATCACAGTCACCCGTGGGCAGTGATTGGAGATAAGGTCTAGGTTCTGAATCCTGAATACTGATGTAGGGAAGAGATGATGACCTAAGGCCATGGCGGGTCTGATGTGCTCAGGGTGTGGTCAGCTGTCTGGGTGTTGGTCAGCAGGTCCGGGCTCAGGTTGTGTCAGACAGTGCATTAGTGCCATGGTTAGACTATATAATTTGGGTACATTCGAGTGCCGTGTAGGTTTATCTTCATTTAAGCTGCCTGGTCAGCTCATTAGGCAATATATTTTTTCTAGAGGGCAGGCAGAGTGCTTCATTGTCGGTCTGGAATTGCAAAACTTGAGGGCTTCGTGGCCAGGAGAGTGAGGACGGAAGTCTGAGAACACAGCTAGACTTCGGATTCAGGGTGAGGGCACGGCAGGTACCCCCTGCAGATCTGAACCAATATCTCATGCATCTGAAATCAGGGCGAGGATCCCACGTTGGCTCAGGTTGGAGTTTCTGTGCATGACGGCCCCTTCATGAAGGGAGTGAAATCTCGAGGCCATGGAGGTTTTCTACGTTGGGAGATGTGGGATGCCCCCTTCAAGGATTCATTCTGCGGGACAATTGAGACCTGTTGGACAGCTCCAGGACATCCCATATGGAATGACTCCAGAGCACCGTTCGAGGATGGATGCCTGGGAAGTCCGCCTCGCCTTCCAATTGTCTCCTAGCAACAAGAGAGTTTAGATCTAATGGATCTGCGGGAGCAACCGGGGTGGCTGAGTTGAAATGCACTTTCCAGAGGATGGGTCCTAATGTGTGTTTGTGTCCATGAGGGCCTTGGAATGGGGAGGTGGCACCGGGACCCTGAAGTATTCTCCTAAGCTTTGGCATAGCTCCCATGCACAAGTTTCCTTGTGGAGACGAGATTTGTTCTGATGGGTGCCTCAGGAAATCCCCTCTGCTGGTATTGGAATCCAGGCTTTTGAGGAGACGTGCCTGTAAACCAAAGCAATGGATCCGATAATGGCCTCGGGTCCTGTCTGGTTCAATCTTCTTCGTATGAGTGGAGGTAGATGAGTGGAAGTAGATGCTCAGCGGGTATCAACCGCCCTTTTTTGTCCCGGGCGACCTACACTATTGGGATGGCCTCAAAGACTTTGGAGGGTTCTCCTAATTTGTACGATTTTTGACAATGGAATGGGCAGAATTCCCATGGATTGGGTGGGGGCCGTCCTAATGTGTGGCTCCAGGGGCCCCAGCCTGGAGGGAGTGTGGCCCAGGACTTTGAGGACAGAAGACTGAAAACACAAACTCAGCTTATGTTTGGGGACGTAGGTATGGCACGCCCGATCTACAAACCATGAGAAGAACTCTTCAGGATATGAAGAATGAGCGAGTCTGAGGCGCTTGCTCAGGCTTTTGTCTCTGGATTTTGTTTCAGCGATGGCCGTGGAATGTTGGGGAGGTCTCATGGGGCATGGACAAATCTCCCTCTCTGTGGATTTGGCCCGATCCCAATTGTTTTTCGTCAATCTGTGGGATGGGAGGACTCCTTTCAGGTTTGTTACCTCTGGTGTCCCACCAAAAGAGGAATTCCAAAGCAGAGCCCTGGGGAAGAGTGAAGGGACAACCCGAACTATGGTTAAAAATTGGGGCCTAGGGGCATGGCAAGCCCAATATGCTGTCTCTTCATATAGGCCCTGAGAGGCCTTACCTGAGGACTGGGCTCAGGCTGAGGGTCACAGTGTGTGTTTATGACCAATGTGGCCCGCAAGCATGGGCTGGGCCTCATGGGCCACGCTAGTTTCAACTACACTGAACGTTGGACAACATGCCAAGCACAAGGTTTCTTTCCATGGGGAAAGAGTTCTGATTTCTGCATCATTTTAAACCCTGGGCAGTGTTTGGAGATAAGGTCTAGATTCTGGAGCCTGAAAACCGCAGTTCGGAAGAGATAACGACCTAAGGCCATGGCGGGTCCGATGTGCTCAGTGTGCGGCCAGCTGTCTGGGTGGGACCAGGAGGTCCAGGCTCAGGCTGGGTCAGAAGGGGAAATAGTGCCCAGGTCAGCCTATATGTTTGGGGTACAGCCGATTGGCGTGCAGGTTGATCCCCATTTGGGGTTTCGGGGTAGCCCTGAGGGCAATGTTTTACTTCTGTAGGGCAGGCAGAGTGCGGCATTGTAGTTCTGGATTGCCAAACTGGAGGGCTTGTGGGCCAGTAGTCTGAGGACGGAGTCTGAGAACCCAATATAGGCCTAGGTTTCTGGGTGAGGATATGGCAGGCACAATCTACAGACCTCAATAGAGATCTCGTGCATCTGAAGTCAGGGCAAAGATCAGACGATCGCTCAGGTTGGACTTTCTGCCCTGATGGCCCTTTCTTGAAGGGGGTTGGATCACGAGGACATGGGGGTTTTCCCACGATGGGAGTTGTGAGAAGCTCCAAACTGCAAAGATTCTTCTGCAGGACAATTGAGACCTGTTGGTTGGCTCCAGGCCAACGATTCCGAGCAGGGTTCTAAGGATGGATGGCTGGGTAGCCCACCTCGCATTCCAATTGTCTCCAAGCAACAAGACAGGTTAGATCTGCTGGATGTGGGGGGCAACCGAGGAGGCTGAGTTGAAATGGACTCTCCTGTGGATGTGTCCTAATATGTTTTTGTGTCTATGGAGACCTTGGAATGAAGCGGTGGCCCTGGGGCCCTGAAGGGATCTCCTAAACAGAGGCTTTGACACAGCTCCAACGTGCATGTTTCCCAAGTGTAGATGAGATTTGTTCTGATGGGTGAGTCAAGAAACAGCCATATGCTGGTATTGAAATCCAGGCCTCTGAGGAGAGATGCCTGGAAACCAAAGCAATGGATCCGATTAGTGCCTAGGGGCCTGTTCGTTCCTTTTTACCTCTGGGGACATCAGTCTACGGGTCTGAGTGCAGGTAGGTGCTCAGATGGGCTCAGATTGCCCCTGTTTGTCCTGGGAAGCCACAACTATTTGGATGGCCTCAGGGACTTTGGAGGTTATCCTACTAGTAGGGTTGTGGCCATTGGAATGGGCACATACAATTCCCTTGGAGAGGGCAAGTACAGTCCTCAGGTTTGGCTCCAGGGCCCTGAGCCTGTAGGGTGTGTAGGCCAGAGCTGTTTGGACAGTTGTCTGAAAACACAAACTCGGCTTATGTTTTGGGTCATAGGTATGGCAGGACTGATCTACGGACCATGAGGAGAACACTTCGGGATATGAAAAAAGGGCGAGTGTGAGGCTATTGCTCAAGTTTTTGTCTCTGGATATCGTGTCACTCATGGTCGTGAAATTGCCGGGTGACTTCATGGGAAATGGACGAGTCTTACTCTCTGGGGGTTCGGTCCCGTCCAAAGAGTTTGCGGTCATTCTGGGGATGGAAGAAGTCCGTTTTTTTGTTGTTGTTGTCGATTTGTTTCATTTTGTTTTTCAACCTCAGATGTCCCACCAAATGAGGGATTCCAGAGTAGAGCCCTGGGGTGGGGCGACTGGACAACCAGAAATCTGGTTAAAAATTGGGGACTAGGGACATGTCAAGCCCATTATGACATCTAATGGTCCAGCCACTGAGAGGACTTACTAGAGGACAGGACTCACGCTGAGGTCACAGTGCGTGCTCTTGCTCTCGTCACACTCAAGAATTGGCGGGGCCTCAGGGTGAATGCTGGTTTCTCCTACACTGAACGTTGGACAACATGCCAACCACAAGGTTTCTTGCCATGGGTCAGGAAGAGTTCTGATTTCTGCATCACAGTCACCCGTGGGCAGTGATTGGAGATAAGGTCTAGGTTCTGAAGCCTGAAAACTGAGGTAGGGAAGAGATGATGACCTAAGGCCATGGCGGGTCTGATGTGCTCAGGGTGTGGTCAGCTGTCTGGGTGTTGGTCAGCAGGTCCGGGCTCAGGTTGTGTCAGACAGTGCATTAGTGCCCAGGTTAGACTATATAATTTGGGTACAATCGAGTGCCGTGTAGGTTTATCTTCATTTAAGCTGCCTGGTCAGCTCATTAGGCAATATATTTTTTTTAGAGGGCAGGCAGAGTGCTTCATTGTCGGTCCGGAATTGCCAAACTTGAGGGCTTCGGGGCCAGGAGAGTGAGGACGGATATCTGAGAACACAAGCTAGACTTCGGATTCAGGGTGAGGGCACGGCAGGTACCCCCTGCAGATCTGAACCAATATCTCATGCATCTGAAGTCAGGGCGAGGATCCGACGTTGGCTCAGATTGGAGTTTCTGTGCATGACGTCCCCTTCATGAAGGGAGAGGAATCTCGAGGCCATGGAGGTTTTCCACGTTGGGAGATGTGGGATGCCCCCTTCAAGGATTCCTTCTGCGGGACAATTGAGACCTGTTGGACAGCTCCAGGACATCCCATATGGAATGACTCCAGAGCACCGTTCGAGGATGGATGCCTGGGAAGTACGCCTCGACTTCCAATTGTCTCCTAGCAACAAGACAGTTTAGATCTAATGGATCTGCGGGAGCAACCGGGGTGGCTGAGTTGAAATGTACTTTCCAGAGGATGGGTCCTAATGTGTGTTTGTGTCCATGAGGGCCTTGGAATGGGGAGGTGGCACCGGGACCCTGAAGTATTCTCCTAAGCTTTGGCATAGCTCCCATGCAAAAGTTTCCTTGTGGAGACGAGATTTGTACTGATGGGTGCCTCAGGAAATCCCCTCTGCTGGTATTGGAATCCAGGCTTTTGAGGAGACATGCCTGTAAACCAAAGCAATGGATCCGATAATGGCCTCGGGTCCTGTCTGGTTCAATCTTCTTGGTATGAGTGGAGGTAGAAGAGTGGAAGTAGATGCTCAGCCGGTATCAACCGCCCTTTTTTGTCCCGGGCGACCTACACTATTGGGATGGCCTCAAAGACTTTGGAGGGTTCTCCTAATTTGTACGATTTTTGACAATGGAATGGGCAGAATTCCCATGGATTGGGTGGGGGCAGTCCTAATGTGTGGCTCCAGGGGCCCCAACCTGGAGGGAGTGTGGCCCAGGACTTTGAGGACAGAAGAATGAAAACACAAACTCAGCTTAAGTTTGGGGACGTAGGTATGGCACGCCCGATCTAAACCATGAGAAGAACTCTTCAGGATATGAAGAATGAGCGAGTCTGAGAAGCTTGCTCAGGCTTTTATATCTGGATTTTGTTTCAGCGATGGCCCTGGAATGTTGGGGAGGTCTCATGGGCCATGGACAAATCTTCCTCTCTGTGGATTTGGCCCGATCCCAATTGTTTTTCGTCAATCTGTGGGATGGGAGGACTCCTTTCAGGTTTGTTACCTCTGGTGTCCCACCAAAAGAGGAATTCCAAAGCAGAGCCCTGGGGAAGAGTGAAGGGACAACCCGAACTATGGTTAAAAATTGGGGCCTAGGGTCATGGCAAGCCCAATATGCTGTCTCTTCATATAGGCCCTGAGAGGCCTTACCTGAGGACTGCGCTCAGGCTGAGGGTCACAATGTGTGTTTGTGACCAATGTGGCCCGCAAGCATGGGCTGGGCCTCATGGGCCACGCTTGTTTCAACTACACTGAACATTGGACAACATGCCAAGCACAAGGTTTCTTGCCATGGGGAAAGAGATCTGATTTCTGCTTCATTTTCAACCCTGGGCAGTGGTTGGAGATAAGGTCTAGGTTCTGGAGCCTGAAAACCGCAGTTCGGAAGAGATGACGACCTAAGGCCATGGCGGGTCCGATGTGCTCAGTGTGCGGCCAGCGGTCTGGGTGGGACCAGGACGTCCAGGCTCAGGCTGGGTCAGAAGGGGAAATAGTGCCCAGGTCAGCCTATATGTTTTGGGTACAGCCGATTGGCGTGCAGGTTGATCCCCATTTGGGGTTTCGGGGTAGCCCTGAGGGCAATGTTTTACTTCTGTAGGGCAGGCAGAGTGCGGCATTGTAGTTCTGGATTGCCAAACTGGAGGGCTTATGGGCCAGAAGTCTGAGGACAGAGTCTGAGAACCCAAGCTAGGCCTAGGTTTCTGGGTGAGGATATGGCAGGCACAATCTACAGACCTCAATAGAGATCTCGTGCATCTGAAGTCAGGGCAAGGATCAGACGATCGCTCAGGTTGGACTTTCTGCCCTGATGGCCCTTTCTTGAAGGGGGTTGGATCACGAGGACATGGGGGTTTTCCCACGATGGGAGTTGTGAGAAGCTCCAAACTGCAAAGATTCTTCTGCAGGACAATTAAGACCTGTTGGTTGGTTCCAGGCCAACGATTCCGAGCAGGTTTCTAAGGATGGATGGCTGGGTAGCCCACCTCGCATTCCAATCGTCTCCAAGCAACAAGACAGGTTAGATCTGCTGGATGTGGGGGGCAACCGAGGAGGCTGAGTGGAATTGGACTCTCCTGTGGATGTGTCCTAATATGTTTTGGTGTCTATGGAGACCTTGGAATGAAGCGGTGGCCCTGGGGCCCTGAAGGGTTCTCCTAAACAGAGGCTTTGACACAGCTCCAACGTGCATGTTTCCCATGTGTAGATGAGTTTTGTTCTGATGGGTGAGTCAAGAAACAGCCATATGCTGGTATTGAAATCCAGGCCTCTGTGGAGAGTTTCCTGGAAACCAAAGCAATGGATCCGATTAGTGCCTAGGGGCCTGTTCGTTCCTTTTTACCTCTGGGGACATCAGTCTACGGGTCTTAGTGCAGGTAGGTGCTCAGAAGGGCTCAGATTGCCCCTGTTTGTCCTGGGAAGCCACATTATTGGAATGGCCTCAGGGACTTTGGAGGTTATCCTATTAGTAGGGTTGTGGCCATTGGAATGGGCACATACAATTCCCTTGGAGAGGGCAAGTACAGTCCTCAGGTTTGGCTCCAGGGCCCTGAGCCTGTAGGGTGCGTAGGCCAGAGCTGTTTGGACAGTTGTCTGAAAACACAAACTCGGCTTATGTTTTCGGTCATAGGGATGGCAGGACTGATCTACAGACCATGAGGAGAACACTTCGGGATATGAAAAAAGGGCGAGTGTGAGGCTCTTGCTCAAGTTTTTGTCTCTGGATATCGTGTCACTCACGGTCGTGAAATTGCCGGGTGACATCATGGGAAATGGACGAGTCTTACTCTCTGAGGGTTCGGTCCTGACCAAAGAGTTTGGGGTCATTCTGGGGATGGAAGAAGTCCGTTTTTTTGTTGTTGTCGATTTGTTTCATTTTGTTTTTCAACCTCAGATGTCCCACCAAATGAGGGATTCCCGAGTAGAGCCCTGGGGTGGGGCGACTGGACAACCAGAAATCTGGTTAATAATTGGGGACTAGGGACATGTCAAGCCCAATATGGCATCTAATGGTCCAGCCACTGAGAGGACTTACTAGAGGACAGGACTCACGCTGAGGTCACAATGCGTGTTTATGCTCTCGTCGCACTCAAGAATGGGCGTGGCCTCAGGGTGAATGCTGTTTTCTCCTACACTGAACGTTGGACAACATGCCAACCACAAGGTTTCTTGCCATGGGTCAGGAAGAGTTCTGATTTCTGCATCACAGTCACCCGTGGGCAGTGATTGGAGATAAGGTCTAGGTTCTGAAGCCTGAAAACTGAGGTAGGGAAGAGATGATGACCTAAGTCCATGGCGGGTCTGATGTGCTCAGGGTGCGGTCAGCTGTCTGGGTGTTGGTCAGCAGGTCCGGGCTCAGGTTGTGTCAGACAGTGCATTAGTGCCCAGGTTAGACTATATAATTTGGGTACATTCGAGTGCCGTGTAGGTTTATCTTCATTTAAGCTGCCTGGTCAGCTCATTAGGCAATATGTTTTTTCTAGAGGGCAGGCAGAGTGCTTCATTGTCGGTCCGGAATTGCCAAACTTGAGGGCTTCAGGGCCAGGAGAGTGAGGACGGAAGTCTGAGAACACAAGCTAGACTTTGGATTCAGGGTGAGGGCACGGCAGGTACCCCCTGCAGATCTGAACCAATATCTCATGAATCTGAAGTCAGGGCGAGGATCTTACGTTGGCTCAGATTGGAGTTTCTGTGCATGACGGCCCCTTCATGAAGGGAGCGGAATCTCGAGGCCATGGAGGTTTTCCACGTTGGGTGATGTGGGATGCCCCCTTCAAGGATTCCTTCTGCGGGACAATTGAGACCTGTTGGACAGCTCCAGGACATCCCATATGGAATGACTCCAGAGCACCGTTCGAGGATGGATGCCTGGGAAGTCCGCCTCGCCTTCCAATTGTCTCCTAGCAACAAGACAGTTTAGATCTAATGGATCTGCGGGAGCAACCGGGGTGGCTGAGTTGAAATGCACTTTCCAGAGGATGGGTCCTAATGTGTGTTTGTGTCCAGGAGGGCCTTGGAATGGGGAGGTGGCACCGGGACCCTGAAGTATTCTCCTAAGCTTTGGCATAGCTCCCATGCACAAGTTTCCTTGTGAAGACGAGATTTGTTCTGATGGGTGCCTCAGGAAATCCCCTCTGCTGGTATTGGAAACCAGGCTTTTGAGGAGACATGCCTGTAAACCAACGCAATGGATCCGATAATGGCCTCGGGTCCTGTCTGGTTCAATCTTCTTGGTATGACTGGAGGTAGATGAGTGGAGGTAGATGCTCATCTGTTATCAACCGCCCTTTTTTGTCCCGGGCGACCTACACTATTGGGATGGCCTCAGGATATTTGGAGGGCTCTCCTAATTTGTACGATTTTTGACAATGGAATGGGCAGAATTCCCATGGATTGGTGGGGGAAGTCCTAATGTGTGGCTCCAGGGGCCCCAGCCTGGAGGGAGTGTGGCCCAGGACTTTGAGGACAGAAGACTGAAAACACAAACTCAGCTTAAGTTTGGGGACGTAGGTATGGCACGCCCGATCTACAAACCATGAGAAGAACTCTTCAGGATATGAAGAATGAGCGAGTCTGAGTCGCTTGCTCAGGGTTTGTCTCTGGATTTTGTTTCAGCGATGGCCGTGGAATATTGGGGAGGTCTCATGGGCCATGGACGAATCTTCCTCTCTGTGGATTTGGCCCGATCCCAATTGTTTTTCGTCAATCTGTGGGATGGGAGGACTCCTTTCAGGTTTGTTACCTCTGGTGTCACACCAAAAGAGGAATTCCAAAGCAGAGCCCTGGGGAAGAGTGAAGGGACACCCCGAACTATGGTTAAAAATTGGGGCCTAGGGGCATGGCAAGCCCAATATGCTGTCTCTTCATATAGGCCCTGAGAGGCCTTACCTGAGGACTGGGCTCAGGCTGAGGGTCACAATGTGTGTTTGTGACCAATGTGGCCCGCAAGCATGGGCTGGGCCTCATGGGCCACGCTTGTTTCAACTACACTGAACGTTGGACAACATGCCAAGCACAAGGTTTCTTGCCATGGGGAAAGAGTTCTGATTTCTGCATCATTTTCAACCCTGGGCAGTGGTTGGAGATAAGGTCTATGTTCTGGAGCCTGAAAACCGCAGTTGGGAAGAGATGACGACCTAAGGCCATGGCGGGTCCGATGTGCTCAGTGTGCGGCCAGCTGTCTGGGTGGGACCAGGAGGTCCAGGCTCAGGCTGGGTCAGAAGGGGAAATAGTGCCCAGGTCAGCCTATATGTTGGGGTTACAGCCGAATGGCGTGCAGGTTGATCCTCATTTGTGGTTTCGGGTTAGCCCTGAGGGCAATGTTTTATTCTGTAGGGCAGGCAGAGTGCGGCATTTTAGTTCTGGATTGCCAAACTGGAGGGCTTGTGGGCCAGTAGTCTGAGGACGGAGTCTGAGAACCCAAGCTAGGCCTAGGTTTCTGGGTGAGGATATGGCAGGCACAATCTACAGACCTCAATAGAGATCTCGTGCATCTGAAGTCAGGGCAAGGATCAGACGTTCGCTCAGGTTGGACTTTCTGCCCTGATGGCCCTTACTTGAAGGGGGTTGGATCACAAGGACATGGGGGTTTTCCCACGACGGGAGTTGTGAGAAGCTCCAAACTGCAAAGATTCTTCTGCAGGACAATTGAGACCTGTTGGTTGGCTCCAGGCCAACGATTCCGAGCAGGGTTCTAAGGATGGATGGCTGGGTAGCCCACCTCGCATTCCAATTGTCTCCAAGCAACAAGACAGGTTAGATCGCTGGTTGTGGGGGGCAACCGAGGAGGCTGAGTGGAAATGGACTCTCCTGTGGATGTGTCCAAATATGTTTTTGTGTCTATGGAGACCTTGGAATGAAGCGGTGGCCCTGGGGCCCTGAAGGGTTCTCCTAAACAGAGGCTTTGACACAGTTCCAACGTGCATGTTTCCCATGTGTAGATGAGATTTGTTCTGATGGGTGAGTCAAGAAACAGCCATATGCTGGTATTGAAATCCAGGCCTCTGAGGAGAGATGCCTGGAAACCAAAGCAATGGATCCGATTAGTGCCTAGGGGCCTGTTCGTTCCTTTTTACCTCTGGGGAAATCAGTCTACGGGTCTGAGTGCAGGTAGGTGCTCAGATGGGCTCAGAATGCCCCTGTTTGTCCTGGGAAGCCACAACTATTGGGATGGCCTCCGGGACGTTGGAGGTTATCCTACTAGTAGGGTTGTGGCCATTGAAATGGGCACATACAATTCCCTTGGAGAGGGCAAGAACAGTCCTCAGGTTTGGCTCCAGGGCCCTGAGCCTGAAGGGTGTGTAGGCCAGAGCTGTTTGGACAGTTGTCTGAAAACACAAACTCGGCTTATGTTTTGGGTCATAGGTATGGCAGGACTGATCTACAGACCATGAGGAGAACACTTTGGGATATGAAAAAAGGGCGAGTGTGAGGCTCTTGCTCAAGTTTTTGTCTCTGGATATCGTGTCACTCATGGTCGTGAAATTGCCGGGTGACTTCATGGGAAATGGACGAGTCTTACTCTCTGGGGGTTCGGTCACGATCAAAGTTTTGGGGTCATTCTGGGGATGGAAGAAGTCCGTTTTTTTGTTGTTGTCGATTTGTTTCATTTTGTTTTTCAACCTCAGATGTCCCACCAAATGAGGGATTCCAGAGTAGAGCCCTGGGGTGGGGCGACTGGACAACCAGAAATCTGGTTAAAAATTGGGGACTAGGGACATGTCAAGCCCATTATGACATCTAAGGGTCCAACCACTGAGAGGACTTACTAGTGGACAGGACTCACGCTGAGGTCACAATGCGTGTTTATGCTCTCGTCGCACTCAAGAATGGGCGTGGCCTCAGGGTGAATGCTGTTTTCTCCTACACTGAACGTTGGACAACATGCCAACCACAAGGTTTCTTGCCATGGGTCACGAAGAGTTCTGATTTCTGCATCACAGTCACCCGTGGGCAGTGATTGGAAATAAGGTCTAGGTTCTGAAGCCTGAAAACTGAGGTAGGGAAGAGATGATGACCTAAGTCCATGGCGGGTCTGATGTGCTCAGGGTGCGGTCAGCTGTCTGGGTGTTGGTCAGCAGGTCCGGGCTCAGGTTGTGTCAGACAGTGCATTAGTGCCCAGGTTAGACTATATAATTTGGGTACATTCGAGTGCCGTGTAGGTTTATCTTCATTAAGCTGCCTGGTCAGCTCATTAGGCAATATATTTTTTCAAGAGGGCAGGCAGAGTGCTTCATTGTCGGTCCGGAATTGCCAAACATGAGGGCTTCGGGGCCAGGAGAGTGAGGACGGAAGTCTGAGAACACAAGCTAGACTTCGGATTCAGGGTGAGGGCACGGCAGGTACCCCCTGCAGATCTGAACCAATATCTCATGCATCTGAAGTCAGGGCGAGGATCTGACATTGCTTCAGGTTGGAGTTTCTGTGCATGACGGCCCCTTCATGAAGGGAGCGGAATTTCGAGGCCATGGAGGTTTTCCACGTTGGGTGATGTGGGATGCCCCCTTCAAGGATTCCTTCTGCGGGACAATTGAGACCTGTTGGACAGCTCCAGGACATCCCATATGGAATGACTCCAGAGCACCATTCGAGGATGGATGCCTGGGAAGTCCGCCTCGCCTTCCAATTGTCTCCTAGCAACAAGACAGTTTAGATCTAATGGATCTGCGGGAGCAACCGGGGTGGCTGAGTTGAAATGCACTTTCCAGAGGATGGGTCCTAATGTGTGTTTGTGTCCATGAGGGCCTTGGAATGGGGAGGTGGCACCGGGACCCTGAAGTATTCTCCTAAGCTTTGGTATAGCTCCCATGCACAAGTTTCCTTGTGGAGACGAGATTTGTTCTGATTGGTGCCTCAGGAAATCCCCTCTGCTGGTATTGGAAACCAGGCTTTTGAGGAGACATGCCTGTAAACCAACGCAATGGATCCGATAATGGCCTCGGGTCCTGTCTGGTTCAATCTTCTTGGTATGAGTGGAGGTAGATGAGTGGAGGTAGATGCTCATCTGTTATCAACCGCCCTTTTTTGTCCCGGGCGACCTACACTATTGGGATGGCCTCAGGGAATTTGGAGGGCTCTCCTAATTTGTACGATTTTTGACAATGGAATGGGCAGAATTCCCATGGATTGGTGGGGGCAGTCCTAATGTGTGGCTCCAGGGGCCCCAGCCTGGAGGGAGTGTGGCCCAGGACTTTGAGGACAGAAGACTGAAAACACAAACTCAGCTTAAGTTTGGGGACGTAGGTATGGCACGCCCGATCTACAAACCATGAGAAGAACTCTTCAGGATATGAAGAATGAGCGAGTCTGAGTCGCTTGCTCAGGCTTTTGTCTCTGGATTTTTTTCAGCGATGGCCGTGGAATGTTGGGGAGGTCTCATGGGCCATGTACGAATCTTCCTCTCTGTGGATTTGGCCCGATCCCAATTGTTTTTCGTCAATCTGTGGGATGGGAGGACTCCTTTCAGGTTTGTTAAACTCTGTTGTCCCACCAAAAGAGGAATTCCAAAGCAGAGCCCTGGGGAAGAGTGAAGGGACACCCCGAACTATGGTTAAAAATTGGGGCCTAGGGGCATGGCAAGCCCAATATGCTGTCTCTTCATATAGGCCCTGAGAGGCCTTACCTGAGGACTGGGCTCAGGCTGAGGGTCACAATGTGTGTTTGTGACCAATGTGGCCCGCAAGCATGGGCTGGGCCTCATGGGCCACGCTTGTTTCAACTACACTGAACGTTGGACAACATGCCAAGCACAAGGTTTCTTGCCATGGGGAAAGAGTTCTGATTTCTGCATCATTTTCAACCCTGGGCAGTGGTTGGAGATAAGGTCTATGTTCTGGAGCCTGAAAACCGCAGTTGGGAAGAGATGACGACCTAAGGCCATGGGGGGTCTGATGTGCTCAGTGTGCGGCCAGCTGTCTGGGTGGGACCAGGAGGTCCAGGCTCAGGCTGGGTCAGAAGGGGAAATAGTGCCCAGGTCAGCCTATATGTTTGGGGTACAGCCGAATGGCGTGCAGGTTGATCCTCATTTGGGGTTTCGGGGTAGCCCTGAGGGCAATGTTTTACTTCTGTAGGGCAGGCAGAGTGCGGCATTGTAGTTCTGGATTGCCCAACTGGAGGGCTTGTGGGCCAGTAGTCTGAGGACGGAGTCTGAGAACCCAAGCTAGGCCTAGGTTTCTGGGTGAGGATATGGCAGGCACAATCTACAGACCTCAATAGAGATCTCGTGCATCTGAAGTCAGGGCAAGGATCAGACGATCGCTCAGGTTGGACTTTCTGCCCTGATGGCCCTTTCTTGAAGGGGGTTGGATCACGAGGACATGGGGGTTTTCCCCCGATGGGAGTTGTGACAAGCTCCAAACTGCAAAGATTCTTCTGCAGGACAATTGAGACCTGTTGGTTGGCTCCAGGCCAACGATTCCGAGCAGGGTTCTAAGGATGGATGGCTGGGTAGCCCACCTCGCATTCCAATTGTCTCCAAGCAACAAGACAGGTTAGATTTGCTGGATGTGGGGGGCAACCGAGGAGGCTGAGTGGAAATGGACTATCCTGTGGATGTGTCCTAATATGTTTTTGTGTCTATGGAGACCTTGGAATGAAGCGGTGGCCCTGGGGCCCTGAAGGGTTCTCCTAAACAGAGGCTTTGACACAGCTCCAACGTGCATGTTTCCCATGTGTAGATGAGATTTGTTCTGATGGGTGAGTCAAGAAAGAGCCATATGCTGGTATTAAAATCCAGGCCTCTGAGGAGAGTTTCCTGGAAACCAAAGCAATGGATCCGATTAGTGCCTAGGGGCCTGTTCGTTCCTTTTTACCTCTGGGGACATCAGTCTACGGGTCTTAGTGCAGGTAGGTGCTCAGAAGGGCTCAGATTGCCCCTGTTTGTCCTGGGAAGCCACAACTATTGGAATGGCCTCAGGGACTTTGGAGGTTATCCTATTAGTAGGGTTGTGGCCATTGGAATGGGCACATACAATTCCCTTGGAGAGGGCAAGTACAGTCCTCAGGTTTGGCTCCAGGGCCCTGAGCCTGTAGGGTGTGTAGGCCAGAGCTGTTTGGACAGTTGTCTGAAAACACAAACTCGGCTTATGTTTTGGGTCATAGGTATGGCAGGACTGATCTACAGACCATGAGGAGAACACTTCGGGATATGAAAAAAGGGCGAGTGTGAGGCTCTTGCTCAAGTTTTTGTCTCTGGATATCGTGTCACTCACGGTCGTGAAATTGCCGGGTGACATCATGGGAAATGGACGAGTCTTACTCTCTGAGGGTTCGGTCCTGACCAAAGAGTTTGGGGTCATTCTGGGGATGGAAGAAGTCCGTTTTTTTGTTGTTGTCGATTTGTTTCATTTTGTTTTTCAACCTCAGATGTCCCACCAAATGAGGGATTCCCGAGTAGAGCCCTGGGGTGGGGCGACTGGACAACCAGAAATCTGGTTAAAAATTGGGGACTAGGGACATGTCAAGCCCATTATGGCATCTAATGGTCCAGCCACTGAGAGGACTTACTAGAGGACAGGACTCACGCTGAGGTCACAATGCGTGTTTATGCTCTCGTCGCACTCAAGAATGGGCGTGGCCTCAGGGTGAATGCTGTTTTCTCCTACACTGAACGTTGGACAACATGCCAACCACAAGGTTTCTTGCCATGGGTCAGGAAGAGTTCTGATTTCTGCATCACAGTCACCCGTGGGCAGTGATTGGAGATAAGGTCTAGGTTCTGAAGCCTGAAAACTGAGGTAGGGAAGAGATGATGACCTAAGTCCATGGCGGGTCTGATGTGCTCAGGGTGCGGTCAGCTGTCTGGGTGTTGGTCAGCAGGTCCGGGCTCAGGTTGTGTCAGACAGTGCATTAGTGCCCAGGTTAGACTATATAATTTGGGTACATTCGAGTGCCGTGTAGGTTTATCTTCATTTAAGCTGGCTGGTCAGCTCATTAGGCAATATGTTTTTTCTAGAGGGCAGGCAGAGTGCTTCATTGTCGGTCCGGAATTGCCAAACTTGAGGGCTTCAGGGCCAGGAGAGTGAGGACGGAAGTCTGAGAACACAAGCTAGACTTTGGATTCAGGGTGAGGGCACGGCAGGTACCCCCTGCAGATCTGAACCAATATCTCATGAATCTGAAGTCAGGGCGAGGATCTTACGTTGGCTCAGATTGGAGTTTCTGTGCATGACGGCCCCTTCATGAAGGGAGCGGAATCTCGAGGCCATGGAGGTTTTCCACGTTGGGTGATGTGGGATGCCCCCTTCAAGGATTCCTTCTGCGGGACAATTGAGACCTGTTGGACAGCTCCAGGACATCCCATATGGAATGACTCCAGAGCACCGTTCGAGGATGGATGCCTGGGAAGTCCGCCTCGCCTTCCAATTGTCTCCTAGCAACAAGACAGTTTAGATCTAATGGATCTGCGGGAGCAACCGGGGTGGCTGAGTTGAAATGCACTTTCCAGAGGATGGGTCCTAATGTGTGTTTGTGTCCAGGAGGGCCTTGGAATGGGGAGGTGGCACCGGGACCCTGAAGTATTCTCCTAAGCTTTGGCATAGCTCCCATGCACAAGTTTCCTTGTGAAGACGAGATTTGTTCTGATGGGTGCCTCAGGAAATCCCCTCTGCTGGTATTGGAAACCAGGCTTTTGAGGAGACATGCCTGTAAACCAACGCAATGGATCCGATAATGGCCTCGGGTCCTGTCTGGTTCAATCTTCTTGGTATGACTGGAGGTAGATGAGTGGAGGTAGATGCTCATCTGTTATCAACCGCCCTTTTTTGTCCCGGGCGACCTACACTATTGGGATGGCCTCAGGATATTTGGAGGGCTCTCCTAATTTGTACGATTTTTGACAATGGAATGGGCAGAATTCCCATGGATTGGTGGGGGAAGTCCTAATGTGTGGCTCCAGGGGCCCCAGCCTGGAGGGAGTGTGGCCCAGGACTTTGAGGACAGAAGACTGAAAACACAAACTCAGCTTAAGTTTGGGGACGTAGGTATGGCACGCCCGATCTACAAACCATGAGAAGAACTCTTCAGGATATGAAGAATGAGCGAGTCTGAGTCGCTTGCTCAGGGTTTGTCTCTGGATTTTGTTTCAGCGATGGCCGTGGAATATTGGGGAGGTCTCATGGGCCATGGACGAATCTTCCTCTCTGTGGATTTGGCCCGATCCCAATTGTTTTTCGTCAATCTGTGGGATGGGAGGACTCCTTTCAGGTTTGTTACCTCTGGTGTCACACCAAAAGAGGAATTCCAAAGCAGAGCCCTGGGGAAGAGTGAAGGGACACCCCGAACTATGGTTAAAAATTGGGGCCTAGGGGCATGGCAAGCCCAATATGCTGTCTCTTCATAGAGGACCTGAGAGGCCTTACCTGAGGACTGGGCTCAGGCTGAGGGTCACAATGTGTGTTTGTGACCAATGTGGCCCGCAAGCATGGGCTGGGCCTCATGGGCCACGCTTGTTTCAACTACACTGAACGTTGGACAACATGCCAAGCACAAGGTTTCTTGCCATGGGGAAAGAGTTCTGATTTCTGCATCATTTTCAACCCTGGGCAGTGGTTGGAGATAAGGTCTATGTTCTGGAGCCTGAAAACCGCAGTTGGGAAGAGATGACGACCTAAGGCCATGGCGGGTCCGATGTGCTCAGTGTGCGGCCAGCTGTCTGGGTGGGACCAGGAGGTCCAGGCTCAGGCTGGGTCAGAAGGGGAAATAGTGCCCAGGTCAGCCTATATGTTGGGGTTACAGCCGAATGGCGTGCAGGTTGATCCTCATTTGTGGTTTCGGGTTAGCCCTGAGGGCAATGTTTTATTCTGTAGGGCAGGCAGAGTGCGGCATTTTAGTTCTGGATTGCCAAACTGGAGGGCTTGTGGGCCAGTAGTCTGAGGACGGAGTCTGAGAACCCAAGCTAGGCCTAGGTTTCTGGGTGAGGATATGGCAGGCACAATCTACAGACCTCAATAGAGATCTCGTGCATCTGAAGTCAGGGCAAGGATCAGACGTTCGCTCAGGTTGGACTTTCTGCCCTGATGGCCCTTTCTTGAAGGGGGTTGGATCACAAGGACATGGGGGTTTTCCCACGATGGGAGTTGTGAGAAGCTCCAAACTGCAAAGATTCTTCTGCAGGACAATTGAGACCTGTTGGTTGGCTCCAGGCCAACGATTCCGAGCAGGTTTCTAAGGATGGATGGCTGGGTAGCCCACCTCGCATTCCAATTGTCTCCAAGCAACAAGACAGGTTAGATCGCTGGTTGTGGGGGGCAACCGAGGAGGCTGAGTGGAAATGGACTCTCCTGTGGATGTGTCCTAATATGTTTTTGTGTCTATGGAGACCTTGGAATGAAGCGGTGGCCCTGGGGCCCTGAAGGGTTCTCCTAAACAGAGGCTTTGACACAGTTCCAACGTGCATGTTTCCCATGTGTAGATGAGATTTGTTCTGATGGGTGAGTCAAGAAACAGCCATATGCTGGTATTGAAATCCAGGCCTCTGAGGAGAGATGCCTGGAAACCAAAGCAATGGATCCGATTAGTGCCTAGGGGCCTGTTCGTTCCTTTTTACCTCTGGGGAAATCAGTCTACGGGTCTGAGTGCAGGTAGGTGCTCAGATGGGCTCAGAATGCCCCTGTTTGTCCTGGGAAGCCACAACTATTGGGATGGCCTCCGGGACGTTGGAGGTTATCCTACTAGTAGGGTTGTGGCCATTGAAATGGGCACATACAATTCCCTTGGAGAGGGCAAGAACAGTCCTCAGGTTTGGCTCCAGGGCCCTGAGCCTGAAGGGTGTGTAGGCCAGAGCTGTTTGGACAGTTGTCTGAAAACACAAACTCGGCTTATGTTTTGGGTCATAGGTATGGCAGGACTGATCTACAGACCATGAGGAGAACACTTTGGGATATGAAAAAAGGGCGAGTGTGAGGCTCTTGCTCAAGTTTTTGTCTCTGGATATCGTGTCACTCATGGTCGTGAAATTGCCGGGTGACTTCATGGGAAATGGACGAGTCTTACTCTCTGGGGGTTCGGTCACGATCAAAGTTTTGGGGTCATTCTGGGGATGGAAGAAGTCCGTTTTTTTGTTGTTGTCGATTTGTTTCATTTTGTTTTTCAACCTCAGATGTCCCACCAAATGAGGGATTCCAGAGTAGAGCCCTGGGGTGGCGGCGACTGGACAACCAGAAATCTGGTTAAAAATTGGGGACTAGGGACATGTCAAGCCCATTATGGCATCTAAGGGTCCAACCACTGAGAGGACTTACTAGTGGACAGGACTCACGCTGAGGTCACAATGCGTGTTTATGCTCTCGTCGCACTCAAGAATGGGCGTGGCCTCAGGGTGAATGCTGTTTTCTCCTACACTGAACGTTGGACAACATGCCAACCACAAGGTTTCTTGCCATGGGTCACGAAGAGTTCTGATTTCTGCATCACAGTCACCCGTGGGCAGTGATTGGAAATAAGGTCTAGGTTCTGAAGCCTGAAAACTGAGGTAGGGAAGAGATGATGACCTAAGTCCATGGCGGGTCTGATGTGCTCAGGGTGCGGTCAGCTGTCTGGGTGTTGGTCAGCAGGTCCGGGCTCAGGTTGTGTCAGACAGTGCATTAGTGCCCAGGTTAGACTATATAATTTGGGTACATTCGAGTGCCGTGTAGGTTTATCTTCATTAAGCTGCCTGGTCAGCTCATTAGGCAATATATTTTTTCAAGAGGGCAGGCAGAGTGCTTCATTGTCGGTCCGGAATTGCCAAACATGAGGGCTTCGGGGCCAGGAGAGTGAGGACGGAAGTCTGAGAACACAAGCTAGACTTCGGATTCAGGGTGAGGGCACGGCAGGTACCCCCTGCAGATCTGAACCAATATCTCATGCATCTGAAGTCAGGGCGAGGATCTGACATTGCTTCAGGTTGGAGTTTCTGTGCATGACGGCCCCTTCATGAAGGGAGCGGAATTTCGAGGCCATGGAGGTTTTCCACGTTGGGTGATGTGGGATGCCCCCTTCAAGGATTCCTTCTGCGGGACAATTGAGACCTGTTGGACAGCTCCAGGACATCCCATATGGAATGACTCCAGAGCACCATTCGAGGATGGATGCCTGGGAAGTCCGCCTCGCCTTCCAATTGTCTCCTAGCAACAAGACAGTTTAGATCTAATGGATCTGCGGGAGCAACCGGGGTGGCTGAGTTGAAATGCACTTTCCAGAGGATGGGTCCTAATGTGTGTTTGTGTCCATGAGGGCCTTGGAATGGGGAGGTGGCACCGGTACCCTGAAGTATTCTCCTAAGCTTTGGTATAGCTCCCATGCACAAGTTTCCTTGTGGAGACGAGATTTGTTCTGATTGGTGCCTCAGGAAATCCCCTCTGCTGGTATTGGAAACCAGGCTTTTGAGGAGACATGCCTGTAAACCAACGCAATGGATCCGATAATGGCCTCGGGTCCTGTCTGGTTCAATCTTCTTGGTATGAGTGGAGGTAGATGAGTGGAGGTAGATGCTCATCTGTTATCAACCGCCCTTTTTTGTCCCGGGCGACCTACACTATTGGGATGGCCTCAGGGAATTTGGAGGGCTCTCCTAATTTGTACGATTTTTGACAATGGAATGGGCAGAATTCCCATGGATTGGTGGGGGCAGTCCTAATGTGTGGCTCCAGGGGCCCCAGCCTGGAGGGAGTGTGGCCCAGGACTTTGAGGACAGAAGACTGAAAACACAAACTCAGCTTAAGTTTGGGGACGTAGGTATGGCACGCCCGATCTACAAACCATGAGAAGAACTCTTCAGGATATGAAGAATGAGCGAGTCTGAGTCGCTTGCTCAGGCTTTTGTCTCTGGATTTTTTTCAGCGATGGCCGTGGAATGTTGGGGAGGTCTCATGGGCCATGTACGAATCTTCCTCTCTGTGGATTTGGCCCGATCCCAATTGTTTTTCGTCAATCTGTGGGATGGGAGGACTCCTTTCAGGTTTGTTAAACTCTGTTGTCCCACCAAAAGAGGAATTCCAAAGCAGAGCCCTGGGGAAGAGTGAAGGGACACCCCGAACTATGGTTAAAAATTGGGGCCTAGGGGCATGGCAAGCCCAATATGCTGTCTCTTCATATAGGCCCTGAGAGGCCTTACCTGAGGACTGGGCTCAGGCTGAGGGTCACAATGTGTGTTTGTGACCAATGTGGCCCGCAAGCATGGGCTGGGCCTCATGGGCCACGCTTGTTTCAACTACACTGAACGTTGGACAACATGCCAAGCACAAGGTTTCTTGCCATGGGGAAAGAGTTCTGATTTCTGCATCATTTTCAACCCTGGGCAGTGGTTGGAGATAAGGTCTATGTTCTGGAGCCTGAAAACCGCAGTTGGGAAGAGATGACGACCTAAGGCCATGGCGGGTCTGATGTGCTCAGTGTGCGGCCAGCTGTCTGGGTGGGACCAGGAGGTCCAGGCTCAGGCTGGGTCAGAAGGGGAAATAGTGCCCAGGTCAGCCTATATGTTTGGGGTACAGCCGAATGGCGTGCAGGTTGATCCTCATTTGGGGTTTCGGGGTAGCCCTGAGGGCAATGTTTTACTTCTGTAGGGCAGGCAGAGTGCGGCATTGTAGTTCTGGATTGCCCAACTGGAGGGCTTGTGGGCCAGTAGTCTGAGGACGGAGTCTGAGAACCCAAGCTAGGCCTAGGTTTCTGGGTGAGGATATGGCAGGCACAATCTACAGACCTCAATAGAGATCTCGTGCATCTGAAGTCAGGGCAAGGATCAGACGATCGCTCAGGTTGGACTTTCTGCCCTGATGGCCCTTTCTTGAAGGGGGTTGGATCACGAGGACATGGGGGTTTTCCCCCGATGGGAGTTGTGAGAATCTCCAAACTGCAAAGATTCTTCTGCAGGACAATTGAGACCTGTTGGTTGGCTCCAGGCCAACGATTCCGAGCAGGGTTCTAAGGATGGATGGCTGGGTAGCCCACCTCGCATTCCAATTGTCTCCAAGCAACAAGACAGGTTAGATTTGCTGGATGTGGGGGGCAACCGAGGAGGCTGAGTGGAAATGGACTATCCTGTGGATGTGTCCTAATATGTTTTTGTGTCTATGGAGATCTTGGAATGAAGCGGTGGCCCTGGGGCCCTGAAGGGTTCTCCTAAACAGAGGCTTTGACACAGCTCCAACGTGCATGTTTCCCATGTGTAGATGAGATTTGTTCTGATGGGTGAGTCAAGAAAGAGCCATATGCTGGTATTAAAATCCAGGCCTCTGAGGAGAGTTTCCTGGAAACCAAAGCAATGGATCCGATTAGTGCCTAGGGGCCTGTTCGTTCCTTTTTACCTCTGGGGACATCAGTCTACGGGTCTGAGTGCAGGTAGGTGCTCAGATGGGCTCAGATTGCCCCTGTTTGTCCTGGGAAGCCACAACTATTGGGATGGCCTCAGGGACTTTGGAGGTTATACTATTAGTAGGGTTGTGGCCATTGAAATGGGCACATACAATTCCCTTGGAGAGGGCAAGTACAGTCCTCAGGTTTGGCTCCAGGGCCCTGAGCCTGTAGGGTGTGTAGGCCAGAGCTGTTTGGACACTTGTCTGAAAACACAAACTCGGCTTATGTTTTTGGTCATAGGTATGGCAGGACTGATCTACAGACCATGAGGAGAACACTTCGGGATATGAAAAAAGGGCGAGTGTGAGGCTCTTGCTCAAGTTTTTGTCTCTGGATATCGTGTCACACATGGTCGTGAAATTGCCGGGTGACTTCATGGGAAATGGACGAGTCTTACTCTCTGGGGGTTCGGTACCGACCAAAGAGTTTGGGGTCCTTCTGGGGTGGAAGAAGTCCGTTTTTTTGTTGTTGTCAATTTGTTTCATTTTGTTTTTCAACCTCAGATGTCCCAGCAAATGAGGGACTCCGTAGTAGAGCCCTGGGGTGGGGCGACTTTACAACCAGAAATCTGGTTAAAAATTGGGGACTAGGGACAGGTCAAGCCCATTATAACATCTAATGGTCCAGCCACTGAGAGGACTTACTAGAGGACAGGACTCACGCTGAGGTCACAATGCGTGTTTATGCTCTCGTCGCACTCAAGAATGGGCGGGGCCTCAGGGTGAATGCTGTTTTCTCCTACACTGAACATTGGACAACATGCCAACCACAAGGTTTCTTGCCATGGGTCAGGAAGAGTTCTGATTTCTGCATCACAGTCCCCCGTGGGCAGTGATTGGAGATAAGGTCTAGGTTCTGAATCCTGAAAACTGAGGTAGGGAAGAGATGATGACCTAAGGCCAGGGCGGGTTTGATGTGCTCAGGGCGCGGTCACCTGGCTGGGTGTTGGTCAGCAGGTCCGGGCTCAGGTTGTGTCAGACAGTGCATTAGTGCCCAGGTTAGACTATATAATTTGGGTACATTCGAGTGCCGTGTAGGTTTATCTTCATTTAAGCTGCCTGGTCAGCTCATTAGGCAATATATTTTTTCAAGAGGGCAGGCAGAGTGCTTCATTGTCGGTCCGGAATTGCCATACTTGAGGGCTTCGAGGCCGGGAGAGTGCGGACGGAAGTCTGAGAACACAAGCTAGACTTCGGATTCAGGGTGAGGGCACGGCAGGTACCCCCTGCAGATCTGAACCAATATCTCATGCATCTAAAGTCAGGGCGAGGATCCGACGTTGGCTCAGGTTGGAGTTTCTGTGCATGACGGCCCCTTCATGAAGGGAGCGGAATCTCGAGGCCATGGAGGTTTTCCATGCTGGGAGATGTGGGATGCCCCCTTCAAGGATTCCTTCTGCGGGACAATTGAGACCTGTTGGACAGCTCCAGGACATCCCATATGGAATGACTCCAGAGCACCGTTCGAGGATGGATGCCTGGGAAGTCCGCCTCGCCTTCCAATTGTCTCCTAGCAACAAGACAGTTTAGATCTAATGGATCTGCGGGAGCAACCGGGGTGGCTGAGTTGAAATGCACTTTCCAGAGGATGGGTCCTAACGTTTGTTTGTGTCCATGAGGGCCTTGGAATGGGGAGGTGGCACCGGGACCCTGAAGTATTTTCCTAAGCTTTGGCATAGCTCCCATGCACAAGTTTCCTTGTGGAGACGAGTTTTCTTCTGATGGGTGCCTCAGGAAATCCCCTCTGCTGGTATTGGAATCCAGGCTTTTGAGGAGACATGCCTGTAAACCAAAGGAATGGATCCGATAATGGCCTCGGGTCCTGTCTGGTTCAGTCTTCTTGGTATGAGTGGAGGTAGATGAGTGGAGGTAGATGCTCAGCCGGTATCAACCGCCCTTTTTTGTCCCGGGCGACCTACACTATTGGGATGGCCTCAGGGACTTTGGAGGGTTCTCCTAATTTGTACGATTTTTGACAATGGAATGGGCAGAATTGCCATGGATTGGGTGGGGGCAGTCCTAATGTGTGGCTCCAGGGGCCCCAGCGTGGAGGGAGTGTGGCCCAGGACTTTGAGGACAGAAGACTGAAAACACAAACTCAGCTTAAGTTTGGGGAAATAGGTATGGCACGCCTGATCTACAAACCATGAGAAGAACTCTACAGGATATGAAGAATGAGCGAGTCTGAGTCGCTTGCTCAGGCTTTTGTCTCTGGATTTTGTTTCAGCGATGGCCGTGGAATGTTGGGGAGGTCTCATGGGCCATGGACGAATCTTCCTCTCTGTGGATTTGGCCAGATCCCAATTGTTTTTCGTCAATCTGTGGGATGGGAGGACTCCTTTCAGGTTTGTTACCTCAGGTGTCCCACCAAAAGAGGAATTCCAAAGCAGAGCCCTGGGGAAGAGTGAAGGGACAACCCGAACTATGGTTAAAAATTGGGGCCTAGGGGCATGGCAAGCCCAATATGCTGTCTCTTCATATAGGCCCTGAGAGGCCTTACCTGAGGACTGGGCTCAGGCTGAGGGTCACAATGTGTGTTTGTGACCAATGTGGCCCGCAAGCATGGGCTGGGCCTCATGGGCCACGCTTGTTTCAACTACACTGAACGTTGGTCAACATGCCAAGCACAAGGTTTCTTGCCATGGGGAAAGAGTTCTGATTTCTGCATCATTTTCAACCCTGGACAGTGGTTGGAGATAAGGTCTAGGTTCTGGAGCCTGAAAACCGCAGTTGGGAAGAGATGACGACCTAAGGCCATGGCGGGTCCGATGTGCTCAGTGTGCGGCCAGCTGTCTGGGTGGGACCAGGAGGTCCAGGCTCAGGCTGGGTCAGAAGGGGAAATAGTGCCCAGGTCAGCCTATATGTTTGGGGTACAGCCGAATGGCGTGCAGGTTGATCCTCATTTGGGGTTTCGGGGTAGCCCTGAGGGCAATGTTTTACTTCTGTAGGGCAGGCAGAGTGCGGCATTGTAGTTCTGGATTGCCCAACTGGAGGGCTTGTGGGCCAGTAGTCTGAGGACGGAGTCTGAGAACCCAAGCTAGGCCTAGGTTTCTGGGTGAGGATATGGCAGGCACAATCTACAGACCTCAATAGAGATCTCGTGCATCTGAAGTCAGGGCAAGGATCAGACGATCGCTCAGGTTGGACTTTCTGCCCTGATGGCCCTTTCTTGAAGGGGGTTGGATCACGAGGACATGGGGGTTTTCCCCCGATGGGAGTTGTGACAAGCTCCAAACTGCAAAGATTCTTCTGCAGGACAATTGAGACCTGTTGGTTGGCTCCAGGCCAACGATTCCGAGCAGGGTTCTAAGGATGGATGGCTGGGTAGCCCACCTCGCATTCCAATTGTCTCCAAGCAACAAGACAGGTTAGATTTGCTGGATGTGGGGGGCAACCGAGGAGGCTGAGTTGAAATGGACTCTCCTGTGGATGTGTCCTAATATGTTTTTGTGTCTATGGAGACCTTGGAATGAAGCGGTGGCCCTGGGGCCCTGAAGAGTTCTCCTAAACAGAGGCTTTGACACAGCTCCAACGTGCATGTTTCCCATGTGTAGATGAGATTTGTTCTGATGGGTGAGTCAAGAAACAGCCATATGCTGGTATTGAAATCCAGGCCTCTGAGGAGAGATGCCTGGAAACCAAAGCAATGGATCCGATTAGTGCCTAGGGGCCTGTTCGTTCCTTTTTACCTCTGGGGACATCAGTCTACAGGTCTGAGTGCAGGTAGGTGCTCAGATGGGCTCAGATTGCCCCTGTTTGTCCTGGGAAGCCACAACTATTGGGATGGCCTCAGGGACTTTGGAGGTTATCCTATTAGTAGGGTTGTGGCCATTGGAATGGGCACATATAATTCCCTTGGAATGGGCAAGTACAGTCCTCAGTTTTGGCTCCAGGGCCCTGAGCCTGTAGGGTGTGTAGGCCAGAGCTGTTTGGACAGTTGTCTGAAAACACAAACTCGGCTTATGTTTTGGGTCATAGGTATGGCAGGACTGATCTACAGACCATAAGGAGAACACTTCAGGATATGAAAAAAGGGCGAGTGTGAGGCTCTTGCTCAAGTTTTTGTCTCTGGATATCGTGTCACTCATGGTCGTGAAATTGCCGGGTGACTTCATGGGAAATGGACGAGTCTTACTCTCTGGGGGTTCGGTCCCGTCCAAAGAGTTTTGGGTCATTCTGGGGATGGAAGAAGTCCGTTTTTTTGTTGTTGTCGATTTGTTTCATTTTGTTTTTCAACCTCAGATGTCCCACCAAATGAGGGATTCCAGCGTAGAGCCCTGAGGTGGGGCGACTCGACAACCAGAAATCTGGTTAAAAATTGGGGACTAGGGACATGTCAAGCCCATTATGACATCTAATGGTCCAGCCACTGAGAGGACTTACTAGAGGACAGGACTCACGCTGAGGTCACAATGCGTGTTTATGCTCTCATCGCACTCAGGAATGGGCGGGGCCTCAGGGTGAATGCTGTTTTCTCCTACACTGAACATTGGACAACATGCCAACCACAAGGTTTCTTGCCATGGGTCAGGAAGAGTTCTGATTTCTGCATCAATGTCCCCCGTGGGCAGTGATTGGAGATAAGGTCTAGGTTCTGAAGCCTGAAAACTGAGGTAGGGAAGAGATGATGACCTAAGGCCAGGGCGTGTTTGATGTGCTCAGGGCGCGGTCACCTGGCTGGGTGTTGGTCAGCAGGTCCGGGCTCAGGTTGTGTCAGACAGTGCATTAGTGCCCAGGTTAGACTATATAATTTGGGTACATTCGAGTGCCGTGTAGGTTTATCCTCATTTAAGCTGCCTGGGCTGCTCATTAGGCAATATATTTTTTCTAGAGGGCAGGCAGAGTGCTTCATTGTCGGTCCGGAATTGCCAAACTTGAGGGCTTCGGGGCCAGGAGAGTGCGGACGGAAGTCTGAGAACACAAGCTAGCCTTCGGATTCAGGGTGAGGGCACGGCAGGTACCCCCTGCAGATCTGAACCAATATCTCATGCATCTGAAGTCAGGGCGAGGATCCGACTTTGGCTCAGGTTGGAGTTTCTGTGCATGACGGCCCCTTCATGAAGGGAGCGGAATCTCGAGGCCATGGAGGTTTTCCACGCTGGGAGATGTGGGATGCCCCCTTCAAGGATTCCTTCTGCGGGACAATTGAGACCTGTTGGACAGCTCCAGGACATCCCATATGGAATGACTCCAGAGCACCGTTCGAGGATGGATGCCTGGGAAGTCCGCCTCGCCTTCCAATTGTCTGCTAGCAACAAGACAGTTTAGATCTAATGGATCTGCGGGAGCAACCGGGGTGGCTGAGTTGAAATGCACTTTCCAGAGGATGGGTCCTAACGTGTGTTTGTGTCCATGAGGGCCTTGGTATGGGGAGGTGGCACCGGGACCCTGAAGTATTCTCCTAAGCTTTGGCATAGCTCCCATGCACAAGTTTCCTTGTGGAGACGAGATTTGTTCTGATGGGTGCCTCAGGAAATCCCCTCTGCTGGTATTGGAATCCAGGCTTGAGGAGACATGCCTGTAAACCAAAGCAATGGATCTGATAATGGCCTCGGGTCCTGTCTGGTTCAATCTTCTTGGTATGAGTGGAGGTAGATGAGTGGAGCTAGATGCTCAGCCGGTATCAACCGCCCTTTTTTGTCCCGGGCGACCTACACTATTGGGATGGCCTCAGGGACTTTGGAGGGTTCTCCTAATTTGTACGATTTTTGACAATGGAATGGGCAGAATTCCCATGGATTGGGTGGGGGCAGTCCTAATGTGTGGCTCCAGGGGCCCCAGCGTGGAGGGAGTGTGGCCCAGGACTTTGAGGACAGAAGACTGAAAACACAAACTCAGCTTAAGTTTGGGGACGTAGGTATGGCACGCCCGATCTACAAACCATGAGAAGAACTCTTCATGATATGAAGAATGAGCGAGTCTGAGTCGCTTGCTCAGGCTTTTGTCTCTGGATTTTGTTTCAGCGATGGCCGTGGAATGTTGGGGAGGTCTCATGGGCCATGGACGAATCTTCCTCTCTGTGGATTTGGCCCGATCCCAATTGTTTTTCGTCAGTCTGTGGGATGGGAGGACTCCTTTCAGGTTTGTTACCTCTGGTGTCCCACCAAAAGAGGAATTCCAAAGCAGAGCCCTGGGGAAGAGTGAAGGGAAACCCCGAACGATGGTTAAAAATTGGGGCCTAGGGGCATGGCAAGCCCAATATGCTGTCTCTTCATATAGTCCCTGAGAGGCCTTACCTGAGGACTGGGCTCAGGCTGAGTGTCACAATGTGTGTTTGTGACCAATGTGGCCTGCAAGCATGCGCTGGGCCTCATGGGCCACGCTTGTTTTAACTACACTGAACGTTGGACAACATGCCAACCACAAGGTTTCTTGCCATGGGGAAAGAGTTCTGATTTCTGCATCATTTTCAACCCTGGGCAGTGGTTGGAGATAAGGTCTAGGTTCTGGAGCCTGAAAACCGCAGTTGGGAAGAGATGACGACCTAAGGCCATGGCGGGTCCGATGTGCTCAGTGTGCGGCCAGCTGTCTGGGTGGGACCAGGAGGTCCAGGCTCAGGCTTGGTCAGAAGGGGAAATAGTGCCCAGGTCAGCCTATATGTTTGGGGTACAGCCGAATGGCGTGCATGTGGATCCTCATTTGGAGTTTCGGGGTAGCCCTGAGGGCAATGTTTTACTTCTGTAGGGCAGGCAGAGTGCGGCATTGTAGTTCTGGATTGCCCAACTGGAGGGCTTGTGGGCCAGAAGTCTGAGGACGGAGTCTGAGAACCCAAGCTAGGCCTAGGTTTCTGGGTGAGGATATGGCAGGCACAATCTACAGACCTCAATCGAGATCTCGTGCATCTGAAGTCAGGGCAAGGATCAGACGATCGCTCAGGTTGGACTTTCTGCCCTGATGGCCCTTTCTTTTTTTTTTTTTTTAATTTATTTTTTATTTTCAGCATAACAGTATTCATTATTTTTCACCACACCCAGTGCTCCTTGCAATTCGTGCCCTTTATAATACCCACCACCTAGTACCCCAACCTCCCACCCCCCACCCCTTCAAAACCCTCAGATTGTTTTTCAGAGTCCATAGTCTCTCATGGTTCACCTCCCCTTCCAATTTCCCCCAACTCTCTTCTCCTCTCTAACTCCCCATGTCCTCCATGCTATTTGTTATGCTCCACAAATAAGTGAAACCATATGATAATTGACTCTCTCTGCTTGACTTATTTCACTCAGCATAATAATCTCTTCCAGTCCCGTCCATGTTGCTACAAAAGTTGGGTATTTGTCCTTTCTTTTTTTTTTTTTTTTTTTATAAACATATATTTTTATCCCCAGGGGTACAGGTCTGTGAATCACCAGGTTTACACACTTCACAGCACTCACCAAAGCACATACCCTCCCCAATGTCCATAATCCCACCCCCTTCTCCCAAACCCCCTCCCCCCAGCAACCCTCAGTTTGTTTTGTGAGATTAAGAGTCACTTATGGTTTGTCTCCCTCCCAATCCCATCTTGTTTCATTTATTCTTCTCCTACCCACTTAAGCCTCCATGTTGCATCACCACTTCCTCATATCAGGGAGATCATATGATAGTTGTCTTTCTCTGCTTGACTTATTTCGCTAAGCATGATACGCTCTAGTTCCATCCATGTTGTCGCAAATGGCAAGATTTCATTTCTTTTGATGGCTGCATAGTATTCCATTGTGTATATATACCACATCTTCTTGATCCATTCATCTGTTGATGGACATCTAGGTTCTTTCCATAGTTTGGCTATTGTGGACATTGCTGCTATAAACATTCGGGTGCATGTGCCCCTTTGGATCACTACGTTTGTATCTTTAGGGTAAATACCCAGTAGTGCAATTGCTGGGTCATAGGGCAGTTCTATTTTCAACATTCTGAGGAACCTCCATGCTGTTTTCCAGAGTGGCTGCACCAGCTTGCATTCCCACCAACAGTGTAGGAGGGTTCCCCTTTCTCCACATCCTCGCCAGCATCTCTCATTTCCTGACTTGTTGATTTTAGCCATTCTGACTGGTGTGAGGTGATATCTCATTGTGGTTTTGATTTGTATTTCCCTGATGCCGAGTGATATGGAGCACTTTTTCATGTGTCTGTTGGCCATCTGGATGTCTTCTTTGCAGAAATGTCTGTTCATGTCCTCTGCCCATTTCTTGATTGGATTATTTGTTCTTTGGGTGTTGAGTTTGCTAAGTTCTTTATAGATTCTGGACACTAGTCCTTTATCTGATATGTCGTTTGCAAATATCTTCTCCCATTCTGTCAGTTGTCTTTTGATTTTGTTAACTGTTTCCTTTGCTGTGCAAAAGCTTTTGATCTTGATGAAATCCCAATAGTTCATTTTTTCCCTTGCTTCCCTTGCCTTTTGCGTTGTTCCTAGGAAGATGTTGCTGCGGCAGAGGTCGAAGAGGTTGCTGCCTGTGTTCTCCTCAAGGATTTTGATGGATTCCTTTCGCACATTGAGGTCCTTCATCCATTTTGAGTCTATTTTTGTGTGTGGTGTAAGGAAATGGTCCAATTTCATTTTTCTGCATGTGGCTGTCCAATTTTCCCAGCACCATTTATTGAAGAGGCTGTCTTTTTTCCATTGGACATTCTTTCCTGCTTTGTCGAAGATGAGTTGACCATAGATTTGAGGGTCTATTTCTGGGCTCTATATTCTGTTCCATTGATCTATGTGTCTGTTTTTGTGCCAGTACCATGCTGTCTTGATGATGACAGCTTTGTAATAGAGCTTGAAGTCAGGAATTGTGATGCCACCAACGTTGGCTTTCTTTTTCAATATCCCTTTGGCTATTCGAGGTCTTTTCTGGTTCCATATAAATTTTAGCATTATTTGTTCCATTTCTTTGAAAAAGATGGATGGTACTTTGATAGGAATTGCATTAAATGTGTAGATTGCTTAGGGTAGCATAGACATTTTCACAATATTTATTCTTCCAATCCAGGAGCATGGAACATTTTTCCATTTCTTTGTATCTTCCTCAATTTCTTTCATGAGTACTTTTTCTGTGTCTCTTTGGTTAGGTTTATTCCTAGGTATCTTATGGTTTTGGATGCAATTGTAAATGGGATTGACTCCTTAATATCTCTTTCTTCTGTCTTGCTGTTGGTGTAGAGAAATGCAACTGATTTCTGTGCATTGATTTTATATCCTGACACTTTACTGAAATCCTGTATAAGTTCTAGCAGTTTTGGAGTGGAGTCTTTTGGGTTTTCCACATATAGTATTATATCATCTGCGAAGAGTGATAATTTGACTTCTTCTTTGCCAATTTGGATGCCTTTAATTTTCTTTTGTTGTCTGATTGCTGAGGCTAGGACCTCTAGTACTATGTTGAATAGCAGTGGTGATAATGGACATCCCTGCCGTGTTCCTGACCTTAGTGGAAAAGCTTTCAGTTTTTCTCCATTGAGAATGATATTTGCGGTGGGTTTTTCATAGATGGCTTTGATGATATTGAGGTATGTGCCCTCTATCCCTACACTTTGAAGAGTTTTGATCAGGAAGGGATGCTGTACTTTGTCAAATGCTTTTTCAGCATCTATTGAAAGTATCATATGGTTCTTGTTCTTTCTTTTATTGATGTGTTGTATCACATTGACAGATTTGCGGATGTTGAACCAACCTTGCAGCCCTGGAATAAATCCCACTTGGTCGTGGTGAATAATCTTTTTAATGTACTGTTGAATCCTATTGGCTAGTATTTTGCTGAGTATTTTTGCATCTGTGTTCCCTGATGGCCCTTTCTTGAAGGGGGTTGGATCACGAGGACATGGGGGTTTTCCCACGATGGGAGTTGTGAGAAGCTCCAAACTGCAAAGATTCTTCTTCAGGACAATTGAGACCTGTTGGTTGGCTCCAAGCCAACGATTCCGAGCAGGGTTCTAAGGATGGATGGCTGGGTAGCCCACCTCGCATTCCAATTGTCTCCAAGCAACAAGACAGGTTAGATCTGCTGGATGTGGGGGGCAACCGAGGAGGCTGAGTTGAAATGGACTCTCCTGTGGATGTGTCCTAATATGTTTTTGTGTCTATGGAGACCTTGGAATGAAGCGGTGGCCCTGGGGCCCTGAAGGGTTCTCCTAAACAGAGGCTTTGACACAGCTCCAACGTGCATGTTTCCCATGTGTAGATGAGATTTGTTCTGATGGGTGAGTCAAGAAACAGCCATATGCTGGTATTGCAATCCAGGCCTCTGAGGAGAGATGCCTGGAAACCAAAGCAATGGATCCGATTAGTGCCTGGGGGCCTGTTCGTTCCTTTTTACCTCTGGGGACATCAGTCTACGGGTCTGAGTGCAGGTAGGTGCTCAGATGGGCTCAGATTGCCCCTGTTTGTCCTGGGAAGCCACAACTATTGGGATGGCCTCAGGGACTTTGGAGGTTATCCTACTAGTAGGGTTGTGGCCATTGGAATGGGCACATACAATTCCCTTGGAGAGGGCAAGTACAGTCCTCAGGTTTGGCTCCAGGGCCCTGAGCCTGTAGGGTGTGTAGGCCAGAGCTGTTTGGACAGTTGTCTGAAAACACAACTCGGCTTATGTTTTGGGTCATAGGTATGGCAGGACTGATCTACAGACCATGAGGAGAACACTTCAGGATATGAAAAAAGGGCGAGTGTGAGGCTCTTGCTCAAGTTTTTGTCTCTGGATATCGTGTCACTCATGGTCGTGAAATTGCCGGGTGACTTCATGGGAAATGGACGAGTCTTACTCTCTGGGGGTTCGGTCCCGTCCAAAGAGTTTAGGGTCATTCTGGGGATGGAAGAAGTCCGTTTTTTTGTTGTTGTCGATTTGTTTCATTTTGTTTTTCAACCTCAGATGTCCCACCAAATGAGGGATTCCAGAGTAGAGCCCTGGGGTGGGGCGACTGGACAACCAGAAATCTGGTTAAAAATTGGGGACTAGGGACATGCCAAGCCCATTATGACATCTAATGGTCCAGCCACTGAGAGGACTTACTAGAGGACAGGACTCACGCTGAGGTCACAATGCGTGTTTATGCTCTCGTCGCACTCAAGAATGGGCGGGGCCTCAGGGTGAATGCTGGTTTCTCCTACACTGAACGTTGGACAACATGCCAACCACAAAATTTCTTGCCATGGGTCAGGAAGAGTTCTGATTTCTGCATCACAGTCACCCGTGGGCAGTGATTGGAGATAAGGTCTAGGTTCTGAAGCCTGAAAACTGAGGTAGGGAAGAGATGATGACCTAAGGCCAGGGCGGGTCTGATGTGCTCAGGGTGCGGTCAGCTGTCTGGGTGTTGGTCAGCAGGTCCGGGCTCAGGTTGTGTCAGACAGTGCATTAGTGCCCAGGTTAGACTATATAATTTGGGTACATTCGAGTGCCGTGTAGGTTTATCCTCATTTAAGCTGCCTGGGCTTCTCATTAGGCAATATATTTTTTCTAGAGGGCAGGCAGAGTGCTTCATTGTCGGTCCGGAATTGCCAAACTTGAGGGCTTCGCGGCCAGGAGAGTGAGGACGGAAGTCTGAGAACACAAGCTAGACTTCGGATTCAGGGTGAGGGCACGGCAGGTACCCCCTGCAGATCTGAACCAATATCTCATGCATCTGAAGTCAGGGCGAGGATCCCACGTTGGCTCAGGTTGGAGTTTCTGTGCATGACGGCCCCTTCATGAAGGGAGCGGAATCTCGAGGCCATGGAGGTTTTCCACGTTGGGAGATGTGGGATGCCCCCTTCAAGGATTCCTTTGCGGGACAATTGAGACCTGTTGGACAGCTCCAGGACATCCCATATGGAATGACTCCAGAGCACCGTTCCAGGATGGATGCCTGGGACGTCCGCCTCGCCTTCCAATTGTCTCCTAGCAACAAGACAGTTTAGATCTAATGGATCTGCGGGAGCAACCGGGGTGGCTGAGTTGAAATGCACTTTCCAGAGGATGGGTCCTAACGTGTGTTTGTGTCCATGAGGGCCTTGGAATGGGGAGGTGGCACCGGGACCCTGAAGTATTCTCCTAAGCTTTGGCATCTCTCCCATGCACAAGTTTCCTTGTGGAGACGAGATTTGTTCTGATGGGTGCCTCAGGAACTCCCCTCTGCTGGTATTGGAATGCAGGCTTTTGAGGAGACATGCCTGTAAACCAAAGCAATGGATCCGATAATGGCCTCGGGTCCTGTCTGGTTCAATCTTCTTGGTATGAGTGGAGGTAGATGAGTGGAGGTAGATGCTCAGCCAGTATAAACCGCCCTTTTTTGTCCCGGGCGACCTACACTATTGGGATGGCCTCAGGGACTTTGGAGGGTTCTCCTAATTTGTACGATTTTTGACAATGGAATGGGCAGAATTCCCATGGATTGGGTGGGGGCAGTCCTAATGTGTGGCTCCAGGGGCCCCAGCCTGGAGGGAGTGTGGCCCAGGACTTTGAGGACAGAAGACTGAAAACACAAACTCAGCTTAAGTTTGGGGACGTAGGTATGGCACGCCCGATCTACAAACCATGAGAAGAACTCTTCAGGATATGAAGAATGAGCGAGTCTGAGGAGCTTGCTCAGGCTTTTGTCTCTGGATTTTGTTTCAGCGATGGCCGTGGAATGTTGGGGAGGTCTCAAGGGCCATGGACGAATCTTCCTCTCTGTGGATTTGGCCCGATCCCAATTGTTTTTCGTCAATCTGTGGGATGGGCGGACTCCTTTCAGGTTTGTTACCTCTGGTGTCCCACCAAAAGAGGAATTCCAAAGCAGAGCCCTGGGGAAGAGTGAAGGGACAACCCGAACTATGGTTAAAAATTGGGGCCTAGGGGCATGGCAAGCCCAATATGCTGTCTCTTCATATAGGCCCTGAGAGGCCTTACCTGAGGACTGGGCTCAGGCTGAGGGTTACAATGTGTGTTTGTGACCAATGTGGCCCGCAAGCATGGGCTGGGCCTCATGGGCCACGCTTGTTTCAACTACACTGAACGTTGGACAACATGCCAACCACAAGGTTTCTTGCCATGGGGAAAGAGTTCTGATTTCTGCATCATTTTCAACCCTGGGCAGTGGTTGGAGATAAGGTCTAGGTTCTGGAGCCTGAAAACCGCAATTGGGAAGAGATGACGACCTAAGGCCATGGCGGGTCCGATGTGCTCAGTGTGCGGCCAGCTGTCTGGGTGGGACAGGAGGTCCAGGCTCAGGCTGGGTCAGAAGGGGAAATAGTGCCCAGGTCAGCCTATATGTTTGGGGTACAACCGAATGGCGTGCAGGTTGATCCTCATTTGCGGTTTCGGGGTAGCCCTGAGGGCAATGTTTGACTTCTGTAGGGCAGGCAGAGTGCGGCATTGTAGTTCTGGATTGCCCAACTGGAGGGCATGTGGGCCAGTAGTCTGAGGACGGAGTCTGAGAACCCAAGCTAGGCCTAGGTTTCTGGGTGAGGATATGGCAGGCACAATCTACAGACCTCAATAGAGATCTCGTGCATCTGAAGTCAGGGCAAGGATCAGACGATCGCTCAGGTTGGAATTTCTGCCCTTATGGCCCTTTCTTGAAGGGTGTTGGATCACGAGGACATGGGGGTTTTCCCACGATGGGAGTTGTGAGAAGCTCCAAACTGCAAAGATTCTTCTGCAGGACAATTGAGACCTGTTGGTTGGCTCCAGGCCAACGATTTTGAGCAGGGTTCTAAGGATGGATGGCTGGGTAGCCCCCCTCGCATTCCAATTGTCTCCAAGCAACAAGACAGGTTAGATCTGCTGGATGTGGGGGGCAACCGAGGAGGCTGCATTGAAATGGACTCTCCTGTGGATGTGTCCTAATATGTTTTTGTGTCTATGGAGACCTTGGAATGAAGCGGTGGCCCTGGGGCCCTGAAGAGTTCTCCTAAACAGAGGCTTTGACACAGCTCCAACGTGCATGTTTCCCATGTGTAGATGAGATTTGTTCTGATGGGTGAGTCAAGAAACAGCCATATGCTGGTATTGAAATCCAGGCCTCTGAGGAGAGATGCCTGGAAACCAAAGCAATGGATCCGATTAGTGCCTAGGGGCCTGTTCGTTCCTTTTTACCTCTGGGGACATCAGACTACGGGTCTGAGTGCAGGTAGGTGCTCAGATGGGCTCAGATTGCCCCTGTTTGTCCTGGGAAGCCACAACTATTGGGATGGCCTCAGGGACTTTGGAGGTTATCCTATTAGTAGGGTTGTGGCCATTGGAATGGGCACATACAATTCCCTTGGAGAGGGCAAGTACAGTCCTCAGGTTTGGCTCCAGGGCACTGAGCCTGTAGGGTGTGTAGGCCAGAGCTGTTTGGACAGTTGTCTGAAAACACAAACTCGGCTTATGTTTTGGGTCATAGGTATGGCAGGACTGATCTACAGACCATGAGGAGAACACTTCGGGATATGAAAAAAGGGCGAGTGTGAGGCTCTTGCTCAAGTTTTTGTCTCTGGATATCGTGTCACTCATGGTCGTGAAATTGCCGGGTGACTTCATGGGAAATGGACGAGTCTTACTCTCTGGGGGTTCGGTCCGTTCCAAAGAGTTTGGGGTCATTCTGGGGATGGAAGAAGTCCGTTTTTTTGTTGTTGTCGATTTGTTTCATTTTGTTTTTCAACCACAGATGTCCCACCAAATGAGGGATTCCAGATTAGAGCCCTGGGGTGGGGCGACTGGATAACCAGTAATCTGGTTAAAAATTGGGGACTAGGGACATGTCAAGCCCATTATGACATCCAATGGTCCAGCCACTGAGAGGACTTACTAGAGGACAGGACTCACGCTGAGGTCACAATGCGTGTATATGCTCTCGTCGCACTCAAAATGGGCGGGGCCTCAGGGTGAATAATGGTTTCTCCTACTCTGACGGTTGGATACATGCCAACCACAAGGTTTCTTGCCATGGGTCAGGAAGAGTTCTGATTTCTGCATCACAGTCACCCGTGGGCAGTGATTGGAGATAAGGTCTAGGTTCTGAAGCCTGAAAACTGAGGAAGGGAAGAGATGATGACCTAAGGCCATGGCGGGTCTGATGTGCTCAGGGTGCGGTCAGCTGTCTGGGTGTTGGTCAGCAGGTCCGGGCTCAGGTTGTGTCAGACAGTGCATTAGTGCCCAGGTTAGACTATATAATTTGGGTACATTCGAGTGCCGTGTAGGTTTATCCTCATTTAAGCTGCCTGGGCTGCTCATTAGGCAATATATTTTTTCTAGAGGGCAGGCAGAGTGCTTCATTGTCGGTCCGGAATTGCCAAACTTGAGGGCTTCGCGGCCACGAGAGTGAGGACGGAATTCTGAGAACACAAGCTAACTTCGGATTCAGGGTGAGGGCACGGCAGGTACTCCCTGCAGATCTGAACCAATATCTCCTGCATCTGAAGTCAGGGCGAGGATCCCACGTTGGCTCAGGTTGGAGTTTCTGTGCATGACGGCCCCTTCATGAAGGGAGCGGAATCTCGAGGCCATGGAGGTTTTCCACGTTGGGAGATGTGGGATGCCCCCTTCAAGGATTCCTTCTGCGGGAGAATTGAGACCTTTTGGACAGCTCCAGGACATCCCATATGGAATGACTCCAGAGCACCGTTCCAGGATGGATGCCTGGGATGTCCGCCTGCCTTCCAATTGTCTCCTAGCAACAAGACAGTTTAGATGTAATGGATCTGCGGGAGCAACCGGGGAGGCTGAGTTGAAATGCACTTACCAGAGGATGGGTCCTAATGTGTGTTTGTGTCCATGAGGGCCTTGGAATGGGGAGGTGGCACCGGGACCCTGAAGTATTCTCCTAAGCTTTGGCTTAGCTCCCATACACAAGTTTCCTTGTGGAGACGAGATTTGTTCTGTTGGGTGCCTAAGGAAATCCCCTCTGCTGGTATTGGAATGCAGGCTTTTGAGGAGACATGCCTGTAAACCAAAGCAATGGATGCGATAATGGCCTCGGGTACTGTCTGGTTCAATCTTCTTGGTATGAGTGGAGGTAGATGAGTGGAGGTAGATGCTCAGCCGGTATCAACCGCCCTTTTTTGTCCCGGGCGACCTACACTATTGGGATGGCCTCAGGGACTTTGGAGGGTTCTCCTAATTTGTACGATTTTTGACAATGGAATGGGCAGAATTCCCATGGATTAAGTGGGGGCAGTCCTAATGTGTGGCTCCAGGGGCCCCGGCCTGAAGGGAGTGTGGCCCAGGACTTTGAGGACAGAAGACTGAAAACACAAACTCAGCTTAAGTTTGGGGACGTAGGTATGGCACGCCCGATCTACAAACCATGAGAAGAACTCTTCAGGATATGAAGAATGAGCGAGTCTGAGGAGCTTGCTCAGGCTTTTGTCTCTGGATTTTGTTTCAGCGATGGCCGTGGAATGTTGGGGAGGTCTCATGGGCCATGGACGAATCTTCCTCTCTGTGGATTTGGCCCGATCCCAATTGTTTTTCGTCAATCTGTGGGATGGGAGGACTCCTTTCAGGTTTGTTACCTCAGGTGTCCCACCAAAAGAGGAATTCCAAAGCAGAGCCCTGGGGAAGAGTGAAGGGACAACCCGAACTATGGTTAAAAATTGGGGCCTAGGGGCATGGCAAGCCCAATATGCTGTCTCTTCATATAGGCCCTGAGAGGCCTTACCTGAGGACTGGGCTCAGGCTGAGGGTCACAATGTGGGTTTGTGACCAATGTGGCCCGCAAGCATGGGCTGGGCCTCATGGGCCACGCTTGTTTCAACTACACTGAACGTTGGACAACATGCCAACCACAAGGTTTCTTGCCATGGTGAAAGAGTTCTGATTTCTGCATCATTTTCAACCCTGGGCAGTGGTTGGAGATAAGGTCTAGGTTCTGGAGCCTGAAAACCGCAGTTGGGAAGAGATGACGACCTAAGGCCATGGCGGGTCCGATGTGCTCAGTGTGCGGCCAGCTGTCTGGGTGGGACCAGGAGGTCCAGGCTCAGGCTGGGTCAGAAGGGGAAATAGTGCCCAGGTCAGCCTATATGTTTGGGGTACAGCCGAATGGCGTGCAGGTGGATCCTCATTTGGGGTTTCGGGATAGCCCTGAGGGCAATGTTTTACTTCTGTAGGGCAGGCAGAGTGCGGCATTGTAGTTCTGGATTGCCCAACTGGAGGGCTTGTGGGCCAGTAGTCTGAGGACGGAGTCTGAGAACCCAAGCTAGGCCTAGGTTTCTGGGTGAGGATATGGCAGGCACAATCTACAGACCTCAATCGAGATCTCGTGCATCTGAAGTCAGGGCAAGGATCAGACGATCGCTCAGGTTGGACTTTCTGCCCTGATGGCCCTTTCTTGAAGGGGGTTGGATCACGAGGACATGGGGGTTTTCCCACGATGGGAGTTGTGAGAAGCTCCAAACTGCAAAGATTCTTCTTCAGGACAATTGAGACCTGTTGGTTGGCTCCAGGCCAACGATTCCAAGCAGGGTTCTAAGGATGGATGGCTGGGTAGCCCACCTCGCATTCCAATGGTCTCCAAGCAACAAGACAGGTTAGATCTGCTGGATGTGGGGGGCAACAGAGGAGGCTGAGTTGAAATGGACTCTCCTGTGGATGTGTCCTAATATGTTTTTGTGTCAATGGAGACCTTGGAATGAAGCGGTGGCCCTGGGGCCTTGAAGGGTTCTCCTAAACAGAGGCTTTGATACAGCTCCAACGTGCATGTTTCCCATGTGTAGAAGAGATTTGTTCTGATGGGTGAGTCAAGAAACAGCCATATGCTGGTATTGAAATCCAGGCCTCTGAGGAGAGATGCCTGGAAACCAAAGCAATGGATCCGATTAGTGCCTAGGGGCCTGTTCGTTCCTTTTTACCTCTGGGGACATCAGACTACGGGTCTGAGTGCAGGTAGGTGCTCAGATGGGCTCAGATTGCCCCTGTTTGTCCTGGGAAGCCACAACTATTGGGATGGCCTCAGGGACTTTGGAGGTTATCCTACTAGTAGGGTTGTGGCCATTGGAATGGGCACATACAATTCCCTTGGAGAGGGCAAGTACAGTCCTCAGGTTTGGCTCCAGGGCCCTGAGCCTGTAGGGTGTGTAGGCCAGAGCTGTTTGGACAGTTGTCTGAAAACACAAACTCGGCTTACGTTTTGGGTCATAGGTATGGCAGGACTGATCTACAGACCATGAGGAGAACACTTCGGGATATGAAAAAAGGGCGAGTGTGAGGCTCTTGCTCAAGTTTTTGTCTCTGGATATCGTGTCACTCATGGTCGTGAAATTGCCGGGTGACTTCATGGGAAATGGACGAGTCTTACTCTCTGGGGGTTCGGTCCCGTCCAAAGAGTTTGGGGTCATTCTGGGGATGGAAGAGGCCCGTTTTTTTGTTGTTGTCGATTTGTTTCATTTTGTTTTTCAACCTCAGATGTCCCACCAAATGAGGGATTCCAGAGTATAGCCCTGGGGTGGGGCGACTGGACAACCAGAAATCTGGTTAAAAATTGGGGACTAGGGACATGTCAAGCCCATTATGACATCTAATGGTCCAGCCACTGAGAGGACTTACTAGAGGACAGGACTCACGCTGAGGTCACAATGCGTGTTAATGCTCTCGTCGCACTCAAGAATGGGCGTGTCCTCAGGGTGAATGCTGGTTTCTCCTACACTGAACGTTGGACAACATGCCAACCACAAGGTTTCTTGCCATGGGTCAGGAAGAGTTCAGATTTCTGCATCACAGTCACCCGTGGGCAGTGATTGGAGATAAGGTCTAGGTTCTGAAGCCTGAAAACTGAGGTAGGGAAGAGATGATGACCTATGGCCATGGCGGGTCGAATGTGCTCAGCATGCGGTCAGCTGTCTGGGTGTTGGTCAACAGGTCCGGGCTCATGTTGTGTCAGATAGTGCATTAGTGCCCAGGTTAGACTATATAATTTGGGTATCGTGTGCCTACCGAGTGCCGTGTAGGTTTATCCTCATTTAAGCTGCCTGGGCTGCTCATTAGGCAATATATTTTTTCTAGAGGGCAGGCAGAGTGCTTCATTGTCGGTCCGGAATTGCCAAACTTGAGGGCTTCGCGGCCAGGAGAGTGAGGACGGAAGTCTAGGAACACAAGCTAGACTTCGGATTCAGGGTGAGGGCACGGCAGGTACCCCCTGCAGATCTGAACCAATATCTAATGCATCTGAAGTCAGGGCGAGGATCCGACGTTGGCTCAGGTTGGAGTTTCTGTGCATGACGGCCCCTTCATGAAGGGAGCGGAATCTCGAGGCCATGGAGGTTTTCCACGTTGGGAGATGTGGGATGCCCCCTTCAAGGATTCCTTCTGCGGGACAATTGAGACCTGTTGGACAGCTCCAAGACATCCCATATGGAATGACTCCAGAGCACCGTTCCAGGATGGATGCCTGGGACGTCCGCCTCGCCTTCCAATTGTCTCCTAGCAACAAGACAGTTTAGATCTAATGGATCTGCGGGAGCAACCGGGGTGGCTGAGTTGAAATGCACTTTCCAGAGGATGGGTCCTAACATGTGTTTGTGTCCATGAGGGCCTTGGAATGGGCAGGTGGCATCGGGACCCTGAAGTATTCTCCTAAGCTTTGGCATAGCCCCCATGCACAAGTTTCCTTGTGGAGACGAGATTTGTTCTGATGGGTGCCTCAGGAAATCCCCTCTGCTGGTATTGGAATGCAGGCTTTTGAGGACACATGCCTGTAAACCAAAACAATGGATCCGATAATGGCCTCGGGTCCTGTCTGGTTCAATCTTCTTGGTATGAGTGTGGTAGATGAGTGGAGGTAGATGCTCAGCCGGTATCAACCGCCCTTTTTTGTCCCGGGCGACCTACACTATTGGGATAGCCTCAGGGACTTAGGAGGGTTCTCCTAATTTGTACGATTTTTGACAATGGAATGGGCAGAATTCCCATGGATTGGGTGGGGGCAGTCCTAATGTGTGGCTCCAGGGGCCCCAGCCTGGAGGGACTGTGGCCCAGGACTTTGAGGACAGAAGACTGAAAACACAATCACAGCTTAAGTTTGGGGACGTAGGTATGGCACGCCCGATCTACAAACCATGAGAAGAACTCTTCAGGATATGAAGAATGAGCGAGTCTGAGGAGCTTGCTCAGGCTTTTGTCTCTGGATTTTGTTTCAGCGATGGCCGTGGAATGTTGGGGAGGTCTCATGGGCCATGGACGAATCTTCCTTTCTGTGGATTTGGCCCGATCCCAATTGTTTTTCGTCAATCTGTGGGATGGGAGGACTGCTTTCAGGTTTGTTACCTCAGGTGTCCCACCAAAAGTGGAATTCCAAAGCAGAGCCCTGGGGAAGAGTGAAGGGACAACCCGAACTATGGTTAAAAATTGGGGCCTAGGGGCATGGCAAGCCCAATATGCTGTCTCTTCATATAGGCCCTGAGAGGCCTTACCTGAGGACTGGGCTCAGGCTGAGGGTTACAATGTGTGTTTGTGACCAATGTGGCCCGCAAACATGGGCTGGGCCTCATGGGCCACGCTTGTTTCAACTACCTTGAACGTTGGACAACATGCCAACCACAAGGTTTCTTGCCATGGGGAAAGAGTTCTGATTTCTGCATCATTTTCAACCCTGGGCAAAGGTTGGAGATAAGGTCTAGGTTCTGGAGCCTGAAAACCGCAGTTGGGAAGAGATGACGACCTAAGGCCATGGCGGGTCCGATGTGCTCAGTGTGCTGCCAGCTGTCTGGGTGGGACCAGGAGGTCCAGGCTCAGGCTGGGTCAGAAGGGGAAATAGTGCCCAGGTCAGCCTATATGTTTGGGGTACAGCCGAATGGCGTGCAGGTTGATCCTCATTTGCGGTTTCAGGGTAGCCCTGAGGGCAATGTTTTACTTCTGTAGGGCAGGCAGAGTGCGGCATTGTTGTTCTGGATTGCCCAACTGGAGGGCTTGTGGGCCAGTAGTCTGAGGATGGAGTCTGAGAACCCAAGCTAGGCCTAGGTGTCTGGGTGAGGATATGGCAGGCACAATCTACAGACCTCAATTGAGATCTCGTGCATCTGAAGTCAGGGCAAGGATCAGACGATCGCTCAGGTTGGACTTTCTGCCCTGATGGCCCTTTCTTGAAGGGGGTTGGATCACGAGGACATGGGGGTTTTCCCACGATGGGAGTTGTGAGAAGCTCCAAACTGCAAAGATTCTTCTTCAGGACAATTGAGACCTGTTGGTTGGCTCCAGGCCAACGATTCCAAGCAGGGTTCTAAGGATGGATGGCTGGGTAGCCCACCTCGCATTCCAATGGTCTCCAAGCAACAAGACAGGTTAGATCTGCTGGATGTGGGGGGCAACCGAGGAGGCTGAGTTGAAATGGACTCTCCTGTGGATGTGTCCTAATATGTTTTTGTGTCTATGGAGACCTTGGAATGAAGCGGTGGCCCTGGGGCCCTGAAGGGTTCTCCTAAACAGAGGCTTTGACACAGCTCCAACGTGCATGTTTCCCATGTGTAGATGAGATTTGTTCTGATGGGTGAGTCAAGAAACAGCAATATGCTGGTATTGAAATCCAGGCCTCTGAGGAGTGATGCCTGGAAACCAAAGCAATGGATCCGATTAGTGCCTAGGGGCCTGTTCGTTCCTTTTTACCTCTGGGGACATCAGTCTACGGGTCTGAGTGCAGGTAGGTGCTCAGATGGGCTCAGATTGGCCCTGTTTGTCCTGGGAAGCCACAACTATTGGGATGGCCTCAGGGACTTTGGAGGTTATCCTATTAGTAGGGTTGTGGCCATTGGAATGGGCACATACAATTCCCTTGGAGAGGGCAAGTACAGTCCTCAGGTTTGGCTCCAGGGCCCTGAGCCTGTAGGGTGTGTAGGCCAGAGCTGTTTGGACAGTTGTCTGAAAACACAAACTCGGCTTATGTTTTGGGTCATAGGTATGGCAGGACTGATCTACAGACCATGAGGAGAACACTTCGGGATATGAAAAAAGGGCGAGTGTGAGGCTCTTGCTCAAGTTTTTGTCTCTGGATATCGTGTCACTCATGGTCGTGAAATTGCCGGGTGACTTCATGGGAAATGGACGAGTCTTACTCTCTGGGGGTTCGGTCCCGTCCAAAGAGTTTGGGGTCATTCTGGGGATGGAAGAAGTCCGTTTTGTTGTTGTTGTCGATTTGTTTCATTTTGTTTTTCAACCTCAAATGTCCCACCAAATGAGGGATTCCATAGTAGAGCCCTGGGGTGGGGCGACTGGACAACCAGAAATCTGGTTAAAAATTGGGGACTAGGGACATGCCAAGCCCATTATGACATCTAATGGTCCAGCCACTGAGAGGACTTACTAGAGGACAGGACTCACGCTGAGGTCACAATGCGTGTTGATGCTCTCGTCGCACTCAAGAATGGGCGGGGCCTTAGGGTGAATGCTGGTTTCTCCTACACTGAACGTTGGACAACATGCCAACCACAAGGTTTCTTACCATGGGTCAGGAAGAGTTCTGATTTCTGCATCACAGTCACCCGTGGGCAGTGATTGGTGATAAGGTCTAGGTCTGAAGCCTGAAAACTGAGGTAGGGAAGAGATGATGACCTAAGGCCATGGCGGGTCTGATGTGCTCAGCGTGCGGTCAGCTGTCTGTGTGTTGGTCAGCAGGTCCGGGCTCAGGTTGTGTCAGACAGTGCATTAGTGCCCAGGTTAGACTATATAATTTGGGTACATTCGAGTGCCGTGTAGGTTTATCCTCATTTAAGCTGCCTGGGCTGCTCATTAGGCAATATATTTTTTCTAGAGTGCACGCAGAGTGCTTCATTGTCGGTCCGGAATTGCCAAACTTGAGGGCTTCGGGGCCAGGAGAGTGAGGACGGAAGTCTGAGAACACAAGCTAGACTTCGGATTCAGGGTGAGGGCACGGCAGGTACCCCCTGCAGATCTGAACCAATATCTAATGCATCTGAAGTCAGGGCGAGGATCCGACGTTGGCTCAGGTTGGAGTTTCTGTGCATGACGGCCCCTTCATGAAGGGAGCGGAATCTCGAGGCCATGGAGGTTTTCCACGTTGGGAGATGTGGGATGCCCCCTTCAAGGATTCCTTCTGCGGGACAATTGAGACCTGTTGGACAGCTCCAGGACATCCCATATGGAATGACTCCAGAGCACCGTTCGAGGAAGGATGCCTGGGAAGTCCGCCTCACATTCCAATTGTCTCCTAGCAACAAGACAGTTTAGATCTAATGGATCTGCGGGAGCAACCGGATGGCTGAGTTGAAATGCACTTTCCAGAGCATGGGTCCTAACGTGTGTTTGTGTCCATGAGGGCCTTGGAATGGGGAGGTGGCACCGGGACCCTGAAGTATTCTCCTAAGCTTTGGCTTAACTCCCATGCACAAGTTTCCTTGTGGAGTCGAGATTTGTTCTGATGGGTGCCTCAGGAACTCCCCTCTGCTGGTATTGGAATGCAGGCTTTTGAGGAGACATGCCTGTAAACCAAAGCAATGGATCCGATAATGGCCTCGGGGCCTGTCTGGTTCAATCTTCTTGGTATGAGTGGAGGTAGATGAGTGGAGGTAGATGCTCAGCCGGTATCAACCGCCCTTTTTTGTCCCGGGCGACCTACACTATTGGGATGGCCTCAGGGACTTTGGAGGGTTCTCCTAATTTGTACGATTTTTGACAATGGAATGGGCAGAATTCCCATGGATTGGGTGGGGGTAGTCCTAATGTGTGGCTCCAGGGGCCCCAGCCTGGAGGGAGTGTGGCCCATGACTTTGAGGACAGAAGACTGAAAACACAAACTCAGCTTAAGTTGGGGGACGTAGGTATGGCACGCCAGATCTACAAACCATGAGAAGAACTCTTCAGGATATGAAGAATGAGCGAGTCTGAGGCGCTTTCTCAGGCTTTTGTCTCTGGATTTTGTTTCAGCGATGGCCGTGGAATGTTGGGGAGGTCTCATGGGCCATGGACGAATCTTCCTCTCTGTGGATTTGGCCCGATCCCAATTGTTTTTTGTCAATCTGTGGGATGGGAGGACTCCTTTCAGGTTTGTTACCTCAGGTGTCCCACCAAAAGAGGAATTCCAAAGCAGAGCCCTGGGGAAGAGTGAAGGGACACCCCGAACTATGGTTAAAAATTGGGGCCTAGGGGCATGGCAAGCCCAATATGCTGTCTCTTCATATAGGCCCTGAGAGGCCTTACCTGAGGACTGGGCTCAGGCTGAGGGTCACAATGTGTGTTTGTGACCAATGTGGCCCGCAAGCATGGGCTGGGCCTCATGGGCCACGCTTGTTTCAACTACACTGAACGTTGGACAACATGCCAACCACAAGGTTTCTTGCCATGGGGAAAGAGTTCTGATTTCTGCATCATTTTCAATCCTGGGCAGTGGTTGGAGATAAGGTCTAGGTTCTGGAGCCTGAAAACCGCAGTTGGGAAGAGATGACGACCTAAGGCCATGGCGGGTCCAATGTGCTCAGTGTGCGGCCAGCTGTCTGGGTGTGACCAGGAGGTCCAGGCTCAGGCTGGGTCAGAAGGGGAAATAGTGCCCAGGTCAGCCTATATGTTTGGGGTAGAGCCGAATTGCGTGCAGGTTGATCCTCATTTGCGGTTTCTGGGTAGCCCTAAGGGCAATGTTTTACTTCTGTAGGGCAGGCAGAGTGTGGCATTGTAGTTCTGGATTGCCCAACTGGAGGGCTTGTGGGCCAGTAGTCTGAGGACGGAGTCTGAGAACCCAAGCTAGGCCTAGGTGTCTGGGTGAGGATATGGCAGGCACAATCTACAGACCTCAATAGACATCTCGTGCATCTGAAGTCAGGGCAAGGATCAGACGATCGCTCAGTTTGGACTTTCTGCCCTGATGGCCCTTTCTTGAAGGGGGTTGGATCACGAGGACATGGGGGTTTTCGCACGATGGGAGTTGTGAGAAGCTCCAAACTGCAAAGATTCTTCTGCAGGACAATTGAGACCTGTTGGTTGGCTCCAGGCCAACGATTCCGAGCAGGGTTCTAAGGATGGATGGCTGGGTAGCCCACCTCGCATTCCAATTGTCTCCAAGCAACAAGACAGGTTAGATCTGCTGGATGTGGGGGCAACCAAGGAGGCTGAGTTGAAATAGACTCTCCTGTGGATGTGTCCTAATAGGTTTTTGTGTCTATTGGGACCTTGGAATGAAGCGGTGGCCCTGGGGCCCTGAAGGGTTCTCCTAAACAGAGGCTTTGATACAGCTCCAACGTGCATGTTTCCCATGTGTAGATGAGATTTGTTCTGATGGGTGAGTCAAGATACAGCCATATGCTGGTATTGAAATCCAGGCCTCTGAGGAGAGATGCCTGGAAACCAAAGCAATGGATCCGATTAGTGCCTAGGGGCCTGTTCGTTCCTTTTTACCTCTGGGGACATCAGTCTACGGGTTTGAGTGCAGGTAGGTGCTCAGATGGGCTCAGATTGCCCCTGTTTGTCCTGGGAAGCCACAACTATTGGGATGGCCTCAGGGACTTTGGAGGTTATCCTACTAGTAGGGTTGTTGCCATTGGAATGGGCACATACAATTCCCTTGGAGAGGGCAAGTACAGTCCTCAGGTTTGGCTCCAGGGCCCTGAGCCTGTAGGGTGTGTAGGCCAGAGCTGTTTGGACAGTTGTCTGAAAACACAAACTCGGCTTATGTTTTGGGTCATAGGTATGGCAGGACTGATCTACAGACCATGAGGAGAACACTTCGGGATATGAAAAAAGGTCGAGTGTGAGGCTCTTGCTCAAGATTTTGTCTCTGGATATCGTGTCACTCATGGTCGTGAAATTGCCGGGTGACTTCATGGGAAATGGACGAGTCTTACTCTCTGTGGGTTCGGTCCCGTCCAAAGAGTTTGGGGACATTCTGGGGATGGAAGAAGTCCTTTTTTTTTTGTTGTCGATTTGTTTCATTTTGTTTTTCAACCTCAGATGTCCCACCAAATGAGGGATTCCAGAGTAGAGCCCTGGGGTGGGGCGACTGGACAACCAGAAATCTGGTTAAAAATTGGGGACTAGGGACATGTCAAGCCCATTATGACATCTAATGTTCCAGCCACTGAGAGGACTTTCTAGAGGACAGGACACACGCTGAGGTCACAATGCGTTTCTATGCTCTCGTCGCACTCAAGAATGGGCGGGGCCTCAGGGTGAATGCTGGTTTCTCCTACAGTGAAAGTTGGACAACATGCCAACCACAAGGTTTCTTGCCATGGGGAAAGAGTTCTGATTTCTGCATCATTTTCAACCCTGGGCAGTGGTTGGAGATAAGGTCTAGGTTCTGGAGCCTGAAAACCGCAGTTGGGAAGAGATGACGACCTAAGGCCATGGCGGGTCCTATGTGCTCAGTGTGCGGCCAGCTGTCTGGGTGGGACCAGGAGGTCCAGGCTCAGGCTGGGTCAGAAGGGGAAATAGTGCCCAGGTCAGCCTATATGTTTGGGGTACAGCCGAATGGCGTGCAGGTTGATCTTCATTTTCGGTTTCTGGGTAGCCCTGAGGGCAATGTTTTACTTCTGTACGGCAGGCAGAGTGCGGCATTGTAGTTCTGGATTGCCCAACTGGAGGGCTTGTGGGCCAGTAGTCTGAGGACGGAGTCTGAAAACCCAAGCTAGGCCTAGGTGTCTGGGTGAGGATATGGCAGGCACAATCTACAGACCTCAATCGAGATCTCGTGCATCTGAAGTCAGGGCAAGGATCAGACGATCGCTCAGTTTGGACTTTCTGCCCTGATGGCCCTTTCTTGAAGGGGGTTGGATCACGAGGACATGGGGGTTTTCGCACGATGGGAGTTGTGAGAAGCTCCAAACTGCAAAGATTCTTCTTCAGGACAATTGAGACCTGTTGGTTGGCTCCAGGCCAACGATTCCGAGCAGGGTTCTAAGGATGGATGGCTGGGTAGCCCACCTCGCATTCCAATTGTCTCCAAGCAACAAGACAGGTTAGATCTGCTGGATGTGGGGGGCAACCAAGGAGGCTGAGTTGAAATGGACTCTCCTGTGGATGTGTCCTAATAGGTTTTTGTGTCTATGGAGACCTTGGAATGAAGCGGTGGCCCTGGGGCCCTGAAGGGTTCTCCTAAACAGAGGCTTTGATACAGCTCCAACATGCATGTTTCCCATGTGTAGATGAGATTTGTTCTGATGGGTGAGTCAAGATACAGCCATATGCTGGTATTGAAATCCAGGCCTCTGAGGAGAGATGCCTGGAAACCAAAGCAATGGATCCGATTAGTGCCTAGGGGCCTGTTCGTTCCTTTTTACCTCTGGGGACATCAGTCTACGGGTTTGAGTGCAGGTAGGTGCTCAGATGGGCTCAGATTGCCCCTGTTTGTCCTGGGAAGCCACAAATATTGGGATGGCCTCAGGGACTTTGGAGGTTATCCTACTAGTAGGGTTGTGGCCATTGGAATGGGCACATATAATTCCCTTGGAGAGGGCAAGTACAGTCCTCAGGTTTGGCTCCAGGGCCCTGAGCCTGTAGGGTGTGTAGACCAGAGCTGTTTGGACAGTTGTCTGAAAACACAAACTCGGCTTATGTTTTGGGTCATAGGTATGGCAGGACTGATCTACAGACCATGAGGAGAACACTTCGGGATATGAAAAAAGGTCGAGTGTGAGGCTCTTGCTCAAGTTTTTGTCTCTGGATATCGTGTCACTCATGGTCGTGAAATTGCCGGGTGACTTCATGGGAAATGGACGAGTCTTACTCTCTGGGGATTCGGTCCCGTCCAAAGAGTTTGGGGTCATTCTGGGGATGGAAGAAGTCCGTTTTGTTGTTGTTGTCGATTTGTTTTATTTTGTTTTTCAACCTCAGATGTCCCACCAAATGAGGGATTCCAGCGTAGAGTCCTGAGGTGGGGCGACTGGACAACCAGAAATCTGGTTAAAAATTGGGGACTAGGGACATGTCAAGCCCATTATGACATCTAATGGTCCAGCCACTGAGAGGACTTACTAGAGGACAGGACTCACGCTGAGGTCGCAATGCGTGTTTATGCTCTCGTCGCACTCAAGAATGGGCGGGGCCTCAGGGTGAATGCTGGTTTCTCCTACACTGAACGTTGGACAACATGCCAACCACAAGGTTTCTTACCATGGGTCAGGAAGAGTTCTGATTTCTGCATCACATTCACCCGTGGGCAGTGATTGGAGATAAGGTCTAGGTTCTGAAGCCTGAAAACTGAGGTAGGGAAGAGATGATGACCTAAGGCCATGGCGGGTCTGATGTGCTCTGCGTGCGGTCAGCTGTCTGGGTGTTGGTCAGCAGGTCCGGGCTCAGGTTGTGTCAGACAGTGCATTAGTGCCCAGGTTAGACTATATAATTTGGGTACATTCGAGTGCCGTGTAGGTTTATCCTCATTTAAGCTGCCTGGGCTGCTCATTAGGCAATATATTTTTTCTAGAGGGAAGGCAGTGTGCCTCATTGTCCGTCCGGAATTGCCAAACTTGAGGGCTTCGGGGCCAGGAGAGTGAGGACGGAAGTCTGAGAACACAAGCTAGACTTCGGATTCAGGGTGAGGGCACGGCAGGTACCCCCTGCAGATCTGAACCAATATCTCATGCATCTGAAGTCAGGGCGAGGATCCGACGTTGGCTCAGGTTGGAGTTTCTGTGCATGACGGCCCCTTCATGAAGGGAGCGGAATCTCGAGGCCATGGAGGTTTTCCACGTTGGGAGATGTGGGATGCCCCCTTCAAGGATTCCTTCTGCGGGACAATTGAGACCTGTTGGACAGCTCCAGGACATCCCATATGGAATGACTCCAGAGCACCGTTCGAGGATGGATTCCTGGGAAGTCCGCCTCGCCTTCCAATTGTCTCCTAGCAACAAGACAGTTTAGATCTAATGGATCTGCGGGAGCAACCGGGGTGGCCGAGTTGAAATGCACTTTCCAGAGGATGGGTCCTAACGTGTGTTTGTGTCCATGAGGGCCTTGGAATGGGGAGGTGGCACCGGGACCCTGAAGTATTCTCCTAAGCTTTGGCATAGCTCCCATGCACAAGTTTCCTTGTGGATACGAGATTTGTTCTGATGGGTGCCTCAGGAAATCCCCTCTGCTGGTATTGGAATCCAGGCTTTTGAGTAGACATGCCTGTAAACCAAAGCAATGGATCCGATAATGGCCTCGGGTCCTGTCTGGTTCAATCTTCTTGGTATGAGTGGAGGTAGATGAGTGGAGGTAGATGCTCAGCCGGTATCAACCGCCCTTTTTTGTCCCGGGCGACCTACACTATTGGGATGGCCTCAGGGACTTTGGAGGGTTCTCCTAATTTGTACGATTTTTGACAATGGAACGGGCAGATTTCCCATGGATTGGGTGGGGGCAGTCGTAATGTGGGGCTCCAGGGGCCCCAGCCTGGAGGGAGTATGGCCCAGGACTTTGAGGACAGAAGACTGAAAACACAAACTCAGCTTAAGTTTGGGGACGTAGGTATGGCACGCCCGATCTACAAACCATGAGAAGAAGTCTTCAGGATATGAAGAATGAGCGAGTCTGAGGCGCTTGCTCAGGCTTTTGTCTCTGACTTTTGTTTCAGCGATGGCCGTTGAATGTTGGGGAGTTCTCATGGGCCATGGACGAATCTTCCTCTCTGTGGATTTGGCCCGATCCCAATTGTTTTTCGTCCATCTGTGGGATGGGAGGACTCCTTTCAGGTTTGTTACCTCTGGTGTCCCACCAAAAGAGGAATTCCAAAGCAGAGCCCTGGGGAAGAGTGAAGGGAGAACCCGAACTATGGTTAAAAATTGGGGCCTAGGGGCATGGCAAGCCCAATATGCTGTCTCTTCATATAGGCCCTGAGAGGCCTTACCTGAGGACTGGGCTCAGGCTGAGGGTCACAATGTGTGTTTGTGACCAATGTGGCCCGCAAGCATGGGCTGGGCCTCATGGGCCACGCTTGTTTCAACTACACTGAACGTTGGACAACATGCCAACCACAAGGTTTCTTGCCATGGGGAAAGAGTTCTGATTTCTGCATCATTTTCAACCCTGGGCAGTGGATGGAGATAAGGTCTAGGTTCTGGAGCCTGAAAACCGCAGTTGGGAAGAGATGACGACCTAAGGCCATGGCGGGTCCGATATGCTCAGTGTGCGGCCAGCTGTCTGGGTGGGACCAGGAGGTCCAGTCTCAGGCTGGGTCAGAAGGGGAAATAGTGCCCAGGTCAGCCTATATGTTTGGGGTACAGCCGAATGGCGTGCAGGTTGATCCTCATTTGCGGTTTCAGGGTAGCCCTGAGGGCAATGTTTTACTTCTGTAGGGCAGGCAGAGTGCGGCATTGTAGTTCTGGATTGCCCAACTGGAGGGCTTGTGGGCCAGTAGTCTGAGGACGGAGTCTGAGAACCGAAGCTAGGCCTAGGTGTCTGGGTGAGGATATGGCAGGCACAATCTACAGACCTCAATAGACATCTCGTGCATCTGAAGTCAGGGCAAGGATCAGACGATTGCTCAGGTTGGACTTTCTGCCCTGATGGCCCTTTCTTGAAGGGGGTTGGATCACGAGGACATGGGGGTTTTCGCACGATGGGAGTTGTGAGAAGCTCCAAACTGCAAAGATTCTTCTGCAGGACAATTGAGACCTGTTGGTTGGCTCCGGGCCAACGATTCCGAGCAGGCTTCTAAGGATGGATGGCTGGGTAGCCCACCTCGCATTCCAATTGTCTCCAAGCAATAAGACAGGTTAGATCTGCTGGATGTGGGGGGCAACCGAGGAGGCTGAGTTGAAATGGACTCTCCTGTGGATGTGTCCTAATATATTTTTGTGTCTATGGAGACCTTGGAATGAAGCGGTGGCCCTGGGGCCCTGAAGGGTTCTCCTAAACAGAGGCTTTGACACAGCTCCAACGTGCATGTTTCCCATGTGTAGATGAGATTTGTTCTGATTGGTGAGTCAAGAAACAGCCATATGCTGGTATTGAAATCCAGGCCTCTGAGGAGAGATGCCTGGAAACCAAAGCAATGAATCCGATTAGTGCCTAGGGGCCTGTTCGTTCCTTTTTACCTCTGGGGACATCAGTCTACGGGACTGAGTGCAGGTAGGTGCTCAGATGGGCTCAGATTGCCCCTGTTTGTCCTGGGAAGCCACAACTATTGGGATGGCCTCAGGGACTTTGGAGGTTATCCTACTAGTAGGGTTGTGGCCATTGGAATGGGCACATACATTTCCCTTGGAGAGGGCAAGTACAGTCCTCAGGTTTGGCTGCAGTGCCCTGAGCCTGTAGGGTGTGTAGGCCAGAGATGTTTGGACAATTGTCTGAAAACAGAAAATCGGCTTATGTTTTGGGTCATAGGTATGGCAGGACTGATCTACAGACCATGAGGAGAACACTTCGCGACATGAAAAAAGGGCGAGTGTGAGGCTCTTGCTCAAGTTTTTGTCTCTGGATATCGTGTCACTCATGGTCGTGAAATTGCCGGGTGACTTCATGGGAAATGGACGAGTCTTACTCTCTGGGGGTTCGGTCCCGTCCAAAGAGTTTGGGGTCATTCTGGGAATGGAAGAAGTCCGTTTTTTTGTTGTTGTTGTCGATTTGTTTCATTTTGTTTTTCAACCTCAGATGTCCCACCAAATGAGGGATTCCAGAGTAGAGCCCTGGGGTGGGGCGACTGGACAACCAGAAATCTGGTTAAAAATTGGGGACTAGGGACATGTCAAGCCCATTATGACATCTAATGGTCCAGCCACTGAGAGGACTTACTAGAGGACAGGACTCACGCTGAGGTCACAATTCGTGTTTATGCTCTCGTCGCACTCAAGAATGGGCGGGGCCTCAGGGTGAATGCTGGTTTCTCCTACACTGAATGTTGGACAACATGCCAACCACAAGTTTTCTTGCCATGGGTCAGGAAGAGTTCTGATTTCTGCATCACAGTCACCCGTGGGCAGTGATTGGAGATAAGGTCTAGGTTCTGAAGCCTGAAAACTGAGGTAGGGAAGAGATGATGACCTAAGGCCATGGCGGGTCTGATGTGCTCAGCGTGCGGTCAGCTGTCTGGGTATTGGTCAGCAGGTCCGGGCTCACGTTGTGTCAGACAGTGCATTAGTGCCCAGGTTAGACTATATAATTTGGTTACATTCGAGTGCCGTGTAGGTTTATCCTCATTTAAGCTGCCTGAGCTGCTCATTAGGCAATATATTTTTTCTAGAGGGCAGGCAGAGTGCTTCATTGTCGGTCCGGAATTGCCAAACTTCTGGGCTTCGGGGCCAGGAGAGTGAGGACGGAAGTCTGAGAACACAAGCTAGACTTCGGATTCAGGTTGAGGGCACGGCAGGTACTCCCTGCAGATCTGAACCAATATCTCATGCATCTGAAGTCAGGGCGAGGATCCGATGTTGGCTCAGGTTGGAGTTTCTGTGCATGACGGCCCCTTCATGAAGGGAGCGGAATCTCGAGGCCATGGAGGTTTTCCACGTTGGGAGATGTGGGATGCCCCCTTCAAGGATTCCTTCTGCGGGACTATTGAGACCTGTTGGACAGCTCCAGGACATCCCATATGGAATGACTCCAGGGCACCGTTCGAGGATGGATGCCTGGGAAGTCCGCCTCAACTTCCAATTGTCTCCTAGCAACAAGACAGTTTAGATCTAATGGATCTGCGGGAGCAACCGGGGTGGCTGAGTTGAAATGCACTTTCCAGAGGATGGGTCCTAACATGTGTTTGTGTCCATGAGGGCCTTGGAATGGGGAGGTGGCACCGGGACCCTGAAGTATTCTCCTAAGCTTTGGCTTAGCTCCCATGCACAAGTTTCCTTGTGGAGACGAGATTTGTTCTGATGGGTGCCTCAGGAAATCCCCTCTGCTGGTATTGGAATCCAGGCTTTTGAGGAGACATGCCTGTAAACCAAAGCAATGGATCCGATAATGGCCTCGGGTCCTGTCTGGTTCAATCTTCTTGGTATGAGTGGAGGTAGATGAGTGGAGGTAGATGCTCAGCCGGTATCAACCGCCCTTTTTTGTCCCGGGCGACCTACACTATTGGGATGGCCTCAGGGAGTTTGGAGGGTTCTCCTAATTTGTACGATTTTTGACAATGGAACGGGCAGAATACCAATGGATTGGGTGGGAGCAGTCGTAATGTGGGGCTCCAGGGGCCCCAGCCTGGAGGGAGTGTGGCCCAGGACTTTGAGGACAGTAGACTGAAAACACAAACTCAGCTTAAGTTTGGGGACGTAGGTATGGCACGCCCGATCTACAAACCATGAGAAGAAGTCTTCAGGATATGAAGAATGAGCGAGTCTGAGGCGCTTGCTCAGGGTTTTGTCTCTGACTTTTGTTTCAACGATGGCCGTTGAATGTTGGGGAGTTCTCATGGGCCTTGGACGAATCTTCCTCTCTGTGGATTTGGCCCGATCTCAATTGTTTTTCGTCCATCTGTGGGATGGGAGGACTCCTTTCAGGTTTGTTACCTCAGGTGTCCCACCAAAAGAGGAATTCCAAAGCAGAGCCCTGGGGAAGAGTGAAGGGAGAACCCGAACTATGGTTAAAAATTGGGGTCTAGGGGCATATCAAGCCCAATATGCTGTCTCTTCATATAGGCCCTGAGAGGCCTTACCTGAGAACTGGGCTCAGGCTGAGGGTCACAATGTGTGTTTGTGACCAATGTGGCCCGCAAGCATGGGCTGGGCCTCATGGGCCACGCTTGTTTCAACTACACTGAACGTTGGACAACATGCCAACCACAAGGTTTCTTGCCATGGGGAAAGAGTTCTGATTTCTGCATCATTTTCAACCCTGGGCAGTGGTTGGAGATAAGGTCTAGGTTCTGGAGCCTGAAAACCGCAGTTGGGAAGAGATGACGACCTAAGGCCATGGCGGGTCCGATGTGCTCAGTGTGCGGCCAGCTGTCTGGGTGGGACCAGGAGGTCCAGGCTCAGGCTAGGTCAGAAGGGGAAATAGTGCCCAGATCAGCCTATATGTTTGGGGTACAACCGAATGGCGTGCAGGTTGATCCTCATTTGCGGTTTCGGGGTAGCCCTGAGGGCAATGTTTTACTTCTGTAGGGCAGGCAGAGTGCGGCATTGTAGTTCTGGATTGCCCAACTGGAGGGCTTGTGGGCCAGTAGTCTGAGGACGGAGTCTGAGAACCGAAGCTAGGCCTAGGTGTCTGGGTGAGGATATGGCAGGCACAATCTACAGACCTCAATCGAGATCTCGTGCATCTGAAGTCAGGGCAAGGATCAGACGATTGCTCAGGTTGGACTTTCTGCCCTGATGGCCCTTTCTTGAAGGGGTTTGGATCACGAGGACATGGGGGTTTTCGCACGATGGGAGTTGTGAGAAGCTCCAAACTGCAAAGATTCTTCTGCAGGACAATTGAGACATGTTCGTTGACTCCAGGCCAACGATTCCGAGCAGGGTCCTAAGGATGGATGGCTGGGTAGCCCACCTCGCATTCCAATTGTCTCCAAGCAACAAGACAGGTTAGATCTGCTGGATGTGGGGGGCAACCGAGGAGGCTGAGTTGAAATGGACTCTCCTGTGGATGTGTCCTAATATGTTTTTGTGTCTATGGAGACCTTGGAATGAAGCGGTGGCCCTGGGGCCCTGAAGGGTTCTCCTAAACAGAGGCTTTGACACAGCTCCAACGTGCATTTTTCCCATGTGTAGATGAGATTTGTTCCGATGGGTGAGTCAAGAAACAGCCATATGCTGGTATTGAATCCAGGCCTCTGAGGAGAGATGCCTGGAAACCAAAGCAATGGATCCGATTAGTGCCTAGGGGCCTGTTAGTTCCTTTTTACCTCTGGAAACATCTGTCTACGGGTCTGAGTGCAGGTAGGTGCTCAGATGGGCTCAGATTGCCCCTGTTTGTCCTGGGAAGCCACAACTATTGGGATGGCCTCAGGGACTTTGGAGGTTATCCTACTAGTAGGGTTGTGGCCATTGGAATGGGCACATATAATTCCCTTGGAGAGGGCAAGTACAGTCCTCAGGTGTGGCTCCAGGGCCCTGAGCCTGTAGGGTGTGTAGGCCAGAGATGTTTGGACAATTGTCTAAAAACAGAAAATCGGCTTATGTTTTGGGTCATAGGTATGGCAGGACTGATCTACAGACCATGAGGAGAACACTTCGGGACATGAAAAAAGGGCGAGTGTGAGGCTCTTGCTCAAGTTTTTGTCTCTGGATATCGTGTCACTCATGGTCGTGAAATTGCCGGGTGACTTCATGGGAAATGGACGAGTCTTACTCTCTGGGGGTTCGGTCCCGTCCAAAGAGTTTGGGGTCATTCTGGGGATGGAAGAAGTCCGTTTTTTTGTTGTTGTTGTCGATTTGTTTCATTTTGTTTTTCAACCTCAGATGTCCCACCAAATGAGGGATTCCAGAGTAGAGCCCTGGGGTGGGGCGACTGGACAACCAGAAATCTGGTTAAAAATTGGGGACTAGGGACATGTCAAGCCCATTATGACATCTAATGGTCCAGCCACTGAGAGGACTTACTAGAGGACAGGACTCACGCTGAGGTCACAATGCGTGTTTATGCTCTCGTCGCACTCAAGAATGGGCGGGGCCTCAGGGTGAATGCTGGTTTCTCCTACACTGAATGTTGGACAACATACCAACCACAAGGTTTCTTGCCATGGGTCAGGAAGAGTTCTGATTTCTGCATCACAGTCACCCGTGGGCAGTGATTGGAGATAAGGTCTAGGTTCTGAAGCCTGAAAACTGAGGTAGGGAAGAGATGATGACCTAAGGCCATGGCGGGTCTGATGTGCTCAGCGTGGGGTCAGCTGTCTGGGTGTTGGTCAGCAGGTCCGGGCTCAGGTTGTGTCAGACAGTGCATTAGTGCCCAGGTTAGAATATATAATTTGGATACATTCGATGGCCGTGTAGGTTTATCCTCATTTAAGCTGCCTGGGCTGCTCATTAGGCAATATATTTTTTCTAGAGGGCAGGCAGAGTGCTTCATTGTCGGTCCGGAATTGCCAAACTTCAGGGCTTCGGGGCCAGGAGAGTGAGGACGGAAGTCTGAGAACACAAGCTAGACTTCGGATTCAGGGTGAGGGCACGGCAGGTACTCCCTGCAGATCTGAACCAATATCTCATGCATCTGAAGTCAGGGCGAGGATCCGATGTTGGCTCAGGTTGGAGTTTCTGTGCATGACGGCCCCTTCATGAAGGGAGCGGAATCTCGAGGCCATGGAGGTTTTCCACGTTGGGAGATGTGGGATGCCCCCTTCAAGGATTCCTTCTGCGGGACTATTGAGACCTGTTGGACAGCTCCAGGACATCCCATATGGAATGACTCCAGGGCACCGTTCGAGGATGGATGCCTGGGAAGTCCGCCTCAACTTCCAATTGTCTCCTAGCAACAAGACAGTTTAGATCTAATGGATCTGCGGGAGCAACCGGGGTGGCTGAGTTGAAATGCACTTTCCAGAGGATGGTTCCTAACGTGTGTTTGTGTCCATGAGGGCCTTGGAATGGGGAGGTGGCAACGGGACCCTGAAGTATTCTCCTAAGCTTTGGCTTAGCTCCCATGCACAAGTTTCCTTGTGGAGACGAGATTTGTTCTGATGGGTGCCTCAGGAAATCCCCTCTGCTGGTATTGGAATCCAGGCTTTTGAGGAGACATGCCTGTAAACCAAAGCAATGGATCCGATAATGGCCTCGGGTCCTGTCTGGTTCAATCTTCTTGGTATGAGTGGAGGTAGATGAGTGGAGGTAGATGCTCAGCCGGTATCAACCGTCCTTTTTTGACCCGGGCGACCTACACTATTGGGATGGCCTCAGGGACTTTGGAGGGTTCTCCTAATTTGTACGATTTTTGACAATGGGACGGGCAGAATTCCCATGGATTGGGTGGGGGCAGTCGTAATGTGGGGCTCCAGGGTCCCCAGCCTGGAGGGAGTGTGGCCCAGGACTTTGAGGACAGAGGACTGAAAACACAAACTCAGCTTAAGTTTGGGGACGTAGATATGGCACGCCCGATCTACAAACCATGAGAAGAAGTCTTCAGGATATGAAGAATGAGCGAGTCTGAGGCGCTTGCTCAGGCTTTTGTCTCTGGATTTTGTTTCAGCGATGGCCGTGGAATGTTGGGGAGGTCTCATGGGCCATGGACGAATCTTCCTCTCTGTGGATTTGGCCCGATCCCAATTGTTTTTCGTCCATCTGTGGGATGGGAGGACTTCTTTCAGGTTTGTTACCTCAGGTGTCCCACCAAAAGAGGAATTCCAAAGCAGAGCCCTGGGGAAGAGTGAAGGGACAACCCGAACTATGGTTAAAAATTGGGGCCTAGGGGCATGGCAAGCCCAATATGCTTTCTCTTCATATAGGCCTTGAGAGGCCTTACCTGAGGACTGGGCTCAGGCTGATGGTCACAATGTGTGTTTGTGACCAATGTGGCCCGCAAGCATGGGCTGGGCCTTATAGGCCACGCTTGTTTCAACTACACTGAACGTTGGACAACATGCCAAGCACAAGGTTTCTTGCCATGGGGAAAGAGTTCTGATTTCTGCATCATTTTCAACCCTGGGCAGTGGTTGGAGATAAGGTCTAGGTTCTGGAGCCTGAAAACCGCAGTGGGGAAGAGATGACGACCTAAGGCCATGGCGGGTCCGATGTGCTCAGTGTGCGGCCAGCTGTCTGGGTGGGACCAGGAGGTCCAGGCTCAGGCTGGGTCAGAAGGGGAAATAGTGCCCAGGTCAGCCTATATGTTTGGGGTATAGCTGAATGGCGTGCAGGTTGATCCTCATTTGCGGATTCGGGGTAGCCCTGAGGGCAATATTTTACTTCTGTAGGGCAGGCAGAGTGCGGCATTGTAGTTCTGGATTGCGAACTGGAGGACTTGTGGGCCAGTAGTGTGAGGACGGAGTCTGAGAACCCAAGCTAGGCCTAGGTTTCTGGGTGAGGATATGGCAGGCACAATCTACAGACCTCAATCGAGATCTCGTGCATCTGAAGTCAGGGCAAGGATCAGACGATCGCTCAGGTTGGACTTTCTGCCCTGATGGCCCTTTCTTGAAGGGGGTTGGATCAGGAGGCCATGGGGGTTTTCCCACGATGGGAGTTGTGAGAAGCTCCAAACTGCAAAGATTCTTCTGCAGGACAGTTGAGACCTCTTGGTTGGCTCCAGGCCAACGATTCCGAGCAGGGTTCTAAGGATGGATGGCTGGGTAGCCCACCTCGCATTCCAATGGTCTCCAAGCAACAAGACAGGTTAGATCTGCTGGATGTGGGGGGCAACCGAGGAGGCTGAGTTGAAATGGACTCTCCTGTGGATGTGTCCTAATATGTTTTTGTGTCTATGGAGACCTTGGAATGAAGCGGTGGCCCTGGGGCCCTGAAGGGGTCTCCTAAACAGAGGCTTTGACACAGCTCCAACGTGCATGTTTCCCATGTGTAAATGAGATTTGTTCTGATGGGTGAGTCAAGAAACAGCCATATGCTGGTATTGAAATCCAGGCCTCTGAGGAGAGATGCCTGGAAACCAAAGCATGGATCCGATTAGTGCCTAGGGGCCTGTTCGTTCCTTTTTACCTCTGGGGACAACAGTCTACGGGTCTGAGTGCAAGTAGGTGCTCAGATGGGCTCAGATTGCCCCTGTTTGTCCTGGGAAGCCACAACTATTGGGATGGCCTCAGGGACTTTGGAGGTTATCCTACTTGTAGGGTTGTGGCCATTGGAATGGGCACATACAATTCCCTTGGAGAGGGCAAGTACAGTCCTCAGGTTTGGCTCCAGGGCCCTGAGCCTGTAGGGTGGGTAGGCCAGAGCTGTTTGGACTTTTGTCTGAAAACACAAACTCGGCTTATGTTTTGGGTCATAGGTATGGCAGGACTGATCTACAGACCATGAGGAGAACACTTCGGGATATGAAAAAAGGGCGAGTGTGAGGCTCTTGCTCAAGTTTTCGTCTCTGGATATCGTGTCACTCATGGTCGTGAAATTGCCGGGTGACTTCATGGGAAATGGACGAGTCTTACTCTCTGGGGGTTCGGTCCCGTCCAAAGAGTTTGGGGTCATTCTGGGATTAGAAGAGGTCCCTTTTTTTTTTATTGTCGATTTGTTTCATTTTGTTTTTCAACCTCAGATGTCCCACCAAATGAGGGATTCCAGAGTAGAGCACTGGGGTGGGGCGACTGGACAACCAGAAATCTGGTTAAAAATTGGGGACTAGGGACATGTCAAGCCCATTATGACATCTAATGTTCCAGCCACTGAGAGGACTTACTAGAGGACAGGACTCACGCTGAGGTCACAATGCGTGTTTATGCTCTCGTCGCACGTAAGAATGGGCGGGGCCTCAGGGTGAATGCTGGTTTCTCCTACACTGATCGTTGGACAACATGCCAACCACAAGGTTTCTTGCCATGGGTCAGGAAGAGTTCTGATTTCTGCATCACAGTCACCCGTGGGCAGTGATTGGAGATAAGGTCTAGGTTCTGAAGCCTGAAAACTGAGGTAGGGAAGAGATGATGACCTAAGGCCATGGCGGGTCTGATGTGCTCAGCGTGCGGTCAGCTGTCTGGGTGTTGGTCAGCAGGTCCGGGCTCAGGTTGTGTCAGACAGTGCATTAGTGCCCAGGTTAGACTATATAATTTGGGTACATTCGAGTGCCGTGTAGGTTTATCCTCATTTAAGCTGCCTGGGCTGCTCATTAGGCAATATATTTTTTCTAGAGGGCAGGCAGAGTGCTTCATTGTCGGTCCGGAATTGCCAAACTTGAGGGCTTCGGGGCCAGGAGAGTGAGGACGGAGGTCTGAGAACACAAGCTAGACTTCGGATTCAGGGTGAGGGCACGGCAGGTACCCCCTGCAGATCTGAACCAATATCTCATGCATCTGAAGTCAGGGCGAGGATCCCACGTTGGCTCAGGTTGGAGTTTCTGTGAATGACGGCCCCTTCATGAAGGGAGCGGAATCTCGAGGCCATGGAGGTTTTCCACGTTGGGAGATGTGGGATGCCCCCTTCAAGGATTCCTTCTGCGGGACAATTGAGACCTGTTGGACAGCTCCAGGACATCCCATATGGAATGACTCCAGAGCACCGTTCCAGGATGGATGCCTGGGAAGTCCGCCTCGCCTTCCAATTGTCTCCTAGCAACAAGAGAGTTTAGATCTAATGGATCTGCGGGAGCAACCGGGGTGGCTGAGTTGAAATGCACTTTCCAGAGGATGGGTCCTAACGTGTGTTTGTGTCCATGAGTGCCTTGGAATGGGGAGGTGGCACCGGGACCCTGAAGTATTCTCCTAAGCTTTGGCATAGCTCCCATGCACAAGTTTCCTTGTGGAGACGAGATTTGATCTGATGGGTGCCTCAGGAACTCCCCTCTGCTGGTATTGGAATCCAGGCTTTTGAGGAGACATGCCTGTAAACCAAAGCAATGGATCCGATAATGGCCTCGGGTCCTGTCTGGTTCAATCTTCTTGGTATGAGTGGAGGTAGATGAGTGGAGGTAGATGCTCAGCCGGTATCAACCGCCCTTTTTTGTCCCGGGCGACCTACACTATTGGGATGGCCTCAGGGACTTTGGAGGGTTCTCCTAATTTGTACGATTTTTGACAATGGAAAAAAACAGAATTCCCATGGATTGGGTGGGGGCAGTCCTAATGTGTGGCTCCAGATGCCCCAGCCTGGAGGGAGTGTGGCCCATGACTTTGAGGACAGAAGACTGAAAACACAAACTCAGCTTAAGTTTGGGGACGTAGGTATGGCACGCCCGATCTACAAACCATGAGAAGAACTCTTCAGGATATGAAGAATGAGCGAGTCTGAGGAGCTTGCTCAGGCTTTTGTCTCTGGATTTTGTTTCAGCGATGGCCGTGAAATGTTGTGGAGGTCTCATGGGCCATGGACGAATCTTCCTCTCTGTGGATTTGGCCCGATCCCAATTGTTTTTCGTCAATCTGTGGGATGGGAGGACTCCTTTCAGGTTTGTTACCTCAGGTGTCCCACCAAAAGAGGAATTCCAAAGCAGAGCCCTGGGGAAGAGTGAAGGGACAACCCGAACTATGGTTAAAAATTGGGGCCTGGGGCATGGCAATCCCAATATGCTGTCTCTTCATATAGGCCCTGAGAGGCCTTACCTGAGGACTGGGCTCAGGCTGAGGGTCACAATGTGTGTTTGTGACCAATGTGGCCCGCAAGCATGGGCTGGGCCTCATGGGCCACGCTTGTTTCAACTACACTGAACGTTGGACAACATGCCAACCACAAGGTTTCTTGCCATGGGGAAAGAGTTCTGATTTCTGCATCATTTTCAACCCTGGGCAGTGGTTGGAGATAAGGTCTAGGTTCTGGAGCCTGAAAACCGCAGTTGGGAAGAGATGACGACCTAAGGCCATGGCGGGTCCGATGTGCTCAGTGTGCGGCCAGCTGTCTGGGTGGGACCAGGAGGTCCAGGCTCAGGCTGGGTCAGAAGGGGACATAGTGCCCAGGTCAGCCTATATGTTTGGGGTACAGCCGAATGGCGTGCAGGTTGATCCTCATTTGCGGTTTCGGGGTAGCCCTGAGGGCAATGTTTTACTTCTGTAGGGCAGGCAGAGTGCGGCATTGTAGTTCTGGATTGCCCAACTGGAGGGCTTGTGGACCAGTAGTCTGAGGACGGAGTCTGAGAACCCAAGCTAGGCCTAGGTTTCTGGGTGAGGATATGGCAGGCACAATCTACAGACCTCAATCGAGATCTCGTGCATCTGAAGTCAGGGCAAGGATCAGACGATCGCTCAGGTTGGACTTTCTGCCCTGATGGCCCTATCTTGAAGGGGGTTGGATCACGAGGACATGGGGGTTTTCCCACGATGGGAGTTGTGAGAAGCTCCAAACTGCAAAGTTTCTTCTGCAGGACAATTGAGACCTGTTGGTTGGCTCCAGGCCAACGATTCCGAGCAGGGTTCTAAGGATGGATGGCTGGGTAGCCCACCTCGCATTCCAATGGTCTCCAAGCAACAAGACAGGTTAGATCTGCTGGATGTGGGGGGCAACCGAGGAGGCTGAGTTGAAATGGACTCTCCTGTGGATGTGTCCTAATATGTTTTTGTGTCTATGGAGACCTTGGAATGAAGCGGTGGCCCTGGGGCCCTGAAGGGTTCTCCTAAACAGAGGCTTTGACACAGCTCCAACGTGCATGTTTCCCAAGTGTAGATGAGATTTGTTCTGATGGGTGAGTCAAGAAACAGCCATATGCTGGTATTGAAATCCAGGCCTCTGAGGAGAGATGCCTGGAAACCAAAGCAATGGATCTGATTAGTGCCTAGGGGCCTGTTCGTTCCTTTTTACCTCTGGGGACAACAGTCTACGGGTCTGAGTGCAGGTAGGTGCTCAGATGGGCTCAGATTGCCCCTGTTTGTCTTGGGAAGCCACAACTATTGGGATGGCCTCAGGGACTTTGGAGGTTATCCTACTAGTAGGGTTGTGGCCATTGGAATGGGCACATACAATTCCCTTGGAGAGGGCAAGTACAGTCCTCAGGTTTGGCTCCAGGGCCCTGAGCCTGTAGGGTGTGTAGGCCAGAGCTGTTTGGACAGTTGTCTGAAAACACAAACTCGGCTTATGTTTTGGGTCATAGGTATGGCAGGACTGATCTACAGACCATGAGGAGAACACTTCGGGATATCAAAAAAGGTCGAGTGTGAGGCTCTTGCTCAAGTTTTTGTCTCTGGATATCGTGTCACTCATGGTCGTGAAATTGCCGGGTGACTTCATGGGAAATGGACGAGTCTTACTCTCTGGGGGTTCGGTCCCGTCCAAAGAGTTTGGGGTCATTCTGGGGATGGAAGAAGTCCGTTTTTTTGTTGTTGTTGTCGATTTGTTTCATTTTGTTTTTCAACCTCAGATGTCCCACCGAATGAGGGATTCCAGAGTAGAGCACTGGGGTGGGACGACTGGACAACCAGAAATCTGGTTAAAAATTGGGGACTAGGGACATGTCAAGCCCATTATGACATCTAATGGTCCAGCCACTGAGAGGACTTACTAGAAGACAGGACTCACGCTGAGGTCACAATGTGTGTTTATGCTCTCGTCGCACGCAAGAATGGGCGGGGCCTCAGGGTGAATGCTGGTTTCTCCTACACTGAACGTTGGACAACATGCCAACCACAAGGTTTCTTGCCATGGGTCAGGAAGAGTTCTGATTTCTGCATCACAGTCACCCGTGGGCAGTGATTGTAGATAAGGTCTAGGTTCTGAAGCCTGAAAACTGAGGTAGGGAAGAGATGATGACCTAAGGCCATGGCGGGTCTGATGTGCTCAGCGTGCGGTCAGCTGTCTGGGTGTTGGTCAGCAGGTCCGGGCTCAGGTTGTGTCAGACAGTGCATTAGTGCCCAGGTTAGGCTATATAATTTGGGTACATTCGAGTGCCGTGTAGGTTTATCTTCATTTAAGCTGCCTGGGCTGCTGATTAGGCAATATATTTTTTCTAGAGGGCAAGCAGAGTGCTTCATTGTCGGTCCGGAATTGCCAAACTTGAGGGCTTCGGGGCCAGGAGAGTGAGGACGGAAGTCTGAGAACACAAGCTAGACTTCGGATTCAGGGTGAGGGCACAGCAGGTACCCCCTGCAGATATGAACCAATATCTCATGCATCTGAATTCAGGGCGAGGATCCGACGTTGGCTCAGGTTGGAGTTTCTGTGCATGACGGCCCCTTCATGAAGGGAGCGGAATCTCGAGGCCATGGAGGTTTTCCACGTTGGGAGATGAAGGATGCCCCCTTCAAGGATTCCTTCTGCGGGACAATTGAAACCTGTTGGACAGCTCCAGGAAATTCCATATGGAATGACTCCAGAGCACCGTTCCAGGATGGATGCCTGGGAAGTCGGCCTCACCTTCCAATTGTCGCCTAGCAACAAGACAGTTTAGATCTAATGGATCAGCGGGAGCAACCGGGGTGGCTGAGTTGAAATGCACTTTCCAGAGGATGGGTCCTAACGTGTGTTTGTGTCCATGAGGGCCTTGGAATGGGGAGGTGTCACCGGGACCCTGAAGTATTCTCCTAAGGTTTGGCATAGCTCCAAAGCACAAGTTTCCTTGTGGAGACGAGATTTGTTCGGATGGGTGCCTCAGGAAATCCCCTCTGCTGGTATTGGAATCCAGGGTTTTGAGGAGACATGCCTGTAAACCAAAGCAATGGATCCGATAATGGCCTCGGGTCCTGTCTGGTTCAATCTTCTTGGTATGAGTGGAGGTAGATGAGTGGAGGAAGATGCTCAGCTGGTATCAACCGCCCTTTTTTGTCCCGGGCGACCTACACTATTGGGATGGCCTCAGGGACTTTGGAGGGTTCTCCTAATTTGTACGATTTTTGACAATGGAATGGGCAGAATTCCCATGGATTGGGTGGGGGCAGTCCTAATGTGTGGCTCCAGGGGCCCCAGCCTGGAGGGAGTGTGGCCCAGGACTTTGAGGACAGAAGACTGAAAACACAAACTCAGCTTAAGTTTGGGGACGTAGGTATGACACGCCCGAACTACAAACCATGAGAAGAACTCTTCAGGATATGAAGAATGAGCGAGTCTGAGGCCCTTGCTCAGGCTATTGTCTCTGGATTTTGTAACAACGATGGCCGTGGAATGTTGGGGAGTCCTCATGGGCCGTGGACGAATCTTCCTCTTTGTGGATTTGGCGTGATCCCAATTGCTTTTCGTCAATCTGTGGGATGGGATGACATGACTCCTTTCAGTTTTGTTACCTCAGGTGTCCCACCATAAGAGGAATTCCAAAGCAGAGCTCTGGGGCAGAGTGAAGGGACAACCCGAAATATGGATAAAAATTGGGGCCTAGGGGCATGGCAAGCCCAATATGCTGTCTCTGCATCCAGCCACTGAGAGGCCTTACCTGAGGACTGGGCTCAGGCTGAGGGTCACAATGTGTGTTTGTGACCAATGTGGCCTGCAAGCATGGGCGGGGCCTCAAGGGCCACACTGGTTTCAACTACACTGAACGTTGGACAACATGCCAACCACAAGGTTTCTTGCCATGGGAAAAGAGTTCTGATTTATGCATCATTTTCAAACCAGGGCAGTGATTGGAGATCAGGTCTAGGTTCTGAAGCCTGGAAACCAAGGTTGAGATGAGATGACGACCTAAGGCCATGGCGGTTTTAATGTGCTCAGTGTGCTGCCAGCTGTCTGGGTGGGGCCAGGAGGTCCAGGCTCAGGCTGGGTCAGAAAGGGCAATAGTGCCCAGGTCAGCCTACAAATTTGGGGTACAGCCGAATGGCATGCAAGTTGATCCTCATTTGGGGATTCTGGGTTGCCCCAGAGGGCAAGGTTTTTCTTCTGGGGGGCAGGCAGAGTGCAGCATTGTAGTTCTGGTTTGCCAAACTGGAGGGCTTGTGGGCCAGTAGTCTGAGGACGGAAGTCTGAGAACCCAAGCTAGGCCTAGGTTTCTGGATGAGGATATGGCAGGCACAATCTACAGACCTCAATCGAGACCTCGTGCAGCTGAAGTCAGGGCAAAGGTCAGATGATCGCTCCTGTTGGACTTTCTGTCCCTGATGGCCACTTCTTGAAGGGGGGGTTGGATCACGAGGCCATGGGTGTTTTCCCATGATGGGAGTTGTGAGAAGCTCCCAACTGCAAAGATTCTTCTGCAGGACAATTGAGACCTGTTGGTTGGCTCCAGGCCAACGATTCCGAGCAGGGTTCTAAGGATGGATGGCTGGGTAGCCCACCTTGCATTCCAATGGTCTCCAAGCAACAAGACAGGTTAGATCTGCTGGATGTGGGGGAGCAACCGAGGAGGCTGAGTTGAAATGGACTCTCCTGTGGATGTGTCCTAATATGTTTTTGTGTCTATGGAGACCTTGGAATGAAGCGGTGTCCCTGCCGCCCTGAAAGGTTCTCCTAAACAGAGGCTTTGACACAGCTCCAACGTGCATGTTTCCCATGTGTAGATGAGATTTGTTCTGATGGGTGAGTCAAGAAACAGCCATATGCTGGTATTGAAATCCAGGCCTCTGAGGAGAGATGCCTGGAAACCAAAGCAATGGATCCGATTAGTGCCTAGGGGCCTGTTCGTTCCTTTTTACCTCTGGGGACATCAGTCTACGGGTCTGAGTGCAGGTAGGTGCTCATATGGGCTCAGATTACCCCTTTTTGTTCTGGGAAGCCACAACTATTGAGATGGCCTCAGGGACTTTGGAGGTTTATACTTTTAGTAGGGCTTTGGCCATTGGAATGGGCACATACTATTCTCTTGTAGAGGGCAAGTACAGTCCTCAGGTTTGGCTCCAGGGGCCTGAGCCTGTAGGGTGTGTAGGCCAGAGCTGTTTGGTCAGTTGTCTGAAAACACAAACTCGGCTTATGTTTCGGGTCATAGGTATGGCAGGACTGATCTACAGACCATGAGGAGAAGCCTTCGCGATATGAAAAGAGGGCGAGTGAGAGGATCTTGCTCAAGTTTTTGTCTCTGGATATCGTGTCACTCTTTGTCGTGAAATTTCCGGGTGACTCAATGGGAAAGGGACGAGTCTTACTCTCTGGTATTTCGGCCCCGTCGAAAGAGTTTGGGGTCATTCTGGGGATGAAAGAAGTCCGTTTTGTTGTTGTTGTTGTTTTGTTTTGTTTTGTTTATCAACCTCAGATGTCCCACCAAATGAGGGATTCCAGAGTAGAGCCCTGGGGAGTGGCGACTGGACAACCAGAAATCTGGTTAAAAATTGGGGCCTAGGGAAATGTCAAGCCCATTATGATATCTAATGATCCAGCCACTGAGAGTACTTACTAGAGGACAGGACTCAGCTGAGGTCACAATGCGTGTTTATGCTCTCGTCGCACTCAAGAATGGGCGGGGCCTCAGGGTGAATGCTGTTTTCTCCTACACTGAACGTTGGACAACATTCTAACCGCAAGGTTTCTTGCCATGGGTAAGGAGGAGTTCTGATTTCTGCATCACACTCACCCCTTAACATGGATTGGAGATAAGGACTCGGCCCCGAAGCCTGAAAACTGAGGTAGGGAAGAGATGATGACCTAAGGCCATGGCCGGACTGATGTGCTCTGTGTGCGGTCAGCTGTCTGGGTGTTGGTCAGGATGTCCGGGCTCAGGTTGTGTCAGACAGTGCATTCGTGCCCAGGTTAGACTATATAATTTGGGTACATTCGAGTGCCGTGTATGTTGATCCTCATTTAAGCTGCCTGGGCAGCTCATTAGGCAATATATTTGTTCTAGCGGGCAGGCAGAGTGCTTCATTGTTGGTCCGGAATTGCCAAACTTGAGGGCTTGGGGTCCAGGAGAGTGAGGACGGAAGTCTGAGAACAAAAGCTAGACTTCGGATTCAGGGTGAGGGCACGGCAGGTACCCCCTGCAGATCTGAACCAATATCTCATGCATCTGAAGTCAGGCTGAGGATCAGACGTTGGCTGAGGCTGGAGTATGTGTCCATGATGGCACCTTCATGAAGCGGGGGCCTCATGAGGTCAAGGAAGTTTTCCCACGCTGAGTTTGGAGGTTGCCCCAAACCACAAGGTTTCTTCTGCGGGATATTCGTGTCCTGTTGCATGGCTCCAGGACATACCCTACGGAAGGACTGTAGAGCAGGGTTCGAAGGATGGATCCCTGTACAGCATGCCTCGGTTTCCCATTGACCATGAGCGACAAGATATGTTTGATCTCCTGCCTCTGGGGCACGCTACCCAGTGGGCTGAGTTGAAATGGCCTCTCCCGAGGATGGGTCATAATGTGCGTTTGGGTCCATGAAGACCTTGTAATGTGCTGGTTGTTCAGTGGCCCTGCGGAACTCTCCTACCTGAAGGGTTTGATACATCCCCAGTAAGAAAGCTCCCCATGTGGAGACAAGAGAGGTTTTGTTTGGTGCCTCAGAAAAGCCCCATGTGCTGGTCTACGAAAACAGTCCTCTGAGGACGAACACATGGAAACCAAAGCTAAGGTTTATATTAGGGCCTGGGGGCCTGTCCATTTCAAACTTCTGTCTCTGGGGACAATATCTGAGAGTCTAAGTGGAGATAGTTGCACCGCTCGTGTCAGAGAGCCCCTCTTAGTCCAGGGTGGCCTACACTACTGATGGCCTCAGAGGCCTTGGGGCTTTTCCCTAACCTGTGGGGTTGTGGTCAATGGATTGGGCACACTTTCCTTGGAGAGGGCAGGCACAATCTTTCGCTGTGGCACCAGAAGTCCTAGCCTGTAGGTTGTGTGGGTCCAGGTTGTGGACACAGAAGTCTGAAAATACAAACTCAGCTCATGAGTGGCGCCTAGGGTATGGCAGGCCGGATGTACAGCCCGAGAGGGAGCTCCTGGGCCTCTGAAACAAGGGCGAGTGGGAGGCGTTCCTTCAGGCTTTTGTCTCTGGATGTTGTGTCCGGGATAGCCGTGGATAGGAGGGGTGGCCTCAGGGACTGTGGATGAGTATCTCTCTCTGGGGATTTGTCCCAGCTCCCAAGAGTTTGGGGTCATTTTGTTGAAAGGGTTGAGTCGTGTTTTCTGGCTCATGTGTCTCTCCAGGAAAGGGATTCCAGACCAGAGACCCAGGTATGGGCTGGGCGACTGGTAAAATCAATCACTGGTGAGGATTGGGTGCATAGGTGCTTGGCAAGTCAATATGCGGGCTCTTGGTCCAGGCCCTGACAGGCCTTTCTTTGACATGGGGCTCATGCTGAGGGTCACTGTTTGAATTTGTGCCCAAGCAGCACTCACGTTTGGGCGTGGCATCAGGGGCCATGAAGGTTTCTCCCACCCTTAAGGTGTGACTCCATGCCAAGAGCAAGCTTTATAGCCATGGGGAAGGAAGAGTTCTGTTTGTCGCATGCGATACCCAGCTGTATGGAGAATTGATATAATATCTAGGTTCAGATATCTGAAAACCAAGGTTAGGAAGAGTTGACGGCATATGACCATGGCGTGTCCGAGTGCGGGGTGTGCGGCCAGCTGTCTCCTTGTCTGTCTGGACGTCTGGCTTCAGGCTGTGTCAGACAGAGCATGAGTGCCCAGTGCAGCCTATCCAGTTCGGGTACCGTTGAGGCCCGAGCAGGTTGATCCTCATCTGGGTTTTCTGGATAGCCCCACAAGGAAACGTTTTTCTTTCGTTGGGTAGACACTGGGCCTGGTTGTGGTTCTGGAGTTCCTAGTCCGGAGGGCTTGTTTGCCAGGAGTGTGAGGAAGGAAGTCTGAAAAAACAAGCTAGCGTGAGGTTTGGGATCGAAGGCATGGCAGACCCACTCTGCAGAGGCTGAATCGAGATCTCCTGCTCTGAGGTCATGTCAACTATGAGACGAGCCTAAGGCTAGAGTTTTTATCCAGCATGGCCTCTTCCTGAAGGGTGTGGGGGCGTCATGAGGCCAGGGAGGTTTGCCTACGATGGGATTTGTGAACTACTCCAAACCTCAAGGTTTCTTTCTGCACGACTGTCGAGTCCTATTGGATGGTTCCAGGAGGCCCCATATGGAAAACTCGAGAGCAGGTGTCTAAGCATGGATGCCTGGGAACGCCACCTCATATTCCCACTCTTTAGTCAGGACAAGGCCGGCTCAATCTGTGGCCTCCTGGGTGAGCTACCCAGAGGGGAGAGTTGAAATGGACTCTCCTGAAGATGAGTCCTACTGTGGCTTGGTGGCCTGGGAGACCTTGGAATGTGGAGGTGGCTCAGGGACTCTGCAGGATTCTCCAACCTGAGGTGTTTGACACGGCTCCAACAAGGAAGCTTCCCATGTGGAGTCAAGAGGAGTTCTGTTCAGTGCCTCAGGAAAGCCCCATATCCTGTTCTTCGAACCAAAGCCTCTGAGGAGTGACACCTGGAAACCAAAGCAAGAGTTGAGATTAGGGCCTAAGGGCCTGTCCGGCTCAACCTTCTATCTCTGTTGACATCTGTGTGCATGCCTTCGTGGAGGTAGCTGCTCAGCTTGTGTCCGAATGCCCCTGTGTCTCCAGGGAGGCTCCCAGTAGTGGGATGTCCTTGAGGTTTCTCATATTCTGGAGTTGTGTGGCCAAAGGAATGGACACAGTTTTCCAGGAGAGAGCAGGCACGGTCATATGGTATGGCTCCAGAGGACCCAGCCTAGAGGCTGTGTTTGCCAGTGCTGTGGGGACAGATGTCTGAAAAAGCAAACTTGGCTCAGCTAGGGGCCAAGGTAATGGCAGGCCTGATCTCCAGTCCGTGAGGGGAGATCCTCTGGATATCAAAGGAGGGCAAGTGGGATGCAGTCGCTCAGGATTTGTCTCTGGGTGTTGCGTTCACAGTGGCCGTTCAGGGTAGGGGTTGCTTCAGGGGCCGAGGAAGAGCCTTCCTCTCGGGGGATTGTCCAAGCTCCCAAGTGTTTTGGTTCATTCTGTGGGAAGGAATGAGTACTGTATTCTGCCTCAGGGGACCCCCCAGGAGAGGGACTCTAGAGCACAGCAGTGGCTTCCCTCAACTGGAATACACACCATCTAGTTAGTCCTGGGTGCCTATGGCATGGCAAGCCACATATGCGGGCTCTTGGTCCAATCACTGAGAGGCGTTACTTGAATAAGGTACTCATGCTGAGGGTCACCATGTGTGTTTGTGCCCAAGGCGGCCCTCACGCATGGGCGTGGCCTCATGGGTCATGCCGTTTTCTCCTACACGGAATGTTTGACTCACTGCCAGCAGCAAGGTTTCTTGCCATGGGGAAGGAGGGGTTCTGACTTGTGCATCAGGTTCCCCCGTGTGCAGGAATTGGAGATAAGGTCCAGGTTCCGATGACTGAAAACCCAGGTTGGGAATGGATGGTGGCCTAAGGCAGTGGCTGGTCCAATGTGCTGGGTGTGCAGCCAGCTGTGTTGGTGTCTGTTGGAAGGTCTGGGCTCAGGCAATTTGCGACAGAGCATCAGTGTTTAAGGTAGCCTATGCAATTGGGGTGTTGCCGATGGCCAAGCTGTTTGGTCCTCATTTGGGGTTCTGGGCAGCACCATAGACAATGTTTTTCTCCTGGAAGGCAGGCAGCGTGCTTCATTGTGGCCCCAGAATTTCCAGGAGGGTGGGTTTGTGGGCCCAGAATGTGAGGACAGAAGTCTGAAAACACAAGCTAGGGTGAGGAATGGAGCCAAGGGCAGAGCAGGCCCACTCTGCAGAGGCTGAATCAAAATTTCCTGCATCTGAAGTCAGGCTGAGGATCAGACGTTGGCTGAGGCTGGAGTTTTTGGCCATGATGGCACCTTCATGAAGCGGGGGCCTCATGAGGCAAAGAAAGTTTTCCCACGCTGAGTTTGGAGGTTACCCCAACCACAAGGTTTCCTTCCGCGGGACATTCGAGTCCTGTTGCATGGCTCCAGGACATAGGATACGGAAGGACTGTAGAGCAGGGTTCGAAGGATGGATCCCTGTACAGCATGCCTCGCATTCCCATTGGCCATTAGCCACAAGATATGTTTGATCTGCTGCCTCTGGGTCACGCTACCCAGGGGGCTGAGTTGAAATGTCCTCTCCTGAGGATGCGTCATAATGTGCGTTTGAGTCCATGGAGACCTTGGAATGTGCTGGTTGTTCTGTGGCCCTGCGGAACTCTCCTACCTGAAGGGTTTGATACATCCCTAGTAAGTAAGCTTCCCATGAGAAGACGAGAGAGGTTTGGTTTGGTGCCTCAGAAAAGCTCCGTGTGCTGGTCTACGAAAACAGTCCTCTGAGGACGGCACATGGAAACCAAAGCTAAAGTTCAGATTAGGGCCTGGGGGCCTGTCCATTTCAACCTTCTGTCTCTGGGGACACTGTTTGAGAGTCTAAGTGGAGATAGATGCTCCGCTTGTGTCAGAGAGCCCTTCTTAGTCCAGGGTGGCCTACACTATTGATGGCCTCAGGGGCCTTGGAGCTTTTCCCTAACCTGTAGGGTTGTGGTCAATGGATTGGGCACAATTTCCTTGGAGAGGGCAGGCACAATCTTTCGCTGTGTCTCCAGAGGCCCTAGCCTGGAGGTTTTGTGGGTCCAGGCTGTGGGCACAAAAGTCTGAAAACACAAACTCAGCTCATGAGTGGCACCTAGCGTATGGCAGGCCGGATGTACAGCCCGAGAGGGAGCTCCTGGGCCTCTGAAACAAGGGCGAATGGGAGGCGTTCCTTCAGGCTTTTGTCTCTGGATGTTGTGTCCGGGATAGCCGTGGATTGGAAAGGTGGCCTCAGGGACTATGGACGACTATCCCTCTCATGGGATTTGTCCCAGCTCCCAAGAGTTTGGGGTCATTTTCTGGTAAGGGTGGAGTCGTGTTTTCTGACTCATGTGTCTCTCCAAGAAAGGGATTCCAGAGCAGAGCCCCAGGTACGGGCTGGGCGACTGTAAACTCAAACACTGGTGAGGATTGTGTGTATGGGGGCTTGGAAAGCAAGCATGAGCGGGGCCTCATGGGCCACACTGGTTTCAACTAAACTTAACATTGGACAACATGCCAACCACAAGGTTTCTTGCCCTGGGGAAGGAATTCTGATTTCTGCATTAGGTTCAGGCCTGGGCGGTGAATAGAGATAAGGTCTAGGTTCTGAAGCCTGAAAACCGAGGTGGAAAGAGATGACGTCCTAAGGCCTTGGCGGCTCGATGTGCTCAGTGTGCGGCCAGCTGTCTTGGTGCGGCCAGGAGGTCTAGGCTCAGGCTGTGTCAGAAAGGGCATTAGTGCCCTGGTCAGCCTATGTATTTGGGGTACAGCCAAGGTAGGCGCAGGCTGATCCTCACTTGGGGTTACTTGGTAGCCCCAGAGGGCAATGTTTTTCTTCTGGAGGGCAGGCAGAGTGCTGCTTTGTAGTTCTGGATTGCCAAAATGGAGGGCTTCTGGGTCAGTAGTCTGAGGACAGAAGTCTGAGAACACTAGGTAGGCTTCGGTTTCTGGGTGAGGACATGGCAGGCACAATCTACAGAACTGAATAGAGATCTCGTGCATCTGAAGTCAGGGCGAGGATCAGACGATCGCTCAGGTTGGAGTTTCTGACCCTGATAGCCCCTTCATAAAGGGGGGCATCACGAGGCAATGGGGGTTTTCCCACAATGGGAATTGTGAGAGGTCCAAACTGCAAAGTGTCTTCTACAGGACAATTGAGACCTGTTGTTGGCTCCAAGCCAATAATTCTGAGCAGGGTTCTAAGAATGGATGGCTGGGTAGCCCACCTCGCATTCCAATTGTCTCCTAGCAACAAGACAGGTTAGTTCTGCTGGATCTAGGGGAGAAACCGAGGAGGCTGAGTTGAAATGGACTCTCCTGTGGATGGGTCCTAATGTGCTTTTGTGTCTATGGACACCTTGGAAAGAGCGGTGGCACTGGGGCCCTGAAGGGTTCTCCTAAACAGAGCCTTTGAAAACAGCTCCAACGTGCAAGTCTCCCATGTGTAGATGAGATGTTTTCTGATGGGTGAGTCAAGAAACAGCCATTGCTGGTTTTGAAATCCAGGCCTCTGAGGAGAGATGCCTGGAAACCAAAGCAATGGATATGATTAGTCACTAGGGGCCGGTTCTTTACTTTTTACCTCTGGGGACATCTGTCTATGGGTCTGAGTACAGGTAGGTGCTCAGATGGGCTCAGATTGCCCCTGTTTTACCTGGGAAGCCACCACTAATGAGATGGATCAGGGACTTTGGAGGTTTATCCTATTAGAAGGAATGTGGCCATTGGAATGGGCACACACAATTCCCTTGGAGAGGGCAAGTACAGTCCTCAGGTTTGGCTCCAGGGGCCTGAGACTGTAGGTTGTGTAGGCCAGGACTGTTTGGACAGTTGTCTGAAAACACAAACTTGGCTTATGTTTCAGGTCATAGGTATGGCAGGACTTATATACAGACCATGAGGAGAACATTTCGGGATTTGAGCAAAGGGCGAGTGTGAGGCTCTTGCTCAAGTTTTTGTCTCTGGATATCTTGTCACACATGGTCGTGAAATTTTTGGGTGACTTCATGCGAAATGGACGAGTCTTACTCCCTGGTGGTTTGGCCCAGTCCAAAGCGTTTGGGGTCACTCTGTGGGATAGAAGAAGTCCGTTTATTTTTTTTTTTGATGTTGTTTTCTTTTTAACCTCAGGTGTCCCACCAAATGAGGGATTCCAGAGTAGAGCCCTGGGGGGGGGGTTGACTGGACAATCAGAAATCTGGTTAAAAATTGGGACCTAGGGACATATCAAGCCCATTATGACATCTAATGGTCCAGTCACTGAGAGGACTTACTAGAGGACAGGACTCATGCTGAGGGTCACAATGCGTGTTTATGCCCTTGTCGCACTCAAGAATGGGCGGGGCCTCAGGGTGAATGCTGGTTTCTTCTACACTGAACATTCGACGACGTGCCAAACACAAGGTTTCTTACCATGGGTAAGGAGGTGTTCTGATTTCTGCATCACACTCACCCCTGGGCAGTGATTGGAGATAATGTCTCGTTTCTGAGGCCTGAAAACTGAGGTAGGGAAGAGATGATGACCTACGGCCTTGGCGGGTCTTATGTGCTCAGTATGCGGTCTGCTTTCTGGGAGTTGGTCGGGAGGTCCGGGCTCAGGTTGTGTCCGACAGTGCATTAGTTCCCAGGTTAGACTATATAATTTGGGTGAAGTCGAGTGCTGTGGAGGTTTATCCTCATTGAAGGTGCCTGGGCAGCTCATGAGGCAATATATTTTTTCTAGAGGGCAGGCAGAGTGCTGCATTGTGGGTCCGGAATTGCCAAACTTGAAGGCATCAGGGCCAGGAGTGTGAGGACGGCAGTCTGAGAAGACTAGCTAGACTTGGTTTCAGGGCTAGGGCACGGCAGGTACCCCCTGCAGATCTGAACCAATACTCATGCATCTGAAGTCAGGGCGAGGATCAGACGTTGGCTCAGGTTGGAGTTTCCGCGCATGATGGCCGCTTCATGAAGGGAGCGGAATCTCGAGGCCATTGAGGTTTTCCCACGTTGGGAGTTGTGGGATGCCACCTTCAAGGATTCCTTCTGTGGGACAATTAAGGCCTGTTGGACAGCTCCAGGACATCCGATATGGAATGACTCCAGAGCACCGTTCGAGTTGGATGCCTGGGAAGCCCGCCTCGCATTCCAATTGTCTCCTAGCAACAAGACAGTTTAGATCTGATGGCTCTGCCGAGCAACCGGGGTGGCTGAGTTGAAATGGACTTTCCTGAGGATGGGTCCTAATGTGTTTTTGTGTCCATGATGGCCCTGGAATGGGGCGGTGGCACCGGGACCCTGAAGTACTCTCCTATGCTTTGGACATGGCTCCCATGCATAGGTTTCCTTGTGGAGACGAGATGACTTCTGCTGGGTGCCTCAGCAAAACCCCTATGCTCGTATTGGAATCAGGCTTTTGAGGAGACATGCCTGTAAAACAAGGCAATGGATCCTATTATGGCCTAGGGTCCTGTCTGGTTCAATCTTCTCCTCTGGGGACATCCATTTATGGTATGAGTGGAGGTAGATTATCAGCTGGTGTCAGACAGCCCTTGTTAGTTCCGGGCGACCTACGCTATTGGGATGGCCTCAGGGTCTTTGGAGGTTTCTCCTAATTTGTACGATTTTGGACAATGGAATGGGCAGAATTCCCATGGATTGGTAGGCACAGTCCTAATGTGTGGCTCCAGGAGCCCCAGCCTAGAGGATGTGTGGCCCAGGACTTTGAGGACAGAAGTCTGAAAACACAAACTCAGCCTAGTTTTGGGGACATAGGTATGGCAGGCCCGATCTACAAACCATGAGAAGAACTCTTCAGGATATGAAGAAAGTGCGAGTCTGAGGTGTTTGCTCAGGTTTGTGTCTCTGGATTTTGTATCAGCGATGGCACAATCTACAGACCTGAATCGAGATCAGGTGCATCTGAAGTCAGGGCGAGGATCAGACGAACGCTCAAGTTGGTGTTTCTGTCCCTGATGGGCCCTTCACGAAGGGGCGGCATCACGAGACCATGGGGATTTTCCCACGATGGGATTTGTGAGAAGCTCCAAACTGCAAAGTGTCTTCTGCAGGACAATTGAGACCTGTTGTTTGGCTCCAGGCCAATGATTCTGAGCAGGGTTCTAAGGATGAATGGCTGGGTATCCCACCTCACATTCCAGTTGTCTCCTAGAAACAAGATAGGTTAGATCTGCTGGATCTGGGGGAGCAACCGAGGAGGCTGAGTTGAAATGGACTCCCCTATGGATGGGTCCTAATGTGCTTTTGTTTCTATGGAGACCTTGGAATGAAGCCATGGCTCTGGGGCCCTGAAGGGTTCTCCTGAACAGAGGCTTTGACACAGCTCCAACGTGCAAGTTTCCCATGTTTAGATGAGATATTTTCTGATGGGTGAGTCAAGAAACAGCCATATGCTGGTTTTGAAATCCAGGCCTCTGAGGAGAGATGCCTGGAAACCAAAGCAATGGATATGATTAGTGCCTAGGGGCCTGTTCTTTCCTTTTTACCTCTGGGGACATCTGTCTATGGGTCTGAGTACAGGTAGGTGCTCAGAAGGGATCAGATTGCCCCTGTTTTACCTGGGAAGCCACCAATAATGAGATGGATCAGGGAATTTGGATGTTTATCCTATCAGAAGGGATGTGGCCATTGGAATGGGCACACACAATTCCCTTGGAGAGGGCAAGTACAGTCCTCAGGTTTGCCTCCAGGGGCCTGAGCCTGTAGGTTGAGTAGGCCAGGGCTGTTTGGACAGTTGTCTGAAAACACAAACTTGGCTTATGTTTCAGGTCATAGGTATGGCAGGACTTATCTACAGACCATGAGGAGAACTTTTTGGGATTTGAGAAAAGGGCGAGTGTGAGGCTCTTGCTCAAGTTTTTGTCTCTGGATATCATGTCACTCATGGTCGTGAAATTTCTGGGTGACTTCATGGGAAATGGACGAGTCTTACTCCCTGGTGGTTTGGCCCAGTCCAAAGCGTTTGGGGTCACTCTGTTTAATGGAAGAAGTCCGTTTTTTTTTTTTTTGATGTTGTTTTGTTTTTAACCTCAGGTGTCCCACCAAATGAGTGATTCCAGAGTAAAGCCCTAGGCGGGGGTGACTGGACAATCAGAAATCTGGTTAAAAATTGGGGCCTAGTGTCATACCAAACCCATTATGACAACTAATGGTCCAGTCACTGAGAGGACTTACTAGAAGAAAGGACCCATGCTGAGGGTCACAATGCGTGTTTATACCCTTGTCACACTCAAGAATGGGCGGGGCCTCAGAGTGAATGCTGGTTTCTCCTACACTGAACGTTGGACGACGTGCCAACCACAAGGTTTCTTACATGTGTAAGGAGGTGTTCTGATTTCTGCATCACACTCACCCCTGGGCAGTGATTGGAGATAATGTCTCGGTTCTGAGGCCTGAAAACTGAGGTAGCGAAGAGATGATGCCCTAAGGCCATGGTGGGTCTTATGTGCTCAGTGTGCGGTCTGATTTCCGGGTGTTGATCAGGAGGTCCGGGCTCAGGTTTTGTCCGACAGTGCATTAGTGCTCAGGTTAGACTATATAATTTGGGTGAAGTAGAGTGCTGTGGAGGTTTATCCTCATTGAAGGTGCCTGGGCAGCTCATGAGGCAATAATTTTTTTCTAGAGGGCAGGCAGAGTGCTGCATTGTGGGTCCGGAATTGCCAAACTTGAAGGCTTCGGGGCCAGGAGTGTGAGGACGGAAGTCTGAGAAGACAAGCTAGACTTGGGTTTCAGGGCGAGGACACGGCAGGTACCCCCTGCAGATCTGAACCAATACTCATGCATCTGAATTCAGGGCGAGGATCAGACATTGGCTCACGTTGGAGTTTCCGTGCATGACGGCCGCTTCATGAAGGGAGCGGAATCTCGAGGCCATTGAGGCTTTCCCACGTTGGGAGTTGTGGGATGCCCCCTTCAAGGATTCCTTCTGTGGGACAATTGAGACGTGTTGGACAGCTCCGGGACATCCGATATGGAATGACTCCAGAGCACCCTTCGAGTTGGATGCCTGGGAAGCCCGCATCGCATTCCAATTGTCTCCTAGCAACAAGACAGTTTAGATCTGATGGCTCTGCCGGAGCAACCGGGGTGGCTGAGTTGAAATGGACTTTCCTGAGGATGGGCCCTAGTGTGTTTTTGTGTCCATGAGGGCCTTGGAATGGGGCGGTGGCACCGGGACCCTGAAGTACTCTCCTATGCTTTTGACATGGCTCCCATGCACAGGTTTCCTTGAGGAGACGAGATGAGTTCTGCTGGGTGCCTCAGCAAAACCCCGATGCTCGTATTGGAATCAGGCTTTTGAGGAGACATGCCTGTAAAACAAGGCAATAGATCCTATTATGGCCTAGGGTCCTGTCTGGTTCAATCGTCTCCTTGGGGACATCCATTTATGATATGAGTGGAGGTAGATATGTTGGTGTCAGACAGCCCTTGTTTGTTCAAGGCGACCTACACTATTGGGATGGCCTCAGGGACTTTGGAGGTTTCTCCTAATTTGTACGATTTTGGACAATGGAATGGGCAGAATTCCCATGGATTGTTAGGCACAGTCCTAATGTGTGGCTCCAGGGGCCCCAGTCTGGAGGGTTTGTGGCCCTGGACTTTGAGGACAGAAGTCGGAAAACACAAACTCAGCTTAGGTTAGGGGACGTAGGTATGGCAGGCTCGATCTACAAACCATGAGAAGAACACTTCAGGATATGAAGAAAGTGCGAGTCTGAGGCACGTGCTCAGGTTTTGTCTCTGTATTTTGTATCAGCGATGGCACAATCTACAAACCTGAATCGAGATCTTGTGCATCCTAAGTCAGGGCGAGGATCAGACGATCGCTGAATTTGGTGTTTCTGTCCCTGATGGCCCCTTCACGAAGGGGCGGCAACACGAGGCCATGGGGGTTTTCCCACGATGAAATTTGTGAGAAGCTCCAAACTGCAAAGTGTCTTCTGAAGGACAATTGAGACCTGTTGTTTGGCTCCAGGCCAATGATTTGAGCAGGGTTCTAAGGATGCATGGCTGGGTAGCCCACCTCGCATTCCAATTGTCTCCTAGAAACAAGACACGTTAGATCTGCTGGATCTGGGGGAGCAAACGAGGAGGCTGGGTTGAAATGGACTCTCCTATGGATGGGTCCTAATGTGCTTTTGTGTCGATGGAGACCGTGGCATGAAGCAGTTGCACTGGGGCCCTGAAGGGTTCTCCTAAACAGAGGCTTTGACACAGCTCCAACGTGCAAGTTTCCCAATGTAGATGAGTTGTTTTCTGATGGGTGAGTCAAGAAACAGCCATATGCTGGTTTTGAAATCCAGGCCTCTGAGGAGAGATGCCTGGAAACCAAAGCAATGTATATGATTAGTGCCTAGGGGCCTGTTCTTTCCTTTTTACCTCTGGGGACATCTGTCCATGGGTCTGAGTACAGGTAGGTACTCAGATGGGCTCAGATTGCCCCCTGTTTTACCTGGGAAGCCACCACTAATGAGATGGATCAGGGACTTTGGAGGTTTATCCTATTAGAAGGGATGTGGCCATTCGAATGGGCACACACAATTCCCTTGGAGAGGGCAAGTACAGTCCTCAGGTTTGGCTCCAGGGGCCTGAGCCTGTAGGTTGTGTAGGCCAGGGCTGTTTGGACAGTTGTCTGAAAACACAAACTGGCTTATGTTTCAGGTCATATGTAAGGCAGGACTTATCTACAGACCATGAGGAGAACTTTTCGAGATTTGAGAGAATCGCGAGTGTGAGGCTCTTGCTCAAGTTTTTGTCTCTGGATATCGTGTCACTCATGGTCGTGAAATTTCTGGGTGACTTCATGGGAAATGGACGAGTCTTACTCCCTCGTGGTTTGGCCCAGTCCAAAGCGTTTGGGGTCACTCTGTGGGATGTAATAAGTCCGTTTTTTTTTTTGATGTTGTTTTCTCTTTAACCTCAGGTGTCTCACCAAATGAGGGATTCCAGAGTAGAGCCCTGGGGGGGGGTGACTGGACAATCAGAAATATGGTTAAAAATTGGGCCCTGGGACATATCAAGCCCATTATGACATCTAATGGTCCAGTCACTGAGAGGACTTACTAGAGGACAGGACTCATGCTGAGGGTCACAATGCGTGTTTATGCCCTAGTCGCACTCAAGAATGAGCGGGGCCTCAGGGTGAATGCTGGTCTCTCCTACACACTGAACGTTGGACGACGTGCCACAAGGTTTCTTACAATGGTAAGGAGGTGTTCTGATTTCTGCATCACACTCACCCCTGGGCACGCCTCGGTTCTGAGGCCTGAAAACTGATGTAGGGAAGAGATTATGACCTAAGGCCATGGCGGGTATTATGTGCTCAGTGTGCGGTCTGTTTTCTGGGTGTTGGTCAGGAGGTCCGGGTTCAGGTAGTGTCCGACAGTGCATTAGTGCCCAGGTTAGACTATATCATTTGGGTGAAGTCGAGTGCTGTGGAGGTTTATCCTCATTGAAGGTGCCTGGGCAGCTCATGAGGCAATAATTTTTTTCAAGAGGGCAGGCAGAGTGCTGCATTGTCAGTCCGGAATTGCCAACATGAGGGCTTCCGTGCCAGGAGTGTGAGGACGGAAGTCTGAGAAGACAAGCTAGACTTGAGTTTCAGGGCGAGGGCACGGCAGGTACCCCCTGCAGATCTGAAACAATACGCATGCATCTGAAGTCAGGGCGAGGATCAGACAGACGTTGGCTCAGGTTGGAGTTTCCGTGCATGAAGGCCGCTTCATGAAGGAAGCGGAATCTCGAGGCCATTGAGTTTTTCCCACGTTGGGAGTTCTGGGATGCCCCCTTCAAGGATTCCTTTAGCGGGACAATTGAGACCTTTTGGACAGCTCCAGGACATCCCATATGGAATGACTCCAGAGCACCGTTCGAGGATGAATGCCTGGGAAGCCCACCTCGCATTCCAATTGTCTCCTAGTAACAAGACAGTTTAGATATGACGGCTCTGCGGGAGCAACCGGGTTGGCTGAGTTGAAATGGACTTTCCTGAGGATGGGTCGTAATGTGTTTTTGTGTCCATGAGGGCCTTGGAATGGGGCGGTGGCACCGGGACCATGAAGTACTCTCCTATGCTTTGGACATGGCTCCCATGCATAGGTTTCCTTGTGGAGACGAGATGAGTTCTGCTGGGTGCCTCAGCAAAACCCCTATGCTCGTATTGGAATCAGGCTTTTGAGGAGACATGTCTGTAAAACAAGGCAATGGATCCTATTATGGCCTAGGGTCCTGTCTGGTTCAATCTTTTCCTTGGGGACATCCATTTATGGTATGAGTGGAGGTCGATTATCAGCTGGTGTCAGACAGCCCTTGTTTGTTCCGGGCGACCTACACTATTGGGATGGCCTCAGGGACTTTGGAGGTTTCTCCTAATTTGTACGATTTTGGACAATGGAATGGGCAGAATTCCCATGGATTGTTAGGCACAGTCCTAATGTGTGACTCCAGGGGCCCCAGCCTGGAGGGTGTATGGCCCAGGACTTTGAGGACAGAAGTCTGAAAACACAAACTCAGCTTAGGTTTGGGGACGTAGGTATGGCAGGCCTGAGCTACAAACCTTGAAAAGAACTCCTCAGGATATGAAGAAAGTGCGAGTCTGAGGCGCTTGCTCAGGTTTTTGTCTCTGGATTTTGTATCACCGACGGCACAATCTACAGACCTGAATCGAGATCTCGTGCATCTGAAGTCAGGGCGAGGATCAGACGATCGCTGAATTTGGTGTTTCTGTCCCTGACGGCCCCTTCACGAAGGGGCGGCATCACGAGGCCATGGGGGTTTTCCCACGATGGGATTGTGAGAAGCTCCAAACTGCAAAGTGTCTTCCGAGGACATTTGAGTCCTTTTTTTTTCCCTCCGGGCCAATGATTCTGAGCAGGGTTCTAAGGATGCATGGCTGGGTAGCCCACCTCGCATTCCTATTGTCTCCTAGAAACAAGACAGGTTATCTGCTGGATCTGGGGGAGCAACCGAGGAGGCTGAGTTGAAATGGACTCTCCTTTGGATGGGTCCTAATGTGCTTTTGTGTCTATGGAGACCTTGGAATGAAGCGGGGGCACTGGGGCCCTGAAGGGTTCTTCTAAACAGAGGCTTTGACACAGCTCCAACGTGCAAGTTTCCCAAGGGTAGATGAGATGTTTTCTGATGGGTGACTCAAGAAAGATCTATATGCTGGTTTTGAAATCCAGGCCTCTGAGGAGAGATGCCTGGAAACCAAAGCAATGGATATGATTAGTGCCTAGGGGCCTGTTCTTTCCTTTTTACCTCTGGGGACATCTGTCTATGGGTCTGAGTACAGGTAGGTGCTCAGATGGGCTCAGATTGCCCCTGTTTTACCTGGGAAGCCACCACTAATGAGATGGATCAGGGACTTTGGATGTTTATCCTATCAGAAGGGATGTGGCCATTGGAATGGGCACACACAATTCCCTTGGAGAGGGCAAGTACAGTCCTCAGGTTTGGCTCCTGTGGCCTGAGCCTGTAGGTGTGTAGGCCAGGGCTGTTTGGACAGTTGGCTGAGACAACAAACTTGGCTTATGTTTCCGGTCATAGGTATGGCAGGACTTAAACTACAGACCATGAGGAGAACTTTTCGGGATTTGAGAAAAGGGCGAGTGTGAGGCTCTTGCTCAAGTTTTTGTCTCTGGATATCGTGTCACTCATGGTCGTGAAATTTCTGGGTGACGTCATGGGAAATGGACGAGTCTTACTCCCTGGTGGTTTGGACCAGTCCAAAGCGTTTGGGGTCACTCTTTGGGATGGAAGAAGTCCGTTTTTTTTTTTTTTTGATGTTGTTTTCTATTTAACCTCAGGTGTCCCACCAAATTAGGGATTCCAGAGTAGAGCCCTGGGGGGGTGGTGACTGGATATTCAGAAATCTGGTTAAAAATTGGGGCGTAAGGACATATCAAGCCCATTATGACAACTAATGGTCCAGTCACTGAGAGGACTTACTAGAGGACAGGACTCATGCTGAGGGTCACAATGCGTTGTTATGCTTTTGTCGCACTCAAGAATGGGCGGGGCCTCAGGGTGAATGCTGGTTTCTCCTACACTGAATGTTGGACGGCGTGCCAAACACAAGGTTTCTTACCATGGGTAAGGAGGTGTTCTGATTTCTGCATCAACTCACCCCTGGGCAGTGATTGGAGATAATGTCTCGGTTCTGAGGCCTGAAAACTGAGGTAGGGAAGAGAGGATGACCTAAGGACAAGGTGGTCTTATATGCTAAGTGTGCGGACTGCTTTCCAGGTGTTGGTCAGGAGGTCCGGGCTCAGGTTGTGTCCGACAGTGCATTAGTGCCCAGGTTAGACTATATCATTTGGGTGAAGTCGAGTGCTGTGGAGGTTTATCCTCATTGAAGGTGCCTGGGCAGCTCATGAGGCAATAATTTTTTTCTAGAGGGCAGGCAGAGTGCTGCATTGTGGGTCCGGAATTGCCAAACTTGAGGGCTTCGGGGCCAGGAGTGTGAGGACGGAAGTCTGAGAAGACAAGCAAGACTTGGGTTTCAGGGCGAGGGCACGGAACGTACCCCCTGCAGATCTGAAACAATACTAATGCATCTGAAGTCAGGGCGAGGATCAGACATTGGCTCAGGTTGGAGTTTCCATGCATGACGGCCGCTTCATGAAGGGAGTGGAATCTCGAGGCCATTGAGGTTTTCCCACGTTGGGAGTTGTGGGATGCCCCCTTCAAGGATTCCTTCTGCGGGACAATAGAGACCTGTTGGACAGCTCCAGGACATCCCATATGGAATGACTCCAGAGCACTGTTCGAGGATGGATGCCTTGGAAGCCCGCCTTGCATTCCAATTGTCTCCTAGCAACAAGGCAGTTTAGATCTGATGGCTCAGCGGGAGCAACCGGGGTGGCTGAGTTGAAATGGACTTTCCTGAGGATGGGTCCTAATGTGTTTTTGTGTCCATGAGGGCCTTGGAATGGGGCGGTGGCACCGGGACCCGGAAGTACTCTCCTATGCTTTGGACATGGCTCCCATGCACAGGTTTCCTTGTGGAGACGAGATGACTTCTGCTGGGTGCCTCAGCAAAACCCCTATGCTCGTATTTGAATCAGGCTTTTGAGGAGACATGCCTGTAAACCAAGGCAATGGATCCTATTATGGCCTAGGGTCCTGTCTGGTTCAATCTTCTCCTCTGGGGACTTCCATTTATGGTATGAGTGGTGGTAGATTATCAGCTGGTGTCAGACAGCCCTTGTTTGTTCCGGGCAACCTACACGATTGGAAAGGCCTCAGGTACTTTGGAGGTTTCTCCTAATTTGTACGATTTTGGACAATGGAATGGGCAGAATTCCCATGGATTGGTAAGCACAGTCCTAATGTGTGGCTCCAGGGGCCCCAGCCTGGAGGGTGTGTGTCCCTGGACTTTGAGGACAGAAGTCTGAAAACACAAACTCAGCTTAGGTTTGGGGACGTAGGTATGGCAGGCCCGATCTACAAACCATGAGAAGAACTCTTCAGGATATGAAGAAAGTGCGAGTCTGAGGTGCTTGCTCAGGTTTTTGTCTCTGGATTTTGTATCAGCGATGGCACAATCTACAGACCTGAATCGAGATCTCGTGCATCTGAAGTCAGGGCGAGGATCAGACGATCGCTCAAGTTGGTGTTTCTGTCCGTGATGGCCCCTTCACGAAGGGGGGGCATCACGAGGCCATGGGGGTTTTCCCACGATGGGATTGTGAGAAGCTCCAAACTGCAAAGTGTCTTCTGCAGGACAATTGAGACCTGTTGTTTGGCTCCAGGCCAATGATTCTGCGCAGGGTTCTAAGGATCTATGGCTGGGTAGCCCACCTCGCAATCCAATTGTCTCCTAGACACAAGACAGGTTAGATCTGACGGCTCTGCGGGAGCAACCGTGGTGGCTGATTTGAAATGGACTTTCCTGAGGATGGGTCCTAATGTGTTTTTGTGTCCATGAGTTCCTTGGAATGGGGCGGTGGCACCGGGACACTGAAGTACTCTCCTATTTTTGGACATGGCTCCCATGCACAGGTTTCCTTGTGGAGACGAGATGAGTTCTGCTGGGTGCCTCAGCAAAACCCCTATGCTCGTATTTGAATCAGGCTTTTGAGGAGACATGCCTGTAAACCAGGGCAATGGATCCTATTATGGCCTAGGGTCCTGTCTGGTTCAATCTTCTCCTATGGGGACATCCATTTATGGTATGAGTGGAGGTAGATTATCAGCTGGTGTCAGACAGCCCTTGTTTGTTCCGGGCGACCTACACTATTGGGATGGCCTCAGGGACTTTGGAGGTTTCTCCTAATTTGTACGATTTTGGACAATGGAATGGGCAGAATTCTCATGGATTGGTAGGCACAGTCCTAATATGTGGCTCCAGGGGCCCCAGCCTGGAGGGTGTGTGGCCCAGGACTTTGAGGACAGAAGTCTGAAAACACAAACTCAGCTTAGGTTTGGGGACGTAGGTATGGCAGGCCCGATCTACAAACCATGAGAAGAACTCTTCAGGATATGAAGAAAGTGCGAGTCTGAGGTGCTTGCTCAGGTTTTTGTCTCTGGATTTTGTATCAGCGATGGCACAATCTACAGACCTGAATCGAGATCTCGTGCATCTGAAGTCAGGGCGAGGATCAGACGATCGCTCAAGTTGGTGTTCCTGTCCCTGATGGCCCATTAACGAAGTGGGGGCATCACGAGGCTATGGGGGTTTTCCCACGATGAGATTTGTGAGAAGCTCCAAACTGCAAAGTGTCTTCTGCAGGACAATTGAGACCTGTTGTTTGGCTCCAGGCCAATGATTCTGAGCAGGGTTCTAAGGATGCATGGCTGGGTAGCCCACTTCGCATTCCAATTGTCTCCTAGACACAAGACAAATTAGATCTGCTGGATCTGGGGGAGCAACCGAGGAGGCTGAGTTGAAATGGACTCTCCTATGGATGGGTCCTAATGTGCTTTTGTGTCGATGGAGACCTTGGAATGAAGTGGTGGCACTGGGGTCCTGAGGGTTCTCCTAAACAGAGGCTTTGACACAGCTCAAACGTGCAAGTTTCCCATGGGTAGATGAGATGTTTTCTGATGGGTGAGTCAAGAAACAGCCATATGCTGGTTTTAAAATCCAGGCCTCTGAGGAGAGATGCCTGGAAACCAAAGCAATGTATATGATTAGTGCCTAGGTGCCTGTTCTTTCCTTTTTACCTCTGGGGACATCTGTCTATGGGTCTGAGTACAGGTAGGTGCTCAGATCGGCTCAGATTGCCCCTGTTTTACCTGGGAAGCCACCACTAATGAGATGGATCAGGGACTTTAGAGGTTTATCCTATTAGAAGGGATGTGGCCATTGGAATGGGCACACACAATTCCCTTGGAGAGGGCAAGTACAGTCCTCAGGTTTCGCTCCAGGGGCCTGAGCCTTTAGGTTGTGTAGGCCAGGGCTGTTTGGACAGTTGTCTGAAAACACAAACTGGCTTATGTTTCAGGTCATGTATGGCAGGACTTATCTACAGACCATGAGGAGAACTTTTCGGGATATGAGAAAAGGGCGAGTGTGAGGCTCTTGCTCAAGTTTTTGTCTCTGGATATCGATCACTCATGGTCGTGAAATTTCTGGGTGACTTCATGGGAAATGGACGAGTCTTACTCTCTGGTGGTTTGGACCAGTCCAAAGAGTTTGGGGTCACTCTGTGGGAAGGAAGAAGTCCGTTTTTTTTTTTTTGATGTTGTTTTCTTTTTAACCTCAGGTGTCCCACCAAATGAGAGTTTCCAGAGTAGAGCCCTGGGGGGGGTGACTGGGCAATCAGAAATCTGGTTAATAATTGGGCCTAGGGTCATATCAAGCCCATTATGACATCTAATGGTCCAGTCACTGAGAGGACTTACTAGAGGACAGGACTCATGCTGAGGGTCACAATGCGTGTTTATGCCCTTGTCGCACTCAAGAATGGGCGGGGCCTCAGGGTGAATGCTGGTTTCTCCTACACTGAACGTTGGACGACGTGCCAACCACAAGCTTTCTTACCGTGGGTAAGGAGGTGTTCTGATTTCTGCATCACACTCACCCCTGGGCAGTGATTGGAGATAATGTCTCGGTTCTGAGGCCTGAAAACTGAGGTAGGGAAGAGATGATGAGCTAAGGCCATGGTGGGTCTTATGTGCTCAGTGTGCGGTCTGTTTTCTGGGTGTTGGTCAGGAGGTCCGGGTTTATGTAGTGTCCGACAGTGCATTAGTGCCCAGGTTAGACTATATCATTTGGGTGAAGTCGAGTGCTGTGGAGGTTTATCCTCATTGAAGGTGCCTGGGCAGCTCATGAGGCAATAATTTTTTTCAAGAGGGCAGGCAGAGTGCTGCATTGTCAGTCCAGAATTGCCAACATGAGGGCTTCCGTGCCAGGAGTGTGAGGACGGAAGTCTGAGAAGACAAGCTAGACTTGAGTTTCAGGGCGAGGGCACGGCAGGTACCCCCTGCAGATCTGAAACAATACGCATGCATCTGAAGTCAGGGCGAGGATCAGACAGACGTTGGCTCAGGTTGGAGTTTCCGTGCATGAAGGCCGCTTCATGAAGGAAGCGGAATCTCGAGGCCATTGAGTTTTTCCCACGTTGGGAGTTCTGGGATGCCCCCTTCAAGGATTCCTTTAGCGGGACAATTGAGACCTTTTGGACAGCTCCAGGACATCCCATATGGAATGACTCCAGAGCACCTTTCGAGGATGGATGCCTGGGAAGCCCACCTCGCATTCCAATTGTCTCCTAGTAACAAGACAGTTTAGATATGACGGCTCTGCGGGAGCAACCGGGGTGGCTGAGTTGAAATGGACTTTCCTGAGGATGGGTCGTAATGTGTTTTTGTGTCCATGAGGGCCTTGGAATGGGGCGGTGGCACCGGGACCATGAAGTACTCTCCTATGCTTTGGACATTGCTCCCATGCATAGGTTTCCTTGTGGAGACGAGATGAGTTCTGCTGGGTGCCTCAGCAAAACCCCTATGCTCGTATTGGAATCAGGCTTTTGAGGAGACATGTCTGTAAAACAAGGCAATGGATCCTATTATGGCCTAGGGTCCTGTCTGGTTCAATCTTTTCCTTGGGGACATCCATTTATGGTATGAGTGGAGGTCGATTATCAGCTGGTGTCAGACAGCCCTTGTTTGTTCCGGGCGACCTACACTATGGGGATGGCCTCAGGGACTTTGGAGGTTTCTCCTAATTTGTACGATTTTGGACAATGGAATGGGCAGAATTCCCATGGATTGTTAGGCACAGTCCTAATGTGTGGCTCCAGGGGCCCCAGCCTGGAGGGTGTGTGGCCCAGGACTTTGAGGACAGAAGTCTGAAAACACAAACTCAGCTTAGGTTTGGGGACGTAGGTATGGCAGGCCTGAGCTACAAACCTTGAAAAGAACTCCTCAGGATATGAAGAAAGTGCGAGTCTGAGGCGCTTGCTCAGGTTTTTGTCTCTGGATTTTGTATCAGCGACGGCACAATCTACAGACCTGAATCGAGATCTCGTGCATCTGAAGTCAGGGCGAGGATCAGACGATCGCTGAATTTGGTGTTTCTGTCCCTGACGGCCCCTTCACGAAGGGGCGGCATCACGAGGCCATGGGGGTTTTCCCACGATGGGAGTTGTGAGAAGCTCCAAACTGCAAAGTGTCTTCCGAGGACATTTGAGTCCTTTTTTTTTCCCTCCGGGCCAATGATTCTGAGCAGGGTTCTAAGGATGCATGGCTGGGTAGCCCACCTCGCATTCCAGTTGTCTCCTAGAAACAAGATAGGTTAGATCTGCTGGATCTGGGGGAGCAACCGAGGAGGCTGAGTTGAAATGGACTCCCCTATGGATGGGTCCTAATGTGCTTTTGTTTCTATGGAGACCTTGGAATGAAGCCATGGCTCTGGGGCCCTGAAGGGTTCTCCTGAACAGAGGCTTTGACACAGCTCCAACGTGCAACTTTCCCATGTTTAGATGAGATATTTTCTGATGGGTGAGTCAAGAAACAGCCATATGCTGGTTTTGAAATCCAGGCTTCTGAGGAGAGATGCCTGGAAACCAAAGCAATGGATATGATTAGTGCCTAGGGGCCTGTTCTTTCCTTTTTACCTCTGGGGACATCTGTCTATGGGTCTGAGTACAGGTAGGTGCTCAGAAGGGATCAGATTTCCCCTGTTTTACCTGGGAAGCCACCAATAATGAGATGGATCAGGGAATTTGGATGTTTATCCTATCAGAAGGGATGTGACCATTGGAATGGGCACACACAATTCCCTTGGAGAGGGCAAGTACAGTCCTCAGGTTTGCCTCCAGGGGCCTGAGCCTGTAGGTTGAGTAGGCCAGGGCTGTTTGGACAGTTGTCTGAAAACACAAACTTGGCTTATGTTTCAGGTCATAGGTATGGCAGGACTTATCTACAGACCATGAGGAGAACTTTTTGGGATTTGAGAAAAGGGCGAGTGTGAGGCTCTTGCTCAAGTTTTTGTCTCTGGATATCATGTCACTCATGGTCGTGAAATTTCTGGGTGACTTCATGGGAAATGGACGAGTCTTACTCCCTGGTGGTTTGGCCCAGTCCAAAGCGTTTGGGGTCACTCTGTTTAATGGAAGAAGTCCGTTTTTTTTTTTTTTGATGTTGTTTTGTTTTTAACCTCAGGTGTCCCACCAAATGAGGGATTCCAGAGTAAAGCCCTAGGCGGGGGTGACTGGACAATCAGAAATCTGGTTAAAAATTGGGGCCTAGTGTCATACCAAACCCATTATGACAACTAATGGTCCAGTCACTGAGAGGACTTACTAGAAGAAAGGACCCATGCTGAGGGTCACAATGCGTGTTTATACCCTTGTCACACTCAAGAATGGGCGGGGCCTCAGAGTGAATGCTGGTTTCTCCTACACTGAACGTTGGACGACGTGCCAACCACAAGGTTTCTTACCATGTGTAAGGATGTGTTCTGATTTCTGCATCACACTCACCCCTGGGCAGTGATTGGAGATAATGTCTCGGTTCTGAGGCCTGAAAACTGAGGTAGCGAAGAGATGATGCCCTAAGGCCATGGTGGGTCTTATGTGCTCAGTGTGCGGTCTGATTTCCGGGTGTTGATCAGGAGGTCCGGGCTCAGGTTTTGTCCGACAGTGCATTAGTGCTCAGGTTAGACTATATAATTTGGGTGAAGTAGAGTGCTGTGGAGGTTTATCCTCATTGAAGGTGCCTGGGCAGCTCATGAGGCAATAATTTTTTTCTAGAGGGCAGGCAGAGTGCTGCATTGTGGGTCCGGAATTGCCAAACTTGAAGGCTTCGGGGCCAGGAGTGTGAGGACGGAAGTCTGAGAAGACAAGCTAGACTTGGGTTTCAGGGCGAGGACACGGCAGGTACCCCCTGCAGATCTGAACCAATACTCATGCATCTGAATTCAGGGCGAGGATCAGACATTGGCTCACGTTGGAGTTTCCGTGCATGACGGCCGCTTCATGAAGGGAGCGGAATCTCGAGGCCATTGAGGCTTTCCCACGTTGGGAGTTGTGGGATGCCCCCTTCAAGGATTCCTCTGCGGGACAATTGAGACGTGTTGGACAGCTCCGGGACATCCGATATGGAATGACTCCAGAGCACCGTTCGAGTTGGATGCCTGGGAAGCCCGCATCGCATTCCAATTGTCTCCTAGCAACAAGACAGTTTAGATCTGATGGCTCTGCCGGAGCAACCGGGGTGGCTGAGTTGAAATGGACTTTCCTGAGGATGGGCCCTAGTGTGTTTTTGTGTCCATGAGGGCCTTGGAATGGGGCGGTGGCACCGGGACCCTGAAGTACTCTCCTATGCTTTTGACATGGCTCCCATGCACAGGTTTCCTTGAGGAGACGAGATGAGTTCTGCTGGGTGCCTCAGCAAAACCCCGATGCTCGTATTGGAATCAGGCTTTTGAGGAGACATGCCTGTAAAACAAGGCAATAGATCCTATTATGGCCTAGGGTCCTGTCTGGTTCAATCTTCTCCTTGGGGACATCCATTTATGATATGAGTGGAGGTAGATATGTTGGTGTCAGACAGCCCTTGTTTGTTCAAGGCGACCTACACTATTGGGATGGCCTCAGGGACTTTGGAGGTTTCTCCTAATTTGTACGATTTTGGACAATGGAATGGGCAGAATTCCCATGGATTGTTAGGCACAGTCCTAATGTGTGGCTCCAGGGGCCCCAGTCTGGAGGGTTTGTGGCCCTGGACTTTGAGGACAGAAGTCGGAAAACACAAACTCAGCTTAGGTTAGGGGACGTAGGTATGGCAGGCTCGATCTACAAACCATGAGAAGAACACTTCAGGATATGAAGAAAGTGCGAGTCTGAGGCACGTGCTCAGGTTTTGTCTCTGTATTTTGTATCAGCGATGGCACAATCTACAAACCTGAATCGAGATCTTGTGCATCCTAAGTCAGGGCGAGGATCAGACGATCGCTGAATTTGGTGTTTCTGTCCCTGATGGCCCCTTCACGAAGGGGCGGCAACACGAGGCCATGGGGGTTTTCCCACGATGAAATTTGTGAGAAGCTCCAAACTGCAAAGTGTCTTCTGAAGGACAATTGAGACCTGTTGTTTGGCTCCAGGCCAATGATTTGAGCAGGGTTCTAAGGATGCATGGCTGGGTAGCCCACCTCGCATTCCAATTGTCTCCTAGAAACAAGACACGTTAGATCTGCTGGATCTGGGGGAGCAAACGAGGAGGCTGGGTTGAAATGGACTCTCCTATGGATGGGTCCTAATGTGCTTTTGTGTCGATGGAGACCTTGGAATGAAGCAGTTGCACTGGGGCCCTGAAGGGTTCTCCTAAACAGAGGCTTTGACACAGCTCCAACGTGCAAGTTTCCCAATGTAGATGAGTTGTTTTCTGATGGGTGAGTCAAGAAACAGCCATATGCTGGTTTTGAAATCCAGGCCTCTGAGGAGAGATGCCTGGAAACCAAAGCAATGTATATGATTAGTGCCTAGGGGCCTGTTCTTTCCTTTTTACCTCTGGGGACATCTGTCCATGGGTCTGAGTACAGGTAGGTACTCAGATGGGCTCAGATTGCCCCCTGTTTTACCTGGGAAGCCACCACTAATGAGATGGATCAGGGACTTTGGAGGTTTATCCTATTAGAAGGGATGTGGCCATTCGAATGGGCACACACAATTCCCTTGGAGAGGGCAAGTACAGTCCTCAGGTTTGGCTCCAGGGGCCTGAGCCTGTAGGTTGTGTAGGCCAGGGCTGTTTGGACAGTTGTCTGAAAACACAAACTGGCTTATGTTTCAGGTCATATGTAAGGCAGGACTTATCTACAGACCATGAGGAGAACTTTTCGAGATTTGAGAGAATCGCGAGTGTGAGGCTCTTGCTCAAGTTTTTGTCTCTGGATATCGTGTCACTCATGGTCGTGAAATTTCTGGGTGACTTCATGGGAAATGGACGAGTCTTACTCCCTCGTGGTTTGGCCCAGTCCAAAGCGTTTGGGGTCACTCTGTGGGATGTAATAAGTCCGTTTTTTTTTTTTGATGTTGTTTTCTCTTTAACCTCAGGTGTCTCACCAAATGAGGGATTCCAGAGTAGAGCCCTGGGGGGGGGGGTGACTGGACAATCAGAAATATGGTTAAAAATTGGGCCCTGGGACATATCAAGCCCATTATGACATCTAATGGTCCAGTCACTGAGAGGACTTACTAGAGGACAGGACTCATGCTGAGGGTCACAATGCGTGTTTATGCCCTAGTCGCACTCAAGAATGAGCGGGGCCTCAGGGTGAATGCTGGTCTCTCCTACACACTGAACGTTGGACGACGTGCCACAAGGTTTCTTACAATGGTAAGGAGGTGTTCTGATTTCTGCATCACACTCACCCCTGGGCACGCCTCGGTTCTGAGGCCTGAAAACTGAGGTAGGGAAGAGATGATGACCTAAGGCCATGGCGGGTATTATGTGCTCAGTGTGCGGTCTGTTTTCTGGGTGTTGGTCAGGAGGTCCGGGTTCAGGTAGTGTCCGACAGTGCATTAGTGCCCAGGTTAGACTATATCATTTGGGTGAAGTCGAGTGCTGTGGAGGTTTATCCTCATTGAAGGTGCCTGGGCAGCTCATGAGGCAATAATTTTTTTCAAGAGGGCAGGCAGAGTGCTGCATTGTCAGTCCGGAATTGCCAACATGAGGGCTTCCGTGCCAGGAGTGTGAGGACGGAAGTCTGAGAAGACAAGCTAGACTTGAGTTTCAGGGCGAGGGCACGGCAGGTACCCCCTGCAGATCTGAAACAATACGCATGCATCTGAAGTCAGGGCGAGGATCAGACAGACGTTGGCTCAGGTTGGAGTTTCCGTGCATGAAGGCCGCTTCATGAAGGAAGCGGAATCTCGAGGCCATTGAGTTTTTCCCACGTTGGGAGTTCTGGGATGCCCCCTTCAAGGATTCCTTTAGCGGGACAATTGAGACCTTTTGGACAGCTCCAGGACATCCCATATGGAATGACTCCAGAGCACCGTTCGAGGATGGATGCCTGGGAAGCCCACCTCGCATTCCAATTGTCTCCTAGTAACAAGACAGTTTAGATATGACGGCTCTGCGGGAGCAACCGGGGTGGCTGAGTTGAAATGGACTTTCCTGAGGATGGGTCGTAATGTGTTTTTGTGTCCATGAGGGCCTTGGAATGGGGCGGTGGCACCGGGACCATGAAGTACTCTCCTATGCTTTGGACATGGCTCCCATGCATAGGTTTCCTTGTGGAGACGAGATGAGTTCTGCTGGGTGCCTCAGCAAAACCCCTATGCTCGTATTGGAATCAGGCTTTTGAGGAGACATGTCTGTAAAACAAGGCAATGGATCCTATTATGGCCTAGGGTCCTGTCTGGTTCAATATTTTCCTTGGGGACATCCATTTATGGTATGAGTGGAGGTCGATTATCAGCTGGTGTCAGACAGCCCTTGTTTGTTCCGGGCGACCTACACTATTGGGATGGCCTCAGGGACTTTGGAGGTTTCTCCTAATTTGTACGATTTTGGACAATGGAATGGGCAGAATTCCCATGGATTGTTAGGCACAGTCCTAATGTGTGGCTCCAGGGGCCCCAGCCTGGAGGGTGTGTGGCCCAGGACTTTGAGGACAGAAGTCTGAAAACACAAACTCAGCTTAGGTTTGGGGACGTAGGTATGGCAGGCCTGAGCTACAAACCTTGAAAAGAACTCCTCAGGATATGAAGAAAGTGCGAGTCTGAGGCGCTTGCTCAGGTTTTTGTCTCTGGATTTTGTATCACCGACGGCACAATCTACAGACCTGAATCGAGATCTCGTGCATCTGAAGTCAGGGCGAGGATCAGACGATCGCTGAATTTGGTGTTTCTGTCCCTGACGGCCCCTTCACGAAGGGGCGGCATCACGAGGCCATGGGGGTTTTCCCACGATGGGATTGTGAGAAGCTCCAAACTGCAAAGTGTCTTCCGAGGACATTTGAGTCCTTTTTTTTCCCCTCCGGGCCAATGATTCTGAGCAGGGTTCTAAGGATGCATGGCTGGGTAGCCCACCTCGCATTCCTATTGTCTCCTAGAAACAAGACAGGTTATCTGCTGGATCTGGGGGAGCAACCGAGGAGGCTGAGTTGAAATGGACTCTCCTTTGGATGGGTCCTAATGTGCTTTTGTGTCTATGGAGACCTTGGAATGAAGCGGGGGCACTGGGGCCCTGAAGGGTTCTTCTAAACAGAGGCTTTGACACAGCTCCAACGTGCAAGTTTCCCAAGGGTAGATGAGATGTTTTCTGATGGGTGACTCAAGAAAGATCTATATGCTGGTTTTGAAATCCAGGCCTCTGAGGAGAGATGCCTGGAAACCAAAGCAATGGATATGATTAGTGCCTAGGGGCCTGTTCTTTCCTTTTTACCTCTGGGGACATCTGTCTATGGGTCTGAGTACAGGTAGGTGCTCAGATGGGCTCAGATTGCCCCTGTTTTACCTGGGAAGCCACCACTAATGAGATGGATCAGGGACTTTGGATGTTTATCCTATCAGAAGGGATGTGGCCATTGGAATGGGCACACACAATTCCCTTGGAGAGGGCAAGTACAGTCCTCAGGTTTGGCTCCTGTGGCCTGAGCCTGTAGGTTGTGTAGGCCAGGGCTGTTTGGACAGTTGGCTGAGACAACAAACTTGGCTTATGTTTCCGGTCATAGGTATGGCAGGACTTAAACTACAGACCATGAGGAGAACTTTTCGGGATTTGAGAAAAGGGCGAGTGTGAGGCTCTTGCTCAAGTTTTTGTCTCTGGATATCGTGTCACTCATGGTCGTGAAATTTCTGGGTGACGTCATGGGAAATGGACGAGTCTTACTCCCTGGTGGTTTGGACCAGTCCAAAGCGTTTGGGGTCACTCTTTGGGATGGAAGAAGTCCGTTTTTTTTTTTTTTTGATGTTGTTTTCTATTTAACCTCAGGTGTCCCACCAAATTAGGGATTCCAGAGTAGAGCCCTGGGGGGGTGGTGACTGGATATTCAGAAATCTGGTTAAAAATTGGGGCGTAAGGACATATCAAGCCCATTATGACAACTAATGGTCCAGTCACTGAGAGGACTTACTAGAGGACAGGACTCATGCTGAGGGTCACAATGCGTTGTTATGCTTTTGTCGCACTCAAGAATGGGCGGGGCCTCAGGGTGAATGCTGGTTTCTCCTACACTGAATGTTGGACGGCGTGCCAAACACAAGGTTTCTTACCATGGGTAAGGAGGTGTTCTGATTTCTGCATCAACTCACCCCTGGGCAGTGATTGGAGATAATGTCTCGGTTCTGAGGCCTGAAAACTGAGGTAGGGAAGAGAGGATGACCTAAGGACAAGGTGGTCTTATATGCTAAGTGTGCGGACTGCTTTCCAGGTGTTGGTCAGGAGGTCCGGGCTCAGGTTGTGTCCGACAGTGCATTAGTGCCCAGGTTAGACTATATCATTTGGGTGAAGTCGAGTGCTGTGGAGGTTTATCCTCATTGAAGGTGCCTGGGCAGCTCATGAGGCAATAATTTTTTTCTAGAGGGCAGGCAGAGTGCTGCATTGTGGGTCCGGAATTGCGAAACTTGAGGGCTTCGGGGCCAGGAGTGTGAGGACGGAAGTCTGAGAAGACAAGCAAGACTTGGGTTTCAGGGCGAGGGCACGGAACGTACCCCCTGCAGATCTGAAACAATACTAATGCATCTGAAGTCAGGGCGAGGATCACACGTTGGCTCAGGTTGGAGTTTCCGTGCATGACGGCCGCTTCATGAAGGGAGTGGAATCTCGAGGCCATTGAGGTTTTCCCACGTTGGGAGTTGTGGGATGCCCCCTTCAAGGATTCCTTCTGCGGGACAATAGAGACCTGTTGGACAGCTCCAGGACATCCCATATGGAATGACTCCAGAGCACTGTTCGAGGATGGATGCCTTGGAAGCCCGCCTTGCATTCCAATTGTCTCCTAGCAACAAGGCAGTTTAGATCTGATGGCTCAGCGGGAGCAACCGGGGTGGCTGAGTTGAAATGGACTTTCCTGAGGATGGGTCCTAATGTGTTTTTGTGTCCATGAGGGCCTTGGAATGGGGCGGTGGCACCGGGACCCTGAAGTACTCTCCTATGCTTTGGACATGGCTCCCATGCACAGGTTTCCTTGTGGAGACGAGATGACTTCTGCTGGGTGCCTCAGCAAAACCCCTATGCTCGTATTTGAATCAGGCTTTTGAGGAGACATGCCTGTAAACCAAGGCAATGGATCCTATTATGGCCTAGGGTCCTGTCTGGTTCAATCTTCTCCTCTGGGGACTTCCATTTATGGTATGAGTGGTGGTAGATTATCAGCTGGTGTCAGACAGCCCTTGTTTGTTCCGGGCAACCTACACGATTGGAAAGGCCTCAGGTACTTTGGAGGTTTCTCCTAATTTGTACGATTTTGGACAATGGAATGGGCAGAATTCCCATGGATTGGTAGGCACAGTCCTAATGTGTGGCTCCAGGGGCCCCAGCCTGGAGGGTGTGTGTCCCTGGACTTTGAGGACAGAAGTCTGAAAACACAAACTCAGCTTAGGTTTGGGGACGTAGGTATGGCAGGCCCGATCTACAAACCATGAGAAGAACTCTTCAGGATATGAAGAAAGTGCGAGTCTGAGGTGCTTGCTCAGGTTTTTGTCTCTGGATTTTGTATCAGCGATGGCACAATCTACAGACCTGAATCGAGATCTCGTGCATCTGAAGTCAGGGCGAGGATCAGACGATCGCTCAAGTTGGTGTTTCTGTCCCTGATGGCCCCTTCACGAAGGGGGGGCATCACGAGGCCATGGGGGTTTTCCCACGATGGGATTGTGAGAAGCTCCAAACTGCAAAGTGTCTTCTGCAGGACAATTGAGACCTGTTGTTTGGCTCCAGGCCAATGATTCTGCGCAGGGTTCTAAGGATCTATGGCTGGGTAGCCCACCTCGCAATCCAATTGTCTCCTAGACACAAGACAGGTTAGATCTGACGGCTCTGCGGGAGCAACCGTGGTGGCTGATTTGAAATGGACTTTCCTGAGGATGGGTCCTAATGTGTTTTTGTGTCCATGAGTTCCTTGGAATGGGGCGGTGGCACCGGGACACTGAAGTACTCTCCTATTTTTTGGACATGGCTCCCATGCACAGGTTTCCTTGTGGAGACGAGATGAGTTCTGCTGGGTGCCTCAGCAAAACCCCTATGCTCGTATTTGAATCAGGCTTTTGAGGAGACATGCCTGTAAACCAGGGCAATGGATCCTATTATGGCCTAGGGTCCTGTCTGGTTCAATCTTCTCCTATGGGGACATCCATTTATGGTATGAGTGGAGGTAGATTATCAGCTGGTGTCAGACAGCCCTTGTTTGTTCCGGGCGACCTACACTATTGGGATGGCCTCAGGGACTTTGGAGGTTTCTCCTAATTTGTACGATTTTGGACAATGGAATGGGCAGAATTCTCATGGATTGGTAGGCACAGTCCTAATATGTGGCTCCAGGGGCCCCTGCCTGGAGGGTGTGTGGCCCAGGACTTTGAGGACAGAAGTCTGAAAACACAAACTCAGCTTAGGTTTGGGGACGTAGGTATGGCAGGCCCGATCTACAAACCATGAGAAGAACTCTTCAGGATATGAAGAAAGTGCGAGTCTGAGGTGCTTGCTCAGGTTTTTGTCTCTGGATTTTGTATCAGCGATGGCACAATCTACAGACCTGAATCGAGATCTCGTGCATCTGAAGTCAGGGCGAGGATCAGACGATCGCTCAAGTTGGTGTTCCTGTCCCTGATGGCCCATTAACGAAGTGGGGGCATCACGAGGCTATGGGGGTTTTCCCACGATGAGATTTGTGAGAAGCTCCAAACTGCAAAGTGTCTTCTGCAGGACAATTGAGACCTGTTGTTTGGCTCCAGGCCAATGATTCTGAGCAGGGTTCTAAGGATGCATGGCTGGGTAGCCCACTTCGCATTCCAATTGTCTCCTAGACACAAGACAAATTAGATCTGCTGGATCTGGGGGAGCAACCGAGGAGGCTTAGTTGAAATGGACTCTCCTATGGATGGGTCCTAATGTGCTTTTGTGTCGATGGAGACCTTGGAATGAAGTGGTGGCACTGGGGTCCTGAGGGTTCTCCTAAACAGAGGCTTTGACACAGCTCCAACGTGCAAGTTTCCCATGGGTAGATGAGATGTTTTCTGATGGGTGAGTCAAGAAACAGCCATATGCTGGTTTTGAAATCCAGGCCTCTGAGGAGAGATGCCTGGAAACCAAAGCAATGTATATGATTAGTGCCTAGGTGCCTGTTCTTTCCTTTTTACCTCTGGGGACATCTGTCTATGGGTCTGAGTACAGGTAGGTGCTCAGATCGGCTCAGATTGCCCCTGTTTTACCTGGGAAGCCACCACTAATGAGATGGATCAGGGACTTTAGAGGTTTATCCTATTAGAAGGGATGTGGCCATTGGAATGGGCACACACAATTCCATTGGAGAGGGCAAGTACAGTCCTCAGGTTTCGCTCCAGGGGCCTGAGCCTTTAGGTTGTGTAGGCCAGGGCTGTTTGGACAGTTGTCTGAAAACACAAACTTGGCTTATGTTTCAGGTCATGTATGGCAGGACTTATCTACAGACCATGAGGAGAACTTTTCGGGATATGAGAAAAGGGCGAGTGTGAGGCTCTTGCTCAAGTTTTTGTCTCTGGATATCGTGTCACTCATGGTCGTGAAATTTCTGGGTGACTTCATGGGAAATGGACGAGTCTTACTCTCTGGTGGTTTGGACCAGTCCAAAGAGTTTGGGGTCACTCTGTGGGAAGGAAGAAGTCCGTTTTTTTTTTTTTTTGATGTTGTTTTCTTTTTAACCTCAGGTGTCCCACCAAATGAGAGTTTCCAGAGTAGAGCCCTGGGGGGGGTGACTGGACAATCAGAAATCTGGTTAATAATTGGGCCTAGGGTCATATCAAGCCCATTATGACATCTAATGGTCCAGTCACTGAGAGGACTTACTAGAGGACAGGACTCATGCTGAGGGTCACAATGCGTGTTTATGCCCTTGTCGCACTCAAGAATGGGCGGGGCCTCAGGGTGAATGCTGGTTTCTCCTACACTGAACGTTGGACGACGTGCCAACCACAAGCTTTCTTACCGTGGGTAAGGAGGTGTTCTGATTTCTGCATCACACTCACCCCTGGGCAGTGATTGGAGATAATGTCTCGGTTCTGAGGCCTGAAAACTGAGGTAGGGAAGAGATGATGAGCTAAGGCCATGGTGGGTCTTATGTGCTCAGTGTGCGGTCTGTTTTCTGGGTGTTGGTCAGGAGGTCCGGGTTTATGTAGTGTCCGACAGTGCATTAGTGCCCAGGTTAGACTATATCATTTGGGTGAAGTCGAGTGCTGTGGAGGTTTATCCTCATTGAAGGTGCCTGGGCAGCTCATGAGGCAATAATTTTTTTCAAGAGGGCAGGCAGAGTGCTGCATTGTCAGTCCAGAATTGCCAACATGAGGGCTTCCGTGCCAGGAGTGTGAGGACGGAAGTCTGAGAAGACAAGCTAGACTTGAGTTTCAGGGCGAGGGCACGGCAGGTACCCCCTGCAGATCTGAAACAATACGCATGCATCTGAAGTCAGGGCGAGGATCAGACGTTGGCTCAGGTTGGAGTTTCCGTGCATGAAGGCCGCTTCATGAAGGAAGCGGAATCTCGGGGCCATTGAGGTTTTCCCACGTTGGGAGTTCTGGGATGCCCCCTTCAAGGATTCCTTTAGCGGGACAATTGAGACCTTTTGGACAGCTCCAGGACATCCCATATGGAATGACTCCAGAGCACCGTTCGAGGATGGATGCCTGGGAAGCCCACCTTGCATTCCAATTGTCTCCTAGTAACAAGACAGTTTAGATATGACGGCTCTGCGGGAGCAACCGGGGTGGCTGAGTTGAAATGGACTTTCCTGAGGATGGGTCGTAATGTGTTTTTGTGTCCATGAGGGCCTTGGAATGTGGCGGTGGCACCGGGACCATGAAGTACTCTCCTATGCTTTGGACATGGCTCCCATGCATAGGTTTCCTTGTGGAGACGAGATGAGTTCTGCTGGGTGCCTCAGCAAAACCCCTATGCTCGTATTGGAATCAGGCTTTTGAGGAGACATGTCTGTAAAACAAGGCAATGGATCCTATTATGGCCTAGGGTCCTGTCTGGTTCAATCTTTTCCTTGGGGACATCCATTTATGGTATGAGTGGAGGTCGATTATCAGCTGGTGTCAGACAGCCCTTGTTTGTTCCGGGCGACCTACACTATTGGGATGGCCTCAGGGACTTTGGAGGTTTCTCCTAATTTGTACGATTTTGGACAATGGAATGGGCAGAATTCCCATGGATTGTTAGGCACAGTCCTAATATGTGGCTCCAGGGGCCCCAGCCTGGAGGGTGTGTGGCCCAGGACTTTGAGGACAGAAGTCTGAAAACACAAACTCAGCTTAGGTTTGGGGACGTAGGTATGGCAGGCCTGAGCTACAAACCTTGAAAAGAACCTCTCAGGATATGAAGAAAGTGCGAGTCTGAGGCGCTTGCTCAGGTTTTTGTCTCTGGATTTTGTATCAGCGACGGCACAATCTACAGACCTGAATCGAGATCTCGTGCATCTGAAGTCAGGGCGAGGATCAGACGATCGCTGAATTTGGTGTTTCTGTCCCTGATGGCCCCTTCACGAAGGCGCGGCATCACGAGGCCATGGGGGTTTTCCCACGATGGGAGTTGTGAGAAGCTCCAAACTGCAAAGTGTCTTCCGAGGACATTTGAGTCCTTTTTTTTTCCCTCCGGGCCAATGATTCTGAGCAGGGTTCTAAGGATGCATGGCTGGGTAGCCCACCTCCCATTCCTATTGTCTCCTAGATACAAGACAGGTTATCTGCTGGATCTGGGGGAGCAACCGAGGAGGCTGAGTTGAAATGGACTCTCCTTTGGATGGGTCCTAATGTGCTTTTGTGTCTATGGAGACTTTGGAATGAAGCGGGGGCACTGGGGCCCTGAAGGGTTCTTCTAAACAGAGGCTTTGACACAGCTCCAACGTGCAAGTTTCCCAAGGGTAGATGAGATGTTTTCTGATGGGTGACTCAAGAAAGAGCTATATGCTGGTTTTGAAATCCAGGCCTCTGAGGAGAGATGCCTGGAAACCAAAGAAATGGATATGATTAGTGCCTAGGGGCCTGTTCTTTCCTTTTTACCTCTGGGGACATCTGTCTATGGGTCTGAGTACAGGTAGGTGCTCAGATCGGCTCAGATTGCCCCTGTTTTACCTGGGAAGCCACCACTATTGGGATGGATCAGGGACTTTGGAGATTTATCCTATTAGAAGGGATGTGGCCATTGGAATGGGCACACACAATTCCCTTGGAGAGGGCAAGTACAGTCCTCAGGTTTGGCTCCTGTGGCCTGAGCCTGTAGGTTGTGTAGGCCAGGGCTGTTTGGACAGTTGTCTGAAACAACAAACTTGGCTTATGTTTCAGGTCATAGGTATGGCAGGACTTAAACTACAGACCATGAGGAGAACTTTTCGGGATTTGAGAAAAGGGCGAGTGTGAGGCTCTTGCTCAAGTTTTTGTCTCTGGATATCGTGTCACTCATGGTCGTGAAATTTCTGGGTGACTTCATGTGAAATAGACGAGTCTTACTCCCTGGTGGTTTGGACCAGTCCAAAGCATTTGGGGTCACTCTGTGGGATGGAAGAAGTCCGTTTTTTTTTTTTTTTGATGTTGTTTTCTATTTAACCTCAGGTGTCCCACCAAATTAGGGATTCCAGAGTAGAGCCCTGGGGGGGTGGTGACTGGATATTCAGAAATCTGGTTAAAAATTGGGGCGTAGGGACATATCAAGCCCATTATGACAACTAATGGTCCAGTCACTGAGAGGACTTACTAGAGGACAGGAATCATGCTGAGGGTCACAATGCGTTGTTATGCTTTTGTCGCACTCAAGAATGGGCGGGGCCTCAGGGTGAATGCTGGTTTCTCCTACACTGAATGTTGGACGGCGTGCCAAACACAAGGTTTCTTACCATGGGTAAGGAGGTGTTCTGATTTCTGCATCAACTCACCCCTGGGCAGTGATTGGAGATAATGTCTCGGTTCTGAGGCCTGAAAACTGAGGTAGGGAAGAGAGGATGACCTAAGAACAAGGTGGTCTTATATGCTCAGTGTGCGGACTGCTTTCCGGGTGTTGGTCAGGAGGTCCGGGCTCAGGTTGTGTCCGACAGTGCATTAGTGCCCAGGTTAGACTATATCATTTGGGTGAAGTCGAGTGCTGTGGAGGTTTATCCTCATTGAAGGTGCCTGGGCAGCTCATGAGGCAATAATTTTTTTCTAGAGGGCAGGCAGAGTGCTGCATTGTGGGTCCGGAATTGCCAAACTTGAGGGCTTCGGGGCCAGGAGTGTGAGGACGGAAGTCTGAGAAGACAAGCAAGACTTGGGTTTCAGGGCGAGGGCACGGAACGTACCCCCTGCAGATCTGAAACAATACTAATGCATCTGAAGTCAGGGCGAGGATCACACGTTGGCTCAGGTTGGAGTTTCCGTGCATGACGGCCGCTTCATGAAGGGAGTGGAATCTCGAGGCCATTGAGGTTTTCCCACGTTGGGAGTTGTGGGATGCCCCCTTCAAGGATTCCTTCTGCGGGACAATAGAGACCTGTTGGACAGCTCCAGGACATCCCATATGGAATGACTCCAGAGCACTGTTCGAGGATGGATGCCTTGGAAGCCCGCCTTGCATTCCAATTGTCTCCTAGCAACAAGGCAGTTTAGATCTGATGGCTCAGCGGGAGCAACCGGGGTGGCTGAGTTGAAATGGACTTTCCTGAGGATGGGTCCTAATGTGTTTTTGTGTCCATGAGGGCCTTGGAATGGGGCGGTGGCACCGGGACCCTGAAGTACTCTCCTATGCTTTGGACATGGCTCCCATGCACAGGTTTCCTTGTGGAGACGAGATGACTTCTGCTGGGTGCCTCAGCAAAACCCCTATGCTCGTATTTGAATCAGGCTTTTGAGGAGACATGCCTGTAAACCAAGGCAATGGATCCTATTATGGCCTAGGGTCCTGTCTGGTTCAATCTTCTCCTCTGGGGACTTCCATTTATGGTATGAGTGGTGGTAGATTATCAGCTGGTGTCAGACAGCCCTTGTTTGTTCCGGGCAACCTACACGATTGGAAAGGCCTCAGGTACTTTGGAGGTTTCTCCTAATTTGTACGATTTTGGACAATGGAATGGGCAGAATTCCCATGGATTGGTAGGCACAGTCCTAATGTGTGGCTCCAGGGGCCCCAGCCTGGAGGGTGTGTGTCCCTGGACTTTGAGGACAGAAGTCTGAAAACACAAACTCAGCTTAGGTTTGGGGACGTAGGTATGGCAGGCCCGATCTACAAACCATGAGAAGAACTCTTCAGGATATGAAGAAAGTGCGAGTCTGAGGTGCTTGCTCAGGTTTTTGTCTCTGGATTTTGTATCAGCGATGGCACAATCTACAGACCTGAATCGAGATCTCGTGCATCTGAAGTCAGGGCGAGGATCAGACGATCGCTCAAGTTGGTGTTTCTGTCCCTGATGGCCCCTTCACGAAGGGGGGGCATCACGAGGCCATGGGGGTTTTCCCACGATGGGATTGTGAGAAGCTCCAAACTGCAAAGTGTCTTCTGCAGGACAATTGAGACCTGTTGTTTGGCTCCAGGCCAATGATTCTGCGCAGGGTTCTAAGGATCTATGGCTGGGTAGCCCACCTCGCAATCCAATTGTCTCCTAGACACAAGACAGGTTAGATCTGACGGCTCTGCGGGAGCAACCGTGGTGGCTGATTTGAAATGGACTTTCCTGAGGATGGGTCCTAATGTGTTTTTGTGTCCATGAGTTCCTTGGAATGGGGCGGTGGCACCGGGACACTGAAGTACTCTCCTATTTTTTGGACATGGCTCCCATGCACAGGTTTCCTTGTGGAGACGAGATGAGTTCTGCTGGGTGCCTCAGCAAAACCCCTATGCTCGTATTTGAATCAGGCTTTTGAGGAGACATGCCTGTAAACCAGGGCAATGGATCCTATTATGGCCTAGGGTCCTGTCTGGTTCAATCTTCTCCTATGGGGACATCCATTTATGGTATGAGTGGAGGTAGATTATCAGCTGGTGTCAGACAGCCCTTGTTTGTTCCGGGCGACCTACACTATTGGGATGGCCTCAGGGACTTTGGAGGTTTCTCCTAATTTGTACGATTTTGGACAATGGAATGGGCAGAATTCTCATGGATTGGTAGGCACAGTCCTAATATGTGGCTCCAGGGGCCCCTGCCTGGAGGGTGTGTGGCCCAGGACTTTGAGGACAGAAGTCTGAAAACACAAACTCAGCTTAGGTTTGGGGACGTAGGTATGGCAGGCCCGATCTACAAACCATGAGAAGAACTCTTCAGGATATGAAGAAAGTGCGAGTCTGAGGTGCTTGCTCAGGTTTTTGTCTCTGGATTTTGTATCAGCGATGGCACAATCTACAGACCTGAATCGAGATCTCGTGCATCTGAAGTCAGGGCGAGGATCAGACGATCGCTCAAGTTGGTGTTCCTGTCCCTGATGGCCCATTAACGAAGTGGGGGCATCACGAGGCTATGGGGGTTTTCCCACGATGAGATTTGTGAGAAGCTCCAAACTGCAAAGTGTCTTCTGCAGGACAATTGAGACCTGTTGTTTGGCTCCAGGCCAATGATTCTGAGCAGGGTTCTAAGGATGCATGGCTGGGTAGCCCACTTCGCATTCCAATTGTCTCCTAGACACAAGACAAATTAGATCTGCTGGATCTGGGGGAGCAACCAAGGAGGCTGAGTTGAAATGGACTCTCCTATGGATGGGTCCTAATGTGCTTTTGTGTCGATGGAGACCTTGGAATGAAGTGGTGGCACTGGGGTCCTGAGGGTTCTCCTAAACAGAGGCTTTGACACAGCTCAAACGTGCAAGTTTCCCATGGGTAGATGAGATGTTTTCTGATGGGTGAGTCAAGAAACAGCCATATGCTGGTTTTGAAATCCAGGCCTCTGAGGAGAGATGCCTGGAAACCAAAGCAATGTATATGATTAGTGCCTAGGTGCCTGTTCTTTCCTTTTTACCTCTGGGGACATCTGTCTATGGGTCTGAGTACAGGTACGTGCTCAGATCGGCTCAGATTGCCCCTGTTTTACCTGGGAAGCCACCACTAATGAGATGGATCAGGGACTTTAGAGGTTTATCCTATTAGAAGGGATGTGGCCATTGGAATGGGCACACACAATTCCATTGGAGAGGGCAAGTACAGTCCTCAGGTTTCGCTCCAGGGGCCTGAGCCTTTAGGTTGTGTAGGCCAGGGCTGTTTGGACAGTTGTCTGAAAACACAAACTTGGCTTATGTTTCAGGTCATGTATGGCAGGACTTATCTACAGACCATGAGGAGAACTTTTCGGGATATGAGAAAAGGGCGAGTGTGAGGCTCTTGCTCAAGTTTTTGTCTCTGGATATCGTGTCACTCATGGTCGTGAAATTTCTGGGTGACTTCATGGGAAATGGACGAGTCTTACTCTCTGGTGGTTTGGACCAGTCCAAAGAGTTTGGGGTCACTCTGTGGGAAGGAAGAAGTCCGTTTTTTTTTTTTTTTTGATGTTGTTTTCTTTTTAACCTCAGGTGTCCCACCAAATGAGAGTTTCCAGAGTAGAGCCCTGGGGGGGGTGACTGGACAATCAGAAATCTGGTTAATAATTGGGCCTAGGGTCATATCAAGCCCATTATGACATCTAATGGTCCAGTCACTGAGAGGACTTACTAGAGGACAGGACTCATGCTGAGGGTCACAATGCGTGTTTATGCCCTTGTCGCACTCAAGAATGGGCGGGGCCTCAGGGTGAATGCTGGTTTCTCCTACACTGAACGTTGGACGACGTGCCAACCACAAGCTTTCTTACCGTGGGTAAGGAGGTGTTCTGATTTCTGCATCACACTCACCCCTGGGCAGTGATTGGAGATAATGTCTCGGTTCTGAGGCCTGAAAACTGAGGTAGGGAAGAGATGATGAGCTAAGGCCATGGTGGGTCTTATGTGCTCAGTGTGCGGTCTGTTTTCTGGGTGTTGGTCAGGAGGTCCGGGTTTATGTAGTGTCCGACAGTGCATTAGTGCCCAGGTTAGACTATATCATTTGGGTGAAGTCGAGTGCTGTGGAGGTTTATCCTCATTGAAGGTGCCTGGGCAGCTCATGAGGCAATAATTTTTTTCAAGAGGGCAGGCAGAGTGCTGCATTGTCAGTCCAGAATTGCCAACATGAGGGCTTCCGTGCCAGGAGTGTGAGGACGGAAGTCTGAGAAGACAAGCTAGACTTGAGTTTCAGGGCGAGGGCACGGCAGGTACCCCCTGCAGATCTGAAACAATACGCATGCATCTGAAGTCAGGGCGAGGATCAGACGTTGGCTCAGGTTGGAGTTTCCGTGCATGAAGGCCGCTTCATGAAGGAAGCGGAATCTCGGGGCCATTGAGGTTTTCCCACGTTGGGAGTTCTGGGATGCCCCCTTCAAGGATTCCTTTAGCGGGACAATTGAGACCTTTTGGACAGCTCCAGGACATCCCATATGGAATGACTCCAGAGCACCGTTCGAGGATGGATGCCTGGGAAGCCCACCTTGCATTCCAATTGTCTCCTAGTAACAAGACAGTTTAGATATGACGGCTCTGCGGGAGCAACCGGGGTGGCTGAGTTGAAATGGACTTTCCTGAGGATGGGTCGTAATGTGTTTTTGTGTCCATGAGGGCCTTGGAATGTGGCGGTGGCACCGGGACCATGAAGTACTCTCCTATGCTTTGGACATGGCTCCCATGCATAGGTTTCCTTGTGGAGACGAGATGAGTTCTGCTGGGTGCCTCAGCAAAACCCCTATGCTCGTATTGGAATCAGGCTTTTGAGGAGACATGTCTGTAAAACAAGGCAATGGATCCTATTATGGCCTAGGGTCCTGTCTGGTTCAATCTTTTCCTTGGGGACATCCATTTATGGTATGAGTGGAGGTCGATTATCAGCTGGTGTCAGACAGCCCTTGTTTGTTCCGGGCGACCTACACTATTGGGATGGCCTCAGGGACTTTGGAGGTTTCTCCTAATTTGTACGATTTTGGACAATGGAATGGGCAGAATTCCCATGGATTGTTAGGCACAGTCCTAATATGTGGCTCCAGGGGCCCCAGCCTGGAGGGTGTGTGGCCCAGGACTTTGAGGACAGAAGTCTGAAAACACAAACTCAGCTTAGGTTTGGGGACGTAGGTATGGCAGGCCTGAGCTACAAACCTTGAAAAGAACCTCTCAGGATATGAAGAAAGTGCGAGTCTGAGGCGCTTGCTCAGGTTTTTGTCTCTGGATTTTGTATCAGCGACGGCACAATCTACAGACCTGAATCGAGATCTCGTGCATCTGAAGTCAGGGCGAGGATCAGACGATCGCTGAATTTGGTGTTTCTGTCCCTGATGGCCCCTTCACGAAGGCGCGGCATCACGAGGCCATGGGGGTTTTCCCACGATGGGAGTTGTGAGAAGCTCCAAACTGCAAAGTGTCTTCCGAGGACATTTGAGTCCTTTTTTTTTCCCTCCGGGCCAATGATTCTGAGCAGGGTTCTAAGGATGCATGGCTGGGTAGCCCACCTCCCATTCCTATTGTCTCCTAGATACAAGACAGGTTATCTGCTGGATCTGGGGGAGCAACCGAGGAGGCTGAGTTGAAATGGACTCTCCTTTGGATGGGTCCTAATGTGCTTTTGTGTCTATGGAGACTTTGGAATGAAGCGGGGGCACTGGGGCCCTGAAGGGTTCTTCTAAACAGAGGCTTTGACACAGCTCCAACGTGCAAGTTTCCCAAGGGTAGATGAGATGTTTTCTGATGGGTGACTCAAGAAAGAGCTATATGCTGGTTTTGAAATCCAGGCCTCTGAGGAGAGATGCCTGGAAACCAAAGAAATGGATATGATTAGTGCCTAGGGGCCTGTTCTTTCCTTTTTACCTCTGGGGACATCTGTCTATGGGTCTGAGTACAGGTAGGTGCTCAGATCGGCTCAGATTGCCCCTGTTTTACCTGGGAAGCCACCACTATTGGGATGGATCAGGGACTTTGGAGATTTATCCTATTAGAAGGGATGTGGCCATTGGAATGGGCACACACAATTCCCTTGGAGAGGGCAAGTACAGTCCTCAGGTTTGGCTCCTGTGGCCTGAGCCTGTAGGTTGTGTAGGCCAGGGCTGTTTGGACAGTTGTCTGAAACAACAAACTTGGCTTATGTTTCAGGTCATAGGTATGGCAGGACTTAAACTACAGACCATGAGGAGAACTTTTCGGGATTTGAGAAAAGGGCGAGTGTGAGGCTCTTGCTCAAGTTTTTGTCTCTGGATATCGTGTCACTCATGGTCGTGAAATTTCTGGGTGACTTCATGTGAAATAGACGAGTCTTACTCCCTGGTGGTTTGGACCAGTCCAAAGCATTTGGGGTCACTCTGTGGGATGGAAGAAGTCCGTTTTTTTTTTTTTTTTTGATGTTGTTTTCTATTTAACCTCAGGTGTCCCACCAAATTAGGGATTCCAGAGTAGAGCCCTGGGGGGGTGGTGACTGGATATTCAGAAATCTGGTTAAAAATTGGGGCGTAGGGACATATCAAGCCCATTATGACAACTAATGGTCCAGTCACTGAGAGGACTTACTAGAGGACAGGAATCATGCTGAGGGTCACAATGCGTTGTTATGCTTTTGTCGCACTCAAGAATGGGCGGGGCCTCAGGGTGAATGCTGGTTTCTCCTACACTGAATGTTGGACGGCGTGCCAAACACAAGGTTTCTTACCATGGGTAAGGAGGTGTTCTGATTTCTGCATCAACTCACCCCTGGGCAGTGATTGGAGATAATGTCTCGGTTCTGAGGCCTGAAAACTGAGGTAGGGAAGAGAGGATGACCTAAGAACAAGGTGGTCTTATATGCTCAGTGTGCGGACTGCTTTCCGGGTGTTGGTCAGGAGGTCCGGGCTCAGGTTGTGTCCGACAGTGCATTAGTGCCCAGGTTAGACTATATCATTTGGGTGAAGTCGAGTGCTGTGGAGGTTTATCCTCATTGAAGGTGCCTGGGCAGCTCATGAGGCAATAATTTTTTTCTAGAGGGAAGGCAGAGTGCTGCATTGTGGGTCCGGAATTGCCAAACTTGAGGGCTTCGGGGCCAGGAGTGTGAGGACGGAAGTCTGAGAAGACAAGCAAGACTTGGGTTTCAGGGCGAGGGCACGGAACGTACCCCCTGCAGATCTGAAACAATACTAATGCATCTGAAGTCAGGGCGAGGATCACACGTTGGCTCAGGTTGGAGTTTCCGTGCATGACGGCCGCTTCATGAAGGGAGTGGAATCTCGAGGCCATTGAGGTTTTCCCACGTTGGGAGTTGTGGGATGCCCCCTTCAAGGATTCCTTCTGCGGGACAATAGAGACCTGTTGGACAGCTCCAGGACATCCCATATGGAATGACTCCAGAGCACTGTTCGAGGATGGATGCCTTGGAAGCCCGCCTTGCATTCCAATTGTCTCCTAGCAACAAGGCAGTTTAGATCTGATGGCTCAGCGGGAGCAACCGGGGTGGCTGAGTTGAAATGGACTTTCCTGAGGATGGGTCCTAATGTGTTTTTGTGTCCATGAGGGCCTTGGAATGGGGCGGTGGCACCGGGACCCTGAAGTACTCTCCTATGCTTTGGACATGGCTCCCATGCACAGGTTTCCTTGTGGAGACGAGATGACTTCTGCTGGGTGCCTCAGCAAAACCCCTATGCTCGTATTTGAATCAGGCTTTTGAGGAGACATGCCTGTAAACCAAGGCAATGGATCCTATTATGGCCTAGGGTCCTGTCTGGTTCAATCTTCTCCTCTGGGGACTTCCATTTATGGTATGAGTGGTGGTAGATTATCAGCTGGTGTCAGACAGCCCTTGTTTGTTCCGGGCAACCTACACGATTGGAAAGGCCTCAGGTACTTTGGAGGTTTCTCCTAATTTGTACGATTTTGGACAATGGAATGGGCAGAATTCCCATGGATTGGTAGGCACAGTCCTAATGTGTGGCTCCAGGGGCCCCAGCCTGGAGGGTGTGTGTCCCTGGACTTTGAGGACAGAAGTCTGAAAACACAAACTCAGCTTAGGTTTGGGGACGTAGGTATGGCAGGCCCGATCTACAAACCATGAGAAGAACTCTTCAGGATATGAAGAAAGTGCGAGTCTGAGGTGCTTGCTCAGGTTTTTGTCTCTGGATTTTGTATCAGCGATGGCACAATCTACAGACCTGAATCGAGATCTCGTGCATCTGAAGTCAGGGCGAGGATCAGACGATCGCTCAAGTTGGTGTTTCTGTCCCTGATGGCCCCTTCACGAAGGGGGGGCATCACGAGGCCATGGGGGTTTTCCCACGATGGGATTGTGAGAAGCTCCAAACTGCAAAGTGTCTTCTGCAGGACAATTGAGACCTGTTGTTTGGCTCCAGGCCAATGATTCTGAGCAGGGTTCTAAGGATCTATGGCTGGGTAGCCCACCTCGCAATCCAATTGTCTCCTAGACACAAGACAGGTTAGATCTGACGGCTCTGCGGGAGCAACCGTGGTGGCTGATTTGAAATGGACTTTCCTGAGGATGGGTCCTAATGTGTTTTTGTGTCCATGAGTTCCTTGGAATGGGGCGGTGGCACCGGGACACTGAAGTACTCTCCTATTTTTTGGACATGGCTCCCATGCACAGGTTTCCTTGTGGAGACGAGATGAGTTCTGCTGGGTGCCTCAGCAAAACCCCTATGCTCGTATTTGAATCAGGCTTTTGAGGAGACATGCCTGTAAACCAGGGCAATGGATCCTATTATGGCCTAGGGTCCTGTCTGGTTCAATCTTCTCCTATGGGGACATCCATTTATGGTATGAGTGGAGGTAGATTATCAGCTGGTGTCAGACAGCCCTTGTTTGTTCCGGGCGACCTACACTATTGGGATGGCCTCAGGGACTTTGGAGGTTTCTCCTAATTTGTACGATTTTGGACAATGGAATGGGCAGAATTCTCATGGATTGGTAGGCACAGTCCTAATATGTGGCTCCAGGGGCCCCTGCCTGGAGGGTGTGTGGCCCAGGACTTTGAGGACAGAAGTCTGAAAACACAAACTCAGCTTAGGTTTGGGGACGTAGGTATGGCAGGCCCGATCTACAAACCATGAGAAGAACTCTTCAGGATATGAAGAAAGTGCGAGTCTGAGGTGCTTGCTCAGGTTTTTGTCTCTGGATTTTGTATCAGCGATGGCACAATCTACAGACCTGAATCGAGATCTCGTGCATCTGAAGTCAGGGCGAGGATCAGACGATCGCTCAAGTTGGTGTTCCTGTCCCTGATGGCCCATTAACGAAGTGGGGGCATCACGAGGCTATGGGGGTTTTCCCACGATGAGATTTGTGAGAAGCTCCAAACTGCAAAGTGTCTTCTGCAGGACAATTGAGACCTGTTGTTTGGCTCCAGGCCAATGATTCTGAGCAGGGTTCTAAGGATGCATGGCTGGGTAGCCCACTTCGCATTCCAATTGTCTCCTAGACACAAGACAAATTAGATCTGCTGGATCTGGGGGAGCAACCGAGGAGGCTGAGTTGAAATGGACTCTCCTATGGATGGGTCCTAATGTGCTTTTGTGTCGATGGAGACCTTGGAATGAAGTGGTGGCACTGGGGTCCTGAGGGTTCTCCTAAACAGAGGCTTTGACACAGCTCCAACGTGCAAGTTTCCCATGGGTAGATGAGATGTTTTCTGATGGGTGAGTCAAGAAACAGCCATATGCTGGTTTTGAAATCCAGGCCTCTGAGGAGAGATGCCTGGAAACCAAAGCAATGTATATGATTAGTGCCTAGGTGCCTGTTCTTTCCTTTTTACCTCTGGGGACATCTGTCTATGGGTCTGAGTACAGGTAGGTGCTCAGATGGGCTCAGATTGCCCCTGTTTTACCTGGGAATCCACCACTATTGAGATGGATCAAGTGTGAGGCTCTTGCTCAAGTTTTTGTCTCTGGACATCGTGTCACTCATGGTGCTGACATTTCTGGGTGACTTCATAGGAAATGGACGATCTTACTCTCTGGTGGTTTGGCCCCGTCCAAAGTGTTTGGGATCATTCTGTGTGATGGAAGAATTCCGTTTTGTTGTTGTTGTTGTTGTTGTTTTCCTTTTTAACCTCAGGTGACCCACCAAATGAGGGATTCCAGAGTAGAGCCCTGGGGAGGGGCAACCGGATAATCAGAAATCTGGTTAAAAATTGGGGCCTAGGGACATGTCAAGCCCATTATGACATCTTATGGTCCAGCCACTGAGAGGACTTACTAGAGGACAGTACTCATGCTGAGGGTCACAATGCGTGTTTATGCCCTCGTCGCACTCAAGAATGGGCGGGGTCTCACGGTGAATGCTGGTTTCTCCTACACTGAACGTTGGACAACGTGCCAACCAGAAGGTTTCTTGCCATGGGTAAGGAGGAGTTCTGATTTCTGCATCACACTCACCCCTGGGCAGTGATTGGGGATAATGTCTCGTTTCTGAAGCCTGAAAACAGAGGTAGGGAAGAGATGATGACCTAAGGCCATGGCGGGTCTTATGTGCTAACTGTGCGGTCAACTTTCTGGGGGTTGGTCAGGAGGTCCGGGCTCAGGTTGTGTCCGACAGTGCTTTAGTGCACAGGTTAGACTATATAACTTGGGTAAAGTAGAGTGCTGTGTAGGTTAATCCTCATTTAAGGTGCCTGGGAAGATCATGAGGCAATAATTTTTTTCTAGAGGGCAGGCAGAGTGCTGTATTGTGGTTCCGGAATTGCCAAACTTGAGGGCTTCGGGGCCAGGGGAGTGAGGACGGAAGTCTGAGAAGAAAGCTAGACTTGGGTTTCAGGGCGAGGGCACCCCAGGTACCCCCTGCAGCTCTGAATCAATATCTCATTCATCTGAAGTCAGAGCGAGGATCAGATGTTGGCTCAGGTTGGAGTTTCTGTGCATGACGGAGGTTTCATGAAGGGAGCGGAATCTCGAGGCCATTGAGGTTTTCCCACGTTGGGAGTTGTGGGATGCCCCCTTCAAGGATTCCTTCTGCGGGACAGTTGAGACCTGTTGAACAGCTCCAGACATCCCAGATGGAATGACTCCAGAACACCATGCGAGGACGGATGACTTGGAAGCCCGCCTCGCATTCCAATTGTCTCATAGCAACAAGACAGTTTAGATCTGATGGCTCTGCGGGAGCAACCGGGGTAGCTGAGTTGAAATGGACTTTCCTGAGAATGGGTCCTAATGGGTTTTTGTGTCCCTGAGGGCCTTGGAATGGGGTGGTGGCCCCGGGACCATGAAGTACTCTCCTAAGTTTCTGACATAGCTCCCATGCACAGGTTTCATTGTGGAGACGAGATGAGATCTGATGGGTGCCTCAGGAAAACCCCTATGCTCGTATTGGAATCAGGCTTTTGAGGAGACATGCCTGTAAACCAAAGCAATGGATCCTATTATGGCCTAGGGTCCCGTCTGGTTCAATCTTCATCTCTGGGGACATCCATCTATGGTATGAGTGGAGGTAGATGCTCAGCTGGTGTCAGACCGCCCTTTTTTGTCCCGGGCGACCTACACTATTGGGATGGCCTCAGGGATTTGGCGGTTTCTCTTAATTTGTACAATTTTGGACAATGGAATGGGCAGAATTCCCATGGATTGGTAGGCACAGTCCTAATGTGTGGCTCCAGGGGCCCCAGCCGGAGGGTGTGTGGCCCAGGACAGAAGTCTGAAAACACAAACTCAGGTTAGGTTTGGGGACGGAGATATGGCAGGCCAGATCTGCAAACCATGAGAATAATTCTTCAGGATATGAAGAAAGTGCGAATCTGAGGCACTTGCTCAGGCTTTTGTCTCTGGATTTTGTATCAGCGCTGTCGTGGATTGTCGAGGAGGCCTCATGGGCCATGGGCGAATCTTCCTCTGTGAGGATTTGGCCCGATTCCCAATTGTTTTTCGTCAATCTGTGGGATGGGAGGACTCCTTTCAGCTTTGTTACCTCAGGTGTCCCACCAAAAGAGGAATTCCAAAGAAAAGCCGTGGGGAAGACTGAAGGGACAACCCGAACTATGGTTAAAAATTGGGGCCTGGGGCATGGCAAGCCCAATATGCTATCTCTTCATCCAGCCACTGAGAGGCCTTACTTGAGGACTGGGCTCAGGCTGAGAGTCACAAAGTGTGATTGGGACCCATGTGGCCCGCGACCATGGGCGAGCCTTATGGGCCAAACTGGTTTCAACTACACTGAACGTTGGACAACATGCCAACCACAAGGTTTCTTGCCATGGGGAAGGAGTTCTGATTTCTGCATCAGCTTCAACCCTGGGCAGTGATTGGAGATAAGGTCTAGGTTCTGAAGCCTGAAAACTGAGGTTGGGAAGAGATGAAGATCTAAGGCCATGGCGGCTCCATATGCTCAGTGTGCGGCCAGCAGTCTGGGTGGGGCTAAATGTTCCAGGCTCAGGCTGTGTCAGAAAGGGCATTAGTGCCCTGGTCATCCTATACATTTGGGGTACAGCCAAGGTAGGTGCAGGTTGATCCTCATTTGGGATTACTGTGTAGCCCCTGAGGGCAATGTTTTTCTTCTGGACGGCAGGAAGAGTGCTGCATTGTAGTTCTGGATTGCCAAACTGGAGGGCTTGTGGGCCAGTAGTCTGAGGACAGAAGTCAGGGAACACAAGCTAGGCTTAGGTTTCTGGGTGAGGCCATGGCAGGCACAATCTACAGACTTGAATCGAGATCTCGTGCATCTGAAGTCAAGGCGAAGATCAGACGATCGCTCAGGTTGGAGTTTCTGAACCTGATGGCCCCTTCACGAAGGGGGGGCATCACGAGGCCATGGGGGTTTTCCCACGTTAGGAGGTGTGAGCAGCTCCAAACTGCAAAGAGTCTTCTGCAGGACAATTGAGACCTGTTGTTTGGCTCAAGGCCATGATTCTGAGCTGGGTTCTAAGGATGGATGGCTGGGTAGCCCACCTCGCATTCCAATTGTCTCCTAGCAACAAGACCGGTTAGATCTGCTGGATCTGGGGGAGCAACCGAGGAGGCTGAGTTGAAATGGACTCTCCTGCGGATGGGTCCTAATATGCTTTTGTGTCTATAAAGACCTTGGAATGGTGCCCTGAAGGGTTCTCCTACACAGAGGCTTTGACACAGCTCCAACGTGCAAGTTTCCCATGTGTAGATGAGATGTTTTCTGATGGGTGAGTCAAGAAACAGCCATATGCTGGTTTTGAAATCCAGGCCTCTGAGGAGAGATGCCTGGAAAACATAGCAATGGATCTGATTAGTGCCTAGGGACCCGGTCTTTCCTTTTTACCTCTGGGGAGATCTCTCTATGGGTCTGAGTGCATGTAGGTGCTCAGAAGGGCTCAGATTGCCTCTGTATTTCCTGGGAAGCCGGCACTAGTGCGATGGATCAGGGTTTTTGGAGGTTTATCCTATTAAAAGGGTTGTGGCCATTGGAATGGGCACACACAATTCCCTTGGAGATGGCAAGTACAGTCCTCAGGTGTGGCTCAAGGGGCCTGAGCCTGTAGGTTGTGTAGGCTAGGGCTGTTTGTACAGTTGTCTGAAAACACAACCTCGGCTTATGTTTCGGGTTGTACGTATGGCAGGATTGATCTACAGACCATGAGGAGAACTCTTCAGGATTTGAAAAAAGGGCGAGTGTGAGGCTCTTGCTCAAGTTTTTGTCTCTGGATATCGTGTCACTCGTGGTGATGAAATTTCTGGGTGACTTCATGGGAAATGGACGTGTCTTACTCTCTGGTGGTTTGGCCCCGTCCAAAGTGTTTGGGGTCATTCTGTGTGATGGAAGAATTCCGTTTTTTTGTTTTTGTTATTTTATTTTTTAACCTCAGGTGACCCACCAAATGAGGGATTCCAGAGTAGAGCCCTGGGGAGGGGCAACCGGACAATCAGAAATCTGGTTAAAAATTGGGGCCTAGGGACATGTCAAGCCCATTATGATATCTAATGGTCCAGCCACTGAGAGGACTTACTAGAGGACAGGACTCATGCTGAGGGTCACAATGCGTGTGTATGCCCTCGTCGCACTCAAGAATGGGCGGGGCCTCAGGATGAATGCTGGTTTCTGCTACACTGAACTTTGGACAACGTGCCAACCACAAGGGTTCTTGCCATGGGTAAGGAGGAGTTCTGATTTCTGCATCACACTCACCCCTGGGCAGTGATTGGAGATAAGGTCTCGGTTCTGAAGCCTGAAAACTGAGGTAGGGAAGAGATGATGACCTAAGTCCATGGCGGGTCTTATGTGCTCAGTGTGCGGTCAGCTTTCTGGGGGTTGGTCAGGAGGTCCGGGCTCAGGTTGTGTCCGACAGTGCTTTAGTGCACAGGTTAGACTATATAACTTGGGTAAAGTCGAGTGCTGTGTAGGTTTATTCTCATTTAAGGTGCCTAGGAAGCTCATGAGGCAATAATTTTTTTCTAGAGGGCAGGCAGAGTGCTGCATTGTGTGTCCGGAATTGCCAAACTTGAGGGCTTTGGGGCCAGGCGTGTGAGGATGGAAGTCTGAGAAGGAAGCTAGACTGGGTTTCAGGGCGAGGACACGGCTGGAACCCCTTCAGCTCTGAACCAATATCTCATGCATCTGAAGTCAGGGCGAGGATCAGACGTTGGCTCAGGTTGTAGTTTCTGTGCATGACGGACGCTTCATGAAGGGAGCGGCATCTCAAGGCCATTGAGGTTTTCCCACGTTGGGAGTTGTGGGGTGCCCCTTTCAAGGATTCCTTCTGCGGGACAATTGAGATCTGTTGGACAGCTCCAGGACATCCCAGATGGAATGACTCCAGAGCTCATGCGAGGATGGATGCCTGGGAAGCCCGCCTCGCATTCCAATTGTCTCCTAGCAACAAGACAGTTTAGATCTGATGGCTCTGCGGGAGCAACCGGTTTGGCTGAGTTGAAATGGACTTTCCTGAGGTTGGGTCCTAATGGGTTTTTGTGTCCCTGAGGGCCTTGGATTGGGGTCGTGGCCTCGGGACCCTGAAGTACTCTCCTAAGCTTCTGACATAGCATCCATGCACAGGTTTCCTTGTGGAGACGAGATGAGTTCTGATGGGTGCCTCAGGAAAACCTCTATGCTCGTATTGGAATCAGGCTTTTGAGGAGACATGCCTGTAAACCAAAGCAATGGATCCTATTATGGCCTAGGGTCCCGTCTGGTTCAATCTTCTTCTCTGGGGACATCCATCTATGGTATGAGTGGAGGTAGATGCTCAGCTGGTGTCAGACCGCCCTTGTTTGTCCCGGGCGACCTACACTATTGGGATGGCCTCAGGGATTTGGCGGTTTCTCTTAATTTGTACAATTTTGGACAATGGAATGGGCAGAATTCCCATGGATTGGTAGGCACAGTCCTAATGTGTGGCTCCAGGGGCCCCAGCATTGAGGGTGTGTGGCCTAGGACTTGAGGACAGAAGTCTGAAAACACAAACTCAGCTTAGGTTTGGGGACGTAGGTATGGCAGGCACACTCTACAGTCCATGAGAAAAAGTATTCAGGATATGAAGAAAGTGCGAATCTGAGGCGCTTGCTCAGTCTTTTGTCTCTGGATTTTGTATCAGCGGTGGCCGTGGAATGTCGGGGAGGCCTCAGGGGCCATGGACGAATCTTCCTCTCTGAGGATTTGGCCCGATTCCCAATTGTTTTTGGTCAATCTGTGGGATGGGAGGACTCCTTTCAGTTTTGTTACCTCATGTGTCCCACCAAAAGAGGAATTCCAAAGCAAAGCCGTGGGGAAGACTGAAGGGACAACCCGAACAATGGTTAAAAATTGGGGCCTAGGGGCATGGCAAGCCCAATATGCTATCTCTTCATCCAGCCACTGAGAGGCCTTACTTGAGCCTGGGCTCAGGCTGAGAGTCACAATGAGTGTTTGGGACCCATATGGCCAGCGAGTATGGGCGGGGCCTCATGGGCCACTCTGGTTTCAACTACACTGAACGTTGGAAAACATGCCAACCACAAGGTTTCTTGCCATGGGGAAGGAGTTCTGATTTCTGCATCACGTTCAACCCTGGGCAGTGATTGTAGATAAGGTCTAGGTTCTGAAGCCTGAAAACCGAGGTTGGGAACAGATGACGACCTAAGGCCATGGAGCCTTGATGTGCTCAGTCTGCGGCCACCTGTCTGGGTGGGGCCAGGAGGTCCAGGCTCAGGCTGTGTCAGAAAAGGCATTAGTGCCCTGGTCAGCCTATGTATTTGGGGTACAGCCAAGGTAGGTACAGGTTGATCCTCATTAGGGGTTACTGGGTAGCCCCAGAGGGCAATGTTTTTCTTCTGGGGGGCAGGCAGAGTGCTGCATTGTAGTTCTCGATTGCCAAACTGGAAGGCTTGTGGGCCAGTAGTCTGAGGACAGAAGTCTGAAAACACAAGCTAGGCTTCGGTTTCTGGGTGGGGACATGGCGGCACAATCTACAGACCTGAATCGATATCTCGTGCATCTGAAGTCAGGGCGAGGATCAGACGATCGCTCAGGTTGGAGTTTCTGTCCCTGATGGCCGCTTCATGAGGGGGGGCATCAAGAGCCAAGGGGGTTTACCCACGATGGGAGTTGTGAGCAGCTACAAACTGCAAAGAGTCTTCTGCAGGACAAGTGAGACCTGTTGTTTGGGGCCAGGCCATTATTCTGAGCAGAGTTCTAAGGATGGATTGCTGGGTAGCCCACCTCGCATTCCAATTGTCTCCAAGCAACCAGACATTTAGATCTGCTGGATCTCGGGGAGCAACTTAGGAGGCTGAGTTTAAATGGACTCTCCTGTGGATGGGTCCTAATGTGCTTTTGTGTCTATGGAGACCTTGGAATGAAGCGGTGGCACGTGGGCCCTGAAGGGTTTTCCTAAACAGAGGCTTTGACTCAGCTCCAACGTGCAAGTTTCCCATGTGTATATGACATGTTCTCTGATGGGTGAGTCAAGAAACAGCCATATGCTGGTTTTGAAATCCAGGCCTCTGAGGAGAGATGCCTGGAACCAAAGAAATGGATCTGATTAGTGCCTATGGGTCTGTTCTTTCCTTTTTACCTCTGGGGATATCTGTCTATGTGTCTGAGTGCAGGTAGGTGAACAGATGTGCTCAGATTGCTCCTGTTTTTCCTGGGAAGACAGCACTAGTGAGATGGATCGGGGACTTTGGAGGTTTATCCTATTAGAAGGGTTGTGGCCATTGGAATGGGCACACACAATTCCCTTGGAGAGGGCAAGTACAGTCCTCAGGTTTGGCTCCAGGGGCCTGAGCCTGTAGGTTGTGTAGGCCAGGGCTGTTTGGATAGTTTTCTGAAAACACAACCTCGGCTTATGTTTCGGATCGTAGGTATGGCAGGACTGATCTACAGACCATGAGGAGAACTCTTTGGGATTTGAAAAAAGGGCGAGTGTGAGGCTCTGGCTCAAGTTTTTGTCTCTGGATATCGTGTCACTCATGGTCGTGAAAATTCTGGGTGACTTCATGGGAAATGGACGAGTTTACTCTCTGGTGTTTTGGCCCCGTCCAAAGGATTTGGAGTCATTCTGTGTGATGGAAGAAGTCCGTTTTTTTGTTGTTGTTGTTTTCTTTTTTAACCTCAGGTGTCCCACAAAATGAGGGATTCCAGAGTAGAGCCCTGGGGAGGGGCGACTGAACAATCAGAAATCTGTTTAAAATGGGCCTAGGGACATGTCAAGCACATTATGACATTTTATGGTCCAGCCGCTGAGAGGACTTTCTAGAGGACAGGACTCATGCTGAGGGTAACTATGCGTGTTGCTGCCCTCGTCGCACTCAACAATGGGCGCGGCCTCAGGGTGAATGCTGGCTTCTCCTACACTGAACGTTGGACAACGTGCCAACCACAAGGGTTCTTGCCATGGGTAAGGAGGAGTTCTGATTTCTGCATCACATTCACCCCTGGGCAGTGATTGGAGATAAGGTCTCGGTTCGGAAGCCTGAAAACTGAGGTAGGGGAGAGATGATGACCTAAGGCCATGGCGGCTCTTATGTGCTCAGTGTGCGGTCAGCTTTCTCCGGGTTGATCAGGAGGTCCGGGCTCAGATTGTGTCGGACAGTGCTTTAGTGCCCAGGTTAGACTATATAATTTGGGTAAATTCGAGTGCTGTGTAGGTTTATCCTCATTTAAGGTGCCTAGGAAGCTCATACGGCAATAATTTTTTTCTAGAGGGCAGGCAGAGTGCTTCATTGTGGGTCCGGAATTGCCAATCTTGAGGGCTTCGGGGTGAGGGGGGAGAGGACGGAAGTCTGAGAAGACAAGCTAGACTTGGGTATCAGGCCGAGGGCACGGCAGGTACCTCCTGCAGATCTGAACCAATATCTCATGCATCTGAAGTCAGGGCGAGGATCAGACGTTGGCCAGGTTGGAGTTTCTGTGCATACAGCCCCTTCATGAAGGGAGCGGAAACTCGAGGCTATTGAGGTTTTCCCACGTTGGGAGTTGTTGGATGCTCCCTTCAAGGATTCCTTTTGCGGGACAATTGAGACCTGTTGGACAGCTCCAGGAAATCCCATATGGAATGACTCCAGAGCACCATTCGAGGATGGATGCCTGGGAAGTCCGCCTCACATTCCAATTGTTTCCTAGCAACAAGACAGTTTAGATCTGATTTCTCTGCGGGAGCTACCGTGGTGGTTGAGTTGAAATGGACTTAAATGAGGATGGGTCCTAATTGGTTTTTGTGTCCCTGAGGGCCTTGGAATGGGGCTGTGGCCCCGGGACTTTGAAGTACTCTCCTAAACTTCTGACATAACTCGCATGCACAGGTTTCCTTGTGGAGACGAGATGAGTTCTGATGGGTGCCTCAGGAAAACCCCTATGCTCCTATTGGAATAAGGCTTTTGAAGAGACATGCCTGTAAACTAAAGCAATGGATCCTATTATGGCCTAGGGTCCTGTCTGGTTCAATCTTCTTCTTTGCGGACATCCATCTATGGTATGAGTGGAGGTAGATGGTCAGCTGATATCAGACCGCCCTTGTTTGTCCCGGGCGACCTACACTATTGGGATGGCCTCAGGGATGGCGGTTTCTCTTAATTTGTACGATTTTGGATGATGGAATGGGCAGAATTCCCATGGATTGGTAGGCAAAGTCCTAATGTGTGGCTCCAGGGGCCCCAGCCTGGAGGGTGTGTGGCCCATCACTTTGAGGACAGAAGTCTGAAAACACAAACTCAGCTTAGTTTTGGGGACGTAGGTATGGCAGGACCGATCTACAAATCATGAGTAGAAATCTTCAGGATATGAAGAAAGTGCGAATCTGAGGCGCTTGCTCAGGCTTTTGACTCTGGATTTTGTATCTGCGGTGGCCGTGGAATGTCGGGGAGGCCTCATGGGCCATGGACGAATCTTCCTCTCTGAGGATTTGGCCCGATTCCCAATTGTTTTTCTTCAATCTGTGGGATGGGAGGACTCCTTTCAGTTTTGTTACCTCAGGTGTCCCACCTAAAGAGGAATTGCAAAGCAAAGCCGTGGGGAAGACTGAAGGGATACCCCGAACTATGGTAAAAAATTGGGGACTTGGGGCATGGCAATCCCAATATGCTATCTCTTCATCCAGCCACTGAGAGGCCTTACTTGAGGACTGGGCTCAGGTTGAGAGTCACAATGTGTGTTTGGGACCCATGTGGCACGCGAGAATGGGCGGGGCCTCATGGGCCACTCTGGTTTCAACTACTCTGAACGTTGGACAACATGCCAACCACAAGGTTTCTTGCCATGGGGAAGGAGTTCTGATTTCTGCATCACGTTCAACCCTGGGCAGGGATTGGCGATAAGATCTAGGTTCTGAAGCCTGAAAACCGAGGTTGGGAAGAGATGACGACCTAAGGCCATGGCGGCTCCATGTGCTCAGTGTGTGGCCAGGTGTCTGCGTGGGGCCAATAGGTCCAGGCTCAGGCTGTGTCAGAAAGGTCATTAGTGCCCTGGTCGGCCTATGTATTTGGGGTACAACCAAGGTAGGTGCAGGTTGATCCTCATTTGGGGTTACTGGGTAGCCCCAGAGGGCAATGTTTTTCTTCTGGGTGGCAGGCAGAGTGCTGCATTGTAGTTCTGGATTGCCAAACTGGAGGGCTTGTGGGCCAGTAGTCTGAGGACAGAACTCTGAGAGCACAAGCTAGGCTTAGGTTTCTGAGTGAGGACATGGCAGGCACAATCTACAGACCTGAATCGAGACCTCGTGATCTGAAGTCAGGGCGAGGATCAAACGATCGCTCAGTATGGAGTTTCTGTCCCTGATGGCTATTCATGAAGAGGGGGCATCACGAGGCCATGGTGGTTTTCCCACGATGGGAGTTTTGAGTAACCCCAAACTTCAAAGAGTCTTCTGCAGGACAATTGAGACCTGTTGTTTGGCTCCAGGCCAATGATTCTGAGCAGGGTTTTAAGGATGGATGGATGGGGAACCCACCTCGCATTCCAATTGTCTCCTAGCAATAAGACATTTTAGATCTGCTGGGTCTGGGGGAGCAACCGAGGAGGCTGAGTTGAAATGGACTCTCCTGCGGATGGGTCTTAATGTGCTTTTGTGTCTAAGGACACCTTGGAATGGGGCCCTGAAGGATTCTCCTACACAGAGGCTTTGACACAGCTCCAACGTGCAAGTTTCCCAGGTGTAGATGAGATGTTTTCTGATGGGTGAGTCAAGAAACAGCCATATGCTGGTTTTGAAATCCAGGCCTCTGAGGAGAGATGCCTGGAAAACAAAGCAATAAATCTGATTAGTGCCTAGGGACCCCGTCTTTCCTTTTTACCTTTGGGGAGATCTGTCTATGGGTCTCTGTGCAGGTAGGTGCTCAGATGGGCTCAGATTGCCCCTGTATTTCCTGGGAAGCCGGCACTAGTGCGATGGATCAGGGTCTTTGGAGGTTTATCCTATTAGAAGGGTTGTGGCCATTGGAATGGGCACACACAATTCCCTTGGAGAGGGCAAGTACAGTCCTCAGGTTTGGCTCCAGGGGCCTGAGCCTGTAGGTTGTGTAGGCCAGGGCTGTTTGGACAGTTGTCTGAAAACACAACCTCGGCTTATGTTTCGGGTCATAGGTATGGCAGGACTGATCTAGAGACCATGAGGAGATCACTTCGGGATTTGAAAAAGGGCGAGAGTGAGGCTCTTGCTCAAGTTTTTGTCTCTGGATATCGTGTCACTCATGGTGGTGAAATTTCTGGGTGACTTCCAGGGAAATGGACGAGTCTTATTCTCTGGTGGTTTGGCCCCGTCCAAAGGGTCATATGAAGAAAGAGCGTGTCTGAGGCGCTTGCTCAGGCTTTTGTCTCTGGATTTTGTATCAACAATGGCCGTGGAATGTGGGGAGGCCTCATGAGCCTTTGACAAATCTTCCTCTCTGTGGATTTGGCCTGGTTCCAATTGTTTTTCGTCAATCTGTGGGATGGGAGGTCTCCTTTCAAGTTTATTCCCTCAGGTGTCCGAACAAAAGAGGAATTCCAAAGCAGAGCCCTGGGGAAGAGTGAAGGGACAACCCAATCGGTGGTTAAAAATTGGGGACTAGGCGCATGGCAGGCCCATTATGCTGTCTCTTCATCCAGCCACTGAGAGGCCTTACTTGAGCTTGGGCTCAGGCTGAGGGTCACAATGTGTGTTTGTGACCAATGTGGCCCGTGAACCTGGGCGGGGCCTCATGGCCCAACTGGTTTCAACTACACTGAACTTTGGACAATGTGCCAAACACAAGGTATATTGCCATGGGGAAGATGTTCTGATTTCTGCACATTTACAACGCTGGGCAGAGGTTGGAGATAAGGTCTAGGTCCTGAAGCCTGAAAAACCGCAGTTGGGAAGAGATGACGACCTAAGGCCATGGCGGGTCTGATATGCTCAGTGTGGGGTCAGCTGCCTGGGTGTTGGTCAGGAGTTTCTGGCTCAGGTTGTGTCAGACAGTGCATTAGTGCATAGGTTAGACTATATAATTTGGGTACAGTCGAGTGCCGTGTAGGTTTATCCTCATTTGAGGTGCCTGGGCTGCTCATTGGGCAAGATATTTTTTCTAGAGGGCAGGCAGAGTACTGCATTGTGGGTCCCGAATTGCCAAACTTGAGGGCTTCTAGGCCACGAGTGTGAGGACAGAAGTCTGAGAACACAAGCTAGACGTGGGCTTCAGGCCGAGGGCACGGCAGGTACCCCCTGCAGATCGGAACCAATATCTCAAGCATCTGAAGTCACCGCGAGGATCAGAGGTTGGCTCAGGTTGGAGTTTCTGTGTATGACTGACCCTTCATGAACGGAGCGGAATCTCAAGGCCATAGAGGTATTCCCACGTTGGGCGTTGTGGGATGCCCTCTTCAAGGATTCCTTCTGCGGGACATTTGTGACTTGTTGAGAAGATCCAGGACATCCCATATGGAATGACTCCAGAGCACCGTTCGAGGATGGATGCCAGGGAAGCCCGCCTCGCATTCCAATTGTCTCCTAGCAACAATACAGTGAGATCGGATGGCTCTGAAGGAGCAACCTGGGTGGCTGCTTTGAAATGGACTTTTCTGAGGATGGGGCCTAATGTGTTTTGTTTCCATGAGGGCCTTGGAAAGGGGCGGTGGTACCGGGACGCTGAAGTATTCTCCTAAGCTTTTGACATAGTTCCCATGCACAAGTTTCCCTGTGGAGACGAGATTTGTCTGACGGGTGTCTCAGTAAACCCCTTATGCTGGTATTGGAATCCAGGCTTTTGAGGAGACATGCCTGTAAACCTAAGCAATGGATCCGTTATGGCCTAGAGTCCTGTCTGGTTCAATCTTCTTATCTGGGGATATCCATCTATGGAATGAGTGGAGGTGGATGCTCACCTGGTGTCAGACCTCCCTTTTTTGTCCTTGGAGACCTACACTACTGGGATGGCCTCGGGGACTTTGAGAATTCTCAAAATTTGTACGATTTTGGAAAATGAAATGGGCAGAATTCCCATGGATTGGGTAGGTCAGTCCTAATGAGTGGCTCCAGTGGCCCCAGCCTGGAGGGTGTGTGGCCCAGGACTTTTAGGACAGAAGTCTGAAAACACAAACTCAGCTTAGGTTTGGGGACGTAGGTATGGCAGGCCCAATTTACAAACCATGAGAAGAACTCTTCAGGATATGAAGAAAGAGCGAGTCTGAGGCACTTGCTCAGGCTTTGGTCTCTGGATTTTGTATCAACAATGGCTGTGGAATGTGGGGAGGCCTCCTGGGCCATGGACGAATCTTCCTCTCTGTGGATTTGGCCCGGTCCCAATTTCTTTCCGTCAATATGTGGGATGGGATGTCTCCTCTCAGGTTTGTTACCTCAGGTGTCCCAATCAAAGAGGAATTCGAAAGCAGAGCCCTGGGGAAGAGTGAAGGGACCACCCAAACTATGGTTAAAAATTGGGGCCTAGGGGCATGGCAGGCCCAATATGCTACTCTTCATCCAGCCACTGAGAGGCCTTACTTGAGGACTGGGCTCAGGCTGAGGGTCACAATGTGTGTTTGTGACCAATATGGCACACGAGCATGGACGGGGCCTCATGGGCCACACTGGTTTCAACTACACTGGACTTTGGAAAACATGCCAATCACAAGATCTCTTGCCATGGGGAAGTTGTTCTGATTTCTGCATCATTGTCAACCATGGGCAGTGGTTGGGGATAAGGTCTAGATTTTGAAGCCTGAAAAAACGCAGTTGGGAAGAGATGACGACCTAAGGCCATGGCGGGTCTGATATGCTCAGTGTGCGGTCAGCTGCCTGAAATTGGTCAGGAGGTTCTGGCTCACGTTGTGTCAGACAGTGCATTAGTGCCCAGGTTAGACTATAAAAATTTGGGTACAGTCGAGTGCCGTGTAGGTTTATCCTCATTTGAGGAGCCTGGGCAGCTCATTAGGCAAGATATTTTTTCTAGAGGGCAGGCAGAGTGCTGCATTATGGGTCTGGAATTGCCAAAATTGAAAGCTTCTGGGACACGAGTGTGAGGACAGAAGTCTGAAAACACAAGCTAGACTTGGGCTTCAGGCCGAGGGCACGGCAGGTACCCACTGCAGATCTGAACAAATATCTCAAGCATCTGAAGTCACCGCGAGGATCAGACGTTGGCCCATATTGGAGTTTCGGTGCATGTTGACCCTTCATGAACGGAGCAGAATCTCAAGGCCATGGAGCTTTTCCCACGTGGGAGTTGTGGATGCCCCCTTCAAGGATTCCTTCTGCGGGACAAATGAGTTCTGTTGGGCAGCTCCAGGACATCCCATATGGAATGACTCCAGAGCACCGTTGGAGGATGGATGCCAGGGAAGCCCGCCTCGCATTCCAATTGTCTCCTAGCAACAATACAGTTGAGATCGGATGGCTCTGCAGGAGCAACCGGGGTGGCTGAGTTGAAATGGACTTTCCTGAGGATGGGACCTAATGTGTGTTTGTGTCCATGAGGGCCTAGGAATGGGGCGGTGGTAACGGGACACTGAGTATTCTCCTAAGCTTTTGACATAGCTCCCATGCACAAGTTTCCTTGTGGAGACGAGATTTGTTCTGATGGGTGCCTCAGGAAACCCCTTATGCTGGTATTGGAATCCAGGCTTTTGAGGAGACATGCCTGTAAACCAAAGCAATGGAATCGATTATGGCCTAGAGTCCTGTCTGGTTCAATCGTCTTATCTGGGGATATCCATCTATGGAATGAGTGGAGGTAGATGCTCACCTGGTGTCAGACTGCCCTTGTTTGTCCCCGGAGACCTACACTATTGGGATGGCCTCGGGGACTTTGTAGAGTTCTCCTAATTTGTACGATTTTGGATAATGGAATGGGCAGAATTCCCATGCATTGGGTAGGCACGGTGCTAATGTGTGGCTCCAGTGGCCCCACCTGGGAGGGTGTTTGGCCCAGGACTTTGAGGACAGAAGTCTGAAAACACAAACTCAGCGGAGGTTTGGGGACTTAAGTGTGGCAGGCCCAATCTACAAAACATGAGAAGAATTCTTCAGGATATGAAGAAAGAGCGAGTCTGAGGCATTTGCTCAGGCTTTTGTCTCTGGATTTTGTATCAACGATGGCCGCGGAATGTGGGGGGGCCTCCTGGGCCATGGATGAATTTTCCTCTCTGTGGATTTGAAATGGTCCCAATTGTTTTTCGTCAATCTGTGGGATGTGAGGTCTCCTTTCAGGTTTATTACCTCAGGTGTCTGAACAAAAGAGGAATTCCAAAGCAGAGCTCTGGGGAGGCATGAAGGAACAACTGAAACTTTTGTTAAAAATTGGGGTTAGGGGCATGGCAGGCCCAATATACTGTCTCTTCATCCAGCCACTTAGAGGCCTTACTTGAGGACTGGGCTAAGGCTGAGGGTCACAATGTGTGTTTGTGACAAATGTGGCCCGCGAGCATGGGCGGGGCCTCATGGGCCACACTGGTTTTAACTGCACTGGACTTTCGACAACATACCAATCACAAGGTCTCTTGCCATGGGGAAGGTGTTCTGATTTCTGCATCATTTTCAACCCTGGGCAGGGGTTGGAGATAAGGTCTCGGTTCTGAAGCCTGAAAACCGCAGTTGGGAAGAGATGACGACCTAAGGCCATGGAGGGTCTGATATGCTCAGTGTGCGGTCAGTTGCATGTGTTTTGTTCCAGAGGTTCTGACTCAGGTTGTATCAGGCAGTGCATTAGTGCCCAGGTTAGAGTATATAATTTGGGTATAGTCGAGTGCCGTGTAGGTTTATCCTCATTTGAGGTGCCTGGGCAGCTCATTAGGCAAGATATTTTTTCTAGAGGGCAGACAGAGTGCTGCATTGTGGGTCCGGAATTGCCAAACTTGAGGGATTCTGGGCCAGGAGTGTGAGGACAGAAGTCTGAGAACACAAGCTAGACCAGAGCTATTCAGGCCGAGGGCACGGCAGGTACCCCCTGCAGATCTGAACCAATATCTCAAGCATCTGAAGTCACGGCGATATCAGACGTTGGCTCATATTGGAGTTTCGGTGCATGACTGCCCCTTCATGAACGGAGCGGAATCTCAAGGCCATGGAGGTTTTCCCACGTAGGGAGTTGTGGGATGCCCCCTTCAATGATTCCTTCTGCGGGACAAATGAGACCTGTTGGGCAGCTCCAGGACATCCCATATGGAATGACTCCAGAGCACCGTTGGAGGATGGAAGCCAGGGAAGCCCGCCTCGCATTCCAATTGTCCCCTAGCCACAATTGAGTTGAGATCGAATGGCTCTGCGGGAGCAACCGGAGTGGCTGCGTTGAAATGGACTTTCCTGAGGATGGGGCCTAATGTGTGTTTGTGTCCATGAGGGCCTTGGAATGGGTCGGTGGCACCGGGACCCTGAAGTATTCTCCTAAGCTTTTGACGTAGATCCCATTCACAAGTTTCCTTGTGGAGACAAAATTTGTTCTGATGGGTGCCTCAGGAAACCCCCTATGCTGGTATTGGAATCCAGGCTTTTGAGGAGACATGCTTGTAAACCAAAGTAATGGATCCTATTATGGCCTAGGGTCCTGTCTGGTTCAATCTTCTTCTCTGGGGATATCCATCTATGGAATGTGTGGAGGTAGATGCTCACCTGGTGTCAGACCACCATTGTTTGACCCCGGAGACCTACACTATGGGGATGGCCTCGGGGACTTTTGAGAGTTCTCCTAATTTGTACGATTTGGGACAATCGATTGGGCAGAATTCCCATGGATTGGGTAGGCACAGTCCTAATGTGTTGCTCCAGGGGGCCCCGCCTGGAGGGTGTGTGGCCCAGGACTTTGAGGACAGAAGTCTGAAAACACAAACTCAGCTTAGGTTTGGGGAGGTTGGTATGGCAGGGCCAAGCTACAAACCATGAGAAGAACTCTTCAGGATATGAAGAAAGAGCGAGTCTGAGGCACTTGCTCAGGCTTTTGTCACTGGATTTTGTATCAACGATGGCCGTGGAATATGGGGAGGCCTCATGGGTCATGGACGAATCTTCCTCTCTGTGGATTTGGCCCAGTCCCAATTGTTTTTCGTCAATCTGTGGGATGGGAGGTCTCCTTTCAGGTTTGTTACCTCAGGTGTCCCAACCAAAGAGGAATTCCAAAGCAGAGCCCTGAGGAAGCATGAAGGAACAACCCAAACTATGGTTAAAAATTGGGGCCTAGGGGCATGGCAGGCCCAATATGCTGTCTCTTCATCCAGCCACTTAGAGGCCTTACTTGAGGACTGGGCTCAGGCTGAGGGTCACAATGTGTGTTTGTGACCAATGTGGCACGCGAGCATGGGCGGGGCCTCATGGGCCACACTGGTTTCAACTACAGTGGACTTTGGACAACATGTCAATCATACGGTCTCTTGCCATGGGGAAGGTGTTCTGATTTCTGCATCATTTTCAACCCTGGGCAGTGGTTGGAGATAAGGCCTAGGTTCTGAACCTGAAAAACCGCAGTTGGGAAGAGATGACGACCTAAGGCCATGGCGGGTCTGATATGCTCAGTGTGCAGTCAGCTGCCTGGGTTTGGTCAGGTGGTTCCGGCACAGGTTGTCAGAGAGTGCATTAGTGCCCAGGTTAGACTATATAATTTGGGTATAGTCGAGTGCCGTGTAGGTTTATCCTCATTTGAGGTGCCTGGGCTGCTCATTAGGCATGATATTTTTTCTAGAGGGCAGGCAGATTGCTGCATTGTGGGTCCGGAATTGCCAAACTTGAGGGCTTCTGGGCCCGGAGTGTGAGTACAGAAGTCTGAGAACACAAGCTAGACTTGGGCCTCAGGCCGAGGGAACGGAAGGTACCACCTGCCGATCTGAACCAATATCTCAAGCATCCGAAGTCATGGCGAGGATCAGACCCTGGCTCAGGTTGGAGTTTGTGTGCATGACTGCCCCTTCATAAACGGAGCGGAATCTCAAGGCCATGGAGGTTTTCCCACGTTGGGAGTTGTAGGATGCCCCCTTCAAAAATTCCTTCTGCGGGACAACTGAGACCTGTTGGGCAGCTCCAGGACATCCCATATGGAATGACTCCAGAGCACCGTTGGAGGAAACATGCCAGGGAAGCCCGCCTCGCATTACAATTGTCTCCTAGCAACAAGACAGTTGAGATCGGAAGGCTCTGCGGGAGCAACCGGGGTAGCTGAGTTGAAATTGACTTTCCTGACGGTGGGGTCTAATGTGTGTTTGTGTCCATGAGGGCCTTGGAATGGGGTGGTGGCACCGGGACCCTGAAGTATTCTCCTAAGCTTTTGACATAGCTCCCATGCACAAGTTTCCTTGTGGAGACGAAATTTGTTCTGATGGGTGCCTCAGTAAACCCTTTATGCTGGTATTGGAATCCAGGCTTTTGAGGAGACATGCCTGTAAACCAATGCAATGGATCCGATTATGTCCTAGAGAACTGTCTGGTTCAATCTTCTTATCTGGGGATATCCATCTATGGAATGAGTGGAGGTAGATGCTCACCTGGTGTCAGATCGCCCTTGTTTGTTTCCGGAGACCTACACTATTGGGATAGCCTCGGGGACTTTGGAGAGCTTCTAATTTGTACGATTTTGGACAATGGCATGGGTGGAATTGCCATGGATTGGGTAGGCACAGTCCTAATGTGTGGCTCCATGGGCCCCAGCCTGGAGGGAGTGTGGCCCAGGACTTTGAGGACAGAAGTCTGAAAACACAAACTCAGCTTAGGTTTGGGGATGTAGGTATGGCAGGCCCAATCTAAAAACCATGAGAAGAACTCTTCAGGATATGAAGAACGAGCGAGTCTGAGGCACTTGCTCAGGCTTTTGATCTGGATTTTGTATCAACGATGGCCGTGGAATGTGGGGGCGCCTCATGGGTCATGGATGAATCTTCCTCTCTGTGGATTTGAACCGTTCCCAATTGTTTTTCGTCAATCTGTGGGATGTGAGGTCTCCTTTCAGGTTTATTATCTCAGGTGTCTGAACAAAAGAAGAATTCCAAAGCAGAGCCCTGGGGAAGCATGAAGGAACAACCCAAACTATGGTTAAAAATTGGGGCCTAGGGGCATGGCAGGCCCAATATGCTGTCTCTTCATCCAGCAACTTAGAGGCCTTACTTGAGGACTGTGCTCAGGCTGAGGGTCACAATGTGTGTTTGTGACCAATGTGGCCCGAGAGCATGGGCGGTGCCTCATGGGCCACACTGGTTTCAACTACACTGGACTTTGGACAACATGTCAATCATACGGTCTCTTGCCATGGGGAAAGTGTTCTGATTTCTGCATCATTTTCAACCCTGGGCAGTAGTTGGAGATAAGGCCTAGGTTCTGAACCTGAAAAACCGCAGTTGGGAAGAGATGACGACCTAAGGCCATGGCGGGTCTGATATGCTCAGTGTGCAGTCAGCTGCCTGGGTGTTGGTCAGGTGGTTCCAGCTCAGGTTGTCAGACAGTGCATTAGTGCCCAGGTTAGATTATATAATTTGGGTATAGTCGAGTGCCGTGTAGGTTTATCCTCATTTGAGGTGCCTGGGCTGCTCATTAGCCATGATATTTTTTCTAGAGGGCAGGCAGATTGCTGCATTGTGGGTCCGGAATTGCCAAACTTGAGGGCTTCTGGGCCAGGAGTGTGAGGACCGACGTTTGAGAAGACAAGCTAGACTTGGGCTTCAGGCCGAGGGCACGGCAGGTACCCCCTGCAGATCTGAACCAATATCTCAAGCATCCGAAGTCATGGCGAGGATCAGACCCTGGCTCAGGTTGGAGTTTGTGTGCATGACTGCCCCTTCATAAACGGAGCGGAATCTCAAGGCCATGGAGGTTTTCCCACGTTGGGAGTTGTGGGATGCCCCCTTCAAAAATTCCTTCTGCAGGACAACTGAGACCTGTTGGGCAGCTCCAGGACATCCCATATGGAATGACTCCAGAGCACCGTTGGAGGATGTATGCCAGGGAAGCCCGCCTCGCATTACAATTGTCTCCTAGCAACAAGACAGTTGAGATCGGATGGCTCTGCGGGAGCAACTGGGGTGTGGCTGAGTTGAAATTGACTTTCCTGACGGTGGGGTCTAATGTGTGTTTGTGTCCATGAGGGCCTTGGAATGGGGTGGTGGCACCGGGACCCTGAAGTATTCTCCTAAGCTTTTGACATAGCTCCCATGCACAAGTTTCCTTGTGGAGACGAAATTTGTTCTGATGGGTGCCTCAGTAAACCCCTTATGCTGGTATTGGAATCCAGGCTTTTGAGGAGACATGCCTGTAAACCAAAGCAATGGATCCGATTATGGCCTAGGGTCCTGTTTGGTTCAATCTTCTTATCTGGGGATATCTATCTATGGAATGAGTGCAGGTAGATGCTCACCTGGTGTCAGACCGCCCTTGTTTGTCCCCGGAGACCTACACTATTGGGATGGCCTCGGGACTTTGGAGAGTTCTCCTAATTTGTACGATTTTGGACAATGGAATGCGTGGAATTGCCATGGATTGGGTAGGCACAGTCCTAATGTGTGGCTCCAGGGGCCCCAGCCTGGAGGGAGTGTGGCCCAGGACTTTGAGGACAGAAGTCTGAAAACACAAACTCAGATTAAGTTTGGGGACGTAGGTATGGCAGGTCCAATCTAAAAACCATAGAAGAACCCTTCAGGATATGAAGAACGAGCGAGTCTGAGGCACTTGCTCAGGCTTTTGATCTGGACGTTGTATCAACGATGGCCGTGGAATGTGGGGGGGCCTCATGGGCCACGAATGAATCTTCCTCTCTGTGGATTAGAACCGTTCCCAATTGTTTTTCGTCAAGCTGTTGGATGGGAGGTCTCCTTTCAGGTTTATTACCTCAGGTGTCTGAACAAAAGAGGAATTCCAAAGCAGAGCCCTGGGGAAGCATGAAGGAACAACCCAAACTATGGTTAAAAATTGGGGCCTAGGGGCATGGCAGGCCCAATATGCTGTCTCTTCATCCAGCCACTTAGAGGCCTTATTTGAGGACTGTGCTCAGGCTGAGGGTCACAATGTGTGTTTGTGACCAATGTGGCCCGAGAGCATGGGCGGGGCCTCATGTGCCACACTGGTTTCAACTACACTGAACTTTGGACAACATGCCAATCACAAGGTCTCATGACATGGGGAAGGTGTTCTGATTTCTGCATCATTTTCAACCCTGGGCAGTGGTTAGAGATAAGGTCTAGGTTTGGAAGCCTTAAAACCGCAGTTGGGAGAGGTGATGACATAGGCCATGGTGGGTCTGATATGCTCAGTGTGCGGTCAGCTGCCTGGTTGTTGGTCAGGAGGTTCGGGCTCAGGTTGTGTCAGACAGTGCATTAGTGCCCAGGTTAGACTATGTAATTTGGGTACAGTCGAGTGCCGTGTATGTTGATCCTCATTTGAGGTACCTGGGCAGCTCATTAGGCAAGATATTTTTTCTCGAGGGCAGGCAGAGTGCTGCATTGTGGGTCCGGAATTGCCAAACTTGAGGGCTTCTGGGCCAGTAGTATGAGGACAGAAGTCTGAGACCACAAGCTAGACTTGGGCTTCAGGCCAAGGGCAAGGCAGGTACCCCCTGCACATCTGACCAATATCTCATGCATCTGAAGTCACGGCGAGGATCAGACGTTGGCTCAGGTTGTAGTTTCTGTGCATGACTGCCCCTTCATGAACGGAGAGGAATCTCAAGGCCATGGAGGTTTTCCCACGTTGGGAGTTCTGGGATGCCCCCTTCAAGGATTCCTTCTGCGGGACAATTGAGACCTGTTGGGCAGCTCCAACACATCCCATATGGAATGAATCCAGAGCAACGTTCGAGGATGTATGCCAGGGAATCCCGCCTCACATTCCAAATGTCTCCTAGCAACAAGACAGTTGAGATCGGATGGCTCTGCGGGAGCAACCGGGATGGCTGAGTTGAAATGGACTTTCCTTAGCATGTGGCCTAATGTGTGTTTGTGTCCATGAGGACCTTGGTACGGAGCGGTGGCACCGACTCTGAATTATTCTCCTAAGATTTTGACATAGGTCCCAAGCACAAGTTTCCTCGTGGAGACGAGATGTTTTCTGATGGGTGCCTCAGGAAACCCCCTCTGCTGGTATTGGAATCCATGCTTTTGAGGAGACATGCCGGTAAACCAAAGCCATGGATCCGATTATGGACTAGGTTCCTGTCTGGTACCATCTCCTTCTCTGGGGACATCCATGTATGTTATGAGTGGAGGTAGAAGCTCAGCTGGTGTCAGACCGCCCTTGTTTGTCCACAGAGACCTAGTATTGGGATGGCCTAGGGGACATTGGAGGGTTCTCCTAATTTGTACAATTTAGGACAATGGAATGGGCAGAATTACCATGCATGGGGTAGGAACAGTCCTAATGTGTGGCTCCAGGGGCCCCAGCCTGGAGGGTGTGTGGCCCAGGACTTTGAGGACAGAAGTCTGAAAACACAAACTCAGCTGAGGTTTGGGGACGTAGCTGTGGCAGTCCCAATCTACAAACCATGAGAAGAACTCTTCAGGATATGAAGAAAGAACGAGTCTGAGTCGCTTGCTCAGGCTTTGGTCTCTGGATTTTGTGTCAACGATGGCCGTGGAATTTGGTGAAGCTCATGGGCCATGGACGAACCTTCCTCTCTGTGGATTTGGCCCGGTCCCAATTGTTTTTCGTCAATCTGTAAGATGGGAGGTCTCATTTCATGTTTGTTACCTCAGGTGTCCCAACCAAAGAGGAATTCCAAAGCAGAGCCCTGGGGAAGAGTGAAGGGACAACCCAAACTATGGTTAAAATTTGGGGCCTAGGGGCATGGCAGGCCCCATATGCTGTCTCTTCATCCAGCCACTGAGAGGCCTTACTTGAGGACTGGGCTCAGGCTGAGGGTCACAATGTGTGTTTGTGACGAATGTGGCCCGCGAGCATGTGTGGGGCCTCATGGGCCACACTGGTTTCATCTACACAGAACTTTGGACAACATGCCAATCACAAGGTCTCTTGCCATGGGGAAGGAGTTCTGATTTCTGCATCATTTTCAACCCTGGGCTGTGGTTGGATATAAGGTCTAGGTTCTGAATCCTGAAAACCACAGTTGGGAAGAGATGATGACCTAAGGCCATGGTGGTTCTGATGTGCTCAGTGTGCAGTAAGCTGCCTGGTTGTTGGTCTGGAGGTTCGGGCTCAGGTTGTGTCAGACAGTGCATTTGTTCCCAGGGTAGACTCTATAATTTGGGTACAGTCGAGTGCCGTGTAGGTTGATCCTCATTTAAGGTGACTGGGCAGCTCATTAGGCAAGATATTTTTTCTGGAGGGCAGGCACAGTGCTGCATTGTGGGCCGGAATTGCCAAACTTGAGGGCTTCTGGGCCAGTAGTGTGAGGACAGAAGTCTGAGAACACAAGCTAGACTTGGGCTTCAGGCCGAGGGCAAGGCAGGTACCCCCTGCACATCTGAACCAATATCTCATGCATCTGAAGTCACGACGAGGATCAGACGTTGGCTCAGGTTGTAGTTTCTGTGCATGACTACCCCTTCATGAACGGAGAGGAATCTCAAGGCCATGGAGGTTTTCCAACGTTGGGAGTTGTGGGATGCCCCCTTCAAGGATTTCTTCTGCGGGACAGTTGAGACCTGTTGGGCAGCTCCAAAACATCCCATATGGAATGACTCCAGAGCACCGTTCGAGGATGGATGCCAGGAAAGACCTCCTCGCATTCCAATAGTCTCCTAGCTACAAGACAGTTGAGATCGGATGGCTCTACGGGAGCAACCGGGGTGGCTGAGGTGAAATGGACTTTCCTGAGTATGGGTTCTAATATGTGTGTGTCCATGAGGACCTTGAAATGGGGCGGTGGCACCGGGACTCTGAAGTATTCTCATAATATTTTGACATAGTTCCCATGCATAAGTTTCCTAGTGGAGACGAGATTTTTTCTGATGGGTGCCTCAGGAAACCCCCTATGCTGGTATTGGAATCCAGGATTTTGAGGAGACATGCCTGTAAACCAAAGCAATGGATCCGATTACGGCCTAGGGTCCTGTCTGTTTCCATCTCCTTCTCTGAGGACATCCATCTATGGTATGAGTGGAGGTAGATGCTCAGCTGGTGTCAGACCGCCCTTGTTTGTCCACTGAGAACTACATATTGGACGGCCTCGGGGACTTTGGAGGGTTCTCCTAAATTGTCCAATTTTGGACAATGGAATGGGCAGAATTTCCATGCATGGGGTAGGCACAGTCCTAATGTGTGGCTCCAGGGGCCCCAGCCTGGAGGGTGTGTGGCCCAGGACTTTGAGGACAGAAGTCTGAAAACACAAACTCAGTTTAGGTTTGGGGACGCAGATATGGCAGGCCCAATCTACAAACCATGAGAAGAACTCTTCAGGACATGAAGAAAGAGCGAGTCTGAGGCGCTTGCTCAGGCTTTGGTCTCTGGATTTTGTGTCAACGATAGCCGTGGAATGTGGGGAGGCCTCATGGGCCATGGACGAATCTTCCTCTCTGTGGATTTGGCCCGGTCCCCATTGTTTTTCGTCAATCTGTGGGATGGGAGGTCTCCTTTCAGGTTTGTTAACTCAAGTGTCCCAACCAAAGAGGAATTCCAAAGCAGAGCCTTGGGGAATAGTGAAGTGACAACCCAAACTATGGTTAAAATTTGGGGCCTAGGGCATGGCAGGCCCCATATGCTGTCTCTTCATCCAACCACTGAGAGGCCTTACTTGAGGACTGGGCTCAGGCTGAGTGTCACAATGTGTGTTTGTGACCAATGTGGCTCGCGAGCATGGGCGGGGCATCATGGGCCACATTGGTTTCAACTACACTGAACTTTGGACAACATGCCAACCACAAGGTCTCTTGCCATGGGGAAGGAGTTCTGATTTCTGCATCATTTTCAACCCTGGGCAGGGGTTGGAGATAAGGTCTAGGTTCGGAAGCCTGAAAACCGCAGTTTGGAAGAGATGATGACCTAAGGCCATGGTGGGTCTGATGTGCTCAGTGTGCGGTCTGCTGCCTGGTTGTTGGTCGGGAGGTTCGGGCTCAGGTTTTGTTAGACAGTGCTAGTGCCCAGGTTAGACTCTATATTCGGTACAGTCGAGTGCCGTGTAGGTTGATCCTCATTTGAGGTGCCTGCGCAGCTCATTAGGCATGATATTTTTTCTAGAGGGCAGGCACAGTGCTGCATTGTGGGTCCGGAATTGCCAAACTTGAGGGCTTCTGGGCCAGTAGTGTGAGGACAGAAGTCTGAGAACACAAGCTAGACGTGGGCTTCAGGCCGAGGGCAAGGCAGGTACCCCCTGCACATCTGAACCAATATCTCATGCATCTGAAATAACGGCGAGGATCAGGCGTTGGCTCAGGTTGTAGTTTATGTGCATGACTGCCCCTTCATGATCGGAGAGGTATCTCAAGGCCATGGAGGTTTTCCCACGTTGGGAGTTGTGGGATGCCCCCTTCAAGGATAACTTCTGCGGGACAATTGAGACCTGTTGGGCAGCTCCAACACATCCCATATGGAATTACTCCAGAGCACCGATCGAGGATGGATGCCAAGGAAGCCCGCCTCGCATTCCAATTGTCTCCTAGCAACAAGACAGTTGAGATCGGATGGCTATTGGGAGCAACCGGGGTGGCTGAGTTGAAATGGACTTTCCTGAGTATGGGATCTAATATGTTTGTGTCCATGAGGACCTTGGAATGGGGCGGTGACACCGGGACTCTGAATTATTCTCCTAAGATTTTGACATAGGTCCCATGCACAAGTTTCCTCGTGGAGACGAGACTTTTTCTGATGGGTGCCTCAGGAAACCCCCTATGCTGGTATTGGAATCCAGGATTTTGAGGAGACATGCCTGTAAACCAAAGCAATGGATCCGATTATGGCCTCGGGTCCTGTCTGGTTCCATCTCATTCTCTGGGGACATCCATCTATGGTATGAGTGGAGGTAGATGCTCAGCTGGTGTCAGACCGCCCTTGTTTGTCCACAGAGACCTACATATTGCGATGGCCTCGGGGAATTTGGAGGGTTATCCTAATTTGTACAATTTTGGACAATGGAATGGGCAGAATTCCCATGTATGGGGTAGGCATAGTCCTAATGTGTGGCTCCAGGGGCCCCAGCCTGGAGGGTGTGTCCCAGGACTTTGAGGACAGAAGTCTGAAACCCAAACTCAGTTTAGGTTTGGGGACGTAGGTATGGCAGGCCCAATCTACAAACCATGAGAAGAAGTCTTCGGGATATGAAGAAAGAGCGAGTCTGAGGCGCTTGCTCAGGCTTTGTTCTCTGGATTTTTTGTCAACAATGGCCGTGGAATGAGGGGAGGACTAATGGGACATGGACGAATCTTCATCTCTTGGCATTTGGCCCGGTCCCAATTGTTTTTCGTCAATCTGTGGGATTGGAGGTCTCCTTTCAGGTTTGTTAACTCAGGTGTCCCAACCAAAGAGGAATTCCAAAGCAGAGCCCTGGGGAAGAGTGAGGGGACAACCAAAACTATGGTTAAAATTTGGGGCCTAGGGGCATGGCAGGCCCCATATGCTGTCTCTTCATCCAGCCCCTGAGAGGCCTTACTTGAGGACAGGGCTCAGGCTGAGGGTCACAATGTGTGTTTGTGAACAATGTGGCCCGCGAGCATGGGCGGGGCCTCATGGGCCACACTGGTTTAAACTACACTGAACTTAGGACAACATGCCAATCACAAGGTCTCTTGCCATGGGGAAGGAGTTCTGATTTCTGCATCATTTTCAACCCTGGGCAGGGGTTGGAGATAAGGTTTAGGTTCGGAAACCTGAAAGCCGCAGTTGGGAAGAGATGATGACCTAAGGCCATGGTGGGTCTGATGTGCTCAGTGTGCGGTCAGCTGCCTGGTTGTTGGTCAGGAGTTTCGGGCTCAGGGTGTGTCAGACAGTGCATTAGTGCCCAGGTTAGATTATGTAATTTGGGTACAGTCGAGTGCCGTGTATTTTGATCCTCATTTGAGGTTCCTGGGCAGCTCATTAGGCAAGATATTTTTTCTCGAGGGCAGGCAGAGTGCTGCATTGTGGGTCCGGAATTGCCAAACTTGAGGGCTTCTGGGCCAGTACTGTGAGGACAGAAGTCTGAGACCACAAGCTAGACTTGGGCTTCAGGCCGAGGGCAAGGCAGGTACCCCCTGTACATCTGACCAATATCTCATGCATCTGAAGTCACGGCGAGGATCAGACGTTGGATCAGGTTGTAGTTTCTGTGCATGACTGCCCCTTCATGAACGGAGAGGAATCTCAAGGCCATGGAGGTTTTTCCACGTTGGGAGTTCTGGGATGCCCCCTTCAAGGATTCCTTCTGCGGGACAATTGAGACCTGTTGGGCAGCTCCAACTCATCCCATATGGAATGACTCCAGAGCAACGTTCGAGGATGTATGCCAGGGAAGCCCGCCTCGCATTCCAAATTTCTCCTAGGAACAAGACAGTTGAGATCGGATGGCTCTGCGGGATCAACCGGGATGGCTGAGTTGAAATGGACTTTCCTGAGCTTGGGACCTAATGTGTGTTTGTGTCCATGAGGACCTCGGTATGGAGCGGTGGCACCGGGACTCTGAATTATTCTCCTAAGATTTTGACATAGGTCCCAAGCACAAGTTTCCTTGTGGAGACGAGATTTTTTCTGATGGGTGCCTCAGGAAACCCCCTCTGCTGGTATAGGAATCCATGCTTTTGAGGAGACATGCCTGTAAACCAAAGCCATGGATCAGATTATGGCCTAGGTTCCTGTCTGGTACCATCTCATTCTCTGGGGACATCCATGTATGTTATGAGTGGAGGTAGATGATCAGCTGGTGTCAGACCGCCCTTGTTTGTCCAAAGAGACCTACATATTGGGATGGCCTCGGGGACTTTGGAGGGTTCTCCTAATTTGTACAATTTTGGACAATGGAATGGGCAGAATTACCATGCATGGGGTAGGAACAGTCCTTATGTGTGGCTCCAGGGGCCCCAGCCTGTAGGGTGTGTGGCCCAGGCCTTTGAGGACAGAAGTCTGAAAACACAAACTCAGCTTAAGTTTGGGGACGTAGGTGTGGCAGTCCCAATCTACAAAGCATGAGAAGAACTCTTCAATATACGAAGAAAGAGCGAGTCTGAGGCGCTTGATCAGGCATTGGTCTCTGGATTTTGTGTCAACGATGGCCGTGGAATGTGGTGAATCTCATGGGCCATGGACGAACCTTCCTCTCTGTGGATTTTGCCCGGTCTCAATTGTTTTTCGTCAATCTGTGGGATGGGAGGTCTCCTTTCAGGTTTGTTACCTCAGGTGTCCCAACCAAAGAGGAATTCCAAAGCAGAGCCCTGGGGAAGAGTGAGGGGACAACCAAAACTATGGTTAAAATTTGGGGCCTAGGGGCATGGCAGGCCCCAAATGCTGTCTCTTCATCCAGCCACTGAGAGGCCTTACTTGAGGACTGGGCTCAGGCTGAGGGTCACAATGTGTGTTTGTGACCAATGTGGCCCGCGAGCATGTGCGGGGCCTCATGGGCCACACTGGTTTCATCTACACAGAACTTTGGACAACATGCCAATCACAAGGTCTCTTGCCATGGGGAAGGAGTTCTGATTTCTGCATCATTTTCAACCCTGGGCTGTGGTTGGATATAAGGTCTAGGATCTGAATCCTGAAAAGCACTGTTGGGAAGAGATGATGACCTAAGGCCATGGTGGTTCTGATGTGCTCAGTGTGCGGTCAGCTGCCTGGTTGTTGGTCAGGAGGTTCAGGCTCAGGTTGTGTCAGACAGTGCATTAGTGCCCAGGTTAGACTATATAATTTGGGTACATTCGAGTGCCGTTAGGTTGATCCTGATTTGAGGTGCCCAAGCAGTTCATTAGGCAAGATATTTTTTCTAGAGGGCAGGCAGAGTGCTGCATTGTGGGTCCGGAATTGCCAAACGTGAGGGCATCTGGGCCAGTAGTGTGAGGACAAAAGTCTGAGAACAAAAGCTAGACTTGGGCTTCAGGCCGAGGGCAAGGCAGGTACGCCCTGCACATCTGAACCAATATCTCATGCATCTGAAGTCATGACGAGGATCAGACGTTGGCTCAGGTTGTAGTTTCTGTGCATGACTGCCCCTTCATGAACGGAGAGGAATCTCAAGGCCATGAATGTTTTCCCACGTTGGGAGTTGTGGGATGCCCCCTTCAAGGATACCTACTGCGGGAGAATTGAGACCTGTTGGGCAGCTCCAACACATCCCATATGGAATGACTCCAGAGCAACGTTCGAGGATGGATGCCAGGGAAGCCCGCCTCGCATTCCAATTGTCTCCTAGCAACAAGACAGTTGAGTTCGGATGGCTATTGGGAGCAACCAGGGTGGCTGAGTTGAAATGGACTTTCCTGAGCATGGGGCCTAATGTGTGTTTGTGTCCATGAGGACCTTGGAATGGGGCGGTGGCACCGGGACTCTGAAGTATTCTCCTAAGATTTTGACATAGGTCCCATGCACAAGTTTTTCGTGGAGACGAGATTTTTTCTGATGGATGCCTCAGGAAACCTGCTATGCTGGTATTGGAATCCAGGATTTTGAGGAGACATGCCTTTAAACCAAAGCAATGAGTCCGATTATGGCCGAGGGTCCGGTCTGGTTCCATCTCCTTCTCTTGGTACATCCATCTATGGTATGAGTGGAGGTAGATGCTCAGCTGGTGTCAGTCCGCCTTTGTTTGTCCACAGAGACCTACATATTGGGATGGCCTCGGGGACTTTGGAGGGTTCTCCTAATTTGTACAATTTTGGACAATGGAATGGGCAGAATTCCCATGCATGGGGTAGGCACAGTCCTAATGTGTAGCTCCAGGGGCCCCAGCATGGAGGGTGTTGGCCCAGGACTTTGAGGACAGAAGTCTGAAAACACAAACTCAGCTTAGGTTTGGGGACGTAGGTATGGCAGGCCCAATCTACAAACCATGAGCAGAACTCTTCAGGATGTGAAGAAAGAACGAGTCTGAGGCGCTTGCTCAGGCTTTGGTCTCTGGATTTTGTGTCAACGATGGCCGTGGAATGTGGGGAGGCCTCATGGGACATAGACGAATATTCCTCTCTGTGGATTTGGCCCGGTCCCAATTGTTTTTCGTCAATCTGTTGGATGGGAGGTCTCCTTTCAGTTTTGTTACCTCAGGTGTCCCAACCAAAGAGGAATTCCAAAGCAGAGCCCTGGGGAAGAGTGAAGGGACAACCCAAACTATGGTTAAAATTTGGGGCCTAGGGGCATGGCAAGCCCCATATGCTGTCTCTTCATCCAACCACTGAGAGGCCTTACTTGAAAACTGGGCTCAGGCTGAGGTTCACAATGTGTGTTTGTGACCAATGTGGCTTGCGAGCATGGGCGGGGACTCATGGGCCACACTGGTTTCAACTAAACTGAACTTTGGAGAAGATGCCAATCACAAGGTCTTTTGCCATGGTGAAGGAGTTCTGATTTCTGCATCATTTTCAACCCTGGGCAGTGTTTGGAGATAAGGTCTAGGTTCGGAAGCCTGAAAACCGCAGTTTGGAAGAGATGATGACCTAAGGCCATGGTGGGTCTGATGTGCTCAGTGTGCGGTCAGCTGCCTGGTTGTTGGTCAGGAGGTTCGAGCTCAGGTTGTGTCAAACAGTGCATTGGTGCCCAGGTTAGACTATATAATTTGGGTACAGTCGAGTGCCGTGTAGGTTGATCCTCATTTAAGGTGACTGGGCAGCTCATTAGGCAAGATATTTTTTCTAGAGGGCAGGCACAGTGCTGCATTGTGGGTCCGGAATTGCCAAACTTGAGGGCTTCTGGGCCAGTAGTGTGAGGACAGAAGTCTGAGAACACAAGCTAGACTTGGGCTTCAGGCCGAGGGCAAGGCAGGTACCCCCTGCACATCTGAACCAATATCTCATGCATCTGAAGTCACGGCGAGGATCAGACGTTGGCTCAGGTTGTAGTTTCTGTGCATGACTGCCCCTTCATGAACGGAGAGGAATCTCAAGGCCATGGAGGTTTTCCCACGTTGGGAGTTGTGGGATGCCCCCTTCAAGGATTCCTTCTGCGGGACAATTGAGACCTGTTGGGCAGCTCCAAAACATCCCATATGGAATGACTCCAGAGCACCGTTCGAGAATGCATGCCAGGAAAGATCGCCTCGCATTCCAATAGTCTCCTAGCTACAAGACAGTTGAGATCGGATGGCTCTGCGGGAGCAACCGAAGTGGCTGAGTTGAAATGGACTTTCCTGAGTATGGGGCCTAATATGTGTGTGTCCATGAGGACCTTGAAATGGGGCGGAGACACCGGGACTCTGAAGTATTCTCATAATATTTTGACATAGTTCCCATGCATAAGTTTCCTAGTGGAGACGAGATTTTTTCTGATGGGTGCCTCAGGAAACCCCCTATGCTGGTATTGGAATCCAGGATTTTGAGGAGACATGCCTGTAAACCAAAGCAATGGATCCGATTACGGCCTAGGGTTCTGTCTGGTTCCATCTCCTTCTCTGAGGACATCCATCTATTGTATGAGTGGAGGTAGATGCTCAGCTGGTGTCAGACCGCCCTTGTTTGTCCACTGAGAACTAAATATTGGGATGGCCTCGGGGACTTTGGAGGTTTCACCTAATTTGTACAATTTTGGACAATGGAATGGGCAGAATTCCCATGCATTGGGGAGGCATTGTCCTAATGTGTGGCTCCAGGGACCCCAGCCTAGAGGGTGTGTGGCCCAGGACTTTGAGGACAGAAGTCTGAAAACACAAACTCAGCTTAGGTTTGGGGACGCAGGTATGGCAGGCACATTCTACAAACCTTGAGAAGAACTCTTCAGGACATGAAGAAAGAGCGAGTCTGAGGCACTTGCTCAGACTTTGGTCTCTGGATTTTGTGTCAACGATGGCCGTGGAATGTGGGGAGGCCTCATGGGCCATGGACGAATCTTCCTTCTGTGGATTTGGCCCAGTCCCCATTGTTTTTCGTCAATCTGTGGGATGGGAGGTCTCCTTTCAGGTTTGTTACCTCAGGTGTCCCAACCAAAGAGGAATTCCAAAGCAGAGCCTTGGGGAATAGTGAAGTGACAACCCAAACTATGGTTAAAATTTGGGGCCTAGGGGAATGGCAGGCCCCATATGCTGTCTCTTCATCCAACCACTGAGAGGCCTTACTTGAGGACTGGGCTCAGGCTGAGTGTCACAATGTGTGTTTGTGACCAATGTGGCTCGCGAGCATGGGCGGGGCCTCATGGGCCTCATTGGTTTCAACTACACTGAACTTTGGACAACATGCCAACCACAAGGTTTCTTGCCATGGAGAAGGAGTTATGATTTCTGCATCACCTTCAACCCTGGGCAGTGGTAGGAGATAAGGTCTAGGTTCGGAAGCCTGAAAACCGCAGTTTGGAAGAGATGATGACCTAAGGCCATGGTGGGTCTGATGTGCTCATTGTGCGGTCAGCTGCCTGGTTGTTGGTCAGGAGGTTCGGGCTCAGGTTTTGTTAGACAGTGCTAGTGCCCAGGTTAGACTCTATAATTTGGGTACAGTCGAGTGCCGTGTAGGTTGATCCTCATTTGAGGTGCCTGCGCAGCTCATTAGGCATGATATTTTTTCTAGAGGGCAGGCACAGTGCTGCATTGTGGGTCCGGAATTGCCAAACTTGAGGGCTTCTGGGCCAGTAGTGTGAGGACAGAAGTCTGAGAACACAAGCTAGACTTGGGCTTCAGGCCGAGGGCAAGGCAGGTACCCCCTGCACATCTGAACCAATATCTCATGCATCTGAAGTCATGGCGAGGATCAGGCGTTGGCTCAGGTTGTAGTTTCTGTGCATGACTGCCCCTTCATGAACGGAGAGGTATCTCAAGGCCATGGAGGTTTTCCCACGTTGGGAGTTGTGGGATGCCCCCTTCAAGGATACCTTCTGCGGGACAATTGAGACCTGTTGGGCAGCTCCAACACATCCCATATGGAATTACTCCAGAGCACAGATCGAGGATGGATGCCAAGGAAGCCCGCCTCGCATGCCAATTGTCTCCTAGCAACAAGACAGTTGAGATCGGATGGCTATTGGGAGCAACCGGGGTGGCTGAGTTGAAATGGACTTTCCTGAGCATGGGGCCTAATGTGTGTTTGTGTCCATGAACCTTGGAATGGGGCGGAGACACCGGGACTCTGAATTATTTTTCTAAGATTTTGACATAGGTCCCATGCACAAGTTTCCTCGTGGAGACGAGACTTTTTCTGATGGGTGCCTCAGGAAACCCCCTATGCTGGTATTGGAATCCAGGATTTTGAGGAGACATGCCTGTAAACCAAAGCAATGGATCCGATTATGGCATCGGGTCCGGTCTGTTTCCATCTCATTCTCTGGGGACATCCATCTATGGTATGAGTGGAGGTAGATGCTCAGCTGGTGTCAGACCGCCCTTGTTTGTCCACAGAGACCTACATATTGGGATGGCCTCGGGGAATTTGGAGGGTTCTCCTAATTTGTACAATTTTGGACAATGGAATGGGCAGAATTCCCATGCATGGGGTAGGCACAGTCCTAATGTGTAGCTCCAGGGGCCCCAGCATGGAGGGTGTGTGGCCCAGGACTTTGAGGACAGAAGTCTGAAAACACAAACTCAGCTTAGGTTTGGGGACGTAGGTATGGCAGGCCCAATCTACAAACCATGAGCAGAACTCTTCAGGATGTGAAGAAAGAGCGAGTCTGAGGCGCTTGCTCAGGCTTTGGTCTCTGGATTTTGTGTCAACGATGGCCATGGAATGTGGGGAGGCCTCATGGGCCATGGACGAATCTTCCTCTCTGTGGATTTGGCCCGGTCTCAATTGTTTTTCATCAATCTGTTGAATGGGAGGTCTCCTTTCAGTTTGGTTACCTCAGGTGTCCCAACCAAAGAGGAATTCCAAAGCAGAGCCCTGGGGAAGAGTGAAGGGACAACCCAAACTATGGTTAAAATTTGGGGCCTAGGGGCATGGCAGGCCCCATATGCTGTCTCTTCATCCAGCCACTGAGAGGCCTTACTTGAAGACTGGGCTCAGGCTGAGGTTCACAATGTGTGTTTGTGACCAATGTGGCTGGCGGGCATGGGCGGGGACTCATGGGCCACACTGGTTTCAACTAAACTGAACTTTGGAGAAGATGCCAATCACAAGGTCTCTTTCCATGGTGAAGGAGTTCTGATTTCTGCATCATTTTCAACCCTGGGCAGTGTTTGGAGATAAGGTCTAGGTTCGGAAGCCTGAAACCCGCAGTTGGGAAGAGATGATGACCTAAGGCCATGGTGGGTCTGATGTGCTCAGTGTGCGGTCAGCTGCCTGGTTGTTGGTCAGGAAGTTCGGGCTCAGGTTGTGTCAAACAGTGCATTGGTGCCCAGGTTAGACTCTATAATTTGGGTACAGTCGAGTGCCGTGTAGGTTGATCCTCATTTAAGGTGACTGGGCAGCTCATTAGGCAAGATATTTTTTCTAGAGGGCAGGCACAGTGCTGCATTGTGGGTCTGGGATTGCCAAACTTGAGGGCTTCTGGGCCAGTAGTGTGAGGACAGAAGTCTGAGAACACAAGCTAGACTTGGGCTTCAGGCCGAGGGCAAGGCAGGTACCCCCTGCACATCTGAACCAATATCTCATGCATCTGAAGTCACGGCGAGGATCAGACGTTGGCTCAGGTTGTAGTTTCTGTGCATGACTGCCCCTTCATGAACGGAGAGGAATCTCAAGGCCATGGAGGTTTTCCCACGTTGGGAGTTGTGGGATGCCCCCTTCAAGGATTCCTTCTGCGGGACAATTGAGACCTGTTGGGCAGCTCCAAAACATCCCATATGGAATGACTCCAGAGCACCGTTCGAGGATGGATGCCAGGAAAGATCGCCTCGCATTCCAATAGTCTCCTAGGTACAAGACAGTTGAGATCGGATGGCTCTGCGGGAGCAACCGGGGTGGCTGAGTTGAAATGGACTTTCCTGAGTATGGGGCCTAATATGTGTGTGTCCATGAGGACCTTGAAATGGGGCGGTGGCACCGGGACTCTCAAGTATTCTCATAATATTTTGACATAGTTCCCATGCATAAGTTTCCTAGTGGAGACGAGATTTTTTCTGATGGGTGCCTCAGGAAACCCCCTATGCTGGTATTGGAATTCAGGATTTTGAGGAGACATGCCTGTAAACCAAAGCAATGGATCCGATTACGGCCTAGGGTCCTGTCTGGTTCCATCTCCTTCTCTGAGGACATCCATCTATGGTATGACTGGAGGTAGATGCTCAGCTGGTGTCAGACCGCCCTTGTTTGTCCACTGAGAACTACATATTGGACGGCCTCGGGGACTTTGGACAATGGAATGGGCAGAATTCCCATGCATTGGGGAGGCATTGTCCTAATGTGTGGCTCCAGGGACCCCAGCTAGAGGGTGTGTGGCCCAGTACTTTGAGGACAGAAGTCTGAAAACACAAACTCAGCTTAGGTTTGGGGACGCAGGTATGGCAGGCCCAATCTACAAACCATGAGAAGAACTCTTCAAGACATGAAGAAAGAGCGAGTCTGAGGCACTTGCTCAGGCTTTGGTCTCTTTATTTTGTGTCAACGATGGCCGTGGAATGTGGGGAGGCCTCATGGGCCATGGACGAATCTTCCTCTCTGTGGATTTTGCCCGGTCCCCATTGTTTTTCGTCAATCTGTGGGATGGGAGGTCTCCTTTCAGGAATGTTGCCTCAGGTGTCCCAACCAAAGAGGAATTCCAAAGCAGAGCCTTGGGGAATAGTGAAGTGACAACCCAAACTATGGTTAAAATTTGGGGCCTAGGGGCATGGCAGGCCCCATATGCTGTCTCTTCATCCAACCACTGAGAGGCCTTACTTAAGGACTGGGTTAGGCTGAGTGTCACAATGTGTGTTTGTGACCAATGTGGCTCGCGAGCATGGGCGGGGCCTCATGGGCCACATTGGTTTCAACTACACTGAACTTTGGACAACATGCCAACCACAAGGTTTCTTGCCATGGGGAAGGAGTTCTGATTTCTGCATCACCTTCAACCCTGGGCAGTGGTAGGAGATAAGGTCTAGGTTCGGAAGCCTGAAAACCGCAGTTTGGAAGAGATGATGACCTAAGGCCATGGTTGGTCTGATGTGCTCAGTGTGCCGTCAGCTGCCTGTTTGTTGGTGGGGAGGTTCGGGCTCAGGTTTTGTTAGACAGTGCTAGTGCCCAGGTTAGACTCTATAATTTGGGTACAGTCGAGTGCCGTGTAGGTTGATCCTCATTTGAGGTGCCTGCGCAGCTCATTAGTCATGATATTTTTTCTAGAGGGCAGGCACAGTGCTGCATTGTGGGTCCGGAATTGCCAAACTTGAGGGCTTCTGGGCCAGTAGTGTGAGGACAGAAGTCTGAGAACACAAGCTAGACTTGGGCTTCCCACGTTGGGAGTTGTGGGATGCCCCCTTCAAGGATACCTTCTGCGGGACAATTGAGACCTGTTGGGCAGCTCCAACACATCCCATATGGAATGACTCCAGAGCACCAATCGAGGATGGATGCCAGGGAAGCCCGCCTCGCATTCCAATTGTCTCCTAGCAACAAGACAGTTGAGATCGGATGGCTATTGGGAGCAACCAGGGTGGCTGAGTTGAAATGGACTTTCCTGAGCATGGGGCCTAATGTGTGTTTGTGTCCATGAGGACCTTGGAATGGGGCGGTGGCACCGGGACTCTGAAGTATTCTCCTAAGATTTTGACATAGGTCCCATGCACAAGTTTTTCGTGGAGACGAGATTTTTTCTGAGGGATGCCTCAGGAAACCTGCTATGCTGGTATTGGAATCCAGGATTTTGAGGAGACATGCCTGTAAACCAAAGCAACGGGTCCGATTATGGCCGAGGGTCCGGTCTGGTTCCATCTCCTTCTCTTGGTACATCCATCTATGGTATGAGTGGAGGTAGATGCTCAGCTGGTGTCAGTCCGCCTTTGTTTGTCCACAGAGACCTACATATTGGGATGGCCTCGGGGACTTTGTAGGGTTCTCCTAATTTGTACAATTTTGGACAATGGAATGGGCAGAATTCCCATGCATGGGGTAGGCACAGTCCTAATGTGTAGCTCCAGGGGCCCCAGCATGGAGGGTGTGTGGCCCAGGACTTTGAGGACAGAATCTGAAAACACAAACTCAGCTTATGTTTGGGAACGTAGGTATGGCAGGCCCAATCTCTAAACCATTAGCAGAACTCTTCAGGATATGAAGAAAGAGCGAGTCTGAGGCGCTTGCTCAGGCTTTGGTCTCTGGATTTTTTGTCAACGATGGCCGTGGAATGTGGGGAGGCCTCATGGGACATAGACGATTCTTCCTCTCTGTGGATTTGGCCCGGTCCCAATTGTTTTTCGTCAATCTGTTGGATGGGAGGTCTTCTTTCAGTTTTGTTACCTCAGGTGTCCCAACCAAAGAGGAATTCCAAAGCAGAGCCCAGGGGAAGAGTGAAGGGACAACCCAAACTATGGTTAAAATTTGGGGCCTAGGGGCATGGCAGGCCCCATATGCTGTCTCTTCATCCAGCCACTGAGGCCTTACTTGAAGACTGGGCTAGGGCTGAGGGTCACAATGTGTGTTTGTGACCAATGTCCCTCCCGAGCATGGGCGGGGCCTCATGGGCCACACTGTTTTCAAATAAACTGAACTTTGGAGAAGATGCCAATCACAAGGTCTCTTGCCATGGTGAAGGAGTTCTGATTTCTGCATCATTTTCAACTTTGGGCAGTGGTTGGAGATAAGGTCTAGTTTCGGAAGCCTGAAAACTGCAGGTGGGAAGAGATGATGACCTAAGGCCATGGTGGGTCTGATGTGCTCAGTGTGTGGTCAGCTGCCTGGTTGTTGGTCAGGAGGTTCGGGCTCAGGTTGTGTCAGACAGTGCATTAGTGCCCAGGTTAGACTATGTAATTTGGGTACAGTCGAGTGCCATGTATGTTGATCCTTATTTGAGGTGCATGGGCAGCTCATAGGCAAGATATTTTTACTCGAGGGCAGGCAGAGTGCTGCATTGTGGGTCGGGAATTGCCAAATTGAGGGCTTCTGGGCCAATAATGTGAGGACAGAAATCTGAGACCACAAGCTAGATTTGGGCTTCAGGCCGAGGGCAAGGCAGGTACCCCCTGCACATCTGAACCAATATCTCATGCATCTGAAGTCACGGCGAGTATCAGGCGTTGGCTCAGGTTGTCGTTTCGGTGCATGACTGCCCCTTCATGAACGGAGTGGAATCTCAAGGCCATGGAGGTTTTCCAACGTTGGGAGTTGCGGGATAACCCCTTCAAGTATTCCTTCTGCGGGACAATTGAGACCTGTTGGGCAGCTCCAACACATCCCATATGGAATGACTCCAGAGCACCATTCGAGGATGGATGCCAGGGTAGCCCGCCTCGCATTCCAATTGTCTCCTAGCAACAAGACAGTTGAGATCGGAGGGCTCTGCAGGAGCAACCGGGTTTTCTGAGTTGAAATGGACTTTCCTGAGCATGGGGCCTAATGTGTGTTTGTGTCCATGAGGACCTTGGAATGGGGCGGTGGCACCGGGACTCTGAAGTATGCTCCTAAGATTTTGACATGGGTTCCATGCACAAGTTTCCTCGTGGAGACGAGATTTTTTTTGATGGGTGCCTCAGGAAAGCCCCTATGCTGGTATTGGAATCCAGGATTTTGAGGAGACATGCCTGTAAACCAAAGCAATGGATCCGATTATGGCCTAGGGTCCTGTCTGGTACCATATCCTTCACTGGGGACATCCATGTATGGTATGAGTGGACGTAGATGCTCAGCTGGTGTCAGACCGCCCTTGTTGTCCACGGAGACCTAGATATTGGGATGGCCACGGGGACTTTGGAGGGTTCTCCTAATTTGTACAATTTTGGACAATGGAATGGGCAGAATTCCCATACATGGAATAGGCACAGTCCTAATGTGTGGCTCCAGGGGCCCCAGCCTGAAGGGTGTGTGGTCCAGGACTTTGAGGACAGAAGTTGAAAACACAAACTCAGCTTAGGTTTGGGGACGCACACCCAGCACTACGGACACGCCATGGTCTTATGCCGTCACCTTTTCCTAACCTTGGTTTTCAGATATCTGAACCTAGACATTATATCAGTACTCCACACAGCTGGGTATTGCAAGCACAACACAGAACTCCTCCTTCCCCGTGGCTGTAAAGCTTGCTCTTGGCATGGAGTCACACATTCAGGGTGGGAGAAACCTTCCTGGTTCCTGATGCCACGCCCAAACTTGAGTGCTGCTTGGGCACAAATTCACACTCTGACCCTCAGCATGAGCCCCATGTCAAAGAAAGGCCTGTCAGGGCCTGGGCCAAGAACCCGCATATGGGGCTTGCCAAGCCCCTATGCACCCAATCCTCACCAGTGTTTGAGTTTTCCAGTCGCCCAGCCCGTACCTGGGGCTCTGCTCTGGAATCCCTTTCTTGGAGAGACACATGAGCCAGACAACACTTTTCCACCCTTCCCACAAAATGACCCCAAACTCTTGGGAGCTGGGACATATCCCCAGACAGAGATACTCGTCCACAGTCCCTGAGGCCACCCCTCCAATCCACGGCTATCCCGGACACAACATCCAGAGACAAAAGCCTGAAGGAACGCCTCCCACTCGCCCTTGTTTCAGAGGCCCAGGAGCTCCCTCTCATCCGGCCTGCCATACCCTAGGCGCCACTCATAAGCTGAGTTTGTGTTTTCAGACTTCTGTGTCCACAGCCTGGACCCACACAACCGCCAGGCTAGGGACTCTGAAGCCACAGCGAAAGATTGTGCCTGCCCTCTCCAAGGAAATTGTGCCCAATCCATTGACCACAACCCTACAGGTTAGGGAAAAGCTCCAAGGCCCCTGAGGCCATCAATAGTGTAGGCCACCCTGGACTAAGAGGGGCTCTCTGACACCAGCGGAGCAACTATCTCCACTTAGACTCTCAGACAGTGTCCCCAGAGACAGAAGGTTGAAATGGACAGGCCCCCAGGCCCTAATCTGAACCTTAGCTTTGGTTTCCATGTGTCCGTCCTCAGAGGTCTGTTTTCGTAGACCAGCACACGGGGCTTTTCTGAAGCACCAAACCAAACCTCTCTCGTCTCCACATGGGGAGCTTACTTACTGGGGATGTATCAAACCCTTCAGGTAGGAGAGTTCCGCAGGGCCACTGAACAACCAGCACATTCCAAGGTTTCCATGGACCCAAACGCACATTATGACGCATCCTCAGGAGAGGCCATTTCATCTCAGCCCCCTGGTTAGCGTGCCCCACAGGCAGCAGATCAAACATATCTTGTGGCTAATGGCCAATGGGAATGCGAGGCATGCTGTACAGGGATCCATCCTTCGAACCGTGCTCTCCAGTCCTTCCGTATGGTATGTCCTGGAGCCATGCAAAAGGACTCGAATATCCCACAGAAGGAAACCTGGTGGTTTGGGGCAACCTCCAAACTAAGCGTGGGAAAACTTCCTTGGCCTCATGAGGCCCCCGCTTCATGAAGGTGCCATCATGGACACATACTCCAGCCTCAGCCAACGTCTGATCCTCAGCCTGACTTCAGATGCAGGAGATTTTGATTCAGCCTCTGCCTAGTGGGCCTGCTCTGCCCTTGGCTCCAATCCTCACTTTAGCTTGTGTTCCTAGACTTCCGTCCTCACACTCCTGGCCCACAAACCCTCCCTTCTGGGAATTCTGGGGCCACAATGAAGCACTCCGCCTGCCTCCCAGGAGAAAAACTTTGTCTATGTTGCTGCCCAGAAACCCCAAATGAGGATCAAACTGCTTGGCCCTCGGCAACACCCCAATTGCATAGGCTACCTTAAACACTGATGCTCTGTCGCAAATAGCCTGAGCCCAGACCTTCCAACAGACACCGACACAGCTTGCTGCACACCCAGCACATTGGACCCGCCACTGCCTTAGGCCACCATCCATTCCCAACCTGGGTTTTCAGTCATCAGAACCTAGACCTTATCTCCAATCCCTGCACAGGGTGGAACCTGATGCACAAGTCAGAACCCCTCCTTCCCCATGGCAAGAAACCTTGCTGCTGGCAGTGAGTCAAACCTTCAGTGTAGGAGAAAACGGCATGGCCCATGAGGCCACGCCCATGTGTGAGGGCCGCCTTGGGCACAAACACACATTGTGACCCTCAGCGTGAGTACCTTATTCAAGTAACGCCTCTCAGTGATTGGACCAAGAGCCCGCATATGTGGCTTGCCATGCCCATAGGCACGCAGGACTAACTAGATGGTGTGTATTCCAGTTGAGGGAACCCACTGCTGTGCTCTAGAGTCCCTCTCCTGGGGGGTCCCCTGTGGCAGAAAACAGTACTCTTCCCTTCCCACAGAATGAACCCAAACACTTGGGAGCTTGGACAATCCCCCGAGAGGAAGGCTCTTCCTCGGCCCCTGAAGCAACCCCTACCCTGAACGGCCACTGTGAACGCAACACCCAGAGACAAAAGCCTGAGCGACTGCCTCCCACTTGCCCTCCTTTGATATCCAGAGGATCTCCCCTCTCGGACTGGAGATCAGGCCTGCCATTACCTTGGCCCCTACCTGAGCCAAGTTTGCTTTTTCAGACATCTGTCCCCACAGCCCTGGCAAACACAGCCTCTAGGCTGGGTCCTCTGGAGCCATACCACAGGACCATGCCTGCTCTCTCCTGGGAAACTCTGTCCATTCCTTTGGCCACACACCTCCAGAATATGAGAAACCTCAAGTCCCCGAGGACATACCATTACCGGGAGCCTCCCTGCACACACAGGGGCCTTCGGACACAAGCTGAGCTGCTACCTACTTGAAGGCATGCACACAGATGTCAACAGAGATAGAAGGTTGAGCCGGACAGGCCCTTAGGCCCTAATCTCAACTCTTGCTTTGTTTTCCAGGTGTCACTCCTCAGAGGCTTTGGTTCGAAGAACAGGATATGGGGCTTTCCTGAGGCACTGAACAGAACTTCTCTCGTCTCCACATGGGATGCTTCCTTGTTGGAGCCGTGTCAAACACCTCAGGTTGGAGAATCCTGCAGAGTCCCTGAGCCACCTCCACATTCCAAGGTCTCCCAGGCCACCAAGCCACAGTAGGACTCATCTTCAGGAGAGTCCATTTCAACTCTCCCCTCTGGGTAGCTCACCCAGGAGCCCGCAGATTGAGCCTGCCTTGTCCTGACTAAAGAGTGGGAATATGAGGAGGCGTTCCCAGGCATCCATGCTTAGACACCTACTCTCGAGTCTTTCCGTATGGGGCCTCCTGGAACCATCCAATAGCACTCGACTGTCGTGCAGAAGGAAACCTTGAGGTTTGGAGTAGTTCACAAATCCCATCGTAGGCAAACCTCCCTGGCCTCATGAAGCCCCCACACCCTTCAGGAAGAGGCCATGCTGGACAAAAACTCTAGCCTGAGGCACGTCTCAGAGTTGACATGACCTCAGTGCAGGAGATCTCGATTCAGCCTCTCAGAGTGGGCCTGCCGTGCCATCGGTCCCAAACCTCACGCTAGCTTGTGTTTTCAGACTTCCTTCCTCACACTCCTGGCAAACAAGCCCTCCGGACTAGGAACTCCAGAACCACAACCCAGCCCAGGGTCTGCCCAAGGGAAGAAAAACGTTTCCCTGTGGGGCTCTCTCCAGAAAACCCAGATGAGGATCAACCTGCTCGGGCCTCGACGGTACCCGAACTGGATAGGCTGCTCTGGGCACTCATGCTCTGTCTGACACAGCCTGAAGCCAGACGTCCAGACAGACAAGGAGACAGCTGGCCGCACACCCAGCACTACGGACACGCCATGGTCTTATGCCGTCACCTTTTCCTAACCTTGGTTTTCAGATATCTGAACTTAGACATAATATCAATTCTCCACACAGCTGGGTATTGCAAGCACAACACAGAACTCCTCCTTCCCCGTGGCTGTAAAGCTTGCTCTTGGCATGGAGTCACACCTTCAGGGTGGGAGAAACCTTCCTGGTCCCTGATGCCACGCCCAAACTTGAGTGCTGCTTGGGCACAAATTCACACTCTGACCCTCAGCATGAGCCCCATGTCAAAGAAAGGCCTGTCAGGGCCTGGGCCAAGAGCCCGCATCTGGGGCTTGACAAGCCCCTATGCACCCAATCCTCACCAGTGTTTGTGTTTTCCAGTCGCCCCGCCCGTACCTGGGGCTCTGTTCTGGAATCCCTTTCTTGGAGAGACACATGAGCCAGACAACACTTTTCCACCCTTCCCACAAAATGACCCCAAACTCTTGGGAGCTGGGACATATCCACAGAGAGGGATACTCGTCCACAGTCCCTGAGGCCACCCCTCCAATCCACGGCTATCTCGGACACAACATCCAGAGACAAAAGCCTGAAGGAACGCCTCCCACTCGCCCTTGTTTCAGAGGCCCAGGAGATCCCTCTCGGGCTACACATCCGGCCTGCCATACCCTAGGCGCCACTCATAAGCTGAGTTTGTGTTTTCAGACTTCTGTGCCCTCAGCCTGGACCCACACAACCGCCAGGCTAGGGCCTCTGGAGCCACAGCGAAAGATTGTGCCTGCCCTCTCCAAGGAAATTGTGCCCAATCCATTGACCACAACCCTACAGGTTAGGGAAAAGCTCCAAGGCCCCTGAGGCCATCAATAGTGTAGGCCACCCTGGACTAAGAGGGGCTCTCTGACACCAGCGGAGCAACTATCTCCACTTAGACTCTCAGACAGTGTCCCCAGAGACAGAAGGTTGAAATGGACAGGCCCCCAGGCCCTAATCTGAACCTTAGCTCTGGTTTCCATGTGTCCGTCCTCAGAGGTCTGTTTTCGTAGACCAGCACACGGGGCTTTTCTGAGGCACCAAACCAAACCACTCTCGCCTCCACATGGGGAGCTTACTTACTGGGGATGTATCAAACCCTTCAGGTAGGAGAGTTCCGCAGGGCCACTGAACAACCAGCACATTCCAAGGTTTCCATGGACCCAAACGCACATTATGACGCATCCTCAGGAGAGGCCATTTCAACTCAGCCCCCTGGTTAGCGTGCCCCAGAGGCAGCAGATCAAACATATCTTGTGGCTAATGGCCAATGGGAATGCGAGGCATGCTGTACAGGGATCCATCCTTCGAACCGTGCTCTCCAGTCCTTCCGTATGGTATGTCCTGGAGCCATGCAACAGGACTCGAATGTCCCACAGAAGGAAACCTGGTGGTTTGGGGCAACCTCCAAACTCAGCGTGGGAAAACTTCCTTGGCCTCATGAGGCCCCCGCTTCATGAAGGTGCCATCATGGACACATACTCCAGCCTCAGCCAACGTCTGATCCTCAGCCTGACTTCAGATGCAGGAGATTTTGATTCAGCCTCTGCCTAGTGGGCCTGCTCTGCCCTTGGCTCCAATCCTCACTTTAGCTTGTGTTCCTAGACTTCCGTCCTCACTCCTGGCCCACAAACCCTCCCTTCTGGGAATTCTGGGGCCACAATGAAGCACTCCGCCTGCCTCCCAGGAGAAAAACTTTGTCTATGGTGCTGCCCAGAAACCCCAAATGAGGATCAAACTGCTTGGCCCTCGGCAACACCCCAATTGCATAGGCTACCTTAAACACTGATGCTCTGTCGCAAATAGCCTGAGCCCAGACCTTCCAACAGACACCGACACAGTTGGCTGCACACCCAGCACATTGGAACCGCCACTGCCTTAGGCCACCATCCATTCCCAACCTGGGTTTTCAGTCATCAGAACCTAGACCTTATCTCCAATCCCTGCACTGGGCGGAACCTGATGCACAAGTCAGAACCCCTCCTTCCCCATGGCAAGAAACCTTGCTGCTGGCAGTGAGTCAAACCTTCAGTGTAGGAGAAAACGGCATGGCCCATGAGGCCACGCCCATGTGTGAGGGCCGCCTTGGGCACAAACACACATTGTGACCCTCAGCGTGAGTACCTTATTCAAGTAACGCCTCTCAGTGATTGGACCAAGAGCCCGCATATGTGGCTTGCCATGCCCATAGGCACGCAGGACTAACTAGATGGTGTGTATTCCAGTTGAGGGAACCCACTGCTGTGCTCTAGAGTCCCTCTCCTGGGGGGTCCCCTGTGGCAGAAAACAGTACTCTTCCCTTCCCACAGAATGAACCCAAACACTTGGGAGCTTGGACAATCCCCCGAGAGGAAGGCTCTTCCTCGGCCCCTGAAGCAACCCCTACCCTGAACGGCCACTGTGAACGCAACACCCAGAGACAAAAGCCTGAGGGACTGCCTCCCACTTGCCCTCCTTTGATATCCAGAGGATCTCCCCTCTCGGACTGGAGATCAGGCCTGCCATTACCTTGGCCCCTACCTGAGCCAAGTTTGCTTTTTCAGACATCTGTCCCCACAGCCCTGGCAAACACAGCCTCTAGGCTGGGTCCTCTGGAGCCATACCACAGGACCATGCCTGCTCTCTCCTGGGAAACTCTGTCCATTCCTTTGGCCACACACCTCCAGAATATGAGAAACCTCAAGGCCCCCGAGGACATACCATTACCGGGAGCCTCCCTGCACACACAGGGGCCTTCGGAGACAAGCGGAGCTGCTACCTCCATGAAGGCATGCACACAGATGTCAACAGAGATAGAAGGTTGAGCCCGACAGGCCCTTAGGCCCTAATCTCAACTCTTGCTTTGTTTTCCAGGTGTCACTCCTCAGAGGCTTTGGTTCGAAGAACAGGATATGGGGCTTTCCTGAGGCACTGAACAGAACTTCTCTCGTCTCCACATGGGAAGCTTCCTTGTTGGAGCCGTGTCAAACACCTCAGGTTGGAGAATCCTGCAGAGTCCCTGAGCCACCTCCACATTCCAAGGTCTCCCAGGCCACCAAGCCACAGTAGGACTCATCTTCAGGAGAGTCCATTTCAACTCTCCCCTCTGGGTAGCTCACCCAGGAGCCCGCAGATTGAGCCTGCCTTGTCCTGACTAAAAAGTGGGAATATGAGGTGGCGTTCCCAGGCATCCATGCTTAGACACCTGCTCTCGAGTCTTTCCGTATGGGGCCTCCTGGAACCATCCAATAGCACTCGACTTTCGTGCAGAAGGAAACCTTGAGGTTTGGAGTAGTTCACAAATCCCAAGTAGGCAAATTTTCCTGGCCTCATGAGGCCACCACACCATTCAGGAAGAGGCCATGCTGGACAAAAACTCTAGCCTGAGGCACGTCTCAGAGTTGAAATGACCTCAGTGCAGGAGATCTCGATTCAGCCTCTCAGAGTGGGCCTGCCGTGCCATCGGTCCCAAACCTCACGCTAGCTTGTGTTTTCAGACTTCCTTCCTCACACTCCTGGCAAACAAGCCCTCCGGACTAGGAACTCCAGAATCACAACCGAGCCCAGGGTCTGCCCAAGGGAAGAAAGACGTTTCCCTGTGGGGCTCTCTCCAGAAAACCCAGATGAGGATCAACCTGCTCGGGCCTCGACGGTACCCGAACTGGATAGGCTGCTCTGGGCACTCATGCTCTGTCAGACACAGCCTGAAGCCAGACGTCCAGACAGACAAGGAGACAGCTGGCCGCACACCCAGCACTTCGGACACGCCATGGTCTTATGCCGTCAACTCTTCCTAAACTTGGTTTTCAGATATCTGAACCTAGACATTATATCAATTCTCCACACAGCTGGGTATCGCAAGCACAACACAGAACTCCTCCTTCCCCGTGGCTGTAAAGCTTGCTCTTGGCATGGAGTCACACCTTCAGGGTGGGAGAAACCTTCCTGGTCCCTGATGCCACGCCCAAACTTGAGTGCTGCTTGGGCACAAATTCACACTCTGACCCTCAGCATGAGCCCCATGTCAAAGAAAGGCCTGTCAGGGCCTGGGCCAAGAGCCCGCATCTGGGGCTTGCCAAGCCGCTATGCACACAATCCTCACCAGTGTTTGAGTTTTCCAGTCGCCCCGCTCGTACCTGGGGCTCTGCTCTGGAATCCCTTTCTTGGAGAGACACGTGAGCCAGACAACACGACTCCACCCTTCCCACAAAATGACCCCAAACTCTTGGGAGCTGGGACAAATACCCAGAGAGGGATACTCGTCCACAGTCCCTGAGGCCACCCCTCCAATCCACGGCTATCTCGGACACAACATCCAGAGACAAAAGCCTGAAGGAACGCCTCCCACTCGCCCTTGTTTCAGAGGCCCAGGAGCTCCCTCTCGGGCTGTACATCCGGCCTGCCATACCCTAGGCGCCACTCAGAAGCTGAGTTTGTGTTTTCAGACTTCTGTGCCCTCAGCCTGGACCCACACAACCGCCAGGCTAGGGCCTCTGGAGCCACAGCGAAAGATTGTGCCTGCCCTCTCCAAGGAAATTGTGCCCAATCCATTGACCACAACCCTACAGGTTAGGGAAAAGCTCCAAGGCCCCTGAGGCCATCAATAGTGTAGGCCACCCTGGACTAAGAGGGGCTCTCTGACACCAGCGGAGCAACTATCTCCACTTAGACTCTCAGACAGTGTCCCCAGAGACAGAAGGTTGAAATGGACAGGCCCCCAGGCCCTAATCTGAACCTTAGCTCTGGTTTCCATGTGTCCGTCCTCAGAGGTCTGTTTTCGTAGACCAGCACACGGGGCTTTTCTGAGGCACCAAACCAAACCTCTCTCGCCTCCACATGGGGAGCTTACTTACTGGGGATGTATCAAACCCTTCAGGTAGGAGAGTTCCGCAGGGCCACTGAACAACCAGCACATTCCAAGGTTTCCATGGACCCAAACGCACATTATGACGCATCCTCAGGAGAGGCCATTTCAACTCAGCCCCCTGGTTAGCGTGCCCCAGAGGCAGCAGATCAAACATATCTTGTGGCTAATGGCGAATGGGAATGCGAGGCATGCTGTACAGGGATCCATCCTTCGAACCGTGCTCTCCAGTCCTTCCGTATGGTATGTCCTGGAGCCATGCAACAGGACTCGAATGTCCCACAGAAGGAAACCTGGTGGTTTGGGGCAACCTCCAATCTCAGCGTGGGAAAAGTTCCTTGGCCTCATGAGGCCCCCGCTTCATGAAGGTGCCATCATGGACACATACTCCAGCCTCAGCCAACGTCTGATCCTCAGCCTGACTTCAGATGCAGGAGATTTTGATTCAGCCTCTGCCTAGTGGGCCTGCTCTGCCCTTGGCTCCAATCCTCACTTTAGCTTGTGTTCCTAGACTTCCGTCCTCACACTCCTGGCCCACAAACCCTCCCTACTGGGAATTCTGGGGCCACAATGAAGCACTCCGCCTGCCTCCCAGGAGAAAAACTTTGTCTATGGTGCTGCCCAGAAACCCCAAATGAGGATCAAACTGCTTGGCCCTCGGCAACACCCCAATTGCATAGGCTACCTTAAACACTGATGCTCTGTCGCAAATAGCCTGAGCCCAGACCTTCCAACAGACACCGACACAGCTGGCTGCACACCCAGCACATTGGACCCGCCACTGCCTTAGGCCACCATCCATTCCCAACCTGGGTTTTCAGTCATCAGAACCTAGACCTTATCTCCAATCCCTGCACAGGGGGGAACCTGATGCACAAGTCAGAACCCCTCCTTCCCCATGGCAAGAAACCTTGCTGCTGGCAGTGAGTCAAACCTTCAGTGTAGGAGAAAACGGCATGGCCCATGAGGCCACGCCCATGTGTGAGGGCCGCCTTGGGCACAAACACACATTGTGACCCTCAGCGTGAGTACCTTATTCAAGTAACGCCTCTCAGTGATTGGACCAAGAGCCCGCATATGTGGCTTGCCATGCCCATAGGCACGCAGGACTAACTAGATGGTGTGTATTCCAGTTGAGGGAACCCACTGCTGTGCTCTAGAGTCCCTCTCCTGGGGGGTCCCCTGTGGCAGAAAACAGTACTCTTCCCTTCCCACAGAATGAACCCAAACACTTGGGAGCTTGGACAATCCCCCGAGAGGAAGGCTCTTCCTCGGCCCCTGAAGCAACCCCTACCCTGAACGGCCACTGTGAACGCAACACCCAGAGACAAAAGCCTGAGCGACTGCCTCCCACTTGCCCTCCTTTGATATCCAGAGGATCTCCCCTCTCGGACTGGAGATCAGGCCTGCCATTACCTTGGCCCCTACCTGAGCCAAGTTTGCTTTTTCAGACATCTGTCCCCACAGCCCTGGCAAACACAGCCTCTAGGCTGGGTCCTCTGGAGCCATACCACAGGACCATGCCTGCTCTCTCCTGGGAAACTCTGTCCATTCCTTTGGCCACACACCTCCAGAATATGAGAAACCTCAAGGCCCCCGAGGACATACCATTACCGGGAGCCTCCCTGCACACACAGGGGCCTTCGGACACAAGCTGAGCTGCTACCTCCATGAAGGCATGCACACAGATGTCAACAGAGATAGAAGGTTGAGCCGGACAGGCCCTTAGGCCCTAATCTCAACTCTTGCTTTGTTTTCCAGGTGTCACTCCTCAGAGGCTTTGGTTCGAAGAACAGGATATGGGGCTTTCCTGAGGCACTGAACAGAACTTCTCTCGTCTCCACATGGGAAGCTTCCTTGTTGGAGCCGTGTCAAACACCTCAGGTTGGAGAATCCTGCAGAGTCCCTGAGCCACCTCCACATTCCAAGGTCTCCCAGGCCACCAAGCCACAGTAGGACTCATCTTCAGGAGAGTCCATTTCAACTCTCCCCTCTGGGTAGCTCACCCAGGAGCCCGCAGTTTGAGCCTGCCTTGTCCTGACTAAAGAGTGGGAATATGAGGTGGCGTTCCCAGGCATCCATGCTTAGACACCTGCTCTCGAGTCTTTCCGTATGGGGCCTCCTGGAACCATCCAATAGCACTCGACTTTCGTGCAGAAGGAAACCTTGAGGTTTGGAGTAGTTCACAAATCCCATCGTAGGCAAACCTTCCTGGCCTCATGAGGCCCCCACACCATTCAGGAAGAGGCCATGCTGGACAAAAACTCTAGCCTGAGGCACGTCTCAGAGTTGAAATGACCTCAGTGCAGGAGATCTCGATTCAGCCTCTCAGAGTGGGCCTGCCGTGCCATCGGTCCCAAACCTCACGCTAGCTTGTGTTTTCAGACTTCCTTCCTCACACTCCTGGCAAACAAGCCCTCCGGACTAGGAACTCCAGAACCACAACCCAGCCCAGGGTCTGCCCAAGGGAAGAAAAACGTTTCCCTGTGGGGCTCTCTCCAGAAAACCCAGAGGATGATCAACCTGCTCGGGCCTCGACGGTACCCGAACTGGATAGGCTGCTTTGGGCACTCATGCTCTGTCTGACACAGCCTGAAGCCAGACGTCCAGACAGACAAGGAGACAGCTGGCCGCACACCCAGCACTTCGGACACGCCATGGTCTTATGCCATCACCTCTTCCTAACCTTGGTTTTCAGATATCTGAACCTAGACATTATATCAATTCTCCACACAGCTGGGTATCGCAAGCACAACACAGAACTCCTCCTTCCCCGTGGCTGTAAAGCTTGCTCTTGGCATGGAGTCACACCTTCAGGGTGGGAGAAACCTTCCTGGTCCCTGATGCCACGCCCAAACTTGAGTGCTGCTTGGGCACAAATTCACACTCTGACCCTCAGCATGAGCCCCATGTCAAAGAAAGGCCTGTCAGGGCCTGGGCCAAGAGCCCGCATATGGGGCTTGCCAAGCCCCTATGCACCCAATCCTCACCAGTGTTTGAGTTTTCCAGTCGCCCCGCCCGTACCTGGGGCTCTGCTCTGGAATCCCTTTCTTGGAGAGACACATGAGCCAGACAACTCTTTTCCACCCTTCCCACAAAATGACCCCAAACTCTTGGGAGCTGGGACAAATCCCCAGAGAGGGATACTCGTCCACAGTTCCTGAGGCCACCCCTCCAATCCACGGCTATCTCGGACACAACATCCAGAGACAAAAGCCTGAAGGAACGCCTCCCACTCGCCCTTGTTTCAGAGGCCCAGGAGCTCCCTCTCGGGCTGTACATCCGGCCTGCCATACCCTAGGCGCCACTCATAAGCTGAGTTTGTGTTTTCAGACTTCTGTGCCCTCAGCCTGGACCCACACAACCGCCAGGCTAGGGCCTCTGGAGCCACAGCGAAAGATTGTGCCTGCCCTCTCCAAGGAAATTGTGCCCAATCCATTGACCACAACCCTACAGGTTAGGGAAAAGCTCCAAGGCCCCTGAGGCCATCAATAGTGTACGCCACCCTGGACTAAGAGGGGCTCTCTGACACCAGCGGAGCAACTATCTCCACTTAGACTCTCAGACAGTGTCCCCAGAGACAGAAGGTTGAAATGGACAGGCCCCCAGGCCCTAATCTGAACCTTAGCTTTGGTTTCCATGTGTCCGTCCTCAGAGGTCTGTTTTCGTAGACCAGCACACGGGGCTTTTCTGAGGCACCAAACCAAACCTCTCTCGCCTCCACATGGGGAGCTTACTTACTGGGGATGTATCAAACCCTTCAGGTAGGAGAGTTCCGCAGGGCCACTGAACAACCAGCACATTCCAAGGTTTCCATGGACCCAAACGCACATTATGACGCATCCTCAGGAGAGGCCATTTCAACTCAGCCCCCTGGTTAGCGTGCCCCAGAGGCAGCAGATCAAACATATCTTGTGGCTAATGGCCAATGGGAATGCGAGGCATGCTGTACAGGGATCCATCCTTTGAACTGTGCTCTCCAGTCCTTCCGTATGGTATGTCCTGGAGCCATGCAACAGGACTCGAATGTCCCACAGAAGGAAACCTGGTGGTTTGGGGCAACCTCCAAACTCAGCGTGGGAAAACTTCCTTGGCCTCATGAGGCCCCCGCTTCATGAAGGTACCATCATGGACACATACTCCAGCCTCAGCCAACGTCTGATCCTCAGCCTGACTTCAGATGCAGGAGATTTTGATTCAGCCTCTGCCTAGTGGGCCTGCTCTGCCCTTGGCTCCAATCCTCACTTTAGCTTGTGTTCCTAGACTTCCGTCCTCACACTCCTGGCCCACAAACCCTCCCTTCTGGGAATTCTGGGGCCACAATGAAGCACTCCGCCTGCCTCCCAGGAGAAAAACTTTGTCTATGGTGCTGCCCAGAAACCCCAAATGAGGATCAAACTGCTTGGCCCTCGGCAACACCCCAATTGCATAGGCTACCTTAAACACTGATGCTCTGTCGCAAATAGCCTGAGCCCAGACCTTCCAACAGACACCGACACAGCTGGCTGCACACCCAGCACATTGGACCCGCCACTGCCTTAGGCCACCATCCATTCCCAACCTGGGTTTTCAGTCATCAGAACCTAGACCTTATCTCCAATCCCTGCACAGGGGGGATCCTGATGCACAAGTCAGAACCCCTCCTTCCCCATGGCAAGAAACCTTGCTGCTGGCAGTGAGTCAAACCTTCAGTGTAGGAGAAAACGGCATGGCCCATGAGGCCACGCCCATGTGTGAGGGCCGCCTTGGGCACAAACACACATTGTGACCCTCAGCGTCAGTACCTTATTCAAGTAACGCCTCTCAGTGATTGGACCAAGAGCCCGCATATGTGGCTTGCCATGCCCATAGGCACGCAGGACTAACTAGATGGTGTGTATTCCAGTTGAGGGAACCCACTGCTGTGCTCTAGAGTCCCTCTCCTGGGGGGTCCCCTGTGGCAGAAAACAGTACTCTTCCCTTCCCACAGAATGAACCCAAACACTTGGGAGCTTGGACAATCCCCCGAGAGGAAGGCTCTTCCTCGGCCCCTGAAGCAACCCCTACCCTGAACGGCCACTGTGAACGCAACACCCAGAGACAAAAGCCTGAGGGACTGCCTCCCACTTGCCCTCCTTTGATATCCAGAGGATCTCCCCTCTCGGACTGGAGATCAGGCCTGCCATTACCTTGGCCCCTACCTGAGCCAAGTTTGCTTTTTCAGACATCTGTCCCCACAGCCCTGGCAAACACAGCCTCTAGGCTGGGTCCTCTGGAGCCATACCACAGGACCATGCCTGCTCTCTCCTGGGAAACTCTGTCCATTCCTTTGGCCACACACCTCCAGAATATGAGAAACCTCAAGGCCCCCGAGGACATACCATTACCGGGAGCCTCCCTGCACACACAGGGGCCTTCGGACACAAGCTGACCTGCTACCTCCATGAAGGCATGCACACAGATGTCAACAGAGATAGAAGGTTGAGCCGGACAGGCCCTTAGGCCCTAATCTCAACTCTTGCTTTGTTTTCCAGGTGTCACTCCTCAGAGGCTTTGGTTCGAAGAACAGGATATGGGGCTTTCCTGAGGCACTGAACAGAACTTCTCTCGTCTCCACATGGGAAGCTTCCTTGTTGGAGCCGTGTCAAACACCTCAGGTTGGAGAATCCTGCAGAGTCCCTGAGCCACCTCCACATTCCAAGGTCTCCCAGGCCACCAAGCCACAGTAGGACTCATCTTCAGGAGAGTCCATTTCAACTCTCCCCTCTGGGTAGCTCACCCAGGAGCCCGCAGATTGAGCCTGCCTTGTCCTGACTAAAGAGTGGGAATATGAGGTGGCGTTCCCAGGCATCCATGCTTAGACACCTGCTCTCGAGTCTTTCCGTATGGGGCCTCCTGGAACCATCCAAAAGCACTCGACTTTCGTGCAGAAGGAAACCTTGAGGTTTGGAGTAGTTCACAAATCCCATCGTAGGCAAACCTTCCTGGCCTCATGAGGCCCCCACACCATTCAGGAAGAGGCCATGCTGGACAAAAACTCTAGCCTGAGGCACGTCTCAGAGTTGAAATGACCTCAGTGCAGGAGATCTCGATTCAGCCTCTCAGAGTGGGCCTGCCGTGCCATCGGTCCCAAACCTCACGCTAGCTTGTGTTTTCAGACTTCCTTCCTCACACTCCTGGCAAACAAGCCCTCCGGACTAGGAACTCCAGAACCACAACCCAGCCCAGGGTCTGCCCAAGGGAAGAAAAACGTTTCCCTGTGGGGCTCTCTCCAGAAAACCCAGAGGATGATCAACCTGCTCGGGCCTCGACGGTACCCGAACTGGATAGGCTGCTTTGGGCACTCATGCTCTGTCTGACACAGCCTGAAGCCAGACGTCCAGACAGACAAGGAGACAGCTGGCCGCACACCCAGCACTTCGGACACGCCATGGTCTTATGCCATCACCTCTTCCTAACCTTGGTTTTCAGATATCTGAACCTAGACATTATATCAATTCTCCACACAGCTGGGTATCGCAAGCACAACACAGAACTCCTCCTGCCCCGTGGCTGTAAAGCTTGCTCTTGGCATGGAGTCACACCTTCAGGGTGGGAGAAACCTTCCTGGTCCCTGATGTCACGCCCAAACTTGAGTGCTGCTTGGGCACAAATTCACACTCTGACCCTCAGCATGAGCCCCATGTCAAAGAAAGGCCTGTCAGGGCCTGGGCCAAGAGCCCGCATATGGGGCTTGCCAAGCCCCTATGCACCCAATCCTCACCAGTGTGTGAGTTTTCCAGTCGCCCCGCCCGTACCTGGGGCTCTGCTCTGGAATCCCTTTCTTGGAGAGACACATGAGCCAGACAACTCTTTTCCACCCTTCCCACAAAATGACCCCAAACTCTTGGGAGCTGGGACAAATCCCCAGAGAGGGATACTCGTCCACAGTTCCTGAGGCCACCCCTCCAATCCACGGCTATCTCAGACACAACATCCAGAGACAAAAGCCTGAAGGAACGCCTCCCACTCGCCCTTGTTTCAGAGGCCCAGGAGCTCCCTCTCGGGCTGTACATCCGGCCTGCCATACCCTAGGCGCCACTCATAAGCTGAGTTTGTGTTTTCAGACTTCTGTGCCCTCAGCCTGGACCCACACAACCGCCAGGCTAGGGCCTCTGGAGCCACAGCGAAAGATTGTGCCTGCCCTCTCCAAGGAAATTGTGCCCAATCCATTGACCACAACCCTACAGGTTAGAGAAAAGCTCCAAGGCCCCTGAGGCCATCAATAGTGTAGGCCACCCTGGACTAAGAGGGGCTCTCTGACACCAGCGGAGCAACTATCTCCACTTAGACTCTCAGACAGTGTCCCCAGAGACAGAAGGTTGAAATGGACAGGCCCCCAGGCCCTAATCTGAACCTTAGCTTTGGTTTCCATGTGTCCGTCCTCAGAGGTCTGTTTTCGTAGACCAGCACACGGGGCTTTTCTGAGGCACCAAACCAAACCTCTCTCGCCTCCACATGGGGAGCTTACTTACTGGGGATGTATCAAACCCTTCAGGTAGGAGAGTTCCGCAGGGCCACTGAACAACCAGCACATTCCAAGGTTTCCATGGACCCAAACGCACATTATGACGCATCCTCAGGAGAGGCCATTTCAACTCAGCCCCCTGGTTAGCGTGCCCCAGAGGCAGCAGATCAAACATATCTTGTGGCTAATGGCCAATGGGAATGCGAGGCATGCTGTACAGGGATCCATCCTTTGAACCGTGCTCTCCAGTCCTTCCGTATGGTATGTCCTGGAGCCATGCAACAGGACTCGAATGTCCCACAGAAGGAAACCTGGTGGTTTGGGGCAACCTCCAAACTCAGCGTGGGAAAACTTCCTTGGCCTCATGAGGCCCCCGCTTCATGAAGGTACCATCATGGACACATACTCCAGCCTCAGCCAACGTCTGATCCTCAGCCTGACTTCAGATGCAGGAGATTTTGATTCAGCCTCTGCCTAGTGGGCCTGCTCTGCCCTTGGCTCCAATCCTCACTTTAGCTTGTGTTCCTAGACTTCCGTCCTCACACTCCTGGCCCACAAACCCTCCCTACTGGGAATTCTGGGGCCACAATGAAGCACTCCGCCTGCCTCCCAGGAGAAAAACTTTGTCTATGGTGCTGCCCAGAAACCCCAAATGAGGATCAAACTGCTTGGCCCTCGGCAACACCCCAATTGCATAGGCTACCTTAAACACTGATGCTCTGTCGCAAATAGCCTGAGCCCAGACCTTCCAACAGACACCGACACAGCTGGCTGCACACCCAGCACATTGGACCCGCCACTGCCTTAGGCCACCATCCATTCCCAACCTGGGTTTTCAGTCATCAGAACCTAGACCTTATCTCCAATCCCTGCACAGGGGGGATCCTGATGCACAAGTCAGAACCCCTCCTTCCCCATGGCAAGAAACCTTGCTGCTGGCAGTGAGTCAAACCTTCAGTGTAGGAGAAAACGGCATGGCCCATGAGGCCACGCCCATGTGTGAGGGCCGCCTTGGGCACAAACACACATTGTGACCCTCAGCGTGAGTACCTTATTCAAGTAACGCCTCTCAGTGATTGGACCAAGAGCCCGCATATGTGGCTTGCCATGCCCATAGGCACGCAGGACTAACTAGATGGTGTGTATTCCAGTTGAGGGAACCCACTGCTGTGCTCTAGAGTCCCTCTCCTGGGGGGTCCCCTGTGGCAGAAAACAGTACTCTTCCCTTCCCACAGAATGAACCCAAACACTTGGGAGCTTGGACAATCCCCCGAGAGGAAGGCTCTTCCTCGGCCCCTGAAGCAACCCCTACCCTGAACGGCCACTGTGAACGCAACACCCAGAGACAAAAGCCTGAGGGACTGCCTCCCACTTGCCCTCCTTTGATATCCAGAGGATCTCCCCTCTCGGACTGGAGATCAGGCCTGCCATTACCTTGGCCCCTACCTGAGCCAAGTTTGCTTTTTCAGACATCTGTCCCCACAGCCCTGGCAAACACAGCCTCTAGGCTGGGTCCTCTGGAGCCATACCACAGGACCATGCCTGCTCTCTCCTGGGAAACTCTGTCCATTCCTTTGGCCACACACCTCCAGAATATGAGAAACCTCAAGGCCCCCGAGGACATACCATTACCGGGAGCCTCCCTGCACACACAGGGGCCTTCGGACACAAGCGGAGCTGCTACCTCCATGAAGGCATGCACACAGATGTCAACAGAGGTAGAAGGTTGAGCCGGACAGGCCCTTAGGCCCTAATCTCAACTCTTGCTTTGTTTTCCAGGTGTCACTCCTCAGAGGCTTTGGTTCGAAGAACAGGATATGGGGCTTTCCTGAGGCACTGAAGAGAACTTCTCTCGTCTCCACATGGGAAGCTTCCTTGTTGGAGCCGTGTCAAACACCTCAGGTTGGAGAATCCTGCAGAGTCCCTGAGCCACCTCCACATTCCAAGGTCTCCCAGGCCACCAAGCCACAGTAGGACTCATCTTCAGGAGAGTCCATTTCAACTCTCCCCTCTGGGTAGCTCACCCAGGAGCCCGCAGATTGAGCCTGCCTTGTCCTGACTAAAGAGTGGGAATATGAGGTGGCGTTCCCAGGCATCCATGCTTAGACACCTGCTCTCGAGTCTTTCCGTATGGGGCCTCCTGGAACCATCCAATAGCACTCGACTTTCGTGCAGAAGGAAACCTTGAGGTTTGGAGTAGTTCACAAATCCCATCGTAGGCAAACCTTCCTGGCCTCATGAGGCCCCCACACCATTCAGGAAGAGGCCATGCTGGACAAAAACTCTAGCCTGAGGCACGTCTCAGAGTTGAAATGACCTCAGTGCAGGAGATCTCGATTCTGCCTCTCAGAGTGGGCCTGCCGTGCCATCGGTCCCAAACCTCACGCTAGCTTGTGTTTTCAGACTTCCTTCCTCACACTCCTGGCAAACAAGCCCTCCGGACTAGGAACTCCAGAACCACAACCCAGCCCAGGGTCTGCCCAAGGGAAGAAAAACGTTTCCCTGTGGGGCTCTCTCCAGAAAACCCAGATGAGGATCAACCTGCTCGGGCCTCGACGGTACCCGAACTGGATAGGCTGCTCTGGGCACTCATGCTCTGTCTGACACAGCCTGAAGCCAGACGTCCAAACAGACAAGGAGACAGCTGGCCGCACACCCAGCACTTCGGACACGCCATGGTCTTATGCCGTCACCTCTTCCTAACCTTGGTTTTCAGATATCTGAACCTAGACATTATATCAATTCTCCACACAGCTGGGTATCGCAAGCACAACACAGAACTCCTCCTTCCCCGTGGCTGTAAAGCTTGCTCTTGGCATGGAGTCACACCTTCAGGGTGGGAGAAACCTTCCTGGTCCCTGATGCCACGCCCAAACTTGAGTGCTGCTTGGGCACAAATTCACACTCTGACCCTCAGCATGAGCCCCATGTCAAAGAAAGGCCTGTCAGGGCCTGGGCCAAGAGCCCGCATATGGGGCTTGCCAAGCCCCTATGCACCCAATCCTCACCAGTGTTTGAGTTTTCCAGTCGCCCCGCCCGTACCTGGGGCTCTGCTCTGGAATCCCTTTCTTGGAGAGACACATGAGCCAGACAACACGACTCCACCCTTCCCACAAAATGACCCCAAACTCTTGGGAGCTGGGACAAATCCCCAGAGAGCGATACTCGTCCACAGTCCCTGAGGCCACCCCTCCAATCCACGGCTATCTCGGACACAACATCCCGAGACAAAAGCCTGAAGGAACGCCTCCCACTCGCCCTTGTTTCAGAGGCCCAGGAGCTCCCTCTCGGGCTGTACATCCGGCCTGCCATACCCTAGGCGCCACTCATAAGCTGAGTTTGTGTTTTCAGACTTCTGTGCCCTCAGCCTGGACCCACACAACCGCCAGGCTAGGGCCTCTGGAGCCACAGCGAAAGATTGTGCCTGCCCTCTCCAAGGAAATTGTGCCCAATCCATTGACCACAACCCTACAGGTTAGGGAAAAGCTCCAAGGCCCCTGAGGCCATCAATAGTGTAGGCCACCCTGGACTAAGAGGGGCTCTCTGACACCAGCGGAGCAACTATCTCCACTTAGACTCTCAGACAGTGTCCCCAGAGACAGAAGGTTGAAATGGACAGGCCCCCAGGCCCTAATCTGAACCTTAGCTCTGGTTTCCATGTGTCCGTCCTCAGAGGTCTGTTTTCGTAGACCAGCACACGGGGCTTTTCTGAGGCACCAAACCAAACCTCTCTCGCCTCCACATGGGGAGCTTACTTACTGGGGATGTATCAAACCCTTCAGGTAGGAGAGTTCCGCAGGGCCACTGAACAACCAGCACATTCCAAGGTTTCCATGGACCCAAACGCACATTATGACGCATCCTCAGGAGAGGCCATTTCAACTCAGCCCCCTGGTTAGCGTGCCCCAGAGGCAGCAGATCAAACATATCTTGTGGCTAATGGCCAATGGGAATGCGAGGCATGCTGTACAGGGATCCATCCTTCGAACCGTGCTCTCCAGTCCTTCCGTATGGTATGTCCTGGAGCCATGCAACAGGACTCGAATGTCCCACAGAAGGAAACCTGGTGGTTTGGGGCAACCTCCAATCTCAGCGTGGGAAAACTTCCTTGGCCTCATGAGGCCCCCGCTTCATGAAGGTGCCATCATGGACACATACTCCAGCCTCAGCCAACGTCTGATCCTCAGCCTGACTTCAGATGCAGGAGATTTTGATTCAGCCTCTGCCTAGTGGGCCTGCTCTGCCCTTGGCTCCAATCCTCACTTTAGCTTGTGTTCCTAGACTTCCGTCCTCACACTCCTGGCCCACAAACCCTCCCTTCTGGGAATTCTGGGGCCACAATGAAGCACTCCGCCTGCCTCCCAGGAGAAAAACTTTGTCTATGGTGCTGCCCAGAAACCCCAAATGAGGATCAAACTGCTTGGCCCTCGGCAACACCCCAATTGCATAGGCTACCTTAAACACTGATGCTCTGTCGCAAATAGCCTGAGCCCAGACCTTCCAACAGACACCGACACAGCTGGCTGCACACCTAGCACATTGGACCCGCCACTGCCTTAGGCCACCATCCATTCCCAACCTGGGTTTTCAGTCATCAGAACCTAGACCTTATCTCCAATCCCTGCACAGGGGGGAACCTGATGCACAAGTCAGAACCCCTCCTTCCCCATGGCAAGAAACCTTGCTGCTGGCAGTGAGTCAAACCTTCAGTGTAGGAGAAAACGGCATGGCCCATGAGGCCACGCCCATGTGTGAGGGCCGCCTTGGGCACAAACACACATTGTGACCCTCAGCGTCAGTACCTTATTCAAGTAACGCCTCTCAGTGATTGGACCAAGAGCCCGCATATGTGGCTTGCCATGCCCATAGGCACGCAGGACTAACTAGATGGTGTGTATTCCAGTTGAGGGAACCCACTGCTGTGCTCTAGAGTCCCTCTCCTGGGGGGTCCCCTGTGGCAGAAAACAGTACTCTTCCCTTCCCACAGAATGAACCCAAACACTTGGGAGCTTGGACAATCCCCCGAGAGGAAGGCTCTTCCTCGGCCCCTGAAGCAACCCCTACCCTGAACGGCCACTGTGAACGCAACACCCAGAGACAAAAGCCTGAGGGACTGCCTCCCACTTGCCCTCCTTTGATATCCAGAGGATCTCCCCTCTCGGACTGGAGATCAGGCCTGCCATTACCTTGGCCCCTACCTGAGCCAAGTTTGCTTTTTCAGACATCTGTCCCCACAGCCCTGGCAAACACAGCCTCTAGGCTGGGTCCTCTGGAGCCATACCACAGGACCATGCCTGCTCTCTCCTGGGAAACTCTGTCCATTCCTTTGGCCACACACCTCCAGAATATGAGAAACCTCAAGGCCCCCGAGGACATACCATTACCGGGAGCCTCCCTGCACACACAGGGGCCTTCGGACACAAGCGGAGCTGCTACCTCCATGAAGGCATGCACACCGATGTCAACAGAGATAGAAGGTTGAGCCGGACAGGCCCTTAGGCCCTAATCTCAACTCTTGCTTTGTTTTCCAGGTGTCACTCCTCAGAGGCTTTGGTTCGAAGAACAGGATATGGGGCTTTCCTGAGGCACTGAACAGAACTTCTCTCGTCTCCACATGGGAAGCTTCCTTGTTGGAGCCGTGTCAAACACCTCAGGTTGGAGAATCCTGCAGAGTCCCTGAGCCACCTCCACATTCCAAGGTCTCCCAGGCCACCAAGCCACAGTAGGACTCATCTTCAGGAGAGTCCATTTCAACTCTCCCCTCTGGGTAGCTCACCCAGGAGCCCGCAGATTGAGCCTGCCTTGTCCTGACTAAAGAGTGGGAATATGAGGTGGCGTTCCCAGGCATCCATGCTTAGACACCTGCTCTCGAGTCTTTCCGTATGGGGCCTCCTGGAACCATCCAATAGCACTCGACTTTCGTGCAGAAGGAAACCTTGAGGTTTGGAGTAGTTCACAAATCCCATCGTAGGCAAACCTTCCTGGCCTCATGAGGCCCCCACACCATTCAGGAAGAGGCCATGCTGGACAAAAACTCTAGCCTGAGGCACGTCTCAGAGTTGAAATGACCTCAGTGCAGGAGATCTCGATTCAGCCTCTCAGAGTGGGCCTGCCGTGCCATCGGTCCCAAACCTCACGCTAGCTTGTGTTTTCAGACTTCCTTCCTCACACTCCTGGCAAACAAGCCCTCCGGACTAGGAACTCCAGAACCACAACCCAGCCCAGGGTCTGCCCAAGGGAAGAAAAACGTTTCCCTGTGGGGCTCTCTCCAGAAAACCCAGATGAGGATCAACCTGCTCGGGCCTCGACGGTACCCGAACTGGATAGGCTGCTCTGGGCACTCATGCTCTGTCTGACACAGCCTGAAGCCAGACGTCCAGACAGACAAGGAGACAGCTGGCCGCACACCCAGCACTTCGGACACGCCATGGTCTTATGCCGCCACCTCTTCCTAACCTTGGTTTTCAGATATCTGAACCTAGACATTATATCAATTCTCCACACAGCTGGGTATCGCAAGCACAACACAGAACTCCTCCTTCCCCGTGGCTGTAAAGCTTGCTCTTGGCATGGAGTCACACCTTCAGGGTGGGAGAAACCTTCCTGGTCCCTGATGCCACGCCCAAACTTGAGTGCTGCTTGGGCACAAATTCACACTCTGACCCTCAGCATGAGCCCCATGTCAAAGAAAGGCCTGTCAGGGCCTGGGCCAAGAGCCCGCATATGGGGCTTGCCAAGCCCCTATGCACCCAATCCTCACCAGTGTTTGAGTTTTCCAGTCGCCCCGCCCGTACCTGGGGCTCTGCTCTGGAATCCCTTTCTTGGAGAGACACATGAGCCAGACAACACGACTCCACCCTTCCCACAAAATGACCCCAAAATCTTGGGAGCTGGGACAAATCCCCAGAGAGCGATACTCGTCCACAGTCCCTGAGGCCACCCCTCCAATCCACGGCTATCTCGGACACAACATCCAGAGACAAAAGCCTGAAGGAACGCCTCCCACTCGCCCTTGTTTCAGAGGCCCAGGAGCTCCCTCTCGGGCTGTACATCCGGCCTGCCATACCCTAGGCGCCACTCATAAGCTGAGTTTGTGTTTTCAGACTTCTGTGCCCTCAGCCTGGACCCACACAACCGCCAGGCTAGGGCCTCTGGAGCCACAGCGAAAGATTGTGCCTGCCCTCTCCAAGGAAATTGTGCCCAATCCATTGACCACAACCCTACAGGTTAGGGAAAAGCTCCAAGGCCCCTGAGGCCATCAATAGTGTAGGCCACCCTGGACTAAGAGGGGCTCTCTGACACCAGCGGAGCAACTATCTCCACTTAGACTCTCAGACAGTGTCCCCAGAGACAGAAGGTTGAAATGGACAGGCCCCCAGGCCCTAATCTGAACCTTAGCTCTGGTTTCCATGTGTCCGTCCTCAGAGGTCTGTTTTCGTAGACCAGCACACGGGGCTTTTCTGAGGCACCAAACCAAACCTCTCTCGCCTCCACATGGGGATCTTACTTACTGGGGATGTATCAAACCCTTCAGGTAGGAGAGTTCCGCAGGGCCACTGAACAACCAGCACATTCCAAGGTTTCCATGGACCCAAACGCACATTGTGACGCAACCTCAGGAGAGGCCATTTCAACTCAGCCCCCTGGTTAGCGTGCCCCAGAGGCAGCAGATCAAACATATCTTGTGGCTAATGGCCAATGGGAATGCGAGGCATGCTGTACAGGGATCCATCCTTCGAACCGTGCTCTCCAGTCCTTCCGTATGGTATGTCCTGGAGCCATGCAACAGGACTCGAATGTCCCACAGAAGGAAACCTGGTGGTTTGGGGCAACCTCCAATCTCAGCGTGGGAAAACTTCCTTGGCCTCATGAGGCCCCCGCTTCATGAAGGTACCATCATGGACACATACTCCAGCCTCAGCCAACGTCTGATCCTCAGCCTGACTTCAGATGCAGGAGATTTTGATTCAGCCTCTGCCTAGTGGGCCTGCTCTGCCCTTGGCTCCAATCCTCACTTTAGCTTGTGTTCCTAGACTTCCGTCCTCACACTCCTGGCCCACAAACCCTCCCTTCTGGGAATTCTGGGGCCACAATGAAGCACTCCGCCTGCCTCCCAGGAGAAAAACTTTGTCTATGGTGCTGCCCAGAAACCCCAAATGAGGATCAAACTGCTTGGCCCTCGGCAACACCCCAATTGCATAGGCTACCTTAAACACTGATGCTCTGTCGCAAATAGCCTGAGCCCAGACCTTCCAACAGACACCGACACAGCTGGCTGCACACCCAGCACATTGGACCCGCCACTGCCTTAGGCCACCATCCATTCCCAACCTGGGTTTTCAGTCATCAGAACCTAGACCTTATCTCCAATCCCTGCACAGGGGGGAACCTGATGCACAAGTCAGAACCCCTCCTTCCCCATGGCAAGAAACCTTGCTGCTGGCAGTGAGTCAAACCTTCAGTGTAGGAGAAAACGGCATGGCCCATGAGGCCACGCCCATGTGTGAGGGCCGCCTTGGGCACAAACACACATTGTGACCCTCAGCGTGAGTACCTTATTCAAGTAACGCCTCTCAGTGATTGGACCAAGAGCCCGCATATGTGGCTTGCCATGCCCATAGGCACGCAGGACTAACTAGATGGTGTGTATTCCAGTTGAGGGAACCCACTGCTGTGCTCTAGAGTCCCTCTCCTGGGGGGACCCTGAGGCAGAAAACAGTACTCTTCCCTTCCCACAGAATGAACCCAAACACTTGGGAGCTTGGACAATCCCCCGAGAGGAAGGCTCTTCCTCGGCCCCTGAAGCAACCCCTACCCTGAACGGCCACTGTGAACGCAACACCCAGAGACAAAAGCCTGAGCGACTGCCTCCCACTTGCCCTCCTTTGATATCCAGAGGATCTCCCCTCTCGGACTGGAGATCAGGCCTGCCATTACCTTGGCCCCTACCTGAGCCAAGTTTGCTTTTTCAGACATCTGTCCCCACAGCCCTGGCAAACACAGCCTCTAGGCTGGGTCCTCTGGAGCCATACCACAGGACCATGCCTGCTCTCTCCTGGGAAACTCTGTCCATTCCTTTGGCCACACACCTCCAGAATATGAGAAACCTCAAGGCCCCCGAGGACATACCATTACCGGGAGCCTCCCTGCACACACAGGGGCCTTCGGACACAAGCGGAGCTGCTACCTCCATGAAGGCATGCACACCGATGTCAACAGAGATAGAAGGTTGAGCCGGACAGGCCCTTAGGCCCTAATCTCAACTCTTGCTTTGTTTTCCAGGTGTCACTCCTCAGAGGCTTTGGTTCGAAGAACAGGATATGGGGCTTTCCTGAGGCACTGAACAGAACTTCTCTCGTCTCCACATGGGAAGCTTCCTTGTTGGAGCCGTGTCAAACACCTCAGGTTGGAGAATCCTGCAGAGTCCCTGAGCCACCTCCACATTCCAAGGTCTCCCAGGCCACCAAGCCACAGTAGGACTCATCTTCAGGAGAGTCCATTTCAACTCTCCCCTCTGGGTAGCTCACCCAGGAGCCCGCAGATTGAGCCTGCCTTGTCCTGACTAAAGAGTGGGAATATGAGGTGGCGTTCCCAGGCATCCATGCTTAGACACCTGCTCTCGAGTCTTTCCGTATGGGGCCTCCTGGAACCATCCAATAGCACTCGACTTTCGTGCAGAAGGAAACCTTGAGGTTTGGAGTAGTTCACAAATCCCATCGTAGGCAAACCTTCCTGGCCTCATGAGGCCCCCACACCATTCAGGAAGAGGCCATGCTGGACAAAAACTCTAGCCTGAGGCACGTCTCAGAGTTGAAATGACCTCAGTGCAGGAGATCTCGATTCAGCCTCTCAGAGTGGGCCTGCCGTGCCATCGGTCCCAAACCTCACGCTAGCTTGTGTTTTCAGACTTCCTTCCTCACACTCCTGGCAAACAAGCCCTCCGGACTAGGAACTCCAGAACCACAACCCAGCCCAGGGTCTGCCCAAGGGAAGAAAAACGTTTCCCTGTGGGGCTCTCTCCAGAAAACCCAGATGAGGATCAACCTGCTCGGGCCTCGACGGTACCCGAACTGGATAGGCTGCTCTGGGCACTCATGCTCTGTCTGACACAGCCTGAAGCCAGACGTCCAGACAGACAAGGAGACAGCTGGCCGCACACCCAGCACTTCGGACACGCCATGGTCTTATGCCGCCACCTCTTCCTAACCTTGGTTTTCAGATATCTGAACCTAGACATTATATCAATTCTCCACACAGCTGGGTATCGCAAGCACAACACAGAACTCCTCCTTCCCCGTGGCTGTAAAGCTTGCTCTTGGCATGGAGTCACACCTTCAGGGTGGGAGAAACCTTCCTGGTCCCTGATGCCACGCCCAAACTTGAGTGCTGCTTGGGCACAAATTCACACTCTGACCCTCAGCATGAGCCCCATGTCAAAGAAAGGCCTGTCAGGGCCTGGGCCAAGAGCCCGCATATGGGGCTTGCCAAGCCCCTATGCACCCAATCCTCACCAGTGTTTGAGTTTTCCAGTCGCCCCGCCCGTACCTGGGGCTCTGCTCTGGAATCCCTTTCTTGGAGAGACACATGAGCCAGACAACACGACTCCACCCTTCCCACAAAATGACCCCAAAATCTTGGGAGCTGGGACAAATCCCCAGAGAGCGATACTCGTCCACAGTCCCTGAGGCCACCCCTCCAATCCACGGCTATCTCGGACACAACATCCAGAGACAAAAGCCTGAAGGAACGCCTCCCACTCGCCCTTGTTTCAGAGGCCCAGGAGCTCCCTCTCGGGCTGTACATCCGGCCTGCCATACCCTAGGCGCCACTCATAAGCTGAGTTTGTGTTTTCAGACTTCTGTGCCCTCAGCCTGGACCCACACAACCGCCAGGCTAGGGCCTCTGGAGCCACAGCGAAAGATTGTGCCTGCCCTCTCCAAGGAAATTGTGCCCAATCCATTGACCACAACCCTACAGGTTAGGGAAAAGCTCCAAGGCCCCTGAGGCCATCAATAGTGTAGGCCACCCTGGACTAAGAGGGGCTCTCTGACACCAGCGGAGCAACTATCTCCACTTAGACTCTCAGACAGTGTCCCCAGAGACAGAAGGTTGAAATGGACAGGCCCCCAGGCCCTAATCTGAACCTTAGCTCTGGTTTCCATGTGTCCGTCCTCAGAGGTCTGTTTTCGTAGACCAGCACACGGGGCTTTTCTGAGGCACCAAACCAAACCTCTCTCGCCTCCACATGGGGATCTTACTTACTGGGGATGTATCAAACCCTTCAGGTAGGAGAGTTCCGCAGGGCCACTGAACAACCAGCACATTCCAAGGTTTCCATGGACCCAAACGCACATTGTGACGCAACCTCAGGAGAGGCCATTTCAACTCAGCCCCCTGGTTAGCGTGCCCCAGAGGCAGCAGATCAAACATATCTTGTGGCTAATGGCCAATGGGAATGCGAGGCATGCTGTACAGGGATCCATCCTTCGAACCGTGCTCTCCAGTCCTTCCGTATGGTATGTCCTGGAGCCATGCAACAGGACTCGAATGTCCCACAGAAGGAAACCTGGTGGTTTGGGGCAACCTCCAATCTCAGCGTGGGAAAACTTCCTTGGCCTCATGAGGCCCCCGCTTCATGAAGGTACCATCATGGACACATACTCCAGCCTCAGCCAACGTCTGATCCTCAGCCTGACTTCAGATGCAGGAGATTTTGATTCAGCCTCTGCCTAGTGGGCCTGCTCTGCCCTTGGCTCCAATCCTCACTTTAGCTTGTGTTCCTAGACTTCCGTCCTCACACTCCTGGCCCACAAACCCTCCCTTCTGGGAATTCTGGGGCCACAATGAAGCACTCCGCCTGCCTCCCAGGAGAAAAACTTTGTCTATGGTGCTGCCCAGAAACCCCAAATGAGGATCAAACTGCTTGGCCCTCGGCAACACCCCAATTGCATAGGCTACCTTAAACACTGATGCTCTGTCGCAAATAGCCTGAGCCCAGACCTTCCAACAGACACCGACACAGCTGGCTGCACACCCAGCACATTGGACCCGCCACTGCCTTAGGCCACCATCCATTCCCAACCTGGGTTTTCAGTCATCAGAACCTAGACCTTATCTCCAATCCCTGCACAGGGGGGAACCTGATGCACAAGTCAGAACCCCTCCTTCCCCATGGCAAGAAACCTTGCTGCTGGCAGTGAGTCAAACCTTCAGTGTAGGAGAAAACGGCATGGCCCATGAGGCCACGCCCATGTGTGAGGGCCGCCTTGGGCACAAACACACATTGTGACCCTCAGCGTGAGTACCTTATTCAAGTAACGCCTCTCAGTGATTGGACCAAGAGCCCGCATATGTGGCTTGCCATGCCCATAGGCACGCAGGACTAACTAGATGGTGTGTATTCCAGTTGAGGGAACCCACTGCTGTGCTCTAGAGTCCCTCTCCTGGGGGGACCCTGAGGCAGAAAACAGTACTCTTCCCTTCCCACAGAATGAACCCAAACACTTGGGAGCTTGGACAATCCCCCGAGAGGAAGGCTCTTCCTCGGCCCCTGAAGCAACCCCTACCCTGAACGGCCACTGTGAACGCAACACCCAGAGACAAAAGCCTGAGCGACTGCCTCCCACTTGCCCTCCTTTGATATCCAGAGGATCTCCCCTCTCGGACTGGAGATCAGGCCTGCCATTACCTTGGCCCCTACCTGAGCCAAGTTTGCTTTTTCAGACATCTGTCCCCACAGCCCTGGCAAACACAGCCTCTATGCTGGGTCCTCTGGAGCCATACCACAGGACCATGCCTGCTCTCTCCTGGGAAACTCTGTCCATTCCTTTGGCCACACACCTCCAGAATATGAGAAACCTCAAGGCCCCCGAGGACATACCATTACCGGGAGCCTCCCTGCACACACAGGGGCCTTCGGACACAAGCGGAGCTGCTACCTCCATGAAGGCATGCACACCGATGTCAACAGAGATAGAAGGTTGAGCCGGACAGGCCCTTAGGCCCTAATCTCAACTCTTGCTTTGTTTTCCAGGTGTCACTCCTCAGAGGCTTTGGTTCGAAGAACAGGATATGGGGCTTTCCTGAGGCACTGAACAGAACTTCTCTCGTCTCCACATGGGAAGCTTCCTTGTTGGAGCCGTGTCAAACACCTCAGGTTGGAGAATCCTGCAGAGTCCCTGAGCCACCTCCACATTCCAAGGTCTCCCAGGCCACCAAGCCACAGTAGGACTCATCTTCAGGAGAGTCCATTTCAACTCTCCCCTCTGGGTAGCTCACCCAGGAGCCCGCAGATTGAGCCTGCCTTGTCCTGACTAAAGAGTGGGAATATGAGGTGGCGTTCCCAGGCATCCATGCTTAGACACCTGCTCTCGAGTCTTTCCGTATGGGGCCTCCTGGAACCATCCAATAGCACTCGACTTTCGTGCAGAAGGAAACCTTGAGGTTTGGAGTAGTTCACAAATCCCATCGTAGGCAAACCTTCCTGGCCTCATGAGGCCCCCACACCATTCAGGAAGAGGCCATGCTGGACAAAAACTCTAGCCTGAGGCACGTCTCAGAGTTGAAATGACCTCAGTGCAGGAGATCTCGATTCAGCCTCTCAGAGTGGGCCTGCCGTGCCATCGGTCCCAAACCTCACGCTAGCTTGTGTTTTCAGACTTCCTTCCTCACACTCCTGGCAAACAAGCCCTCCGGACTAGGAACTCCAGAACCACAACCCAGCCCAGGGTCTGCCCAAGGGAAGAAAAACGTTTCCCTGTGGGGCTCTCTCCAGAAAACCCAGATGAGGATCAACCTGCTCGGGCCTCAACGGTACCCGAACTGGATAGGCTGCTCTGGGCACTCATGCTCTGTCTGACACAGCCTGAAGCCAGACGTCCAGACAGACAAGGAGACAACTGGCCGCACACCCAGCACTTCGGACACGCCATGGTCTTATGCCGCCACCTCTTCCTAACCTTGGTTTTCAGATATCTGAACCTAGACATTATATCAATTCTCCACACAGCTGGGTATCGCAAGCACAACACAGAACTCCTCCTTCCCCGTGGCTGTAAAGCTTGCTCTTAGCATGGAGTCACACCTTCAGGGTGGGAGAAACCTTCCTGGTCCCTGATGCCACGCCCAAACTTGAGTGCTGCTTGGGCACAAATTCACACTCTGACCCTCAGCATGAGCCCCATGTCAAAGAAAGGCCTGTCAGGGCCTGGGCCAAGAGCCCGCATATGGGGCTTGCCAAGCCCCTATGCACCCAATCCTCACCAGTGTTTGAGTTTTCCAGTCGCCCCGCCCGTACCTGGGGCTCTGCTCTGGAATCCCTTTCTTGGAGAGACACATGAGCCAGACAACACGACTCCACCCTTCCCACAAAATGACCCCAAACTCTTGGGAGCTGGGACAAATACCCAGAGAGGGATACTCGTCCACAGTCCCTGAGGCCACCCCTCCAATCCACGGCTATCTCGGACACAACATCCAGAGACAAAAGCCTGAAGGAACGCCTCCCACTCGCCCTTGTTTCAGAGGCCCAGGAGCTCCCTCTCGGGCTGTACATCCGGCCTGCCATACCCTAGGCGCCACTCATAAGCTGAGTTTGTGTTTTCAGACTTCTGTGCCCTCAGCCTGGACCCACACAACCGCCAGGCTAGGGCCTCTGGAGCCACAGCGAAAGATTGTGCCTGCCCTCTCCAAGGAAATTGTGCCCAATCCATTGACCACAACCCTACAGGTTAGGGAAAAGCTCCAAGGCCCCTGAGGCCATCAATAGTGTAGGCCACCCTGGACTAAGAGGGGCTCTCTGACACCAGCGGAGCAACTATCTCCACTTAGACTCTCAGACAGTGTCCCCAGAGACAGAAGGTTGAAATGGACAGGCCCCCAGGCCCTAATCTGAACCTTAGCTCTGGTTTCCATGTGTCCGTCCTCAGAGGTCTGTTTTCGTAGACCAGCACACGGGGCTTTTCTGAGGCACCAAACCAAACCTCTCTCGCCTCCACATGGGGATCTTACTTACTGGGGATGTATCAAACCCTTCAGGTAGGAGAGTTCCGCAGGGCCACTGAACAACCAGCACATTCCAAGGTTTCCATGGACCCAAACGCACATTATGACGCATCCTCAGGAGAGGCCATTTCAACTCAGCCCCCTGGTTAGCGTGCCCCAGAGGCAGCAGATCAAACATATCTTGTGGCTAATGGCCAATGGGAATGCGAGGCATGCTGTACAGGGATCCATCCTTCGAACCGTGCTCTCCAGTCCTTCCGTATGGTATGTCCTGGAGCCATGCAACAGGACTCGAATGTCCCACAGAAGGAAACCTGGTGGTTTGGGGCAACCTCCAATCTCAGCGTGGGAAAACTTCCTTGGCCTCATGAGGCCCCCGCTTCATGAAGGTACCATCATGGACACATACTCCAGCCTCAGCCAACGTCTGATCCTCAGCCTGACTTCAGATGCAGGAGATTTTGATTCAGCCTCTGCCTAGTGGGCCTGCTCTGCCCTTGGCTCCAATCCTCACTTTAGCTTGTGTTCCTAGACTTCCGTCCTCACACTCCTGGCCCACAAACCCTCCCTTCTGGGAATTCTGGGGCCACAATGAAGCACTCCGCCTGCCTCCCAGGAGAAAAACTTTGTCTATGGTGCTGCCCAGAAACCCCAAATGAGGATCAAACTGCTTGGCCCTCGGCAACACCCCAATTGCATAGGCTACCTTAAACACTGATGCTCTGTCGCAAATAGCCTGAGCCCAGACCTTCCAACAGACACCGACACAGCTGGCTGCACACCCAGCACATTGGACCCGCCACTGCCTTAGGCCACCATCCATTCCCAACCTGGGTTTTCAGTCATCAGAACCTAGACCTTATCTCCAATCCCTGCACAGGGCGGAACCTGATGCACAAGTCAGAACCCCTCCTTCCCCATGGCAAGAAACCTTGCTGCTGGCAGTGAGTCAACCCTTCAGTGTAGGAGAAAACGGCATGGCCCATGAGGCCACGCCCATGTGTGAGGGCCGCCTTGGGCACAAACACACATTGTGACCCTCAGCGTGAGTACCTTATTCAAGTAACGCCTCTCAGTGATTGGACCAAGAGCCCGCATATGTGGCTTGCCATGCCCATAGGCACGCAGGACTAACTAGATGGTGTGTATTCCAGTTGAGGGAACCCACTGCTGTGCTAGAGTCCCTCTCCTGGGGGGTCCCCTGTGGCAGAAAACAGTACTCTTCCCTTCCCACAGAATGAACCCAAACACTTGGGAGCTTGGACAATCCCCCGAGAGGAAGGCTCTTCCTCGGCCCCTGAAGCAACCCCTACCCTGAACGGCCACTGTGAACGCAACACCCAGAGACAAAAGCCTGAGCGACTGCCTCCCACTTGCCCTCCTTTGATATCCAGAGGATCTCCCCTCTCGGACTGGAGATCAGGCCTGCCATTACCTTGGCCCCTACCTGAGCCAAGTTTGCTTTTTCAGACATCTGTCCCCACAGCCCTGGCAAACACAGCCTCTAGGCTGGGTCCTCTGGAGCCATACCACAGGACCATGCCTGCTCTCTCCTGGGAAACTCTGTCCATTCCTTTGGCCACACACCTCCAGAATATGAGAAACCTCAAGGCCCCCGAGGACATACCATTACCGGGAGCCTCCCTGCACACACAGGGGCCTTCGGACACAAGCTGAGCTGCTACCTCCATGAAGGCATGCACACCGATGTCAACAGAGATAGAAGGTTGAGCCGGACAGGCCCTTAGGCCCTAATCTCAACTCTTGCTTTGTTTTCCAGGTGTCACTCCTCAGAGGCTTTGGTTCGAAGAACAGGATATGGGGCTTTCCTGAGGCACTGAACAGAACTTCTCTCGTCTCCACATGGGAAGCTTCCTTGTTGGAGCCGTGTCAAACACCTCAGGTTGGAGAATCCTGCAGAGTCCCTGAGCCACCTCCACATTCCAAGGTCTCCCAGGCCACCAAGCCACAGTAAGACTCATCTTCAGGAGAGTCCATTTCAACTCTCCCCTCTGGGTAGCTCACCCAGGAGCCCGCAGATTGAGCCTGCCTTGTCCTGACTAAAGAGTGGGAATATGAGGTGGCGTTCCCAGGCATCCATGCTTAGACACCTGCTCTCGAGTCTTTCCGTATGGGGCCTCCTGGAACCATCCAATAGCACTCGACTTTCGTGCAGAAGGAAACCTTGAGGTTTGGAGTAGTTCACAAATCCCATCATAGGCAAACCTTCCTGGCCTCATGAGGCCCCCACACCATTCAGGAAGAGGCCATGCTGGACAAAAACTCTAGCCTGAGGCACGTCTCAGGGTTGAAATGACCTCAGTGCAGGAGATCTCGATTCAGCCTCTCAGAGTGGGCCTGCCGTGCCATCGGTCCCAAACCTCACGCTAGCTTGTGTTTTCAGACTTCCTTCCTCACACTCCTGGCAAACAAGCCCTCCGGACTAGGAACTCCAGAACCACAACCCACCCCAGGGTCTGCCCAAGGGAAGAAAGACGTTTCCCTGTGGGGCTCTCTCCAGAAAACCCAGATGAGGATCAACCTGCTCGGGCCTCGACGGTACCCGAACTGGATAGGCTGCTCTGGGCACTCATGCTCTGTCTGACACAGCCTGAAGCCAGACGTCCAGACAGACAAGGAGACAGCTGGCCGCACACCCAGCACTTCGGACACGCCATGGTCTTATGCCGCCACCTCTTCCTAACCTTGGTTTTCAGGTATCTGAACCTAGACATTATATCAATTCTCCACACAGCTGGGTATCGCAAGCACAACACAGAACTCCTCCTTCCCCGTGGCTGTAAAGCTTGCTCTTGGCATGGAGTCACACCTTCAGGGTGGGAGAAACCTTCCTGGTCCCTGATGCCACGCCCAAACTTGAGTGCTGCTTGGGCACAAATTCACACTCTGACCCTCAGCATGAGCCCCATGTCAAAGAAAGGCCTGTCAGGGCCTGGGCCAAGAGCCCGCATATGGGGCTTGCCAAGGCCCTATGCACCCAATCCTCACCAGTGTTTGAGTTTTCCAGTCGCCCCGCCCGTACCTGGGGCTCTGCTCTGGAATCCCTTTCTTGGAGAGACACATGAGCCAGACAACACGACTCCACCCTTCCCACAAAATGACCCCAAACTCTTGGGAGCTGGGACAAATCCCCAGAGAGCGAGACTCGTCCACAGTCCCTGAGGCCACCCCTCCAATCCACGGCTATCTCGGACACAACATCCAGAGACAAAAGCCTGAAGGAACGCCTCCCACTCGCCCTTGTTTCAGAGGCCCAGGAGCTCCCTCTCGGGCTGTACATCCGGCCTGCCATACCCTAGGCGCCACTCAGAAGCTGAGTTTGTGTTTTCAGACTTCTGTGCCCTCAGCCTGGACCCACACAACCGCCAGGCTAGGGCCTCTGGAGCCACAGCGAAAGATTGTGCCTGCCCTCTCCAAGGAAATTGTGCCCAATCCATTGACCACAACCCTACAGGTTAGGGAAAAGCTCCAAGGCCCCTGAGGCCATCAATAGTGTAGGCCACCCTGGACTAAGAGGGGCTCTCTGACACCAGCGGAGCAACTATCTCCACTTAGACTCTCAGACAGTGTCCCCAGAGACAGAAGGTTGAAATGGACAGGCCCCCAGGCCCTAATCTGAACCTTAGCTCTGGTTTCCATGTGTCCGTCCTCAGAGGTCTGTTTTCGTAGACCAGCACACGGGGCTTTTCTGAGGCACCAAACCAAACCTCTCTCGCCTCCACATGGGGAGCTTACTTACTGGGGATGTATCAAACCCTTCAGGTAGGAGAGTTCCGCAGGGCCACTGAACAACCAGCACATTCCAAGGTTTCCATGGACCCAAACGCACATTATGACGCATCCTCAGGAGAGGCCATTTCAACTCAGCCCCCTGGTTAGCGTGCCCCAGAGGCAGCAGATCAAACATATCTTGTGGCTAATGGCCAATGGGAATGCGAGGCATGCTGTACAGGGATCCATCCTTCGAACCGTGCTCTCCAGTCCTTCCGTATGGTATGTCCTGGAGCCATGCAACAGGACTCGAATGTCCCACAGAAGGAAACCTGGTGGTTTGGGGCAACCTCCAAACTCAGCGTGGGAAAACTTCCTTGGCCTCATGAGGCCCCCGCTTCATGAAGGTGCCATCATGGACACATACTCCAGCCTCAGCCAACGTCTGATCCTCAGCCTGACTTCAGATGCAGGAGATTTTGATTCAGCCTCTGCCTAGTGGGCCTGCTCTGCCCTTGGCTCCAATCCTCACTTTAGCTTGTGTTCCTAGACTTCCGTCCTCACACTCCTGGCCCACAAACCCTCCCTTCTGGGAATTCTGGGGCCACAATGAAGCACTCCGCCTGCCTCCCAGGAGAAAAACTTTGTCTATGGTGCTGCCCAGAAACCCCAAATGAGGATCAAACTGCTTGGCCCTCGGCAACACCCCAATTGCATAGGCTACCTTAAACACTGATGCTCTGTCGCAAATAGCCTGAGCCCAGACCTTCCAACAGACACCGACACAGCTGGCTGCACACCTAGCACATTGGACCCGCCACTGCCTTAGGCCACCATCCATTCCCAACCTGGGTTTTCAGTCATCAGAACCTAGACCTTATCTCCAATCCCTGCACAGGGCAGAACCTGATGCACAAGTCAGAACCCCTCCTTCCCGATGGCAAGAAACCTTGCTGCTGGCAGTGAGTCAAACCTTCAGTGTAGGAGAAAACGGCATGGCCCATGAGGCCACGCCCATGTGTGAGGGCCGCCTTGGGCACAAACACACATTGTGACCCTCAGCGTGAGTACCTTATTCAAGTAACGCCTCTCAGTGATTGGACCAAGAGCCCGCATATGTGGCTTGCCATGCCCATAGGCACGCAGGACTAACTAGATGGTGTGTATTCCAGTTGAGGGAACCCACTGCTGTGCTCTAGAGTCCCTCTCCTGGGGGGTCCCCTGTGGCAGAAAACAGTACTCTTCCCTTCCCACAGAATGAACCCAAACACTTGGGAGCTTGGACAATCCCCCGAGTGGAAGGCTCTTCCTCGGGCCCTGAAGCAACCCCTACCCTGAACGGCCACTGTGAACGCAACACCCAGAGACAAAAGCCTGAGCGACTGCCTCCCACTTGCCCTCCTTTGATATCCAGAGGATCTCCCCTCTCGGACTGGAGATCAGGCCTGCCATTACCTTGGCCCGTACCTGAGCCAAGTTTGCTTTTTCAGACATCTGTCCCCACAGCCCTGGCAAACACAGCCTCTAGGCTGGGTCCTCTGGAGCCATACCACAGGACCATGCCTGCTCTCTCCTGGGAAACTCTGTCCATTCCTTTGGCCACACACCTCCAGAATATGAGAAACCTCAAGGCCCCCGAGGACATACCATTACCGGGAGCCTCCCTGCACACACAGGGGCCTTCGGACACAAGCGGTGCTGCTCCTCCATGAAGGCTTGCACACCGATGTCAACAGAGATAGAAGGTTGAGCCCGACAGGCCCTTAGGCCCTAATCTCAACTCTTGCTTTGTTTTCCAGGTGTCACTCCTCAGAGGCTTTGGTTCGAAGAACAGGATATGGGGCTTTCCTGAGGCACTGAACAGAACTTCTCTCGTCTCCACATGGGAAGCTTCCTTGTTGGAGCCGTGTCAAACACCTCAGGTTGGAGAATCCTGCAGAGTCCCTGAGCCACCTCCACATTCCAAGGTCTCCCAGGCCACCAAGCCACAGTAGGACTCATCTTCAGGAGAGTCCATTTCAACTCTCCCCTCTGGGTAGCTCACCCAGGAGCCCGCAGATTGAGCCTGCCTTGTCCTGACTAAAGAGTGGGAATATGAGGTGGCGTTCCCAGGCATCCATGCTTAGACACCTGCTCTCGAGTCTTTCCGTATGGGGCCTCCTGGAACCATCCAATAGCACTCGACTTTCGTGCAGAAGGAAACCTTGAGGTTTGGAGTAGTTCACAAATCCCATCATAGGCAAACCTTCCTGGCCTCATGAGGCCCCCACACCATTCAGGAAGAGGCCATGCTGGACAAAAACTCTAGCCTGAGGCACGTCTCAGGGTTGAAATGACCTCAGTGCAGGAGATCTCGATTCAGCCTCTCAGAGTGGGCCTGCCGTGCCATCGGTCCCAAACCTCACGCTAGCTTGTGTTTTCAGACATCCTTCCTCACACTCCTGGCAAACAAGCCCTCCGGACTAGGAACTCCAGAACCACAACCCAGCCCAGGGTCTGCCCAAGGGAAGAAAGACGTTTCCCTGTGGGGCTCTCTCCAGAAAACCCAGATGAGGATCAACCTGCTCGGGCCTCGACGGTACCCGAACTGGATAGGCTGCTCTGGGCACTCATGCTCTGTCTGACACAGCCTGAAGCCAGACGTCCAGACAGACAAGGAGACAGCTGGCCGCACACCCAGCACTTCGGACACGCCATGGTCTTATGCCGCCACCTCTTCCTAACCTTGGTTTTCAGGTATCTGAACCTAGACATTATATCAATTCTCCACACAGCTGGGTATCGCAAGCACAACACAGAACTCCTCCTTCCCCGTGGCTGTAAAGCTTGCTCTTGGCATGGAGTCACACCTTCAGGGTGGGAGAAACCTTCCTGGTCCCTGATGCCACGCCCAAACTTGAGTGCTGCTTGGGCACAAATTCACACTCTGACCCTCAGCATGAGCCCCATGTCAAAGAAAGGCCTGTCAGGGCCTGGGCCAAGAGCCCGCATATGGGGCTTGCCAAGGCCCTATGCACCCAATCCTCACCAGTGTTTGAGTTTTCCAGTCGCCCCGCCCGTACCTGGGGCTCTGCTCTGGAATCCCTTTCTTGGAGAGACACATGAGCCAGACAACACGACTCCACCCTTCCCACAAAATGACCCCAAAATCTTGGGAGCTGGGACAAATCCCCAGAGAGCGATACTCGTCCACAGTCCCTGAGGCCACCCCTCCAATCCACGGCTATCTCGGACACAACATCCAGAGACAAAAGCCTGAAGGAACGCCTCCCACTCGCCCTTGTTTCAGAGGCCCAGGAGCTCCCTCTCGGGCTGTACATCCGGCCTGCCATACCCTAGGCGCCACTCATAAGCTGAGTTTGTGTTTTCAGACTTCTGTGCCCTCAGCCTGGACCCACACAACCGCCAGGCTAGGGCCTCTGGAGCCACAGCGAAAGATTGTGCCTGCCCTCTCCAAGGAAATTGTGCCCAATCCATTGACCACAACCCTACAGGTTAGGGAAAAGCTCCAAGGCCCCTGAGGCCATCAATAGTGTAGGCCACCCTGGACTAAGAGGGGCTCTCTGACACCAGCGGAGCAACTATCTCCACTTAGACTCTCAGACAGTGTCCCCAGAGACAGAAGGTTGAAATGGACAGGCCCCAGGCCCTAATCTGAACCTTAGCTCTGGTTTCCATGTGTCCGTCCTCAGAGGTCTGTTTTCGTAGACCAGCACACGGGGCTTTTCTGAGGCACCAAACCAAACCTCTCTCGCCTCCACATGGGGAGCTTACTTACTGGGGATGTATCAAACCCTTCAGGTAGGAGAGTTCCGCAGGGCCACTGAACAACCAGCACATTCCAAGGTTTCCATGGACCCAAACGCACATTATGACGCATCCTCAGGAGAGGCCATTTCAACTCAGCCCCCTGGTTAGCGTGCCCCAGAGGCAGCAGATCAAACATATCTTGTGGCTAATGACCAATGGGAATGCGAGGCATGCTGTACAGGAATCCATCCTTCCAACCGTGCTCTCCAGTCATTCCGTATGGTATGTCCTGGAGCCATGCAACAGGACTCGAATGTCCCACAGAAGGAAACCTGGTGGTTTGGGGCAACCTCCAAACTCAGCGTGGGAAAACTTCCTTGGCCTCATGAGGCCCCCGCTTCATGAAGGTGCCATCATGGACACATACTCCAGCCTCAGCCAACGTCTGATCCTCAGCCTGACTTCAGATGCAGGAGATTTTGATTCAGCCTCTGCCTAGTGGGCCTGCTCTGCCCTTGGCTCCAATCCTCACTTTAGCTTGTGTTCCTAGACTTACGTCCTCACACTCCTGGCCCACAAACCCTCCCTTCTGGGAATTCTGGGGCCACAATGAAGCACTCCGCCTGCCTCCCAGGAGAAAAACTTTGTCTATGGTGCTGCCCAGAAACCCCAAATGAGGATCAAACTGCTTGGCCCTCGGCAACACCCCAATTGCATAGGCTACCTTAAACACTGATGCTCTGTCGCAAATAGCCTGAGCCCAGACCTTCCAACAGACACCGACACAGCTGGCTGCACACCCAGCACATTGGACCCGCCACTGCCTTAGCCCACCATCCATTCCCAACCTGGGTTTTCAATCATCAGAACCTAGACCTTATCTCCAATCCCTGCACAGGGGGGAACCTGATGCACAAGTCAGAACCCCTCCTTCCCCATGGCAAGAAACCTTGCTGCTGGCAGTGAGTCAAACCTTCAGTGTAGGAGAAAACGGCATGGCCCTTGAGGCCACGCCCATGTGTGAGGGCCGCCTTGGGCACAAACACACATTGTGACCCTCAGCGTGAGTACCTTATTCAAGTAACGCCTCTCAGTGATTGGACCAAGAGCCCGCCTATGTGGCTTGCCATGCCCATAGGCACGCAGGACTAACTAGATGGTGTGTATTCCAGTTGAGGGAACCCACTGCTGTGCTCTAGAGTCCCTCTCCTGGGGGGTCCCCTGTGGCAGAAAACAGTACTCTTCCCTTCCCACAGAATGAACCCAAACACTTGGGAGCTTGGACAATCCCCCGAGAGGAAGGCTCTTCCTCGGCCCCTGAAGCAACCCCTACCCTGAACGGCCACTGTGAACGCAACACCCAGAGACAAAAGCCTGAGCGACTGCCTCCCACTTGCCCTCCTTTGATATCCAGAGGATCTCCCCTCTCGGACTGGAGATCAGGCCTGCCATTACCTTGGCCCCTACCTGAGCCAAGTTTGCTTTTTCAGACATCTGTCCCCACAGCCCTGGCAAACACAGCCTCTAGGCTGGGTCCTCTGGAGCCATACCACAGGACCATGCCTGCTCTCTCCTGGGAAACTCTGTCCATTCCTTTGGCCACACACCTCCAGAATATGAGAAACCTCAAGGCCCCCGAGGACATACCATTACCGGGAGCCTCCCTGCACACACAGGTGCCTTCGGACACAAGCTGAGCTGCTACCTCCATGAAGGCATGCACACCGATGTCAACAGAGATAGAAGGTTGAGCGCGACACGCCCTTAGGCCCTAATCTCAACTCTTGCTTTGTTTTCCAGGTGTCACTCCTCAGAGGCTTTGGTTCGAAGAACAGGATATGGGGCTTTCCTGAGGCACTGAACAGAACTTCTCTCGTCTCCACATGGGAAGCTTCCTTGTTGGAGCCGTGTCAAACACCTCAGGTTGGAGAATCCTGCAGAGTCCCTGAGCCACCTCCACATTCCAAGGTCTCCCAGGCCACCAAGCCACAGTAGGACTCATCTTCAGGAGAGTCCATTTCAACTCTCCCCTCTGGGTAGCTCACCCAGGAGCCCGCAGATTGAGCCTGCCTTGTCCTGACTAAAGAGTGGGAATATGAGGTGGCGTTCCCAGGCATCCATGCTTAGACACCTGCTCTCGAGTCTTTCCGTATGGGGCCACCTGGAACCATCCAATAGCACTCGACTTTCGTGCAGAAGGAAACCTTGAGGTTTGGAGTAGTTCACAAATCCCATCATAGGCAAACCTTCCTGGCCTCATGAGGCCCCCACACCATTCAGGAAGAGGCCATGCTGGACAAAAACTCTAGCCTGAGGCACGTCTCAGAGTTGAAATGACCTCAGTGCAGGAGATCTCGATTCAGCCTCTCAGAGTGGGCCTGCCGTGCCATCGGTCCCAAAACTCACGCTAGCTTGTGTTTTCAGACTTCCTTCCTCACACTCCTGGCAAACAAGCCCTCCGGACTAGGAACTCCAGAACCACAACCCAGCCCAGGGTCTGCCCAAGGGAAGAAAAACGTTTCCCTGTGGGGCTCTCTCCAGAAAACCCAGATGAGGATCAACCTGCTCGGGCCTCGACGGTACCCGAACTGGATAGGCTGCTCTGGGCACTCATGCTCTGTCTGACACAGCCTGAAGCCAGACGTCCAGACAGACAAGGAGACAGCTGGCCGCACACCCAGCACTTCGGACACGCCATGGTCTTATGCCGCCACCTCTTCCTAACCTTGGTTTTCAGATATCTGAACCTAGACATTAGATCAATTCTCCACACAGCTGGGTATCGCAAGCACAACACAGAACTCCTCCTTCCCCGTGGCTGTAAAGCTTGCTCTTGGCATGGAGTCACACCTTCAGGGTGGGAGAAACCTTCCTGGTCCCTGATGCCACGCCCAAACTTGAGTGCTGCTTGGGCACAAATTCACACTCTGACCCTCAGCATGAGCCCCATGTCAAAGAAAGGCCTGTCAGGGCCTGGGCCAAGAGCCCGCATATGGGGCTTGCCAAGCCCCTATGCACCCAATCCTCACCAGTGTTTGAGTTTTCCAGTCGCCCCGCCCGTACCTGGGGCTCTGCTCTGGAATCCCTTTCTTGGAGAGACACATGAGCCAGACAACACGACTCCACCCTTCCCACAAAATGACCCCAAACTCTTGGGAGCTGGGACAAATCCCCAGAGAGCGAGACTCGTCCACAGTCCCTGAGGCCACCCCTCCAATCCACGGCTATCTCGGACACAACATCCAGAGACAAAAGCCTGAAGGAACGCCTCCCACTCGCCCTTGTTTCAGAGGCCCAGGAGCTCCCTCTCGGGCTGTACATCCGGCCTGCCATACCCTAGGCGCCACTCATAAGCTGAGTTTGTGTTTTCAAACTTCTGTGCCCTCAGCCTGGACCCACACAACCGCCAGGCTAGGGCCTCTGGAGCCACAGCGAAAGATTGTGCCTGCCCTCTCCAAGGAAATTGTGCCCAATCCATTGACCACAACCCTACAGGTTAGGGAAAAGCTCCAAGGCCCCTGAGGCCATCAATAGTGTAGGCCACCCTGGACTAAGAGGGGCTCTCTGACACCAGCGGAGCAACTATCTCCACTTAGACTCTCAGACAGTGTCCCCAGAGACAGAAGGTTGAAATGGACAGGCCCCCAGGCCCTAATCTGAACCTTAGCTCTGGTTTCCATGTGTCCGTCCTCAGAGGTCTGTTTTCGTAGACCAGCACACGGGGCTTTTCTGAGGCACCAAACCAAACCTCTCTCGCCTCCACATGGGGAGCTTACTTACTGGGGATGTATCAAACCCTTCAGGTAGGAGAGTTCCGCAGGGCCACTGAACAACCAGCACATTCCAAGGTTTCCATGGACCCAAACGCACATTATGACGCATCCTCAGGAGAGGCCATTTCAACTCAGCCCCCTGGTTAGCGTGCCCCAGAGGCAGCAGATCAAACATATCTTGTGGCTAATGGCCAATGGGAATGCGAGGCATGCTGTACAGGGATCCATCCTTCGCACCGTGCTCTCCAGTCCTTCCGTATGGTATGTCCTGGAGCCATGCAACAGGACTCGAATGTCCCACAGAAGGAAACCTGGTGGTTTGGGGCAACCTCCAAACTCAGCGTGGGAAAACTTCCTTGGCCTCATGAGGCCCCCGCTTCATGAAGGTGCCATCATGGACACATACTCCAGCCTCAGCCAACGTCTGATCCTCAGCCTGACTTCAGATGCAGGAGATTTTGATTCAGCCTCTGCCTAGTGGGCCTGCTCTGCCCTTGGCTCCAATCCTCACTTTAGCTTGTGTTCCTAGACTTCCGTCCTCACACTCCTGGCCCACAAACCCTCCCTTCTGGGAATTCTGGGGCCACAATGAAGCACTCCGCCTGCCTCCCAGGAGAAAAACTTTGTCTATGGTGCTGCCCAGAAACCCCAAATGAGGATCAAACTGCTTGGCCCTCGGCAACACCCCAATTGCATAGGCTACCTTAAACACTGATGCTCTGTCGCAAATAGCCTGAGCCCAGACCTTCCAACAGACACCGACACAGCTGGCTGCACACCCAGCACATTGGACCCGCCACTGCCTTAGGCCACCATCCATTCCCAACCTGGGTTTTCAGTCATCAGAACCTAGACCTTATCTCCAATCCCTGCACAGGGCAGAACCTGATGCACAAGTCAGAACCCCTCCTTCCCCATGGCAAGAAACCTTGCTGCTGGCAGTGAGTCAAACCTTCAGTGTAGGAGAAAACGGCATGGCCCATGAGGCCACGCCCATGTGTGAGGGCCGCCTTGGGCACAAACACACATTGTGACCCTCAGCGTGAGTACCTTATTCAAGTAACGCCTCTCAGTGATTGGACCAAGAGCCCGCATATGTGGCTTGCCATGCCCATAGGCACGCAGGACTAACTAGATGGTGGGTATTCCAGTTGAGGGAACCCACTGCTGTGCTCTAGAGTCCCTATCCTGGGGGGTCCCCTGTGGCAGAAACAGTACTCTTCCCTTCCCACAGAATGAACCCAAACACTTGGGAGCTTGGACAATCCCCCGAGTGGAAGGCTCTTCCTCGGCCCCTGAAGCAACCCCTACCCTGAACGGCCACTGTGAACGCAACACCCAGAGACAAAAGCCTGAGCGACTGCCTCCCACTTGCCCTCCTTTGATATCCAGAGGATCTCCCCTCTCGGACTGGAGATCAGGCCTGCCATTACCTTGGCCCCTACCTGAGCCAAGTTTGCTTTTTCAGACATCTGTCCCCACAGCCCTGGCAAACACAGCCTCTAGGCTGGGTCCTCTGGAGCCATACCACAGGACCATGCCTGCTCTCTCCTGGGAAACTCTGTCCATTCCTTTGGCCACACACCTCCAGAATATGAGAAACCTCAAGGCCCCCGAGGACATACCATTACCGGGAGCCTCCCTGCACACACAGGGGCCTTCGGACACAAGCGGAGCTGCTACCTCCATGAAGGCATGCACACCGATGTCAACAGAGATAGAAGGTTGAGCCCGACAGGCCCTTAGGCCCTAATCTCAACTCTTGCTTTGTTTTCCAGGTGTCACTCCTCAGAGGCTTTGGTTCGAAGAACAGGATATGGGGCTTTCCTGAGGCACTGAACAGAACTTCTCTCGTCTCCACATGGGAAGCTTCCTTGTTGGAGCCGTGTCAAACACCTCAGGTTGGAGAATCCTGCAGAGTCCCTGAGCCACCTCCACATTCCAAGGTCTCCCAGGCCACCAAGCCACAGTAGGACTCATCTTCAGGAGAGTCCATTTCAACTCTCCCCTCTGGGTAGCTCACCCAGGAGCCCGCAGATTGAGCCTGCCTTGTCCTGACTAAAGAGTGGGAATATGAGGTGGCGTTCCCAGGCATCCATGCTTAGACACCTGCTCTCGAGTCTTTCCGTATGGGGCCTCCTGGAACCATCCAATAGCACTCGACTTTCGTGCAGAAGGAAACCTTGAGGTTTGGAGTAGTTCACAAATCCCATCGTAGGCAAACCTTCCTGGCCTCATGAGGCCCCCACACCATTCAGGAAGAGGCCATGCTGGACAAAAACTCTAGCCTGAGGCACGTCTCAGAGTTGAAATGACCTCAGTGCAGGAGATCTCGATTCAGCCTCTCAGAGTGGGCCTGCCGTGCCATCGGTCCCAAACCTCACGCTAGCTTGTGTTTTCAGACTTCCTTCCTCACACTCCTGGCAAACAAGCCCTCCGGACTAGGAACTCCAGAACCACAACCCAGCCCAGGGTCTGCCCAAGGGAAGAAAGACGTTTCCCTGTGGGGCTCTCTCCAGAAAACCCAGATGAGGATCAACCTGCTCGGGCCTCGACGGTACCCGAACTGGATAGGCTGCTCTGGGCACTCATGCTCTGTCTGACACAGCCTGAAGCCAGACGTCCAGACAGACAAGGAGACAGCTGGCCGCACACCCAGCACTTCGGACACGCCATGGTCTTATGCCGCCACCTCTTCCTAACCTTGGTTTTCAGATATCTGAACCTAGACATTAGATCAATTCTCCACACAGCTGGGTATCGCAAGCACAACACAGAACTCCTCCTTCCCCGTGGCTGTAAAGCTTGCTCTTGGCATGGAGTCACACCTTCAGGGTGGGAGAAACCTTCCTGGTCCCTGATGCCACGCCCAAACTTGAGTGCTGCTTGGGCACAAATTCACACTCTGACCCTCAGCATGAGCCCCATGTCAAAGAAAGGCCTGTCAGGGCCTGGGCCAAGAGCCCGCATATGGGGCTTGCCAAGCCCCTATGCACCCAATCCTCACCAGTGTTTGAGTTTTCCAGTCGCCCCGCCCGTACCTGGGGCTCTGCTCTGGAATCCCTTTCTTGGAGAGACACATGAGCCAGACAACACGACTCCACCCTTCCCACAAAATGACCCCAAACTCTTGGGAGCTGGGACAAATCCCCAGAGAGCGAGACTCGTCCACAGTCCCTGAGGCCACCCCTCCAATCCACGGCTATCTCGGACACAACATCCAGAGACAAAAGCCTGAAGGAACGCCTCCCACTCGCCCTTGTTTCAGAGGCCCAGGAGCTCCCTCTCGGGCTGTACATCCGGCCTGCCATACCCTAGGCGCCACTCATAAGCTGAGTTTGTGTTTTCAAACTTCTGTGCCCTCAGCCTGGACCCACACAACCGCCAGGCTAGGGCCTCTGGAGCCACAGCGAAAGATTGTGCCTGCCCTCTCCAAGGAAATTGTGCCCAATCCATTGACCACAACCCTACAGGTTAGGGAAAAGCTCCAAGGCCCCTGAGGCCATCAATAGTGTAGGCCACCCTGGACTAAGAGGGGCTCTCTGACACCAGCGGAGCAACTATCTCCACTTAGACTCTCAGACAGTGTCCCCAGAGACAGAAGGTTGAAATGGACAGGCCCCCAGGCCCTAATCTGAACCTTAGCTCTGGTTTCCATGTGTCCGTCCTCAGAGGTCTGTTTTCGTAGACCAGCACACGGGGCTTTTCTGAGGCACCAAACCAAACCTCTCTCGCCTCCACATGGGGAGCTTACTTACTGGGGATGTATCAAACCCTTCAGGTAGGAGAGTTCCGCAGGGCCACTGAACAACCAGCACATTCCAAGGTTTCCATGGACCCAAACGCACATTATGACGCATCCTCAGGAGAGGCCATTTCAACTCAGCCCCCTGGTTAGCGTGCCCCAGAGGCAGCAGATCAAACATATCTTGTGGCTAATGGCCAATGGGAATGCGAGGCATGCTGTACAGGGATCCATCCTTCGCACCGTGCTCTCCAGTCCTTCCGTATGGTATGTCCTGGAGCCATGCAACAGGACTCGAATGTCCCACAGAAGGAAACCTGGTGGTTTGGGGCAACCTCCAAACTCAGCGTGGGAAAACTTCCTTGGCCTCATGAGGCCCCCGCTTCATGAAGGTGCCATCATGGACACATACTCCAGCCTCAGCCAACGTCTGATCCTCAGCCTGACTTCAGATGCAGGAGATTTTGATTCAGCCTCTGCCTAGTGGGCCTGCTCTGCCCTTGGCTCCAATCCTCACTTTAGCTTGTGTTCCTAGACTTCCGTCCTCACACTCCTGGCCCACAAACCCTCCCTTCTGGGAATTCTGGGGCCACAATGAAGCACTCCGCCTGCCTCCCAGGAGAAAAACTTTGTCTATGGTGCTGCCCAGAAACCCCAAATGAGGATCAAACTGCTTGGCCCTCGGCAACACCCCAATTGCATAGGCTACCTTAAACACTGATGCTCTGTCGCAAATAGCCTGAGCCCAGACCTTCCAACAGACACCGACACAGCTGGCTGCACACCCAGCACATTGGACCCGCCACTGCCTTAGGCCACCATCCATTCCCAACCTGGGTTTTCAGTCATCAGAACCTAGACCTTATCTCCAATCCCTGCACAGGGCGGAACCTGATGCACAAGTCAGAAGCCCTCCTTCCCCATGGCAAGAAACCTTGCTGCTGGCAGTGAGTCAAACCTTCAGTGTAGGAGAAAACGGCATGGCCCATGAGGCCACGCCCATGTGTGAGGGCCGCCTTGGGCACAAACACACATTGTGACCCTCAGCGTGAGTACCTTATTCAAGTAACGCCTCTCAGTGATTGGACCAAGAGCCCGCATATGTGGCTTGCCATGCCCATAGGCACGCAGGACTAACTAGATGGTGTGTATTCCAGTTGAGGGAACCCACTGCTGTGCTCTAGAGTCCCTCTCCTGGGGGGTCCCCTGTGGCAGAAAACAGTACTCTTCCCTTCCCACAGAATGAACCCAAACACTTGGGAGCTTGGACAATCCCCCGAGAGGAAGGCTCTTCCTCGGCCCCTGAAGCAACCCCTACCCTGAACGGCCACTGTGAACGCAACACCCAGAGACAAAAGCCTGAGCGACTGCCTCCCACTTGCCCTCCTTTGATATCCAGAGGATCTCCCCTCTCGGACTGGAGATCAGGCCTGCCATTACCTTGGCCCCTACCTGAGCCAAGTTTGCTTTTTCAGACATCTGTCCCCACAGCCCTGGCAAACACAGCCTCTAGGCTGGGTCCTCTGGAGCCATACCACAGGACCATGCCTGCTCTCTCCTGGGAAACTCTGTCCATTCCTTTGGCCACACACCTCCAGAATATGAGAAACCTCAAGGCCCCCGAGGACATACCATTACCGGGAGCCTCCCTGCACACACAGGGGCCTTCGGACACAAGCGGAGCTGCTACCTCCATGAAGGCATGCACACCGATGTCAACAGAGATAGAAGGTTGAGCCCGACAGGCCCTTAGGCCCTAATCTCAACTCTTGCTTTGTTTTCCAGGTGTCACTCCTCAGAGGCTTTGGTTCGAAGAACAGGATATGGGGCTTTCCTGAGGCACTGAACAGAACTTCTCTCGTCTCCACATGGGAAGCTTCCTTGTTGGAGCCGTGTCAAACACCTCAGGTTGGAGAATCCTGCAGAGTCCCTGAGCCACCTCCACATTCCAAGGTCTCCCAGGCCACCAAGCCACAGTAGGACTCATCTTCAGGAGAGTCCATTTCAACTCTCCCCTCTGGGTAGCTCACCCAGGAGCCCGCAGATTGAGCCTGCCTTGTCCTGACTAAAGAGTGGGAATATGAGGTGGCGTTCCCAGGCATCCATGCTTAGACACCTGCTCTCGAGTCTTTCCGTATGGGGCCTCCTGGAACCATCCAATAGCACTCGACTTTCGTGCAGAAGGAAACCTTGAGGTTTGGAGTAGTTCACAAATCCCATCGTAGGCAAACCTTCCTGGCCTCATGAGGCCCCCACACCATTCAGGAAGAGGCCATGCTGGACAAAAACTCTAGCCTGAGGCACGTCTCAGAGTTGAAATGACCTCAGTGCAGGAGATCTCGATTCAGCCTCTCAGAGTGGGCCTGCCGTGCCATCGGTCCCAAACCTCACGCTAGCTTGTGTTTTCAGACTTCCTTCCTCACACTCCTGGCAAACAAGCCCTCCGGACCAGGAACTCCAGAACCACAACCCAGCCCAGGGTCTGCCAAAGGGACGAAAGACGTTTCCCTGTGAGGCTCTCTCCAGAAAACCCAGATGAGGATCAACCTGCTCGGGCCTCGACGGTACCCGAACTGGATAGGCTGCTCTGGGCACTCATGCTCTGTCTGACACAGCCTGAAGCCAGACATCCAGACAGACAAGGAGAAGCTGGCCGCACACCCAGCACTTCGGACACGCCATGGTCTTATGCCGCCACCTCTTCCTAACCTTGGTTTTCAGGTATCTGAACCTAGACATTATATCAATTCTCCACACAGCTGGGTATCGCAAGTACAACACAGAACTCCTCCTTCCCCGTGGCTGTAAAGCTTGCTCTTGGCATGGAGTCACACCTTCAGGGTGGGAGAAACCTTCCTGGTCCCTGATGCCACGCCCAAACTTGAGTGCTGCTTGGGCACAAATTCACACTCTGACCCTCAGCATGAGCCCCATGTCAAAGAAAGGCCTGTCAGGGCCTGGGCCAAGAGCCCGCATATGGGGCTTGCCAAGGCCCTATGCACCCAATCCTCACCAGTGTTTGAGTTTTCCAGTCGCCCCGCCCGTACCTGGGGCTCTGCTCTGGAATCCCTTTCTTGGAGAGACACATGAGCCAGACAACACGACTCCACCCTTCCCACAAAATGACCCCAAACTCTTGGGAGCTGGGACAAATCCCCAGAGAGCGAGACTCGTCCACAGTCCCTGAGGCCACCCCTCCAATCCACGGCTATCTCGGACACAACATCCAGAGACAAAAGCCTGAAGGAACGCCTCCCACTCGCCCTTGTTTCAGAGGCCCAGGAGCTCCCTCTCGGGCTGTACATCCGGCCTGCCATACCCTAGGCGCCACTCATAAGCTGAGTTTGTGTTTTCAAACTTCTGTGCCCTCAGCCTGGACCCACACAACCGCCAGGCTAGGGCCTCTGGAGCCACAGCGAAAGATTGTGCCTGCCCTCTCCAAGGAAATTGTGCCCAATCCATTGACCACAACCCTACAGGTTAGGGAAAAGCTCCAAGGCCCCTGAGGCCATCAATAGTGTAGGCCACCCTGGACTAAGAGGGGCTCTCTGACACCAGCGGAGCAACTATCTCCACTTAGACTCTCAGACAGTGTCCCCAGAGACAGAAGGTTGAAATGGACAGGCCCCCAGGCCCTAATCTGAACCTTAGCTCTGGTTTCCATGTGTCCGTCCTCAGAGGTCTGTTTTCGTAGACCAGCACACGGGGCTTTTCTGAGGCACCAAACCAAACCTCTCTCGCCTCCACATGGGGAGCTTACTTACTGGGGATGTATCAAACCCTTCAGGTAGGAGAGTTCCGCAGGGCCACTGAACAACCAGCACATTCCAAGGTTTCCATGGACCCAAACGCACATTATGACGCATCCTCAGGAGAGGCCATTTCAACTCAGCCCCCTGGTTAGCGTGCCCCAGAGGCAGCAGATCAAACATATCTTGTGGCTAATGGCCAATGGGAATGCGAGGCATGCTGTACAGGGATCCATCCTTCGAACCGTGCTCTCCAGTCCTTCCGTATGGTATGTCCTGGAGCCATGCAACAGGACTCGAATGTCCCACAGAAGGAAACCTGGTGGTTTGGGGCAACCTCCAAACTCAGCGTGGGAAAACTTCCTTGGCCTCATGAGGCCCCCGCTTCATGAAGGTGCCATCATGGACACATACTCCAGCCTCAGCCAACGTCTGATCCTCAGCCTGACTTCAGATGCAGGAGATTTTGATTCAGCCTCTGCCTAGTGGGCCTGCTCTGCCCTTGGCTCCAATCCTCACTTTAGCTTGTGTTCCTAGACTTCCGTCCTCACACTCCTGGCCCACAAACCCTCCCTTCTGGGAATTCTGGGGCCACAATGAAGCACTCCGCCTGCCTCCCAGGAGAAAATCTTTGTCTATGGTGCTGCCCAGAAACCCCAAATGAGGATCAAACTGCTTGGCCCTCGGCAACACCCCAATTGCATAGGCTACCTTAAACACTGATGCTCTGTCGCAAATAGCCTGAGCCCAGACCTTCCAACAGACACCGACACAGCTGGCTGCACACCCAGCACATTGGACCCGCCACTGCCTTAGGCCACCATCCATTCCCAACCTGGGTTTTCAGTCATCAGAACCTAGACCTTATCTCCAATCCCTGCACAGGGCGGAACCTGATGCACAAGTCAGAAGCCCTCCTTCCCGATGGCAAGAAACCTTGCTGCTGGCAGTGAGTCAAACCTTCAGTGTAGGAGAAAACGGCATGGCCCATGAGGCCACGCCCATGTGTGAGGGCCGCCTTGGGCACAAACACACATTGTGACCCTCAGCGTGAGTACCTTATTCAAGTAACGCCTCTCAGTGATTGGACCAAGAGCCCGCATATGTGGCTTGCCATGCCCATAGGCACGCAGGACTAACTAGATGGTGTGTATTCCAGTTGAGGGAACCCACTGCTGTGCTCTAGAGTCCCTCTCCTGGGGGGTCCCCTGTGGCAGAAAACAGTACTCTTCCCTTCCCACAGAATGAACCCAAACACTTGGGAGCTTGGACAATCCCCCGAGTGGAAGGCTCTTCCTCGGGCCCTGAAGCAACCCCTACCCTGAACGGCCACTGTGAACGCAACACCCAGAGACAAAAGCCTGAGCGACTGCCTCCCACTTGCCCTCCTTTGATATCCAGAGGATCTCCCCTCTCGGACTGGAGATCAGGCCTGCCATTACCTTGGCCCGTACCTGAGCCAAGTTTGCTTTTTCAGACATCTGTCCCCACAGCCCTGGCAAACACAGCCTCTAGGCTGGGTCCTCTGGAGCCATACCACAGGACCATGCCTGCTCTCTCCTGGGAAACTCTGTCCATTCCTTTGGCCACACACCTCCAGAATATGAGAAACCTCAAGGCCCCCGAGGACATACCATTACCGGGAGCCTCCCTGCACACACAGGGGCCTTCGGACACAAGCGGTGCTGCTCCTCCATGAAGGCTTGCACACCGATGTCAACAGAGATAGAAGGTTGAGCCCGACAGGCCCTTAGGCCCTAATCTCAACTCTTGCTTTGTTTTCCAGGTGTCACTCCTCAGAGGCTTTGGTTCGAAGAACAGGATATGGGGCTTTCCTGAGGCACTGAACAGAACTTCTCTCGTCTCCACATGGGAAGCTTCCTTGTTGGAGCCGTGTCAAACACCTCAGGTTGGAGAATCCTGCAGAGTCCCTGAGCCACCTCCACATTCCAAGGTCTCCCAGGCCACCAAGCCACAGTAGGACTCATCTTCAGGAGAGTCCATTTCAACTCTCCCCTCTGGGTAGCTCACCCAGGAGCCCGCAGATTGAGCCTGCCTTGTCCTGACTAAAGAGTGGGAATATGAGGTGGCGTTCCCAGGCATCCATGCTTAGACACCTGCTCTCGAGTCTTTCCGTATGGGGCCTCCTGGAACCATCCAATAGCACTCGACTTTCGTGCAGAAGGAAACCTTGAGGTTTGGAGTAGTTCACAAATCCCATCATAGGCAAACCTTCCTGGCCTCATGAGGCCCCCACACCATTCAGGAAGAGGCCATGCTGGACAAAAACTCTAGCCTGAGGCACGTCTCAGGGTTGAAATGACCTCAGTGCAGGAGATCTCGATTCAGCCTCTCAGAGTGGGCCTGCCGTGCCATCGGTCCCAAACCTCACGCTAGCTTGTGTTTTCAGACATCCTTCCTCACACTCCTGGCAAACAAGCCCTCCGGACTAGGAACTCCAGAACCACAACCCAGCCCAGGGTCTGCCCAAGGGAAGAAAGACGTTTCCCTGTGGGGCTCTCTCCAGAAAACCCAGATGAGGATCAACCTGCTCGGGCCTCGACGGTACCCGAACTGGATAGGCTGCTCTGGGCACTCATGCTCTGTCTGACACAGCCTGAAGCCAGACGTCCAGACAGACAAGGAGACAGCTGGCCGCACACCCAGCACTTCGGACACGCCATGGTCTTATGCCGCCACCTCTTCCTAACCTTGGTTTTCAGGTATCTGAACCTAGACATTATATCAATTCTCCACACAGCTGGGTATCGCAAGCACAACACAGAACTCCTCCTTCCCCGTGGCTGTAAAGCTTGCTCTTGGCATGGAGTCACACCTTCAGGGTGGGAGAAACCTTCCTGGTCCCTGATGCCACGCCCAAACTTGAGTGCTGCTTGGGCACAAATTCACACTCTGACCCTCAGCATGAGCCCCATGTCAAAGAAAGGCCTGTCAGGGCCTGGGCCAAGAGCCCGCATATGGGGCTTGCCAAGGCCCTATGCACCCAATCCTCACCAGTGTTTGAGTTTTCCAGTCGCCCCGCCCGTACCTGGGGCTCTGCTCTGGAATCCCTTTCTTGGAGAGACACATGAGCCAGACAACACGACTCCACCCTTCCCACAAAATGACCCCAAAATCTTGGGAGCTGGGACAAATCCCCAGAGAGCGATACTCGTCCACAGTCCCTGAGGCCACCCCTCCAATCCACGGCTATCTCGGACACAACATCCAGAGACAAAAGCCTGAAGGAACGCCTCCCACTCGCCCTTGTTTCAGAGGCCCAGGAGCTCCCTCTCGGGCTGTACATCCGGCCTGCCATACCCTAGGCGCCACTCATAAGCTGAGTTTGTGTTTTCAGACTTCTGTGCCCTCAGCCTGGACCCACACAACCGCCAGGCTAGGGCCTCTGGAGCCACAGCGAAAGATTGTGCCTGCCCTCTCCAAGGAAATTGTGCCCAATCCATTGACCACAACCCTACAGGTTAGGGAAAAGCTCCAAGGCCCCTGAGGCCATCAATAGTGTAGGCCACCCTGGACTAAGAGGGGCTCTCTGACACCAGCGGAGCAACTATCTCCACTTAGACTCTCAGACAGTGTCCCCAGAGACAGAAGGTTGAAATGGACAGGCCCCAGGCCCTAATCTGAACCTTAGCTCTGGTTTCCATGTGTCCGTCCTCAGAGGTCTGTTTTCGTAGACCAGCACACGGGGCTTTTCTGAGGCACCAAACCAAACCTCTCTCGCCTCCACATGGGGAGCTTACTTACTGGGGATGTATCAAACCCTTCAGGTAGGAGAGTTCCGCAGGGCCACTGAACAACCAGCACATTCCAAGGTTTCCATGGACCCAAACGCACATTATGACGCATCCTCAGGAGAGGCCATTTCAACTCAGCCCCCTGGTTAGCGTGCCCCAGAGGCAGCAGATCAAACATATCTTGTGGCTAATGACCAATGGGAATGCGAGGCATGCTGTACAGGAATCCATCCTTCCAACCGTGCTCTCCAGTCATTCCGTATGGTATGTCCTGGAGCCATGCAACAGGACTCGAATGTCCCACAGAAGGAAACCTGGTGGTTTGGGGCAACCTCCAAACTCAGCGTGGGAAAACTTCCTTGGCCTCATGAGGCCCCCGCTTCATGAAGGTGCCATCATGGACACATACTCCAGCCTCAGCCAACGTCTGATCCTCAGCCTGACTTCAGATGCAGGAGATTTTGATTCAGCCTCTGCCTAGTGGGCCTGCTCTGCCCTTGGCTCCAATCCTCACTTTAGCTTGTGTTCCTAGACTTACGTCCTCACACTCCTGGCCCACAAACCCTCCCTTCTGGGAATTCTGGGGCCACAATGAAGCACTCCGCCTGCCTCCCAGGAGAAAAACTTTGTCTATGGTGCTGCCCAGAAACCCCAAATGAGGATCAAACTGCTTGGCCCTCGGCAACACCCCAATTGCATAGGCTACCTTAAACACTGATGCTCTGTCGCAAATAGCCTGAGCCCAGACCTTCCAACAGACACCGACACAGCTGGCTGCACACCCAGCACATTGGACCCGCCACTGCCTTAGCCCACCATCCATTCCCAACCTGGGTTTTCAATCATCAGAACCTAGACCTTATCTCCAATCCCTGCACAGGGGGGAACCTGATGCACAAGTCAGAACCCCTCCTTCCCCATGGCAAGAAACCTTGCTGCTGGCAGTGAGTCAAACCTTCAGTGTAGGAGAAAACGGCATGGCCCTTGAGGCCACGCCCATGTGTGAGGGCCGCCTTGGGCACAAACACACATTGTGACCCTCAGCGTGAGTACCTTATTCAAGTAACGCCTCTCAGTGATTGGACCAAGAGCCCGCCTATGTGGCTTGCCATGCCCATAGGCACGCAGGACTAACTAGATGGTGTGTATTCCAGTTGAGGGAACCCACTGCTGTGCTCTAGAGTCCCTCTCCTGGGGGGTCCCCTGTGGCAGAAAACAGTACTCTTCCCTTCCCACAGAATGAACCCAAACACTTGGGAGCTTGGACAATCCCCCGAGAGGAAGGCTCTTCCTCGGCCCCTGAAGCAACCCCTACCCTGAACGGCCACTGTGAACGCAACACCCAGAGACAAAAGCCTGAGCGACTGCCTCCCACTTGCCCTCCTTTGATATCCAGAGGATCTCCCCTCTCGGACTGGAGATCAGGCCTGCCATTACCTTGGCCCCTACCTGAGCCAAGTTTGCTTTTTCAGACATCTGTCCCCACAGCCCTGGCAAACACAGCCTCTAGGCTGGGTCCTCTGGAGCCATACCACAGGACCATGCCTGCTCTCTCCTGGGAAACTCTGTCCATTCCTTTGGCCACACACCTCCAGAATATGAGAAACCTCAAGGCCCCCGAGGACATACCATTACCGGGAGCCTCCCTGCACACACAGGTGCCTTCGGACACAAGCTGAGCTGCTACCTCCATGAAGGCATGCACACCGATGTCAACAGAGATAGAAGGTTGAGCGCGACACGCCCTTAGGCCCTAATCTCAACTCTTGCTTTGTTTTCCAGGTGTCACTCCTCAGAGGCTTTGGTTCGAAGAACAGGATATGGGGCTTTCCTGAGGCACTGAACAGAACTTCTCTCGTCTCCACATGGGAAGCTTCCTTGTTGGAGCCGTGTCAAACACCTCAGGTTGGAGAATCCTGCAGAGTCCCTGAGCCACCTCCACATTCCAAGGTCTCCCAGGCCACCAAGCCACAGTAGGACTCATCTTCAGGAGAGTCCATTTCAACTCTCCCCTCTGGGTAGCTCACCCAGGAGCCCGCAGATTGAGCCTGCCTTGTCCTGACTAAAGAGTGGGAATATGAGGTGGCGTTCCCAGGCATCCATGCTTAGACACCTGCTCTCGAGTCTTTCCGTATGGGGCCACCTGGAACCATCCAATAGCACTCGACTTTCGTGCAGAAGGAAACCTTGAGGTTTGGAGTAGTTCACAAATCCCATCATAGGCAAACCTTCCTGGCCTCATGAGGCCCCCACACCATTCAGGAAGAGGCCATGCTGGACAAAAACTCTAGCCTGAGGCACGTCTCAGAGTTGAAATGACCTCAGTGCAGGAGATCTCGATTCAGCCTCTCAGAGTGGGCCTGCCGTGCCATCGGTCCCAAAACTCACGCTAGCTTGTGTTTTCAGACTTCCTTCCTCACACTCCTGGCAAACAAGCCCTCCGGACTAGGAACTCCAGAACCACAACCCAGCCCAGGGTCTGCCCAAGGGAAGAAAAACGTTTCCCTGTGGGGCTCTCTCCAGAAAACCCAGATGAGGATCAACCTGCTCGGGCCTCGACGGTACCCGAACTGGATAGGCTGCTCTGGGCACTCATGCTCTGTCTGACACAGCCTGAAGCCAGACGTCCAGACAGACAAGGAGACAGCTGGCCGCACACCCAGCACTTCGGACACGCCATGGTCTTATGCCGCCACCTCTTCCTAACCTTGGTTTTCAGATATCTGAACCTAGACATTAGATCAATTCTCCACACAGCTGGGTATCGCAAGCACAACACAGAACTCCTCCTTCCCCGTGGCTGTAAAGCTTGCTCTTGGCATGGAGTCACACCTTCAGGGTGGGAGAAACCTTCCTGGTCCCTGATGCCACGCCCAAACTTGAGTGCTGCTTGGGCACAAATTCACACTCTGACCCTCAGCATGAGCCCCATGTCAAAGAAAGGCCTGTCAGGGCCTGGGCCAAGAGCCCGCATATGGGGCTTGCCAAGCCCCTATGCACCCAATCCTCACCAGTGTTTGAGTTTTCCAGTCGCCCCGCCCGTACCTGGGGCTCTGCTCTGGAATCCCTTTCTTGGAGAGACACATGAGCCAGACAACACGACTCCACCCTTCCCACAAAATGACCCCAAACTCTTGGGAGCTGGGACAAATCCCCAGAGAGCGAGACTCGTCCACAGTCCCTGAGGCCACCCCTCCAATCCACGGCTATCTCGGACACAACATCCAGAGACAAAAGCCTGAAGGAACGCCTCCCACTCGCCCTTGTTTCAGAGGCCCAGGAGCTCCCTCTCGGGCTGTACATCCGGCCTGCCATACCCTAGGCGCCACTCATAAGCTGAGTTTGTGTTTTCAAACTTCTGTGCCCTCAGCCTGGACCCACACAACCGCCAGGCTAGGGCCTCTGGAGCCACAGCGAAAGATTGTGCCTGCCCTCTCCAAGGAAATTGTGCCCAATCCATTGACCACAACCCTACAGGTTAGGGAAAAGCTCCAAGGCCCCTGAGGCCATCAATAGTGTAGGCCACCCTGGACTAAGAGGGGCTCTCTGACACCAGCGGAGCAACTATCTCCACTTAGACTCTCAGACAGTGTCCCCAGAGACAGAAGGTTGAAATGGACAGGCCCCCAGGCCCTAATCTGAACCTTAGCTCTGGTTTCCATGTGTCCGTCCTCAGAGGTCTGTTTTCGTAGACCAGCACACGGGGCTTTTCTGAGGCACCAAACCAAACCTCTCTCGCCTCCACATGGGGAGCTTACTTACTGGGGATGTATCAAACCCTTCAGGTAGGAGAGTTCCGCAGGGCCACTGAACAACCAGCACATTCCAAGGTTTCCATGGACCCAAACGCACATTATGACGCATCCTCAGGAGAGGCCATTTCAACTCAGCCCCCTGGTTAGCGTGCCCCAGAGGCAGCAGATCAAACATATCTTGTGGCTAATGGCCAATGGGAATGCGAGGCATGCTGTACAGGGATCCATCCTTCGCACCGTGCTCTCCAGTCCTTCCGTATGGTATGTCCTGGAGCCATGCAACAGGACTCGAATGTCCCACAGAAGGAAACCTGGTGGTTTGGGGCAACCTCCAAACTCAGCGTGGGAAAACTTCCTTGGCCTCATGAGGCCCCCGCTTCATGAAGGTGCCATCATGGACACATACTCCAGCCTCAGCCAACGTCTGATCCTCAGCCTGACTTCAGATGCAGGAGATTTTGATTCAGCCTCTGCCTAGTGGGCCTGCTCTGCCCTTGGCTCCAATCCTCACTTTAGCTTGTGTTCCTAGACTTCCGTCCTCACACTCCTGGCCCACAAACCCTCCCTTCTGGGAATTCTGGGGCCACAATGAAGCACTCCGCCTGCCTCCCAGGAGAAAAACTTTGTCTATGGTGCTGCCCAGAAACCCCAAATGAGGATCAAACTGCTTGGCCCTCGGCAACACCCCAATTGCATAGGCTACCTTAAACACTGATGCTCTGTCGCAAATAGCCTGAGCCCAGACCTTCCAACAGACACCGACACAGCTGGCTGCACACCCAGCACATTGGACCCGCCACTGCCTTAGGCCACCATCCATTCCCAACCTGGGTTTTCAGTCATCAGAACCTAGACCTTATCTCCAATCCCTGCACAGGGCAGAACCTGATGCACAAGTCAGAACCCCTCCTTCCCCATGGCAAGAAACCTTGCTGCTGGCAGTGAGTCAAACCTTCAGTGTAGGAGAAAACGGCATGGCCCATGAGGCCACGCCCATGTGTGAGGGCCGCCTTGGGCACAAACACACATTGTGACCCTCAGCGTGAGTACCTTATTCAAGTAACGCCTCTCAGTGATTGGACCAAGAGCCCGCATATGTGGCTTGCCATGCCCATAGGCACGCAGGACTAACTAGATGGTGGGTATTCCAGTTGAGGGAACCCACTGCTGTGCTCTAGAGTCCCTATCCTGGGGGGTCCCCTGTGGCAGAAACAGTACTCTTCCCTTCCCACAGAATGAACCCAAACACTTGGGAGCTTGGACAATCCCCCGAGTGGAAGGCTCTTCCTCGGCCCCTGAAGCAACCCCTACCCTGAACGGCCACTGTGAACGCAACACCCAGAGACAAAAGCCTGAGCGACTGCCTCCCACTTGCCCTCCTTTGATATCCAGAGGATCTCCCCTCTCGGACTGGAGATCAGGCCTGCCATTACCTTGGCCCCTACCTGAGCCAAGTTTGCTTTTTCAGACATCTGTCCCCACAGCCCTGGCAAACACAGCCTCTAGGCTGGGTCCTCTGGAGCCATACCACAGGACCATGCCTGCTCTCTCCTGGGAAACTCTGTCCATTCCTTTGGCCACACACCTCCAGAATATGAGAAACCTCAAGGCCCCCGAGGACATACCATTACCGGGAGCCTCCCTGCACACACAGGGGCCTTCGGACACAAGCGGAGCTGCTACCTCCATGAAGGCATGCACACCGATGTCAACAGAGATAGAAGGTTGAGCCCGACAGGCCCTTAGGCCCTAATCTCAACTCTTGCTTTGTTTTCCAGGTGTCACTCCTCAGAGGCTTTGGTTCGAAGAACAGGATATGGGGCTTTCCTGAGGCACTGAACAGAACTTCTCTCGTCTCCACATGGGAAGCTTCCTTGTTGGAGCCGTGTCAAACACCTCAGGTTGGAGAATCCTGCAGAGTCCCTGAGCCACCTCCACATTCCAAGGTCTCCCAGGCCACCAAGCCACAGTAGGACTCATCTTCAGGAGAGTCCATTTCAACTCTCCCCTCTGGGTAGCTCACCCAGGAGCCCGCAGATTGAGCCTGCCTTGTCCTGACTAAAGAGTGGGAATATGAGGTGGCGTTCCCAGGCATCCATGCTTAGACACCTGCTCTCGAGTCTTTCCGTATGGGGCCTCCTGGAACCATCCAATAGCACTCGACTTTCGTGCAGAAGGAAACCTTGAGGTTTGGAGTAGTTCACAAATCCCATCGTAGGCAAACCTTCCTGGCCTCATGAGGCCCCCACACCATTCAGGAAGAGGCCATGCTGGACAAAAACTCTAGCCTGAGGCACGTCTCAGAGTTGAAATGACCTCAGTGCAGGAGATCTCGATTCAGCCTCTCAGAGTGGGCCTGCCGTGCCATCGGTCCCAAACCTCACGCTAGCTTGTGTTTTCAGACTTCCTTCCTCACACTCCTGGCAAACAAGCCCTCCGGACCAGGAACTCCAGAACCACAACCCAGCCCAGGGTCTGCCAAAGGGAAGAAAGACGTTTCCCTGTGAGGCTCTCTCCAGAAAACCCAGATGAGGATCAACCTGCTCGGGCCTCGACGGTACCCGAACTGGATAGGCTGCTCTGGGCACTCATGCTCTGTCTGACACAGCCTGAAGCCAGACATCCAGACAGACAAGGAGAAGCTGGCCGCACACCCAGCACTTCGGACACGCCATGGTCTTATGCCGCCACCTCTTCCTAACCTTGGTTTTCAGGTATCTGAACCTAGACATTATATCAATTCTCCACACAGCTGGGTATCGCAAGTACAACACAGAACTCCTCCTTCCCCGTGGCTGTAAAGCTTGCTCTTGGCATGGAGTCACACCTTCAGGGTGGGAGAAACCTTCCTGGTCCCTGATGCCACGCCCAAACTTGAGTGCTGCTTGGGCACAAATTCACACTCTGACCCTCAGCATGAGCCCCATGTCAAAGAAAGGCCTGTCAGGGCCTGGGCCAAGAGCCCGCATATGGGGCTTGCCAAGGCCCTATGCACCCAATCCTCACCAGTGTTTGAGTTTTCCAGTCGCCCCGCCCGTACCTGGGGCTCTGCTCTGGAATCCCTTTCTTGGAGAGACACATGAGCCAGACAACACGACTCCACCCTTCCCACAAAATGACCCCAAACTCTTGGGAGCTGGGACAAATCCCCAGAGAGCGAGACTCGTCCACAGTCCCTGAGGCCACCCCTCCAATCCACGGCTATCTCGGACACAACATCCAGAGACAAAAGCCTGAAGGAACGCCTCCCACTCGCCCTTGTTTCAGAGGCCCAGGAGCTCCCTCTCGGGCTGTACATCCGGCCTGCCATACCCTAGGCGCCACTCATAAGCTGAGTTTGTGTTTTCAAACTTCTGTGCCCTCAGCCTGGACCCACACAACCGCCAGGCTAGGGCCTCTGGAGCCACAGCGAAAGATTGTGCCTGCCCTCTCCAAGGAAATTGTGCCCAATCCATTGACCACAACCCTACAGGTTAGGGAAAAGCTCCAAGGCCCCTGAGGCCATCAATAGTGTAGGCCACCCTGGACTAAGAGGGGCTCTCTGACACCAGCGGAGCAACTATCTCCACTTAGACTCTCAGACAGTGTCCCCAGAGACAGAAGGTTGAAATGGACAGGCCCCCAGGCCCTAATCTGAACCTTAGCTCTGGTTTCCATGTGTCCGTCCTCAGAGGTCTGTTTTCGTAGACCAGCACACGGGGCTTTTCTGAGGCACCAAACCAAACCTCTCTCGCCTCCACATGGGGAGCTTACTTACTGGGGATGTATCAAACCCTTCAGGTAGGAGAGTTCCGCAGGGCCACTGAACAACCAGCACATTCCAAGGTTTCCATGGACCCAAACGCACATTATGACGCATCCTCAGGAGAGGCCATTTCAACTCAGCCCCCTGGTTAGCGTGCCCCAGAGGCAGCAGATCAAACATATCTTGTGGCTAATGGCCAATGGGAATGCGAGGCATGCTGTACAGGGATCCATCCTTCGAACCGTGCTCTCCAGTCCTTCCGTATGGTATGTCCTGGAGCCATGCAACAGGACTCGAATGTCCCACAGAAGGAAACCTGGTGGTTTGGGGCAACCTCCAAACTCAGCGTGGGAAAACTTCCTTGGCCTCATGAGGCCCCCGCTTCATGAAGGTGCCATCATGGACACATACTCCAGCCTCAGCCAACGTCTGATCCTCAGCCTGACTTCAGATGCAGGAGATTTTGATTCAGCCTCTGCCTAGTGGGCCTGCTCTGCCCTTGGCTCCAATCCTCACTTTAGCTTGTGTTCCTAGACTTCCGTCCTCACACTCCTGGCCCACAAACCCTCCCTTCTGGGAATTCTGGGGCCACAATGAAGCACTCCGCCTGCCTCCCAGGAGAAAATCTTTGTCTATGGTGCTGCCCAGAAACCCCAAATGAGGATCAAACTGCTTGGCCCTCGGCAACACCCCAATTGCATAGGCTACCTTAAACACTGATGCTCTGTCGCAAATAGCCTGAGCCCAGACCTTCCAACAGACACCGACACAGCTGGCTGCACACCCAGCACATTGGACCCGCCACTGCCTTAGGCCACCATCCATTCCCAACCTGGGTTTTCAGTCATCAGAACCTAGACCTTATCTCCAATCCCTGCACAGGGCGGAACCTGATGCACAAGTCAGAAGCCCTCCTTCCCCATGGCAAGAAACCTTGCTGCTGGCAGTGAGTCAAACCTTCAGTGTAGGAGAAAACGGCATGGCCCATGAGGCCACGCCCATGTGTGAGGGCCGCCTTGGGCACAAACACACATTGTGACCCTCAGCGTGAGTACCTTATTCAAGTAACGCCTCTCAGTGATTGGACCAAGAGCCCGCATATGTGGCTTGCCATGCCCATAGGCACGCAGGACTAACTAGATGGTGTGTATTCCAGTTGAGGGAACCCACTGCTGTGCTCTAGAGTCCCTCTCCTGGGGGGTCCCCTGTGGCAGAAAACAGTACTCTTCCCTTCCCACAGAATGAACCCAAACACTTGGGAGCTTGGACAATCCCCCGAGAGGAAGGCTCTTCCTCGGCCCCTGAAGCAACCCCTACCCTGAACGGCCACTGTGAACGCAACACCCAGAGACAAAAGCCTGAGCGACTGCCTCCCACTTGCCCTCCTTTGATATCCAGAGGATCTCCCCTCTCGGACTGGAGATCAGGCCTGCCATTACCTTGGCCCCTACCTGAGCCAAGTTTGCTTTTTCAGACATCTGTCCCCACAGCCCTGGCAAACACAGCCTCTAGGCTGGGTCCTCTGGAGCCATACCACAGGACCATGCCTGCTCTCTCCTGGGAAACTCTGTCCATTCCTTTGGCCACACACCTCCAGAATATGAGAAACCTCAAGGCCCCCGAGGACATACCATTACCGGGAGCCTCCCTGCACACACAGGGGCCTTCGGACACAAGCGGAGCTGCTACCTCCATGAAGGCATGCACACCGATGTCAACAGAGATAGAAGGTTGAGCCCGACACGCCCTTAGGCCCTAATCTCAACTCTTGCTTTGTTTTCCAGGTGTCACTCCTCAGAGGCTTTGGTTCGAAGAACAGGATATGGGGCTTTCCTGAGGCACTGAACAGAACTTCTCTCGTCTCCACATGGGAAGCTTCCTTGTTGGAGCCGTGTCAAACACCTCAGGTTGGAGAATCCTGCAGAGTCCCTGAGCCACCTCCACATTCCAAGGTCTCCCAGGCCACCAAGCCACAGTAGGACTCATCTTCAGGAGAGTCCATTTCAACTCTCCCCTCTGGGTAGCTCACCCAGGAGCCCGCAGATTGAGCCTGCCTTGTCCTGACTAAAGAGTGGGAATATGAGGTGGCGTTCCCAGGCATCCATGCTTAGACACCTGCTCTCGAGTCTTTCCGTATTGGGCCTCCTGGAACCATCCAATAGCACTCGACTTTCGTGCAGAAGGAAACCTTGAGGTTTGGAGGAGTTCACAAATCCCATCGTAGGCAAACCTTCCTGGCCTCTTGAGGCCCCCACACCATTCAGGAAGAGGCCATGCTGGACAAAAACTCTAGCCTGAGGCACGTGTCATAGTTGAAATGACCTCAGTGCAGGAGATCTCGATTCAGCCTCTCAGAGTGGGCCTGCTGTGCCATCGGTCCCAAACCTCACGCTAGCTTGTGTTTTCAGACTTCCTTCCTCACACTCCTGGCAAACAAGCCCTCCGGACTAGGAACTCCAGAAGCACAACCCAGCCCAGGGTCTGCCCAAGGGAAGAAAAACGTTTCCCTGTGGGGCTCTCTCCAGAAACCCCAGATGAGGATCAACCTGCTCGGGCCTCGACGGTACCCGAACTGGATAGGCTGCTCTGGGCACTCATGCTCTGTCTGACACAGCCTGAAGCCAGACGCCCAGACAGACAAGGAGACAGCTGGCCGCACACCCAGCACTTCGGACACGCCATGGTCTTATGCCGCCACCTCTTCCTAACCTTGGTTTTCAGATATCTGAACCTAGACATTATATCAATTCTCCACACAGCTGGGTATCGCAAGCACAACACAGAACTCCTCCTTCCCCGTGGCTGGAAAGCTTGCTCTTGGCATGGAGTCACACCTTCAGGGTGGGAGAAACCTTCCTGGTCCCTGATGCCACGCCCAAACTTGAGTGCTGCTTGGGCACAAATTCACACTCTGACCCTCAGCATGAGCCCCATGTCAAAGAAAGGCCTGTCAGGGCCTGGGCCAAGAGCCCGCATATGGGGCTTGCCAAGCCCCTATGCACCCAATCCTCACCAGTGTTTGAGTTTTCCAGTCGCCCCGCCCGTACCTGGGGCTCTGCTCTGGAATCCCTTTCTTGGAGAGACACATGAGCCAGACAACACGACTCCACCCTTCCCACAAAATGACCCCAAACTCTTGGGAGCTGGGACAAATCCCCAGAGAGCGATACTCGTCCACAGTCCCTGAGGCCACCCCTCCAATCCACGGCTATCTCGGACACAACATCCCGAGACAAAAGCCTGAAGGAACGCCTCCCACTCGCCCTTGTTTCAGAGGCCCAGGAGCTCCCTCTCGGGCTGTACATCCGGCCTGCCATACCCTAGGCGCCACTCATAAGCTGAGTTTGTGTTTTCAGACTTCTGTGCCCTCAGCCTGGACCCACACAACCGCCAGGCTAGGGCCTCTGGAGCCACAGCGAAAGATTGTGCCTGCCCTCTCCAAGGAAATTGTGCCCAATCCATTGACCACAACCCTACAGGTTAGGGAAAAGCTCCAAGGCCCCTGAGGCCATCAATAGTGTAGGCCACCCTGGACTAAGAGGGGCTCTCTGACACCAGCGGAGCAACTATCTCCACTTAGACTCTCAGACAGTGTCCCCAGAGACAGAAGGTTGAAATGGACAGGCCCCCAGGCCCTAATCTGAACCTTAGCTCTGGTTTCCATGTGTCCGTCCTCAGAGGTCTGTTTTCGTAGACCAGCACACGGGGCTTTTCTGAGGCACCAAACCAAACCTCTCTCGCCTCCACATGGGGAGCTTACTTACTGGGGATGTATCAAACCCTTCAGGTAGGAGAGTTCCGCAGGGCCACTGAACAACCAGCACATTCCAAGGTTTCCATGGACCCAAACGCACATTATGACGCATCCTCAGGAGAGGCCATTTCAACTCAGCCCCCTGGTTAGCGTGCCCCAGAGGCAGCAGATCAAACATATCTTGTGGCTAATGGCCAATGGGAATGCGAGGCATGCTGTACAGGGATCCATCCTTCGAACCGTGCTCTCCAGTCCTTCCGTATGGTATGTCCTGGAGCCATGCAACAGGACTCGAATGTCCCACAGAAGGAAACCTGGTGGTTTGGGGCAACCTCCAAACTCAGCGTGGGAAAACTTCCTTGGCCTCATGAGGCCCCCGCTTCATGAAGGTGCCATCATGGACACATACTCCAGCCTCAGCCAACGTCTGATCCTCAGCCTGACTTCAGATGCAGGAGATTTTGATTCAGCCTCTGCCTAGTGGGCCTGCTCTGCCCTTGGCTCCAATCCTCACTTTAGCTTGTGTTCCTAGACTTCCGTCCTCACACTCCTGGCCCACAAACCCTCCCTTCTGGGAATTCTGGGGCCACAATGAAGCACTCCGCCTGCCTCCCAGGAGAAAATCTTTGTCTATGGTGCTGCCCAGAAACCCCAAATGAGGATCAAACTGCTTGGCCCTCGGCAACACCCCAATTGCATAGGCTACCTTAAACACTGATGCTCTGTCGCAAATAGCCTGAGCCCAGACCTTCCAACAGACACCGACACAGCTGGCTGCACACCCAGCACATTGGACCCGCCACTGCCTTAGGCCACCATCCATTCCCAACCTGGGTTTTCAGTCATCAGAACCTAGACCTTATCTCCAATCCCTGCACAGGGCGGAACCTGATGCACAAGTCAGAAGCCCTCCTTCCCCATGGCAAGAAACCTTGCTGCTGGCAGTGAGTCAAACCTTCAGTGTAGGAGAAAACGGCATGGCCCATGAGGCCACGCCCATGTGTGAGGGCCGCCTTGGGCACAAACACACATTGTGACCCTCAGCGTGAGTACCTTATTCAAGTAACGCCTCTCAGTGATTGGACCAAGAGCCCGCATATGTGGCTTGCCATGCCCATAGGCACGCAGGACTAACTAGATGGTGTGTATTCCAGTTGAGGGAACCCACTGCTGTGCTCTAGAGTCCCTCTCCTGGGGGGTCCCCTGTGGCAGAAACAGTACTCTTCCCTTCCCACAGAATGAACCCAAACACTTGGGAGCTTGGACAATCCCCCGAGTGGAAGGCTCTTCCTCGGCCCCTGAAGCAACCCCTACCCTGAACGGCCACTGTGAACGCAACACCCAGAGACAAAAGCCTGAGCGACTGCCTCCCACTTGCCCTCCTTTGATATCCAGAGGATCTCCCCTCTCGGACTGGAGATCAGGCCTGCCATTACCTTGGCCCCTACCTGAGCCAAGTTTGCTTTTTCAGACATCTGTCCCCACAGCCCTGGCAAACACAGCCTCTAGGCTGGGTCCTCTGGAGCCATACCACAGGACCATGCCTGCTCTCTCCTGGGAAACTCTGTCCATTCCTTTGGCCACACACCTCCAGAATATGAGAAACCTCAAGGCCCCCGAGGACATACCATTACCGGGAGCCTCCCTGCACACACAGGGGCCTTCGGACACAAGCGGAGCTGCTACCTCCATGAAGGCATGCACACCGATGTCAACAGAGATAGAAGGTTGAGCCCGACACGCCCTTAGGCCCTAATCTCAACTCTTGCTTTGTTTTCCAGGTGTCACTCCTCAGAGGCTTTGGTTCGAAGAACAGGATATGGGGCTTTCCTGAGGCACTGAACAGAACTTCTCTCGTCTCCACATGGGAAGCTTCCTTGTTGGAGCCGTGTCAAACACCTCAGGTTGGAGAATCCTGCAGAGTCCCTGAGCCACCTCCACATTCCAAGGTCTCCCAGGCCACCAAGCCACAGTAGGACTCATCTTCAGGAGAGTCCATTTCAACTCTCCCCTCTGGGTAGCTCACCCAGGAGCCCGCAGATTGAGCCTGCCTTGTCCTGACTAAAGAGTGGGAATATGAGGTGGCGTTCCCAGGCATCCATGCTTAGACACCTGCTCTCGAGTCTTTCCGTATGGGGCCTCCTGGAACCATCCAATAGCACTCGACTTTCGTGCAGAAGGAAACCTTGAGGTTTGGAGTAGTTCACAAATCCCATCATAGGCAAACCTTCCTGGCCTCATGAGGCCCCCACACCATTCAGGAAGAGGCCATGCTGGACAAAAACTCTAGCCTGAGGCACGTCTCAGAGTTGAAATGACCTCAGTGCAGGAGATCTCGATTCAGCCTCTCAGAGTGGGCCTGCCGTGCCATCGGTCCCAAACCTCACGCTAGCTTGTGTTTTCAGACTTCCTTCCTCACACTCCTGGCAAACAAGCCCTCCGGACCAGGAACTCCAGAACCACAACCCAGCCCAGGGTCTGCCAAAGGGAAGAAAGACGTTTCCCTGTGAGGCTCTCTCCAGAAAACCCAGATGAGGATCAACCTGCTCGGGCCTCGACGGTACCCGAACTGGATAGGCTGCTCTGGGCACTCATGCTCTGTCTGACACAGCCTGAAGCCAGACATCCAGACAGACAAGGAGAAGCTGGCCGCACACCCAGCACTTCGGACACGCCATGGTCTTATGCCGCCACCTCTTCCTAACCTTGGTTTTCAGGTATCTGAACCTAGACATTATATCAATTCTCCACACAGCTGGGTATCGCAAGCACAACACAGAACTCCTCCTTCCCCGTGGCTGTAAAGCTTGCTCTTGGCATGGAGTCACACCTTCAGGGTGGGAGAAACCTTCCTGGTCCCTGATGCCACGCCCAAACTTGAGTGCTGCTTGGGCACAAATTCACACTCTGACCCTCAGCATGAGCCCCATGTCAAAGAAAGGCCTGTCAGGGCCTGGGCCAAGAGCCCGCATATGGGGCTTGCCAAGGCCCTATGCACCCAATCCTCACCAGTGTTTGAGTTTTCCAGTCGCCCCGCCCGTACCTGGGGCTCTGCTCTGGAATCCCTTTCTTGGAGAGACACATGAGCCAGACAACACGACTCCACCCTTCCCACAAAATGACCCCAAACTCTTGGGAGCTGGGACAAATCCCCAGAGAGCGAGACTCGTCCACAGTCCCTGAGGCCACCCCTCCAATCCACGGCTATCTCGGACACAACATCCAGAGACAAAAGCCTGAAGGAACGCCTCCCACTCGCCCTTGTTTCAGAGGCCCAGGAGCTCCCTCTCGGGCTGTACATCCGGCCTGCCATACCCTAGGCGCCACTCATAAGCTGAGTTTGTGTTTTCAGACTTCCGTGCCCTCAGCCTGGACCCACACAACCGCCAGGCTAGGGCCTCTGGAGCCACAGCGAAAGATTGTGCCTGCCCTCTCCAAGGAAATTGTGCCCAATCCATTGACCACAACCCTACAGGTTAGGGAAAAGCTCCAAGGCCCCTGAGGCCATCAATAGTGTAGGCCACTCTGGACTAAGAGGGGCTCTCTGACACCAGCGGAGCAACTATCTCCACTTAGACTCTCAGACAGTGTCCCCAGAGACAGAAAGTTGAAATGGACAGGCCCCCAGGCCCTAATCTGAACCTTAGCTCTGGTTTCCATGTGTCCGTCCTCAGAGGTCTGTTTTCGTAGACCAGCACACGGGGCTTTTCTGAGGCACCAAACCAAACCTCTCTCGCCTCCACATGGGGAGCTTCCTTACTGGGGATGTATCAAACCCTTCAGGTAGGAGAGTTCCGCAGGGCCACTGAACAACCAGCACATTCCAAGGTTTCCATGGACCCAAACGCACATTATGACGCATCCTCAGGAGAGGCCATTTCAACTCAGCCCCCTGGTTAGCGTGCCCCAGAGGCAGCAGATCAAACATATCTTGTGGCTAATGGCCAATGGGAATGCGAGGCATGCTGTACAGGAATCCATCCTTCGAACCGTGCTCTCCAGTCCTTCCGTATGGTATGTCCTGGAGCCATGCAACAGGACTCGAATGTCCCACAGAAGGAAACCTGGTGGTTTGGGGCAACCTCCAAACTCAGCGTGGGAAAACTTCCTTGGCCTCATGAGGCCCCCGCTTCATGAAGGTGACATCATGGACACATACTCCAGCCTCAGCCAACGTCTGATCCTCAGCCTGACTTCAGATGCAGGAGATTTTGATTCAGCCTCTGCCTAGTGGGCCTGCTCTGCCCTTGGCTCCAATCCTCACTTTAGCTTGTGTTCCTAGACTTCCGTCCTCACACTCCTGGCCCACAAACCCTCCCTTCTGGGAATTCTGGGGCCACAATGAAGCACTCCGCCTGCCTCCCAGGAGAAAAACTTTGTCTATGGTGCTGCCCAGAAACCCCAAATGAGGATCAAACTGCTTGGCCCTCGGCAACACCCCAATTGCATAGGCTACCTTAAACACTGATGCTCTGTCGCAAATAGCCTGAGCCCAGACCTTCCAACAGACACCGACACAGCTGGCTGCACACCCAGCACATTGGACCCGCCACTGCCTTAGCCCACCATCCATTCCCAACCTGGGTTTTCAATCATCAGAACCTAGACCTTATCTCCAATCCCTGCACAGGGGGGAACCTGATGCACAAGTCAGAACCCCTCCTTCCCCATGGCAAGAAACCTTGCTGCTGGCAGTGAGTCAAACCTTCAGTGTAGGAGAAAACGGCATGGCCCTTGAGGCCACGCCCATGTGTGAGGGCCGCCTTGGGCACAAACTCACATTGTGACCCTCAGCGTGAGTACCTTATTCAAGTAACGCCTCTCAGTGATTGGACCAAGAGCCCGCATATGTGGCTTGCCATGCCCATAGGCACGCAGGACTAACTAGATGGTGTGTATTCCAGTTGAGGGAACCCACTGCTGTGCTCTAGAGTCCCTCTCCTGGGGGGTCCCCTGTGGCAGAAAACAGTACTCTTCCCTTCCCACAGAATGAACCCAAACACTTGGGAGCTTGGACAATCCCCCGAGTGGAAGGCTCTTCCTCGGCCCTGAAGCAACCCCTACCCTGAACGGCCACTGTGAACGCAACACCCAGAGACAAAAGCCTGAGCGACTGCCTCCCACTTGCCCTCCTTTGATATCCAGAGGATCTCCCCTCTCGGACTGGAGATCAGGCCTTCCATTACCTTGGCCCCTACCTGAGCCAAGTTTGCTTTTTCAGACATCTGTCCCCACAGCCCTGGCAAACACAGCCTCTAGGCTGGGTCCTCTGGAGCCATACCACAGGACCATGCCTGCTCTCTCCTGGGAAACTCTGTCCATTCCTTTGGCCACACACCTCCAGAATATGAGAAACCTCAAGGCCCCCGAGGACATACCATTACCGGGAGCCTCCCTGCACACACAGGGGCCTTCGGACACAAGCGAAGCTGCTACCTCCATGAAGGCATGCACACCGATGTCAACAGAGATAGAAGGTTGAGCCGGACAGGCCCTTAGGCCCTAATCTCAACTCTTGCTTTGTTTTCCAGGTGTCACTCCTCAGAGGCTTTGGTTCGAAGAACAGGATATGGGGCTTTCCTGAGGCACTGAACAGAACTTCTCTCGTCTCCACATGGGAAGCTTCCTTGTTGGAGCCGTGTCAAACACCTCAGGTTGGAGAATCCTGCAGAGTCCCTGAGCCACCTCCACATTCCAAGGTCTCCCAGGCCACCAAGCCACAGTAGGACTCATCTTCAGGAGAGTCCATTTCAACTCTCCCCTCTGGGTAGCTCACCCAGGAGCCCGCAGATTGAGCCTGCCTTGTCCTGACTAAAGAGTGGGAATATGAGGTGGCGTTCCCAGGCATCCATGCTTAGACACCTGCTCTCGAGTCTTTCCGTATGGGGCCTCCTGGAACCATCCAATAGCACTCGACTTTTGTGCAGAAGGAAACCTTGAGGTTTGGAGTAGTTCACAAATCCCATCATAGGCAAACCTTCCTGGCCTCATGAGGCCCCCACACCATTCAGGAAGAGGCCATGCTGGACAAAAACTCTAGCCTGAGGCACGTCTCAGAGTTGAAATGACCTCAGTGCAGGAGATCTCGATTCAGCCTCTCAGAGTGGGCCTGCCGTGCCATCGGTCCCAAACCTCACGCTAGCTTGTGTTTTCAGACTTCCTTCCTCACACTCCTGGCAAACAAGCCCTCCGGACCAGGAACTCCAGAACCACAACCCAGCCCAGGGTCTGCCCAAGGGAAGAAAAACGTTTCCCTGTGGGGCTCTCTCCAGAAAACCCAGATGAGGATCAACCTGCTCGGGCCTCGACGGTACCCGAACTGGATAGGCTGCTCTGGGCACTCATGCTCTGTCTGACACAGCCTGAAGCCAGACGTCCAGACAGACAAGGAGACAGCTGGCCGCACACCCAGCACTTCGGACACGCCATGGTCTTATGCCATCACCTCTTCCTAACCTTGGTTTTCAGATATCTGAACCTAGACATTATATCAATTCTCCACACAGCTGGGTATCGCAAGCACAACACAGAACTCCTCCTTCCCCGTGGCTGTAAAGCTTGCTCTTGGCATGGAGTCACACCTTCAGGGTGGGAGAAACCTTCCTGGTCCCTGATGCCACGCCAAAACTTGAGTGCTGCTTGGGCACAAATTCACACTCTGACCCTCAGCATGAGCCCCATGTCAAAGAAAGTCCTGTCAGGGCCTGGGCCAAGAGCCCGCATATGGGGCTTTCCATGCCCATAGGCACGCAGGACTAACTAGATGGTGTGTATTCCAGTTGAGGGAACCCACTGCTGTGCTCTAGAGTCCCTCTCCTGGGGGGTCCCCTGTGGCAGAAAACAGTACTCTTCCCTTCCCACAGAATGAACCCAAACACTTGGGAGCTTGGACAATCCCCCGAGTGGAAGGCTCTTCCTCGGCCCCTGAAGCAACCCCTACCCTGAACGGCCACTGTGAACGCAACACCCAGAGACAAAAGCCTGAGCGACTGCCTCCCACTTGCCCTCCTTTGATATCCAGAGGATCTCCCCTCTCGGACTGGAGATCAGGCCTTCCATTACCTTGGCCCCTACCTGAGCCAAGTTTGCTTTTTCAGACATCTGTCCCCACAGCCCTGGCAAACACAGCCTCTAGGCTGGGTCCTCTGGAGCCATACCACAGGACCATGCCTGCTCTCTCCTGGGAAACTCTGTCCATTCCTTTGGCCACACACCTCCAGAATATGAGAAACCTCAAGGCCCCCGAGGACATACCATTACCGGGAGCCTCCCTGCACACACAGGGGCCTTCGGACACAAGCGGAGCTGCTACCTCCATGAAGGCATGCACACCGATGTCAACAGAGATAGAAGGTTGAGCCCGACACGCCCTTAGGCCCTAATCTCAACTCTTGCTTTGTTTTCCAGGTGTCACTCCTCAGAGGCTTTGGTTCGAAGAACAGGATATGGGGCTTTCCTGAGGCACTGAACAGAACTTCTCTCGTCTCCACATGGGAAGCTTCCTTGTTGGAGCCGTGTCAAACACCTCAGGTTGGAGAATCCTGCAGAGTCCCTGAGCCACCTCCACATTCCAAGGTCTCCCAGGCCACCAAGCCACAGTAGGACTCATCTTCAGGAGAGTCCATTTCAACTCTCCCCTCTGGGTAGCTCACCCAGGAGCCCGCAGATTGAGCCTGCCTTGTCCTGACTAAAGAGTGGGAATATGAGGTGGCGTTCCCAGGCATCCATGCTTAGACACCTGCTCTCGAGTCTTTCCGTATGGGGCCTCCTGGAACCATCCAATAGCACTCGACTTTCGTGCAGAAGGAAACCTTGAGGTTTGGAGGAGTTCACAAATCCCATCGTAGGCAAACCTTCCTGGCCTCATGAGGCCCCCACACCATTCAGGAAGAGGCCATGCTGGACAAAAACTCTAGCCTGAGGCACGTGTCATAGTTGAAATGACCTCAGTGCAGGAGATCTCGATTCAGCCTCTCAGAGTGGGCCTGCCGTGCCATCGGTCCCAAACCTCACGCTAGCTTGTGTTTTCAGACTTCCTTCCTCACACTCCTGGCAAACAAGCCCTCCGGACTAGGAACTCCAGAATCACAACCGAGCCCAGGGTCTGCCCAAGGGAAGAAAAACGTTTCCCTGTGGGGCTCTCTCCAGAAACCCCAGATGAGGATCAACCTGCTCGGGCCTCGACGGTACCCGAACTGGATAGGCTGCTCTGGGCACTCATGCTCTGTCTGACACAGCCTGAAGCCAGACGCCCAGACAGACAAGGAGACAGCTGGCCGCACACCCAGCACTTCGGACACGCCATGGTCTTATGCCGCCACCTCTTCCTAACCTTGGTTTTCAGATATCTGAACCTAGACATTATATCAATTCTCCACACAGCTGGGTATCGCAAGCACAACACAGAACTCCTCCTTCCCCGTGGCTGGAAAGCTTGCTCTTGGCATGGAGTCACACCTTCAGGGTGGGAGAAACCTTCCTGGTCCCTGATGCCACGCCCAAACTTGAGTTCTGCTTGGGCACAAATTCACACTCTGACCCTCAGCATGAGCCCCATGTCAAAGAAAGGCCTGTCAGGGCCTGGGCCAAGAGCCCGCATATGGGGCTTGCCAAGCCCCTATGCACCCAATCCTCACCAGTGTTTGAGTTTTCCAGTCGCCCCGCCCGTACCTGGGGCTCTGCTCTGGAATCCCTTTCTTGGAGAGACACATGAGCCAGACAACACGACTCCACCCTTCCCACAAAATGACCCCAAACTCTTGGGAGCTGGGACAAATCCCCAGAGAGCGAGACTCGTCCACAGTCCCTGAGGCCACCCCTCCAATCCACGGCTATCTCGGACACAACATCCAGAGACAAAAGCCTGAAGGAACGCCTCCCACTCGCCCTTGTTTCAGAGGCCCAGGAGCTCCCTCTCGGGCTGTACATCCGGCCTGCCATACCCTAGGCGCCACTCATAAGCTGAGTTTGTGTTTTCAGACTTCTGTGCCCTCAGCCTGGACCCACACAACCGCCAGGCTAGGGCCTCTGGAGCCACAGCGAAAGATTGTGCCTGCCCTCTCCAAGGAAATTGTGCCCAATCCATTGACCACAACCCTACAGGTTAGGGAAAAGCTCCAAGGCCCCTGAGGCCATCAATAGTGTAGGCCACCCTGGACTAAGAGGGGCTCTCTGACACCAGCGGAGCAACTATCTCCACTTAGACTCTCAGACAGTGTCCCCAGAGACAGAAGGTTGAAATGGACAGGCCCCCAGGCCCTAATCTGAACCTTAGCTCTGGTTTCCATGTGTCCGTCCTCAGAGGTCTGTTTTCGTAGACCAGCACACGGGGCTTTTCTGAGGCACCAAACCAAACCTCTCTCGCCTCCACATGGGGAGCTTACTTACTGGGGATGTATCAAACCCTTCAGGTAGGAGAGTTCCGCAGGGCCACTGAACAACCAGCACATTCCAAGGTTTCCATGGACCCAAACGCACATTATGACGCATCCTCAGGAGAGGCCATTTCAACTCAGCCCCCTGGTTAGCGTGCCCCAGAGGCAGCAGATCAAACATATCTTGTGGCTAATGGCCAATGGGAATGCGAGGCATGCTGTACAAGGATCCATCCTTCGAACCGTGCTCTCCAGTCCTTCCGTATGGTATGTCCTGGAGCCATGCAACAGGACTCGAATGTCCCACAGAAGGAAACCTGGTGGTTTGGGGCAACCTCCAAACTCAGCGTGGGAAAACTTCCTTGGCCTCATGAGGCCCCCGCTTCATGAAGGTGCCATCATGGACACATACTCCAGCCTCAGCCAACGTCTGATCCTCAGCCTGACTTCAGATGCAGGAGATTTTGATTCAGCCTCTGCCTAGTGGGCCTGCTCTGCCCTTGGCTCCAATCCTCACTTTAGCTTGTGTTCCTAGACTTCCGTCCTCACACTCCTGGCCCACAAACCCTCCCTTCTGGGAATTCTGGGGCCACAATGAAGCACTCCGCCTGCCTCCCAGGAGAAAAACTTTGTCTATGGTGCTGCCCAGAAACCCCAAATGAGGATCAAACTGCTTGGCCCTCGGCAACACCCCAATTGCATAGGCTACCTTAAACACTGATGCTCTGTCGCAAATAGCCTGAGCCCAGACCTTCCAACAGACACCGACACAGCTGGCTGCACACCCAGCACATTGGACCCGCCACTGCCTTAGGCCACCATCCATTCCCAACCTGGGTTTTCAGTCATCAGAACCTAGACCTTATCTCCAATCCCTGCACAGGGCGGAACCTGATGCACAAGTCAGAACCCCTCCTTCCCCATGGCAAGAAACCTTGCTGCTGGCAGTGAGTCAAACCTTCAGTGTAGGAGAAAACGGCATGGCCCATGAGGCCACGCCCATGTGTGAGGGCCGCCTTGGGCACAAACACACATTGTGACCCTCAGCGTGAGTACCTTATTCAAGTAACGCCTCTCAGTGATTGGACCAAGAGCCCGCATATGTGGCTTGCCATGCCCATAGGCACGCAGGACTAACTAGATGGTGTGTATTCCAGTTGAGGGAACCCACTGCTGTGCTCTAGAGTCCCTCTCCTGGGGGGTCCCCTGTGGCAGAAAACAGTACTCTTCCCTTCCCACAGAATGAACCCAAACACTTGGGAGCTTGGACAATCCCCCGAGAGGAAGGCTCTTCCTCGGCCCCTGAAGCAACCCCTACCCTGAACGGCCACTGTGAACGCAACACCCAGAGACAAAAGCCTGAGCGACTTCCTCCCACTTGCCCTCCTTTGATATCCAGAGGATCTCCCCTCTCGGACTGGAGATCAGGCCTGCCATTACCTTGGCCCCTACCTGAGCCAAGTTTGCTTTTTCAGACATCTGTCCCCACAGCCCTGGCAAACACAGCCTCTAGGCTGGGTCCTCTGGAGCCATACCACAGGACCATGCCTGCTCTCTCCTGGGAAACTCTGTCCATTCCTTTGGCCACACACCTCCAGAATATGAGAAACCTCAAGGCCCCCGAGGACATACCATTACCGGGAGCCTCCCTGCACACACAGGGGCCTTCGGACACAAGCGGAGCTGCTACCTCCATGAAGGCATGCACACCGATGTCAACAGAGATAGAAGGTTGAGCCCGACAGGCCCTTAGGCCCTAATCTCAACTCTTGCTTTGTTTTCCAGGTGTCACTCCTCAGAGGCTTTGGTTCGAAGAACAGGATATGGGGCTTTCCTGAGGCACTGAACAGAACTTCTCTCGTCTCCACATGGGAAGCTTCCTTGTTGGAGCCGTGTCAAACACCTCAGGTTGGAGAATCCTGCAGAGTCCCTGAGCCACCTCCACATTCCAAGGTCTCCCAGGCCACCAAGCCACAGTAGGACTCATCTTCAGGAGAGTCCATTTCAACTCTCCCCTCTGGGTAGCTCACCCAGGAGCCCGCAGATTGAGCCTGCCTTGTCCTGACTAAAGAGTGGGAATATGAGGTGGCGTTCCCAGGCATCCATGCTTAGACACCTGCTCTCGAGTCTTTCCGTATTGGGCCTCCTGGAACCATCCAATAGCACTCGACTTTCGTGCAGAAGGAAACCTTGAGGTTTGGAGGAGTTCACAAATCCCATCGTAGGCAAACCTTCCTGGCCTCTTGAGGCCCCCACACCATTCAGGAAGAGGCCATGCTGGACAAAAACTCTAGCCTGAGGCACGTGTCATAGTTGAAATGACCTCAGTGCAGGAGATCTCGATTCAGCCTCTCAGAGTGGGCCTGCTGTGCCATCGGTCCCAAACCTCACGCTAGCTTGTGTTTTCAGACTTCCTTCCTCACACTCCTGGCAAACAAGCCCTCCGGACTAGGAACTCCAGAAGCACAACCCAGCCCAGGGTCTGCCCAAGGGAAGAAAAACGTTTCCCTGTGGGGCTCTCTCCAGAAACCCCAGATGAGGATCAACCTGCTCGGGCCTCGACGGTACCCGAACTGGATAGGCTGCTCTGGGCACTCATGCTCTGTCTGACACAGCCTGAAGCCAGACGCCCAGACAGACAAGGAGACAGCTGGCCGCACACCCAGCACTTCGGACACGCCATGGTCTTATGCCGCCACCTCTTCCTAACCTTGGTTTTCAGATATCTGAACCTAGACATTATATCAATTCTCCACACAGCTGGGTATCGCAAGCACAACACAGAACTCCTCCTTCCCCGTGGCTGGAAAGCTTGCTCTTGGCATGGAGTCACACCTTCAGGGTGGGAGAAACCTTCCTGGTCCCTGATGCCACGCCCAAACTTGAGTGCTGCTTGGGCACAAATTCACACTCTGACCCTCAGCATGAGCCCCATGTCAAAGAAAGGCCTGTCAGGGCCTGGGCCAAGAGCCCGCATATGGGGCTTGCCAAGCCCCTATGCACCCAATCCTCACCAGTGTTTGAGTTTTCCAGTCGCCCCGCCCGTACCTGGGGCTCTGCTCTGGAATCCCTTTCTTGGAGAGACACATGAGCCAGACAACACGACTCCACCCTTCCCACAAAATGACCCCAAACTCTTGGGAGCTGGGACAAATCCCCAGAGAGCGATACTCGTCCACAGTCCCTGAGGCCACCCCTCCAATCCACGGCTATCTCGGACACAACATCCAGAGACAAAAGCCTGAAGGAACGCCTCCCACTCGCCCTTGTTTCAGAGGCCCAGGAGCTCCCTCTCGGGCTGTACATCCGGCCTGCCATACCCTAGGCGCCACTCATAAGCTGAGTTTGTGTTTTCAGACTTCTGTGCCCTCAGCCTGGACCCACACAACCGCCAGGCTAGGGCCTCTGGAGCCACAGCGAAAGATTGTGCCTGCCCTCTCCAAGGAAATTGTGCCCAATCCATTGACCACAACCCTACAGGTTAGGGAAAAGCTCCAAGGCCCCTGAGGCCATCAATAGTGTAGGCCACCCTGGACTAAGAGGGGCTCTCTGACACCAGCGGAGCAACTATCTCCACTTAGACTCTCAGACAGTGTCCCCAGAGACAGAAGGTTGAAATGGACAGGCCCCCAGGCCCTAATCTGAACCTTAGCTCTGGTTTCCATGTGTCCGTCCTCAGAGGTCTGTTTTCGTAGACCAGCACACGGGGCTTTTCTGAGGCACCAAACCAAACCTCTCTCGCCTCCACATTGGGAGCTTACTTACTGGGGATGTATCAAACCCTTCAGGTAGGAGAGTTCCGCAGGGCCACTGAACAACCAGCACATTCCAAGGTTTCCATGGACCCAAACGCACATTATGAGGCATCCTCAGGAGAGGCCATTTCAACTCAGCCCCCTGGTTAGCGTGCCCCAGAGGCAGCAGATCAAACATATCTTGTGGCTAATGGCCAATGGGAATGCGAGGCATGCTGTACAGGGATCCATCCTTCGAACCGTGCTCTCCAGTCCTTCCGTATGGTATGTCCTGGAGCCATGCAACAGGACTCGAATGTCCCACAGAAGGAAACCTGGTGGTTTGGGGCAACCTCCAAACTCAGCGTGGGAAAACTTCCTTGGCCTCATGAGGCCCCCGCTTCATGAAGGTGCCATCATGGACACATACTCCAGCCTCAGCCAACGTCTGATCCTCAGCCTGACTTCAGATGCAGGAGATTTTTATTCAGCCTCTGCCTAGTGGGCCTGCTCTGCCCTTGGCTCCAATCCTCACTTTAGCTTGTGTTCCTAGACTTCCGTCCTCACACTCCTGGCCCACAAACCCTCCCTTCTGGGAATTCTGGGGCCACAATGAAGCACTCCGCCTGCCTCCCAGGAGAAAAACTTTGTCTATGGTGCTGCCCAGAAACCCCAAATGAGGATCAAACTGCTTGACCCTCGGCAACACCCCAATTGCATAGGCTACCTTAACCACTGATGCTCTGTCGCAAATAGCCTGAGCCCAGACCTTCCAACAGACACCGACACAGCTGGCTGCACACCCAGCACATTGGACCCGCCACTGCCTTAGGCCACCATCCATTCCCAACCTGGGTTTTCAGTCATCAGAACCTAGACCTTATCTCCAATCCCTGCACAGGGGGGAACCTGATGCACAAGTCAGAACCCCTCCTTCCCCATGGCAAGAAACCTTGCTGCTGGCAGTGAGTCAAACCTTCAGTGTAGGAGAAAATGGCATGGCCCATGAGGCCACGCCCATGTGTGAGGGCCGCCTTGGGCACAAACACACATTGTGACCCTCAGCGTGAGTACCTTATTCAAGTAACGCCTCTCAGTGATTGGACCAAGAGCCCGCATATGTGGCTTGCCATGCCCATAGGCACGCAGGACTAACTAGATGGTGTGTATTCCAATTGAGGGAACCCACTGCTGTGCTAGAGTCCCTCTCCTGGGGGGTCCCCTGTGGCAGAAAACAGTACTCTTCCCTTCCCACAGAATGAACCCAAACACTTGGGAGCTTGGACAATCCCCCGAGAGGAAGGCTCTTCCTCGGCCCCTGAAGCAACCCCTACCCTGAACGGCCACTGTGAACGCAACACCCAGAGACAAAAGCCTGAGCGACTGCCTCCCACTTGCCCTCCTTTGATATCCAGAGGATCTCCCCTCTCGGACTGGAGATCAGGCCTGCCATTACCTTGGCCCCTACCTGAGCCAAGTTTGCTTTTTCAGACATCTGTCCCCACAGCCCTGGCAAACACAGCCTCTAGGCTGGGTCCTCTGGAGCCATACCACAGGACCATGCCTGCTCTCTCCTGGGAAACTCTGTCCATTCCTTTGGCCACACACCTCCAGAATATGAGAAACCTCAAGGCCCCCGAGGACATACCATTACCGGGAGCCTCCCTGCACACACAGGGGCCTTCGGACACAAGCGGAGCTGCTACCTCCATGAAGGCATGCACACCGATGTCAACAGAGATAGAAGGTTGAGCCCGACACGCCCTTAGGCCCTAATCTCAACTCTTGCTTTGTTTTCCAGGTGTCACTCCTCAGAGGCTTTGGTTCGAAGAACAGGATATGGGGCTTTCCTGAGGCACTGAACAGAACTTCTCTCGTCTCCACATGGGAAGCTTCCTTGTTGGAGCCGTGTCAAACACCTCAGGTTGGAGAATCCTGCAGAGTCCCTGAGCCACCTCCACATTCCAAGGTCTCCCAGGCCACCAAGCCACAGTAGGACACATCTTCAGGAGAGTCCATTTCAACTCTCCCCTCTGGGTAGCTCACCCAGGAGCCCGCAGATTGAGCCTGCCTTGTCCTGACTAAAGAGTGGGAATATGAGGTGGCGTTCCCAGGCATCCATGCTTAGACACCTGCTCTCGAGTCTTTCCGTATGGGGCCTCCTGGAACCATCCAATAGCACTCGACTTTCGTGCAGAAGGAAACCTTGAGGTTTGGAGTAGTTCACAAATCCCATCGTAGGCAAACCTTCCTGGCCTCATGAGGCCCCCACACCATTCAGGAAGAGGCAATGCTGGACAAAAACTCTAGCCTGAGGCACGTCTCATAGTTGAAATGACCTCAGTGCAGGAGATCTCGATTCAGCCTCTCAGAGTGGGCCTGCCGTGCCATCGGTCCCAAACCTCACGCTAGCTTGTGTTTTCAGACTTCCTTCCTCACACTCCTGGCAAACAAGCCCTCCGGACTAGGAACTCCAGAAGCACAACCCAGCCCAGGGTCTGCCCAAGGGAAGAAAAACGTTTCCCTGTGGGGCTCTCTCCAGAAACCCCAGATGAGGATCAACCTGCTCGGGCCTCGACGGTACCCGAACTGGATAGGCTGCTCTGGGCACTCATGCTCTGTCTGACACAGCCTGAAGCCAGACGCCCAGACAGACAAGGAGACAGCTGGCCGCACACCCAGCACTTCGGACACGCCATGGTCTTATGCCGTCACCTCTTCCTAACCTTGGTTTTCAGATATCTGAACCTAGACATTATATCAATTCTCCACACAGCTGGGTATCGCAAGCACAACACAGAACTCCTCCTTCCCCGTGGCTGTAAAGCTTGCTCTTGCATGGAGTCACACCTTCAGGGTGGGAGAAACCTTCCTGGTCCCTGATGCCACGCCCAAACTTGAGTGCTGCTTGGGCACAAATTCACACTCTGACCCTCAGCATGAGCCCCATGTCAAAGAAAGGCCTGTCAGGGCCTGGGCCAAGAGCCCGCATATGGGGCTTGCCAAGCCCCTATGCACCCAATCCTCACCAGTGTTTGAGTTTTCCAGTCGCCCCGCCCGTACCTGGGGCTCTGCTCTGGAATCCCTTTCTTGGAGAGACACATGAGCCAGACAACACGACTCCACCCTTCCCACAAATGACCCCAAAATCTTGGGACCTGGGACAAATCCCCAGAGAGCGATACTCGTCCACAGTCCCTGAGGCCACCCCTCCAATCCACGGCTATCTCGGACACAACATCCAGAGACAAAAGCCTGAAGGAACGCCTCCCACTCGCCCTTGTTTCAGAGGCCCAGGAGCTCCCTCTCGGGCTGTACATCCGGCCTGCCATACCCTAGGCGCCACTCATAAGCTGAGTTTGTGTTTTCAGACTTCTGTGCCCTCAGCCTGGACCCACACAACCGCCAGGCTAGGGCCTCTGGAGCCACAGCGAAAGATTGTGCCTGCCCTCTCCAAGGAAATTGTGCCCAATCCATTGACCACAACACTACAGGTTAGGGAAAAGCTCCAAGGCCCCTGAGGCCATCAATAGTGTAGGCCACCCTGGACTAAGAGGGGCTCTCTGACACCAGCGGAGCAACTATCTCCACTTAGACTCTCAGACAGTGTCCCCAGAGACAGAAGGTTGAAATGGACAGGCCCCCAGGCCCTAATCTGAACCTTAGCTCTGGTTTCCATGTGTCCGTCCTCAGAGGTCTGTTTTCGTAGACCAGCACACGGGGCTTTTCTGAGGCACCAAACCAAACCTCTCTCGCCTCCACATGGGGAGCTTACTTACTGGGGATGTATCAAACCCTTCAGGTAGGAGAGTTCCGCAGGGCCACTGAACAACCAGCACATTCCAAGGTTTCCATGGACCCAAACGCACATTATGACGCATCCTCAGGAGAGGCCATTTCAACTCAGCCCCCTGGTTAGCGTGCCCCAGAGGCAGCAGATCAAACATATCTTGTGGCTAATGGCCAATGGGAATGCGAGGCATGCTGTACAGGGATCCATCCTTTGAACCGTGCTCTCCAGTCCTTCCGTATGGTATGTCCTGGAGCCATGCAACAGGACTCGAATGTCCCACAGAAGGAAACCTGGTGGTTTGGGGCAACCTCCAAACTCAGCGTGGGAAAACTTCCTTGGCCTCATGAGGCCCCCGCTTCATGAAGGTGCCATCATGGACACATACTCCAGCCTCAGCCAACGTCTGATCCTCAGCCTGACTTCAGATACAGGAGATTTTGATTCAGCCTCTGCCTAGTGGGCCTGCTCTGCCCTTGGCTCCAATCCTCACTTTAGCTTGTGTTCCTAGACTTCCGTCCTCACACTCCTGGCCCACAAACCCTCCCTTCTGGGAATTCTGGGGCCACAATGAAGCACTCCGCCTGCCTCCCAGGAGAAAAACTTTGTCTATGGTGCTGCCCAGAAACCCCAAATGAGGATCAAACTGCTTGGCCCTCGGCAACACCCCAATTGCATAGGCTACCTTAAACACTGATGCTCTGTCGCAAATAGCCTGAGCCCAGACCTTCCAACAGACACCGACACAGCTGGCTGCACACCCAGCACATTGGACCCGCCACTGCCTTAGGCCACCATCCATTCCCAACCTGGGTTTTCAGTCATCAGAACCTAGACCTTATCTCCAATCCCTGCACAGGGCGGAACCTGATGCACAAGTCAGAACCCCTCCTTCCCCATGGCAAGAAACCTTGCTGCTGGCAGTGAGTCAAACCTTCAGTGTAGGAGAAAACGGCATGGCCCATGAGGCCACGCCCATGTGTGAGGGCCGCCTTGGGCACAAACACACATTGTGACCCTCAGCGTGAGTACCTTATTCAAGTAACGCCTCTCAGTGATTGGACCAAGAGCCCGCATATGTGGCTTGCCATGCCCATAGGCACGCAGGACTAACTAGATGGTGTGTATTCCAGTTGAGGGAACCCACTGCTGTGCTCTAGAGTCCCTCTCCTGGGGGGGTCCCCTGTGGCAGAATACAGTACTCTTCCCTTCCCACAGAATGAACCCAAACACTTGGGAGCTTGGACAATCCCCCGAGAGGAAGGCTCCTCCTCGGCCCCTGAAGCAACCCCTACCCTAACGGCCACTGTGAACGCAACACCCAGAGACAAAAGCCTGAGCGACTGCCTCCCACTTGCCCTCCTTTGATATCCAGAGGATCTCCCCTCTCGGACTGGAGATCAGGCCTGCCATTACCTTGGCCCCTACCTGAGCCAAGTTTGCTTTTTCAGACATCTGTCCCCACAGCCCTGGCAAACACAGCCTCTAGGCTGGGTCCTCTGGAGCCATACCACAGGACCATGCCTGCTCTCTCCTGGGAAACTCTGTCCATTCCTTTGGCCACACACCTCCAGAATATGAGAAACCTCAAGGCCCCCGAGGACATACCATTACCGGGAGCCTCCCTGCACACACAGGGGCCTTCGGACACAAGCGGAGCTGCTACCTCCATGAAGGCATGCACACCGATGTCAACAGAGATAGAAGGTTGAGCCCGACAGGCCCTTAGGCCCTAATCTCAACTCTTGCTTGGTTTTCCAGGTGTCACTCCTCAGAGGCTTTGGTTCGAAGAACAGGATATGGGGCTTTCCTGAGGCACTGAACAGAACTTCTCTCGTCTCCACATGGGAAGCTTCCTTGTTGGAGCCGTGTCAAACACCTCAGGTTGGAGAATCCTGCAGAGTCCCTGAGCCACCTCCACATTCCAAGGTCTCCCAGGCCACCAAGCCACAGTAGGACTCATCTTCAGGAGAGTCCATTTCAACTCTCCCCTCTGGGTAGCTCACCCAGGAGCCCGCAGATTGAGCCTGCCTTGTCCTGACTAAAGAGTGGGAAAATGAGGTGGCGTTCCCAGGCATCCATGCTTAGACACCTGTTCTCGAGTCTTTCCGTATGGGGCCTCCTGGAACCATCCAATAGCACTCGACTTTCGTGCAGAAGGAAACCTTGAGGTTTGGAGTAGTTCACAAATCCCATCGTAGGCAAACCTTCCTGGCCTCATGAGGCCCCCACACCCTTCAGGAAGAGGCCATGCTGGACAAAAACTCTAGCCTGAGGCACGTCTCAGAGTTGAAATGACCTCAGTGCAGGAGATCTCGATTCAGCCTCTCAGAGTGGGCCTGCCGTGCCATCGGTCCCAAACCTCACGCTAGCTTGTGTTTTCAGACTTCCTTCCTCACACTCCTGGCAAACAAGCCCTCCGGACTAGGAACTCAACCCAGCCCAGGGTCTGCCCAAGGGAAGAAAAACGTTTCCCTGTGGGGCTCTCTCCAGAAAACCCAGATGAGGATCAACCTGCTCGGGCCTCGACGGTACCCGAACTGGATAGGCTGCTCTGGGCACTCATGCTCTGTCTGACACAGCCTGAAGCCAGACGCCCAGACAGACAAGGAGACAGCTGGCCGCACACCCAGCACTTCGGACACGCCATGGTCTTATGCCGCCACCTCTTCCTAACCTTGGTTTTCAGATATCTGAACCTAGACATTATATCAATTCTCCACACAGCTGGGTATCGCAAGCACAACACAGAACTCCTCCTTCCCCGTTGCTGGAAAGCTTGCTCTTGGCATGGAGTCACACCTTCAGGGTGGGAGAAACCTTCCTGGTCCCTGATGCCACGCCCAAACTTGAGTGCTGCTTGGGCACAAATTCACACTCTGACCCTCAGCATGAGCCCCATGTCAAAGAAAGGCCTGTCAGGGCCTGGGCCAAGAGCCCGCATATGGGGCTTGCCAAGCCCCTATGCACCCAATCCTCACCAGTGTTTGAGTTTTCCAGTCGCCCCGCCCGTACCTGGGGCTCTGCTCTGGAATCCCTTTCTTGGAGAGACACATGAGCCAGACAACACGACTCCACCCTTCCCACAAAATGACCCCAAACTCTTGGGAGCTGGGACAAATCCCCAGAGAGCGATACTCGTCCACAGTCCCTGAGGCCACCCCTCCAATCCACGGCTATCTCGGACACAACATCCAGAGACAAAAGCCTGAAGGAACGCCTCCCACTCGCCCTTGTTTCAGAGGCCCAGGAGCTCCCTCTCGGGCTGTACATCCGGCCTGCCATACCCTAGGCGCCACTCATAAGCTGAGTTTGTGTTTTCAGACTTCTGTGCCCTCAGCCTGGACCCACACAACCGCCAGGCTAGGGCCTCTGGAGCCACAGCGAAAGATTGTGCCTGCCCTCTCCAAGGAAATTGTGCCCAATCCATTGACCACAACCCTACAGGTTAGGGAAAAGCTCCAAGGCCCCTGAGGCCATCAATAGTGTAGGCCACCCTGGACTAAGAGGGGCTCTCTGACACCAGCGGAGCAACTATCTCCACTTAGACTCTCAGACAGTGTCCCCAGAGACAGAAGGTTGAAATGGACAGGCCCCCAGGCCCTAATCTGAACCTTAGCTCTGGTTTCCATGTGTCCGTCCTCAGAGGTCTGTTTTCGTAGACCAGCACACGGGGCTTTTCTGAGGCACCAAACCAAACCTCTCTCGCCTCCACATTGGGAGCTTACTTACTGGGGATGTATCAAACCCTTCAGGTAGGAGAGTTCCGCAGGGCCACTGAACAACCAGCACATTCCAAGGTTTCCATGGACCCAAACGCACATTATGACGCATCCTCAGGAGAGGCCATTTCAACTCAGCCCCCTGGTTAGCGTGCCCCAGAGGCAGCAGATCAAACATATCTTGTGGCTAATGGCCAATGGGAATGCGAGGCATGCTGTACAGGGATCCATCCTTCGCACCGTGCTCTCCAGTCCTTCCGTATGGTATGTCCTGGAGCCATGCAACAGGACTCGAATGTCCCACAGAAGGAAACCTGGTGGTTTGGGGCAACCTCCAAACTCAGCGTGGGAAAACTTCCTTGGCCTCATGAGGCCCCCGCTTCATGAAGGTGCCATCATGGACACATACTCCAGCCTCAGCCAACGTCTGATCCTCAGCCTGACTTCAGATGCAGGAGATTTTGATTCAGCCTCTGCCTAGTGGGCCTGCTCTGCCCTTGGCTCCAATCCTCACTTTAGCTTGTGTTCCTAGACTTCCGTCCTCACACTCCTGGCCCACAAACCCTCCCTTCTGGGAATTCTGGGGCCACAATGAAGCACTCCGCATGCCTCCCAGGAGAAAAACTTTGTCTATGGTGCTGCCCAGAAACCCCAAATGAGGATCAAACTGCTTGGCCCTCGGCAACACCCCAATTGCATAGGCTACCTTAAACACTGATGCTCTGTCGCAAATAGCCTGAGCCCAGACCTTCCAACAGACACCGACACAGCTGGCTGCACACCCAGCACATTGGACCCGCCACTGCATTAGGCCACCATCCATTCCCAACCTGGGTTTTCAGTCATCAGAACCTAGACCTTATCTCCAATCCCTGCACAGGGCGGAACCTGATGCACAAGTCAGAACCCCTCCTTCCCCATGGCAAGAAACCTTGCTGCTGGCAGTGAGTCAAACCTTCAGTGTAGGAGAAAACGGCATGGCCCATGAGGCCAGGTCCATGTGTGAGGGCCGCCTTGGGCACAAACACACATTGTGACCCTCAGCGTGAGTACCTTATTCAAGTAACGCCTCTCAGTGATTGGACCAAGAGCCCGCATATGTGGCTTGCCATGCCCATAGGCACGCAGGACTAACTAGATGGTGTGTATTCCAGTTGAGGGAACCCACTGCTGTGCTCTAGAGTCCCTCTCCTGGGGGGTCCCCTGTGGCAGAAAACAGTACTCTTCCCTTCCCACAGAATGAACCCAAACACTTGGGAGCTTGGACAATCCCCCGAGAGGAAGGCTCTTCCTCGGCCCCTGAAGCAACCCCTACCCTGAACGGCCACTGTGAACGCAACACCCAGAGACAAAATCCTGAGCGACTGCCTCCCACTTGCCCTCCTTTGATATCCAGAGGATCTCCCCTCTCGGACTGGAGATCAGGCCTGCCATTACCTTGGCCCCTACCTGAGCCAAGTTTGCTTTTTCAGACATCTGTCCCCACAGCCCTGGCAAACACAGCCTCTAGGCTGGGTCCTCTGGAGCCATACCACAGGACCATGCCTGCTCTCTCCTGGGAAACTCTGTCCATTCCTTTGGCCACACACCTCCAGAATATGAGAAACCTCAAGGCCCCCGAGGACATACCATTACCGGGAGCCTCCCGGCACACACAAGCGGAGCTGCTACCTCCATGAAGGCATGCACACAGATGTCAACAGAGATAGAAGGTTGAGCCCGACAGGCCCTTAGGCCCTAATCTCAACTCTTGCTTTGTTTTCCAGGTGTCACTCCTCAGAGGCTTTGGTTCGAAGAACAGGATATGGGGCTTTCCTGAGGCACTGAAGAGAACTTCTCTCGTCTCCACATGGGAAGCTTCCTTGTTGGAGCCGTGTCAAACACCTCAGGTTGGAGAATCCTGCAGAGTCCCTGAGCCACCTCCACATTCCAAGGTCTCCCAGGCCACCAAGCCACAGTAGGACTCATCTTCAGGAGAGTCCATTTCAACTCTCCCCTCTGGGTAGCTCACCCAGGAGCCCGCAGATTGAGCCTGCCTTGTCCTGACTAAAGAGTGGGAAAATGAGGTGGCGTTCCCAGGCATCCATGCTTAGACACCTGCTCTCGAGTCTTTCCGTATGGGGCCTCCTGGAACCATCCAATAGCACTCGACTTTCGTGCAGAAGGAAACCTTGAGGTTTGGAGTAGTTCACAAATCCCATCGTAGGCAAACCTTCCTGGCCTCATGAGGCCCCCACACCATTCAGGAAGAGGCCATGCTGGACAAAAACTCTAGCCTGAGGCACGTCTCAGAGTTGAAATGACCTCAGTGCAGGAGATCTCGATTCAGCCTCTCAGAGTGGGCCTGCCGTGCCATCGGTCCCAAACCTCACGCTAGCTTGTGTTTTCAGACTTCCTTCCTCACACTCCTGGCAAACAAGCCCTCCGGACTAGGAACTCAACCCAGCCCAGGGTCTGCCCAAGGGAAGAAAAACGTTTCCCTGTGGGGCTCTCTCCAGAAAACCCAGATGAGGATCAACCTGCTCGGGCCTCGACGGTACCCGAACAGGATAGGCTGCTCTGGGCACTCATGCTCTGTCTGACACAGCCTGAAGCCAGACGTCCAGACAGACAAGGAGACAGCTGGCCGCACACCCAGCACTTCGGACACGCCATGGTCTTATGCCGTCACCTCTTCCTAACCTTGGTTTTCAGATATCTGAACCTAGACATTATATCAATTCTCCACACAGCTGGGTATCACAAGCACAACACAGAACTCCTCCTTCCCCGTGGCTGTAAAGCTTGCTCTTGGCATGGAGTCACACCTTCAGGGTGGGAGAAACCTTCCTGGTCCCTGATGCCACGCCCAAACTTGAGTGCTGCTTGGGCACAAATTCACACTCTGACCCTCAGCATGAGCCCCATGTCAAAGAAAGGCCTGTCAGGGCCTGGGCCAAGAGCCCGCATATGGGGCTTGCCAAGCCCCTATGCACCCAATCCTCACCAGTGTTTGAGTTTTCCAGTCGCCCCGCCCGTACCTGGGGCTCTGCTCTGGAATCCCTTTCTTGGAGAGACACATGAGCCAGACAACACGACTCCACCCTTCCCACAAAATGACCCCAAACTCTTGGGAGCTGGGACAAATCCCCAGAGAGCGATACTCGTCCACAGTCCCTGAGCCCACCCCTCCAATCCACGGCTATCTCGGACACAACATCCAGAGACAGAAGCCTGAAGGAACGCCTCCCACTCGCCCTTGTTTCAGAGGCCCAGGAGCTCCCTCTCGGGCTGTACATCCGGCCTGCCATACCCTAGGCGCCACTCATAATCTGAGTTTGTTTTCAGACTTCTGTGCCCTCAGCCTGGACCCACACAACCGCCAGGCTAGGGCCTCTGGAGCCACAGCGAAAGATTGTGCCTGCCCTCTCCAAGGAAATTGTGCCCAATCCATTGACCACAACCCTACAGGTTAGGGAAAAGCTCCAAGGCCCCTGAGGCCATCAATAGTGTAGGCCACCCTGGACTAAGAGGGGCTCTCTGACACCAGCGGAGCAACTATCTCCACTTAGACTCTCAGACAGTGTCCCCAGAGACAGAAGGTTGAAATGGACAGGCCCCCAGGCCCTAATCTGAACCTTAGCTCTGGTTTCCATGTGTCCGTCCTCAGAGGTCTGTTTTCGTAGACCAGCACACGGGGCTTTTCTGAGGCACCAAACCAAACCTCTCTCGCCTCCACATGGGGAGCTTACTTACTGGGGATGTATCAAACCCTTCAGGTAGGAGAGTTCCGCAGGGCCACTGAACAACCAGCACATTCCAAGGTTTCCATGGACCCAAACGCACATTATGACGCATCCTCAGGAGAGGCCATTTCAACTCAGCCCCCTGGTTAGCGTGCCCCAGAGGCAGCAGATCAAACATATCTTGTGGCTAATGGCCAATGGGAATGCGAGGCATGCTGTACAGGGATCCATCCTTCGCACCGTGCTCTCCAGTCCTTCCGTATGGTATGTCCTGGAGCCATGCAACAGGACTCGAATGTCCCACAGAAGGAAACCTGGTGGTTTGGGGCAACCTCCAAACTCAGCGTGGGAAAACTTCCTTGGCCTCATGAGGCCCCCGCTTCATGAAGGTGCCATCATGGACACATACTCCAGCCTCAGCCAACGTCTGATCCTCAGCCTGACTTCAGATGCAGGAGATTTTGATTCAGCCTCTGCCTAGTGGGCCTGCTCTGCCCTTGGCTCCAATCCTCACTTTAGCTTGTGTTCCTAGACTTCCGTCCTCACACTCCTGGCCCACAAACCCTCCCTTCTGGGAATTCTGGGGCCACAATGAAGCACTCCGCCTGCCTCCCAGGAGAAAAACTTTGTCTATGGTGCTGCCCAGAAACCCCAAATGAGGATCAAACTGCTTGGCCCTCGGCAACACCCCAATTGCATAGGCTACCTTAAACACTGATGCTCTGTCGCAAATAGCCTGAGCCCAGACCTTCCAACAGACACCGACACAGCTGGCTGCACACCCAGCACATTGGACCCGCCACTGCCTTAGGCCACCATCCATTCCCAAACTGGGTTTTCAGTCATCAGAACCTAGACCTTATCTCCAATCCCTGCACAGGGCGGAACCTGATGCACAAGTCAGAACCCCTCCTTCCCCATGGCAAGAAACCTTGCTGCTGGCAGTGAGTCAAACCTTCAGTGTAGGAGAAAACGGCATGGCCCATGAGGCCACGCCCATGTGTGAGGGCCGCCTTGGGCACAAACACACATTTTGACCCTCAGCGTGAGTACCTTATTCAAGTAACGCCTCTCAGTGATTGGACCAAGAGCCCGCATATGTGGCTTGCCATGCCCATAGGCACGCAGGACTAACTAGATGGTGTGTATTCCAGTTGAGGGAACCCACTGCTGTGCTCTAGAGTCCCTCTCCTGGGGGGTCCCCTGTGGCAGAAAACAGTACTCTTCCCTTCCCACAGAATGAACCCAAACACTTGGGAGCTTGGACAATCCCCCGAGAGGAAGGCTCTTCCTCGGCCCCTGAAGCAACCCCTACCCTGAACGGCCACTGTGAACGCAACACCCAGAGACAAAAGCCTGAGCGACTGCCTCCCACTTGCCCTCCTTTGATATCCAGAGGATCTCCCCTCTCGGACTGGAGATCAGGCCTGCCATTACCTTGGCCCCTACCTGAGCCAAGTTTGCTTTTTCAGACATCTGTCCCCAAAGCCCTGGCAAACACAGCCTCTAGGCTGGGTCCTCTGGAGCCATACCACAGGACCATGCCTGCTCTCTCCTGGGAAACTCTGTCCATTCCTTTGGCCACACACCTCCAGAATATGAGAAACCTCAAGGCCCCCGAGGACATACCATTACCGGGAGCCTCCCTGCACACACAGGGGCCTTCGGACACAAGCGGAGCTGCTACCTCCATGAAGGCATGCACACAGATGTCAACAGAGATAGAAGGTTGAGCCGGACAGGCCCTTAGGCCCTAATCTCAACTCTTGCTTGGTTTTCCAGGTGTCACTCCTCAGAGGCTTTGGTTCGAAGAACAGGATATGGGGCTTTCCTGAGGCACTGAACAGAACTTCTCTCGTCTCCACATGGGAAGCTTCTTTGTTGGAGCCGTGTCAAACACCTCAGGTTGGAGAATCCTGCAGAGTCCCTGAGCCACCTCCACATTCCAAGGTCTCCCAGGCCACCAAGCCACAGTAGGACTCATCTTCAGGAGAGTCCATTTCAACTCTCCCCTCTGGGTAGCTCACCCAGGAGCCCGCAGATTGAGCCTGCCTTGTCCTGACTAAAGAGTGGGAATATGAGGTGGCGTTCCCAGGCATCCATGCTTAGACACCTGTTCTCGAGTCTTTCCGTATGGGGCCTCCTGGAACCATCCAATAGCACTCGACTTTCGTGCAGAAGGAAACCTTGAGGTTTGGAGTAGTTCACAAATCCCATCGTAGGCAAACCTTCCTGGCCTCATGAGGCCCCCACACCCTTCAGGAAGAGGCCATGCTGGACAAAAACTCTAGCCTGAGGCACGTCTCAGAGTTGAAATGACCTCAGTGCAGGAGATCTCGATTCAGCCTCTCAGAGTGGGCCTGCCGTGCCATCGGTCCCAAACCTCACGCTAGCTTGTGTTTTCAGACTTCCTTCCTCACACTCCTGGCAAACAAGCCCTCCGGACTAGGAACTCCAGAACCACAACCCAGCCCAGGGTCTGCCCAAGGGAAGAAAAACGTTTCCCTGTGGGGCTCTCTCCAGAAAACCCAGATGAGGATCAACCTGCTCGGGCCTCGACGGTTCCCGAACTGGATAGGCTGCTCTGGGCACTCATGCTCTGTCTGACACAGCCTGAAGCCAGACGTCCAGACAGACAAGGAGACAGCTGGCCGCACACCCAGCACTTCGGACACGCCATGGTCTTATGCCGCCACCTCTTCCTAACCTTGGTTTTCAGATATCTGAACCTAGACATTATATCAATTCTCCACACAGCTGGGTATCGCAAGCACAACACAGAACTCCTCCTTCCCCGTGGCTGTAAAGCTTGCTCTTGGCATGGAGTCACACCTTCAGGGTGGGAGAAACCTTCCTGGTCCCTGATGCCACGCCCAAACTTGAGTGCTGCTTGGGCACAAATTCACACTCTGACCCTCAGCATGAGCCCCATGTCAAAGAAAGGCCTGTCAGGGCCTGGGCCAAGAGCCCGCATATGGGGCTTGCCAAGCCCCTATGCACCCAATCCTCACCAGTGTTTGAGTTTTCCAGTCGCCCCGCCCGTACCTTTGGCTCTGCTCTGGAATCCCTTTCTTGGAGAGACACATCAGCCAGACAACACGACTCCACCCTTCCCACAAAATGACCCCAAACTCTTGGGAGCTAGGACAAATCCCCAGAGAGCGATACTCGTCCACAGTCCCTGAGGCCACCCCTCCAATCCACGGCTATCTCGGACACAACATCCAGAGACAAAAGCCTGAAGGAACGCCTCCCACTCGCCCTTGTTTCAGAGGCCCAGGAGCTCCCTCTCGGGCTGTACATCCGGCCTGCCATACCCTAGGCGCCACTCATAAGCTGAGTTTGTGTTTTCAGACTTCTGTGCCCTCAGCCTGGACCCACACAACCGCCAGGCTAGGGCCTCTGGAGCCACAGCGAAAGATTGTGCCTGCCCTCTCCAAGGAAATTGTGCCCAATCCATTGACCGCAACCCTACAGGTTAGGGAAAAGCTCCAAGGCCCCTGAGGCCATCAATAGTGTAGGCCACCCTGGACTAAGAGGGGCTCTCTGACACCAGCGGAGCAACTATCTCCACTTAGACTCTCAGACAGTGTCCCCAGAGACAGAAGGTTGAAATGGACAGGCCCCCAGGCCCTAATCTGAACCTTAGCTCTGGTTTCCATGTGTCCGTCCTCAGAGGTCTGTTTTCGTAGACCAGCACACGGGGCTTTTCTGAGGCACCAAACCAAACCTCTCTCGCCTCCACATGGGGAGCTTACTTACTGGGGATGTATCAAACCATTCAGGTAGGAGAGTTCCGCAGGGCCACTGAACAACCAGCACATTCCAAGGTTTCCATGGACCCAAACGCACATTATGACGCATCCTCAGGAGAGGCCATTTCAACTCAGCCCCCTGGTTAGCGTGCCCCAGAGGCAGCAGATCAAACATATCTTGTGGCTAATGGCCAATGGGAATGCGAGGCATGCTGTACAGGGATCCATCCTTCGCACCGTGCTCTCCAGTCCTTCCGTATGGTATGTCCTGGAGCCATGCAACAGGACTCGAATGTCCCACAGAAGGAAACCTGGTGGTTTGGGGCAACCTCCAAACTCAGCGTGGGAAAACTTCCTTGGCCTCATGAGGCCCCCGCTTCATGAAGGTGCCATCATGGACACATACTCCAGCCTCAGCCAACGTCTGATCCTCAGCCTGACTTCAGATGCAGGAGATTTTGATTCAGCCTCTGCCTAGTGGGCCTGCTCTGCCCTTGGCTCCAATCCTCACTTTAGCTTGTGTTCCTAGACTTCCGTCCTCACACTCCTGGCCCACAAACCCTCCCTTCTGGGAATTCTGGGGCCACAATGAAGCACTCCGCCTGCCTCCCAGGAGAAAAACTTTGTCTATGGTGCTGCCCAGAAACCCCAAATGAGGATCAAACTGCTTGGCCCTCGGCAACACCCCAATTGCATAGGCTACCTTAAACACTGATGCTCTGTCGCAAATAGCCTGAGCCCAGACCTTCCAACAGACACCGACACAGCTGGCTGCACACCCAGCACATTGGACCCGCCACTGCCTTAGGCCACCATCCATTCCCAACCTGGGTTTTCAGTCATCAGAACCTAGACCTTATCTCCAATCCCTGCACAGGGCGGAACCTGATGCACAAGTCAGAACCCCTCCTTCCCCATGGCAAGAAACCTTGCTGCTGGCAGTGAGTCAAACCTTCAGTGTAGGAGAAAACGGCATGGCCCATGAGGCCACGCCCATGTGTGAGGGCCGCCTTGGGCACAAACACACATTTTGACCCTCAGCGTGAGTACCTTATTCAAGTAACGCCTCTCAGTGATTGGACCAAGAGCCCGCATATGTGGCTTGCCATGCCCATAGGCACGCAGGACTAACTAGATGGTGTGTATTCCAGTTGAGGGAACCCACTGCTGTGCTCTAGAGTCCCTCTCCTGGGGGGTCCCCTGTGGCAGAAAACAGTACTCTTCCCTTCCCACAGAATAAACCCAAACACTTGGGAGCTTGGACAATCCCCCGAGAGGAAGGCTCTTCCTCGGCCCCTGAAGCAACCCCTACCCTGAACGGCCACTGTGAACGCAACACCCAGAGACAAAAGCCTGAGCGACTGCCTCCCACTTGCCCTCCTTTGATATCCAGAGGATCTCCCCTCTCGGACTGGAGATCAGGCCTGCCATTACCTTGGCCCCTACCTGAGCCAAGTTTGCTTTTTCAGACATCTGTCCCCAAAGCCCTGGCAAACACAGCCTCTAGGCTGGGTCCTCTGGAGCCATACCACAGGACCATGCCTGCTCTCTCCTGGGAAACTCTGTCCATTCCTTTGGCCACACACCTCCAGAATATGAGAAACCTCAAGGCCCCCGAGGACATACCATTACCGGGAGCCTCCCTGCACACACAGGGGCCTTCGGACACAAGCGGAGCTGCTACCTCCATGAAGGCATGCACACAGATGTCAACAGAGATAGAAGGTTGAGCCGGACAGGCCCTTAGGCCCTAATCTCAACTCTTGCTTGGTTTTCCAGGTGTCACTCCTCAGAGGCTTTGGTTCGAAGAACAGGATATGGGGCTTTCCTGAGGCACTGAACAGAACTTCTCTCGTCTCCACATGGGAAGCTTCTTTGTTGGAGCCGTGTCAAACACCTCAGGTTGGAGAATCCTGCAGAGTCCCTGAGCCACCTCCACATTCCAAGGTCTCCCAGGCCACCAAGCCACAGTAGGACTCATCTTCAGGAGAGTCCATTTCAACTCTCCCCTCTGGGTAGCTCACCCAGGAGCCCGCAGATTGAGCCTGCCTTGTCCTGACTAAAGAGTGGGAATATGAGGTGGCGTTCCCAGGCATCCGTGCTTAGACACCTGTTCTCGAGTCTTTCCGTATGGGGCCTCCTGGAACCATCCAATAGCACTCGACTTTCGTGCAGAAGGAAACCTTGAGGTTTGGAGTAGTTCACAAATCCCATCGTAGGCAAACCTTCCTGGCCTCATGAGGCCCCCACACCATTTAGGAAGAGGCCATGCTGGACAAAAACTCTAGCCTGAGGCACGTCTCAGAGTTGAAATGACCTCAGTGCAGGAGATCTCGATTCAGCCTCTCAGAGTGGGCCTGCCGTGCCATCGGTCCCAAACCTCACGCTAGCTTGTGTTTTCAGACTTCCTTCCTCACACTCCTGGCAAACAAGCCCTCCGGACTAGGAACTCCAGAACCACAACCCAGCCCAGGGTCTGCCCAAGGGAAGAAAAACGTTTCCCTGTGGGGCTCTCTCCAGAAAACCCAGATGAGGATCAACCTGCTCGGGCCTCGACGGTTCCCGAACTGGATAGGCTGCTCTGGGCACTCATGCTCTGTCTGACACAGCCTGAAGCCAGACGTCCAGACAGACAAGGAGACAGCTGGCCGCACACCCAGCACTTCGGACACGCCATGGTCTTATGCCGCCACCTCTTCCTAACCTTGGTTTTCAGATATCTGAACCTAGACATTAGATCAATTCTCCACACAGCTGGGTATCGCAAGCACAACACAGAACTCCTCCTTCCCCGTGGCTGTAAAGCTTGCTCTTGGCATGGAGTCACACCTTCAGGGTGGGAGAAACCTTCCTGGTCCCTGATGCCACGCCCAAACTTGAGTGCTGCTTGGGCACAAATTCACACTCTGACCCTCAGCATGAGCCCCATGTCAAAGAAAGGCCTGTCAGGGCCTGGGCCAAGAGCCCGCATATGGGGCTTGCCAAGCCCCTATGCACCCAATCCTCACCAGTATTTGAGTTTTCCAGTCGCCCCGCCCGTACCTGGGGCTCTGCTCTGGAATCCCTTTCTTGGAGAGACACATGAGCCAGACAACACGACTCCACCCTTCCCACAAAATGACCCCAAACTCTTGGGAGCTGGGACAAATCCCCAGAGAGCGATACTCGTCCACAGTCCCTGAGCCCACCCCTCCAATCCACGGCTATCTCGGACACAACATCCAGAGACAGAAGCCTGAAGGAACGCCTCCCACTCGCCCTTGTTTCAGAGGCCCAGGAGCTCCCTCTCGGGCTGTACATCCGGCCTGCCATACCCTAGGCGCCACTCATAATCTGAGTTTGTTTTCAGACTTCTGTGCCCTCAGCCTGGACCCACACAACCGCCAGGCTAGGGCCTCTGGAGCCACAGCGAAAGATTGTGCCTGCCCTCTCCAAGGAAATTGTGCCCAATCCATTGACCACAACCCTACAGGTTAGGGAAAAGCTCCAAGGCCCCTGAGGCCATCAATAGTGTAGGCCACCCTGGACTAAGAGGGGCTCTCTGACACCAGCGGAGCAACTATCTCCACTTAGACTCTCAGACAGTGTCCCCAGAGACAGAAGGTTGAAATGGACAGGCCCCCAGGCCCTAATCTGAACCTTAGCTCTGGTTTCCATGTGTCCGTCCTCAGAGGTCTGTTTTCGTAGACCAGCACACGGGGCTTTTCTGAGGCACCAAACCAAACCTCTCTCGCCTCCACATGGGGAGCTTACTTACTGGGGATGTATCAAACCCTTCAGGTAGGAGAGTTCCGCAGGGCCACTGAACAACCAGCACATTCCAAGGTTTCCATGGACCCAAACGCACATTATGACGCATCCTCAGGAGAGGCCATTTCAACTCAGCCCCCTGGTTAGCGTGCCCCAGAGGCAGCAGATCAAACATATCTTGTGGCTAATGGCCAATGGGAATGCGAGGCATGCTGTACAGGGATCCATCCTTCGCACCGTGCTCTCCAGTCCTTCCGTATGGTATGTCCTGGAGCCATGCAACAGGACTCGAATGTCCCACAGAAGGAAACCTGGTGGTTTGGGGCAACCTCCTAACTCAGCGTGGGAAAACTTCCTTGGCCTCATGAGGCCCCCGCTTCATGAAGGTGCCATCATGGACACATACTCCAGCCTCAGCCAACGTCTGATCCTCAGCCTGACTTCAGATGCAGGAGATTTTGATTCAGCCTCTGCCTAGTGGGCCTGCTCTGCCCTTGGCTCCAATCCTCACTTTAGCTTGTGTTCCTAGACTTCCGTCCTCACACTCCTGGCCCACAAACCCTCCCTTCTGGGAATTCTGGGGCCACAATGAAGCACTCCGCCTGCCTCCCAGGAGAAAAACTTTGTCTATGGTGCTGCCCAGAAACCCCAAATGAGGATCAAACTGCTTGGCCCTCGGCAACACCCCAATTGCATAGGCTACCTTAAACACTGATGCTCTGTCGCAAATAGCCTGAGCCCAGACCTTCCAACAGACACCGACACAGCTGGCTGCACACCCAGCACATTGGACCCGCCACTGCCTTAGGCCACCATCCATTCCCAAACTGGGTTTTCAGTCATCAGAACCTAGACCTTATCTCCAATCCCTGCACAGGGCGGAACCTGATGCACAAGTCAGAACCCCTCCTTCCCCATGGCAAGAAACCTTGCTGCTGGCAGTGAGTCAAACCTTCAGTGTAGGAGAAAACGGCATGGCCCATGAGGCCACGCCCATGTGTGAGGGCCGCCTTGGGCACAAACACACATTTTGACCCTCAGCGTGAGTACCTTATTCAAGTAACGCCTCTCAGTGATTGGACCAAGAGCCCGCATATGTGGCTTGCCATGCCCATAGGCACGCAGGACTAACTAGATGGTGTGTATTCCAGTTGAGGGAACCCACTGCTGTGCTCTAGAGTCCCTCTCCTGGGGGGTCCCCTGTGGCAGAAAACAGTACTCTTCCCTTCCCACAGAATGAACCCAAACACTTGGGAGCTTGGACAATCCCCCGAGAGGAAGGCTCTTCCTCGGCCCCTGAAGCAACCCCTACCCTGAACGGCCACTGTGAACGCAACACCCAGAGACAAAAGCCTGAGCGACTGCCTCCCACTTGCCCTCCTTTGATATCCAGAGGATCTCCCCTCTCGGACTGGAGATCAGGCCTGCCATTACCTTGGCCCCTACCTGAGCCAAGTTTGCTTTTTCAGACATCTGTCCCCACAGCCCTGGCAAACACAGCCTCTAGGCTGGGTCCTCTGGAGCCATACCACAGGACCATGCCTGCTCTCTCCTGGGAAACTCTGTCCATTCCTTTGGCCACACACCTCCAGAATATGAGAAACCTCAAGGCCCCCGAGGACATACCATTACCGGGAGCCTCCCTGCACACACAGGGGCCTTCGGACACAAGCGGAGCTGCTACCTCCATGAAGGCATGCACACCGATGTCAACAGAGATAGAAGGTTGAGCCGGACAGGCCCTTAGGCCCTAATCTCAACTCTTGCTTTGTTTTCCAGGTGTCACTCCTCAGAGGCTTTGGTTCGAAGAACAGGATATGGGGCTTTCCTGAGGCACTGAACAGAACTTCTCTCGTCTCCACATGGGAAGCTTCCTTGTTGGAGCCGTGTCAAACACCTCAGGTTGGAGAATCCTGCAGAGTCCCTGAGCCACCTCCACATTCCAAGGTCTCCCAGGCCACCAAGCCACAGTAGGACTCATCTTCAGGAGAGTCCATTTCAACTCTCCCCTCTGGGTAGCTCACCCAGGAGCCCGCAGATTGAGCCTGCCTTGTCCTGACTAAAGAGTGGGAATATGAGGTGGCGTTCCCAGGCATCCATGCTTAGACACCTGCTCTCGAGTCTTTCCGTATGGGGCCTCCTGGAACCATCCAATAGCACTCGACTTTCGTGCAGAAGGAAACCTTGAGGTTTGGAGTAGTTCACAAATCCCATCGTAGGCAAACCTTCCTGGCCTCATGAGGCCCCCACACCATTCAGGAAGAGGCCATGCTGGACAAAAACTCTAGCCTGAGGCACGTCTCAGAGTTGAAATGACCTCAGTGCAGGAGATCTCGATTCAGCCTCTCAGAGTGGGCCTGCCGTGCCATCGGTCCCAAACCTCACGCTAGCTTGTGTTTTCAGACTTCCTTCCTCACACTCCTGGCAAACAAGCCCTCCGGACCAGGAACTCCAGAACCACAACCCAGCCCAGGGTCTGCCCAAGGGAAGAAAAACGTTTCCCTGTGGGGCTCTCTCCAGAAAACCCAGATGAGGATCAACCTGCTCGGGCCTCGACGGTACCCGAACTGGATAGGCTGCTCTGGGCACTCATGCTCTGTCAGACACAGCCTGAAGCCAGACGTCCAGACAGACAAGGAGACAGCAGCTGGCCGCACACCCAGCACTTCGGACACGCCATGGTCTTATGCCATCACCTCTTCCTAACCTTGGTTTTCAGATATCTGAACCTAGACATTATATCAATTCTCCACACAGCTGGGTATCGCAAGCACAACACAGAACTCCTCCTTCCCCGTGGCTGTAAAGCTTGCTCTTGGCATGGAGTCACACCTTCAGGGTGGGAGAAACCTTCCTGGTCCCTGATGCCACGCCCAAACTTGAGTGCTGCTTGGGCACAAATTCACACTCTGACCCTCAGCATGAGCCCCATGTCAAAGAAAGGCCTGTCAGGGCCTGGGCCAAGAGCCCGCATATGGGGCTTGCCAAGCCCCTATGCACCCAATCCTCACCAGTGTTTGAGTTTTCCAGTCGCCCCGCCCGTACCTGGGGCTCTGCTCTGGAATCCCTTTCTTGGAGAGACACATGAGCCAGACAACACGACTCCACCCTTCCCACAAAATGACCCCAAACTCTTGGGAGCTGGGACAAATCCCCAGAGAGCGATACTCGTACACAGTCCCTGAGGCCACCCCTCCAATCCACGGCTATCTCGGACACAACATCCAGAGACAAAAGCCTGAAGGAACGCCTCCCACTCGCCCTTGTTTCAGAGGGCCAGGAGCTCCCTCTCGGGCTGTACATCCGGCCTGCCATACCAAGGCGCCACTCATAAGCTGAGTTTGTGTTTTCAGACTTCTGTGCCCTCAGCCTGGACCCACACAACCGCCAGGCTAGGGCCTCTGGAGCCACAGCGAAAGATTGTGCCTGCCCTCTCCAAGGAAATTGTGCCCAATCCATTGACCACAACCCTACAGGTTAGGGAAAAGCTCCAAGGCCCCTGAGGCCATCAATAGTGTAGGCCACCCTGGACTAAGAGGGGCTCTCTGACACCAGCGGAGCAACTATCTCCACTTAGACTCTCAGACAGTGTCCCCAGAGACAGAAGGTTGAAATGGACAGGCCCCCAGGCCCTAATCTGAACCTTAGCTCTGGTTTCCATGTGTCCGTCCTCAGAGGTCTGTTTTCGTAGACCAGCACACGGGGCTTTTCTGAGGCACCAAACCAAACCTCTCTCGCCTCCACATGGGGAGCTTACTTACTGGGGATGTATCAAACCCTTCAGGTAGGAGAGTTCCGCAGGGCCACTGAACAACCAGCACATTCCAAGGTTTCCATGGACCCAAACGCACATTATGACGCATCCTCAGGAGAGGCCATTTCAACTCAGCCCCCTGGTTAGCGTGCCCCAGAGGCAGCAGATCAAACATATCTTGTGGCTAATGGCCAATGGGAATGCGAGGCATGCTGTACAGGGATCCATCCTTCGAACCGTGCTCTCCAGTCCTTCCGTATGGTATGTCCTGGAGCCATGCAACAGGACTCGAATGTCCCACAGAAGGAAACCTGGTGGTTAGGGGCAACCTCCAAACTCAGCGTGGGAAAACTTCCTTGGCCTCATGAGGCCCCCGCTACATGAAGGTGCCATCATGGACACATACTCCAGCCTCAGCCAACGTCTGATCCTCAGCCTGACTTCAGATGCAGGAGATTTTGATTCAGCCTCTGCCTAGTGGGCCTGCTCTGCCCTTGGCTCCAATCCTCACTTTAGCTTGTGTTCCTAGACTTCCGTCCTCACACTCCTGGCCCACAAACCCTCCCTTCTGGGAATTCTGGGGCCACAATGAAGCACTCCGCCTGCCTCCCAGGAGAAAAACTTTGTCTATGGTGCTGCCCAGAAACCCCAAATGAGGATCAAACTGCTTGGCCCTCGGCAACACCCCAATTGCATAGGCTACCTTAAACACTGATGCTCTGTCGCAAATAGCCTGAGCCCAGACCTTCCAACAGACACCGACACAGCTGGCTGCACACCCAGCACATTGGAACCGCCACTGCCTTAGGCCACCATCCATTCCCAACCTGGGTTTTCAGTCATCAGAACCTAGACCTTATCTCCAATCCCTGCACAGGGCAGAACCTGATGCACAAGTCAGAACCCCTCCTTCCCGGTGGCAAGAAACCTTGCTGCTGGCAGTGAGTCAAACCTTCAGTGTAGGAGAAAATGGCATGGCCCATGAGGCCACGCCCATGTGTGAGGGCCGCCTTGGGCACAAACACACATTGTGACCCTCAGCGTGAGTACCTTATTCAAGTAACGCCTCTCAGTGATTGGACCAAGAGCCCGCATATGTGGCTTGCCATGCCCATAGGCACGCAGGACTAACTAGATGGTGTGTATTCCAGTTGAGGGAACCCACTGCTGTGCTCTAGAGTCCCTCTCCTGGGGGGTCCCCTGTGGCAGAAAACAGTACTCTTCCCTTCCCACAGAATGAACCCAAACACTTGGGAGCTTGGACAATCCCCCGAGTGGAAGGCTCTTCCTCGGCCCCTGAAGCAACCCCTACCCTGAACGGCCACTGTGAACGCAACACCCAGAGACAAAAGCCTGAGCGACTGCCTCCCACTTGCCCTCCTTTGATATCCAGAGGATCTCCCCTCTCGGACTGGAGATCAGGCCTGCCATTACCTTGGCCCCTACCTGAGCCAAGTTTGCTTTTTCAGACATCTGTCCCCACAGCCCTGGCAAACACAGCCTCTAGGCTGGGTCCTCTGGAGCCATACCACAGGACCATGCCTGCTCTCTCCTGGGAAACTCTGTCCATTCCTTTGGCCACACACCTCCAGAATATGAGAAACCTCAAGGCCCCCGAGGACATACCATTACCGGGAGCCTCCCTGCACACACAGGGGCCTTCGGACACAAGCGGAGCTGCTACCTCCATGAAGGCATGCACACCGATGTCAACAGAGATAGAAGGTTGAGCCCGACACGCCCTTAGGCCCTAATCTCAACTCTTGCTTTGTTTTCCAGGTGTCACTCCTCAGAGGCTTTGGTTCGAAGAACAGGATATGGGGCTTTCCTGAGGCACTGAACAGAACTTCTCTCGTCTCCACATGGGAAGCTTCCTTGTTGGAGCCGTGTCAAACACCTCAGGTTGGAGAATCCTGCAGAGTCCCTGAGCCACCTCCACATTCCAAGGTCTCCCAGGCCACCAAGCCACAGTAGGACTCATCTTCAGGAGAGTCCATTTCAACTCTCCCCTCTGGGTAGCTCACCCAGGTGCCCGCAGATTGAGCCTGCCTTGTCCTGACTAAAGAGTGGGAATATGAGGTGGCGTTCCCAGGCATCCATGCTTAGACACCTGCTCTCGAGTCTTTCCGTATGGGGCCTCCTGGAACCATCCAATAGCACTCGAATTTCGTGCAGAAGGAAACCTTGAGGTTTGGAGTAGTTCACAAATCCCATCATAGGCAAACCTTCCTGGCCTCATGAGGCCCCCACACCATTCAGGAAGAGGCCATGCTGGACAAAAACTCTAGCCTGAGGCACGTCTCAGAGTTGAAATGACCTCAGTGCAGGAGATCTCGATTCAGCCTCTCAGAGTGGGCCTGCCGTGCCATCGGTCCCAAACCTCACGCTAGCTTGTGTTTTCAGACTTCCTTCCTCACACTCCTGGCAAACAAGCCCTCCGGACCAGGAACTCCAGAACCACAACCCAGCCCAGGGTCTGCCAAAGGGAAGAAAAACGTTTCCCTGTGGGGCTCTCTCCAGAAAACCCAGATGAGGATCAACCTGCTCGGGCCTCGACGGTACCCGAACTGGATAGGCTGCTCTGGGCACTCATGCTCTGTCTGACACAGCCTGAAGCCAGACGTCCAGACAGACAAGGAGACAGCTGGCCGCACACCCAGCACTTCGGACACGCCATGGTCTTATGCCGCCACCTCTTCCTAACCTTGGTTTTCAGATATCTGAACCTAGACATTATATCAATTCTCCACACAGCTGGGTATCGCAAGCACAACACAGAACTCCTCCTTCCCCGTGGCTGTAAAGCTTGCTCTTGGCATGGAGTCACACCTTCAGGGTGGGAGAAACCTTCCTGGTCCCTGATGCCACGCCCAAACTTGAGTGCTGCTTGGGCACAAATTCACACTCTGACCCTCAGCATGAGCCCCATGTCAAAGAAAGGCCTGTCAGGGCCTGGGCCAAGAGCCCGCATATGGGGCTTGCCAAGCCCCTATGCACCCAATCCTCACCAGTGTTTGAGTTTTCCAGTCGCCCCGCCCGTACCTGGGGCTCTGCTCTGGAATCCCTTTCTTGGAGAGACACATGAGCCAGACAACACGACTCCACCCTTCCCACAAAATGACCCCAAACTCTTGGGAGCTGGGACAAATCCCCAGAGAGCGATACTCGTCCACAGTCCCTGAGGCCACCCCTCCAATCCACGGCTATCTCGGACACAACATCCAGAGACAAAAGCCTGAAGGAACGCCTCCCACTCGCCCTTGTTTCAGAGGCCCAGGAGCTCCCTCTCGGGCTGTACATCCGGCCTGCCATACCCTAGGCGCCACTCATAAGCTGAGTTTGTGTTTTCAGACTTCTGTGCCCTCAGCCTGGACCCACACAACCGCCAGGCTAGGGCCTCTGGAGCCACAGCGAAAGATTGTGCCTGCCCTCTCCAAGGAAATTGTGCCCAATCCATTGACCACAACCCTACAGGTTAGGGAAAAGCTCCAAGGCCCCTGAGGCCATCAATAGTGTAGGCCACCCTGGACTAAGAGGGGCTCTCTGACACCAGCGGAGCAACTATCTCCACTTAGACTCTCAGACAGTGTCCCCAGAGACAGAAGGTTGAAATGGACAGGCCCCCAGGCCCTAATCTGAACCTTAGCTCTGGTTTCCATGTGTCCGTCCTCAGAGGTCTGTTTTCGTAGACCAGCACACGGGGCTTTTCTGAGGCACCAAACCAAACCTCTCTCGCCTCCACATGGGGAGCTTACTTACTGGGGATGTATCAAACCCTTCAGGTAGGAGAGTTCCGCAGGGCCACTGAACAACCAGCACATTCCAAGGTTTCCATGGACCCAAACGCACATTATGAGGCATCCTCAGGAGAGGCCATTTCAACTCAGCCCCCTGGTTAGCGTGCCCCAGAGGCAGCAGATCAAACATATCTTGTGGCTAATGGCCAATGGGAATGCGAGGCATGCTGTACAGGGATCCATCCTTCGAACCGTGCTCTCCAGTCCTTCCGTATGGTATGTCCTGGAGCCATGCAACAGGACTCGAATGTCCCACAGAAGGAAACCTGGTGGTTTGGGGCAACCTCCAAACTCAGCGTGGGAAAACTTCCTTGGCCTCATGAGGCCCCCGCTTCATGAAGGTGCCATCATGGACACATACTCCAGCCTCAGCCAACGTCTGATCCTCAGCCTGACTTCAGATGCAGGAGATTTTGATTCAGCCTCTGCCTAGTGGGCCTGCTCTGCCCTTGGCTCCAATCCTCACTTTAGCTTGTGTTCCTAGACTTCCGTCCTCACACTCCTGGCCCACAAACCCTCCCTTCTGGGAATTCTGGGGCCACAATGAAGCACTCCGCCTGCCTCCCAGGAGAAAAACTTTGTCTATGGTGCTGCCCAGAAACCCCAAATGAGGATCAAACTGCTTGGCCCTCGGCAACACCCCAATTGCATAGGCTACCTTAAACACTGATGCTCTGTCGCAAATAGCCTGAGCCCAGACCTTCCAACAGACACCGACACAGCTGGCTGCACACCCAGCACATTGGACCCGCCACTGCCTTAGGCCACCATCCATTCCCAACCTGGGTTTTCAGTCATCAGAACCTAGACCTTATCTCCAATCCCTGCACAGGGCGGAACCTGATGCACAAGTCAGAACCCCTCCTTCCCCATGGCAAGAAACCTTGCTGCTGGCAGTGAGTCAAACCTTCAGTGTAGGAGAAAACGGCATGGCCCATGAGGCCACGCCCATGTGTGAGGGCCGCCTTGGGCACAAACACACATTGTGACCCTCAGCGTGAGTACCTTATTCAAGTAACGCCTCTCAGTGATTGGACCAAGAGCCCGCATATGTGGCTTGCCATGCCCATAGGCACGCAGGACTAACTAGATGGTGTGTATTCCAGTTGAGGGAACCCACTGCTGTGCTCTAGAGTCCCTCTCCTGGGGGGTCCCCTGTGGCAGAAAACAGTACTCTTCCCTTCCCACAGAATGAACCCAAACACTTGGGAGCTTGGACAATCCCCCGAGAGGAAGGCTCTTCCTCGGCCCCTGAAGCAACCCCTACCCTGAACGGCCACTGTGAACGCAACACCCAGAGACAAAAGCCTGAGCGACTGCCTCCCACTTGCCCTCCTTTGATATCCAGAGGATCTCCCCTCTCGGACTGGAGATCAGGCCTGCCATTACCTTGGCCCCTACCTGAGCCAAGTTTGCTTTTTCAGACATCTGTCCCCACAGCCCTGGCAAACACAGCCTCTAGGCTGGGTCCTCTGGAGCCATACCACAGGACCATGCCTGCTCTCTCCTGGGAAACTCTGTCCATTCCTTTGGCCACACACCTCCAGAATATGAGAAACCTCAAGGCCCCCGAGGACATACCATTACCGGGAGCCTCCCTGCACACACAGGGGCCTTCAGACACAAGCTGAGCTGCTAGCTACATGAAGGCATGCACACAGATGTCAACAGAGATAGAAGGTTGAGCCGGACAGGCACTCAGGCCCTAATCTCAACTCTTGCTTTGTTTTCCAGGTGTCACTCCTCAGAGGCTTTGGTTCGAAGAACAGGATATGGGGCTTTCCTGAGGCACTGAACAGAACTTCTCTCGTCTCCACATGGGAAGCTTCCTTGTTGGAGCCGTGTCAAACACCTCAGGTTGGAGAATCCTGCAGAGTCCCTGAGCCACCTCCACATTCCAAGGTCTCCCAGGCCACCAAGCCACAGTAGGACTCATCTTCAGGAGAGTCCATTTCAACTCTCCCCTCTGGGTAGCTCACCCAGGAGCCCGCAGTTTGAGCCTGCCTTGTCCTGACTAAAGAGTGGGAATATGAGGTGGCGTTCCCAGGCATCCATGCTTAGACACCTGCTCTCGAGTCTTTCCGTATGGGGCCTCCTGGAACCATCCAATAGCACTCGACTTTCGTGCAGAAGGAAACCTTGAGGTTTGGAGGAGTTCACAAATCCCATCGTAGGCAAACCTTCCTGGCCTCATGAGGCCCCCACACCATTCAGGAAGAGGCCATGCTGGACAAAAACTCTAGCCTGAGGCACGTCTCAGAGTTGAAATGACCTCAGTGCAGGAGATCTCGATTCAGCCTCTCAGAGTGGGCCTGCCGTGCCATCGGTCCCAAACCTCACGCTAGCTTGTGTTTTCAGACTTCCTTCCTCACACTCCTGGCAAACAAGCCCTCCGGACCAGGAACTCCAGAAGCACAACCCAGCCCAGGGTCTGCCCAAGGGAAGAAAAACGTTTCCCTGTGGGGCTCTCTCCAGAAACCCCAGATGAGGATCAACCTGCTCGGGCCTCGACGGTACCCGAACTGGATAGGCTGCTCTGGGCACTCATGCTCTGTCTGACACAGCCTGAAGCCAGACGCCCAGACAGACAAGGAGACAGCTGGCCGCACACCCAGCACTTCGGACACGCCATGGTCTTATGCCGCCACCTCTTCCTAACCTTGGTTTTCAGATATCTGAACCTAGACATTATATCAATTCTCCACACAGCTGGGTATCGCAAGCACAACACAGAACTCCTCCTTCCCCGTGGCTGTAAAGCTTGCTCTTGGCATGGAGTCACACCTTCAGGGTGGGAGAAACCTTCCTGGTCCCTGATGCCACGCCCAAACTTGAGTGCTGCTTGGGCACAAATTCACACTCTGACCCTCAGCATGAGCCCCATGTCAAAGAAAGGCCTGTCAGGGCTTGGGCCAAGAGCCCGCATATGGGGCTTGCCAAGCCCCTATGCACCCAATCCTCACCAGTGTTTGAGTTTTCCAGTCGCCCCGCCCGTACCTGGGGCTCTGCTCTGGAATCCCTTTCTTGGAGAGACACATGAGCCAGACAACACGACTCCACCCTTCCCACAAAATGACCCCAAACTCTTGGGAGCTGGGACAAATCCCCAGAGAGCGATACTCGTCCACAGTCCCTGAGGCCACCCCTCCAATCCACGGCTATCTCGAACACAACATCCAGAGACAAAAGCCTGAAGGAACGCCTCCCACTCGCCCTTGTTTCAGAGGCCCAGGAGCTCCCTCTCGGGCTGTACATCCGGCCTGCCATACCCTAGGCGCCACTCATAAGCTGAGTTTGTGTTTTCAGACTTCTGTGCCCTCAGCCTGGACCCACACAACCGCCAGGCTAGGGCCTCTGGAGCCACAGCGAAAGATTGTGCCTGCCCTCTCCAAGGAAATTGTGCCCAATCCATTGACCACAACCCTACAGGTTAGGGAAAAGCTCCAAGGCCCCTGAGGCCATCAATAGTGTAGGCCACCCTGGACTAAGAGGGGCTCTCTGACACCAGCGGAGCAACTATCTCCACTTAGACTCTCAGACAGTGTCCCCAGAGACAGAAGGTTGAAATGGACAGGCCCCCAGGCCCTAATCTGAACCTTAGCTCTGGTTTCCATGTGTCCGTCCTCAGAGGTCTGTTTTCGTAGACCAGCACACGGGGCTTTTCTGAGGCACCAAACCAAACCTCTCTCGCCTCCACATGGGGAGCTTACTTACTGGGGATGTATCAAACCCTTCAGGTAGGAGAGTTCCGCAGGGCCACTGAACAACCAGCACATTCCAAGGTTTCCATGGACCCAAACGCACATTATGACGCATCCTCAGGAGAGGCCATTTCAACTCAGCCCCCTGGTTAGCGTGCCCCAGAGGCAGCAGGTCAAACATATCTTGTGGCTAATGACCAATGGGAATGCGAGGCATTCTGTACAGGAATCCATCCTTCGAACCGTGCTCTCCAGTCCTTCCGTATGGTATGTCCTGGAGCCATGCAACAGGACTCGAATGTCCCACAGAAGGAAACCTGGTGGTTTGGGGCAACCTCCAAACTCAGCGTGGGAAAACTTCCTTGGCCTCATGAGGCCCCCGCTTCATGAAGGTGCCATCATGGACACATACTCCAGCCTCAGCCAACGTCTGATCCTCAGCCTGACTTCAGATGCAGGAGATTTTGATTCAGCCTCTGCCTAGTGGGCCTGCTCTGCCCTTGGCTCCAATCCTCACTTTAGCTTGTGTTCCTAGACTTCCGTCCTCACACTCCTGGCCCACAAACCCTCCCTTCTGGGAATTCTGGGGCCACAATGAAGCACTCCGCCTGCCTCCCAGGAGAAAAACTTTGTCTATGGTGCTGCCCAGAAACCCCAAATGAGGATCAAACTGCTTGGCCCTCGGCAACACCCCAATTGCATAGGCTACCTTAAACATTGATGCTCTGTCGCAAATAGCCTGAGCCCAGACCTTCCAACAGACACCGACACAGCTGGCTGCACACCCAGCACATTGGACCCGCCACTGCCTTAGGCCACCATCCATTCCCAACCTGGGTTTTCAGTCATCAGAACCTAGACCTTATCTCCAATCCCTGCACAGGGCGGAACCTGATGCACAAGTCAGAACCCCTCCTTCCCCATGGCAAGAAACCTTGCTGCTGGCAGTGAGTCAAACCTTCAGTGTAGGAGAAAACGGCATGGCCCATGAGGCCACGCCCATGTGTGAGGGCCGCCTTGGGCACAAACACACATTGTGACCCTCAGCGTGAGTACCTTATTCAAGTAACGCCTCTCAGTGATTGGACCAAGAGCCCGCATATGTGGCTTGCCATGCCCATAGGCACGCAGGACTAACTAGATGGTGTGTATTCCAGTTGAGGGAACCCACTGCTGTGCTCTAGAGTCCCTCTCCTGGGGGGTCCCCTGTGGCAGAAAACAGTACTCTTCCCTTCCCACAGAATGAACCCAAACACTTGGGAGCTTGGACAATCCCCCGAGAGGAAGGCTCTTCCTCGGCCCCTGAAGCAACCCCTACCCTGAACGGCCACTGTGAACGCAACACCCAGAGACAAAAGCCTGAGCGACTGCCTCCCACTTGCCCTCCTTTGATATCCAGAGGATCTCCCCTCTCGGACTGGAGATCAGGCCTGCCATTACCTTGGCCCCTACCTGAGCCAAGTTTGCTTTTTCAGACATCTGTCCCCACAGCCCTGGCAAACACAGCCTCTAGGCTGGGTCCTCTGGAGCCATACCACAGGACCATGCCTGCTCTCTCCTGGGAAACTCTGTCCATTCCTTTGGCCACACACCTCCAGAATATGAGAAACCTCAAGGCCCCCGAGGACATACCATTACCGGGAGCCTCCCTGCACACACAGGGGCCTTCGGACACAAGCGGAGCTGCTACCTCCATGAAGGCATGCACACCGATGTCAACAGAGATAGAAGGTTGAGCCCGACACGCCCTTAGGCCCTAATCTCAACTCTTGCTTTGTTTTCCAGGTGTCACTCCTCAGAGGCTTTGGTTCGAAGAACAGGATATGGGGCTTTCCTGAGGCACTGAACAGAACTTCTCTCGTCTCCACATGGGAAGCTTCCTTGTTGGAGCCGTGTCAAACACCTCAGGTTGGAGAATCCTGCAGAGTCCCTGAGCCACCTCCACATTCCAAGGTCTCCCAGGCCACCAAGCCACAGTAGGACTCATCTTCAGGAGAGTCCATTTCAACTCTCCCCTCTGGGTAGCTCACCCAGGAGCCCGCAGATTGAGCCTGCCTTGTCCTGACTAAAGAGTGGGAATATGAGGTGGCGTTCCCAGGCATCCATGCTTAGACACCTGCTCTCGAGTCTTTCCGTATGGGGCCTCCTGGAACCATCCAATAGCACTCGACTTTCGTGCAGAAGGAAACCTTGAGGTTTGGAGGAGTTCACAAATCCCATCGTAGGCAAACCTTCCTGGCCTCATGAGGCCCCCACACCATTCAGGAAGAGGCCATGCTGGACAAAAACTCTAGCCTGAGGCACGTCTCAGAGTTGAAATGACCTCAGTGCAGGAGATCTCGATTCAGCCTCTCAGAGTGGGCCTGCCGTGCCATCGGTCCCAAACCTCACGCTAGCTTGTGTTTTCAGACTTCCTTCCTCACACTCCTGGCAAACAAGCCCTCCGGACCAGGAACTCCAGAAGCACAACCCAGCCCAGGGTCTGCCCAAGGGAAGAAAAACGTTTCCCTGTGGGGCTCTCTCCAGAAACCCCAGATGAGGATCAACCTGCTCGGGCCTCGACGGTACCCGAACTGGATAGGCTGCTTTGGGCACTCATGCTCTGTCTGACACAGCCTGAAGCCAGACGCCCAGACAGACAAGGAGACAGCTGGCCGCACACCCAGCACTTCGGACACGCCATGGTCTTATGCCGCCACCTCTTCCTAACCTTGGTTTTCAGATATCTGAACCTAGACATTATATCAATTCTCCACACAGCTGGGTATCGCAAGCACAACACAGAACTCCTCCTTCCCCGTGGCTGTAAAGCTTGCTCTTGGCATGGAGTCACACCTTCAGGGTGGGAGAAACCTTCCTGGTCCCTGATGCCACGCCCAAACTTGAGTGCTGCTTGGGCACAAATTCACACTCTGACCCTCAGCATGAGCCCCATGTCAAAGAAAGGCCTGTCAGGGCCTGGGCCAAGAGCCCGCATATGGGGCTTGCCAAGCCCCTATGCACCCAATCCTCACCAGTGTTTGAGTTTTCCAGTCGCCCCGCCCGTACCTGGGGCTCTGCTCTGGAATCCCTTTCTTGGAGAGACACATGAGCCAGACAACACGACTCCACCCTTCCCACAAAATGACCCCAAACTCTTGGGAGCTGGGACAAATCCCCAGAGAGCGATACTCGTCCACAGTCCCTGAGGCCACCCCTCCAATCCACGGCTATCTCGGACACAACATCCAGAGACAAAAGCCTGAAGGAACGCCTCCCACTCGCCCTTGTTTCAGAGGCCCAGGAGCTCCCTCTCGGGCTGTACATCCGGCCTGCCATACCCTAGGCGCCACTCATAAGCTGAGTTTGTGTTTTCAGACTTCTGTGCCCTCAGCCTGGACCCACACAACCGCCAGGCTAGGGCCTCTGGAGCCACAGCGAAAGATTGTGCCTGCCCTCTCCAAGGAAATTGTGCCCAATCCATTGACCACAACCCTACAGGTTAGGGAAAAGCTCCAAGGCCCCTGAGGCCATCAATAGTGTAGGCCACCCTGGACTAAGAGGGGCTCTCTGACACCAGCGGAGCAACTATCTCCACTTAGACTCTCAGACAGTGTCCCCAGAGACAGAAGGTTGAAATGGACAGGCCCCCAGGCCCTAAACTGAACCTTAGCTCTGGTTTCCATGTGTCCGTCCTCAGAGGTCTGTTTTCGTAGACCAGCACACGGGGCTTTTCTGAGGCACCAAACCAAACCTCTCTCGCCTCCACATGGGGAGCTTACTTACTGGGGATGTATCAAACCCTTCAGGTAGGAGAGTTCCGCAGGGCCACTGAACAACCAGCACATTCCAAGGTTTCCATGGACCCAAACGCACATTATGACGCATCCTCAGGAGAGGCCATTTCAACTCAGCCCCCTGGTTAGCGTGCCCCAGAGGCAGCAGATCAAACATATCTTGTGGCTAATGGCCAATGGGAATGCGAGGCATGCTGTACAGGGATCCATCCTTCGCACCGTGCTCTCCAGTCCTTCCGTATGGTATGTCCTGGAGCCATGCAACAGGACTCGAATGTCCCACAGAAGGAAACCTGGTGGTTTGGGGCAACCTCCAAACTCAGCGTGGGAAAACTTCCTTGGCCTCATGAGGCCCCCGCTTCATGAAGGTGCCATCATGGACACATACTCCAGCCTCAGCCAACGTCTGATCCTCAGCCTGACTTCAGATGCAGGAGATTTTGATTCAGCCTCTGCCTAGTGGGCCTGCTCTGCCCTTGGCTCCAATCCTCACTTTAGCTTGTGTTCCTAGACTTCCGTCCTCACACTCCTGGCCCACAAACCCTCCCTTCTGGGAATTCTGGGGCCACAATGAAGCACTCCGCCTGCCTCCCAGGAGAAAAACTTTGTCTATGGTGCTGCCCAGAAACCCCAAATGAGGATCAAACTGCTTGGCCCTCGGCAACACCCCAATTGCATAGGCTACCTTAAACATTGATGCTCTGTCGCAAATAGCCTGAGCCCAGACCTTCCAACAGACACCGACACAGCTGGCTGCACACCCAGCACATTGGACCCGCCACTGCCTTAGGCCACCATCCATTCCCAACCTGGGTTTTCAGTCATCAGAACCTAGACCTTATCTCCAATCCCTGCACAGGGCGGAACCTGATGCACAAGTCAGAACCCCTCCTTCCCCATGGCAAGAAACCTTGCTGCTGGCAGTGAGTCAAACCTTCAGTGTAGGAGAAAACGGCATGGCCCATGAGGCCACGCCCATGTGTGAGGGCCGCCTTGGGCACAAACACACATTGTGACCCTCAGCGTGAGTACCTTATTCAAGTAACGCCTCTCAGTGATTGGACCAAGAGCCCGCATATGTGGCTTGCCATGCCCATAGGCACGCAGGACTAACTAGATGGTGTGTATTCCAGTTGAGGGAACCCACTGCTGTGCTCTAGAGTCCCTCTCCTGGGGGGTCCCCTGTGGCAGAAAACAGTACTCTTCCCTTCCCACAGAATGAACCCAAACACTTGGGAGCTTGGACAATCCCCCGAGAGGAAGGCTCTTCCTCGGCCCCTGAAGCAACCGCTACCCTGAACGGCCACTGTGAACGCAACACCCAGAGACAAAACCCTGAGCGACTGCCTCCCACTTGCCCTCCTTTGATATCCAGAGGATCTCCCCTCTCGGACTGGAGATCAGGCCTGCCATTACCTTGGCCCCTACCTGAGCCAAGTTTGCTTTTTCAGACATCTGTCCCCACAGCCCTGGCAAACACAGCCTCTAGGCTGGGTCCTCTGGAGCCATACCACAGGACCATGCCTGCTCTCTCCTGGGAAACTCTGTCCATTCCTTTGGCCACACACCTCCAGAATATGAGAAACCTCAAGGCCCCCGAGGACATACCATTACCGGGAGCCTCCCTGCACACACAGGGGCCTTCGGACACAAGCGGAGCTGCTACCTCCATGAAGGCATGCACACCGATGTCAACAGAGATAGAAGGTTGAGCCCGACAGGCCCTTAGGCCCTAATCTCAACTCTTGCTTTGTTTTCCAGGTGTCACTCCTCAGAGGCTTTGGTTCGAAGAACAGGATATGGGGCTTTCCTGAGGCACTGAACAGAACTTCTCTCGTCTCCACATGGGAAGCTTCCTTGTTGGAGCCGTGTCAAACACCTCAGGTTGGAGAATCCTGCAGAGTCCCTGAGCCACCTCCACATTCCAAGGTCTCCCAGGCCACCAAGCCACAGTAGGACTCATCTTCAGGAGAGTCCATTTCAACTCTCCCCTCTGGGTAGCTCACCCAGGAGCCCGCAGATTGAGCCTGCCTTGTCCTGACTAAAGAGTGGGAATATGAGGTGGCGTTCCCAGGCATCCATGCTTAGACACCTGCTCTCGAGTCTTTCCGTATGGGGCCTCCTGGAACCATCCAATAGCACTCGACTTTCGTGCAGAAGGAAACCTTGAGGTTTGGAGGAGTTCACAAATCCCATCGTAGGCAAACCTTCCTGGCCTCATGAGGCCCCCACACCATTCAGGAAGAGGCCATGCTGGACAAAAACTCTAGCCTGAGGCACGTGTCATAGTTGAAATGACCTCAGTGCAGGAGATCTCGATTCAGCCTCTCAGAGTGGGCCTGCCGTGCCATCGGTCCCAAACCTCACGCTAGCTTGTGTTTTCAGACTTCCTTCCTCACACTCCTGGCAAACAAGCCCTCCGGACTAGGAACTCCAGAAGCACAACCCAGCCCAGGGTCTGCCCAAGGGAAGAAAAACGTTTCCCTGTGGGGCTCTCTCCAGAAACCCCAGATGAGGATCAACCTGCTCGGGCCTCGACGGTACCCGAACTGGATAGGCTGCTCTGGGCACTCATGCTCTGTCTGACACAGCCTGAAGCCAGACGCCCAGACAGACAAGGAGACAGCTGGCCGCACACCCAGCACTTCGGACACGCCATGGTCTTATGCCGTCACCTCTTCCTAACCTTGGTTTTCAGATATCTGAACCTAGACATTATATCAATTCTCCACACAGCTGGGTATCGCAAGCACAACACAGAACTCCTCCTTCCCCGTGGCTGTAAAGCTTGCTCTTGGCATGGAGTCACACCTTCAGGGTGGGAGAAACCTTCCTGGTCCCTGATGCCACGCCCAAACTTGAGTGCTGCTTGGGCACAAATTCACACTCTGACCCTCAGCATGAGCCCCATGTCAAAGAAAGGCCTGTCAGGGCCTGGGCCAAGAGCCCGCATATGGGGCTTGCCAAGCCCCTATGCACCCAATCCTCACCAGTGTTTGAGTTTTCCAGTCGCCCCGCCCGTACCTGGGGCTCTGCTCTGGAATCCCTTTCTTGGAGAGACACATGAGCCAGACAACACGACTCCACCCTTCCCACAAAATGACCCCAAACTCTTGGGAGCTGGGACAAATCCCCAGAGAGCGATTCTCGTCCACAGTCCCTGAGGCCACCCCTCCAATCCACGGCTATCTCGGACACAACATCCAGAGACAAAAGCCTGAAGGAACGCCTCCCACTCGCCCTTGTTTCAGAGGCCCAGGAGCTCCCTCTCGGGCTGTACATCCGGCCTGCCATACCCTAGGCGCCACTCATAAGCTGAGTTTGTGTTTTCAGACTTCTGTGCCCTCAGCCTGGACCCACACAACCGCCAGGCTAGGGCCTCTGGAGCCACAGCGAAAGATTGTGCCTGCCCTCTCCAAGGAAATTGTGCCCAATCCATTGACCACAACCCTACAGGTTAGGGAAAAGCTCCAAGGCCCCTGAGGCCATCAATAGTGTAGGCCACCCTGGACTAAGAGGGGCTCTCTGACACCAGCGGAGCAACTATCTCCACTTAGACTCTCAGACAGTGTCCCCAGAGACAGAAGGTTGAAATGGACAGGCCCCCAGGCCCTAATCTGAACCTTAGCTCTGGTTTCCATGTGTCCGTCCTCAGAGGTCTGTTTTCGTAGACCAGCACACGGGGCTTTTCTGAGGCACCAAACCAAACCTCTCTCGCCTCCACATGGGGAGCTTACTTACTGGGGATGTATCAAACCCTTCAGGTAGGAGAGTTCCGCAGGGCCACTGAACAACCAGCACATTCCAAGGTTTCCATGGACCCAAACGCACATTATGACGCATCCTCAGGAGAGGCCATTTCAACTCAGCCCCCTGGTTAGCGTGCCCCAGAGGCAGCAGATCAAACATATCTTGTGGCTAATGGCCAATGGGAATGCGAGGCATGCTGTACAGGGATCCATCCTTCGAACCGTGCTCTCCAGTCCTTCCGTATGGTATGTCCTGGAGCCATGCAACAGGACTCGAATGTCCCACAGAAGGAAACCTGGTGGTTTGGGGCAACCTCCAAACTCAGCGTGGGAAAACTTCCTTGGCCTCATGAGGCCCCCGCTTCATGAAGGTGCCATCATGGACACATACTCCAGCCTCAGCCAACGTCTGATCCTCAGCCTGACTTCAGATGCAGGAGATTTTGATTCAGCCTCTGCCTAGTGGGCCTGCTCTGCCCTTGGCTCCAATCCTCACTTTAGCTTGTGTTCCTAGAATTCCGTCCTCACACTCCTGGCCCACAAACCCTCCCTTCTGGGAATTCTGGGGCCACAATGAAGCACTCCGCCTGCCTCCCAGGAGAAAAACTTTGTCTATGGTGCTGCCCAGAAACCCCAAATGAGGATCAAACTGCTTGGCCCTCGGCAACACCCCAATTGCATAGGCTACCTTAAACACTGATGCTCTGTCGCAAATAGCCTGAGCCCAGACCTTCCAACAGACACCAACACAGCTGGCTGCACACCCAGCACATTGGACCCGCCACTGCCTTAGGCCACCATCCATTCCCAACCTGGGTTTTCAGTCATCAGAACCTAGACCTTATCTCCAATCCCTGCACAGGGCGGAACCTGATGCACAAGTCAGAACCCCTCCTTCCCCATGGCAAGAAACCTTGCTGCTGGCAGTGAGTCAAACCTTCAGTGTAGGAGAAAACGGCATGGCCCATGAGGCCACGCCCATGTGTGAGGGCCGCCTTGGGCACAAACACACATTGTGACCCTCAGCGTGAGTACCTTATTCAAGTAACGCCTCTCAGTGATTGGACCAAGAGCCCGCATATGTGGCTTGCCATGCCCATAGGCATGCAGGACTAACTAGATGGTGTGTATTCCAGTTGAGGGAACCCACTGCTGTGCTCTAGAGTCCCTCTCCTGCGGGGTCCCCTGTGGCAGAAAACAGTACTCTTCCCTTCCCACAGAATGAACCCAAACACTTGGGAGCTTGGACAATCCCCCGAGAGGAAGGCTCTTCCTCGGCCCCTGAAGCAACCCCTACCCTGAACGGCCACTGTGAACGCAACACCCAGAGACAAAAGCCTGAGCGACTGCCTCCCACTTGCCCTCCTTTGATATCCAGAGGATCTCCCCTCTCGGACTGGAGATCAGGCCTGCCATTACCTTGGCCCCTACCTGAGCCAAGTTTGCTTTTTCAGACATCTGTCCCCACAGCCCTGGCAAACACAGCCTCTAGGCTGGGTCCTCTGGAGCCATACCACAGGACCATGCCTGCTCTCTCCTGGGAAACTCTGTCCATTCCTTTGGCCACACACCTCCAGAATATGAGAAACCTCAAGGCCCCCGAGGACATACCATTACCGGGAGCCTCCCTGCACACACAGGGGCCTTCGGACACAAGCGGAGCTGCTACCTCCATGAAGGCATGCACACCGATGTCAACAGAGATAGAAGGTTGAGCCCGACAGGCCCTTAGGCCCTAATCTCAACTCTTGCTTGGTTTTCCAGGTGTCACTCCTCAGAGGCTTTGGTTCGAAGAACAGGATATGGGGCTTTCCTGAGGCACTGAACAGAACTTCTCTCGTCTCCACATGGGAAGCTTCCTTGTTGGAGCCGTGTCAAACACCTCAGGTTGGAGAATCCTGCAGAGTCCCTGAGCCACCTCCACATTCCAAGGTCTCCCAGGCCACCAAGCCACAGTAGGACTCATCTTCAGGAGAGTCCATTTCAACTCTCCCCTCTGGGTAGCTCACCCAGGAGCCCGCAGATTGAGCCTGCCTTGTCCTGACTAAAGAGTGGGAATATGAGGTGGCGTTCCCAGGCATCCATGCTTAGACACCTGCTCTCGAGTCTTTCCGTATGGGGCCTCCTGGAACCATCCAATAGCACTCGACTTTCGTGCAGAAGGAAACCTTGAGGTTTGGAGTAGTTCACAAATCCCATCGTAGGCAAACCTTCCTGGCCTCATGAGGCCCCCACACCATTCAGGAAGAGGCCATGCTGGACAAAAACTCTAGCCTGAGGCACGTCTCAGAGTTGAAATGACCTCAGTGCAGGAGATCTCGATTCAGCCTCTCAGAGTGGGCCTGCCGTGCCATCGGTCCCAAACCTCACGCTAGCTTGTGTTTTCAGACTTCCTTCCTCACACTCCTGGCAAACAAGCCCTCCGGACTAGGAACTCCAGAACCACAACCCAGCCCAGGGTCTGCCCAAGGGAAGAAAAACGTTTCCCTGTGGGGCTCTCTCCAGAAACCCCAGATGAGGATCAACCTGCTCGGGCCTCGACGGTACCCGAACTGGATAGGCTGCTCTGGGCACTCATGCTCTGTCTGACACAGCCTGAAGCCAGACGCCCAGACAGACAAGGAGACAGCTGGCCGCACACCCAGCACTTCGGACACGCCATGGTCTTATGCCGTCACCTCTTCCTAACCTTGGTTTTCAGATATCTGAACCTAGACATTATATCAATTCTCCACACAGCTGGGTATCGCAAGCACAACACAGAACTCCTCCTTCCCCGTGGCTGTAAAGCTTGCTCTTGGCATGGAGTCACACCTTCAGGGTGGGAGAAACCTTCCTGGTCCCTGATGCCACGCCCAAACTTGAGTGCTGCTTGGGCACAAATTCACACTCTGACCCTCAGCATGAGCCCCATGTCAAAGAAAGGCCTGTCAGGGCCTGGGCCAAGAGCCCGCATATGGGGCTTGCCAAGCCCCTATGCACCCAATCCTCACCAGTGTTTGAGTTTTCCAGTCGCCCCGCCCGTACCTGGGGCTCTGCTCTGGAATCCCTTTCTTGGAGAGACACATGAGCCAGACAACACGACTCCACCCTTCCCACAAAATGACCCCAAACTCTTGGGAGCTGGGACAAATCCCCAGAGAGCGATACTCGTCCACAGTCCCTGAGGCCACCCCTCCAATCCACGGCTATCTCGGACACAACATCCAGAGACAAAAGCCTGAAGGAACGCCTCCCACTCGCCCTTGTTTCAGAGGCCCAGGAGCTCCCTCTCGGGCTGTACATCCGGCCTGCCATACCCTAGGCGCCACTCATAAGCTGAGTTTGTGTTTTCAGACTTCTGTGCCCTCAGCCTGGACCCACACAACCGCCAGGCTAGGGCCTCTGGAGCCACAGCGAAAGATTGTGCCTGCCCTCTCCAAGGAAATTGTGCCCAATCCATTGACCACAACCCTACAGGTTAGGGAAAAGCTCCAAGGCCCCTGAGGCCATCAATAGTGTAGGCCACCCTGGACTAAGAGGGGCTCTCTGACACCAGCGGAGCAACTATCTCCACTTAGACTCTCAGACAGTGTCCCCAGAGACAGAAGGTTGAAATGGACAGGCCCCCAGGCCCTAATCTGAACCTTAGCTCTGGTTTCCATGTGTCCGTCCTCAGAGGTCTGTTTTCGTAGACCAGCACACGGGGCTTTTCTGAGGCTCCAAACCAAGCCTCTCTCGTCTCCACATGGGGAGCTTACCTACTGGGGATGTATCAAACCCTTCAGGTAGGAGAGTTCCGCAGGGCCACTGAACAACCAGCACATTCCAAGGTTTCCATGGACCCAAACGCACATTATGACGCATCCTCAGGAGAGGCCATTTCAACTCAGCCCCCTGGTTAGCGTGCCCCAGAGGCAGCAGATCAAACATATCTTGTGGCTAATGGCCAATGGGAATGCGAGGCATGCTGTACAGGGATCCATCCTTCGAACCGTGCTCTCCAGTCCTTCCGTATGGTATGTCCTGGAGCCATGCAACAGGACTCGAATGTCCCACAGAAGGAAACCTGGTGGTTTGGGGCAACCTCCAAACTCAGCGTGGGAAAACTTCCTTGGCCTCATGAGGCCCCCGCTTCATGAAGGTGCCATCATGGACACATACTCCAGCCTCAGCCAACGTCTGATCCTCAGCCTGACTTCAGATGCAGGAGATTTTGATTCAGCCTCTGCCTAGTGGGCCTGCTCTGCCCTTGGCTCCAATCCTCACTTTAGCTTGTGTTCCTAGAATTCCGTCCTCACACTCCTGGCCCACAAACCCTCCCTTCTGGGAATTCTGGGGCCACAATGAAGCACTCCGCCTGCCTCCCAGGAGAAAAACTTTGTCTATGGTGCTGCCCAGAAACCCCAAATGAGGATCAAACTGCTTGGCCCTCGGCAACACCCCAATTGCATAGGCTACCTTAAACACTGATGCTCTGTCGCAAATAGCCTGAGCCCAGACCTTCCAACAGACACCAACACAGCTGGCTGCACACCCAGCACATTGGACCCGCCACTGCCTTAGGCCACCATCCATTCCCAACCTGGGTTTTCAGTCATCAGAACCTAGACCTTATCTCCAATCCCTGCACAGGGCGGAACCTGATGCACAAGTCAGAACCCCTCCTTCCCCATGGCAAGAAACCTTGCTGCTGGCAGTGAGTCAAACCTTCAGTGTAGGAGAAAACGGCATGGCCCATGAGGCCACGCCCATGTGTGAGGGCCGCCTTGGGCACAAACACACATTGTGACCCTCAGCGTGAGTACCTTATTCAAGTAACGCCTCTCAGTGATTGGACCAAGAGCCCGCATATGTGGCTTGCCATGCCCATAGGCACGCAGGACTAACTAGATGGTGTGTATTCCAGTTGAGGGAACCCACTGCTGTGCTCTAGAGTCCCTCTCCTGGGGGGTCCCCTGTGGCAGAAAACAGTACTCTTCCCTTCCCACAGAATGAACCCAAACACTTGGGAGCTTGGACAATCCCCCGAGAGGAAGGCTCTTCCTCGGCCCCTGAAGCAACCCCTACCCTGAACGGCCACTGTGAACGCAACACCCAGAGACAAAAGCCTGAGCGACTGCCTCCCACTTGCCCTCCTTTGATATCCAGAGGATCTCCCCTCTCGGACTGGAGATCAGGCCTGCCATTACCTTGTCCCCTACCTGAGCCAAGTTTGCTTTTTCAGACATCTGTCCCCACAGCCCTGGCAAACACAGCCTCTAGGCTGGGTCCTCTGGAGCCATACCACAGGACCATGCCTGCTCTCTCCTGGGAAACTCTGTCCATTCCTTTGGCCACACACCTCCAGAATATGAGAAACCTCAAGGCCCCCGAGGACATACCATTACCGGGAGCCTCCCTGCACACACAGGGGCCTTCGGACACAAGCGGAGCTGCTACCTCCATGAAGGCATGCACACCGATGTCAACAGAGATAGAAGGTTGAGCCGGACAGGCCCTTAGGCCCTAATCTCAACTCTTGCTTGGTTTTCCAGGTGTCACTCCTCAGAGGCTTTGGTTCGAAGAACAGGATATGGGGCTTTCCTGAGGCACTGAAGAGAACTTCTCTCGTCTCCACATGGGAAGCTTCCTTGTTGGAGCCGTGTCAAACACCTCAGGTTGGAGAATCCTGCAGAGTCCCTGAGCCACCTCCACATTCCAAGGTCTCCCAGGCCACCAAGCCACAGTAGGACTCATCTTCAGGAGAGTCCATTTCAACTCTCCCCTCTGGGTAGCTCACCCAGGAGCCCGCAGATTGAGCCTGCCTTGTCCTGACTAAAGAGTGGGAATATGAGGTGGCGTTCCCAGGCATCCATGCTTAGACACCTGCTCTCGAGTCTTTCCGTATGGGGCCTCCTGGAACCATCCAATAGCACTCGACTTTCGTGCAGAAGGAAACCTTGAGGTTTGGAGGAGTTCACAAATCCCATCGTAGGCAAACCTTCCTGGCCTCATGAGGCCCCCACACCATTCAGGAAGAGGCCATGCTGGACAAAAACTCTAGCCTGAGGCACGTCTCATAGTTGAAATGACCTCAGTGCAGGAGATCTCGATTCAGCCTCTCAGAGTGGGCCTGCCGTGCCATCGGTCCCAAACCTCACGCTAGCTTGTGTTTTCAGACTTCCTTCCTCACACTCCTGGCAAACAAGCCCTCCGGACTAGGAATTCCAGAACCACAACCCAGCCCAGGGTCTGCCCAAGGGAAGAAAAACGTTTCCCTGTGGGGCTCTCTCCAGAAAACCCAGATGAGGATCAACCTGCTCGGGCCTCGACGGTTCCCGAACTGGATAGGCTGCTCTGTACACTCATGCTCTGTCTGACACAGCCTGAAGCCAGACGCCCAGACAGACAAGGAGACAGCTGGCCGCACACCCAGCACTTCGGACACGCCATGGTCTTATGCCGCCACCTCTTCCTAACCTTGGTTTTCAGATATCTGAACCTAGACATTATATCAATTCTCCACACAGCTGGGTATCGCAAGCACAACACAGAACTCCTCCTTCCCCGTGGCTGTAAAGCTTGCTCTTGGCATGGAGTCACACCTTCAGGGTGGGAGAAACCTTCCTGGTCCCTGATGCCACGCCCAAACTTGAGTGCTGCTTGGGCACAAATTCACACTCTGACCCTCAGCATGAGCCCCATGTCAAAGAAAGGCCTGTCAGGGCCTGGGCCAAGAGCCCGCATATGGGGCTTGCCAAGCCCCTATGCACCCAATCCTCACCAGTGTTTGAGTTTTCCAGTCGCCCCGCCCGTACCTGGGGCTCTCCTCTGGAATCCCTTTCTTGGAGAGACACATGAGCCAGACAACACGACTCCACCCTTCCCACAAAATGACCCCAAACTCTTGGGAGCTGGGACAAATCCCCAGAGAGCGATACTCGTCCACAGTCCCTGAGGCCACCCCTCCAATCCACGGCTATCTCGGACACAACATCCAGAGACAAAAGCCTGAAGGAACGCCTCCCACTCGCCCTTGTTTCAGAGGCCCAGGAGCTCCCTCTCGGGCTGTACATCCGGCCTGCCATACCCTAGGCGCCACTCATAAGCTGAGTTTGTGTTTTCAGACTTCTGTGCCCTCAGCCTGGACCCACACAACCGCCAGGCTAGGGCCTCTGGAGCCACAGCGAAAGATTGTGCCTGCCCTCTCCAAGGAAATTGTGCCCAATCCATTGACCACAACCCTACAGGTTAGGGAAAAGCTCCAAGGCCCCTGAGGCCATCAATAGTGTAGGCCACCCTGGACTAAGAGGGGCTCTCTGACACCAGCGGAGCAACTATCTCCACTTAGACTCTCAGACAGTGTCCCCAGAGACAGAAGGTTGAAATGGACAGGCCCCCAGGCCCTAATCTGAACCTTAGCTCTGGTTTCCATGTGTCCGTCCTCAGAGGTCTGTTTTCGTAGACCAGCACACGGGGCTTTTCTGAGGCACCAAACCAAACCTCTCTCGCCTCCACATGGGGAGCTTACTTACTGGGGATGTATCAAACCCTTCAGGTAGGAGAGTTCCGCAGGGCCACTGAACAACCAGCACATTCCAAGGTTTCCATGGACCCAAACGCACATTATGACGCATCCTCAGGAGAGGCCATTTCAACTCAGCCCCCTGGTTAGCGTGCCCCAGAGGCAGCAGATCAAACATATCTTGTGGCTAATGGCCAATGGGAATGCGAGGCATGCTGTACAGGGATCCATCCTTCGCACCGTGCTCTCCAGTCCTTCCGTATGGTATGTCCTGGAGCCATGCAACAGGACTCGAATGTCCCACAGAAGGAAACCTGGTGGTTTGGGGCAACCTCCAAACTCAGCGTGGGAAAACTTCCTTGGCCTCATGAGGCCCCCGCTTCATGAAGGTGCCATCATGGACACATACTCCAGCCTCAGCCAACGTCTGATCCTCAGCCTGACTTCAGATGCAGGAGATTTTGATTCAGCCTCTGCCTAGTGGGCCTGCTCTGCCCTTGGCTCCAATCCTCACTTTAGCTTGTGTTCCTAGACTTCCGTCCTCACACTCCTGGCCCACAAACCCTCCCTTCTGGGAATTCTGGGGCCACAATGAAGCACTCCGCCTGCCTCCCAGGAGAAAAACTTTGTCTATGGTGCTGCCCAGAAACCCCAAATGAGGATCAAACTGCTTGGCCCTCGGCAACACCCCAATTGCATAGGCTACCTTAAATACTGATGCTCTGTCGCAAATAGCCTGAGCCCAGACCTTCCAACAGACACCGACACAGCTGGCTGCACACCCAGCACATTGGACCCGCCACTGCCTTAGGCCACCATCCATTCCCAACCTGGGTTTTCAGTCATCAGAACCTAGACCTTATCTCCAATCCCTGCACAGGGCGGAACCTGATGCACAAGTCAGAACCCCTCCTTCCCCATGGCAAGAAACCTTGCTGCTGGCAGTGAGTCAAACCTTCAGTGTAGGAGAAAAAGGCATGGCCCATGAGGCCAGGTCCATGTGTGAGGGCCGCCTTGGGCACAAACACACATTGTGACCCTCAGCGTGAGTACCTTATTCAAGTAACGCCTCTCAGTGATTGGACCAAGAGCCCGCATATGTGGCTTGCCATGCCCATAGGCACGCAGGACTAACTAGATGGTGTGTATTCCAGTTGAGGGAACCCACTGCTGTGCTCTAGAGTCCCTCTCCTGGGGGGTCCCCTGTGGCAGAAAACAGTACTCTTCCCTTCCCACAGAATGAACCCAAACACTTGGGAGCTTGGACAATCCCCCGAGAGGAAGGCTCTTCCTCGGCCACTGAAGCAACCCCTACCCTGAACGGCCACTGTGAACGCAACACCCAGAGACAAAAGCCTGAGCGACTGCCTCCCACTTGCCCTCCTTTGATATCCAGAGGATCTCCCCTCTCGGACTTGATCAGGCCTCCCATTACCTTGGCACCTACCTGAGCCAAGTTTGCTTTTTCAGACATCTGTCCCCACAGCCCTGGCAAACACAGCCTCTAGGCTGGGTCCTCTGGAGCCATACCACAGGACCATGCCTGCTCTCTCCTGGGAAACTCTGTCCATTCCTTTGGCCACACACCTCCAGAATATGAGAAACCTCAAGGCCCCCGAGGACATACCATTACCGGGAGCCTCCCTGCACACACAAGCGGAGCTGCTACCTCCATGAAGGCATGCACACCGATGTCAACAGAGATAGAAGGTTGAGCCCGACAGTCCCTTAGGCCCTAATCTCAACTCTTGCTTTGTTTTCCAGGTGTCAATCCTCAGAGGCTTTGGTTCGAAGAACAGGATATGGGGCTTTCCTGAGGCACTGAACAGAACTTCTCTCGTCTCCACATGGGAAGCTTCCTTGTTGGAGCCGTGTCAAACACCTCAGGTTGGAGAATCCTGCAGAGTCCCTGAGCCACCTCCACATTCCAAGGTCTCCCAGGCCACCAAGCCACAGTAGGACTCATCTTCAGGAGAGTCCATTTCAACTCTCCCCTCTGGGTAGCTCACCCAGGAGCCCGCAGATTGAGCCTGCCTTGTCCTGACTAAAGAGTGGGAAAATGAGGTGGCGTTCCCAGGCATCCATGCTTAGACACCTGTTCTAGAGTCTTTCCGTATGGGGCCTCCTGGAACCATCCAATAGCACTCGACTTTCGTGCAGAAGGAAACCTTGAGGTTTGGAGTAGTTCACAAATCCCATCGTAGGCAAACATTCCTGGCCTCATGAGGCCCCCACACCATTCAGGAAGAGGCCATGCTGGACAAAAACTCTAGCCTGAGGCACGTCTCAGAGTTGAAATGACCTCAGTGCAGGAGATCTCGATTCAGCCTCTCAGAGTGGGCCTGCCGTGCCATCGGTCCCAAACCTCACGCTAGCTTGTGTTTTCAGACTTCCTTCCTCACACTCCTGTCAAACAAGCCCTCCGGACTAGGAACTCAACCCAGCCCAGGGTCTGCCCAAGGGAAGAAAAACGTTTCCCTGTGGGGCTCTCTCCAGAAAACCCAGATGAGGATCAACCTGCTCGGGCCTCGACGGTACCCGAACTGGATAGGCTGCTCTGGGCACTCATGCTCTGTCTGACACAGCCTGAAGCCAGACGTCCAGACAGACAAGGAGACAGCTGGCCGCACACCCAGCACTTCGGACACGCCATGGTCTTATGCCGTCACCTCTTCCTAACCTTGGTTTTCAAATATCTGAACCTAGACATTATATCAATTCTCCACACAGCTGGGTATCGCAAGCACAACACAGAACTCCTCCTTCCCCGTGGCTGTAAAGCTTGCTCTTGGCATGGAGTCACACCTTCAGGGTGGGAGAAACCTTCCTGGTCCCTGATGCCACGCCCAAACTTGAGTGCTGCTTGGGCACAAATTCACACTCTGACCCTCAGCATGAGCCCCATGTCAAAGAAAGGCCTGTCAGGGCCTGGGCCAAGAGCCCGCATATGGGGCTTGCCAAGCCCCTATGCACCCAATCCTCACCAGTGTTTGAGTTTTCCAGTCGCCCCGCCCGTACCTGGGGCTCTGCTCTGGAATCCCTTTCTTGGAGAGACACATGAGCCAGACAACACGACTCCACCCTTCCCACAAAATGACCCCAAACTCTTGGGAGCTGGGACAAATCCCCAGAGAGCGATACTCGTCCACAGTCCCTGAGGCCACCCCTCCAATCCACGGCTATCTCGGACACAACATCCAGAGACAAAAGCCTGAAGGAACGCCTCCCACTCGCCCTTGTTTCAGAGGCCCAGGAGCTCCCTCTCGGGCTGTACATCCGGCCTGCCATACCCTAGGCGCCACTCATAAGCTGAGTTTGTGTTTTCAGACTTCTGTGCCCTCAGCCTGGACCCACACAACCGCCAGGCTAGGGCCTCTGGAGCCACAGCGAAAGATTGTGCCTGCCCTCTCCAAGGAAATTGTGCCCAATCCATTGACCACAACCCTACAGGTTAGGGAAAAGCTCCAAGGCCCCTGAGGCCATCAATAGTGTAGGCCACCCTGGACTAAGAGGGGCTCTCTGACACCAGCGGAGCAACTATCTCCACTTAGACTCTCAGACAGTGTCCCCAGAGACAGAAGGTTGAAATGGACAGGCCCCCAGGCCCTAATCTGAACCTTAGCTCTGGTTTCCATGTGTCCGTCCTCAGAGGTCTGTTTTCGTAGACCAGCACACGGGGCTTTTCTGAGGCACCAAACCAAACCTCTCTCGCCTCCACATGGGGAGCTTACTTACTGGGGATGTATCAAACCCTTCAGGTAGGAGAGTTCCGCAGGGCCACTGAACAACCAGCACATTCCAAGGTTTCCATGGACCCAAACGCACATTATGACGCATCCTCAGGAGAGGCCATTTCAACTCAGCCCCCTGGTTAGCGTGCCCCAGAGGCAGCAGATCAAACATATCTTGTGGCTAATGGCCAATGGGAATGCGAGGCATGCTGTACAGGGATCCATCCTTCGCACCGTGCTCTCCAGTCCTTCCGTATGGTATGTCCTGGAGCCATGCAACAGGACTCGAATGTCCCACAGAAGGAAACCTGGTGGTTTGGGGCAACCTCCAAACTCAGCGTGGGAAAACTTCCTTGGCCTCATGAGGCCCCCGCTTCATGAAGGTGCCATCATGGACACATACTCCAGCCTCAGCCAACGTCTGATCCTCAGCCTGACTTCAGATGCAGGAGATTTTGATTCAGCCTCTGCCTAGTGGGCCTGCTCTGCCCTTGGCTCCAATCCTCACTTTAGCTTGTGTTCCTAGACTTCCGTCCTCACACTCCTGGCCCACAAACCCTCCCTTCTGGGAATTCTGGGGCCACAATGAAGCACTCCGCCTGCCTCCCAGGAGAAAAACTTTGTCTATGGTGCTGCCCAGAAACCCCAAATGAGGATCAAACTGCTTGGCCCTCGGCAACACCCCAATTGCATAGGCTACCTTAACCACTGATGCTCTGTCGCAAATAGCCTGAGCCCAGACCTTCCAACAGACACCGACACAGCTGGCTGCACACCCAGCACATTGGACCCGCCACTGCCTTAGGCCACCATCCATTCCCAAACTGGGTTTTCAGTCATCAGAACCTAGACCTTATCTCCAATCCCTGCACAGGGCGGAACCTGATGCACAAGTCAGAACCCCTCCTTCCCCATGGCAAGAAACCTTGCTGCTGGCAGTGAGTCAAACCTTCAGTGTAGGAGAAAACGGCATGGCCCATGAGGCCACGCCCATGTGTGAGGGCCGCCTTGGGCACAAACACACATTGTGACCCTCAGCGTGAGTACCTTATTCAAGTAACGCCTCTCAGTGATTGGACCAAGAGCCCGCATATGTGGCTTGCCATGTCCATAGGCACGCAGGACTAACTAGATGGTGTGTATTCCAGTTGAGGGAACCCACTGCTGTGCTCTAGAGTCCCTCTCCTGGGGGGTCCCCTGTGGCAGAAAACAGTACTCTTCCCTTCCCACAGAATGAACCCAAACACTTGGGAGCTTGGACAATCCCCCGAGAGGAAGGCTCTTCCTCGGCCCCTGAAGCAACCCCTACCCTGAACGGCCACTGTGAACGCAACACCCAGAGACAAAAGCCTGAGCGACTGCCTCCCACTTGCCCTCCTTTGATATCCAGAGGATCTCCCCTCTCGGACTGGAGATCAGGCCTGCCATTACCTTGGCCCCTACCTGAGCCAAGTTTGCTTTTTCAGACATCTGTCCCCAAAGCCCTGGCAAACACAGCCTCTAGGCTGGGTCCTCTGGAGCCATACCACAGGACCATGCCTGCTCTCTCCTGGGAAACTCTGTCCATTCCTTTGGCCACACACCTCCAGAATATGAGAAACCTCAAGGCCCCCGAGGACATACCATTACCGGGAGCCTCCCTGCACACACAGGGGCCTTCGGACACAAGCGGAGCTGCTACCTCCATGAAGGCATGCACACAGATGTCAACAGAGATAGAAGGTTGAGCCGGACAGGCCCTTAGGCCCTAATCTCAACTCTTGCTTGGTTTTCCAGGTGTCACTCCTCAGAGGCTTTGGTTCGAAGAACAGGATATGGGGCTTTCCTGAGGCACTGAACAGAACTTCTCTCGTCTCCACATGGGAAGCTTCTTTGTTGGAGCCGTGTCAAACACCTCAGGTTGGAGAATCCTGCAGAGTCCCTGAGCCACCTCCACATTCCAAGGTCTCCCAGGCCACCAAGCCACAGTAGGACTCATCTTCAGGAGAGTCCATTTCAACTCTCCCCTCTGGGTAGCTCACCCAGGAGCCCGCAGATTGAGCCTGCCTTGTCCTGACTAAAGAGTGGGAATATGAG